>NC_140592.1:743632293-746032293 GCF_964204655.1 Triturus cristatus
GACCAGTACACCTCAGTCATGGGCTACCAGTGCTTTAAATAGAATTATAGAAGTGCAGGTGCTCACTAGGCAGAGTACCTGTTTGCTCCTGCGAAGTGCCGGTACTCTCCCATTGAATGTATTGCAGCAGTGCTAAGAGGTGCAGGTAGTCTCCACCTCAAATTAAAGAAGAGCAGGTACTCAGTACTGGGCAGTGCCCGCCCATTTAAAGCACTGTGTGCTACCACACTCTCTGGTATTCCAAGACTGGGACCTACATGCAGTGGCGGCTGGCACAGATCAGGCGAGGGGGGAGAAATGATAATACACATACCTTTTAACCGAGTCTCTCCTCCGTCGTCTCTATGCATCTCTTCCAGCCAGAAGGGAAACAGGAAGCACACAGGCTGTGAGCAGCATCGTGATTAGTCTGAGCACCGTGGTTCGGCGTTCAGAGCCTGTGCATGTGATAGAGATCAGGGTGCATATAATATCCCTACTTCCACAGATAGAGTAATCTCACAGTTACACGCACATACATTCTTCATACACTAGGGCCCATTTCACTAACATACGCTCAAATACTCTACCAGCAATAACCTGTGGAAAGAAAAACTCCTAAACACCCTGCATCTATATCGGGGTCGATAAGATCTGGTTATTGAGACTGCCCTTAAACATAACAAACAATCTATACCATAATAATCAAAATAGGATACTCAATAATTGACAAGAAATAATAACCAACACCATATTCAAATTATATTGCTTTATCTAAAATTAGTCAAAGGAAATCAATCAGAATAAATCATTTTTCTCATAGTTACCTATTCTAGCTAAATGTCAGAACGGGTCAGGACAAGTCTCTCGGTAAAGTCTCTCAAGACGAAGTCCTCTCAGCAACGATCCTCACCAACGCAGATTCAGAACGCGGCAAAAGGCAAATGGCAAGTGGCAAAGCCCTCTCTAGGCTAACAATTCTTATAGCAAGTCGAACAAAGAAAAACATAATTTGTAATAACTTCTTCCGTCAATCCTCTGAGCAAAGCGAGAAGGAAAGGATGTAGCATCGCTACATTTGAAAATCTCCGCTCAGGAAAAATCACAAAATAAACATAACGGAACAGGAACCAAAAAATACATTTGTATCGTGTAATTCCACGTCTCCTCGGCAATGAGATCACAGTTCAGAGTCTTTCTTTAAAGCTCCTTTGTTTCCCAAAGCTGCCAAGGACGCTTCATTTCATTTGGAGATCGCCCAAAACTGCTGCTGTCCTCACGGAAAATTTCAATCAGGCAAAGCAAGGACTGTGGTCAGCTGACTTCAGGACCATATTCAGCAAGGCTCTCTCTCGTCACGAATTCTACTCGAGGCCAGGCTTTTCGTATCGGCCATCTTTATTTAGGCCACAATAGGCCACAATAGACCATCTTAATTAAAGAGACAAAAACAACGTTACCACAGCATAGTGATTAAACAGTGTTAACCCCACTAATACCCTTATGTGTATGCAATTATCTAGCTCTTGCAACATAGAAAAGCATTAATTCGAAAAGCGTTTCGTGCTTAAAAATAAACAGCACTCAGCAACGTTTAAACATGAAAACATGCACATTATTATTAAATAGCACACTTATGCGTTCCCACATGTAATTCTCTCTTGTTAAAACAAACGAGTTGATTAGTAAGTATAAACACTTACACAAGACAAATAATTAATAATTAATAATTAGTAAATTAATATAACAAATAGACATACCAGAGCTTCAAAACCCAGTTATTTTCAAACTGAAAACTCTGCTCTAGCAATCCCCCCTTTGGTGATTTTATCACCAAATAAACCCCCCAAAAAAAAAAATTAGTGAAAATTTAGTCCCATTTTAGGAGAAATCGGAAATGTCTTTTTCTCATTACACAACACTACACACCAGTCACTCTTTCATCATCCCTCCTTGTTTCCAAATAAACACTCTCCCTCAATTCTTCTAATTCAATTTCTTGTGGTTCTCTTTTCAACCTTTTGTTTTTCTTCTCTTTATTCAGTTTCTTCTTCCCTCCCCTGTTTTTACAACACACACACACTAATCTCAGTATCAGTAAAGCAATAATTATGCAAGTTAAAGGAAACAATATTCTACCTATAATAGTACTCCCTATTTTTGCAATAAAATCTTTAACAGCTATCACTTTATTAGCTATTTTAGTCCATAAACTCTCAGCTTCAAGTGGTACTAATTCTTCATGCAAATCAGTAATATTTTTGATATAGACCTTCAGGTCTTTGCTTTCATCTGGAATGTAAGTGCAACAATGTTGAACTTTCAGCATTCCGCAAACTCCACCCTCCTTGGCCAATAAAATATCAAGGGCAAGTCGATTTTGCATTGACATGGCACGTACGGCACTTAATTCCGTATTCACTAAAAGAAACCCCCCAGCGGTATTTGTCGATAAGCGATCCACCACTGTTGACAGTTTCCGAATTCCATAAGCATTTAAAGAAATTCCCACTGCTGGAATTAAAACCCCAAAAATATCACCCACAATTTCAGACCAGGTTTCTCTCTTGAAACGCATTAGTAAATTAATATGTTCTACATCTGTTATTTTATCTATATGAAAAATCTTTGGAAATACCAAACCCACATAACACGTGCCATACCAATGGTCAGGCAACTTGTAATAAGCCTTGTTCCCACAAACATAATACACTCCTGGGAAAACTGTATCTTCTCCACCTCTGAAACCCCAACCTGTTGCAATGAAGTATGTATCATGGCACTCACTAGTCCCAACAAAATATGTATCATATTGGGATTTCCTTCTTGTAATGCATAGTTTACCCTTTTGTGGTACATCTAGAGCTAAAGTTGGACTAGCCCCATTTCTCAATTCTTTTCCCATCTCAATGTCCCAAATTGTTTCACTCACTTCATATTTCCCTGCTTTCTCATGCATGTTCAATCTCCTTTCCTCTACCATATCCAGGAAAGCTTTCTCCTCTTCTTTCAGACTGCAAGTTAAATTATTTTTAAAAATGTAATCTAATGTTAATCCTTTTTCTTCAATGAAAATTTCACCAAAAGTGTTAGCTTCTTTAGCTGGATTCAGCTCTTTGTTCATTGGCAAATGCCCAAAAATACTATCTCTGTTAGACATCTTATAATCTACTTTCCCTAACAAATAAAAAACACTACTTAATATACTACATGAAATACCATATGTAGCTGGCAAATGATGATAAGTAACACCCTCTGAAACGGATGCAGGTAATTGCATACAAACGTAGCAATCCCTTACTTCCATTGTTTTCACATATTCGTACAACAACTTCAAAAAAACATTACTAGAAAAATTATTAATTGACCTATCTTTGTGTATGTAAGTATTACTAATTCTATTCAAAACTATTTTTTGTGAATTCTTCTCTATATCTGTCATATTTTCTGTATGCATCTCAAATGTAACTTTAAAAGTAACTAATAAAACTAAAACTCCCCATAGTAGCATTAATAATCCAGTACAGCAGCAGCACATTCTACACCATCTTTTAAAGAAGGCACATCTACTTTGATTATCCTCTATGTTAGCCATTTTATTACTTTGACCTTGTCTTTTGACTTAGCCTCTACTACTCCACTACTATTATGCTTTGGATTACTTCAGACAACTGAATTTCAGACTTTCTCTTTTCACTTTTCCTCCAAGTGATTTTTCAGTTCACTCAATTTGGATATTCATCAGTTTTCACTCCTTCTTCTTCAGCAACATCAAATTGTATCAGATCATCAACAACATCTTGTGCATCTGACTCTTCTCCAATGTCAGTCAGAATAACTTTTAAGATTCCTTCTTTTTCCTCAACCACTTTTCTCAAGATTCCCTCCGGATTATCTCGAGTCACTGTTTCTTCTTCTCCTTCTTCAGACAGTGCCACATAAGACCATTCCGGTGATCTGTACTTTTGGTTGGGTCTTCTTATTCTTTTTATTTCCTCAGGTTCTCCTGATTCTTCTTGCTCCTTTCTTTTTACTTCATTTTGACTCGATACTTCATTCACTTGTTCAGCATTTGATGTATTTGTTCTTATTACTCTGTATCTCAATCTCTTTACTCTGTTGTTAGGCCAACGATCTCCTTTTATCACCTTTTTCGGCCTAATTTCCTTATTGTTTCTTTCTCCAATCCAAGTTCTCTTTCTCAGAACTTGACCCTCTGTTTGTTCATTCTCATTCTCATCCAATTCTGTTTCAAGTGCCTTCTGTTTTCGTTTTCTAGCAGTTTTCTTTTCCTCCACAGTTTCTTTCACCACTATTTGAGACTTCCCTACTCCTGTCCCTCCTCGGGTCTCCGACACGCAATCTTCTTGCTGTCTACTTGTCCCTTCACCTAGCTTATTAGAAGAGTTCCCTACACCTCCTCGGGGGTCTTCCGCAATCTGTCCCTCTCTATCTTCTTCTGACCCTGCTTCTTCAAGTATAATCTCAAGTGGTTCTTCAGTCTCCTCCTCTTCTGATTCAGGAGTAATCTCTGTGGAATTGCTCTTTTCTTTTCTTTTTTCTTCACTGCTTTTTGAAATTTCCGGCTCTCTTACAGAATCTGATCTCCTTTCTGAGACTCCCAATGGTTCTCTTGGAGTTTTTTCTGCTTCTTTTCTCACTGGTTCTGGGTCTTCATCATCACTGGAATCTGATTCTTCAAAATACTCTTTACCAGTTCCCTCTTTTGGGTTTGGAACTCTCAGAGTATGACTCGCATGCACCCAGTTTTTCACACCAGCACACTTCACTGCAGTTGTCGTTGTTAGAATGACTTGTCTCGGTCTTCCCCACCTTGGAACTAAGCAATTTCTTCTTCTGTGCACCTTAATCCTCACCCAGTCTCCTGGACTCAGATCATGAGCTTGCTTCTTCTCAAGTGTGGTAGCTTCTTCTCCAACCTGGTGAAACACAGAATGAACTGCGTCAGCCAGGCCTTTACAGTAATCCAAAATCATGTCATCAGTTATTGTCATCAACTTATTGACAGGTACAAATGCATGGCGCATTGCACGTCCCATAATTATCTCGTGCGGACTTAAACCAGTAGTTCTATCTGGAGTAGATCTAATAGTCATTAGCACTAGAGGCAAGACGTCCGGCCATTTCATGCCAGTGGCTAAGCACATCTTACCAATCCTGTTCTTGATTGTGCCATTTATCTGCTCAACCACACCAGAAGCTTCTGGTCTGTATGCACAATGTAGCTTCTGCTGTATGCTTAATGCTTCACAAATCAAACTCATGAGTTCATTATAGAAGTGTCCACCTCTATCAGACTCAATCGTCACTGGAAACCCGTACCTAGGAATCAGCTCCCTTAACAGTAATTTTGCCACTGTCACTCCATCATTTCTCCTAGTCGGATAGGCCTCAACCCATCTTGAAAACAAACAGACTACCACTAGAACATATCTCAGTCTGTTCACTTGGGGCATTTCAATGAAATCTACCTGCATTCTTGTAAAAGGACCTCCTTCTCTGCCTATTGTTCCCAGACTCACCACTGTCTTTTTCCCAGTGTTAAATTGCTGACAAATCAAACACCTTTGACAGATGCTTTCTGCAATTGTCCTGAACTTTGCATTGTACCAGGTCTGCTTGAACGACCTTATCATCGCATCCCTCCCCAAATGTCCCTGGCCATGATACATCCTTGCCATTGACGACAAAATTGAGTTGGGCATTACTGGTCTGCCATCCCTATAGACCCAAACATGGTCTTTTTCTCTTGGGGCACATCCTGCCTTAATCCAATCTTTTTTCTCTTCCTCTCCTGCCTCATCATGCAACTGCTTCACTTCATCCCATGTCTCTAAGGCATTAGTAAACATCACAGAGCAAAAAGACATTTCCCCCTCTCGTTCCCTATTAATCGACTGATTCGATTTTGCACAGTATTGAGCAATGTCATTTGCATACCGGTTTCCATCCGTGATAAAATCCTCCCCTTGTCCATGGGCAGCACACTTTACAACTGCTAACTCCTTAGGCAGCTGTATCGCCTCAAGTAATTTCCCAATTGCTTCAGCATTCTTTATTGGAGTTCCACTCGATGTCAAGAAACCTCTTTGTAGCCAAAGCTGGCCAAAATCATGCACCACTCCAAATCCATACTGACTATCAGTCATCACAGTCGTCCTCAAATCTTTCCCAATTTCACAAGCTCTTGTCAATGCCACCAATTCAGCAACCTGTGCAGATTTCACTCCTTTCAATGGTGATGCTTCCATAACCTCTGAAACTTTGCACACCGCATATGCTGCACATAGCACACCATCATCATTTCTCAGGCATGAACCATCCACAAACAACACATGATCACTTTCATGTAAGGGAAGATCCCTTATGTCTGGTCTCGGTTTTGTACAGTACTCAAGCACATCCAAACAATCATGATCATCTTCTGTTTTCACACCCACATTTTCAATATCCGGCAAAAGTGTCGCTGGATTCACATTTACACATCTCTCCAGAGTCACATTTGATGCTCCTAGAATCACTTTCTCATATTTAGTCAACCGACTATGTGACATATACTGAGTTCTGCTTCTTGTCAAAAGAATTGCCACATTGTGAGGTACGAATACCCTTACAGGATATCCCATTATGATTCTCTCACTCTGTTCCAGACTCCTGCATGTTGCAGCCACAGATTTTAGACAACCTGGTAAACCCACAGCTACAGGGTCAAGTGTCGATGAGAAGTACGCAATAGGCCTTCTCAGTAATCCATGCTTCTGAATTAACACTGAAAGTGCACATCCATTTCTCTCACTGCAGTACAATTCAAACTCCTTTTCATAATCAGGCATACCCAAAGCTGGAGCCTCACACATTTTATTTTTAAGCTCTTCAAATGCTGCCATTTGTTCCCCATCTAGTTCCAATGGGTCTGTCATCTCACTTTTTGTCAGTTTAATCAGTGGCTTTGCTATCAGCGAAAAATTAATTATCCACTGACGACAATAACCCACCATCCCCAGAAACATCCTCACTTCTCTCTGGGTCTTTGGAGCTTTCATTTCCCTGATGATTCTGATTCTGTCATCAGTCACTTTTCTCAGACCTTTTTCAATATTATGTCCAAGATAATGCACCTCTTTCTTGCAAAATTGCAATTTGGCTGGAGATACCTTTAACCCTCCATCTGCCAGATGATTCAGTAAAGCTATGGTATCTACTTCACAAGCTTCTCGTGTCTTTGATGCCACAAGTAGGTCATCAATATATTGCACTAGTACTGAACTTTCAGGCATGATCAAACTCTCCAACGATTTTTTCAACAACTGATTGAATATCGAAGGACTCTCTGTATACCCCTGTGGGATTCGACACCATGCTAAAATACGCTGGCCAAACCTAAATGCAAAAATCGGCTGGCTGTCATGATGCAATGGAATTGAAAAGAACGCATGACACAAATCAATCACTGTATACCACTCAGCATCATGTGGAATCTGATACAGGATCACTGATGGATTTGGCACAATAGGACAACATGCCACCACAATTTGATTAACTTTCCTCAGATCCTGTACGATCCTAAATTTCCCATTAGGCTTCTTTAGCCCCATTATCGGTGAATTACACGGACTACTCAGTAGTTCTCTCAGGACTCCCTGCTGAATCATTTTCTCAATTATAGGAGTTATTCCCTCAATTATTTCTGGTGTCATTTTGTACTGAGGAATGTTAGGATATGTAATTCCCTCTTTCACTGCAATTTTCACTGGATCTACATTATTCATCAATCCCACATCCTCTCCAGTAAAATCCCAAACTGTCCTTTTCACTGTGTCCCTCAGCTCTCGAGGCAAATCCTCTGGATCAAACACAGCAAATGCAGCAATTAACTCACTTTCCCTGTTTTCTAGAGTCACTCGGTACAAAACATCCTCATCTGGTGTTTCAATTTCATCACTGAAGTATTTAGCATGTCTCAGAATTTCATCTATTTTCTTACTCTGCCAATCCACTGTATGCTCACGAATTCTCTCACCAATTTCAGGTCTGAGGCCATATACAAATCTGTATACAAAATGACTCAAATCTTTGTCACCTAGGTGTTCATCTCCACTGAATTGTTTAAACGCCAGTATCAGCCTCTCGTAAAAAGCATGAACTGATTCTTTTGCTTCCTGTTGTGTTCTATCTATTTTAACCCAGTCTGTCTCTTTTGGAGGAACTTTACTCTTCAGGTATACCATCACCTGATCATACTTTCTCATTACCTCTGGATCTGGTGCTCCTGTTCTTGGATGTCTTGGATATTCCTCAGTAGGCCAACTCACAACTATTTTACACTCAGTCCACAAGTCTGCTGGAACAATTATATCAAACAGACTATTCAGGTCAATCCACAGCACTTTTGACAATTTCACAAACCTATCTACCTGCCTATACCACTCGACGGGCTTTTCTCTCAATCGAGGGAAATCATTCGTAAATGATAAAATATCCTGTCTGGTCCATGGAACATGTACATATCCTCCTCCAGGTATTTCTCTCATAGGATAATTATCCACTGATTTCTCTTTTTCTCTCACTGGAAAAGCTGAATAAGTTGTTCTATCTTCAGATTCCTCTCTTTTCTTATACCACCTATCCTTCCATTTTTCTACATCTCCCCATCTTCGCAATAATGCAACCATTTCTTTAATCTGTCCTGTTCTACCAGTTGCATTCAAATTTTCAATGTCCTTTTCTGAAAAATCCATCCTGTAGGTTTTTTGCAAAGCTTTAACCTTATCAATGTCAACTCCCTGCTCATTCGCTATTGCTCTTAACCTGTCATGTGTATTTCTCGCTCTCCAGGTAATATTTTTGCACATGAACATTAATTCACCATCATGATGACTTTTAAGAATTTCTGTTGGAACTGTCCCTGTAACAAGCTCTTCTAATTCTACCCGTAACCTAGCCACATCAATTGTTTGCGAATCTTTATCCTTTTTCTGAAGAACTTTCATCCAATCGTTCAAATCTTCAGCTGTTATTGCAGTAGTTTTTCTCACTGGAACCACTCTCTTTTGCGGTTCTAAAATTGGCATCCATGAACAACTAGCTTCACTAGCATCTAATATTTCACTACATGTATCATGTCTGGACTGTCTCAGGTCACTACTTTTTGTCCTTTTTCCTGAATCTCCTGAAGGACCAACTGAACTTATCAAATTATTCCCAACATATGGAATCACTAAACTGCACAGACGGACGCTCCCTCCCACTGCTGCTACCTACCTGCCTCCGCTGCCTGACGCCTGTTTGCCGCTCCTCACCACCTACCTGACGCCGCTGCCTGCATCTCGCCTCCGCCGCCTCCCAGGTACCGCCTGCTGCTTCCTGGTCGCCACCCACGCCGCTACCTTCACTCCTCACGCCCGCTGACCACCGCCACTTACCTGGTCACTCCTTGGGCTCCGTTGCTTCCCGCCGATTTTCCCGCCGTTTTCTCGGCGCCGCTGCCCCAGGCGCACACTCCCACTCCCGCCTCCTCCTTCAGTCCCGCCCCCCCTCCCTGCCCATTGGCCACCCCTCTCCCGCCTCCCGCTGACCCTCCCTCCCGGCTCCTTATTTAAGGGGACCCCGCGGGCTGGTCAGTGCGACCCCCTGTGCCTGCACAGACGGACGCTCCCTCCCACTGCTGCTACCTACCTGCCTCCGCTGCCTGACGCCTGTTTGCCGCTCCTCACCACCTACCTGACGCCGCTGCCTGCATCTCGCCTCCGCCGCCTCCCAGGTACCGCCTGCTGCTTCCTGGTCGCCACCCACGCCACTACCTTCACTCCTCACGCCCGCTGACCACCGCCACTTACCTGGTCACTCCTTGGGCTCCGTCGCTTCCCGCCGATTTTCCCGCCGTTTTCTCGGCGCCGCTGCCCCAGGCGCACACTCCCACTCCCGCCTCCTACTTCAGTCCCGCCCCCCCTCCCTGCCCATTGGCCACCCCGCTCCCGCCTCCCGCTGACCCTCCCTCCCGGCTCCTTATTTAAGGGGACCCCGCGGGCTGGTCAGTGCGACCCCCTGTGCCTGCACAGACGGACACTCCCTCCCACTGCTGCTACCTACCTGCCTCCGCTGCCTGACGCCTGTTTGCCGCTCCTCACCACCTACCTGACGCCGCTGCCTGCATCTCGCCTCCGCCGCCTCCCAGGTACCGCCTGCTGCTTCCTGGTCGCCACCCACGCCGCTACCTTCACTCCTCACGCCCGCTGACCACCGCCACTTACCTGGTCACTCCTTGGGCTCCGTCGCTTCCCGCCGATTTTCCCGCCGTTTTCTCGGCGCCGCTGCCCCAGGCGCACACTCCCACTCCCGCCTCCTCCTTCAGTCCCGCCCCCCCTCCCTGCCCATTGGCCACCCCGCTCCCGCCTCCCGCTGACCCTCCCTCCCGGCTCCTTATTTATGACGCCCCCTCAGCGACCGCGCAGCGGGAGCGCCGACTGAGCGCCGAAGGTGCGCCAAAGGTAAGCCCGTCTGCGCCCGTCCGCGCCTGGACCGCGCCCAGCGCCAGACCCCCTGGTCCCCGCGCCCGCCAGCCCCCCCGCAGGACCTACGACTTCGCTACGCTCATCGCACTCAAAACCGCCCGAGCCCCCGGTTGCTACCGAGCGTCCCCGTGACGCACCCATGGACCCTTCGCCTGCCGATCCTGCAACTTCTCTTGCCTCCAAACAAGCACCACGCCCACCAAGACGGACAACAGCAACCACCTCAAGTGCATCCTGCTCAACACCCGCTCCGTCCACAGACACGCCGTGGAACTCTGGAACCTCCTCGACACTGCATCTCCAGACGTCGCCTTCCTCACGGAAACCTGGATGAACGACTCTTCAGCCCCCGACATCGCCATTGCCATCCCGGACGGCTACAAGATCATCAGGAAGGATCGCGTCAACCAGACCGGAGGAGGCATCGCCATCGTACACAAGAGCACCATTCGCATCTCGACTGACTCCATCGACGTATTCAACGCCGCCGAATACCTGCACTTCCAGATCCACACCGACCCCAAGACTACCCTCAGAGGCACCCTCATCTACAGACCCCCGGGACCACGCGCACAGTTCTGCGAAGACATCGCCGACTTCATCAGCCCTCACGCCCTCCCCTCCGCCGACTACATCCTCCTCGGGGACCTCAACTTCCACCTGGAGAGCAACAATGACCGCAACACCACCGCCCTGCTGGATAACCTCGCCAACCTCGGACTTCAGCAACTGGTCAACACCCCCACCCACTTCGCCGGCCACACGCTCGACCCACTCTTCTCGTCCAGCAAGCACGTCACCTTCAGCCACTCCACCGGACTTCACTGGACCGACCACAGCTGCGTCCATTTCAGCTTCAGAAAGAACACGGTCCACCATCACCCGAAGCAGGCTCCCCACAGAAACTGGAGCAAGATCACCGCCGACCAGCTCGCCACCTCCCTCAGCCAGAGCCCACCTGTCAGGACCACGGACCCTAACACAGCTGCCCTCGACCTCACGCAGTGGCTGACCTCCTGTGCCGACGACCTCGCGCCACTGAAGAACCCCCTCACCAGGCCCAGAAGCAAGAAGGCCCCCTGGTTCACCGACGAACTTAAGGACTCCAAGAAGGCCTGCCGCACCCTCGAGAAGGCCTGGCTCCTCAACAAGACCGCCGACAACAGAACAGCACTGAAACTCGCCACTCGCAGACATCACCAGCTCATCCGCACCACCAAGAAGAAATCTCTGCGGGAACGACTGGACAAGAACGCCCATGACAGCAAGGAGCTCTTCAACATCGTCAAGGAGTTCTCCAACCCCAGCACCGGCAACAACGACATCACTCCCTCACAGGACCTCTGCGACTCCCTCGCCTCGTACTTCCACCGCAAGATCGCCAACATCCACAACAGCTTCGACATTTCACCCCCGCACCCATCGGTCGTACCTTCGCACCCCGCCGCCACCCTCCAGACATGGACCGAGGTGACCCCCGAAGACACGTCACGCATGATGAACACCATCCACTCCGGATCTCCGACCGACCCGTGCCCCCATCATGTTTTCAACAAGGCAGCCTCTACCATCGCACCCCACCTCCGAGACATCATCAACACCTCCTTCAACACAGCAACTTTCCCGGAGAGCTGGAAGCACGCCGAACTCAGCGCTCTGCTGAAGAAACCAACAGCGGACCCGACCGACCTCAAGAACTTCCGCCCCATCTCGCTCCTTCCTTTCCCCGCCAAAGTCATCGAGAAGGTCGTCAACAAGCAACTGGCAGCCTTCCTCGAGACGAACGGATCCCTCGACCCATCACAGTCCGGATTCAGAGCCAACCACAGCACCGAGACCGCCCTCATCGCAGCCACCGACGACATCCGAGCCCTGCTCGACAACGGCGAAACAGCGGCACTCATCCTCCTAGACCTCTCCGCAGCATTTGACACTGTCTGCCACCGCACACTAGTCCAACGCCTCAACGACACCGGCATCCAAGGGAAGGCTCTGGAATGGATCATCTCATACCTCTCCGGCAGAACACAGAGAGTACGCCTCCCTCCGTTCCGCTCCGAGGCCACCGAAGTCATCTGCGGCGTCCCGCAAGGATCGTCGCTCAGCCCCACTCTCTTCAACATCTACATGAAACCCCTCGCTGCCATCGCACGCCAACACAACCTCAACATCATTTCCTACGCCGATGACACCCAGCTAATTCTCTCCCTCACCAGAGACCCCGACACCGCCAAAGCCAGCCTGCACGAAGGGATGACAGACGTCGCTGAATGGATGAACATCAGCCGCCTGAAACTGAACACGGACAAGACAGAAGTCCTCATCCTGGGACCATCACCCTCCGCATGGGACGACTCCTGGTGGCCCCCGGCACTAGGCACCGCACCTGAACCGACGGACCACGCACGCAACTTGGGCGTCATACTGGACTCCTCCCTATCGATGACCAGACAAGTCAACGCCGTCTCCTCAGCTTGCTTCCACAACCTCCGCATGCTCCGAAAGATCTTCCGATGGATCCCAACCGAGACCAGGAAGACGGTCACCCACGCTCTCGTCACCAGCAGACTAGACTACGGAAACACCCTCTACGCCGGTACTACGGCCAAGCTTCAGAAAAGACTTCAGCGTATTCAGAACGCCTCCGCCCGACTCATCCTGGACGTCCCCCGACGCAGCCACATCTCGTGCCACCTGAGAGACCTGCACTGGCTCCCGGTCAACAAGAGGATCACGTTCAGACTCCTCACCCACGCACACAAGTCCCTCCACGACCTAGGCCCAGGGTACCTCAACAGCCGCCTCACCTTCTACACGCCCACCCGCCGGCTACGTTCCGCTAACCTCGCCCTCGCCGTCGTCCCTCGCATCCAGAGAGCCACCGCTGGAGGAAGGTCATTCTCCTACCTGGCAGCTAAGACTTGGAACTCCCTACCCGTCCACCTGCGGATGACCCAGGACCACCTGGCCTTCAGGAAACAGCTCAAGACCTGGCTGTTCGAGCAGTAGCAGACCCCCTTCCCCAAGCGCCTTGAGACCCTTACGGGTGAGTAGTGCGCGATATAAGTTCCATGATTGATTGATTGATTGATTTTCACCTATTCTCTGCTTGTCAAACACAGGCATAACCGGACCTATTGTTACAGGCACCGTAACAGCTTCTAGATTTTTCGTTAACTCCCTAATCTTTTCAGTCAGCTCTGTTGTAGTTCTAGCTAATTCTCTTGCATTTTCGTCACCACTTCGATTTACTTTTTCCCTGAAAGAATTACCATTTCTTGATTCAGGTGTCACATTTTCTGTCTCAATGATACAAACTGTATCTCTTATTGGAGAAACAACTGGTGTACTCTCTTCTGGTTCTGGTCTATATGGAGGTGGTCTTTTGTAAATCATGTCATTTAAGACCTCATCTTCATATTCATTAACTCCATATCTTCTCATTTCTGACTCAGGAACCCTCTCTGCTCCTTCTTCAACTGTTCTCATTGGATATAATCCCTCTGACATACTAGCATCTCGCCACCTTTTCATTCGATCATGATGAGTCTCACGATCATGTCTCCTCCCAAACATGTACCTGTACTGTCCTCCAGATCTCTGTTTTTCTCGCTCATGTACTTCCTCTTCCCATTCCACTAAAGCCTCAAACTGTGTAGGTCTTGGTTTCGGGTCAAGACATAACATCTTTTCCCGTAAATTTCTCAACACGGCCAAATTAAATGAACCATGTTCTGGAAATGCTAGAACACCATCCTCTTTAGTATACCTAACCCAATTCTCCAACCATATACAGGTATGATACCCATATCTTGCAGCCATGTAGGATGCAGGTGTTTTCGATGGAGGTAACAATTCACCCTCTCTCGTCTTAACATCTTTATCCTTGTTAAACCACTTTTTAATTTTTCCAAAGAATGTTTTCTTCTTTTTCTCTTCTTGGTAATACATTTTAGTTTTTACCAAAGCTCTCTACTCTTTTCCGTATTATAAATATACAATACAGATTTTCAACCAATAATAGCGCGACTCACACTAACGCACCAATCCTGGAGCGTCTACGTCACTAGAATAGCTCTTCCAATCCTTGCGCGGCTTACACCAACGCACCAATCCCAGCGCGAACACTATTCTGATCTATTATCCAATCAGAGCGCGGTCTTCCTGACGTCAGCAGTCGCTGCAGTCGCTTGTCTCCTGTCTCCTGTCACTCGTCTACCCCTCCTTTACAAAATCTTTTCAGTAGACTTCGTGTCAAAAATTTCTACAAAATCTATTAGTTACAACATATAAACATCTCCATTGTCTGCTTAGCTAACCACAGAATAGTAAAAGAAATCTATTTCACAAGAACCTCTCGTTGACACAGTAGCACTTTCCTCTACTCTGCCCTTCTAACATACATTCATTAACTGTTTCCTCTAGGACTTATCCAAAGAGTCTTACAATCAACTAAATGTATATGCATTCACGCACATTCATACAAGAAAATATAGTACATACACACAGAATCCTGCTTCCCGAGAACAGCAAACAATCTGCTCCACTACAGAATTATAACACACGTTAACCAAGCAGTTTTCCCTGCCCAGTTCCTCAAACAAGCTCAGAGAAAACCTATTACTCCTCCCGCGATAAGCTTTAACGGCAAACCTTACGGATCCCTGGGACTTAAGACCAGAGTTTCACAGATAACCTTCACTACCATACACACTCCTTATATACCAGAAATATATTCTAATAGTAACATACAATAATGTCACTGATTCCGAACCCAGACAATGTGAATTTTCCTGCATACATACAGGACCAACAATCCCGTCTTTCCCGAGAGCAGCATATACTTCCCTCTGCCCTACTACGGAACTGCTACCAGCTTCCAAATTCCAGAAGCACTACATATAACTCAACATGACAACTCCAACATATAGTATTAGTACATATACCAACATCAATAATCAATAATCAATATGTAATCTAATCAGATCAAGACAATCATCAATAACCATCCTCTGCTACCAGGAAATTGATAGAGATCAGGGTGCATATAATATCCCTACTTCCACAGATAGAGTAATCTCACAGTTACACGCACATACATTCTTCATACACTAGGGCCCATTTCACTAACATACGCTCAAATACTCTACCAGCAATAACCTGTGGAAAGAAAAACTCCTAAACACCCTGCATCTATATCGGGGTCGATAAGATCTGGTTATTGAGACTGCCCTTAAACATAACAAACAATCTATACCATAATAATCAAAATAGGATACTCAATAATTGACAAGAAATAATAACCAACACCATATTCAAATTATATTGCTTTATCTAAAATTAGTCAAAGGAAATCAATCAGAATAAATCATTTTTCTCATAGTTACCTATTCTAGCTAAATGTCAGAACGGGTCAGGACAAGTCTCTCGGTAAAGTCTCTCAAGACGAAGTCCTCTCAGCAACGATCCTCACCAACGCAGATTCAGAACGCGGCAAAAGGCAAATGGCAAGTGGCAAAGCCCTCTCTAGGCTAACAATTCTTATAGCAAGTCGAACAAAGAAAAACATAATTTGTAATAACTTCTTCCGTCAATCCTCTGAGCAAAGCGAGAAGGAAAGGATGTAGCATCGCTACATTTGAAAATCTCTGCTCAGGAAAAATCACAAAATAAACATAACGGAACAGGAACCAAAAAATACATTTGTATCGTGTAATTCCACGTCTCCTCGGCAATGAGATCACAGTTCAGAGTCTTTCTTTAAAGCTCCTTTGTTTCCCAAAGCTGCCAAGGACGCTTCATTTCATTTGGAGATCGCCCAAAACTGCTGCTGTCCTCACGGAAAATTTCAATCAGGCAAAGCAAGGACTGTGGTCAGCTGACTTCAGGACCATATTCAGCAAGGCTCTCTCTCGTCACGAATTCTACTCGAGGCCAGGCTTTTCGTATCGGCCATCTTTATTTAGGCCACAATAGGCCACAATAGACCATCTTAATTAAAGAGACAAAAACAACGTTACCACAGCATAGTGATTAAACAGTGTTAACCCCACTAATACCCTTATGTGTATGCAATTATCTAGCTCTTGCAACATAGAAAAGCATTAATTCGAAAAGCGTTTCGTGCTTAAAAATAAACAGCACTCAGCAACGTTTAAACATGAAAACATGCACATTATTATTAAATAGCACACTTATGCGTTCCCACATGTAATTCTCTCTTGTTAAAACAAACGAGTTGATTAGTAAGTATAAACACTTACACAAGACAAATAATTAATAATTAATAATTAGTAAATTAATATAACAAATAGACATACCAGAGCTTCAAAACCCAGTTATTTTCAAACTGAAAACTCTGCTCTAGCACATGTTCTCCATCCAGGCTGCGCAATACAGCCGAGTGGAGATCATGCTAAATGCGCATGAATGTTTGGCCTACCCAAGATGGCCGGGCAAACAGTCCTGCGCACTGACAGAGTGCACTCACCACTCCTCCCCTTGCTCTGTGAGCAGAGCAGTCCTGCCCTGCAAAATACTTCAGCAGGGAAAAATAAAATGATGACAACATTGTGTTATTATAATTTTATTTTTCCTTTTTTTCACTGCTGAAAAGCAGAGGGGCGATGCTCCTCGGCCTTAGCGGAGGAGCCGCCACTGCCTACAAGCTGCTCTGCAAAGGTGCCAGTCCTTCACATGTCCCAGTCACTTCTTCGCACAGCTCCAACAATTCATTTCAATCCTGACCGCATGAAGTTGCAGTACTGAGGCCTGCGCTCTGCTCTGGCAACTGCACAGCTCTTAAAAGGATTCCATTTCCTTGTCTTGGGTATGTCTCTTACTGTTTCAACAGTGGGTCCTACTATGAGTAGAGTCAAGGTACCTCTGACCTACTGTACGACACCCTTGCTATTCCAGCCCTGGGCTCTAAATACATCTCTGATAATCAAAGACACTAGAACTATGGGATGGTGTGGCCGTGACGGTATTCGCATAAATATGGATTTGCTGCATTTGCCACGTAGTCTATCATCTGCTACATAATGTGCAGATTTTAACAACAAAAAATGTTGTTTTTTGCTCAAACGATTTAAAACTTCCTAAAAACGCAGTGACACGTGTTGCCACACAGGCGAAGGCCCTGGGCAAAGATTGACTGGTCCCCTTTCTATTGTTTATTGCTATATGCATGTGTAAACTGGTACCAGTGAGATGCAACCTATGCCCAGATAGTGTTAACAAGTGTAACAAGCATTGGCATAGCCATTAGGTCTCGCCTTTGGGACCTTATAAGTGTTTAAACATGCAACAGTTGATGTTGTTGCACCAAGGATACTGTACTGCATACCTAAATACTTATAAGGTTCCAAAAGCGAGACCTATTGGCTATGCCAATGCTTGTTTTAGCATATTCATGCCGTCCCAATGCAATGACTCCGGGCCTCATTGAAGCCTTGGGAATCAAAGGGCTCACAAGGGCAGCATTACCTCCTCAAAGGAATCCTTTTATATGGAAATTGGGTCAGTGGACAGATGGAAAACAGCAGGAGAGCGTTGCAAAAGGAGCTGGGGAGAAGGGGCAAACGAGGAGGGGCGCTGGCCGCACGGGAGCGGCCGGGAGACAGGCAGGCATGGTGGTCTGAGCCATGGGGAGCATGCATTGTGCCATGTCCCTGGATACGGAATACCTTCCAGGTCACAGTGGGCAGCATGTCCAGGTCACCGCATCTGCAATGAACACGATGCTTGGGGTGTCTTTTTAGGAGCTCGTGAGAAGACATGGGAGAAAAATACATGCAAGCCCACTCATTGATGCATGCAGAAATGCGAACCTTTCTGGCCTCCACCAAGAGCAGAGCTCTGACAGGCCGTTTGGCTGGCAGTCAGTCAAGAAAATGTTTTCAACTCTGCCAATGTGACTCTTTCTGGAGGCAGACACAACTAAAAAGGAGTTTTCAAAGCACGGCTGAGATTTGTAGGACTTTTTTTTAACCTAGCGCCTTATCTGCGGGGAGGCTCTGGAGCACTATTAGAGGCGCTCGTAATTGAGTTCTGGACGGTCTAGGCAAAGAGAGAGATAGTGAGAGACGGAGAGAGAGGGGAGCTGAGAATAAAGAGAGATAGATCAGAAGAATAAACCACAAATTTGTGACAGAAAACGTACAGACCATGTTTAAAGTGGTGGGTTGCTCTTTGCTGGGGGGAGCTCCGGAGGGGCTGATTTACATGCCGGACATGGAGACTGTGGAAGCTGCCATCTTAGGACAGAAGAAGAGCTGCCGCTTCCTTCCGCTTCCCCACCGCCTCCGCTTGTCTGTTAGCAACATAGGCAGCGCAAACAACGGGAGGGTGCGGGAGCAAAGGCAACACGCCACATGCGTGCGGGGAGGGAACAACCTATTCAAGAGCTCGCATGCAAGCAGTGCGTGTCCAACGAGCCGTCATACCGGCACGCGCGCATTACCAAGCGCCGAAAAAAAAAATGTAGGTTGCGAGCAGAGACAATGGGAGGGGCGGGAGCATAGGCAACATGGGCAGCGGTTGGAGACAGGAGCGGATCACAAAGACCCGCAGATGCAACGAGATGTCGCAGGCAAGCAAGAAACTTATTCTTATTAAAGTTTTATGTGGATTTGGTGGGGGAGTTATTTCGGTGTAAACTTTGTGGGCTTTGTGTAAGGCGTTGGCAGGAAATGGGACCGCTCAAGCAGCGGCACGAGGGCAGAGACTGGCACAAGTGAACGTGCGCTGACAATAACATCACGCCAGCCCAGGAGCTCATACTTGACACGATCTCGCCCGAATATAAATGCAAAATAATAATATCCCATCTTCGGGGAAAGCAAGCGGGAGTCGGAGTTTAATGGGAGGAGCTATTGTTGGAGAGCTTGTGATGGGCGTGTGCGCGCGGCGGGATGGGGAGCGCGACTCCGGAGAGGACACAGACCCTGGAGGAGGCAGTGAGTGGGAGTCATACAAACAGGAAGTGGGATAAGGGAGGGGGTGGCAAATGGTGTGCACTTTCGCGGCCACTTTGATGTTCTCAGTGGCCGCGCGGCTCACTGAGAACATCAAAGCGGCCGCGAAAGTGATCACGCAGGCTGACAAATGGTGCGTGCGCCCGGCGCACATGCACTGTAGTTGGAAGCCTGACAAAGCCCCTAGTCTGCACTTCCAAATCCCGCTTACTAAAACTCTCGCCAGAGCAGCGCTAAAGCGCTGGCTCAGGCGAGACCTAAAAATGACAAAATAGTGAAAAATATTATCACAAAATGCGCCGCAATATGTTGCTTAGTTGCATTTTCCTGACATAATTTGGTCAGCCCTGCCGCATAATTTGGCCTTCCTCTGCCACATAATTCCTGTGGCTCTCCTGATAATGCTCCTCGAGCCTTGTTTGCAATACCCTGTCCCACCCATAGAGAGGTTTGCAAATGCACCTCAACCCTAGCTCTACGCCGTCATGCGTTATTTCTGTACTGTACTAGGACTGCAGACAGAGCCCTGCAAACGTATTGCACTCCTGGCCCACTGCCCCCTGCTTTTCCAGAGAGATGTCCACAGCTCTAGCATGATTACTCAGTTCAGATCGGCCCCATCTCTGCTAAGTGGTACTGGGGCCCACAGCTGTGAAACTGCACCTCATTTTCGACCTAAGACATTCGTAGTATTTCAGCACTGGGACACACACAGGTCTAGTGAAGTCACTAAGGAGAGTCGCTGTTCCTGAACACACACGTCTGCCAAACCATCGCCGTCCTGCCTTCAGCCCCCTGCGGTTCCAGCGCCGGCGGAGGCCCACACACAGCGCCCCCGGTGCTGCGGGAGGCACTGCACGTACCGCGCCGCGAGAGCGCCGTCTATTTTTGGCCCTGTTCTGTCACGAGGTGGGGCGGGAGCCAGGAACCAGGAGCTCAGCTGATTGCGCCCACTCGCTGTCGGAGGTGTTGAGGAATTCTGCACAGTCCTCCCCCACAGGAGAAGAAGGTGCAGCGCAGCCCCCTCCCTCCCAGTGCCCTGTCTGCAGACCCGGAACGGCCCCCTGAATGAGAATGGATCGGTCCCCAGGGCCCCACTGATATGATATCCATTTTGCTCAGTGCCTTTCAGTGTGGGCTTAGGCTTGGAGACCAATGTTGTACGCGCTCCTAACGTGGCGAGGTTGTGAGGGGACAAGAAAGGGTCATCGACTTATTGTCCGTATACCCAGGCCTGCTCCCTTCGGCCGCGGAGGTCAAGCGGGGGTCACGTGTGAGTTCGCTAGTCACTGACACATGATGACAGCTTGGGCGGTTTCGCTCCAGCGCCGCGGCACACACAAGCACTGAGGTGTGCAGAAAATGACGGCAGAGGCTGGCGCTAAGGATCGTCAGCCAGGCCCTGGCGCAAAGCGCTGGCTGCATGGAGGTTATACCAGGTCCTGGCACAATCGTAGATCAGATGAGGCCGGCTGCTGCTGACACGCAGGGCAGATGCCAGGCGTTAGCAAGAAAAAGGTCACTTGTTTTTGCCAGGAAGGAGGGGTGGCAGACTCTGGCATGGGTGGGATGCCTTACACGCCTGGCACAGAGGAGAGGGTGCCAGAGTGACGCCCAGCAGAATGTCGCCGGATACCAGGCGCGCAGATACTCAAAGGGCTTCCGCCCCCCCCCCCTCCCCCCTCGTGTGTGGCAGTCCGGGAAGAGACAGCTTCCCGGGCGCACACACAGCCGCACCCGAGTACTTCACAGGTCTTTAAAAGACCGTTTGCTCTTTAATGAGGCTTTGTCGTTTTTCAACCCTTCTTGGAGCTCCTGCATTTCCACTCTGCCTACTGCTGGAAGAATTACCCCCCCCCCCCCCCCCCCCCCGACTTTTTTTTATATCCCCCCCCCCCCCCCCCGAAATGTGGCTCTAGTTGCGCCTCTGCTGGATACTGATGAGACGATAGCAGGCCCTGGCCAGGGGGAGAGTGTGGCGGGCAATAGAAGGGACGGATGATTGTAAGACCTGACATGGGGGAAATAATGGTAGGCACTGTTGCCATGGAAATGATGCCACGCTGTGCTGCAGACCGGGTGTCAGGTACAGAAGAGTCACGTGGAAAGCCTTGGTATGGAGGTCATGTGGGGCACGGTAGCTGGCATTGGTCCAGAGATCATGGAATCCACTGCTTGAAGGAGCATATGGCAGACATGGTACTCGTAATCTGATGGCAGGCCTAGGCACAGAGGAAAGGGTGTCATGCCCCGGCCAGTAGAAAATCAAGTCAAACCCTGGCACAAAGAATAAATACAGTGGTAGCCCAGCCCTGGGGCAGGGGAGATGGTGGCAGGTCCTGGGTGAGAACGAACGTTCTTGCACTATGGGATTAGTTGAAGCCTGTTCCTTTTTGGTTATTTCTTCATGTTTTCTCATGGTATGCCCATATTTTTCCCTCTAGTGGTGTCAAATCCACATGATCATTCATGAGACAACTCTCGATTTGCTACCAAGCATGGTTCTGGAGTCTGCTGGGTTGGGCGTGTGTGACCCCCTGCACCAGTGCAAGAAGGGCAGTGCCTCCGCACACAGGAATAGAGCGACTCTCAGGTGAGGGCAATGTAATTAGTATATGTTAAAAGGTGGTTCTGACCATCTGAGCTGCCCCGATTGTTCACTTTTTAAACACCTCATTTTTGAGCTTTTACTGTGGGAGGGCCTCATAAATTGGGACTCACCCACTGTGAACTCATGATGAAAGAGACTGCATATGAATTTTACCGGTGTCCCCCTGGTGAAAGTACGTAGGCTGCTGCGCTGCAGCTGGAGTAAGGGGCACCGGACTGGATACATGCAGACACGTGTACACGTGTGTAGGGGCTGCGCGGGGGAGATTCCTGTCGTGCGCAGCCCAGGAGCAGGTACAGATAGAATGTTGTGGTAGGAATTATGCAGAATTGGGTGGTGAAATGGAATAGGCTTTATACTATGGAAAGACACATATAAGGGAAAGTCAGTGTGCTTTACTGTTTTCACTGAAGGAACACTCCATTATTCTCCTATGAAGATGGGGACCACATGGGGTAGTTTCACTTCCCTAGGGCCTACAAATTCCAGACACGCACCAACGTACACTGTAAATTGTGTAAAAAGAAGTATTCTGCTGATTTCAAAGCGATATCTGTACTGCTTATGGGTCATCCAGAAATGTCATATTCCTCTGACTCAGCTCATAACCAGAGTCTTGCTGGGTGTGACCCTGCCAGGCTGGATTAATGACCTTCCTCTTCAAGCTGTAGCTGCAGAGGCCTAGCCCTTCACTGCAAGCATTCCAAGGACAAAGGTCTCCTCTTCAAGAGGGAGAGATAAGGGTGGAGCTACAGGTCATCCATCAGCAGCTGTCACCTGGTGCCAGGCACCAGGCCTGGAGAGAAGGCAGCAAGGGGGAAGGGGGCTTTTCAGAGACCATGTGGCATGAGACCCCTGGACGCCGCCATTTTGAACTATCCCAGAGGCCTGTGCAGGAAGGAGGGAGCAGGGGTAGAGACGTGATGTGTCAGTGCAGGATAGGGTGGAAGAGCCTTCCAGCCAGCCCCCTCCAAAATATTTTAAAAGGTCTTGCACAGGAGGAGGAGCTCTCTCTGGGGTGTGGTCTGCCGAGGAAGACTGGTCCTGGAACCTGGCGCCATGGGCAGTTAGAAGGAGGAACCCCCTGACTGTCCCAGGACCCTGGATTGCGCCTGTGGGGGAGTCCAGGACCAGTGAGCAGAAGCCTGGGCGTCTGCACAAGGAGAAGAGAGACCCAGGAGAAGAGCCAGGTGAAAGGCTGGCGCAGGGAGCCAGTGAAGACAACTCCCTGCTGAGTTCACCCTCTTGGAGGCCAGGAAGATGAAGGAAAGTGCTCCAGATGGTTAGATCTGGTCATCCAGAGCAAGAAGGGGCCAAAATGGTGAAAATCGGCAGCCTGGGGCCGAGATACGCCCCCCAGAAGGTAGGTGACCTTTGACCTCTGGAGAGGACCAACGACAAAGCAGGGGTGCCAGGAGCCCACCCTGGCTCCCGATAGCACTGGAGGGAAGGCAACGCCGTCGTGCCCCCTTCGCAGGAGAAGAGAAGCCGGGGAGCGTCATCGCGCTCCCCGTAAAGAATCCCCTGGGGCCCGGGACCCCAACTGCCAGGCCCCGTCACCCAGAAGAAGTCGGGGACCCGTGAAGACTGCCTATGGGGCCCGGGATCCCAACGCTGGGCCCCGAAGCCCAGAAGCCGAAGCTGGGGTGCACTGTCACGCTCCCCGTGAAGACCTCCCTGGGGGCCCGGGATCCCCAAATCCGGCCCCCAGTGTGCCCCGTGAGGGAGGGGTAGTGCAGCTGCACTCCCCTGCTGCAGGAGGAAGGCGGGTGGAGTGCCATTGCACTCCCCCGAGCTCCGGCTGGACCAGCGGCAGCTGCCGTGTCTGCCCGCAGGAGCGGGCAGACCAGAACAGAGGTGTCGGCTTCCGTGGCAGCACACAAGGGTGCTGGCCAGTCGGGGAGGTGGTGGGAGCCTCCAGGGGTGGGCTCCCCGAGCAGCTCTCCAACGATCGTGGAATGCGGGGTGCCAGGGTGGGACTGGGCCCCCGAGAGGCGATAGGAGCAGCAGGGGGTGGGCTCCCCGAGCTGCTACAACTCACCTGAGATAAGGGGCCCAGGTGGGACCGGGCCCCCAATGATGGGCAGAAGCTGCATGAGGCTGCCCTGAGATAGCAGCGTGGCTCTCCCCAAGCAGCAGGGGAGCCCCTGCTCTATTATGCACGTGCTGAGGAGAGCGCCCCATAATTCCTTGCAGGCCAGGACCAGCCTACGAGGGAAAGCACCTTGTTCTCGGCTTGTGGTGGCCCCAGGAGAACGGGGTTACTGCCAGGTGTGTACAAAGGTGCAGGGGGAGCTGCAGGAGCAATGCAGCACGAAGATGTGATGTCCCTCCCAAAGTCTCTGGGGGACTTGAAAGAAACAACCCCTCAAGGGCTCAAACATGCATCAATAACATTCTGTGACTGGAACTTTTGCTCTTCAGCTGGGGGGGGGGGGGGTGTTTGGAACTGCACCAAGGTGTGAAGGGCTGAGTTGGGGATGTTTGGAGAAGGGCATCCCCTTGAGGTTAAGTGGTGCAATTGCATGAGAAGTGCATTTACCTGATGTTTTTTGTTTGAGGTACTAAAAGTCATATGTGTAATGTGAAGTCATGACCAACATGGGGTTATGTGCTGGACATTCTTGCCAGTGTGTCTGGTTATATATGTTTAACCCTGTGATTATAACTGTGATGCCTTTTAGGGGCTTTAATTGCAATGCATTATAACTGTTATCAGCTGTGATAAGTACTGTCATTTTAAGTGATGCCTAAACATGTATTCTTGCTGCTGCGTTAGGTGAAGAACAACCCAGACTGTTAACCACTAAGATGTAGAGTTGTATACTGTATGGTCAGTATGAGATGCTCAGTCAGGGTTATGTGTCACCATGACAGGTGTGCCCATTTTAAATGCTTGTTGAGATAATGGGGTGGGTCGCCACTGGGAAGGTGCCAGTGGGCAAGGTTCTCACGCCGGGTTATGGTCAACCTACTGCATTAGGGGGCAAGATGATGTGCATTCATGGGAGTGGTGGTACTAGGCCCCACCTCCCCTGCAGGAGGGGTGGGAAAGTTATGCAATGTCACAAAGTAATTCCAACAGCATATGTACATTTGTAAATTGTTGCATAGTATTGAGTAGTGTGTGTGTTTAATAAATGTACTCTTCCTTTTATAAAGCAAAGTACAGACTGGACAATCAACTATTGAGTGTTATTTCTGCGTACTGGTAAATGGCGATTACTTGCCCACACCACCTCCCTTGAGTAAGCCTTAGACTTCTCTGCAACGCTACCCTCTGAGAGTCAAGCCCTACAATAGGGTGTTTGGTTCCCAGTGAAGGACAGATGTAGACGTGTTATTTGTGCAGGCCTCACAGATACTGCCTCGTTTTCTAACAGTATAGTTGAGGCACTGTCTCTGTTTTGTGCCCCTGGAGGGAGTTACTGATATGAGAGAGAGAGAGAGAGAGAGAGAGAGAGAGAGAGAGAGAGAGAGAGAGAGAGAGAGAGAGAGAGAGAGAGAGAGAGAGAGAGAGAGAGAGAGAGAGAGAGAGAAGAGAGAGAGAGAGATATATATATATATATATATAGAGAGAGAGAGAGAGAGAGAGAGAAAGAGAGAGAGAGAGAGAGAGATAGAGAGAGAGAGAGATATATATATATAGAGAGAGAGAGAGGGAGAGAGAGAAAAGAAAGTAAGTACATGTGTGCTCAAAATGGACTCTCTGCAAGCCCAATGACTAGGGTAGAATCTGTGACTGTGCGGGGTCCCTTACTCTTTTAGGTCCTTGAGTTGTGTCTGAAGTTACCCTACTCCCGTCTAGGCTCAAAAGAACCCTTCTGATGCCCATGAATAGTGCTCAACCTCCACATCCTGTTTCCCGGTGGTTAGATGTCTGGTTTAGGAATTTGAATCCACAAAATACTCCGATCCTTTCCAAAGCCATAGAAGCCGGTTTCCTTGGTGCCAGGGTCAGGAAATAGCCTGCAGACTTGGACGTTCACTCGCCGGTCATCATCATTGTAGGAGAGTAGGATCTGCACTTATGTTGCTCCCACTTTTTTTCTGATGTTAACACTGGTTTCTGGCTATAGTCTGGCTGGGTCCCTGCTAATCAGGGCCCCAGTCTCTCTGTTCTCTCTAAACAACTTGGAGTGCATATTAGATGCACTAGTGATTGGATACTGTGGTACCTTATGAGCCCCTAGTATATGGTACCTTAGGTACCAAGGGCATAGGTACTTCACAGGCCTACCAGGGGCTGAAGCATGTATAATGCAACCCCTGGAAAGCAGACTAAATCTGACACCACAGGCCTGCTACTGCAGCCTGGGTGAGGTAGTGTTAGCACTCCTCACTGAGGTATAGGTTCCCTATATCTCACCTTACACACACATATAAACCTATCAGTCACCCCTAAGGCAGGCCCTATCAATCCTAAATGCCTTCTGTGAATACCGAAAGACTTAAAATTAGGATTTTTCTCAGTTTAGTAGTTGTAAAGTTAGGAGTCCTAACTTTAGGACTCCTAAACTGAGAAAAATCCTAATTTTAAGACTTTCGGTATTCACAGAAGGCATTTAGGAGTCCTAAAGTTAGGACTCCTAACTTCTGTGAATACCGAAGTGAGCAAGTGTCTTCTGTAAATACCAAAATGAGTAAGTGCTTTCTGTGAATACGAAAATGGTAGTAAGTTTAGGATTTTGTCTTAAGTTGGTTCTGTGAATCAGGCCCTAGGTATTTACGCGGGTCCGTTCTCCTAGATGAATGTCTGACTGTAGGAAAGGCTCACTTCTGCCAGACCATGAAGTAAAGAGTAGCCCTAAATAGAGTCTTGAAATTCACACAAGGAAAGGTAGTCAATTCCGCTCTTTCTAATATATACATGTATATACTAACATACACTCATAGAATTAGAGTGAGGGGTCCGTTTTGCCCTGAGGAATGCCCCTCACTAGTTATCTAGCCCTTAGAGCCAGCAGAAACATGTCACCACTTTTAAAGGATGATGGGGCCATGATACCCCTAACATCCAGTAACTTGTTTGTTCACATTTTAATCACACCTAAGGTATCGCATATTTATTTATTTATTTTGAAAGTTTTCTATAGTGCGAACATGACCACCGGGGGTATCAGAGCGCTTTACAATTTATACATCAAGAGGAATACAGATACATGCAATCAAAACAGAACCCACAAAGAAGAAGATACAAAGTCATATAGAGCAAAGGGGATTTTGTGACCATAGCAGCTGGGCCACAGAACTGCGACTGTGACCTCAGTATCCACTTGAATGCCCAGTCAGAGGCAGAAATGCCTTCATCAAGAGCACTTTGACTTACTTTTTGAAGAGGACATAATAAAAGATATACCAGTGGTATACCTTAAGGTAGTTTAAATGTAAACTGGATCTCTGTACTAGCCCCCAAAAGAATATATCTCAAGGGTTCTCACATTAATTGGGGTCGAGTCCGTCCTGGCCGTACCATCTTACCAGGACGGGATGAGGTGGCCAATGACGAAGCATATCCCATTATGTGGGTGACAGCACCTCATCAAAATCTTTTTTTTACCCAAAAGTGGTCCATTAACCTGGGGACAATGAGTTAGACATAGGAATTACACATTCTGTCAACAGATTCACCACACTTGTGATTTAGGATGTGCACACACACCAGAGCAAATGTCGTCACTCATCATGGAGAGCGCTAATGGCTGGAGTGGGCTGACATTTTGCCCCCTGTGGTAAGGGAAGAAGCGAAATGTGAATTACACTTGAAGAAACCAACCTGAAGAGGACATTACGCCATGTCCAAGAATAGTAGAGTTGATGGCATGTAGACCATGGCACAGGGGAAACCATGAGAGATATGTATCAGGAAGGAGCGCGAGCTGGGACTGGCACGGAGGAGATGATGACATGCCGTGGCATGGAGTAGATAATGATGACCCTGGCATGAGAAAAGGGCAGGCCTTGGCATGGAGGCAGTAATGACAAGCCCTAGGACAGACTAGATAATGGCTGGCACTGGCACAAAAGACTAGATGCCAGCCCAAACACAGAGGTGATGACACTTGGGTGCTCTGCACCACCCCATGTCTGCCAGGGCTAGCGGAAAACATAGCATCCGATTATGAAGTGATATGGGCGCGCGGGAAGGTCGGGGTGCAAGGTCATGGCCCAACGGGTTTTCACGACTCCCACTGCACTGGTGACGCAGACCTCCTTGTAACATCAGCCCCGAACATCCTGAAGCAATGCAAGCGAAGCGCTCTCTCTGTGCACGCCCGTGCTTGTCTGGTGTTTCTGCATGGACTCTGGAGTGTGTGAGGGAAGCAATATATTTGATTGTCAACCCCCGCCCCTCCCCCTCTCTCTGCTTCCGTCTCCTCCATTACCGTGCGTGCCGAGGGCACGTACGAGGCCAGCAGGGACCAGTGAGTGAAAGGGGCAGAGAAGGGCGAGGAAAGGGAGGGCGTGGGGTGTACGGGCTGCCATTTGAGAGCGGAGGTGAGGGGAAGCTACTGCCGTTGCAGGGGTTGGGGTGGAAAGGGTGCCTCTGCAGCAGCTAGGGGAGTATTTCGAGAGAGGAAGAGTTGTTAGAATGAGATGGGCGCAGAGAAGTAAGAGGCTCCCAAAAGGGTTTATTTACAGGAGGGCATGGGCAGGACTTTAAGTGGGGCTGGTCCTGCCGGTGCTCAACACCGGCAGCTCTTAAAAGAAGGTACCAAGATGGGTCCCTATCGGGCTCTCAATTTTCGCACTCACTCTCAGAATGGGAAAACAAATCTTAACTCTGCAGCAGTACACTGTTTGTGATGTAACTTTTATTTTTTTGCAGTTCTATATTGCAAAACTCGAAGTGCTTTACATATGCACCAACAAGTACATATTCATTTATTTTTTGGTGGGCACGGGCGATTAAGTGATTTGCCCAGAAACACAGGATGTTGAGCCGACGCTGAGACTGAAACCTGCTTCCTCACCTCCAAAGTTGGCAGCTCTCGCCGTTATGCCACAACCTCTTGCTCAAAAACTAAAGCATGTTCGATATTATATACAACGAATCCATAGTTGTATGTATGCATGTGGTATATTTATGTTATGCAACTAACAACCTTTGACAAAGCCAATAGTCCCGGCTTGTTGTAGGTGTAATGTTACTTTATAGTATTATATATGTTGAGGCAATAACAGAAGCAGCAAAATACCAGTCGGGTGGAACATTATGCTGAGCACAGATTTTTAGCATAAATGTCTTAAAACATGCCCTTAATTATATCAACCACACCCCTTTTAGAGACCCCCAGATTTTATTTCCCACTTAAAGTCCTGGGCTTGGGTGTGACAGTGGGGCTTGTTGTTGGAACTACAGAGCTCAGGGCTGCAGACTGTGCCAGAGACACCTTATTCACTCTCACTGTGAATGGAGGACAGTCATCTATGCAAGGGCTTGTCTTATGTTAAGCAGTTTAAATGTAGCGCACGCCTGACAACTACTTGGTCCTTTCCTATCAAACGTGTGTGGCTGAAGTTGTGGATTGCCCCGGAAGGGCCCTCTCTGGGGTTGTGCGTGGGCAGACCCTTCCTGTGTTAGATGTTTTTGCGGTGGTCTCTGCTGGGTGCATTGCAAGGGGGTGCAGATGCTTTGACCCTCCAGGTAACCCGTGCCTGCGCGGTACTCCCACTGCATTGAAGCCTTGGTGACTGTATGGGGTATGGTTGTACTTTCCTGTGTTGGCAGTGTCTGTGTAAGAGGGGTGCATTGAGCTGAATGCAATGATGAGAGTGGTTCAGTTGAGGCTAATGTCAGATTGGTGGGTTGGTGACCTGTGCAATCCCAGAGGAAGGTTTTTAGGGCCATATTCTATCGGTCGTGCGTCACAGATATGTGTGAGTGTCCGGTACATAAAAACTGCTACTGCGAATCCTTCATCCCCTATGCCAGAGCCTGCCAACGAGAGGGCATCCGGGTCCAATGGAAGCCAGAACAGAACTGTGCAGGTAAGACCAAAGAGTGAATAGCTGACGTGTGGCACTGCCTGTTTATTGTCTCTAAAATGCTTCAGGTGCCAACAGGTAGAAATGGTGCTACCTTTCCTGTATGTGCTGTCACCGTGACCTCAATATCTAACAAGTACCAGCTTTATACACTCTGTACTGCTCACTGCGTTTGGCTTCTTACCGAAATCTCTCAGCTAGTAATTGAACCCTTGTATTTGTGTTTTTACATTTATTGGAAAATGTTAGCGCTTTGTGACACCTTTCAGAAATATTAGAGCACTACAAGGGCTGCAAATAAGATAGTGCAATAAAATCGTTAAAGGAAACAACACAACGTAACAGTACGGGTTATGGGAATCGCAGTCTCATATTTATATTCAAGTGCATACACTCCATTTTATGGCACGCGTTACCAATTAGTACCTCATAGTTTTCAGCATAGGCTCCACATTTACAAGTCTTTTAAAGTGGACACGCTGTTCACATGCTTCACGTTTTGAGGTAGGTTGTTGTACAGGCCTGACCCAGGGGCATGTAGTCTGTGACAATAACTAACTCCCTTGCAACATCGGTGGCTGTTTTTAGGCCCTCAGGGGCTTATTAACAAACCCAGTGCGCCCACAGAATGTCACTTTTATTGACGTTCCGGCGGCACACTGGGCTTACCCATATCTATGCGGCCACTTAAAGCCACCCTGCATGGCTTTTCCTGGCCTCATAGATATGGTGTGAGGCAACGCAGCACAAGTTGCTGGGTTGACTCACACTACGATAGGGAGTCGTGCCATGGGTGTTATGGTGGGTGTTCCCATGTAACCCCCATGGCATTTGACACATTCCCAGATTAATACATACATACTGTAAACCTGGAAATGTATCAAAAGCCTAGGCCTCCCCAGAGTGTCCTTCCTCTACAAAAACAACTTGATTTCAACGCAAAAACCAGGGTGCCTGTGGTGGCACATGGCAGCCATTTGTGAGCCAGCACTGTAAAAGAGGACAGGAATGCACCATATCTCACAGATTCCTGTCCTTTTCTTTTGATGTAGTGCAGCGCAGCAGGAAGGCTTGCACCGTTGCTCTATGCCAAAAATAAGTAAATGAGGCCTTAAGAGATCTTGGAGGCTTATTAGGAAAAGTTAGGAGCAAGTCCAGTTTAGGCTTTTGACGAAGAATCACTCACACCTCGCCAGGCCCCTTGAGGCTTTCCTGGGTGCACCCCAAATCATTCTCCTCCATCTTGTGAGTTGCTACCTACCTGTGCCCAGATTGCAGTGAGCAGAGTGCAGGAAGTGGTAAGGAGGCAGATTAGTGCTGTCTCTTTCCTAAAAACTTAAAAAAAATGATTTTCCCTACCTGTGATTGCATCATCTTATTTTTTTATTTTTACATTTCTTTACCTGTCTTTGCCTGTGGTTGTTACAGTTTAAAATTGTAGTTTTAACCTGCCAGTGATTGCATAATGTAGCCCATAATTTTCTGTTTAAACTTGTGGTTTTTCCTGCCCGTGACTGCTTCCATTTAACCTGTTGAATTGTGGGATTTGCAGTCCAAACTCTGTAGTTTTCCCCTCTCATTCCCCAAATCATTCTCCTCCATCTTGTGAGTTGCAACCTACCTGTGCCCAGATTGCAGTGAGCAGAGTGCAGGAAGTGGTAAGGAGGCAGACTAGTGCTGTCTCTTTCCTAAAAACGTTTAAAAAAATGATTTTCCTTACCTGTGATTGCATCATCTTATTTTTTTCTTTTTAAATTTCTTAACCTGTCTTTGTCTGTGGTTGTTACAGTTTAAAAATGTAGTTTTAACCTGCCAGTGATTGCATAATTTAGTCCATGTTTTTCTGTTTAAACTTGTGTTTTTTCCTGCCTGGGACTGCTTCCATTTAACCTGTTGAATTGTGGGATTTGCAGTCCAAACTCTGTAGTTTTACCCTCTCATTCCCAGTGTCTATCAGTTTTCCCTCCAAATGTCTCCTTTGCTCTGTGCTAAGACCTGTATGTTAAGCAGTGCACCCCCAGCGACCATTTTGTGTTAACAAGTCAGTGAAACCAGCCCCCCCTTTTCCCCCGGAGACAGCAGTAATCTGCTGTAAGCTGTTTAAACTGTGTTTAATAGGGACTGTGCACTTCGTGTTTTTTGGCCAGGAGAGGGAGTAAAGCTTCATACAAATAGTGTTGTTAGAGGACAAGTTTATTAGGGCCTTACCTGCAGAAGTCCAAATTGTTGATTGAGCCTGTCTGACTCCTAGGAGATTTCTGAATAGAGGAGCAGCTTCCAACTCCCTGGCCAGCAAACCTTGTCTGAGGTAGCTGGGACCTTATATAGTCTGTTATTGTTAGGTACATGTATACACTGATTGGTGGTTGTATCTGATGTTTCTATTGCATTAGGGTTAGTGTCCTCATTGGTTGGGTATTTGAGGGTTCTGATTGGTCTCTGGGTCTGTGATTCAATCAATGTAGGGTTGGGACTAGGGCTAGGGTTATGATTTCTATTGGAAGTAGGGACTAGGACTTCTGGTGTTATTGGTTGCTGGGCTAGGTGTGGGACTAAGAGTAGGGTTAGGCTTTATATTGAAAGTAGGGACTAGGGCTTCCTGTGCCATTGGTTGCTTGGACTAGGGCTGGGACTACTGGTAGGGCTAGGGCCTCTATTGGAGGTAGAGATCAGGGTTTTTGAAACTGATTGGGTGCTTGGACTAGGGCTAAGATTGAATGTAAGGTCCTGGTCTCCTATTGGTTCTAGTTTTTAGGTCTAGTGTTGTGATTGGATAGTGTTAGGGCTAGGGTTCCCATTGGCTGAAGGGTTCACCTGACTACTAGGGCTATAAACAGCCAAGGCTTAGGGCGTCTCAGCCCGGGCGTCGAGGCTAAGGTTGGAGAGGACAAGGGTGAGTGCCTGTTTGAGCCTGTTAAGGGTGGAGAGGACAAGGGTGAGTGTCTGTTTGAGCCTGTTAAGGTTGGAGAGGACAAGGGTGAGTGCCTGTTTGAGCCTGTTCGAGCCTGGTCGGGACCTGGACCAAATATGCTGTCCATTTTCCCATTCATTAATACCCACCTATGTATGTATCCCTCTGTATATAAGCATTAATTTCACTATGGATATGTACCTATCTTTCTGTATTGCTTTGTATAAACATGTAGAATAAATATGTTCTTATAAAAACAACAACAAAATCATCTTTTGTATACATGTACTTGCTTCCATTGTGCATCTATGTACCTCCATGTACGTGGATCTGTGTGTCTGTTACTTTTCTCCTGAAAAGCATATCAAATGCACTACCCTATTTCTCACCCTGTACCTCTATCAATATCTTTAATCTACATATACTTACCCCCTTTATGCATCTATATACTTTCCATGTACTTATGGATCTATATATTTATCACTTTCTTCTAATTTAGCATTTCCAATGCACTACCCTATTTCTCAGCCTATACTTCTCTCAATATATCGTATAGCCCAATGTTCTGACTCATTTCAAACTTCTTTCTACTAGTCTTTCCAATGACTACCCTAGCTCTCACCCTATACATCTATCATTACATCCTCTACACGCACTTTCTCATTTATCCCAAACCCCATACCACTACTATATTCCCCAAAATAACCCTTTCTTGACTCTCTCCTACTCTAACCCTCCTTGCATCATCTGACACTTCTTTTACTATACCGATCCCCCAAAACAAACCTTTCTAAACTCTTCCATCTGACTCCTCCCCTCCAAAAACCCTTTTTACTCATCCAAAAGCCTCCTCCTACTGCTATGACCTAAAAAAAGAAATCCTTCACTCTGCTATCCCTCCACTATTCTTTTCTATCAAAATAGACTAACATGTTCACTTCTCTAATTCCATATTCCACTATACTAATTCACCACTAATCCTTTATGCGTTCCAGAGTAGCGTGCTACTCGCCAACAAAGTGTTTCAACACCTCATCAGGGTTACAAGAGCTATATAAATGCAAACCTTTCTCCTTTTTTACCCCTCCTCAACCCTTTGCAATCCAAATAACTGACTAACATATCCACCACTCAAATTACTTCATATTTCACTATACTAATTTTCAACACTAATCCTTTATGGGTGCCGGAGTAGCCTGCAACTCGCCAGAAAAGCGCTTGAACACGCCATTGGGGGTAACAGGCGCTATATGAATGCAAACCTTTCTTTCCCTTCTATCCATCCGCAATCCTTCTCACTCCAAATAACTGACTAATATCCACCACTCAAATTACTTTCATATTTCACCATACTAATTCACCACTAATCCTTTATGGGTTTCCGGAGTAGCGTGCTACTCGCCCAAAAAATTGCTTCAACACCCCATCAGGGGTAAGAAGCGCTATATGAATGCAAACCTTTCTTTCTCTTCTATCCCTCCACAATCCTTCTCACTCCAAATAACTGACTAATATCCACCTCTCAAATTATTTTCATATTTCACCATACTAATTCACCACTAATCCTTTATGGGTTTCCGGAGTAGCGTGCTACTCACCAAAAAAATCGCTTCAACAGCCCATCAGGGGTAAGAAGCGCTATATAAATACAAACCTTTTTTCCTCTTCTATCCTTCCGCTATCCTTCAGAATCCAAATAACTGACTAACATATCCACCACTTAAAATGTACTTGCATGTTTCACTATACTAATTCAACACTAATCCACTATGAGTTCCGGAGTAGCGTGCTTCTCGCCGAAAAGCGCTTCACCGCCTCGTCAGGGGTAGTAAGCGCTATACAAATGCAATTACAATACAATACAATACAATATGTGCAAAGCAGTTTTTTAGTCGCAAACGCTCCGATTCGGAGTTTGAATTAGAGAAACTGATTTTAGCAGTGTACTAAACTTATTTCAAGAGTTATTACATTGTTACTGGGTTTAGAAATGAATAAGTAATCACTATTTGGAAGAGGCATTTTGTAGACATCCCTTCCACATAGTGATTCCTTTCCATACATATAAATGGTTTGGACCGAAATAGGGGTCATAGACCATTAAAAATGTACTGACTGCCAAGTTAGGGTGGTAACCTATTGGGGACCCTTTCCCATCGGTGAATGTAAAAAAACAAACATTTTATTGTAATAAATAGTGGGTCACAAGACCGCTGTAAACTCTCAAACAAACTAAATTAAAAAAGTAAAATTTTCTTTTTTAACCCCTTCGCTGCTGGAGACATTCCGCTGCAGCGCTGGGGGTGGCAGGGGGGCAGCGCGGTGGGCCTGTGCTCATGACGGAGCCGCTCCGTCATGAGCCACAGTTGAGCTGTGCTCATGACGGAACGGTTCCGTCATGACTCCGCCCAGTTGCGTTGTCCCCCCGCACAGGCGGGGAAACAGCGCCGCGCAGGCGGAGCGGCCGCCAACAGGATTGTCATGACGGAACCGTTCCGTCATGAGCACAGCGCAACCGTGGCTCATGACGGAACGGTTCCGTCATGAGCAGGGAAGGGGTTAAACATAGTCCTGTTTCCTTTAAGGAAACACAATGGATTAAAAAAAAAACAGTTTACTTTATTGAAACGTGATCACAGACAAGGTGGTGTGCTGACCCCAGCACACCACCATCCTTGTGATGTCATTCAATCGTAGTGAGTCACAATTTGCGACCTACCTCATTAATATTCATGAGGTAGGTTGGATTCCGCCCACTACAATTCAGATTTTTAAGAGACGGCCCATTAGTACATAGGTTTGTTCTTAAAAATCTTTACTGGTTGTCAACATACTGGTTGCGATTTGTGACGAGTATTTTGTAACCAGATATTAGTACATCTGGCCCAATATTTCTCGTCTTCAGTAGGCCGGTGAAATTAGGTCTCTTTGTTATTGTAGTTTGCTCAGGGTTGCACTATCCTGGTAATCTTCATTGTCTAAGTCACCTGTTCCCTTGTCTCCCTGTACCAATTTCTCTGGCTAGTTATCTGGTTTCTGCTCTGTTAGCACGTGGTTTTACTGAAATGCTGGGAGGCTTTCTTGAGAGCAGCAATCACAAATTACTTGGCAGCTTAGCGCATGGGTAGAATCATGTCTTTTATTGTGGATCTAACCAATGTAGGTTTTCTGTGAATGGGTGGAGTGGTATTTCAAACTGACACTGTCCCAAATAAATGTGGGTGGTTGTAAGATGAGGGGATTTCCTTACAGTCATGTTTCATAGGGATGAGACTAATCTGTTGACCCTTTGCCCTGACAAGGAGAGTCAATTAACCCAGCGAGGTGCTTAGTAAGGTAGGTATGGTGGGCCGAATCATATTGGCATATGCCTAAAGGTTATGAGCTATGCCAATGTGCTCAAGCAGGAGTTCTGCAATGGGAAAGATGGATGGAGGGATGGGGCAGCAGAGGTGCTTCTACTTATCTCTATCCAGTCACCAAAAGTCAGGCAGAGTCTGCAGATACCAAGTTTTAGTAGTCTTCACGGCGTCTCCAATACACTAAAAGAGATGCTGGGCCTTCAGCACTCACCAGAATGGAGCACTTCGTCTGAGCCCAACGGGGAGGCGTACAGAATCTGCATGTCACAGTGAGACTCTCTTGCTCAAAGGAAGATTGTAGTAGGGAATATTGAATCCCAAATAAAGACGGGATAGAATATCGTTACCACAATATCGAGGGACAAAATATCAAAAGGTAAGTGTACAGAGGAAGGGAAGGATTTACTCTTCCTAACATCCACATGTACAAACGTGGATGATATATATATCACCACAGTACTTATGTGTGGAGTTAGGTATAGAAAATGTGTAGAAAATTAACTCTCAATAGATTATCCCTCCAGATTGTGGTAATAATCTTCTGTCTCTTTGATATTTATGATTCAATATTCTCAGCCTATACCTTGAAGGATTAGTAGGTGACGGACCATCTGAGACTGGCAGGGGTGAACCAGGAACAAAGACACCCACCACATTATTGACTGGGTTACCCCATCACATGCCTCCCACAAGAACTCACCCAAGACCTGCTATGCTGGATTTGAGAATCGAAGCATTAGGCCATATTTATATACAAACAGATTTAAAAATTAACCATTGTTATTGCAAACATCTGAAAAACAAAAAGATACATACATATTTCCTTAACAAAATCCTGACATCTGGTACATTACAAGCAAAGTATGGTTAAGATCATAGTTGACTATCCCGCTGGCCCTTCAGCGGGAAACAGCGTTTACAATGCAGACAGAACTACGCAATGCCATTACAACACAGGCACTACATAAATGCATCGTTACCATGCGTTCCATTGCAATGCAAGTTGTTACAACGACTTGCTTTAGGGAACGCATTGTTGGATTTCAAATTCAACACTTACCCTACTGTTGCACAGACTGGAGTTGGAATAGTAAATTATACTATTCCAAAGTCCAGCGCTTCCCTAAGGCAAAGCTGGCACGCATGAGCGAGGGTAGGTGCAGCGAGACATGCACCCGGCTAAACCGTAAGTAGCTCGATTCTCCCACTGGAGGTGTTAGCTACGAGACCGTGGCTCACGCCAACCACGGCTGCAGCTATTAATACATGCCTCCCTTTTTCTTTCCCTTTCCCAATTGATACTAACAGCCCATAACGGTGCGGATCACCATGCGATAGCCTATGAAGCCTGTATGAAGAATTAGGTAAGACTGTGAAATTACCTATCCTTCGATATTCCTGCATGTTTTGTGTCATATTACCACTAATTAGCGCTACGGAATAGATGTAATACTAACAAACAAGGGGCATGTGGCTCAAACAATGCCACCAATGTATAAAAATGCTCATTGAATACATGATAGGCGCGATGACCTTGAAAATGAACGATGGCGCCTGACTGTGACATTATATGTTTCTCGTTTTTAAATTCCTGTATATATAATTATCACAAGCAGCTGCCACCTTACAGAAAGAAAAGGGGACCGCTCAATCAAAGTTTATCATTGGGGTTGATTCACCAACAATTTATATTCTTTTCTTTCCTGATGAAGTGCCAGAGATCAATCTGACCAATTTTAGGCGCGAACCATGTCGACCTTTCCCTTTTTTAGCTACTAAGGTCCATTATTACCCCACAAGTAACACTAACCTACTGTTTTTCTACTATGACAGGGGCATCAGCATATTAAAACGTTTGGGATATCCCCTAGCGACTTTTAAATATTTAGTCTCACACTCACTTCTCACGACCCCCCTAGGACACACTCCCATACTCATCAAACAGCAAAATAAAAAGATCTCCGCTAAAGTTATCCTTCAGGGGAACCGTAGGGCATTGCAGCGCCGGACCGACGAGGAGCACTGCCCAATGATAAAGCATGACATCCCTAGGGATGTGTGAGGGCAGCAAGAGACAATCTCGTTGACTGTCTTCTCTTGATTGGCACAGCACCTGGCTACCTACTTCTCTCTTTCCTCTCTTTAGACACAATTTGTGCCACATTAGGAACAGTAACCCCGTTTTTGGGTCTCGTCTAGCGTAGCGCGCATGCGCTGCACTAGGAGAGGGCCTCTTGTAATCACTCCAGACATTCAGAAAGCTTTCTGAAAGCTTGTGCTTCTGGTTGTCAAATTCTATTGGCCTTTGCGAGTGGCTTTCAAAAAATGAAAGCACGCAATTGGCCAAAGGTGGGTGCATGTCCCACCTCTTCTTAAAATGTTCACTCCCATGCTGTTTTGCTGTCGGGAGCGAGCAGTGGTGCGCAGGGTGTCACCTGTTGTGAATCATGTTACTTTCTCTGGGACATGCTGCTTACACTTTCGCGGCCACGCTTGTTTCATTTGGCTTTGGCAAAGGCAGCCACAGGTTTATTTTTGTATCGCACTTTCACTTTAGCTGCTCTTATTAAAGTGAAAGCGCGATGCAAAAGTAAACATGCGGCTGCATTCGCGCATTGGTGACAGCTTGTTATTTGATTACTTTTGTTACACCTGACGACAACATACTGTGCACGTTACGTTACTTGCATGCATTTATTTATGCGTTTGTAAAGCTCTAATGTTCTGAATGACAAAGGAAGGGCAAACAAGCGAGCGCTCCTCCACAGTTGCAGACTTTACCCCTTTTGGCAGTCTGAGGATGACTTTCCAAACAGCTTTGATGTTTCAGTTGCATACCAGAGTTTGTTGGGCTTGTGACGTGTTACCGGTAGTGTGCTCTGTCACCTCTCTCATTTTGTCGTTATTAGTCCTTATTAATTGGGTTGTGGGTGTCGGTAGGCACGCTCACTGTCTGGCATACGTAGATAATCTGAGGCTGTTGTTTCTGAGAACGAGACATGTCTGAGCCATGTTAGAGTTTTGTGCGGTTTTTTAAGTAGTGGTGCATTCTTTACTGTTCTTTACTGTTGTCTTCCTGCGCGCATTAGAGGCTGAAATCCCAAGTAGCTTTTCCTCTGTTTCTCCAAAGCTCCCCCCTCTTGTAAAGCTGTAGTTATCTCCCGCACATCTCACTGCACATCTCGGCCTGATCCCGCCACTGCCACCGGACATACAAAGTCCCAAAGGCGAGACCTATTGGCTATGCAGATGCTTGTTTGGATTGATACCAACTCTGATACCCTGAAAGCCCTATAAAATGCCAGACAGAATGCTGCAGTAAATAAGGTTGATTCATAGTTGTTTGTACATACCATATGATGGGTACTTAGGACTTTCCCAAGTTTGTCATTATAGCGCCACCAGTTGTCACTGTTGACTCTAAGCTTTCTAAGGATTGCAGGGTGTCAAGGGCATGATGTAACGAAGCTGCAGTAGGAAAACCCCAGATTCCACACATTTCCTCCCCAACCAACTACAAAATAAGAGAACTAAAAGCAAACAGAAAAATAAAGAAATAAAAACCCAAAACAAGGTTACAAGAAATGAGAAAAAGTTGAGTTCAAATATAAATACAAAAGCAATAAGAAATCATTAGAAACATTTGTTAAAATACATCTATTTTGACAACAAAAAGGCGATTAAAGTTCTAAATATGCCCATCTTCGTGTTTAGCAGCTCCACTGAAGAGCTTTACAACCTTCAGTGGAGATCCATATTTAGACACACCCTCTTCCTATCCAGGAATCCTATCCTTACCACATCACCAATATTTATGTGAGTAAACATGGCAGCCTTTCTTGCATTGTAATTTGTCTTTTGTCGTATAAAACTACCAAACATTTTAAAGATAACAACAATTCCATAAGGAATAATGGAGATAAAATTCGACTTAGTGCACAGTAACACAGTCAACACTAAGGGGCCGAATACGATGCCGTAGGAAATAGCTCCGACCAAGGGTCGGAGCTGTTTCTAGGGCCTCGTAATCAGCAGTTTGGATTCATTCCTGACCAACCCATTTGGAAGGAGTTGTTCAGAAATTAATCCAAACTGGATTTCTGAATGTCTTCTTATGGGCTCGGAGAGTCTGTCTGCAATTCGGAAAGCCTCCTGTAATTCCAAGGGTGGCTCTTTCCGCCTGAGGGATTACAATGTTGAATTCCAACAGCCTTTCTGTGCCGGCCTTTCCGAAACAGAAAGGCTATTGGAAGTCGACTTTGGGGGCCCCCAGTAGGGCCCCAATGGGTGCAAGGCTTCCGGATGGCGGCCGAGGGGGCTCCTATGGTGCCCCCCTGGTGATCCCTGCACTCAATGGCAGGCACCTTGAGGTGCCTGCCACGGGGTGCAAGGATGAACTTCACCTCTTCTCTTTACAATGAGAGCATGCATTCTGGTTGGAATGCATGCTCCCATTGTAAAGAATAGGACTGCGACCAAACAGTGTTCGGTCGCATCCTAATTGCTGGGTTGGGACCACCGACAGGTTGGTTGGTCACAGTACCCAATCAATGTCGGAAGAACTCAGGTCTGTCCGACTTCGAAATCAGCCCCTTAGTGTGTCTTTTCCAGTTTTTTCAGGACAGGAGAATCGTGGTAAACAAGAAGTTCTTTCTTCCCCACAAAACTCAATGATCACCTGCTCATTTAGAGATGGCGGAACCACCGGTTTCCATGCGGGAGCCATAGCTGCCCATGTCTGTAGAAAGCCTTCATTGGTAGCAAATCCACCTCAGAGCTGCCAGCTTTAGAGAGTGTGAAGGTCCGGTCAGATTGAAATGAATTGTCCTATGTAAAGTAACCGACAGATCCCAGAGTGTTGAATTGGGAGCAGAGAGATCTAAACCTTTTGCCCTTCCCTGTGGGGTCCCGCAAGGCTCATCTCTGAGTCCCACTCTCTTTAACGTATATGTGAGTCCCTTGGGAGCTTTGATTAGATCCTATGGACTCCAACTTACCTCATACGATGATGACACGCAGATTGTGTTATCAGTACAAAGAGGGTCCCAAGTTGATCTGTCAGCAAGGTGCCATGACTGTCTTCAAGGTATAGCGAGTTGGATGGCTGCGAATTGCCTTAAACTAAATGCTGGAAAAACCGAGGTAATGATATTCGGAAATAATCCCAACATCTGGTCCCCAGCCATGTGGCCCGATGTATTGGGGAAGATACCAGTGCCCACACCCAAAGCTAGGAATCTGGGGGTGATTGTGGACCAGAAACTGGACTTTGGAAGCCAGGTCAGTGGTGTAGTCTCATCCTGCTTTCACATCCTCAGGATACTGAGGAGAGTTAAAGCATTGCTTCCCACGGATGGCCTCCGGCTAGTAGTGTCGGCTCTCATTCTCTCGCGTCTTGACTACTGCAACAGTCTGTACCTTAACTTGCAAAAGAAACACCTGTACAGACTGCAGTTGGTGCAGAACGCGGCAGCGAGACTGTTGACAGGTACACCTAAACATGTCTCAATCCGAGAAGGAATGAGGAAACTTCATTGGCTACCAATTCACAAACGCTCCCAATTTAAGGCCTTGTGTACAGTCTTCAAGGCATTAAAAGGCACTGGCCCAGAGTTTCTGAAGGCCTGTTTTAAGCAGTATGTGCCGGGGAAGGCACTGCGCTCTATGGAGGGCAATCTAGTAGTGGTGCCTAGGATAAAAAAGGCCAGCTGGGGAGGAAAGCTGTTTTCATATGGTGCTGCCACCGCATGGAACTGTCTGCCAGCACATATGAGAAAAATGGAGGAACTTTTCTCTTTCAGAAAGGGCCTGAAGACTTGGTTGTTTAGGGATTAGACACTCGCTCTCCAGGGATGATCAGTTTCTTAGCGCCAGGACACCTTCGGGTATAAGTGCGCTTTATAAGCTCCTAATAATAGTAACCCATAACTGGCATGCTTACCTGTCCATGCTAACTCTCATCATTGGAAGTGCCCATTTTGAGCCAAGACATCAAGGGCCCATGGCACACCTGGCGATGGTTTCAAACATTTGCTTGATCAGTTGAAACTGTGGACTATTAATGATACTTTAGGGAGAACATCTGGTCTTGCTCCCTTAAGATCACCTCTGCACCTGCTTGTACTGCACTGGAAGTTAGCAGACAAGGGAAGGATTATAGAAGTCTCTTTATTAGGATAAATAAGTGTACTTGGCCTCCCCTCAGGGACCTTGCCTACCACACAGGTGCTGGGTGATACCCTTGCTCCTGTAATATGTGGTTAAGTCTTTCTTCATTAAGCACAACCGAAAGTTTAGGATGGAGCTTTCTTCCACAAGCCTTCTGAAACTAATATTTCCTCCCCATGACAAAATGTGACAGACATGGCGGTGGTACATCTAGCTTTGGGGGTCTGCTTCTGCAAAACAAAAAAAAACAAGCATTGACAAAACCAACAGGGCTGGCCTTGGCAAGGTAGGGTGATGGCTAATTACAAAAATATTGAAAACTTATGTCACAAATATAAAAAAGAAAAATATGCAACCACCTAGATGTGGCCACCATATGCTTGCAATGCACTTTTTAAATTGAAAAAACTTTCAATGATGTGTTTGTTTCACTAGTTAGATTGTTTATATCAAAAGCCTTTCTTTTGAGCCCTATATTTGATTATTATTATTGTGTGTGGGAGACAAGCACAAATCACCATATTTCAGGCAGCTCAATCATCACTCATATTTCAGGCAGCTACAATGTTACAGTGTCACTTAAACACTTTATAACAGCGACTATAATACGCATTGGTGGAGCCAATAGGTTTCATCGATGTGAGATCCACTGGCGTTGTCAGTTTTTTGTGTGTGATGTTGCACACTGCGCTGCTGTGCATCACGGCTGAAAGTCAAAAAAATTATAGAGCTATGACTCGGTCAACGCTGGCTGTGTCATAATGCTATTATATTTTTTTCCTTTAAATTCATGTTGCACAGCACCCAGCACGCCTGTGCAGCATGTGTAAAAAACATTGACAAAGCCAATAAACAGATCTTGCATAAGTGAAACATATTGGCTTTGTCAATGCTGGTTTTTTTTCTTGTTTTGTTTCTGTTTACTTAGGTCTCTCAGGTTCCAGCTGACCTTTCTTACCTACTCTCAGTGAAGCAGTAGCTTTTTGCAAGTTTATTCATAGTAAGTAGGGGGCAGCCTTTGTTATTGGCGCTGTGTGTTTTTAGGCATTTACGTTTGGACATTGTTTTAAAGGGCATTGTTTTATAGGTAGTTCAGTTTCTTTTGTGGCGTCAGGGCTCTGCACTTCTTAGCCAGAAGCTGGGTGGGGGGCACAGGGTGTGTTTTTTCTTCCAGTTTCACCAAGGGCATCAAGTGTGTGTGCAGGGATGCCTGGTAGGGCAGAGAAGGAGCTTTTGGAAGCTGTGATGCGCAGGATGGATGCAATGGCTGAGTTGAAGGACCGCCCTTCTGCAGGGGGTAGGGAGCAGCGGGTGGGAAGTGGAAAGCCCCAGGTGGGCAGGAGTGGCCTTGAGGCAGAATTCCCCAAAGAGAGCTAGGGGGCAGTCCGGTAAGACTGGGGCTGAGAGGCCTCCCCGAGGAGTGGCCTGGGGAGGAGGTAGCAGGTCCTTCTGGACAGAGTGAAGTGATCTCAGAGATGTGGGCCCCGGGGAGTGTGCCCTCAGGATTGGGGGCCCCGGGTTCGGTGTTGCTGCAGGGCAGTGTGTTATCTGTGATGGGGCGAGGAACTGGAGGGGATTGTGCAGAGTGGCAATAGCTGATTGGCGGTGGGGGGTGACTTCGGCTGGTGTCCCCAACCAGCCGGACATAGTGGCCAATCTGGCCAGTGCCCTGCTGTGGCTTTCGAAATTTGGAAAGTTATCCACCCCTGGTTGGGGGTTCTATGGCCACCGAGGGTGATGATTTGGAGAGGGCCAGGAGGCTGGTTGGTCACCTAGAAGGGCCCGAGCCGCATGGGGTCCAAACAGGGTCTGCTGCTCCTGCAGGAGTACCAGATGCCACACCAGGGGTCGTAGTGGGTAATCAGATCACAGGTTGCTCAGGCAGTGACCCAGGGGCCATCAGTTGTGAGCAAGACCCTTTTTGAAGAAGCACAAGGCAGTGCAATAGTGACAGCTCCAAAAGCACAGGATTCCTCGAATGTAGGTATAACTCTGTTGCGGAGTTTAGGTTTGGTCGAGGTACGTTCAGGGCTTGATCAATTGGGCAAGCATATCTGGGCCAAGGTGAAAGAAAAAATTTGGAACTGGGCTTATGTTGATATTTTCGATTTACTCCTGGACAAACCTGATGGGGAGGAAGCAATATGGTGCAAATAATGTGCTCATTCCGGGGATTGTGGTCACTGGCCATACAAGAAGAGGGTGGAGGAAACTTGAGTCAATTGAGGTTTTTTTTAATGGGTTGCGTGCCCAACTAGCGTGCTACCAGAACAGGATCGCATGCGTGCACGATGAGTATGGTGATGTGGGATGGGAGGAGTACGGCAGAAAGTTCAGGAGAGTTAAGGCAGCTAGCTGCACTTCGGAGTGGGAGCAGGGTGACATTGTTTTATGGTTGCTCCATATGAAGCACCCACGCCCTGATGCTGCCCCCAGTCAGCCCTTTCGTTCGGGTTCCTCCAGCAACCCAGATGGGGGGACATGTTGGGATTTCAATAAGTATTCCTGTTCCAGGCCTCTCAGGATGTGTAAATTCAAGAACGCCTGCTCATTCTGCGGCCTGTACTCCCATCCAAACTCAAATTGCTTCAAGAAGTCTAAGGATAGAGGGGCAAAAGCAGGATTGATGACCCATTTCTAGTCAAGGTCACCCCCCAGTGAATTGGATAGCAATGATCCCATGGCTTAATATGTATGGTAGCCAGGTGGCAGCCCAAGTCCTGTTAGAAGGTTTTAGGGAGGGATTCAGGATATCAGCCCCAGGTTATGTGGGCGTTCCGGATTGCAAGAACCAGCAGTCCCGGAGGACCAACTGGGAAGTGGCTGCAGCTAAGATTATCAAGGAGGTGGGCCTGGGGAGAGTGGCCAGCACATTTGAGTCAGTACCCCCTAGAAGGTTTTGTTTGCTCTCCTTTAGGGTAGGCCCAATAAGGATCTGGGGGAGTTTAGGTTAATACATAACCACCCTGCTCCTAAGGGTCAGTCAGTAAATAAATCTATTGATGGGATCCCATGCTCTGTCAAATATGCTTCATTGGACCAGGTGATTTGGGCCGAGCATCCTCCTTGCGAAGTCAGACATGGAATCAGCCTTCTGACTTCTCCCTGTGCACCCTCAGGATTTTCACCAATTAGGTTTTCAGTTTGAGGGGGCATATTATTTTGATAAGTGCATGCCTATGGGTTGCTCGGTCTCCTGCTCCTACTTTGAGGAGTTCAGTTCTTTTCTCAAGTGGGTGTTCAGGCAGAGAACGAGACATCGGTGAGTCTTGCATTATCTGGATGATTTTTTCTTCCTGGAATGCAGCAACGCGTTGCAGTCTTTCTGGGCATTGATGAGGGAGTTTGGGGTTCCCCTGGCAAGAGGGAATACTGTGGGGCCATCAACGGTCATCTAGTTCCTGGGAATTGAATTGGACTCAGATGCTGGTGTGTCATGGTTCCCCACGGGAAAGGTTTCTGCTTTTTTCCAGGTCTTGCAGGATTGTTTGGGTGCAAAGAAGGTCATGCTGCATCAGTTTCAGAAGGTTGTTGGGCAGCTCAGTTTCACTTTAAGGATCATTCCCATAGTGTGCCCATTCTTGCGATCCATTGCACAGGCGATGTCAGGCCTGAGGGAGAAGCACCACCAAACCAGGTTGCCAAGCGAGGTGCGGCGGGACATAGCTATTTGGCTGGCATTCCTTTGAGACTTCAATGTCATGGTAGTGTGGCTCAGCACTGCCAGGTCCTGTGAGGAACTAGGACTCTTCATGGACACTGCAGGCAGTGAGGGTTTTGGTGCCATCCTGGGCCCGACCTGGTGTTTTGCAATTCTGGCCTGTGTCTGGGTGAAGAATGAGCTGATTACCAACATAGGTTTCCCGGAGCTCTTTCTCATCCCAGTGGCATTGTTCATTTGGCCAGACCAGTTCCACAACCAGTCGGTCATATGTTGGTCATACAATATGATGGTGGTTGAGTGCATTAATCAACAAGCTGCCAAATGTAAGATGGTTATTGAAGGAGATTGTGCTGCAACGCTTGAAATTAAATGCACTGTTTAGGACCAAGCATGCCCCGGAGGTATTGCTGATGCTCTATCTCATTTCAAGATGCAGGTTTTCAGGTCCCACCACGCAGAAGCAGTGGAAGCCCCAACGCCTTTTCTGGACAATATGTGGTGGCTTGGTGTCCAAGCCTACCGGACCTCTAGGCAGCTAATTTAGCTCTTAGGACGAGGCAGGCCTATGATGGGGCATTTAGTGCTTATTGTCATTTCTTGGGAACCGGGTGGGGGAGGGAGTGGCCTGCATCTTCCTCTGTCCTTTCGTTCTTGGGAGCCCTAAGGGATCAGGGGTGCTCTGCAGCTTGATCGCGACACTACATGGTGGCGATTTCCTTGTTCTCTAGAATGCTTGGCCACCCGGACATAACCAGATCATTTATAGTGCAGAGGGCCTTGCAGGGATGGCAGCATTTGCATGGGACCAAGCTGGATGCCAGTCCCATTGGTATCGGCAAGTTGGTGGCAGTCCTGAGTGTCCTGGGTAACATCTTTAGGTCCACTGAGAAGGCTTGCCCTTTCAGGGCAGCATTTATGCTGGCCTTCTATGGGGCTTTCAGGGTTGGAGAATTGGTGGCGAAGAACAAGAAAGACATCCAGGGAGAACTGCAACTGCCTCATGTGAACATTTTGGAGGGTTCTTTCTTCTTACGGTGCTGCGCTCCAAGACAGACCAGGGTGGCAGGAGAGACCACATCATCTTGCACAAGGCACTGGGCAGTGCCTTCTGTCCTGTGGGAAACTTCAAATTCGTTTTGGCTCATAGGCCGAGTGGGGTGGGGTATCCTCTGTTAGTGCATACTGATGGGCCCCCTGTGACAAGGTTTCAGTTCTCCATGAGGCTTTTTTTGGCACTCAGGGCTGCAGGATTTGACTCCATGGATTTCTGTTCTCATTCATTCAGGATTGTGGCGGCCACTGAGGCGACAGCAATGGGACTCTCTGGTCAGGCGGTGCAGAGGATTGGCAGATGGTCTTCTGAGTGTTACAAGCACAGTGTTAGGTTGCACATGATGTGGGATTGCTGCTAATGGTTGTTTCTTTTCCTTCTCTCACAGTTTTCCAATCCTGTGATGCAGGGGGGGAAGTCTGAAGTGCCAAGTCGATTGCCGGATACCTGTGCAGCCACGGCGCATGTCAATGTGACAGAGTTGACAGAAGTGTGGCTAATAGGCCATTCTTTTGTGCGGCAGGTTAAGTATGTTTTTTCTGCAGGTAGTTTTGAGGACTGGGCCCGCCAGGAGGGCTACCATGTGTCTTACCCACGGGCAAGGAGGGCTTCTTTGGTGCATTTGAGGAATACCCTTGAATCATGGCTAACCAAGGGGTGTACGCGCCTTGGGATTGTTTAATAGGAGTCCAGGTGTATGTCAAGTTAAAAACAGTGCCGGAGACTACAGACAATTTCCTATGCTGCGACGGAATTGTAGCAAAGTGGCTACCTTTAAGAATCACGCTAATAGTTTCACAAACAAACTGAGGAAACACAACTACCCCAGAAACATTGTGAACAAGGCCCGTAAATGGGCCAGCAATAACAACAGGGAATCAATTCTTGCACCTCGTCAAAGAAACCATCAACTAAAGTTGACATGTGTCACCACATACACTCAAATCATCTAACATGATTAAAAAGGCCATAAAAAACGATGGTCAATTTTAAACAGTTTGAAAACCCCCTATTCTCCTTCAAATGCACTAGCAACACTGGAGACCTTGTGGTAAACACAAGACTAGGATGCATGAATGCAACAACAACATTACTACCACCTGGGGCCTCCACCCCAGTGCCGGGACACTTTTCATGTGGCCACTGCAGTGTTTGTCATTTGGCACAGACCACCAAAGAAATTGATCTGGGCCTGAGAGACAAATGGAAGCTTCTCAATCTTACTGCCAGACCAGGAACTGCATTTACCATATCTCATGCCCATGCAGCTTGCGGTATATAGGGAAGACAACTAGACCTATTAAAACGAGGATTAATGAACACCACAGCAATGTCAGATGCTGCCATCCCACAACTAAACTTAGTACCCATTTCATCACGGGTTAACCATGTTCCAGATGACATGAGATGGATAGTCCTAGAGACCATTCAAAGGGAGAACATCCCGAACAGGCTCTTTGAAAGAGAACAGCAATGGGTCTTCAAGCTTACGACTTGCACTACTGGACTTAATGGTGAGATCCCCTGGTCCACAATTAAGATCCAAGGGATGCCCATCAATCTGTCTGTTCTAGATATAGTATACCCTTTGAACTCTAGATCCCTATCCTATCCCTGGCCTTTGTACCTTAGCAGCTTCTGCGGCTGGGACTTACATATATGGTGTCTGTATGCCTCTATAACACCCATAGGACCTCTTGGGGTTGTTTAGCGAGATGCGAAAGGGGCCTTGGCACGAAGGAGGAGTGGACTGGGCTTAGGCATGTATGTACCCAAGGGAGGTGAAGATAAAGGCAAGATTATTACTGGTCCAAGTCAGTGCTTATTTTGTGCCAGTATTTTCCAGTGCTCGGCACCGGCACTTATTTCTATTCAACTACACATATTTATCCACCACATGGAAATACTGTGTGTCTATTTTTCTACCAGAATTAATCAGTGAAGCGTTTAGCGATTTAATATGCTTTTTTTAAACTGATAAAGCTAGCACATAGATGCTGCTGTCACTGAAATTTGGAAGCAGTGGTAGGAGCTGTGGGCGGTTCCAGCTGGAATTGCTCCAGAGAAATACTTTGGTCCCTGGCACTGGTCCAAGTAAAGTATTGCATTGTATATATTATACATTTGAACAGCTCGTACTGTTTGAAATGATAAATGACATTAAATGTGTCTGGGGTTGTCACAAAACAGGAACTTTCACTTGGCATCTGGAGTGATCTCACCATACTACGGTACAAGTGTATTTTCTTCAATTTAGCCATAAACGTAGCTAGGCACAATATACCACACAGGTGTGGAAGCTGCACACCTCCCAGAATTATGGACAGGGGAAAACTTTGGTTGGTGCAAGTCGACTGGAAAACTATTTATGAAGCTCGAGGCTGCCCCAAAAAGTGTGAGACGATGAGGGGGCCAATGCAGGGAACATCAGTGCCTGGTGGCGGGAATGGACTGAGGTATAACACTGTCTATGGAAACAACTAACTTGAAATGGTCTTGTCAGTCATATCCTAGCATGGGCTGAAATTGTAAGTAGTGGAAACCTATAAGATGTAATGCATGCTATACATTAATACGATGGGCGAAAAACTGTACTTGATGTGATCCATGGATATAAAGTTTGCCTATACCATTAAAAATCAATAAAGACATTTTTTAAATAAACACACACTTTGAACCAACTGTCACTGAAGAGTAAGAAACTGTTTTTAGATGTATGTGAACAATGTGCCCTGGCTTTGTGCAGTCACTCAAAGTGAAGGGAGACAGTGGGTAAAGGGCTGCCCCTTCTGTATGCTGTGCTGGGCGGAGCCAAATGTAAATGACAATTTAACAGACCAATGGATGAAGCTTGATGACCAAAAGTCCTGCTGTGTGTGTATATCAGTGTGCTAACAACAGAGTGTTTTGGCCCTTAATCAGTATGGCTGAGCCAAATAATCATAAACAACAACAAAAAGCCAATACTGATATTCTTCTAGTCAATTTTTTAAAATAGGACACACGTAAAGCGACTCAATGTGACCCAAAAAGTGGTCTTTATAATTGTTGGGGTGGGGCTCTCTGAGCATGGTGGGCAGTCCTCCATGCACTTCACCCCTATGTGTGTTATCAAAAACAGCCACCAGAGGGCAGCGGGACACCGTGGATGTTCCCCAGAGACTCTCGGAGAGCCCCCGCCCTTACATAGGGTCTTGATCCTGGTGCACGAGTCCACGCGTATTTGCAATCTGCCTGCCTGTGCAACATCTGTGCACAGACCGTGTCTGCTGCCCTCTGCTGACTTGGTACAGATTTCCGCAACACCAGTTGCATAGAGCGATGTTTCTAATGCGGTTCTCTCCTTGGAGCCAGCACTCAAAATGTTTCCAGCACACTGGCTGACAGGCTCATCCAACTGCACAGGCTGCTCTGCTCTGTGCCACGCGCCTCTCAGCTGTCAGATGTTTCACACGAAGATCCCCTTCACGGTGCAGCTCTCCTCAGCATGACAAGTGTCTCCACCCAGCTGGTATTCCTGGCACCTCCATTCAGCTCTGAATAACTTCCGCAATGTCTGTCGCCTTCTCGGAACCTACACTTTCTATCTGCTTCAGGGTGTAAAGTTTCTCCTCGGTAGACGAATGCTGTCTCCAGGCTTGTGGACTCTGAAAATCCCGGTGAGGCCAGTCCAGTTCTGCACAGATCATTCGAGCATTTGACATAGAATATAGCCAACGTGCCATTGGCCCAGTGGAAGCAATGAAAAATTGTTCCCTGGCTCCTCGTTATGTAGTAAAAACAAGCATTGGAAATGCAATCGGTCTCGCATTTGTATGAGTTAGAGCTATTGGCATTGTAACTGGCAATGTCTTTTACCTATGTGTTATGGAGTGTATGTATGTGGTGGAATTAGGTGGCAGGGATTGGATTAGTTAGTTGTGTAATTGTGTGACGTGGAATTGTGTGGTGTGGATTCGTGTTGTGAAATTATGAAATGAATGAAATGAAATAGCATTTATAAAGTGCATGGTTACCCGAAGGCATCCCAGCGCTAGGGCAGAAACCGCACTAAGCTGTACTGTAGCATGGTGTGATGTGGAATTATGAGGATAGTAATTATGTGAAATTGAGTGTTTTGAAATGATGTGGTGTAGGATTGTGTGTTATGGAGTGTAATTATGTGTAATGTTATTTTGTTTTGTGGAGTGGTATGTAGTGGAGTTTAATTATGTGGTGTGCTGTTGAATTTTGTGGCACAATGTGGAATTGTGTGGTGTGTATTGGATGTATGTGGTGTGTTGTGTAATTGTATTGTTGAGTTGTATTATGTGATTGGTCTCAAATTATGTGATGTGGATTGGAAATGTGAGGAGCTGAATTGTGTGGCATGGAAATGTGCAGATAGCTTTGCGTTTAGTGGAGTGGATGTATGTGGTGTCGATTGGAATTATGTGGGTTGGATTGGAATTGTTTGTTGCGTAATTGTGTGGCGTGGATTGTGTGGTGTTGAGTGGAATTATGTGGCATGGCGTGCAGTGGTATTATGTGGATAGTAATTATTTGGCATTGAGTGTGCAGGAGTTATGTGAAGTGGGATTGTGTGTTATGGAGTAATTATGTGGTATCAAGTTTACTGGTATTATGTGTTGTGTGATTGTGTTTTATGGAGTGTAACATTCCATTCTGCTTGATTTTGGCGGGGCGACGTGAGGATAAAAGGCCAGACAGAGGCCAGAGAAAAAAATCACAGCCCTCGAAACTGGCAAGGAAAGCAGGAATACTATATATGTTAGTGTCACTGTAAATATACCACAAGTTTACTGCTTGAGTTAAACATAAAATGTTTGGCTAATTTATATAGAGGGGCCTTCCTCTCAGGATGTTGCTGGATTGGCAAGCACTCCCAACGCCCCATCCCCGTGCCAAGACGATGCAGACAGCTGAATAGGGTTTTGTAGTACAATTAATTAGCTATGCAGCACATTATCCTGGGGTGCTACAACATCCACTGCTACTGAAAGTACATTCAGGGAGCCATGCCCATGCCGGAGTCTGTCTACAAGATAGGAAACAAGGTTGTGTGTTACGATGTGCAAAATAGATGGAGGCGCGTAACGTAAATATAGCAGTGCACGCAAGGTAACCCCCTGTGACAGCACATTATTAACCACCTACCAATAGCTTGACACACCATACTGACGAGGTGCCAAGTCCGTGAATGAAACACTGCATTAAAATACTGCCCTTACCCTCAGTAACAGGACCAGTGTCCGGAAGGTATCCCACTTATCCAAACACGAGAAGCAGGCTGAATTCAGAATGTGCGTTATATATGCAAGTAACAGAAATAACAAGCATTGGCATAGCCAATAGGTCTCGCCTTTGGGACCTTATAAGTGTTTAGCCATGCAACAGTTAATGTTGTTGCTCCAAGGATATTGTGCTGCATAACTAAATACTTATAAGGTCCCAAAAGTGAGACCTGTTGGCTATGCCAATGCTTGTTGTGTGGGCTGCTGTGTTACATGGCTAACATGGCTTAAAGGTAAAAAAAAAAGTGCTGTGACACTGTCAACACTGGGTGCGTCATAGCTTTTTTAAAAAACTTTAAACCATGTTTCACAGAAGCTCAATTGCTGTGCAATGTGTTAAAAAAATAACATTGACAAAGCCATAGATTTCACATAGACGAAACCTATTGGTTTTGCCAATGCTTGTTTTCTTTCCATACTCCTGTACACTGACGTAATTATGGAAATTAAAACTGAAACATCGGGTTTGTATGCCCCCCGCCCCCACCCCACCCCCGATAACTTAGAGAAAAGCAGAGCATCAGTTATTTCCATGAGATTCAGCTCATAAATATATGCTGGACAGCCCGGAGCGGACTGTGAAAGGGTGTTTACAGCGTGTGACGGAAACTGACGGGTTAATAGTGCCTGGGGCATATGTTTATAACTAAAGATTTGACTATGATGCAATCAAATAAAGCGTGTCTGCAAAGGTTTGAACATGATCATGGAAAGTTACATCAGGAAATGGCAATTGCAACTTAGTCTGGTGTGTCTTGGGACAAAGGGTCCCGACAAGGTGTGAAAGTAACTGTTGTGGCAATAAAATGGAACACATGCAATGAGGAAACAGCTGTTATAGTGCTGGCAAGAGCTCACAGAGGGGAAGTGGGAGGTTTGGAAAGCTCAGGTTGCAGAGAGCCGAGCTTGAACACGATTCTGACGTTTCACACACATTTTTTGTGTGTTTTTTTTAACATAGAGATAATGGTAACTTCGTATCTTAATCGCTGCTGATCTTGGTACAAAATGAATGATAGCAAACTTTTTTGTTACTCTTATGAGAAATGGCACATGGGCATCTGTCACGAAACAGAACAAGAAACGTGAGTGGTGCGCGCGCGCGAAAAGTGAAAGTAGGCTGCGCTCGCGAAAGTGAGTGATCGCGGCTGTACATATTGCAAAGCTGCCGGCTGCGCGCGTGCACGCTCGTGGGAATGCAAGCTTGTCACCAGCCAGCAGCACTATCAAAACTCACATACTAAATGTCTCTCCGAGCAACGCATGCGTGCTGACTCACCGAGACCTAAAAATGGGACACAAGTACTGCCATAGATCTCGGAGGTGGAAGAACCTGTAATTGGTGAATGTGGTATATGAGAAAAAGTAAAAAAGCCCTCAGTAATGGCGCCCGAACCGGAGGTGTCTGCGCAGGGAGGCCACGGGTCACATGATGTTTGCGCTGCAACTGTTGATCCCCCTCCGTGTGAGTGTGTGTGTACAGAGTGTTTCTGGTGTTCCCCGTTGTACATGCGCACTCCAGGCAGGGGGGCTGGGGTAAAGCGAGGAGAGGGACGCCAAGCAGTCATTACGAGCGTGTAACTTCTAATGCTGAAAAACATGCACTAGATAATGGTAACTAGAAGCATAAACAAATTAAAAAAAAATGTTATTGTAACTAATTTCCAGGCTATATGTGTTCATTTAACTTTGCAGTGTTTTCTGGTAGGGTTTTTACATATAAAAGAAGTTAATGGTTTGCACGCACTGCGCATACCTGGTTAGGTGTGCTGTCCCCGGCCACGGCAGAGTTTCCACATTGAAACCTGAAAGTTACGGGTATTTTGTTTGTCTGTGGGATTTTGTACCTTGCGCCATTGTGCTGCAGACAGTGCTGAGATCTCCTTGTGTTTGAGTGGCAGGAATCAACCCTCCGTGCAGCAGTTGAGCCTGCTCTCCCAGGCTCTGGGAGGTTCGTGGATCCTTCCTCCTCCTCCTAGTGCTTACAAGACTAAATAACACGTACCATGTAACAACCGAAATAAAAGGGCCAGTAGCCATGGGAAGTTACAAATGAAGACAAGGCAGTATTAAGGAGGGACTAACAAGCCTATTTACGAATCGAAGCCAGCATTTACGATGGACAATGACAGAAGCCAATGACAAATATGAGCGTAGAGTGGGCGGGGCTTCTATTCTATACTCCAGTACAGCAAATCTTGCAGAGCAGCGTATGCGCACTGACTCTAGGCTCGACCTTATAAACCAGTAATCAGGCCTCACTGGGGCCCAGTGCCACTAGATTAGGGAGATCAGACTTAAAAAAGCAAAAACTGGGACAGGCCAGAAATAAAAGTAGGACTAAAGCCTTTAGTCTTACTTCTATGTCTGGCCTGTCCTGGTTTATGCGTAGCCTTGTAAATGTGTGCCCACATACATACATATATACATGTATATATAAATACATACATACATACACCTGTGTGTATATATACCTATATGTTTATATATACACATGTGTCCATATTTAAACACTCATATGTATACACACACACACACATTTATAAGGCTGTGTTTACTAACATTAGCCAGGGTAGGACTTCCACCCTGTCCCCTGCCCTCCTCCCCACTCTGTTCCCTCTGCAGGGAGCATGCAGCCGACCTGCGCTGCAGGGAATAAACAGATACATTATTTCAGACATTAGAGGGGCCCAGTGGAAAGAGAGCAAAGGTTTCTATTCTGCAGAATGACTTGACTTTTGTCCCAAAAACCGGGACATGTATTTAAAATTAAGAAAAGCGTCTGGATGCTGGGACAGTTCTCTGAACACCAACACTGTCCGGGGAAACCCAGGACGTCCGGTCACCCTACACTGGATCTGCTGCATCGTTAATAGCCTCACTCCTGGCAGCAACACATCTAGAAGCAGGCAATGTGGTGAAGTAACCACTCAGGACACCAGGTGGGAATGAAACACTGTTTATTGTGAGGCTCAGCTGTAAACCGGGAGTGCAGCTGCCAGTGGTGCAGCCAGTGGTATGCACTGGGGTCCAGAGGTGGGTAGGGGCCCACCTGCAACAGCCCCTTGAGCCTTGAGAAGGCACCTACTAGCATAGGAGCTGGGAGTATGGCTGCAGGGGATGCTGCAGCACCCCCAAAATATATGCTGGAGTTCTGAAGGTGAATGAGCATTAATGGTGAATTTTGTTTTTATCTTGTCATATTTGCTGTGTCTCAAAGACAGAGGGCAAATGTCAGTCTAGTCTTCCAACAAATTGCTGCTAGTTCTTTTAATGTAGAGAATTGTGTTTACTTAACTATCTTTCTCTTTCTGCAAAGTGTGAGGATTTTGTAAAGTGAACTATGTGACAATCTTGCTGGTGTGAAAGGAAAGGCTGTAGAATGTTGTTTTCTTCTAACACACAACATTTCAATACCAAAAATGAACTGTACACATTTTTCAAAATAAGTAAAAAGTTAGGAAAGCTTAAATGAAGCCCCTTTTTTCTCATTCTGAAGTGTGATGGAAACAAACATTTTAATAGGATTAAAACTAATCAAGACACTTTAATTGGTGATGTGCAAATGACAAATATTTGCTGAAATCCAATTTCTACATAATATAGTCTGTGCGTTGTATAGTTTTATTGATACAACTGTACATCTGTGCAAATTAAGTGATCATTGTATTAGAAATGTGCTGTCTGAAATTGACAGTGGCTACCATACAATGCTTTAGTACTATATATGCGACACTGTGCTCCTAAATGCAACAGTAGCTCCATGCTACACCCTTACCAATCTCCTGCTGAATGGGCGTGACTCATTTCTGACACTTGTTCTCGTGTAATGCTTGTGTTTTTTTAGAGTCCCTATGAGTGCAGTGATGTAACACTGATGACGCCCGTCTGAACATTGTTCCAGCATCACTACCTACTAGGGCCACAGGAGCTCTTCGGGAGCTTGCTGTTAGCTCCATCTGATTCCCTCAGCTGCAGGAGTCAGACTTTGAGCTGCAGAACCCACTGAAGCATCTGTGGGGGAATTGCGACGGCCTCATTGCACACGCACTGAATGGCTGAGCAGTGCCTATGCTCACTTTTGTAAATGCAGAGTATGCGATTCAGGTCTGGCTGCCTCCTGCCAGCAGAGGTCATGGCTTCTGAAGACAAGAGATTCACAGTAATCACTGCGTTCAGCCTGATTGAGGGAGGGCAGATGATGGTTGTTGGAACCAGCAGTGTCTGGTTGGCTGAAGGGATGCTCCCAGCCAGGCAGAACTACTGCTCCCGTCAAGGGCAGGTGATCACACTCGCTATATAACCCATGCTCACTCGCGATAAATGCGCTGAGCATCACAAAGGAGACTTCATACAGGATGTGTGTAAAAACGTTTATATTTAACACACATTTTCATTCATTATAACATGATCATCATATACTTCTGGGCATAAAATACAATCGGAACTATCGCTAGCAGTACTTGGCCTACTCGTATTATGAAATCACTAGTATGCACACAGTGGACAATTCCTAATCTTAAACCCCCTCCCCAATTGAGAGAGAGCACCCTTATGCAGTGCACAATATCAAAATTATGTACATACACAAGAATAGAACACATTTAAGCAGCATCGCAGGCCAAAGCCACGCCGTAAAAACCCAATGTCAAAAGGTAGTGTGTTTTTGGCACCTATCAACTTATAAGGTGGCACCTCCCACCAGTGTCATGAATCACAGGTGGTTCACACACGATCACTCCCACTCACACCCACTCACTGTGCACCACCACATGGTGCGACAGGTATCTGCCAGTCCATACGGAAAGATCTTACACATCCATAGGCAGTCAGCACCCTAATGCGTTGTCACTGGCACCCAGCAGGGCAATGGTTCACCCTCTGCAGACCCCATGTCCCAAGTGTCCCTCCACCCTCTAGGTCACCCCGATTGCCTTATACCCTTGGATGGAAGAAAACCAACCCTGCCTCCTGGACACTGGGCCACATGTGGCCGATTTCACACTTAGGTTGTGTCCTCGGGAAGCAGGTGGGAATATGTAGCTGTTTTAATTAGGAGGTAGACCTAAACATGTTAGAGGTTAGCAGCCACTCTGGAAGATCACCCACAGGTCTCAAAACACAAAGGAGTCTCACAGTCTTTTGACCTGCTTCCGAACTGTCTAAGAAGCCTTTCTTCAACCCAGTCAATCTTGTTCATGACTACCTGGCACAAAGATGTCATCTGGAGGGGCCAGGTGTGGATGGGGCAGTTGATTCTCTGCAATAAGGGTCAAAAAGGGAACAACTGATAAATGGGGATTAACACAGAGGAGCCTCTCGATAGGATATGATGGGGTAATGCCCTTCTGGAGTGGAGAAGGTAGTTTTCTCCCTGGCTCCTTCGGTGATGCCGGTACCCAGAGGTGAGGTTGAAGGTACTTAAATACTGGGCCCTGACTATGGATCAACTCATCTGCCCATGGGATTGGATGGATGTCCATCTGGGTCACTGCGTTTAGCACCCCTTCCATAGTCCACACATGAAGTTAGTTCAGGTGTTGTGTCAATACCCCAGACTACACCATGGGCTGCTGGAGGATTCTATGACCACCAATTCCAGCATATTAGACACTTCCCCATTAATGCTAGCTCTCACCTTATCCAACAACTTGTAGGATTTGCTCTTGGCATGGAGGTTGTTGCCCGTGTCCATGTCATGGGTGCACAGGTGGGTTGTCTTCGGGATAAAGGAGAACAGTGAGGAAAACTGTCCCAATGCTTGGGGACACTCCCTCTGCTGGTCAGGTGTCACGGTGGGAGATAGGGTACTCCGTCCAACAACCCATCAATCTCCTTAGAGTCTAGGAGGTCAGGGAGAGGCTCACTCTCCTCTTCCTCCTCCCCCTACATTACCATTAGCATGGTAATCCCAGACCTCTCAAAGTATGGCTTGAGGTGATTGTCATGCAGTGCCCGGAGGGGCTTCCTTGGGGTCCTGAGATCCACCAGGTAGGTGGTCTCCGCCTTCCTCTTGATCATCTTATAGGGCCCGGACCAATGGTCCTAAAGGCCTCCACAGCCTTCCAACATTCTGTGCCAGGGTCAACTCCGCTGGAGTGACGTTCTTGTCGTACCACTCCTTCATGACATCCTGGCTGGCTCCTAAGTTGTTGGAGGCTTTGTTCCACAACTTGGCCATTTGGCTCCGTAAGGCTTGCATGTAGCTTACTACATCCTGGAAAGTTCTCTTGGGAGACTGTCCCTAGCCCTCCTTGACGAAACTCAGGGGTCCCATGACTGGGTGCCCAAATAGGAGTAAAAATCCCCATCACAGTCTTTGCCACCACAGGTGCGGTCTTGGTCCTCTGGGTAGCAAGCGGCATGATCCACCAGGATTTACTGGTGCCCTGCAGCCATTGGAGGGTCCATAGGCCCTACTATGTTGATGCCCACCTGCTCAAATGGGGTGTCACAACAAGCAAGGGGTTCAGGGGAGCTTTACGCTTCTGTCCTGTCCTGCCGCTGGCCTGGCAGGTCTCACAGATCCTACAGAACGCATACGAGGACACCCTGAGTTGGGGCCAATAAAAGTGAGGAGCAAGATGGACAAAGGTCTTGGCCTAGCCCAAATGTCCTGCCATGGGGATGTCATGGGCCAATTCCAGGAAGAAGGGCAGATAACACTGGGGAACCACCAGGGCCCATCAAGCCCCCTGGCCAGAAGCCTTAGACTCGCTGTACAGAATGTCATCCTCCAAGTATAGGTGATGAATCCTAGATTAATCGCTGGCTGCTTCGGCCTCAGCTTGTCACAGTAGGCCCTCGAGGGTGGGACACTCTCCCTATGCCCTACATAACTCCTCCCTGGTGGGGCCCCCTTCTGCTACCAACCAGCAATGTTGGATAGGACATCAGGGAGAGTAATGCCCTCCTCGATGGATTTCGGTGTGGCCTCGGCCAACTCCCCATTTATCTCACAGGAGGTACATTCCGAGGCGTGTCTTCCCCGTCCTCGTCTTCTGCCCTTCTTAGCAGCAAGGGACGGGGCTATTGTTCCAGACTCCAGCCCCTTCTGGCTTCCATCTCGGGTAGCCATGGACCATGTGGTAACAGAGATCCATCCGTGTAACCTCAACATATCCACATGTGTCCGGAGCTCGACTTCCTTCCAGATAGTGTGCACCAGGTTATTACCCAACCAACAAGCCACTGGTATGGCGGAGCTTACCGCGACCTTCAATAGGCCTGACATCCCTCCCAATCCAAACGGCACCTGGGCCATCAGAAAACAACCCTTTCTGTTGTCAACCACTAACACTTGTTGAGTGGTCTGGGGAATTATCTGCTCTGGGAAGACCAGTTGATTCCTTACCATAGTAATGCTGGCCACGGTATCCCTCAGAGCCTCTGCCCCCTGCCCATTCATAGTGACCCTTTGCATATACTTTGCTATATTCTCAGGCACTTGGATCTGGGGAACCATCTCACTGTCACCCAGGGACACTAGGGTAACACAACTCAACTCCCCTTCATTGCCCGAGCCACCTCCTTCCACATGGCTATGCTGGCCACCCCTGGAGACTTTTTACTTCAGCGGGTAGGGCCAACCATTTTGGACACTTGGGATCTCCCTTGTTGTGCCCATGCCCATGACACTCATAGCACCTAGGGGTCTTCGGTACAAAATCTGGTCCGGGGAAGTTTTCTTCAGGGGTCCGGACTGGGAACTCAGGTTTGACCCTTTTCCTGAATAGGGTTTCCTGGGGCAAGCAGAAGACTCCTTCTTCTTTTCAACCCCCTCCTTCTTCTGGTGGGGTACCTGGACCTCCTTTTGGGAGTCCCACCCAGCTATTGGTGTTGGCTCAGAGGTCTGCTTCTTCAGTAAGCTTCCACTAATCAACCAGCTTGCTGTCGACTAGGTGTTGGCGCAGGTCGGTGAAACAGGTCTCGAGGAAGTACTCCCTCAGGACTAAATTGTACAATCCCTCATAGTCGTTTACCTTACGGCCCAACAATCACCCCTTCAGTGCCTTACTCGCTTAGTCTTAGAAGTTGACCCAATTCTGAGTCGATAGTTTGTGGCTGGCCCTAAATCGTTGATGGTATTTTTCCTGGGTCAGTCCAAACTTGTTGACCAACACCATCTTCATGGCAGAGTAACTAGTCTGGTCATCCACATCCAGTATTAGGAGGGTGTCTATCCCCATTGGGGTTATGCACCTTCACAAACTACCTTCTCAGTTTTCGTCGGGGCCCTGGTGCATCCTTCACAGCCACCTTGTAGGCTGCCAATCACTTATCGATGTCATCCCCCACTTGGTAATCTTTGACCAAAGCCTTTGGGATTCTACCTCGATTCTCATTGTTAGACATTGCAGGGGTGCTATTACTATTATTTCAGTTGGGTCCGAGTTGTAGGGCTCTAAGTTCAAACTCTCTGAGGCTAAGCTGATGGGCCATCTTTTTCTCTTCCAAGGCTAGCCTCTTTTCGGCCAGAGCTAGCTCTTCGTCTAATTTGGCAAGGGCTAGGGCTTGCTTCTTGACCTGCCGGGCAAGTTCTAACTTTATTTTCCTTTCTTCCCTCCAGTTCCTCGGAGGACAATCTCCTTGTGAACATGCTGCTGCTGGGTCTAGAGTGGTCCCCCGGGTCTGGGACAAGAGCGTCCTCCCCTCTATAATTTGTATGTCAGGGACCGTCTCTAAGCCTTCCTCCTGATCCGATTCTCCTCCACTGGTCACCTCCTTCTCGGGATGAGTCTCTGCCCAGGCCCTCAAGGCTTCCTGCAACTCCGCCTTCTTGGCTTTATCCCCGCAAGTTACCCCCTTCACCTGGCAGCCCTCCTTGAGCTGAGCCTCTGTATAATTCTCCAAATCAGCCAGCTCAACCTTTACCTCAGGTAGGCCCTCCGGCTCAGACATATTCGTGAAGTAATAGAAGCAGAGAGAGAGATCAATGAGGACACAGTACTCACCCCCCGTTCCCCGGCAACTCCTCTGTCCTTTCTAGGGACACTTTAGGAAACAAAGGAGCTATTTTGCCTTTGTGAAGTCATGGTGCGCAGTGATTCACCACACGCTGCTGTGCAAATGCAAGTCCTATCCCACCACTTGACCGCCAAATGTTGGAACCAGCAGTGTTTGGTTGGTTGAAGTGATGCCCCCATCCAGACAAAACACTGCTCCCGTCAAGGGCAGGTGATTACACTCGCTGTACAGCCTGTGCTCACACTTGGGTAGATTGGCACTGAGCAGTCAAGCACACTACACAGGCAATGTGTAAAGCAAAGGCACAGCAACCACTCACGGTAAATGCACTGAGCATCACAAAAGAGACTTCACACTGGATGTATGTAAAAGATTTTATATTCAACACATATTCAATCATTATAATATGACCATCATATACTTCTGAATCACAGGTGGTCTGTAGACAATCACTCCCACTCACACTCACTCACTCCGCACCACTACACGGTGCGACAAGTATCAGCCAGTCCGTATGGCACCCTCTTACACAACCATATGCACTCATCATCCTAATGTGGTGCCACTGGTACCCAGCAGGGCAATGGTTCACTCTTAGCAGACTCTGTAGCCAACGCCTCCCTCCACCCTCTAGTTCACCCTGATTGTCCTATACCCCAGGATGGAAGACAACTAACCCCGCAGTACGGAAACCACACACCTTAGGCAATCTGGTCTCCAGACACAAGTCTTAGGTCAACGCTGACACCATGCTACCAGTTTGGATTTAGTAGCCAAGGTGGGCACTTGAGAAGACACCGTTCTCCAGATGTCACAGGTTGATGATGTAGGTCCCTCGGGGACATTTTCGATGTTCCTGAGCTCTCCAAGAGAACAAGAGGCCCAGGGTCGGGCCCTTGGAAAGCACACTTCAGGGCACCACACTTCAGCAGGTCCTTGGCCCAGGCCAGTCTCTATTCAGACAGTTATCCTCCATGTGCACAACAGAGTCCTCTGACAATGTGCACTATGCAGTCCAAGTTCTCTGGTCCCACGTCCTCACAAGCGTATCTCACCCCTTGCTGAAGGATGGCACCCATAGTTATACTGTCATGTGTCTTTGAAGTCAGGGTGGTTTAGTGGGTTTTCCCTTTGAACCAGATGTCTCCCATAAATTGTAGGCCTGTCTGCAATAGGGCTTTGGAATGCAGATCTCAATATTTAGTGGCGCCATGATCTGTCCCCTAGAGGCTAAGTGTCACAACCTCTATCTTCAATCTATCCCATTCAGCCCAAATGGCAGAGATCTGCCATTCCTGTGGGATGCCCATGTTTTATCCTCCTGACCCCTGGTGTCTACTGGAGCCAGACACCATGGTCCCTGAGACTCTTGGAGCATAGAAATATCCATACTCTATAAGTGGCATTTCTAAGCGAGTTATGCCAAAACCCCCTTTACCAATGGAAAGGGTGTTGCGCAGCGAATCCATTGATATGAAACATCATGAGGCTGCTCCACTGCAATGCAAAGTATTGTCAATCACTTCCCCATATTAACTCATGGGTAGAGCAGGCCTCATTGGCAGCGAAAACACACATAGGTATTCCTCACTACCTAGGAGCACGTGTGCTATTGCTCACCACGACCTATGATGGCAGGAGGGACTCATAGTTCCCAGCACCAGTGGTGCCAGTGCACCCACCCGAGTCTGCACAGTGGACTGGACACAGGTTTAACTAATACACGTGTCGGTGTGCTATGCACTAGCCTGCTTTGGAATGGCGGCACACACAATCACGGGCACCATAGGTGCTGGTGCCCATTCACAGCGGCCTACAATGACAAATCGGCCCATGTTTCAGAATAGTGAATCAGCGACACTTCCCAAGACAGATAGGAAGGGCGCATGCACTCTCACACCGCAGTTGCAGTGGGAAAGTGCCCAAATCCCAGACACCACATAAAAGAACCAGCGAAAACCAGGTGGAAAAAGGTAAAAAGTTCAGTGAAACGCTACCTGACGAGTATCAGGTCCAACAATGGTGCTTTGTAAGAGAGATAGGCTTGCTTAGGACAGAGTGCTTGAACTAGAAAAATAACCTTATTTTAGGTGTTGTTTACATTTTTGCAAAAAATGCACACGTAAATTCAAAAGAGCTTCTTGGGGTCGCTAATGCACAATTCTTCGTTATTAAAACCAGAAGTAGGAAGAGTTATCCTTCTGAGACCCATGGAAATCAGCCAGAATTGCAAGAAACAAGATGTTGCTCCCCTCATGAGTGGGAACTCGAGTAACTGTTATTCATAGTACAGTGGTAGAGGTGGGGGAGTCAACAAATTAACAGGGAGAGCTGAGCCAAGGGTTTGTTGTGGCTCTAAGAGCATTTCTTAACTCCCAGGCATGATTTGAGCCCTGGGAAATTTGGGCTGCTGACATGAAGTGCGAGGGAAACTTTGCACATGTATTTTCTTTTGAACTTGAGGACATTATGCTATAAAACAAAAATGTTATTGGCTTAGAGTATTCCTATGAATGTACACATCTTTATTTATGATCACTTAAAGCACTCTAAGCACAAAGGTGAAGGTATGGATATAGCATAATTTTTCATGTATTCACAACAAAGAAACTTGATCATTTGTTTATCAATGTGTGTTTTTTATATTCCACTTTTTTGTTTATTCAGAAGAGTGACATCCCTCTGCTGAAATTTTTTATTTGAAGGAATTGGATGCTTGTGGGAGCAGCAGAACGTAAGCAGTACTCAACAGGAGACTGTTTACCTTCTTTTTTGGGACTGCTTTTGCCACCTCTGAGGCTAGGGGTCGCAAAGAAAGTGCCAGGGGTAGCAGGAAGCAAACCAGGTCTTGCAGCTGCGACCCCTGGTAACACAAAAATGATTTCCATCGAGCCAATGATTTGTTGCGCTCCTTCTCCCTCTGCACTATCTATTTCTGTGTGTTGTAGGTCTGACCAAAAGGCTGTTTTAGCTGTCTCACAAATCTAATGTTTTCTCAAAAACAATACATTCTCTTGCTTAGAGAAAATGAGCTTTGGCTAAATCCACTTTAGTTATTCGTCAGAGTGTTATCCACATATTTGTTCAGCCCTTCAAAATGGAATAAATATAATTGGGCAGTGTATCACCCTTCTCCAGCCATTGTCTTTGTTGCCAAAATGTGACTTGGTCCAGTAGACAACCACTGGTCATTAGGGTGTAAAGTAGTCTTAATAACAGCATTGTGCTTGCTTACTCTGCTTCCTGAGGAGTCTGATCTCAGGAGATATTTCCTTTAGTTCATCCCCTAGAAGTTCACCTGCAACTTCAGACTAGTGCTAATTGCTACTGGACCACAACATTCTTAGGCAGAGCACCGGGTATCACTGCTGCAAGCTTCAAAATCATGACACCATCTTGAAATGGTATTCTGCATATTCTATCATTTTTTACTGCTCCAAGATGGAAGACCAGTGTTAATCTTTACTTTTTAATTTTTTATGAAACCACATGTCCTCCACATTTAGTTAGCATATTTTGTCTTTTGATTTTCTTTCTTTATGTTAGCATATGCCTGCACTACAAAGAACACCACGCCTTGTTTTTAGAAAGTGAGTGGGACTTTTTTTGTATGCCAAGACTCTTTCCCACAAAAGACCACAAGGATAAGACTCACTTAACCTGCTATCTGGTCCAAGTGTGGCACAGGGAAGATTAGATATCCTCATGTGACATTCAGCCTTCTGTGTAGCTTACTTCAGGAGCTTTGAAATGCACCAGTGGACTGATGCACCAGATACATGTGCCTCCTATGTCACCATCTGTGCCAACTCTGCTCCTTACTAGTGAGTAGTGCAACTGCCTGTGAGCAGTGTGCTTGTGTGAGTGCAGGATATCCACCAAGTTTTGTAAGCACATTGTGAAGGGTATACCTGTGTGAATGCAGTATCAACACTGTCTATTGTGACTGCATGGTAACTGGTCCAAAGGTTGAAAGTTGTGCCTTTGCGAGTGCAGAGCAAGGCATATGCCTGTGTGAGTGCAGTGTGAGGGGTGTGTCTATGTGAGGGCAGCAATGTGAGTGTGGGGTCCCTGTATGTTATGTCTTTATGTGCATGCACCTTACAAGGGCAAAAGCTATTGGCTTTGGTAATGCTTTTTATTGTAATGGCTTTGACTTCAAGAAATGCATTACAGGGAGTAGAAATACAATAGTGTGTTCATGAGCCTGGAAGTGTGTTTTGCTATGACAGGTGCAGACTGTCTAAGGAGTTTGAGGAGTGTGGGGGGCAGCTGACAGACTGAGATTCCACCCCAGTGGGGGGGCAGTTACTATATTTGCTGGATAAGAGGGAGTTTTTAGTTAGGACCCTGCAGAGAAAGGAATGAATCGTCAGCATAGTGGGTTGCAGGGGGACAGAAAAGGGCAGTTGGTGCCCTTTTCTGGTGGCGGTTGTCCCACAAGAATGCAGGCCTTTACTTAAGTTAGGTTGGTTAATATAGGCTAAGCAGGCAGAAAGAGAAGGTCTTAGCGAACCCACACCGGAAGTCCTGGTGGTAAATTGTTATGCATTGTAATATCAAGTTTAGCACAGGTTAATTAGTTCACTGCTATGCAGAAGGCGAAGTTTAAAGGGTGACAATAAGAGGTACAATAGGCCAGGATGTCAAAGTTGTGGGGTATGTATACGGAGGTGGGGCTAGGAGAGTGAGAAATGGAATGTAGGTTATTGAACGTATAATGAGGTTTTAGTTCTGTAAGGCCTTAGGCCCAGGATGCTGATGAGATACGCACCTGTTTCAATAAAGCGGCCTTTTTCACACATACTTGAGTCAGAGGTCTCAATGTGCCCAATTTCACCCAAACATGAAACACTGAGATTATCAAACCCACCTGTGAGTGGGGAAGAAATGTTAATAAACTGTGGCCATTGAATCCCAGTAATGTCTCACGTTATTAATAAAGATGAGAGTGACCCAGGTGCAGGGGTTACTGGACAGAGACATGGCTTGGTATAGATTAGAAAGGATGGGCTGGTAGCCAAAGGTTGAAAGATACCACTCAGTGCTCTCCCACAAAGCTTTTTGAGGGACATCTGATATTTCGTTCCGGCTGGCTGCCTCACAACAGTATATGCTAATGTAGGGTCTGTCGGGTGAAGAAAAATTACTTTAATCTATCATAAACATTTATGCATGAAGAAAGAAGAACACACATAGTTTGACGTAATCTAAAGGAATTGTATTAGCAACTTACTGGCACATGCATCAAGCAAAAACCCAGTCGGTAAAATACCGAATCGGTAAAATCAGACGTTAGCGAGTTTCAAAAACCGAATCCCAATGCATCAACACTAATCCTTAAAAAATAAAGAATCGCAAAATAAATACCGGAAAAATAACTAATCGCAAATAACCAACCCGCTAAAATACAGATTCGCTAAATACCGAATTCACAATCACCGAAATCACTATTAGCTCCCGGCAAGTGCCAATGGCTAATAACGAATCGCTACTCAATGCAACAAAAATCGCAAATACCGTAAATCCCAAAATTCGCTATTTAGCATGAGCAGAATAAGGGGAATCAGAACCTGGAGGTAAAGTTACCAAAAAAAAAAAAAAAGTGAAAACAAATATACATGTGCCACAGATGGTACCAATCAGTAAACCCTTAAATTTGGGCCAGGAGACCCTGTTGGCTTGCACAAAATGGCAGCCCTCTACGTGCTTGCAAGGAGGATGTGAATCAATGCAGCAGGACAGCGCAGGAGAAGGGTCCAGCAGAGAGTATTCAGAGTGCGCATCACCTTGCTAGGACAGAATGAGGATGAGGTGTACGACAAGTATCGACTGAATCATGCCATGATCATGCGCCTAATTGCAGACCTCGAACCACTACTGCAGCACCAGACACATCGGACCAATGCAATCCCTGCGCACGTCCAGGTCCTATGCAGCCTGCACCTACTGGCCTCAGGTAGTTTTCAGGGGGTAATCGCCGGTGCCGGAGGCGTATCGCAAAGCGCACTCTCACGCTTCTTCCACAAATTCATTGATGCCATGCTGACAATGATACACACCCACATCAGTTTCCCCACAACCCCACAGCAGTTGGACCGCAACAAACAGGCATTCTACCAGGTGGCCCATTTCCCCCATGTCATTGGATGCATCGACTGTACGCATGTCCCCATCTGTCCACCCTCTGCCAATGAGTACATATTCCGCAACCGCAAGTCCTACCACTCAATCAACGTGCATGTGGTGTGTGATGCCAAGCACATCATCACGGACCTAGTGGCACAATTTCCGGGGAGCACACACGACTCCTACATATTCAGACACAGTGGCATCCACAGGCGCCTACTCAACGGAGAATTCGGAGAGGGACTCCTGCTTGGTACGTACACATACCTCTTCCACACATGAGCACCACACATGTATATACACCTCCGTTGCTAAGCCTTTGCTTCTATCTTGTAGGTGACAGTGCATACGCCCTGCGGGAATATATACTCACCCCCTACATCAATCCAGCAACCCCACAGGAGCAACAATACAACGCGGCCCACATAAGCACAAGGAATGTCATAGAGAGGACCTTTGGGATTCTGAAGAGTCGCTTTAGAATCCTACATAAGACTGGCGGTGCCTTGCAATACAAACCTGATACCTGCTGCAGGATTGTAGCTGTATGTGCCATGCTGCACAGCATTGCGACCAGAAGGTGGACAGGAATGACGACTACCGGGGTGACCAACCACCCGCGCAACACCGACAGGCACACGTCCCTAACACAGCTGAGGGCCATAGGAGGCGGACATACATCACGCAACATCATTTCTGATCCAGGTAAGAATGAAACATGACGATTTCATTAGTGGTGCTACTGTTTAATGCACAGGAGCACTGAGGTATGTGCGGCCAAACATGAAATAAAATAATATATCCCCAATACAAGTGCAACAACAAATGGCCGTTGTAGTCACGGCTGTGCAGCGTCAAATAGGAAGGACCCTGGTTACCCCACCACGGTCATGTGTGGCTGTCAGTTTGTCTAGTGGCGCTTGCCATGAACGCCCAGCCTCCTCTCAGGTGTCTCCTCCACCTCACCACGGCCTGTCCCTGTGGCTGTGGAGCACCGCGAACTGTGCCTCCTGGTGCTGGCCTCTGCAACCGAAACACTGCTCACACTTGAGGCAGCCTCACTGCCGTCCTCCCCTCCCAATGCGCTAGCACTGAATGTGCCGCTCTGCAGGTGTTCAACTGCAGCGGTCACCTGGCCTAGGGCCTTGGCAACATCACCGCAAAAATGACCCAGGTCCACCTGCAGTGACACCGAGCGGCGTGACAGAACTGCGGTGCTATTGCTCAGCCTGGTGATGGCCTTCGTAGAGGCTGCGGACCGGAGCGAGTTCTGCCGGTGCCTCCTTCTCTCGCTGTCATGCCCTTCTCTCATGGCATGGGTGAGTTCCTGTATGTCCTCCCTCAGGTACCCATTGCCCTCTGCCTCCACAGTGGTCATGTCTCTCACTGCCGCAGTCATGGAACGCATTTCTCTTGCAAGGCGCGCTATGTTAGTGCTGATTGTAGCCATGTGTCTCCCCTGCAGGCGCTGGACACGCAGCATCCGTTCCTCAATGCCACCATTTGGGGAGCTTGCATCGTGGCCTACACTTTGTGTACTGCGCAGAGACCTGCGGCGCAGTGGGAGTCGGACACATGCTGGTGGTGCTGCAGGCGGTGGGACGATTCTCAGACTTTGGCCTGATGGTGTTGCAGGTGTATAACATGCATCCATCACCTGCATGGGTGGGACTTGTGACCTGCGTCTCCGCTCTTTTGTTGCAGTTGGTGCGCGAGCAGGTGTTGCTGGTGCTGGTGCTGGTGTTGGTGGTGGTGGTGTTGGTGGTGGTGTGGTTGCTGGTGGAGGTGGTGATTGCGTCTCTTGCGGCGTATCCACGTCCGAATCGGCTGGTGTCTCCGAAATGATCAGCCGGCCGCTGTCGTCCGAATCGCTAGGAGATGCATCTGTGTGTGAAACAGTGCATGGTTAGTGGGATAGTTACAACTAAGTAGTATTTTAAACATACATGTCCCTCTATGATTCCCTTAATAAACTGTCTATTTCTAGCTTCTACTGATGTAGTGTAATATACTGTTATTTCTTCCTGTGCATGCACACCGGGCTGACATGACTACAACTCCCATGATGCACTACTGTTATGAGTGAAGTTGTGTGGGGCAAATCTGCATGCACACTGTGATTGTGCTGGGGGGTTGGGAATGGTTTTACGCAATGCTGGGTATGGGCACAGGCATGCATCTTACCTTGGGCACTTGTGGCTGCGCCGGAGGTGTCCATCTGTGTGACTCCCACGACAGCCTCAAGCTCGATGGTCCCTTCCACCAGCTCCTCCAGGGCAGTGTTAGCTTGCACTGTTGCTGGGCCGCCTCCTGTTCTGGATGCCTCCCGGAGCCTCTCAGCAATCCTCTCCTTGGCCCGCTTCCTGAGGTCGTACCACCGTTTTTTTAGATCGTCAATGCTGCGGGGCGTCACTCCCACCGCATTGACCTGCTCTCGGATGCGCAGCCATATGCGCCGCTTCTCTGCCTCTGGCACCTTTAGGGACAGCTTCCCAAACAGCCGATCGTGTTTGCTGCTCACCCCCTCGATCAGGTGCTCCAGCTCACGGTCGGAGAACTTGCGCTTTCTCTTGCGTGCAGCTTCAGCGCTGGATGGTGCTTCTTTCTCCATCCTGGTTGTGTAGGGTGGTAGTCCTGTCAGTATTGCTTCACTGGGCTCAGGCAGTCTCCAGTACCTGCTCCTGTCAGCTCCTCTGGCGAGGGAATGAGGGTGGGGCTGCAGTATTTCCTGGTGGTGATGTCGTAATACCGTTCCCTGTGCGACCCGTTCATTCACGTTTTCGCTATTACCGATTTCGCTAATAGCGATTTCGCTAATAGCGATTTCGCTATTAGCTAATTCGGTGATACCGAATTCGCATTTGCCTAATCGGTGTTTGCTATACTCGCAATTGTATTATCGGTAAAATATAGCGACTTTTAAGGAATCGCAATTTTTTACCGAATCTGTTGATGCATTGTGAAAAGCGATTCCTTGATACCGATTCCTTATTTATCGCTATTAAGGAATCGCTTTTGGTTTTGTTGATGCATGTGCACCTTAATAAATTTTTTCTTTTTACAATGTTATCTGGTTGTAACATAGTCAGGCTGTCACAAAAAGCAAAACAATATTGATAAACGCCGCAGAGCAAACTAATCAGTGATAAAGTGATCTAGAGGTGACAAAGTGCTTTGAGTGAATAACCTATATACAGTGCTGTACAAGAGGTATCTAAAATGTTCATTAAATGGACATTCGTCCCTATACTCATGAATCTCCAGGCCACATATTGTTTAATCCGCTTTTCACGTGGAGTGGAGAGGGTAGGAAATAGATTGTGCAGGTACATCGACGTTTCGACCCAGAGAAGTACGTGATTCAAGAAGGAGTCACAGCGGGTCTTCTTCAGGACACGCAGGGGACAGCCAGTAGGGCTTGTAACCAAAGGCCAGTAGAGTACTTCAATTTGTGTTCCACCAGGGGTTGGATTCTTGTCTAGGATGATGATGAATTACATCATTTTACAGTCCACCAAAGTGTTGGATTCTTACAGCAGTGATGTTCACGAATCACATCAGGAGTGGCATGAGTCGGACCGCTCTGGCGGGCCGGCGTTGCAGTGAACTCATAACAGTGGTGTAACATAAAACAGTGCCCTCACCCCGTGGAATAAAAATAGAGGCCTGTGAGCCTCTCCCAGATACTTATTGAATTTGGGCTGAATGGGGCCCCCCTGATGGGCTATCTAACCTCCCCTGCACCCTGTGCCGCAGGTACAGCTGCCAGGTTTCCCAGGTCCATGCATGATGTTCTGCTCCAGTCCATGTTTTTCTTTGAATTGTGGGACTTGAAGTGAAGTCCTGTTTTATAATGACATAAACAAGACTACAAGCCCCACAATTCAAAGAAAACAGCTGGACTGGGGCAGCACATCAGCAGGAACCTTGGAAACTTGTCAGAGCTGCGCAGAGGCTCCAGGGGCCAGCGTTACGCCCCTGCTTCACAGATGTGCAGAGTCATTGGGCAGAGTATTGGTGGAAGGAAAAAGGGGGGGTGCTCCAACTCACAGCAGGGGCCAGCGGTGTGCTCCTGGAGCCGAGGGACTGAGACAGGGATTAGAGAGGATTCCGAGGGAGGTGAATGAGTGGGCGCGACTGGCACAGAGAGATTAAAAATAGGATAGACAAGGAAATGCGACAACATAACGCAAGAGCAGGTAGTGACAGAACAGATTGTGAGAGGGAGGAGGGAGGAGTACACATGGGAGACAAGACGCAGTGAGGGGGAGGCGAAAGAAAGAAGGTGGAAGGGGGAGGGCAGGCAATGAAGAGAGAAGATCAGAGTGAGTAAGGCCGAGAATGCAGGTGAGGAAAATAAACACATGCATTGGAAAAAAACAACAAAAAACATTTCCTCCCAAGAGAACTTTGGTGCCTGTAGAATCCAGCAACTGAAAGCGGGAGGGATGGAGGAAGACAAAGGGGAAATAGAATAAAGCCAACAAAAGTCAATGGATGGCAGGGAGATGAACTGAGAGCTAGGGGACTAAGGATGGTGCTAGAAATTAGGAGGGGTGGCGGAAGGTGCTGGGATTTGTTTTTTTGCAGTTTTATATAGCGCAAACCAGGCCCAAAGGCATTGGAGTACTTTACATGAGCAGCAGATATATCGCACAAGGTCAGATTCATTGTAGGCAGCAGGCGATTAAGTGATTTGCCCAAAATCACAGGTTGTTGAACCGACATTAGGACTCGAGCCTGGTTTCTCAGTTCCAAAGTCAGCAGTTCTGACCGTAGTGCCACATCCAACAGACAGACTTTAAGATGGGAAGTGATGGCTTTATTGGGGAAGAACAGTAGGGCCAATGCCCCCTACAACCTTCATGTCTCCCTATTTGTGTCTTCCCAACTACAAAGTGCTACTAGGGTGGCCTATAGTCCTGCATTTAGCATGTTTGTCTCACAATTCTGGGTCCTGTCCTGCTGCACTGAGGCACTTGCGGGAACATAATTCTCACTCTTTCAGCCCCCTATGAGCTATGAGAATGGAGTCTATCAGTAGCTAGGAAGGGGGAGCTGCAGCTCGGGCGGAGTCCTGCACAGTGCAGCTCCAGGAGCATGTTCAGCTATAGAGATTCAAATCCAGCCAGCTGCCATGAAACAGGCCTGAATGTGTGAATGAAACCGGTACTGGGGCCCTGTACTGGGAATATGCTTTTGGTGGTGTATATTTCTTCCATGGAGCATGTTTCACACTCCTCACGTATTGTCTTTTTAGTGGCCTGAGGGCACAGGGAGAGTATGAGTCTAGGTATGTAATAGTAGTAGACCAGAGACTGCAGCACATGGTTACTTGCATTTTGGTGGAGAAGGGGTTGGAACTCAAACTCAATATGAATAGTAATCCCCCTCAATAAGTTCCATATCCATCTGAGGTATACCTTTTAAATTGGCCTGATTTAGAGGAAGGGGATATAGAAAGCAAACCCCCAAAAATGCACTTTGTGAATCGTAGTCATCCCTCTCTCCAACTAATGTCTTCTCATGTCTCCGTGCCAGAAAAGTGCCTCCAAGTACAGAAAGTGTCCTGCAAAGTAATAATAGAAAGTTGGCTACCCTAAATGGAATCCTGTCCAGACACCACTGACTGAATAAGACACATACACAGCTCCACTATGGACTCACGATGGCGTCCACCACCCTATGATCCCCTTTCTATGTCTGGGTGGAGGAGGGGCATCCAGCAGCCCACAATTTTTAGGTCTCACCTGAGCCAGCGCTTTAGCGCTGCTCTCGCGAGAGGTTTTGTAAACGGGGGATTTGGAAGTGCAAACTAGTGCTTTCAGGCCGCCAACTAAAGCGCATGTGCACCGGGCGCGCGCACCATTTGGAAGCCTGCGTGTACATTTCGCGGCCGCTTTGATGTTCTCAGTGAGCCGTGGGGCCACTGAGAACATCAAAGCGGACGCGAAAGTGCTCACCATTTGCAGCCTGCGTGCCTCTCTCCCCTACCCCCTCCCTTATCCCACTTCCTGCTTGTTGTTGTTGTTGTCCAACAGGCATGTCCGGAAAAGCGAGTTAGTGGAGGCAGTGATATTCCCCCTGAAACCTTAGCAGATTTGTACAACCTAACGTGCTTACATCCTTTCTACAGACTACATGGAGCAGAGATTTCCTGCAACAATCAATGCATCAGAAATCCATTCGTAGGATTTATGTCACCTTTTGTGCAGGGGTTCAAACAACCTCGTGATCTGTGAAGGACACTTTAAATTTAGGCTGTTTGAGATGCAATAATGAAGGGAGTTCCCTGGTCTCAGTTGCTTATTGCTCAAACACAATGCGCCTTTGTTTGCGAAATAGAGCCTCTCTTTGGAGGGAACCGACACTGCCCTTTCCAGCCAATGAGATGCCTTGAATTGTTTCAGGATTTACGTTTAAAACCTTTTCTATTATAGTGAAGTTTCACAGAAATCCGATGCATGCAATTTTCGAGTGCAGACATGCCTCGTTTTCTCTAATTTACTATTAAAGTAGGCTAGCTAAAGGGTCCTGACAGAATTTTGCAATTTGAGTACTTGTGTTTTAAACAGGACTGAAAGCATACTTTGAACGAGTTAAATTAAAGAAGTCTCCAAGAACAGAGGCAGTTTTATGCCCAGCTCATGTGCGGTGGTGGCACAAGATGGTTTCTGAGATACTAAATGAGAAAGAAATTAATGTGTATTTTTGTCTAGCTCACTATTACGATACAGTTGCCGTCTCTACCCCAATAAACATCGAGGTGAACGGCGGAGTCCGGGTAGGGTCAATGCAGAAAGGAAACCCTGAGTAATGTAAGTGATTACAGACATTTCAGAAGTAGAAACAGAATTGAAGAACTGAACACATTTTTTGGGATCGATCTTTTGGGAGAAGTGTAAAGTATTTCAAAGGGCATATGAAAACAAACTATCAGTTATTGGGATTACATTTAACACCAGTCATGGACAAGCGTTTGCAATGCAATAGGTCTCACATTTACGCAAGCTTCAGCTATTGGTATTGTAAATAACAATGCCTTTTATTTAGGTTTTAAAAACCAAAACATAAATAAAAGGTATTGTCATTTACAATGGCAATAGCATAAACTTGTGTTAATGCGAGGCCTATTGCATTGCAAATGCTTGTTTAAGATTGCTCTCTGCTCCCAGAAAGGCTTTCCGAGAGGTTGGCTTTGAAGTCTACTTCAGTAGATTGACTGCGAAGCATTACTGATATAATAGTGGAACACTGACTATTATATATTAGGCACTGTACTATTTATATCACCCACAAAGCAATACATGAAACAGGACCACTTTTCATCAAGAATTAAATCACCAAATGCATTCAACAAAGAAACCTCTGCTCCAGATTGGCACCTCACCTCAAAACACCAGCATACAAGAAAAAAAACATGGGTGGTACATCTTTCTCTGTTCAAGCAGCCAAACTATGGAATTCATTACCTTCAAGCATAAGATCCACTGACAACTACCATATCTTCAGAAGACTACTCAAGAGTTGGCTCTTTCCTACTTGACCTTCATAGTTCATACTCAAAACACAAATGTACAGCATATGCTTGTGCATGTAAACATTTATAATTTGATTATATGTATGTATATAGATATGCACATTTCTTTGAACAAATGTATATACTACTTATGCTTTAATAAAGTATAGTTATTCTTTATAGGTTTGCTGAACAAATGTATATATTACTCTTTGTCCTGACTTAATAAATTTCGACTCCTGCACCATGCAAGTCTGACCCCGAAGAGGTGCGGGAAGGTGTATCGAGGGCAAAATAGTAAGTGTCTTAGTTGCGGGACAGAGGAAGCAAACTTCATACATATGGTGTGGCAGTGCGTGGTGATATCCCCCTTCTGGTTGCAAGTCGCACAGACTGTGTCGGAGATAACGGACTGCCTGTCCCCACTGGACCCTGTTCGGTGTATACTAGACATTGGGCACATTACTAAGAAGACAAAGGGCTTTATGAGATTTCTAAACTTAGCCTTCATCCTAGCAAAGTACTGCATAACCATGGCATGGATATCAGCCGTAGCACCCCCTCTGCACCGATGGTGGGATGAAAAGCATAAATGGGCAGTAGCTGAACTAGCGGTGCATAGTAAGTCGTTCACAAGTGGAAGGAGAAAGATCCACTAAACAACTGGGATGTTTACCTGGAGAAACTAGAGGCAAACTAGGATGACAGGTCCCCATGAAGGCACCGTCACCCTTTTTAAAGAGCTGGGTGGAGCAGAGGAGGCACTCGGCGCACCCAGATACCTGTGCCATGGAAGGGGCATGGGGCAGGGTGGCATGGGAACCGAACGTTGCCCGTGGTGTTACACCAGTGTTACTGTACAGGAGGGAGTCCTGATACAGAATCAACAAATTGGCAAGGCACTAGGGAACACAGGGGAGAAGAGCTGATTATACACACACATGGTTCAGGTTGTTGATTCCTTTTTTAGGTCTCGCCTGACCCAGCGCATGCACTGGTCTGGCGAGAATTATTGAGAGGGCTCCAAAAAGTGCTACCAGGCCAGCCTAGAGCTACAGTGCCCGTGCGCGGGCTCGCGCGCCGCGCTTTACCACGATTACTTTCACTTTCGCGGCCACACGGCCGCTTTGATGTTTGATCGTGATCGCGATCACTTTAACTTTCGCGGCCGCACGGCTGCTTGGCATAGCCAATAGGTCTCACTTTTGAGACCTTTATAAGTATTTAGTTATGCAACTGTTGCATGGCTAAACACTTATAAGGTCCCAAAGGCGAGACCTATTGGCTATGCCAATGCTTGTTTCTTTTGTGTTGTTCATATTGAAACGTGAATGTGTTTGTTACAGTTGCCTTCTCTCCTGAATATGCTAACGCGAGTGTTTTTATTGTTACCCCAGTTGGGTATGCTTGGCCTTCCATGGTCAGCAGGGTTTATGTCGGAGGAGCAGAGGGCCTACTCAGGTTATATTGGGTATTGTCATAAACAAACATGGACAAAATGTAACTGGCTTGCCTTCTCCGTTCAGGAGTATTGTTATGGTAAGCAATATGTGAATTTGTTATACATGCAAAAATGCAATAACTACATTTACAAAACAAATGTATATATTACTTATGGTTAAAATATATATATATATTTTATGCTTAACAAACATATAGGCCACTGCATGGTTTACATATAGGTTGATTGGTTATATGCTCATGGGGCTTTCTCTGTTTATATTTTATTTTATCTATCAAAATATGTGCTAAGTTATATAGGTTATTTGATTATATGCTTATGGGTCTCTGATTTATTTTTATCTATCGTGATGTGCAAATATGATCATAACAATTGTATCTATAAGTGCTTCACTATTGGAACATTGGGGGGAAAATATTAAATAAAAATAAATAAATAAAAATAAGTAAACATATGACACCCATTGTTCCTCATGTAGGGCAAAAGTTGAACATATGCTTTCTCAATCAAGCACATTAGAGAAGGCTACAATAAACCAGACAGGTTCAAGATGTAAGTGAAGTATACAAAAGAACACCCTTACAAAACAAAATGATACTGTGCAAAACAATATTACCAGTGAGAGGACTGACTGCAGCATTGCAGAAGATTCTTACCCAACCTAGCCTTGTAACAGTGAGCCCACAACCACCTGGGATATTTATGATGTGCACTTTGAGTTCAGTTGACTTGTTTTGAAGTCTGTGTCTTATGCAGTAGAGTGAATGATAATTTAGATGGATCTGGCTGAAGGCTACAGATGAATCTAGGTGTTTTCTATTGTGCTTTTTGCCTTACAGATTGTGTATTCTGTAACATGTCTACAGTTTTGCTACTCCAAACTAGTGCGTTCCACTTTACAGTTTAGCCCACTTCCTGCCCTCATCCTCATCCACTAGAATAATTTCCCCAATTTGGATCCAACCTGTGCCTCGGCCAAGAACTACCATTGTAGTTTAAGTATCCTAACGGAACTTGAGCAGTCCACCCAGCCCCTATTTTCCTCCTACCCTTTTTAACAACTCCTCCCAGGGCATCTTGCCCAAGCCACCAGTAACGGGTAGAAAGGTTAAGGGTGCCATCCAGTAGGATCTTCCCTGTTTAGGCTTGGTTAGGCCAGGTACGACCAAGGGCCAGAAACTAAGGTGCTGATTACGACTTTGGTGGTGTAAGAGCAGGGTGGCATGCCACCGCTCTGCTCCTGCACCGCCAAAGTCGACCGCCAGCCTCCCACCAGATTAGGAGTTTTCTCCTGGTCTGGGGGGTGGTTCCTTGGCGTTCCCACGGTGGTGCCTTATAGGAACACAAAAGCAGGTTCTTGCACGACTTGGACTATTTAGCCCATGCCATGCAGCAACTGGGCATGCATGCACACAGGGGGACACACTATGTGCTCCCCTACATGCATACCAGTGTACAGGGGCAATAGGAGGCCCTCTAGGGCCCCCTTTGTTTCCCCACCGCCAACCTTTTCATGGCGGGCTCACTGCCATGAAAAGGCTGGCAACGGGGAAACTCAGAATATACATAGTAGTGCCGCAGTGGCATTGCCAAGCATATTGCTGCCACAGACCCCTGCACCACTGCTAGGGAACACGGTTCCAACACGGTCCAATCATTGTCCACTATACTTGTAATATGGCAGTCGGACTACTAGTGCGGCAGTCCCTGACCGCCACAGCACCTCCACCACGAACTCGTAATCAGGCCCTAAGTCACTTCCAAATCACTACTGACCACTTTTTCTATATGGCTCATTCAACTCTCTTCCCTTTGTGTGACTCCAACAGTCTCTTAAATTGTATTGGGTATTTTTTGGAAGGTCCGTCTTCCTGGGGTTGCACATATGTTACTCGTGGGTGTCCCCATATTCTTTTAGATCAACTTGTGGTTCTGGAAGCTGTCTCTCCTTGGAATTATACTTAGTCTATTCCTATGTGACACAAACTCTCTTAAACCCCTAGTTGCTGTTGAGACACTGTGTTGTACTGGGGTGACTTAATAAACTCTCACCCATCCCAATGGTTCTGGAAGCTATGCTTGGTGGCCCCATCCGATGGGTTGCTTCATAGACACTTAGCCTTCAGGTAGGTTCGAATTTTTATTTTCCTCATGACCTCAAATGCCTCCCCCCACCCTCAAGATGCCCCTTTCTAGATGAAGTCTATACCTTTAATCTCTGCACACAGATTTCACAGACCTTTCTCTGACAGTTCCTTTCATTCGCATCCTTCTCCTAAGCGTTACCATTTCTCTCTCCCCACACTGCCCCTTCATATGCAAATGTCCATTCCACCTACAGGAAAAAAAAACAAGTGAAGGGCTCTCCATTTTGCTGAGATCTTCTTTTGGTTGGAAAGACTCACAATTGTTAGCCATACTACCTTATGCCATGGCCGTCTACTGTGCCTATCTGGGAGCAGATTACTTTTTGTACGGAGTTTTATTGTGTAATGTCTATTGTGGTCCTGCTATCAATTTTGCTCTATCATTGTCTAAGGAGTTTTACTAAGTTCACTGGCTAAGTATAAAAAAACATCTTTAATTACTAGCGTATAGAAAAGTAGGATTCTCGGAATTAGATGCCTACTTTCCCAAACAACAGATGCTGTGATTGTTGTCTTCATTTGTTAACTTGGGCTTTGGAGTTAAATTTGGCTGTGATAAAAGTATTTGAGCAATTGGAAATGGATAGTTTCACCTGGCAAAGAGGATTGCAGCTCAATACTTGTATATTGATATTATTAATAATCTGCAAATCTGTCCCAATTCATGGAGTGATCACTCTCAGTTTTATATTTCACTTGATCTTAGAGCTCTTAAGATGAATTGCCTCTAAGGTATCCAGTTTTCAATAGAGAACTCGTCAGAGCGTCTTTATGTTTGGAATTATGTTGCGAGTGATAAATTATCAATTTGGTTGTATGGCAACTTAAAAGTGCTCCACGTCAAAATGAACGTCACCTTCTTCAAAGGTATTTTGAATGTATTGCATGGTACCCTTTCAACTAGGTTGAATGTGCCCAGGGTGGCCCAGAAGTTGTCAAACAATCCCCCATTCGCAGATCTAATAAATATACTAAGCTTGAACGGAAATTATTCAAAAATAAGCAAACGATGAAGTTTAGATGTGACCTTCAATCAGCTGCCACTCAGCATGAATTCTGTTTTCTGATAGAAAAACGTGTATGTAAGTGTTAGAAATGGGGTTGCTGGTTGGCTGAGGTATGCACCCAGGCCAGGCAGGATATATCTGTCTCTCTCTCTCTCTCTCTCTCTCTCGTTTTCAAATGCAGGTAGAAATAAGCCTTACTTAGGTTATGAGCGTACAAAAATACAATCAAATCACAGTGTTTTTTTTGTTTTTGAGTGTTGGGAGAACACTTGCGTTTCTTTTAGGTTATGTGTGGTCACTCCGACTGGGTTGCATTGAGTTTGACTTCACAAAAGAGAGGCTCGGGAGTTATGCGGCTTTCAAGTAGTGGTGCAAGTCGTGCCCAACAGATACGAGCATAGGATATCCTTAGTGAGTCCCCCAGAACCGCACTGGTCGTTTGCAAACAGTACCTTCTCCAGGTGCTCGACTCTAGCAAGGCAAACCATTGACTGGGGGGCCTCATAGAAGCAGGGACATCTTAAGGATTTTGGGGGCCCTGGGCCAAACGTATTTGGGTAGGGGTGGCCCTGTTCAGAACAGCTTTGAATTTATGTTCCATTTTCAGCTCTTTCATGCCCTCTTTGGCCTGGCCACTGACAGTGCACAGGCACACTGGTAGAATTTCTAAATGTGTTGAGATTTAATATTCAGGAATAGTGACATGTGTATTCAATATTGTAACACAGCAGCAGCTTACTAATATTACTGCAAATAATCTCTGTGACACCCTCCCATTTCTCGTGTGTGTAGTGCTGTTTTGTTCTAAAAGAAACTTTTTCATGGGTGGTGCATGAAACTTAAACACATTTGTCTGCAAAATGTCTTTAGTAGACTCTTTTTTTTTTTTTTTTTTAAATTTTTATTGAAATTCTTGTGTCAGAGTTATGATTTGACAATAGCATAAGTTGGCAAACAGCAGACAAAAATGTAGAATGGCATGAAAAAAATAAATAAATAATAATAATTTACATAAATTAGCGAGTAGAAGCAAACAAGAAAGACACAGTAACTTAAAGAAAATAATTTATGAAATGCGGAAATCAACCATTACTCGAAGTAAAAACTCCAAGTTCTATTAAACTTCGTAATCCCACCTATTCGCTGTGCATATCTCATTTCAGTCTTTCTAACATTCCTAATTTTTTGGAGCCAGGCATTAAAAAGAGGAACTTGAGTTGACTTCCAATTCTGTAACAACAATGACCTTGCAACTGCCATTGCAATGAATAATAATTTGACCATCTGTTCTGTCAATCCAAGTTCAGCATCATATCCATACAATATTAATTGAACGTTATAGGTAATCAGGATCCCACAATACTTTTGCAAATATTCGAATATCTCTTTCCAAAAAGGCATGATTGTAACACAGTAAGCTATAGTGTGGGGCCAGTTTGCAGGAGTATATTGTTGGCATCTAAAACAGGTGGCAGTAGTATTAATGAACATTTTAGCGATGGCAACAGGAGTACGATAGAGAAGCCATTTACTGAAGAATAGCATTCTTCTCCAATTAGATCCTCGCAGAACACTAAAATTTAGTTTATTTATGATTTTCCAAGTGTTAATAGTAAGTACGTGATTCTCCTGTTCTTGCCATTTTTTCATTACTTTTTGGCTAAGATCATCCTCGGTATATGGTGCTAAAAAGCGTTTCCATACCCCTGGCTTCCTCATCCTAGAAATTGAAAACAAATCATCCCATAGCTGATTGGAGGATCCAATGCTCATTGGCTCCACTTGTACCAACGTTTTATAGATCGAAACATACGAGCCAAATAGCATGAAATTCCCTGGAATAATAAGCTTCATCTCCCCAGGTAACAACCATGTCCACTCCCTCAAGAAATCTGACAAAGAATGAAACCCCAAACGTGCCCATTGTAGTACAATGTCGACTCCGATTTCCATGCCAAGAAAGAGGAGAGCATCTCTTAAGGGGGTTCTAATATTAAATTGCGGGAGAGAATATCTTTTAAGAAAGACATCACGACGCTTAAAGAACCAAAGCATCGTCTTATACCGAGTAAGTTTCGGTAGTTTGGGAATATGTAGCGGAGATGGGATCTGAACCTCATGACATATTCTGTCAAAAAAGAAATTAATAAACACAGTAGGGGTCGACATTCCAGATTTGAACCTCTCTAAATATTGAGCAAAATATGCGCTATAATAGTCTTTAACATTAGGTACAGCTAAACCTCCCAATTCCGTATCAGCATAAAGAATCCGCATTGCTATCCTGGGACTTTTTTTTGCCCATATAAAGCCTGAGAATAATGATTGCACTTTTAAGAAAAAACTGCTGGGCAAAAAACAAGGAATGGCAGAAAATAAAAAATTAAATAACGGAAGAATAGACATTTTTATAAGTGCCACCCGCCCCAGGATGGAAAATGCCAACGAGTCCCATCTACTAAATAAGGATTGACCTTGCATAGAAGAGGATCAAAATTCAACCTAACTAAATCGGAAACCAAAACAGAATACAGAACTCCTAAATACCTCTTCGGTCTTGAATTAATACAGCCAATTAAATCAGTGTGTAACTCAACCTCACCCCCACCACAAACTAATATTTCAGTTTTTTTTTTGTTGATACGGTAACCACCCAAATGTTCGAATTCTTCAAAGAGCTGAAGAGCGGCAGTTTGAGATTGAATATCCGACTTAATCAGTAACAAGATATCATCAGCGTATAGTTTAATTTTTGGCATGGAAGGAATAGGAGGAGAGATATTTACAGATTTGCGAATGGCCGTAGCTAATGGTTCAATGAAAAATGCAAAAAGGATAGGGGACAAGGGGCAACCTTGCCTGGTGCCCCGTTGAACCGATATTTTACCAACGATAACTGAATTAATAATTATATTGGCTTTGGCACCCGTGTACAAATTCTGAATTAAACTAATAATCTGTAAAGGAATTCCAAAGTGCTTTAAAATGACAAATAAAGTTGTCCAAACCACCAAATCAAAAGCTTTTTCCGCGTCTAATAATAAAATTAAGGCAGAAATGTTATTTGCGTGAAAATAATCTAAAGCCTCAGTGAGAAAGTGTGTATTAGTAGCTAATTTCGGCCTGCCACAAAGCCATTCTGATCCGAATGAATAAGGTCCTTGGCAATGTGATTGAAACGTATTGATAATAATTTAGTAAGGATCTTATAATCCGTATTAAGTAATGTGATAGGCCTCTATGAGTTAGGATCTTTGGGATCTTTGCCTTTTTTAAGAAAACTAACAACTGTGCCCTCCCCAAAAGAATCTGGAATTTGCCCACCCATTAACATATGATTAACTAATTGTAATAATAAATCGGAAAAGGCGCAAAAAAAAACTTTAAAAAATTCAGCGGGGAAGCCATCCGGGCCACAGGCCTTACCAGTTGGAAGGTTCTTTACCACTGATTCGAGTTCTGACTTTGAAAATAGACACGTCATTATTCCACTGTCTGCCTGAGATAGAAAAGGCATATCATATCTTGCTAGAAAATTAAGGAGCCTAGAATGGTCTATTTCCTGATGTTGGCTATATATCTGTTTATAGTGAGAGAGCATTATATTGCCAATGAGATCAGGCTGAGATGTGTCTATAGAGGTGGTAGGAGACTTCAAAGTACGAATTAAGTTTGCAGCAGCTTGCTCCTTAGCCTGCCACGCAAGGAGTTTGCCAGAAAAATTACTCTCCTCATAGCTCTTTTGAAATTGTATAAGAAATTGCTGTTCACTCTGTGTAGCAAAAAGCGTGCTAAGTTCACGCTTGGCCTCTTTTAATTTTTTTTGCGCAATACTGGAAAAATTGGATTGTCTAAGCTGAGTTAGTGAGCAAATTCTTTGGTAGAGTAAAGTCCTAGTTTGTTTAATAGAACGCCAATCTTCAGCGTCTTTACCGATAATGATACCACGTATAAAGGCTTTTAGTGAGTCCCAGATAACATATAGTGGAGCCGTATCTGAATTACGGGCAATAAAATCAGCAATTTCCGATTTTAAAAAAGAAACCCAATTACTATCTTGTAGGTGCATTTTATTAAATATCCATCTCTTGGGGGGCCTAATTTCTTCCCCTACTTTGAACTCGATTACCAGCATTGCGTGATCTGAAAAGCCATTGTGCAAAAATTTCTGATATGAAAATTTTAATAACCTAGAGGCCAAAAAGAAATCAATACGAGAGGAGGATCTGTGTCTTCCCGACCAATAAGTAAATTCTTGTTTATGAGGGAATTTCAATCGCCATGGATCACAAAGATCAAGTAAGGCGGAGTTCTTCATAATTGACCTAAATGATTTTGATTTAGATTGTTTCTTTGAGAGACTAGTAGAATCTAGTTTTGTATCAATAAGAATATTAAAATCCCCGCCTATAACTATATCTCCCCTGACCAATAGTAATGTTTGAAATAACTCCTCATAAATGGAGGCACTATCTTCCACAGGGGCATAATAACTAACAAAGGTAATTGGCCTATTCCTGTCTTTTATTACACAAGTAGCCCAGCACCACCGCCCTGCGCCTCCATCTTCAAACTGAATAATTTCTGCATCTAATTTGCGATTAATAAAAAGCGCGACCCCCCTTTGAGATTCTTGGGCACATGAAAACCCACGATATGAAAACCAGTTTTTAAACATGGGAAAAGAGTTAATTTTATCCACAGAAATATGAGTTTCTTGTAGCATCACAACTGCTGGACGTTCTGTTTTGATCCATAGCTCGATAGTGCGCCTTTTTGTTTCTATTATTCAGTCCATTGACATTGAAAGAGATAATTCTAACCCCTCCAATAGACATTAATTGTTAAAAATAACTTCTTGCCAACATATTTTGCATCACAACCCACAAGAATTTCCATTTTCCATTTTTTCCCCCCACCGCCACCTTTCCACCCAAGTGCTCTCCCCTCCAGCCAAGTGCAACCCCCCCTGACCCTAGTCCCGTGGCCCTGTACTACACCCATATCTCCCTCCCACGCTGGCCACATGGCACTAACCCCTCTCATAAGAGCGCCTTGGTGGTGCGCACTGTTCCCCATACCCCCCTAGTTCCCACCCGCACCCCCCCTCCCCCTGGGTAATAATGCAGAGGGAAAAGAGAAAAAAAAGAGAAATCTTCAGTAATCATCAAAGTAAATCAGATCACAGTCCAGCATTAGCCTAGCCCTGGACCAATTTATCAAGCATCTCACGTGCCTCATCAACCTCCGTAAACAGGTAAAATTTGCCCTTAATCAAAACTTTTAACTTTGATTGCTGTGCAATCGATGCTTGGGCACCTTTATCCTTAAATAGCTGAAGAATCTTTACAAAGTCTTTTCTCCGTCTAGCAGCAGCAGCTGACATATCAGAGAAGATCCGGCACTTGGTAGTGGGATTAACGTGAAATTGTTTTTGCTTGAAGGCCTGAGATAGGATCATTTCTTTAACCCGAACATCTGCAAAATTGACAATGATAGTTCGAGGGAATGGAGAGTTGGGGAATGGACGAGCTGGGACTCGATGCACCCTAGTGATTGTTAAGTCACCCTTAAAATCAGGAACGACCTCTTGAGAAAGAAAAGAAGAAATCCATTTCATCATGTCCAAACCCTCACTATTCTCAATATTCTCTGGTACACCGACTATTCGAAGATTTGATCTTCTGTTGTAATTTTCTAACTCATCCAACTTAATTTCGAAAGCCTTAGAAAATTTAGAAGCAGTGGTGATCTCTTTCTGGATGATTGACAAGTTGTCCTCCACCCCAGAAATTCTGGTCTCAGACTCTTGCAGTCGATTTGCAAATGAAGCCATCGAGTCTTCAATTTTGTCCAGGCGCTTACAGATTGCCTCCGTTTCCATCTTTTGAGATTGCTTCATCTCTCTGATTTCTTGCAGAATCAAGTTCAGCATATCCTTAACTGAGATCTGAAAATCCCCAGTGGTCTCCGTGTCGAGCCCCATGATCGGATTCTGAGGCAAAGTAACTCCACTTGAAGCCATCGTAGAAGCACAACTGGGAGAAGTGGAGAGATCTTTATCACTGAGAGATGTAGATCTTGGAATTAAGGGTGGAGGATCTGTTAAGCTTGGATCCTCAGTTAAGACGGGATTTTCAATGGGAGGTATGACTATTGGAGCAGTAGAGGCGGTTAAAGGGGTTGAATCCCTAGATAGCACTGCACGAGCGCCAGTTGTACTAGTGGGGACAGATAATGCTCCTTTCCGCTCAAAAAGCGGGAATTGTTTAGCAGCCTTAAAAGCAGAGACTGACATAGCCTCTTTACACGCCTGTAGATCGGCTAAGGCCACTGGATTGGAATTTGGAGATATCTCAGATAATTTGACTTCTGAGCCCAGTAAAGCCATGTCCATTCCCTCCATGGATGACATCGTTACCTCCTTCGCCACACTGACAACTGAATTACCAGGATTCTGGAGATGGACCTGAGTTGGGGTAGCACCCGGGAGTCCGTCTTCGCCGTCTTCAGAGCTCTCTGAATTTCCAACAGAGGAGGTTTCTCTTTCCGCGACTGACCCAGCCCGTCTGGCCCTTTCGGAGTTTTCCTTTAGTTGCTGGCGTCGTATTTTGGCTTTAGCCCTGGCCGTCAATTGCTTGCCCATTATTGAGATCGACGTCGACGTGGTACCTCTTCAGCCTCAGATATAGATGACAAAAGTACTGAGAGTCACAGTAGAAGCAAAATCCAGTCTAATCCAGTCTAGCCAGAAGTACTAAAACTGAAAGTTCAACCCACACAGCGGCTGCAGCGCAAGATATTAGGCTGCGGCAGCAGGGCAGACAGCTCAAACCGACTGGACTGACACTTCACTCTATCCAAATAATAGGAGACGTAGAGAAAGTCAGTAATCAGCAATTAAATTACTGCTGTTAAGAAACACTCCACATTTCCATTTCCATAATCCATCCTGCAGTGAATGCTGGGAGTTGTAGTCTTGTCACCTATAACCAGCGACTAACGGGTTAGCACCAGTCTTCATAAAGAGGTAATACAATGCTGGAGGGCCGGCCACAGCGGAGTTCCCTTACCAGAGTCAGCGATAATTGCAGCATCCACAGCGCTCCCAGAAGAAGTATAAGCCTCAGTATCAGCGTCAGCGTTTTTTTTTTTTTCACAAAAGAGAAATAATCATGCTGATAGCCTCAGCACGGAGACAGGCTTCGCAGACTTCTCAGTGACGCTGAAAATCAATTCCAGGAGAGCACGATCATTCCAGGAACTCTCCTTAAGATAACACAGAAAATCCTCCGTCCGCCTCTGCTGCCACCGCCGCTGCTACTGCCGCCATCAACCGCGTGGGAGGAGGGAGGGGCAAGGGAACCAGGTGCAGGTGCTACGTGGAGGCGTGGAACTCCACCGTAGCGGCGATCCAAACCCCGTCTTTAGTAGACTCTCACACATCACCACAGTAAAAATAAATGTAAGGAAAATGCTATTTAAAACAATCTGTTTAAGAACGATTCAAGATAGTCAGGGTAAAGCTCTCCAGTACAGAGCTGGCTCCATCAGGGCCCCCTGAAAGGCTGGGGCCCTGGGCCAGAGCCCACGTTGCCCATGTCTTAAAACGTCTCTGCATAAAGGGGGTCTCAATGCGAAGATCATCTGATGGGGCTTTGCTTAGTTGCTGCGCATGCGGCGCTGCAGCAGTCTTTCTTTCGAAGAGTAGGCAGCCCAGCATTGCTCGTCATTGCTCCGAATCAGCTCACAGCATCTCTCAGCTGCAGCAGGCACAGGCTGAGGAAGGCTGGAAAGCGTCTGATCTCACTCCAAATAAAGTGCGCATTTGGAGCACAGCATAAGCAGGCGATCAGGCACAGTCCACTGTGAACAAAAAAGGGCACCCGATCTTTCTACCAACAAATGCTCATTTTGAGTACAACACAAGCCACAAGCGGGTGATGAGGGACAAACTGCGGCGAGCCAAGTGCAGTTGCTAGACGGGGAACAGCGTTTACTCTCATTCGATACAACACATGCCATTACAACGCGGTCGTTACCACGACCGCGTTGTTACATCGCAAACCATTACATCGCACGTCGTTACAACGACTAGCTGTAGGGGCAGAAGGTGTTGGATTTAGAATCCAACACCTTCCCTGCTGTTGCACACACTGGAGTAGGAATAGTAAATTATACTATTCCTAAGTCCAGCGCGCCCCCTGTAGCAAGTCGTTGTAACGACTTGCGATGTAATGGTTTGCGATGTAACACTGCGGTCGTTGTAACGACTGCGGTGTAATGGCATGCGATGTATCGCATGCGTAGTAAAGACATATATTCTTGCCACACTCACAATGACCAGAGTCCCATAGCAGTGGTGAAGCCCTTGATGACTCTGAGGCTTCAAAACAGGAGTCAAGCCAACAAGCCCTTGGAGACTACGTTCTAGGTAGTACAGAAGAAGGTAGCAAGCAGCATGCCAGCACAACAATGCATGTAGCAGAGTAGCAGTCCCTCCTGCAACAAGCAATCAGCTTCATGTCTGAAATCTTTTTGTAGTTTATTCATTGTGTTGATGTGTGATTGTGTTGCACAAACGCTTTACACATTGCCTCTGATGATAAGCTTGACTGCTCTGCGCCAAGCTACCAGAGACTGAGCACAGGTTATCTTTGGTGTGTAACTTACTTGCCCTGACTGGAGTGGCGGGTTCTACCTCGCTTAGGTGCATACCCTAGCCAACCAGAACCCCAATTTCTAACAGGAATGATTTTCAAAATTGTCGGCCATAATCAAAAGTGATCCAAAAGAAGAAGAACAAGTCTCAAGCAACCGATATAGTGTAGTCATTACTGTCAACGATGAAGAGGAAGCTACAAAAAGCAGCATCAGGTAAGATATTCATACACCAAGCATTATATTAAGCCCAGAAGGATTAAAGAAACATTTCACACAGTTTCAAAGAATGATCCCAATTAGAAGTAATCTTCAGACGACCAACGCAATGAGGTCGTGCACATGTTTCTTGACCAACCAAGAGACTGATGTGAACTCATTTCACTATTTTAGAAGGAACTAGTAACACATTTGAAAACTACCATGCTGGAGATATTTTTCATGCCGAAGTTATACTAAAGTGCTTGAATCAGGGCCAGACTGGGAATCCAAAGCAGTCCTGGAAAATGTTGTCAGCCAGCTACCTGTACAGTGCATAGAGATCAAGCACAGTGAGTGAGCCTGACCACTACAAGGGGGCGTGCGGGGGTATTCCACCTGAGAAAAATTGGGGAAAAATTGCAAAAATGGTGCATTCTACAACCCTTTTTTTTAATTATATATTCAATTGTATTAGCTTTTAAAACATAATAAATGATGGCCTTTGAGTACACCAGGACACCCAGTCATACCCACAGACATTCTGACGGAAAATACAAAAAAATAAGATGTCAAGCATGAAACATGAATTTTAAATATAACATAAGTGCACACATTCACTGTTAAGCACAGCCAAGAAGCAGAGAACGCAATGAAAGATCACAGCGAGGGATGTTAGCATCCTCATCCCCAATAAGCGGCATGGTAGGGTCGGCTGTAGTGTTGGTGGCGCCCGTGTGACAATTCTTTTGGGCGCCCCCGCCCCAGTGACTTCCTCCTTTATAGATTCCCTCACTATCACCCTCCAACAGTGCCCCTCATCCTCCATAGCCTCTCTCTCACGTGTATTTCATTTGTTTTAAAGCACCTGTCATACCAGTGTAATCTATCGGAGCACTTTACATCACACATACATATTCATACGTTAGTAGATCAGTGTATAGAAAATGTTACATACGACAAAGTTGACTACATGGTGTAGGACTCAAATATCATCCTTACTGGTAGGCCTTTTTTAAGAGTGCTTGGTCTAGAGAAGCACAAACTCTGGACTCAAAATGTAACACATTGGTTAAGGTTGGCTTTACTACTAATAATTTTTTTCTACCCAAACTAACCCATTTTAGTAACATTAAGATAATGAAAGACTTGGGAAAAACATAACTTTCTAATCTGTATCATTAAGTTTGCATGTACCTGTTTGATGGCAGTTCATAGCTCACTGTGCTATATTACTATTGTAACTTATGAACTGCGAGTAACAAAAGGATCTCTATAATAAAAGCAGTAACCCACTGAGCTAGCCACATAAAATATAAATATGTGGTCTGCATGATAAATGTACTCTGCAGCAGCCATGTTAACCCTCTGCACTACTTTAGAAGAGTCAAAACTACCACTAGACATACATCTGATCCCTCTTCAGCAGAAACATTAATCACCAGAGTTATCTTGACATTTTTATTATTGCCTGAAAACTACAGGCTATATTAGAGAACTCTTCAGTGGGTTCTTTTAAACCCATAACAATTTGCAAAACACAGTGCCTCCCAGCTCAGCAATAAACCAGTTCCCAGTAACAAAATAGGGCCCAGGATTAAAACCGGCCCACACTCTTCCAGCCTCCTGGGGAAAAGCCTGATGCTCAATAAGGCCAGTCGAGCTTGGATGTATGACGATACAACGCAAACATTTACAACGCATGCCTTTACAATGCAGTTTTTACATCACAATATCTATTACAATGCATGATTTTATATCACATGCCATCACAATGCATTTTTAGACACTATATTTACAACGCATTCCATTACAACGCATACCATTACAACACATATTACTTTTAGGTAGGGTAACAGTAGGGTGAGTGTTGGATAGTGTAGGGGTAAAAATTACTATTCCCACTCCAGTGAGTGCAATAGTAGGGTAAGTGTTGGATAGGGGAGGGGTAAAAATTACTATTCCCACTGCAGTGAGTTCAACAGTAGGGTAAGTATTGGATAGTGTAGGGGTAAAAATTACTATTCCCACTCCAGTGAGTGCAATAGTAGGGTAAGTGTTGGATAGGGGAGGGGTAAAAATTACTCTTCCCCATTACTTACTTTATATTGCGTTGTAACGACATGCGTTGTAGTGACATGCGTTGTAATGACATGCGTTGTAGTGACATGCGATGTAATGGCTGCGTTGTAATGGTATGCGATGTAAACGATGTTGCATTGTAAAGACTGCGTTGTAAAGGTAGTGTGATGTAATGACTGCGTTGTAAAGGTGGTTTACGATCTAGCTTTGGCTTGAGTTCCCTCATCTCTAACATACACAACCTCATCTTTATATCTGACACTGCAAAGAGAGAGTTCACAATTACACTAGCTCAGCGTCTGGAACCTCAACTGTTGTATTTTAAATCAAGGTCCTTTTCAGGTCTCGCCTGGCGTTAGCAGCGTGCATGTGTTGCTCTCGCCATGCGAAGGCTTATTGGAATCAATACAGTTTCGGAAAGGACTTTAAGCCCCGCCCTTGTTTTCAATTGGCACGCATCATCGTTTATGTTAAATGCTGGTGCGTGATTGAAAACCGGGCTTTTTGGTTACCACCTTGTCCACTTTTAGGATGGCCCATCTGGACAGGCCGTGCCATCTTGTTCTTTTCTTCTAGTTCCAATGAGCTTTCATGCACGCGCTTCAGCACCAGCACTCTCATTCCCTGCAGGGCTGTTTGCATTGCTGAGATGCTTCCCGTGCTCTCCCTCTGCGAGCAGCGGCGCACGCAGGGTCCATCTGTTTTTTTTTCTGAACTTTCACGCGCGCGCTTCATTACCAGCACTCTCATTCCCTGCAGGGCTGTTTGCATTGCTGAGATGCTTCCCGTGCTCTCCCTCTGCGATGTAACCTTTCCCCGCGGCACTCGACCTGAGTGTGCAGTCCTCCACCCGCTCCACCCCCTCCTCCACCCAGCCGGGGCCTGCTCCCCCTCCACGGCATGTTTACTCTCCTTCGCGACACCAGGGTGCCTATCATTTCCAGTCCTTAAGTGAATATGGATTGATTTTCTTAGCTTTTTTTCTGAAGTGACACTGCTTTGGTTGTTCCGCCTGTTTGTTATGGTGGCAGGTGAGTCGTGGCCCCCGTCCAGCTCAGAAGCAAACACACCCGAGAGCATCCTCTCCAGGCAGCGTGTACCAACAACAAGCGGGCAGGGCAGATCGGTAGTAATTAAACATGTTTAACGGCGACCACAACTTGAGGCAACTGCAGGCAGCAATTAAGTCCGGATGCTTGTGGGAGACGTGGCCCGGCGCCCGAGTTCAAATGCACCACGAGTCACATACCCCATGAATTGTAATTTTCGTTGCACGGCCTGTGTGGTTTTAAGGTCATTTGAAGATATTGCTTTTTACCCCGCATCTCAAATGTGTTGTTTTTATCAATTTGAGTTTCATTATTCCATCGTGGTATCGTTCACTCTGTCATCTTTAAGGTGTTTAAGTGTAATCTCGGATTGCTTTTCACATCTAAAATTTCATTAGTTTCTCTCTGGATTCAAGAAAGTAGCAAAATTTGCATTTTGCGTTTCAGTTTTTTTAAGCTTCAACTTCTTTCGAGGGACAGCCAACTTTCCTAGAATCCATCTACATAATTAAGTGTTCAAAATAAGTGTTGTGAGACGTTTCCATTGAGATAAATGGCATTCCGAGCACAATAAAGTGAAAAAAATGTGGCTGGTGTAGCAATGCTCATATTTCATTTGTGTGTGTGTATGTGTGTGTGTGTGTGCGTGCGTTTAAAAAGTCTGGGTGCATGCAGTGCTTAATTTGAGCCGGAGCTTTCCGGTGCTGAGCACCGGCACTTAATTGGTTTCCGGTGCTCGGCACCCGTACCTAATTGTCAACACCACACTTAGGGCAGTCTGCCACAAGGTGGCGCTGCTCATGTAATTTAGAAAGGAGCAGTATATCAGCTGTTTAGAGAAACAATATACATAAAAAAATGACTAATACCTGCCTCCCCCAGCCATTCCTTTACCTTTGGGGACCTGGAATAATCTTTACTGTCGCATTTACATGCAAGAGAGAGGGTTAGTAGTTGTTTTGGCAGTGATGACAGGGGCGATGGGCGGTGCAAGCTGCATTGGCCTTCTGATCAGAGCCCTGGCACTTAATATTTTACAAATTAAGCACTGGGTGCATGTACCGTGTGAATGCCGTTTTTGGTAATCCAATCGGGTGTTGTTAAACGTTCTACCACGTGCCCAAGTGCATGTGTAGTGTTGTGGGCTTCACTGCATAAATACGGATGGTGATTCTGGGGTGATATGTGGACAGAGGTCACTGAAACACGGAGCAGCGAAATACATTTCTAAAACTGTTTTTGGTTTTAGTTTTGGGAGCCGTTGTGGAGTCGTTGTGGTCACCTTGGATGTTGGCCGTATCTTGCATACATACTCCCACGTGCTTCTGAGGGGTACATTAAGACTCCTCTGAGGCGAGAGGTGGGTGCCTCGCTGGCTGATTCCATTAGATAAAGGTGTGTGCTCACTAGAGAGGACACGTGCGGTGTGCACACTCATCCACACTAATGTTTGGGTACATCCAAGAGAGAAGCCCATTAACTTGTATGGAAAATAGGTTTATTGTATGAGGATGAAAGTAAAACAAACAAACAAAACAGCCATCACTTTTTATATGTAACCAAAGCCACACAACATGAGGTACACATGCACTACAAATTACACACAAGGAGACAGAGTAGCACACTATATAACATTGACACACACATACCCCAAAGCTCCAGAGGACACCCATACACAAGCAGAAACTCTTGCACACAGGACAAATGACTTAGAGACATGTAGAAATGCACTCTTGTGCACCCAGTGGCAGCAGGAAAACACATACCTACGTATTTGTAACAGACAACAACGGAGCAGCCAATGCAATATACAACACAAAAGCACAAATAATAAGAAACAACAAGGCCAACACATACACAGACACCTATTACCCTACGCAGACACCAATGCACACAGACCAACCAACATATAGGCATACGTCCAAAGGCTAGCACCCTAGTAGAAAAAGACAATCCACACAGAACTCATCCGATCTTGGATGCCGTCAGCCTTCCTGAAACTAAACTCCACAAAGAATGAATTCCTGCTGGTTGCAACAGCACAAACAAGCATTGAAAATGCAATAGGTCTCACCTTTGATTAAGTTAAAGCCATTTGCTTTGCTAATGGGATTGTATTCTAGCTTTGCATTATTTAGTGTATAATGTATGCAGGGTGGGCGTTCCTAAGCAAAAAAGCCTCGTAGAAGTGACACAGTGAAAAGTACAAGGTTTCACTGTGCCAATTCTAACACGCCACTGCATCAAAAACTTACGGCTGCTTGGAGCAGGCGTAAGGACTGACGCAGCACAATGAGGATAGGCCTCCCCATGCTTTGCTGGAGTTGCGTCGTGCTTGCGACACAACTCCAGCAATGCGTGACTTTTGCGGCAACAGATGCGTCAGAATTTCTGACGCATCTGTCAATCCTTGCGCCTAGGTGCGCCATATTGTAAATACGGCGCATCCATGGTGGCGCAAGGGTTTTTCACGGGGGCGCAGGGAAAGTGACGCATTTCTACAGATGTGTCACTTTCTTGTAACTCAGCCCCAAATGTTCAAAATGAGAAGGCCAGCTCAGTCTGCCACTCCAGGGCAGCCTCCTAACACTGAGACTGCACGGCGTACAGTTGTGTATCAATGCATTACAGAGCGGTGCAATTTGTCATGGACATTCGCTCTAACTGACCAGTGCAAATGAGAGTGACCCAGTAGTGCATCCGGTCAATTACACAAATATCATTTTCGCATCAGTTGATCGACGCAAAGGTTGATGAAAACTACACCGCGCAATTGCAAAATATATGTAATCTGACCTTGGTCTCCAGATTCACCCTGGAAAGAGTTACACCCACAGGCGTGGTCTGCTTTTCACTCATTCCTACAGGCAACGTAGTTGGAAGAGCAAACACACTTTACCAGAGGTTTACTTCCATTTCATGGTCATGTCCAATGTAAGAAAATATGCGGAACTGCCTTAGAAGAGGATACAGTGACGATAATGTAACAGTAAGATGCAGATGTTGACACCGCCCTCGGTGTGCGGTCTCCTTGTGCTTGTGGTCAGACAGAATGGATGCACATTACAATTAATTTCCTGCAATTACAATTACAATTAAAGATTGGCACAGTCCACCAACTCTTGGTGAGATCCTGAGCCGCCATGATGTGCTGGAATGGCTCAAACACCTGGGCGCACCTGGCCTGTGACAGTGCTAAAATGGCCGCCCCCAGTTCCTAATGTTGACTATATAATCAGCTCACACGTTAGCTTAATTTGTCTATAGGCGCAGAAATAATTGTTGTTACCCAACTAGGTAGTATTCCTGTCATCAATCCCTGAAGGATAAACATCTGAGAAGGCCATGCCAGACATGGTACCGTTTTCTGGGCTTGTGGTAAGTCCTTTAAACTATCGTCTTGGCTGCAGGCTAGATGTATCATGGATTACGTCTCGTATTAGTGACACCAGATGAAATATCACCCCAAGATGTGCTCTGCCCTAATACAAAGAAAAGATAGCTATAAATTAAATATGTAGCAATTCACCTCATGCGTATCATGTCTGTCATCCTATGGTCACGGTCGAATTCTTTTGGAGTACATTCAGTGCATGAGTGCCAAATAACAGGGAAGAGAGATGGGGTGGGAGGGATGAGGAGGGGCAGAGAGGAGCTGCAAACACATGCACTCTTAAGGATCGTTAGATTTAAAAAAAAAAAAAAAAAGTACATCTACAAGGGGCGGCCAGTGAAATGGCCCTGGCCGTAGTGACAGGAAACTGTACTTGGTACAAGCTCCACAGACAACTAGACTACAGGAAGAACAAAGAGAATATGGAAGTAGCGAGAGACCCTGACCAATGAGAAGCAAGGAAATGAAAACAGCTGGGAGTCAACCAATGGTAAGTAACAGTAAGTAAGAGTAAGCCCTGTTTTAGTTTTTTTTTTCTGTTTGCAAGACGAAATCTAAAAACACAGCTCATACTTTCAAGCTGGCTCATGTGGCAGTGCAATATTGCCAGACTGTCTGCAAAGCCAATCCAACACTCTTTATGTAAATGTTGTAAGCTTGTAAAGCGCACAGCTGCCCACCAACGGGGGCGTCCCGGCGCTGTGGACCACTGGGGAACCCGTCCTGGCTATCCCTGTGAGATGGTCCCTTTCTGGGTATCTCCAAGGTGAAACCAGGCATCCCCGGCGTCTGTGGGGGGCCGTTGTAGAGATGAGGCAAGCTTAATGCCCAGAGTTGCCGAGTGTGTTCCTGGTTAGAGTAGGTACCGAGGCGAGAATTATCAAGTCCATTTTGACCCTGGTCCACGACCCTGCCGCGTCGGGAATTGAACCCTGGTCCATGGCCGATTCTCTGCTTACGGGTCTGCCGCCTCTACCTAGTGAGCCACACCTCTCTGTGCTTTATGTAGCACTTACGACAGCATATTTTGTCGTTTTGGACCATTCCGAATAAAAAGTGTTCCTATTATTCAGCTCAGTAGACTTCTTTTTATCAGTCTCAAAAAGATGAAATTAAGAGATGTCCTTGCTAGGGTTCATAACAGTGTCCTAGCGGTTACATATAGACCACAGTAGAAGGCCTCATACCGGCACTTGTGCCATCTACATATGCATGAATGCTTGTGAATTCAGTTAAAGGATCAGCAGAATTATTTTTAATTAAACCAAGGTCATGATTCTATATTCTACTCTATTTTTTGTTTCATTTATACTCTTCATGTAGAGCCACAATTTAGAAATGGCTTCAGAGGAGGAGCGAAAAACACACAAACCAGTTTATTAACTATTTTTAGGTTAAGACAAATACATCATTTTCAGATTGTTTCAGTCATTTCCTAGTCTTTGCCTTGTAGTGACCTTGGGATGGGACCTTGTGCTTCTTATCTTTGGTTGTATTAGGCGTGTGGCAGAATACACCACTCTTCATTTGTGGATGGGAGGGGTGAGGTGTCAATAGCTTCCATCCCAGGTGACATCACGCCCTTCCGTGCACACTTTAAACTGCTCATGCAATGCTTACTTTCGCAGTCAGTGGAGCGAAAGGGTGATACAGACCCACCTCTAGCATTAAATTACAAACAAAAGCTTTTTCAATTGTGAATAGGCTCTAGGTGGGCAAGGCGGGTCCTTTGGGAGGGCCTGGCCTACCTGCCCCCCACTAGAACCTGGCCTATAAACAACCCTCAGGTGTAATTCTCTTGAGATCCCAGGGGCGGCCCAGGTTGTCACCAGGAGGCAGGACAGCTCATAAGTAAGGTAGGCCTGGGCTAAAATTCTGTTCCGCTCGTGGAAATTGCGATAATTTGACATTTTTGCGTTCCGCGGAGAGCGCGAAAATGTCAAAATTTCCGCAATCCGCATTTTACCGGAAATTTTTTGCTTGCTCACGCTGTAAAATAATACATTCTCGCGTGCGCGCGATCGCCTTACCTGAATCCACGCGTTCGCCGACAAGTTTTCCCGATCCAGTCGCGTTCTCCACGAGATGTTGGATTGTTGGTAGCCATTTGCGCTGTCTCGTGACAATTCGCGCCCACGGTAACGTCATTCGTCGCGCGATCACGTCTTTCTTCTCGCGATCATGCACCGCGAGACAAGTGAAAACAAGATGGCCGTGCCCACGAGCAACCGCATGGGTAAGTTGGCGAGCCGCGACCACGCAAAAAAAATACCGCGAACGGGCGGGAAAAAAACTTCTGCATCTTCGCAATATTTCCGCGTGTTTGCGGAGATTTTTAACATTTTCGCGATCATTTGCGAAAGTGAATTTCACAAATTCCACCCACCCCTAATGTAAGGGACGGGTACATTCAAGGGACGTGATGGTACAGGGTGATGGATGGCAGTGGTTCCGGACCTAAGACACGGTATCCATGCGGTGCTGTGTGGGTCTTTTGTGGCCCTGGGTAGGGTGACCAGACGTCCCAGATTTCCCCGGACAGTCCCGGTTTACAGTGGGCTGTCCCAGTGCCCCAACACTTTTCTTAACTTTAAATACATGTCCTAGTTTTGAAGACAAAGGTCAAGCCATCCTGAAAGCAAAATTGAAATGCATGATCTCCTTTCACAGGTGCCTCTGAAGACTGAAAAAATCTAATTAATGTATCTGTTTCTTTCAGGTAGTATAGGAGGAGGTCGGCTGAATGCTCCCAGCAGAGTGGAGAAACGGTGGGGAGGAGGAGAAGAGGGGTGAGGTCCTGCCATAGATAATGTGAAGTAAATGTAGCTGTGTAAATGTGTGCATATATATATATATATATATATATATATATATATATAGACACACACACACACAGACACACACACACACACACACACTCACACATACTCACAAGCCTTGCATATGTGTGTTGTGTGTATGCAATATATATATATATATATACATACATACACACACACACATACTCACAAGCCTTGCATATGCGTGTTGTGTGTATGCAATATATATATATATACACACACACCCACACATACTTACAAGCCTTGCATATGTGTGTTGTGTGAATGCAATATATATATACATATAAATATATAAATATATATATATGTATATATATATTTACAAGGCTATGCCAAAAACGGGACAGACCAGATATAAAAGTAAGACTAAAGGCTTTAATCCTACTTTTATATCTGGCCTGTCCCTAGGTGCAGCAGTGCTTAATTTGAGCCGGTGGTTTCCGGTGCTGTTAGTGGCACATAATTGTTAACACCAGCATGTGTGACAATCTGCCACATGGTGGCTCTGTCAGGCTAATTTAGAGATGCCCACAATAACTGTTAATTATTGATTCAATATACATTTAAAATTACTGTTACCTGATGCCCAAGCCATTCTTATAGCTTCCGGGGCTTGAAATAGTTCGAATTGACCTTCTAACGAGAGCCCTCTGGCACTTATTTTTTATTGTTATTAAGCACGGATGCATGTGTGCACTACCACCCCAGAATGACCTAAAAACGCATCAGTATGTGCACCTGTATAAACGTTTACATCTGTTTCGATCGGTACACCTGTGCATGCACCTGTACGTGTTCTCGTGTCACTGTGTGCACCTGTACGAATACGTGATACGGGACATGTGCACTGATGTATCAGCGTGGGCTCGTGTATCTGGATCAGCAGCTGCCTGCGCCAGTATCAGCCTGTACACAGCCGTGCCGGTAAATATGCAATTCACACCGGCCGTCAGTCACCATCCTTCAGAAACCTGTAACAAGCCCCCATCTTCCACATCTGTCCAGCACGTGCACTGTCTCCGAGTGAATAGACGGAATGTGCGGAGTGAGCTGGGCTCAAGCTGGAAATACAGGCAAAACTTAGGCTGGAGCGCCCTCTAGCGTCCAGTTCTAGCACATCTGAACACAGAGAACGAAGAACGTAAACCCTATCAACTGCTGCACAGTCCTTCCTGTGTGGTTCGGATGTGTCCACATCTTCCCAGCACTGGAGCTCTGCAATATATATCTCTAGAGTAGCTGCCTGCCTTACTTCCGTCCGCCTCGCGACCTTGCTCTTTAGCCAACACCGACCACAAACAATACAACACTTAATTTAATTTCGGCAGCCAAACACAGGAACTTGTCAGTTTGCATCCCAGGGACTTGGGCGGGCCAGTTTTAATTTTGGCACACGAAGGGGCATATTTACAGTGAAGTGACGGAGTGCGTCGTTAGTCTCTCTGGCTAAACGTCGAATTCCACCACTTCAGAAACGCAGCGCTGCACCAATATGATGCAGCCCTGCGTTTCCCCCAGTGCTGGCGCTAAGCGTAGCAGCCTAGCGCCGACGCAGGCACCCTTGCACTATAGTGCGAGGGTGTCTGCGTTCAGGGGATGATTGTTTATGTGCAGGAAGGTCTCCTTTCCTGCACCTAAACAATCTTTAAATGGCGTTTTGTAACTTTTATGTGTGCTGCTTAATGCAGCACACACAGAAGTTGCAAAACGGCATTTCAAAAAAATAATTGTTAATGTGCAGGAAGGGCCACCTTCCTGTACGTGAACAATCATTGGCCTTTTGCTGTTTTCACGTGTGCTGCACAATGCAGCACGCATGAAAACAGCAAAAACGAAAATAAATTAAAAATTTCTCCTTGTTGCGCCAGGGTAAGACCAGGTTTTCCCTGGATTTAATCTGGCGCTGCCTCCTATTTATGCCTCCCTTGTAAATATGAGGCAGCGTCGGAATCAATGGGTGTTGCGGTGGGACGCCCACAGCAACACCCATTGCCCTCCCCTTTCACACTAATCCTAGCGTGAAAGGGGGCCTTATTTACAAGGTAGCTGGCTTAACGCTGCCTTGTAAGTAAGGCGAGGCCCTATCGTCATCACAACGCCACTGAAAGTGACATTGTGATGGCAATAAGGGCTTGTAGAAATGCCCCTAGGTTTTCCCTGGTCTTAATTTTGGCAGTGCCTCCTATTTACGCTGCCCTTGTAAATAGGAGGCAGCGTCAAAATCAATGGGTGTTGCGGTGGAACGCCGCTCGCAACAGCCATTGCCCTCCCCTTTCATGCTAAATGCAGCGTGAAAGGGTGCCTTATTTACAAGGCAGCATTAAGCCATGTTAAGTGGCTTAACAATGCCTTGTAAATAAGGCGAGGCCCCTATCACCATCACAACGTCACTTAGTACGGCATAGTAGTAGGCATGCTCCTATAGGCAGTGGATAGAAAGGACAACAGGCTCGCAGGTCAAGCTAACTACTTCACTTCCACTGCCAAAACAGATCCTACAGCACTATCCTTTCCCCCACAGTAATCTAGCTCTAAATTCAAACATACTGCTTCACACAACCGCAGCACCGGCAACGCACATCTACCCACACCACCACACTACCAACCCACAACAGTACAGTAAACTCAGTAGACTCCTACGTAAATGCTACCACTGCTGGTCAGCTAAATCTACCATTCTCCATTAGGGTGACCCGATTTTCAAATGAAAAAACACAGGGAAATAGATAGGACTACTTACATGGACCCAGAAAGGCAGGATCCAGTCCATATTTTCAGCAATAACCACTGAAAGGTGTATAAGTTCTGTTTAAAGTGACTTCTGCAAAGTTGTTATGCAGATTCCCTGAAAATCAGTCATGAATCTACCTCTCATAGGCAGACATTGGATGCTGACAGCACCCAGTGATGTAGAAGAAGGACTACATTGACACAGGCCTATGGAATAGACTGTCTACATTGTCGTGACCTGGGCAAAGTGCACTAAGACCCTGCAACCAGTGGCCAGAGGGGACAGCAACCGGACACCACTTCCGGTCAGGGAGCGGGGACGGCATTATACTACTGCGAGGGCAGGGTACAAGACGTGCCTGTGAGCATGGAAAGAAACAGAATAAAGAATATATGAGCACTCACCGGTCCTGCGTGGTTCCTGTACAAAGACACTACAACTGGCGACGACGAGGTGGGACTTGCAAGCACCACACCACCCGAAGCGCGTGCACGTGGCCTCTATGATGTTCGATCGCTTCCATTATCCCAGTTAGGCAGAGTTGCAATCTCCACAATGCTAGTACTTCCCCGCTTGCTCTATTATTTTACGAGCCTTCCCATCGTACGCCCCAGAGGTTTTCTTCCAGACCTCCACGGGTTGTTACTGGAATTGATTTGAAGCATGGGCCGCCGTCGGGTTGCGCTGCCCGTACTGCAACGTCAGCTCACTGAGGGTGGATTGGGGGCACCCAACTTTGAGCTGTATTACATCGCTGCACAATTACAATTGTAGTGTAGTTCCTATATCCCTGATAGGCTCTGCGCATTGGAATAACATACACTATACACTAGAAACTTCTCGAATATACAAGAAGGGATTAGTCTCTGACAACCGCATAAACATGACAACTTTGTTTCCTTTTAGAATCGGAACAGTCTCAGAATTGTGGAAACAATAGATAACAGTTTCACTCAGTCAATTGTGCATGCTTCGTTTCTACAGAGTTGCACAGAAATAGAGAGACGGGCGTTTTAATTAAAGGGTTTATTGAACAGTCTTATTTCTCATGCAAGAGATATGAATTGCTACAATCGTAAGACAGACTGCGAAGTACAATATGTACGAGGTTAGCAGTAAGATAAAATAATACTGTAATAGCATGGTTTGTAGCTATGACATATATTAATCAAAATACATACATAAATAACATAAGCTAAAATGTGATACTCATCTGATGCTTCTAAATTGTTCTACCCCAGTGTACCTAACCTAAGTGCAGTATGAGGTTTGAAGTAGGTGCCATTTCTAAAGTATAGCTAGCTATATTTTAGTGTAGCCAAGAGTTGCTAAAAGTTTCTCTAAGTTCTAGTCAGCTCCATACCGTAGAATGAGAGAGGTTGGAATCTATTTTCTGGACTCGATAGTCTAACCCCCCCACAAGGGAAGTCAGAGAGCCCTGGAGCTGGATTCACTGCGAGGAGGATGGCAGCGTCAGGTCAGTGCATCAGGCTGGAACTCGAATTCCTTCTGAACTTGCTGTGGCGAACCGCGTAGTCTGGGTTGGATCCAATCCTCCGGGAACCCCAATTTGCCAGGGCAAGTGCTGGTATATTTATACCTTGAAGGTGTCTAGGAATGCCAGTATTGACGTAAAAGACGGGCAGAGGAACGTCATGAATGAACCCCTAAGGAATAGATGTTCATGCATACTTAATGAGTTCTTGGAGAAATCAATATTCAAGCTGAGGGAAATTCCTAAAGGCTCAAGGGTCTGGTTTTCCAAGAATTCGTTGTGACGTGGATGGACGGATGTAGGTGGCTATGCCTGTATTTGGTTTGTACGGACAATGTCTAAATAAGGGCCTGATTTTTATGTCCAAATAAGGGCAATGTGAATTGTACCTATATAAGGGCATAAATCGGGAAACCTATATACGGAATCTAAATCTGCACATAACACCCACTCCAGTTTTGTATGAACGACGTTACTAAATCCTAAACGTTCTAAATATATCTTAAAACAGAGTATCGCATGGGTTCGCTAAAATAAGCTAAAAGTATATCTAAAACATATGTCCTGAAAATACATTACAAAACCATTCCTATGCATAAAGTGTTGTACATATTAAAGGCAATGTTCCATTCTAAGCATAGGAGCACATTGGAATGCTAAATGAATGAACCAAAATATATACATGTGATGAATTGGCTCGTAAATACAGAAATAAAAAGGGGTCGAAACCATTTCATATCAGGTTACACAAGTCAATTTGTTATTCATGACAAGGTGGCATACTGTCCCTGGAAGTGTTATCAAAGAATTCTGTTCTCTATGAATAGTTCTACTATAAGGAGATTACTGTGCCAAAAAATGAAAAATACAATTTTAGGACGGGAAGAAAAAGAAAAATATAATCATAGAAAAAGTTCCAAAGTCAGTATCACGTTTGAATAAGAATGAAGGCCAAATTCAGAGTCTCTCCGGAACACTGTGTGCTTGAATCAAAAGTCAGTGTGTGGGGATGGAGAAAACATAACATGTTCTAATCCTGTAGACAACAAGTCGTCTACCGTTGTGGGTGAGAGTTGGAATACCTTGTGTAGAAGATCAACAGCACATAGATGAGAACTATCGCCTTCAGCATGGAAAGCATCAGCAATGTCTGGGTTGGATGTTACCTGCGCACCTGGTGTTCCCTCTCGTACCTCAGCAGTAGCATGTTGCGTCTGTGAGATCTCAATGAATAACGCCATCAGGATTGGTAGCCGCTGGGGACAACACATAGCATGGGCCGTTATCGGGTCCAGCAGAGTATCAATATCCATAGGCATGACTGATGGGAGTGTCAGACAAATGTCCAGCATGCATTCTTCACTGCATAGCAGGCAGCGTAGAACAGGTAAGATGCAATCTTGCCAGATTGGTCTGAATGATAGAAACCAAGTGGTGTTTAATTCTCGTAGACAAGGTAAACCCAGAATTTGGACCATGCACTCACGACACTTCATCTCCAGTAGAGTTCTTTCCATGGTGAACTGGGTGTCGCTGGTGATTTGGTTTGCCATATCGCAGCAATAGGAGCAAAAATAGTATCCCTGCAACAAGTGCTAAAAGGAGCGGCAGTCCGCCAAACACAGAGTGCATGAAGTTTGGAAAAAATTCAGAGGACTACTTGAAAAGGTGCTAACAGTCCTGCACACACGTTCTTAAATACATGTACAATACCGCTCGTATCAGACATGTTTAAGATACGACCTAACATTTCTGAGAAATGCACAGGGCAGTTTGTATACAAAAGGGTATGTATCTCTGCAGAAGTCCTTGCGAGTTGAAGATCATAGGTTTCTTTGGCAGAGGTCAAAGGCACAGTTTTTTTGTAAAAGAATGGCTTTCATTCTGCTTAGAGTATCAATTCGTATAGAAGAGATATTCAGTGAAGGCCATAAAGGCGACTCCCTGACTATGTCAATTTGGGGAAACAAGACTTGCATACAGCAAGTGACCCTGGATATAACCGTTACTAGCTATGGGATACCTGGCAGCATGCCACAGCAGCTGTGATCATTCCACATAATGTAACTCCCATTTGAAAGTTGACCAAAGATTGGATTAATCACTGCTGCCGGTGAACCGTGCAGGTGGCAGGATAAGTTTGTAGTGGAACCGTCACAGGCCCCGTGTAAGTTAATACCCTGACAAAGGAGAGAACCGCTTAGTGCGTGTTCACAGTTTTCACCGCTAAGAAACACTTCACGTCCCCCACTCCAACATCTGTGTGTGTAAGGTAAATCCCAGGATGTCTTGATGTATTCTTTACCCAACCTTTCATATTTGCCTGCTGGTATATTTTTTAGGCAATACTGATAAATTTAAAGTCGTAACAGGCAGAGTAATCTTACCATGCATGATCCACTCAGTAGCTGGTTTTCCTGCCACTGTGAATGGTAATTTCTCCAGTTTTTCAATGCTCAGCACCGTATAGTCTGCTCCCCTTTGTGCCAGTTTTATCTGTCTATCAGTGAGATTGAATTCTGCAAACAGTGACGTAGTATTGATTAAACGCCAAGGCACATAGCCAGAACGCAGGTTTTGAAGCGTCCAGCCTAATAGCATGATACGTACATGAACGTAGCTACGACTGACCATGTTGCAACATGACCAAGTCTTGTTCCATGATGTCTATGACAGAGGATATAATGCTGTCCAAAGAATATATCCTGGACGACAGATTCGTTAACCCATTGTCTACTACAGAGAGAGATTTCTCTAAATTAATACGATCAATTTCTCGTATTTATTCTGCAGTCTCTGCTTGGGTGACCTTCCATGCTGCATTATAAGCCGCATAGATACCGGCATATATGAAAAGTTTTTGAATCGGTTTTCTTGGTCCTAGCAAGAACTCCCTAAGGTCTGCGCCTTCTTGAAGTAAAGTTAAGTGTTGTTTTACATCCTCTAGTGTAGCTTTCTGTAGCCAATCAAAGCAAAGTTTCCCTACACTGTAAGTTGTTACTACCCCCGGAGGCTGTCTTTGGACATAACGTGGGTCTGGCCTATGAAAGGTAAAACCTTGTGTTTTGTTCAGGAATCTATCTTGACAGTTGTTTGTGTCTAAGGGCCAGTGCAACCATTTTTTCCATTCAGGATCTGATCTGTTATTATTCAAAATAGTATGTACGTCGACCTCCCCCTTTGTAGTGCTATCACTTGTAGGTGCAGGTATAGACAGAGTGTTCATGTCTTTTATCTTGGCTATTCCAAGGCATGATGTTTGTTGGACAGTGTTGTTCAAAAACATAATTTGCTCAGGGATGATACAGGCTCTAAACAAAGCTTCTAGTCCCTGTACTTGCCAATCTTTAGTACCCAAGACAGTTTTTGTGTCAATGTTGTCTTTCCCAAAGTCGTAACCCTGTCTAGACAATTGGGCAATAAAGGCTGTAGAATAAATCTGTTTGGTATTCGTTAACATATTTTTAATTCCTGTCTTGTTGACATTCTTAAAGTAAAGTGTCTCTGCATTCGAGATATTAAACCCTGAAAAATATGGAAATTTCATTGCAAATGTTTTCGAACTACCCTTTGGTGGTGTAGGGCAATGTTCCCATTGGTTATACATAAATACATTTCTAGGTGTTGCAGAGTTATGCAAGAAATGATGACCATAGTGGTTATAACAATACAGTTGTTCATAGTCTGATGAACCATGTAAATATTCATTATCAGTAAATGCAGTTGACATCTCTAGATCAGACATCATATTATTAACAGTCTCGAAGTCCCAATCATCAGAATAGGTACTGTAGGTAATAAAGTCACTTAATGAAATTTTAAATAAATGTGGAATCTTCAAAAGCTCCGACGGGCCAAAAATGTCATATTCGGTTTTGTCCCAAACTATACCATCAGGTATAGGAATCGCTGTGATGTTCACTGCTGACAAGTCTCTTGCTTCATGATGGGATGATTTGTGTGGTTGGAGAAGTAAGTTCACTCTTTTACTTGCTGTGTCCATTTCAATATTTCTTCCATTATTCAGCATACCCAGAGTTACTACCAGAGCTAACCAAAGTAGAAAGAAGAATATTCCCAAAACAATCCATACTTCAATCCATGGTGAAACCAGATACGTTTTTTCCAGTAGATGAAAAAAGTCTGTTGCTTGTTCTTTGAAAGTTCTTTGTACTAGCGTCTTTCAGGCTCGCTGAGATCCTCAGAAAACATATCAAAGTTCATGAAGTAGCCAGAAGCAGTTCTGTCAATGGTTGGAATTGCATCCGTATTTGATGAAATTGCTGGAACCAGTTGATCACTTGTTACTTAGTTGTAAACAGGTGTATCTGGACAAACTGTTATTTGGGTCTCAAGAGGTACAAGGTCCATAGCATTGTTGCTTAGTCCTCTATTTCTTACTGTCGAATCTTCAAAGGTGATAAGTCTCTCAGTTTGAACCTCTTGGATTGTAGCTAGAGGAGTGCGTCTGATAAATTGGCGGAGTCCACTTGGCCTACTGTTCAGTATCTGCCACATAGTGTGGTTTGATCAGGTCGATGGACACAAATCTTTTCTCCTTTTTACCAGCAAGGGGCGGCAAAAGTACTGTTCTTGATCCGTGGATTGCTAGGGCAGGTACTGGCTGTCTGTATGAAGGCCCAAATACCTTCTTATCCGCGATCTTTTCTCTGACTAGACCCCAAGCTTTGGGATCCAGACAGGCCTTGCTGGGACAGCCAGATTTTTCTCAGTGGTGGTTGGCTTCAGGACCACGTTGCTTTGTTGCGTTCTTAGCTCATTTAAGTCCTGTAAAACAGCCAAACGATCTTTGATATCAAATTGTTTGTTTTCCACCACTGTGCCTTTCATATCTAAGTCCGGAACCAACATTCTAGTCCCAAACAGGACCTCATATGGAGTGACACCCCCTAGAGAACTTCTTGGCAAGTTGTTTATTGCGTGCTGGACCCCATATAAATGTTTGACCCACCCATCACCCGAACCTAATACCCTAGCTTTTATAGACTGTTTTATGTCCTGGTTTTTTCTTTTCACAACAGAATTTCCCTCAGGATGGAATGGAGAAGAATACCGCAATGCTACGCCCAGATTGGCCATGGCTTCTTTTGTAAGCTCGAGAGCTAAACGCAGGACCCTGGTCAGAATGTAGTGTGCCTATTGCATATGTGCCGATAAAGACTCACAAATCTTTTATAACAGTTCGAGCGTCAGCCGAGCGCTGAGGCCACATCCATAGGAACCTAGACTTAGTGTTTCTGTGATTGCATTAGTCCATGAAGACGCATGTATATTGTTAGTCCGATGCTATCTAACAATGGTGTCTGAACTGGGCTGGCTACATTGTAGTCAGGTGTCTGGTGGTGTTCTGTACTGCGATCTCTATTGCATGCTATACAGTTATTAATGAAGATGTGAATGAGAGTATTCATCCCTGGCCACCAGTACATCTCTTTTAACTCTAAAATTGTCTTTGAGATCCCCTGATGTATCAGACCCTCTCCCAGATGCGCTTCGTAAATCAAAGCTGCTCTACGTTCCCTGTTTGGAATTACTCTATCCCCCACTCCAGGAATTCGAGCAAACAGAACGCCATTCGCATCAATTATATATGAGTATTTGATTGAAAACTTTTTAGGTAATGCCACACCGCTGCCTTTGCTTAATGCATTGACAGCCAGCATTATTTCGCTGTCTATTTTCGTTTTTGAACGAGTGATTGCAGCTACGGAAGCCGTTTGCACAGCCCCTTTCGCGGCTTCATCAGCCAATGAATTCCCTTTAACGTGAACGCCATCACGTTGGTGACTCAGCGTGTGTATCAGGTGAGTGTTCTGTAGTCCGTTTTGTAACTGAATTACTTGTTCCCAAAGCAATTTGTGCTTAATTGTGCCACCTTTTGCATCTTTGAAACCCTTTTGAATCCATTTCTGTAAATATTCATTGTAAGATTAAACACAGTAAAAAGAATCGCACACTATCAGTGTAGGGAATTCGCGATCTGTATTTTCAAGTGCCATCTTAAATGCTTGTAGTTCAGCTCGCTGAGCTGTACAATCTCCTAGAAATTGGGTTTTTGTGACCATTGGTCTGAATTTGCCATCTCGCATGCGACCTTTAACGATAGCACACGCTGCACTGTAAGCATGTTTACTCCCCGTAGCAGGTTGTGCAGATCCGTCAGTATAAATTATAAATTCGTACTGGTCAAGAGGGAGAATTTTAATAGGCAGAGGTCATTCGTGTTCGTATTTGCAGGAATGCTTGTGTTTTTAAATAAGGATCAAAAACGTATTCAACATCAGTTGCAGCAAGAGAATTAACCCATTGTATCCATCTCGGATGTAAAGCTTTTGCATTTGGAATGCTAGCCTTTATAACTGCCTCTAGGGCTGGTACAGGAGTCACAACCATAATGTGTTTCCCCTGTGCTAGGGCTCTTTCTTTTGCTCCAGCGGTTTGAACTGCTGTCAGAATTTTTTCTGTAGAAGTGAATTTCATTTCTGCTTGTGTATACAAGTGGGATTTGTATGCAGTTGGTACTTTTTCACCTTCGTTAAAAGTTAAATAGGTGAATCCGCATTGACCCGGAATTATTCGGATCACTAAGTTGCGTACGTTTACGCGTGTTTGCAAGTATTTCATTGATAACATGTCTGTTTGGAGTGAACGCAAAATTTCTGTGTGTTTTTGTGTCCAATGTGTGATTTTAAAATCAGGTTTGATTAATTCAGAGAGGTTTAACCCTTTCTGCATAATTTAAAATGTAAGTTCTTCCAAAATTCAGGAAACCTTGAATCAACAGTAAATTTTTCAGCATTTTTGGCGGTTGGAGCAGCGCACACTTTTCTAAAACGTTGGCTGCCAGGCTTTTGCCTTCACTTGATAGTTCATATCCTAGGAAAAGGACGTTGAGGTGGGCAATTCTTGACTTTTTAAAGTTGAATTTGTAACCCTCTGAGGCGAAGCCCAATATTATGGTGTTTACCATGTTGAAGTGCCTATCCAGGTCATCGTCTGTCAGATATATATCATCGACATATGACAATGCCTCGTCATCATAAGTTTGTAGTAACTCTGTTACCCTCGCTGAGAATAACCCCGGGCTGTTTTTGAATCCCTGGGGCAGTCGACAAAATTGACCCTGGGTCCCCATTATTGAGAAAGCGGTCAAATATCTGCTTTCTGGTGCAATATTTTGACAAAAGAAACCATTTGAAATGTTTGTTGTGGTTTTATATTTTTTACACACAATGTTATTCATTAACGCTGTACCATGTGCATTTTGCACTGCAAATGTTTTGCAACAAGAATTTAAGTGTCTGTAATCCAAAACTAGATGATATGTATTGTCTGGTTTGGAGACAGGAAACAAAGGATTGTTCATTGATGAGGTGCATGTTTCAATCACCCCCTGATATTCAAGTTGATCCAAAATCTCCCTGACCTGTTTTTTAGCTTCTTGCTTAACTGGGTACTGCCTTTGTGCAGTCGGTTGATTTTTTAACTGGATTTTATGGTGAGGTGAGTCCTCATCCCATCCTACATGGTTTTTATACAGTGCTGGGGCTTGGGCTACTGCCCATTTCCTGGCTAATGTATATTTTAAATGAACTGGAACATGGTTGGAGAAGGCAGGCATAATGATGTCCTCGCCATGTGGGCACTCCCTGACAAATTCTGGTGGCCAGTCCTGTTCTGCTAGACGTATATCATAACCCTTTGAAAGATGCTCCCAAAAGAGTTCTTTCACTTTTCTTGGTATGTCTCCCTCCATCCGGAGTGTTATTTTATATAACCTATGTGGAGAACTAACCCTGGTGTCTTCAGTCTCAACTTGTATGTCTTTATTCAAGCCCACTGTCTCCAGAAGTCTCTTCAGGTTCTGGCGAGCTATTATAACTTCTGCTGCACTGTCCAGCATGGTCTGGGCCCATTCTCCGTTCTTGAGTTGGGTTCTCAGTATTCTCGGCATGTCTGATCTTCAGACCTGCTACCTTTTTCTTGGTGAATGGAGGTTTTGCTTTATTTTTCTGAACGTGTTGATCGTCTTTGGACTTCACGCGTTCTTCCTTGTTTTCTGACCGTCCTCTTCTTTTGGATGTCTGTGACGATATCTGAAAGGTACGAGAGGAACGTGTATCAGTATCTTGATATCTGTCAGGTTTTCTCAAAATATCCCTATTCCTGAGGTTGTACCTCCTTTCAGAGGGCTCCTTTTGAGGAGACCTGCCACGGGAATGAGAACGCTTCTCTTTGGAATTCTGTTTGTCATTTTCCCACTTCTTTTTAGAAGAGGTAGGAGTGTTTTTAGGAAAGACCTTATCAGGACTTTCAGACAGTTGTGGTTTAACTGGTTTCCCTCTCAGACTGTCTCTGCCTAATTCCTCATAGGATTTTTCAATTATTCTGGCTAGTTCTTGAGGTTGTTCTGTTACATCAAATTCCCTTAGTTTCTGGCGGATCGCCACTGATACTGCTTCTCCTTTAATATTAGATAATATTATTGCTGACACCTGGTTGAAATTTTTAAGTAACTTTATACCTCCATTCAGAGCAGGCTTTGGCCCGTATTCATTTTGAATCTGTTTCAGGACATCAGGTATTACTGCCATTGACGGAACACCATGTGTTTTTGTGTAGATAGCAGAAAAGACTGTGCCCCAAGAGGTGCAGTCTTCCAGATGTGGTGTGATCCCCATTGGTAAACAAATTGTTAAAATTCTGTGTTTTTCAAAAGGGGCAGTATTAGGAAATACTGCTTCGATTTGAGTAATTTTTTGAGCTAACCAGAATGGAATTTGTTCATGTTTTGCGGGTAATTTACCCATGACAGTGTAAAGTCTGTGGAGTAATTTTTAACGTATTCCCCTGATGAGGGGCTGGATTTTGAATTGTTAATGGTTGTTGGACTGTGAAAGTCTCCACAAACAGCCACAGAGAATAGACTCTGCCAGCTGCAGAGGGGCCCTGCTCATGCAGAGGCACCCCCTCACATTGTAAACCAAGCACCCTGCCCTCAGGATTGATAGGGCCTGCCTTAGGGGTGACTGATAGGTTTATATGTGTGTGTATGGTGGAGAAGTTGGCCTGGCATATGCTGGTCACTAGTTATAGTGGCCACCTTGCACCAGTCCAATTCGACTCTTATGGTAGAAAGGTTTAAGGCAACCTTTTAAAGAAAGCTATCCTAGTGGTAGCTGTGGAGAGCAGCCTTCAGGCTAAGTCTCTGAGGAATGTAAAGCAGCTTGTTTTACCTTATAATCTCTTGAATTACCAAATGAAAGGACATCACACGGGTATATATATCAAATATATATGTATTTATTTCTAGACACACTCTACTAATCTCTTTATGAGATTAGAAGTCAGGAACATATTCAAATATCAACGTTTCACAATAAGTTAAGCACAAATATGGCTGGGGCCCTAGGGGCGTACCAGACCATATACTAAAAAAGAGGTTTAGGAAAGTCGACTTGCAAGGGAACAAGGCCTAGGGCCTGTAGAATCGCTGGGGCTTCACTAATCCAGCAAAAGCAGGTAAGTAAAAGACCCACGGGAGATGCGTGCAGTGTGAGAACACAGCCGCAGGTTCCCCAATTGATTTCGACGGAGTAAGTCGCGGTTGGATTTTTAAAGTTTTAGGGTACTTCGAGGAAGTCTACAAGCAAGCCACTTACAAGGTAAGTAATTCGAGGGCCAACACACACTAGGGCACCGGAGTGCACGAGTTACCTCACCCAGGGAAGCCGGGTGCATAGGTGTCTTTTGGTGTCAGGTCGCGTCGCTGTTTTCTATGGAAGCCAAAGAAGTTTTGCTGCTGGAGACTCACAATGGCCATCGAGAAGTCAGGAAATCTACTTCCAGGGCTGCAGGGACTTCGGACTCTGGCGGGAGCGGGAAAGTTTGCGACCGATGATTCAAAGTTTTGGTGCCTGCCAAGCAGGGGAGTCACTCCTTGACTCTAAGGGAGATTCTTCCGTCTTCCAAAGGTAGTGGAACGTCGAAGGACCAGGATTCTTCTTGTAAAGCATCGCCCAGGGATATCTAGTTTGCAATGGCAACGGTTCCCTATCTTATACTAAAAGAAAGGGCGGGACTAGCTTTAGGACCACTCCTCTGGGAGGGTCAGGGTAGGGGGTGGTTACACCCACTTCCCTTTGTCCAGTTTCGCGCCAGAGCAGGGACAGGTAGCCCCTGAACCGGTTTGAGCTGGCATATGCACAGAGGAGCCTACTGCTCCCCCAGTGCAGGACTTCAAAGCACTCTCAGGAGTGCACTCACCCAGCCCCAATACACTAAATCCTGTCTGGAAGGTGGTGACACCTCCCTGTGACAGGATGCCTATTGTTAGACCTCCTCCACTGCGAGTTTCAGTCAGCAGCAGGAGGGCAGCCCAGTGTCTGTGCTGGTGGCATCCATTTTGTGATGCCAGGGCTCTTTCAGATTTCTACCGTGTTACCACAGTAGGTACATGTCGTCCCCTCTAGAAGGGTGGGATCATACTCCCACACCAGGTACTGGTGTGGGGGTATGATTCCAAGTTGTTTGACACCAAACACAACATGTTTTGATGCAGTCATTCCAAAGTTAGCATTTACCGGTAGGTTATAATGCACTTAAGAGTATATGGTTTAACCGCATCCAGAAACAGCCACAGAGAATAGACTCTGCCAGCTGCAGAGGGGCCCTGCTCATGCAGAGGCACCCCCTCACATTGTAAACCAAGCACCCTGCCCTCAGGATTGATAGGGACTGCCTTAGGCGTGACTGATAGGTTTATATGTGTGTGTATGGTGAGATATAGGAACCTATACCTCAGTGAGGAGTGCTAACACTACCTCACCCAGGCTGCAGTAGCAGGCCTGTGGTGTCAGATTTAATCTGCTTCCCAGGGGTGGCATAATACATGCTTCAGCCCCTGGTAGGCCTGTGAAGTACCTATGCCCTTGGTACCTAAGGTACCATATACTAGGGGCTCATAAGGTACCACAGTATCCAATCACTAATGCATATAATATGCACTCCAAGTTGTTTAGAGAGAACAGAGAGACTGGGGCCCTGATTAGCAGGGACCCAGCCAGACTATAGCCAGAAACCAGTGTTAACATCAGAAAAAAAGTGGGGGCAACATAAGTGCAGATCCTACTTTCCTACAACTGGGTACTGCCTTTGAGCAGTCGGTTGATTTTTTAACTGGATTTTATGGTGAGGTGAGTCCTCATCCCATCCTAAATGATTTTTATACAGTGCTGGGGCTTGGGCTACTGCCCATTTCCTGGCTAATGTATATTTTAAATGAACTGGAACATGGTTGGAGAAGGCAGGCATAATTATGTCCTCGCCATGTGGGCACTCCCTGACAAATTCTGGTGGCCAGTCCTGTTCTGCTAGAAGTATATCATAACCCTTTGAAAGATGCTCCCAAAAGAGTGCTTTCACTTTTCTTGGTATGTCTCCCTCCATCCGGAGTGTTATTTCATATAACCTATGTGGAGAACTAACCCTGGTGTCTACAGTCTCAACTTGTATGTCTTCATTCAAGCCCACTGTCTCCAGAAGTCTCTTCAGGTTCTGGCGAGCTATTGTAACTTCTGCTACACTGTCCAGCATGGTCTGGGCCCATTCTCCGTTCTTGAGTTGGGTTCTCAGTATTCTCGGCATGTCTGATCTTCAGACCTGCTACCTTTTTCTTGGTGAATGGAGGTTTTGCTTTATTTTTCTGCACGTGTTGATCGTCTTTGGACTTCACGCGTTCTTCCTAGTTTTCTGACCGTCCTCTTCTTTTGGATGTCAGTGACGATATCTGAAAAGTACGAGAGGAACGTGTATCAGTATCTTGATATCTGTCAGGTTTTCTCAAATTATCCCTATTCCTGAGGTTGTACCTCCTTTCAGAGTGACCCTTGACCCTCGGGTTGGTCACTTCCCCCGCCGCTGCAGCTCCGCCTTGCTTCTCACCTGACGCCGGATTGCTAGACTGTACCCCGTGTGCCTGTGTGCCCTTCTCCTCTCTGTACCCCATGTGCCTGTGTGCCCCTTTTTTGCCCCTGTACCCCGTGTGCCTGCGCTGCCTGCCCCGGTCAGCACACTCCTTCCCTGTGCCGTTTTTTTCCCGCCGCTGCCTCCCGTTGGGCCCCGCCCCCCTGCCCCTACTGGTCCTTCCAGTTGACCCCTCCTGCCTTCCCTCCTTCTTAAGGCGACCACTGCGTGGCGGAGTCAGTGACCCTTGACCCTCGGGTTGGTCACTTCCCCCGCCGCTGCAGCTCCGCCTTGCTTCTCACCTGACGCCGGATTGCTAGACTGTACCCCGTGTGCCCGTGTGCCCTTCTCCTCTCTGTACCCCGTGTGCCTATGTGCCCCTTTTTTCCCCCTGTACCCCGTGTGCCTGCGCTGCCTGCCCCGGTCAGCACACTCCTTCCCTGCGCCGTTTTTTTCCTGCCGCTGCCTCCCGTGCGGCCCCGCCCCCTTTCCCCTACTGGTCCTTCCAGTTGACCCCTCCTGCCTTCCCTCCTTCTTAAGGCGACCGCTGCGCGGCGGAGTCAGAGACCCTTGACCCTCGGGTTGGTCACTTCCCCCGCCGCTGCAGCTCCGCCTTGCTTCTCACCTGACGCCGGATTGCTAGACTGTACCCCGTGTGCCTGTGTGCCCTTCTCCTCTCTGTACCCCGTGTGCCTGTGTGCCCCTTTTTCCCCCTGTACCCCGTGTGCCTGCGCTGCCTGCCCCGGTCAGCACACTCCTTCCCTGCGCCGTTTTTTTCCCGCCGCTGCCTCCCGTGCGGCCCCGCCCCCCTGCCCCTACTGGTTCTTCCAGTTGACCCCTCCTCCCCTCCCTCCCTCCTATGGCGACCGCTGGGCGGCCGCGTGCAGCAGGCACGCTGCTGGCGCGCCGAAGGCGCGCCTAAGGCTAGCCCGTCTGCGCCCGGCCGCGCCTGGACCGCACCCAGTGCCAGGACCCCTGGCCCCCGCCGATGCCAGACTACCCGACGGACCTACGACACCGCCACCCTCAACGCACTCAATGCCGGCCGGAACCCTGCCTGCTACCGAGCCACCCCGAAACGCACCCACGGACCCTTCACCTGCCAAGCCTGCCGATTCACCTGCCTCCGGACCAGCACCACCCCCGCCAAGTCGAGCACCAGCAGCAACCACCTGAAGTGCATCCTGCTGAACACCCGCTCCGTCCACAGGCACGCCGTGGAACTCTGGGACCTGCTCGACGCGACAGCACCGGACATCGTCTTCCTCACCGAAACCTGGATGAACGCCTCCTCAGCACCCGACATCGCCATAGCCATCCCAGGTGGAGAAGTGTGGCTCAATGATTAGAGCGGCAGACCCTGATGCAGAGGTCTAGCCCGGGACCAGGGTTCAATTCCCAGCCTCGGCGGGTCTTGGGCTCAAAAATTCCACGGACCTGATAATTCTCGCCTCGGTGCCATTCCAATCATGGAGTCCCACTCTGCAACTCTGGGCAATAGCTTGCTTAATCTCCACAACGGCCCCCACAACGCTAAGGATGCCTGGCCTCCACCTTGGGGGTGCCCAGGAGTGGACGCCTCACAGGGAAAGCCAGGATGGGTTCCACAGCGGTATTCGTACAAGCGCCTTGAGACCCTTGCGGGTAAGTAGTGCGCTATACAAGTATCAATTTACAAGTATCAATTTACATCCCGGACGGATACAAGATCACCCGGAAGGACCGCATCAACCAGACAGGAGGAGGCATCGCCATCGTACACAAGAACACCATCCGCATCTCTACTAACTCCGACGATACCTTCACCGCCGCCGAACACCTGCACTTCCAGATTCACACTGACCCCAAGACCACCCTCCGAGGCACCCTCATCTACAGACCCCCAGGACCATGCACACATTTCAGCGAAGACATCGCAGACTTCATCAGCCCGCACGCCCTGCCCTCCGCCGACTACATCCTCCTAGGGGACCTCAACTTCCACCTGGAGAATAACAATGACAGAAACACCACCGCCCTGCTGGAAAACCTCGACAACCTCGGACTCAAGCAACTGGTGAACACTCCCACCCATTACGCCGGTCACACGCTCGACCCCGTCTTCTCATCCAGCAAGCACATCTCCTTCAGCCACACCATCAGACTCCACTGGACCGACCACAGCTGCGTCCACTTCAGCTTCAGAAAAACTACAACCCACTACCACCCGCAACAGGTTCCCCCGCCGGAGCTGGAGCAAGATCACCGCCGAGCAGCTCACAGCCTCCCTCAGCCAGAACACTCCCACCAACACAAAGGACCCCAACGAAGCAGCCAGCAACCTCACCAAGTGGCTGACCGCCTGCGCTGACGACCTCGCACCACTGAAGAACCCTCCCAGAAGACCCGGCAACAAGAAAGCCCCCTGGTTCACCGATGAACTCAAGGACTCCAAGAAGAACTGCCGCACCCTCGAGAAAGCCTGGCGCCACAACCAGACCATAGACAACAGGACCGCCCTCAAGCACGCCACCCGCAAACACCATCAGCTGATCCACGCCACCAAGAAATCGGCACTCAAAGATCGACTGGACAACAACGCCCACGACAGCAAGGAACTCTTCAGCATCGTCAAAGAGTTCTCCAACCCCAACGCCGGAAACAACGACATCACGCCCTCGCAAGACCTGTGCAACTCACTCGCCGCATTCTTCCACCGCAAGATCACCGACATACACAACAGCTTCAACACACAGACCACGCACCCTATCACCGAACCAACGCCCGCCACCACCACCCTCTGCAACTGGACCCCGATCAGCACCGAAGACACCACCCGCACGATGAACTCCGTCCACTCCGGATCACCAACCGACCCCTGCCCACACCACGTCTTCAACAAAGCCGACGCCATCATCGCACCCCATCTCCGGGACATCATCAACTCCTCCTTCCACACCGCCACCTTCCCGGAGAGCTGGAAGCACGCCGAGCTTACCGCCCTCCTGAAGAAACCAACGGCGCACCCAACCGACCTCAAGAACTACCGTCCCATCTCGCTCCTTCCTTTCCCCGCCAAAGTCATCGAGAAGACCGTCAACAGACAGCTTGCCGCCTTCCTCGAGACGACCGAATCCCTCGACCCCTCACAGTCCGGGTTTCGGGCCAACCACAGCACCGAGACCGCCCTCATCGCAGCCACCGACGACATCAGAACCCTGATCGACAATGGGGAAACAGCGGCCCTCATCCTCTTGGACCTCTCTGCGGCGTTCGACACCGTCTGCCACCGCACCCTCGTGAAGCGCCTCAGCAACATCGGAATCCGAGGGAAAGCACTGGAGTGGATCATCTGGTTCCTCGCCGGAAGAACCCAGAGAGTCCGCCTCCCTCCGTTCAGATCAGAAGCCACCGAAGTCATCTGCGGCGTACCACAAGGATCTTCACTCAGTCCAACCCTCTTCAACGTCTACATGAGCCCCCTCGCAGCCATCGCACGCCAACACAACCTCAACATCATCTCGTATGCCGACGACACCCAGCTGATCCTCTCCCTCACCAACGACCCCACCACCGCCAGAGCCAACCTACACGAAGGGATGAAAGACGTCGCCGACTGGATGAGGAACAGCCGCCTTAAACTGAACTCAGACAAGACGAAAGTCCTCATCCTGGGATCATCACCCTCCGCCTGGGACGACTCCTGGTGGCCCCCGGCCCTGGGCACCGCTCCCAAACCAACGGACCACGCACGCAACCTGGGCTTCATCCTGGACTCTGCCCTGTCGATGACCAGACAAGTCAACGCCGTCTCATCTTCATGCTTCAACGCCCTGCGCATGCTCCGCAAGATCTTCAGATGGATCCCCACCGAAACCAGGAAGTCCGTTATCCAGGCTCTCGTCACCAGCCGACTGGACTACAGGAACACCCTCTACGCCGGAACCACAGCCAAACTTCAAAAAAGACTCCAACGCATCCAGAACACCTCTGCACGACTCATCCTGGACCTCCCCCGACACAGCCACATCACCGGACACCTGAGAGACCTGCACTGGCTCCCCGTCAGCAAGAGAATCAAGTTCAGACTCCTCACCCACGCACACAAGGCGCTCCACGACCTGGGCCCCAAGTACCTCAACGACCGCATGACCTTCTACACGCCCACCCGCCAGCTACGATCGACCAGCCACGCCCTCGCCACTGTTCCACCCATCCGCAGAGCCACAGCCGGAGGAAGATCCTTCTCCTACCTGGCTGCCAAGACCTGGAACTCCCTCCCCACCCACCTGCGGCAAACCCAGGACCATCTCTCCTTCAGAAAGCAGCTCAAGACCTGGCTGTTCGAGCAGTGACATACCTCTCACCCAGCGCCTTGAGACCCTCCCGGGTGAGTAGCGCGCTTTATAAATGCCATTGATTGAGAGGGCTCCTTTTGAGGAGACATGCCTCGGGAATGAGAACGCTTCTCTTTGGAATTCTGTTTGTTATTTTCCCACTTCTTTTTAGAAGAGGTAGGGGTGTTTTTAGGAAAGACCTTATCAGGACTTTCAGACAGTTGTGGTTTAACTGGTTTCCCTCACAGACTGTCTCTGCCTAATTCCATATAGGATTTTTCAATTATTCTGGCTAGTTCTTGAGGTTGTTCTGTTACATCAAATTCCCTTACTTTCTGGCGGATGCTGCTTCTCCTTTAATATTAGATAATATTATTGCTTACACCTGGTCAAAATTTTTAAGTAACTTTATACCTACATTCAGAGCAGGCTCTGCCCCGTATTCATTTTGAATCTGTTTCTGGACATCAGGTATTACCGCCATTGATGGAATACCATGTGTGTTTGTGTAGATAGCAGCAAAGACTGTGCCCCAAGAGGTGCAGTCTTCCAGATGTGGTGTGATCCCCATTGGTAAACAAATTGTTAAAATTCTGTGTTTTTCAAAAGGGGTGGTATTAGGAAATACTGCTTCGATTTGAGTAATTTTTTGAGCTAACCAGAATGGAATTTGTTCGTGTTTTGCGGGTAATTTACCCATGACAGTAAAGTCTGTGGAGTCATTTTTTACGTATTCCCCTGAAGAGGGGCAGGATTTTGAATTGTTACTGGTTGTTGGACTGTGAAAGTCTGCATGACATATTGAACCAATTGTCTATATATCTTGATTAACTCCTTGAGTTGAGCAAGTAAATCTACGTCTGACATAGTTACAATGTCAGGATGAGGTGTATAGCCGGCTAAAATCGGCCATGTTGCTCCTGGTCTACCTCGTGGACCGAGCCTGGTAATGTGATTGTAATGTTTTAGGGCGCCTTTAAACCAGAGCTCATGCTCCTGGTATGTGAGTGGAATTTCAATATCCTCAAAAGGAATATATTCCTCAGGTGGTTCATCTTCTTTGTAGAAGTGAAACATATGTGTTATTGGATTTGATTCTGGGAATACTATCCATGAATAGAATACCTCTGTCTGGTGAGATTCATGTGCCTCTATCACAAAAACTGCTCTACCACCTCTTGGTGTCAGACCATGTTATATAGGTTTTAGAGTGATGGCTCTCCTTAAATTTGGTGGGATGTGTATAACACCCACCTCGTTTTCATCAAGACCTGTAAGGTCAGCCGCAGCTGTACTGTTGTCGACGACAACATCTCCGGTGTCGGACATTGTTTAATGAAAAATTGTAGAGCAAGTTTCAAGGAAACAAAGATAATTTGCACAATATTTTGGAACACTGTATCTTTCAACGTTGAACAAAACCAAACAGCTAATACATAGGACTTTCGTCCTACTCAGCTATGGCAGATATTATCCCTACCCACTCCATGCGTCTTATGGAGTTTTATGAGTAGAGGGTCTCTGAGAAAAGCACGACTGAGTTACTTCAGTATCTAGTGTTAAATTAGTGCCTTACTAAACCGTTGGGCGCCATGTAGTGTAGTTCCTATATCCCTTATAGGCTCTGCGCATTGGAATAACATACACTATAGATTTGACATAGGACTAAGGTCAGTATGTCTCTATCAAGTATATTAAACTTAATTACTTGTGTGTGCCAGCTAACTCAGAGGTCACTAGAAACTAGGGGTGGGCGGAATTTGCGAAATTCACTTTTGCAAATTATCGTGAAAATGTTAAAAATCTCCGCAAACACGCGGAAATATCGCGAAGATGCGGAAGTTTTTTTCCCGCCCGTTCGCGGTATTTTCTGTGTGGTCGCGGCTCGCCAACTTACCCATGAGGTTGCTCACGGGCGCGGCCATCTTGTTTTCACTTGTCTCGCGGTGCATGATTGCGAGAAGAAAGACGTGATCGCGCGACGAATGACGTTACTGCGGGCACGAACTGTCCCGAGACAGCGCAAATGGCTACCAACAATCCAACATCTCGTGGAGAACACGACCGGATCGGGAAAACTTGTCGGCGAACACGGGGATTCAGGTAAGGCGATTGCGCGCACGCGAGAATGTATTATTTTACAGCGCGAGCAAGCAAAAAATTTCCGGTAAAATGTGAATTGCAGAAATTTTAACATTTTCGCGCTCTCTGCGGAACGCGAAAATGTCCAATTATCGCAATTTCCGCGAGCTGAACGGAATTTTAGCCCAGGCCTACTAGAAACTTCTCGAATATACAAGAAGGGATTAGTCTCTGACAACCGCATAAATATGACAACTTTGTTTCCTTTTAGAATCGGAACAGTCTCAGAATCGTGGAAACAATAGATAACAGTTTCACTCAGTCAATCGTGCATGCTTCGTTTCTACAGAGTTGCACAGAAATAGAGAGACGGCGTTTCAATAAAAGGGTTTATTGAACAGTCTTATTTCTCATGCAAGAGATATGAATTGCTACAATAGTAAGACAGACTGCGAAGTACAATATGTACGAGGTTAGCAGTAAGATAAAATAATACTGCAATAGCATGGTTTGTAGCTATGACATATATTAATCAAAATACATACATAAATAACATAAGCTAAAATGTGATACTCATCTGATGCTTCTAAATTGTTCTACCCCAGTGTACCTAACCTAAGTGCAGTACAAGGTTTGAAGTAGGTGCCATTTCTAAAGTATAGCTAGCTATATTTTAGTTTAGCCAAGAGTTGCCAAAAGTTTCTCTAAGTTCTAGTCAGCTCCATACCTTAGAATGAGAGAGGTTGGAATCTCTTTTCTGGACTCGATAGTTTAAACCCCCGCAAGGGAAGTCAGAGAGCACTGGAGCTGGATTCTCTGCGAGGAGGATGGCAGCGTCAGGTCAGTGCATCAGGCTGGAACTCGATCTCCTTCCAAACTTGCCGTGGCAAACCGCGTAGTCTGGGTTGGATCGAATCCTCCGGGAACCGCAATTTGCCAGGGCAAGTGCTGGTATATTTATACTTTGAAGGTGTCTAGGAATGCCAGTATTGACGTAAAAGTCGGGCAGAGGAACGTCATGAATGAACCCCTAAGGAATAGATGTTCATGCATACTTAATGAGTTCTTGGAGAAATCAATATTCAAGCTTAGGGAAATTCCTAAAGGGTCTGGTTTTCCAAGAATTCGTTGTGACGTGGGTGGACAGATGTAGGTGGCCATGCCTGTATTTGGTTTGTACGGACAATGTCTAAATAAGGTCCAGATTTCTATGTCCAAATAAGGGCAATGTGAATTGTACCTATATAAGGGCATAAATCGGGAAACCTATATACGGAATCTAAATCTGCACACAACACAATGGCCTCTGACCTGGCTGAGCACACCGACTCACCCTGAATCTTCGCTTATTCGCGAGACACTACAGGGCACAAACGTTTCAAACTGCCTCTCTGATTCAACCATTCGCCCTGAGCTTGAATTCCGACAAATGACTGTGGCCCGCTACTGCTGGCATAGGTACTCACATCCCAAGGGCCCACTGCTTCCGTACTCCCCCTCGATCACTGTATGGTACTTGCCGTTACTGCAGCGAACACCAAGGCAACTTTTATTTCCACTATAGTGCCAATAAAACTTAGAAAGATGTATAATGGTTCCCCTTATTTTCAATTGGTCCACTTAGTAATGGGTAAAAATCAACCCTTTATTGTAGTGAATTTTTATAATAACATCTTTAATGCTACTCGTTTCAAGGTTGTGAATGAGCTGGACAGAGTACTGCCTAACTTTATAAAGGGGGTGGATCCCGCATATACATGTATCTGGGTTGGGAATGTTAATATCAGCAAATGTAGTTTCTCAGGAACTAACGTTTGTGGCTTTACTGATATAACAGGGATTAACCTACAACATTTCCCACATGACAGCTACGGGGAAAACTTAAATGAACTCCTATGCAAATAAGGCCTGAAAGTTGTAGTACCAAGAGGAAAAGAGGGAGAAACAACAAATGCAACCTTCCAAGTTAGTGGAAAGCCAATATGTATTGATCACATTATAGTGTCCACTATTGGACTTAAACATTGCGGTCTACCAAATTGCGAATTCACCAGATTTAGTGACCATGCCTCACTGACTGTGTCAATAAATGTTAAAACAAACAAATGGGTCAGAGGAGAAACTATTGCTGCCTAATATAGTGGCAGCCGGAAAGAATACAATTAGCATAAAATGGACAGGTATTAATGAAGACATCATGTTGCATAAGGTTGTTAAAGATAATAAGGAAAGCTTCTCCATATATACTGATATTGACTCTCCCCTGATATGATTAGGACCGCCTATGAGAAAATCACCACGGCAATATCCATTAACTTAAGAAAAGAAAGCACTACTAAAAGAAGACACGTAAAAGGCTGGTTCAAAGGGCACATGCGGCCATAGCGTCTGCGGGTCGTTTGGGGGTCCATGCGGCATTATTACTTGCGGATATGGATCGGGCATTCGACTCCTTAAACTGGACATATTTGTTTGCCCTCCTGCGTCGACTAAATCTAGGGCCTCGTCTCCTCTCCTATTTGACCTTACTCTACACGGACATTACTGCGTCTGTGCGAGTGGCGGGCTCTGTCTCCGCTGTCTTCCCTATTGGTCGCGGCACTAGACAGGGGTGTCCTCTGTCGCCCTATTTGTTCGCTCTGGCGATGGAGCCCCTGGCTGCGTGGGTGCGGGTTGACGCGCAAGTATCGGAGTTCGAGTGGGCAGATGGCCTGTCAAATCGTATTGCCCTCTACGCCGACGATGTGCTATTCTTTCTTACGCAGCTAGATAGGACTGGCCCGCGGTTGCTACGCATTATGCAGGTGTTTGGGGAGACTACGGGCCTGTGTATGAATGAGTGTAAATCTACCATTTGGGTTCTGGGAAGCGGGGCAGGTCCGGGTGCTTGGGCGTCTGCGGTACAGGTGGCGAGTGGAGGGTTGAAATATTTGGGAGTACTCCTGTCAGACGTTAGATTGACCTCGTGGGAGGGGAATCTGGTGCTTGTGTGGAACAGAGTGCGAGAGGATGTTCGTGCCTGGTCTCACATGCCCCTCTCCATTTATGGCCGCTCGGCCATCTTCAAAATGGTTGCCCTGCCTCGGATGCTATACCAACTGCAGAATCATCCATATCCTATTCCCGGGGGTTGGTTCCGCCAAGTCAACGCACTACTGGGTCAGTTCCTCTGGGGTGGGGGGGTCGTGCGGGTGGCGCTGCGTACATGTTTTAAGTCTACATTTTGTGGGGGACTTGCCACCTCAGATATTCTATCCTACTATATGGCATCCCACCTGCTGGTCCTGAATGAATGGTGGTATGGCGACAGGTCGGATCCGGCATATAGCCTTGAACGCCGCCTAATGGGGGATCATTCGCTACATACACTCCTCTATTCCGCTCCGCTGCGACGCTTACTACCAAGTGTGACACAATTGGTCTTTCAGATTTGGAGGCAGGCGCTGCGGAAGATGGGTTGGTGGAATCGCCTTACGGGGGAGATGCCACTATGGAGAAACGGGGGTCTGCCGCAACTGGCGGCCCTCCCCGGATTTCGGGACTGGGATGCGATAGGGATTTCCTCCTTGGGTGACGTTATGAGGGGGCCCATTCTGAAATCCTTCCAGGAGCTCCAGAAGGACTTTCATATGCCGCGTACCCAATTCTTTAAATACTTGCAGTTCCGGCATGCTCTTTCCCCCAGTCTGGTGGGTCTTGAGAAGTTGGACGATTTTAGTCCACTTGAGGCGAAGGTGTTCATGGGGGACCTACGAGACCACAAGATTTCGAGAATATATCAATCCCTGGTGACTCACTGCTCCCCGTCGTTGCAGCATCTCCGTGTGGTTTGGGAGGAGGATGTGGGTCAGCTGGAGGAGGAGGACTGGACGGAGGCCCTGGCCTCGCCGCGTGGGGCGGCTGTCGCTGTGAGCCTTCGGCTCATCCAGTTTAAATATCTGCACAGAGTCTATTTCACCAGAGTTAGGTTGTATAAGGCGGGCCTGGTGGCCTCTCCGCATTGCCTCCTTTGCCTGAATGCAGAGGGGACGCTGCTACACACGGTATGGGACTGCCCTGTGTTAACTAGGTTCTGGCGGGGGGTATTGACCTGTTTGTTAGAGGTGCTGGGTTGGGATCTCCCACGGTCCCCCAAATTGGTGCTCCTGCATGTGATGGAGGATATAGGGGGCAATGTCTATAAGCGCCATCTGATGCTCCTGGGTTTTACTCTTGCCAAGCGCAATATAGCGAGGGCGTGGAAGGCGACAGTCGCACCTTCAATATCTGTTTGGAAGACCGGTCTCGATTTTTGTATGGGACTAGAGGCCCCCATCTATGTGGCACGGGGCTGTGCTGGAGCAGGGTTTTCTATTTAAACTCAAACTTCAGTTTATATTTTTATATGTCATAATTAAAATTACTAAGAACTAATTATTAGGTATTAATTTTTGTCGAGTGTTTTGACTAATCAACCTTACTAATGAAAGAATTACACGTGGGAATGCAATTGCATGGCTATATTAATTAAGTGAACTAAGTTGGTGAGCAAATTAATTAAATAAGTGTGGCTAATGTGCTATTTGTTATGTGTTTGCGCTTTAAAATAATATGCTTTAATGCTTTTTTATGTTGCAAGTGGCTAGGTAAATACATACACATAAGGGTATTAGTGGGAATTAACACTGTATAATCAATACAATGTAGTAACGTTGTTTTGTGTTTCTTTTAATTAAGTTGTCCATTTTGGCCTGTTGAGAAAATGGCCGACATCTACAGCCTGCATTTGAGTAGATGAAATATGAAGAGAGGCCTCGCTGAATATGGTTGAAAATGACCTCGGCTTCTGTCTGAGCTAAAAGTTATGAAAAGACGACAACTCTGGGATGGTCGCCAAGTATCCTTGGAAAAGAACATTTGTCACAATTGAACATTTTTGATAAACTTGCGGTGGCTTCACTATAATTCTGGAGAAGAGCATCCATGGATGTTGCGAATTTAGTTTGTGCTTCCTTTTTCCGTGTTTTTATTTTTGAGATATCCAAGAGTGAAGATTTTCCTAAATGTTGCAAGCTAACATCCTTTCCTGCTCGCTCTGCTCGACGGACAACGGACGTTTTAAAGATTGTTTGTAACTTTTAGTATGTAAATTTTAGTATAAATATTTCTAGACTAGAGAGGGTCTTAGGCCACTTCTTCCTGAACTTATGCTCAAGAGAATCGATGCTGACTGAGCGGATGGAGACTCTTCATGGCAGCTTGAGAGACTTTAATTCTTTGCCGTGAGATCTGTCCTGACTTAGAAAACGACATTTAGCCAGAATAGGTAAATATGAGATTAATGATTTTGCAAGTGGAGTGACTTTCCTTATGAATTAATTTAGATAAACAGTTCTTGTTTGAATTTCAGTGTCGGGTGGTTATTTCTTTGTCATGATTATTGAGATCTCAGATGTGTTTAATTGTTTTATCAAGACTCAAGACAATTCAATTAGGTTGCATTGAGCTCAGATTAGATGCAGATTGATTTAGGAGTTTTCTCGTATATTCAGTGTGGATAGAGTAATAGAATGAATGTTGGTGTGATGGGCCCTAGTGTATGGTGAGTGTATGTGCGTATGACTGTGAAATTACTCTGTCCGTGGAAGTAGGGAGAATTTATAAGCTCTGATCTGCAGCAGTTTCCTGGTAGCAGTATGATGGTTTTGATTATTGTCTTGATCTGATGAATTGCTTGTACATAGGCTTTGGATTTATTGATTTATTGATTGATGTTGATATATGTACTAATACTAAATGTTGAAGTTGTTGTATTGAGTTATATGTAGTGTGTACGGCTTCTGGAACGTAGGGAGCTGGTGACAGTTTCGTAGTAGAGCGGAGGGAAGTGAGTGCTGCTCTCGGGAAAGGTGGAATTGTTGGAAATACCTGTACGAATGCAGGGAAAAGCGTGTGACAATTGAAGTTGCGCATCGCATTGTCTGGGTTCGATTCAATGACATCGTCGGGTGTTACTACTAGAGACATATTTTCGGTATAAGAGGAGTGTGTATGGTAGCAAAGGTTATCTGTGAAACTCTGGTCTTGAGTCCCAGGGATCCGTAAGGATTGCCGTTAAAGCTTATCACTGGAAAGGTAATAGGTATTCTCTGAGCTTGTTTGAAGGACTGGGCAGAGGTAAGCGCTGCTTGGTTAACGTATGTTATAATTCTGTAGCAGGACAGATTGTTCGCTGTTCTCGGGAAAGGCAGGATTCTGTGTAAATGTGTTACATTTTCTGGTATGAAAGTGTGTGAATGTATGAGCATTTAGATAATTGTGAAACTCTCAGAAGCATTCTGGAGGAAGCAGTTAATGGATGCATGTTAGAAGGGCAGAGTAGAGGGATGTGCTACTGTGTCAACGAAAGTAATAATTCCGTAGTGGAGCAGAGGTAAGCGCTGTTCTAGAGAGAAGCGGGATTCTTGTGAGAAAGGTCTTTACTATTCTGTGGTTAGCGGAACAGACAATGGAGATGTTTATATGTTGTAACTAATAGATTTGTAGAATCTGAAATAAAGTCTACTAGGACGGTTTTGTAAAGGAGGGGTAGACGAGTGACAGGAGACAGGAGTAGAAGCGACTGCAGCGACTACTGACGTCAGAAAGACCGCGCTGTGATTGGACAGTGGGTTGGAACAGTGCTTTCATTGTAATTGGTGCGTTGGTGTGAGCCGCGCAAGGATTGGAAGAAGTACAGGGTGACGTAGACGCTCCGGGATTGGTGCGTTGGTGTGAGTCGCGCTGTTATTGGACAAAAGATCAAAAGATCGTACAGTTGTAAGTTGTAGAAAGGACTAAAGGGTTGTGGTAAACGCAAAAATGTATTACCAAACAGAGGAAAAGAAAAAAAAGAAATCCTTGTTCAGTAAACTTAAAAAGTGGTTTGACAAGGATAGGGATATAGTAACTAGAGAGGGTGAGTTACTACCTCCGACAAGAACACCTGCATCCTTCATGGTTGCGAAATATGGGTATCATACCTGTATTTGGTTAGACAATTGGGCTAAGTACACTAAAGAAGATGGTGTTCTAGCATTCCCGGAACATGGTTCATTTAATCTGGCCGTGTTGAGAAATTTGCGGGGAAAAATGATGTGTCTAGAGCCTAGACCAAGGCCGACACAGTTTGAGGCATTGGTAGAATAGGAAGATGAGGTACATGAGCGAGAAAAGCAGAGGAGTGGAGCTAATTATAGGTATATTTTTGGGAGGAAGTATGATCGCGAAACCCATCATGACAGGATGAGGAGATGGCGAGATGCTAGTATGACTGAGGGACTATATCCTGTGAGAACTGTTGAGGAAACAGAAGGGAGGAAAGGTACAGAAAAGGTACAGGATGCAGAATTGAGAAGGTATGGGGCTAATGAATATGAGGATGAAGTCTTGGATGACATGATTTACAAGAGACCACCTCCATATAGACCAGAACCAGAAGTAAGAACACCAGTTGCTACTCCAATAAGAGCTACTTTGAAAATCATTAAAACAGAAGTTGTGACCCCTGATCTGAAAAGTGGTAGCTCTTTCACGGAAAGAGAAAGAGAGAGAGAGCGAGAGAGAGAGAGTGCAATCAGGGATGAAAAAACAAGAGAATTAGCAAGAACGACATCTGAGTTGACAGAGAAAATTAGGGAATTGACGAAGAATCTAGAAGCTGTTACAGTGCCTGTAACCATAGGTCCGGTTATGCCTATTTTTGATAAGCAAAGAATGGGTGAAAATGGTTTGACAGTTCCATATGTAGGAAATGGACTAGTTGGTTCTCCGGAAGAGTCAGGAATAAGGACGGGAGAAAATCATTTGAGACGGATGAGACATGACACATGTGGTGGAGAGTTAAATGTACAGCCTAATTCAGGATTGAATACTAGTTGTGTAGAAAGAAATGTTTTGATGGGAGGATCAATTTTGGAACCACAGAGGATGACAGAACAAGTGAGTACAGAAAAATCTACGGGAATAACAGCTGAGGATTTGAATAATTGGTTGAAAACTCTTCAAGGGAAGGAGAAAGATTCTCAGGCGATTGATGTGGCTAGGTTACGCATAGAATTGGAGGAACTTATAGCGGGAACAATTCCTACAGAAATGTTAAAAAATCATCATGCTGGAGAGTTGTTATTCATGTGTAAGAGCATCACATGGAGGGCTAGGAATACACATGACAGGTTAAAAGAAATAGCGAGTGAAATGGGAATTGACATGGATAAGGTGAAACCTTTGCAGAGGCCTTACCGAATAGATTTTACGGATAAGGACATTGAGAATCTAAATGATGTTGGCCGAACAGGACAGATTAAGGAAATGATTTCCTTATTGCGAAAATGGGGTGATGTGGAAAAATGGAAGGATAGGTGGTACAAGAAAAGAGAAGATTCAGTGGACAGGACTTACTCAGCATTTCCCATGAGAGAAAAGGAAAAAACAGTGGATGCCTATCCTATGAGAGAGATTCCTGGAGGAGGATATGTACATGTCCCGTGGACTAGACAGGATATTTTGTCATTTACGAATGATTTCCCTCGACTGAGAGAAAAGCCCATCGAGTGGTATAGGCAGGTAGATAGGTTTGTGAAATTGTCAAAAGTGCTGTGGATTGACCTGAATAGTCTGTTTGATATAATTGTTCCAGCAGATTTGTGGGCAGAGTGTAAAATAGTCATAGATTGGCCAAGTAAAGAGTATCCAAGAGATCCAAAGACAGGAGCTCCAGATCCGGAGGTTATGAGGAAATACGAACAGGTCATAGTGTTCTTCAAGAATAAAGTACCTCCTAAAGAGACAGATTGGGTTAAGATAGATCGAACACATCAGGAAGCAAAAGAATCAGTTCATGCTTTTTAAGAAAGGTTAATACTGGCTTTTAAACAGTTCAGTGGAGACGAACATCTGGGTGATAAGGATTTGAGTCATTTTGTATACAGATTTGTATATGGCTTGAGGCCTGAAATCAGTGAAATGATACGTGAGCACACAGTTGATTGGTAGAGTAAGAAGATTGATGAGATCTTGAGACATGCAAAGTACTTCAGTGATGAAATTGAGGCAAAACAAAGAAAGCTGAAGGAGAAAGCAATGTGGGCACAGGTGAAAGTTGCAGAAAGACAAGAAGCACAGCTGGTTGAACAAGCAAATAATCCAGGAAATAGGCCAAGATATGGTACAGGAAAAGGAAAGGGAAATATCGAAGAGGCAAAGAAGAAATTTCCGTGCCACAACTGCGGAAAATTAGGGCACTGGAGATCCGAGTGTACGAATCCACCATTAGTGAGTAATGAGAATCAATCCTTGAATCAACAGGTGCAGAACGAGGGGTGTAATCATCAGCAGCAACAGCAGAAGGTTGTCAAGCAGCAGAATCAAGAGCCAAAACCGCCCTTGCCACAGAACAGAGGGTCCCAGAAATACGATAAGGACTCGGGATTTTACAATGATGAACAGGTAAACAAACAGAGACGTACAAACGCAGTACAACAGTATTGGTTAAAGAATGAGGGGAGTGAGTCTGAAGGGGATTATTGACGGTGCCGAAGAGAGGAGGAAGAGTGCATACTTGGTGCAACTCTAGAAATAGACCAGGCAGGACCATTTGTAGATGGGAAAATAAATGGAGAAAGTGTTACTTTTTTAGTAGACACAGGAGCGACGAGATCAACTGTCAGGTCAGCAGATATAAGAAATCTTCCTCTCTCGGACGAAGCAATCCAAGTGGTTGGTGTGTCTAATACACAGATTAAGACTCGTCTTACTGAACCAGTAAGGGTGAAGATAGGGAAATTTTCAGACATGCACAGGTTTGTAGTGTGTGACACTAGTCCAGTAAACTTGTTAGGTAGGGACTTATTGTGTAAAATGAATTGCACAATTTTTTGTACTCCAGATGGAATAGCCTTTGAGACACCAGATGAGGATGTCTTATACAGAATGACTCTAGATAATAGAGAAAATGAGATTGTTGGAACGTATGCTGTATTTAATCCAAAGGATTTGACTCAAGAGTTGAGAAACAAAGTAAAAACAGCAGTTTGGGATTTTACTGGAGAAGATGTGGGATTGATGAATAATGTAGACCCAGTAAAGATTACAGTGAAAGAGGGAATCACTTATCCTAATATCCCACAATACAGACTGACACCAGAGATAATTGAAGGAATAACACCTATAATTGATAAGATGATCCAGCAAGGTGTTTTGAGAGAGTTACTGAGTAGCCCATGTAATTCACCAATAATGGGGCTGAAGAAACCTAATGGGAAGTTCAGAATAGTACAGGATTTGAGAAAAGTTAACAAAATTGTGGTGTCATGTTGTCCTATTGTGCCAAATCCATCCGTGATTTTGTATCAGATTCCTCACGATGCCGAATGGTACACAGTAATTGATTTGTGTCATGCTTTCTTTTCAATTCCATTGCATCATGACAGTCAGCCGATTTTTGCATTTCGGTTTGGACAGCGTATTTTGGCATGGTGCCGAATCCCACAGGGGTATACGGAGAGTCCTTCAATATTCAATCAGTTGCTGAAGAAATCTTTAGAGAGTCTGAACATGCCTGAAAGCTCAGTACTAGTACAATATATTGATGACCTACTTGTGGCATCAAAGACACGTGAAGCCTGTGAAGTAGATACCATAGCTTTATTGAATCATCTGGCTGATGGAGGGTTAAAGGTATCTCCAGCCAAGTTGCAATTTTGCAAGAGAGAAGTACATTATCTTGGACACAATATTGAAAAGGGTCTAAGAAAAGTGACTAATGACAGGATTAAAATTATCAGAGGAATGAGAGCCCCAATGACCCAGAGAGAAGTGAGAATGTTTCTGGGAATGGTAGGTTATTGTCGTCAGTGGATAAGTAACTTTTCCCTGATAGCAAAGCCACTGATTAAATTGACCAAAAGTGAAGTGAAAGACCCATTGGAATTGAATGCAGAACAAATGGCAGCATTTGAAGAATTAAAGAGCAGACTGTGTGAAGCTCCTGCTCTAGGAATGCCAGACTATGAGAAGGAGTTTGAATTGTACTGTAGTGAGAGGAATGGATGTGCACTTTCAGTCTTAATCCAGAAACATGGACGTCTGAGGAGGCCAGTTGCGTACTTCTCATCAACACTTGACCCAGTAGCTGTGGGTTTACCAGGTTGCCTGAAAGCAGTAGCTGCTACATGCAGAAGCTTGGAACAGAGTGAAGGTATAATAATGGGATATCCTGTAAGGGTATTCGTACCTCATGATGTGGCAATTCTTTTGACAAGAAGCAGAACTCAATATATGTCACATAGTCGGCTGACTAAATATGAAAAAATCATTCTGGGTGCATCAAATGTGACTCTTGAGAGATGTGTGAATGTGAATCCAGCGACATTGTTGCAAGATGCTGAAAATGTGAGTGTGAGAGATGATGTTGATCATGATTGCTTGGATGTGCTTGATTACTGTACAAAACCGAGACCAGACATAAGAGATCTGCCACTACCTGAGAGTGATCATGTGTTGTTTGTGGATGGATCATGTCTGAGAACAGAAGAAGGTGTGCTGAATGCAGCATATGCGGTGTGTAAAGTTTCAGAAATTGTGGAAGCTTCACCTTTGAAAGGAGTTAAATCTGCACAGGTAGCGGAATTGGTGGCACTGACAAAAGCTTGCAAGATTGGAAGAAATGTGAGAGTGACTGTAATGACTGATAGTCAGTACGGATTCGGAGTGGTTCATGACTTTGGCCAGCTTTGGCTACAGAGAGGTTTCCTGACCTCAAGTGGAACTCCTATAAAGAATGCAGAAGTGATTGGGAAATTGCTTGAGGCGATACAGCTGCCTAAAGAGTTAGCAGTTGTAAAATGTGCTGCTCATGGACAGGGTGATGATTTTGTTACTCTCGGAAACAGGTTTGCTAATGACATAGCAAAATATTGTGCAAAGAACAATCATTCGATTAACAGGGGAAAGGAGAAGGAAACGTCTTTTTGTTCTGTAATGTTTACTAATGTCCTGGAAACATGGGATGAGGTGAGGCAATTGCAGGATGAAGCAGGAGATGAGGAAATGAAAGATTGGATCAAGGCAGGTTGTGCGCCAAGAGAAAAGGATCATGTATGGATCTATAGGGATGGTAGACCAGTCATGCCAAACTCAATGTTGTCAACAATGGCAAGAATGTATCATGGCCAGGGACACCTGGGGAGGGATGCTATGATTAGATCCTTTAAGCAGACCTGGTACAATGCAAAGTTCAGGCTGATAGCAGAGAGCATCTGTCAAAGATGTTTGATTTGTCAGCAATTCAATCCTGGAAAGAAAACGGTGGTGAGCCTAGGAACAATAGGCAGAGAAGGAGGTCCTTTTACCAGAATGCAAATAGATTTCATTGAAATGCCCCAAGTCAATAGATTGAGGTATGTTCTAGTGGTAGTCTGTTTGTTCTCGAGGGGGGTGGAAGCATATCCAACTAGGAGAAATGATGGAATAACAGTGGCCAAGTTGCTGTTAAGAGAGTTGATTCCTAGGTACGGGTTCCCAGTGACAATTGAGTCAGACAGAGGAGGACACTTCTACAATGAGCTCATGAGTTTAATTTGTGAAGCATTGAGCATACAGCAGAAGCTACATTGTGCATACAGGCCAGAGGCTTCTGGCGTTGTTGAGCAGATGAACGGCACAATCAAAAACAGAATTGGCAAGATGTGCTTAGCTACTGGAATGAAATGGCCTGATGTCTTGCCTCTAGTGCTAATGACTATTAGATCTACTCCAGACAGAACTACAGGGTTGAGTCCGCATGAAATATTAATGGGACGTGCAATGAGACATTCATTCGTGCCTGTCAACAAGTTGATGACAATAACTGATGACATGATTTTGGATTACTGTAAAGGCCTGGCTGACGCAGTTCATTCTGTGTTTCACCAGGTTGGAGAAGACGCCACTACATTTGAAAAGAAGCAAGCCCATGATCTGAGTCCAGGGGACTGGGTGAGAATAAAGGTGCACAGAAGAAGAAATTGCTTGGTTCCAAGGTGGGGAAGACCAAGACAAGTCATTCTGACTACGACAACTGCTGTGAAGTGTGCCGGAGTGAAGAACTGGGTTCATGCAAGTCATACTCTGAGAGTTCCAAATCCAAAAGATGGGACAGGGAAAGAATACTTTGAAGAGTCAGATTCCAGTGATGATGCAGACACTGAAACAGTGAGAAGAAAAAAGAATCCTGAAAGGGGGGAGAGAGAGTCAGAAAGAGAGTCAGGTGATTCTTTTTTCTTACCAGATGAAGTTACAAGAGTTACAAGAGGAACATTGCGAACCTCAGAGGAGAGTTCAGATTCTGTAAGAGTGCCTGAAGTTCCAACAAGCAGTGGAGAAAATAAAGAGAAAAAAAGAAAAGAAAAGAGCAGTCCCACAGAGACTACACCTGAGTCAAATGAAGAGATTGAGAATTCATCTGAGACAACTCCTGAAGAAGTAGGGTCAGAAGAAGATAGAGAGGGACAGATTGCGGAAGACCCCCCAGGAGGTGTAGGGAACATTCCTGATAAGCTAGGTGAAGGGACAAGTAGACAGCAAGAAGATTGCGTGTCGGAGACCCGAGGAGGGACAGTAGCAGGGAAATCTCAATTGGTGGAAAATAAGACTGTGGGAAAAGAGAGAATCGTTGAGGAACAAGAGGCAAATGAGACAGAATCTGATGAGAGTGAGAATGAGATACCAGAGGGTCAAGTTCTGAGAAAGAGAACTTGGATTGGAGAAAGAAACAATAGAGAAGTGAAACAGAAAAGAAGTGTGAAAGGAGATCTTTGGCCTAACAAGATAAAGAGGCTGAGATATCGATTGACACGAGTGAATTCATCGAAAGCTGAACAGGTGAACGAAGTGTCAAGTCAAAATCAAGCAAAGGAAGAAGAACGAAAGGAACTAAAGGAACCAGAAGTGATCAAAAGAATTAGAAAACCCAACCAGAAGTACAGGTCACCGGAATGGACGTATGTGGCATTGCCTGAAAAAGAAGAAGAAGAGGCAGAAAGTCAAGGAAATCCAGAGGGGACCTTACGGAGAGTGGTTGAGGAGGAGAAAACTGTTGGAATCCTGAAAGTTATCTTGTCTGACATTGGAGAAGAGACAGATGTTCAGGATCTGATACAATTTGATGTTGCTGAAGAAGAAGTGAAAAGTGATGAAAACCCAAATTGAGTGAGCTAAAGGAGTCACTTGGAGAAGAGTGAAGAAGAGTTCTGAAAATTAACAGATTGTAACATACAGTAGTGGAGTAGTAGAGGCTAAGTCAAAAGACACGGTCAAAGTAATAAGATGGCTAACACAGAGAATAATCAAAGTAGATGTACCTTCCTGAAAAGATGGTGCAGAATGTGCTGCTGCTGTACAGGACTATTGATGCTACTATGGAGTGTACTTGCTTTATTAGTTACTTTTAGAGTTACAATAGACACTTTTGGAATACATACTGAGAATGTGACTAACATAGGGAAGAGTTCACAGAAAGTAGTTCCAACTAGAATTAGTAATATATACATACACAAAGATAGGTCAATTAATGATTTTTCTAGCAATGTTTTTTCAAAATTATTGTATGAGTACGTAAAGACAATGGAGGTAAGGGATTGCTACGTATGTATGCAGTTACCTGCATCCGTTTCAGAGGGAGTTACTTATCATCATCTTCCAGCTATGTATGGAATTTCATGTAGTGTGTTAAGTAGTATTTTTTATCTTTTAGGGAAAATAGATTATGATATGTCTGATAAGAATAACATTTTTGGGCAATTACCTATGAATAAGAAACTGAATCCTGCTAAAGAAGCTAACATTTTTGGTGAGATTTTTATTGAAACAGAAGAGTTAACAATAGATTACATTTTTAGAAACAACTTAACTTGTAGTTTGAAGGAAGAAGAAAAAGCTTTTCTAGACATGGTAGAGAAAAGGAGAATGGGAATGCATGAAAAGGCAGGAGGATATAAAATGAGTGAGACAATATGGGACATTGAGATGGAAAAAGAGTTGAAGAATGGGGCCAGTCCAACTTTGGCTTTAGATGCACCACAGAAGGGTAAACTTTGCATTACCAGAAGGAAATCCCAATATGATTATTATTTTGTTGGGACTAGTGAGTGCCATGATACATACTTTATTGCAACGGGATGGGGATTCAATGGAGGAGAAGATACGGTTTTCCCGGGGGTGTATTATACTTGTGGGAATAAGGCTTATTACAGGTTGCCTGACCATTGGTATGGCACATGTTATGTTGGCCTGGTCTTTCCAAAGATTTTCCATATAGATAGAATAGAAGATGCAGAACAAATTAATTTACTAACTTGCTTTAAAAGAGAAACTTGGTCAGAAATTGTAGGAGATATTTTTGGAGCTTTGATTCCAGCAGTGGGAATTTCATTAAATGCATATGGAATTCGGAAGCTGTCAACAGTGGTGGATCGCTAATCGACAAGCACCGCTGGAGGGTTTCTATTGGTGAATACAGAGATGGTTGCCTTACGCGCTATGTCTATGCAAAATCGACTTGCCCTTGATATTCTATTGGCAAAAGAGGGTGGAGTCTGTGGAATGCTGAAAGTTCAACATTGTTGCACTTACATTCCTGATGAAAGCAAAGATCTAAAAGTCTATATCAAAAATATTACTGATTTGCATGAAGAATTAGTACCACTGGAAGCTGAAAGTATCTGGACTAAAATGGCTAATAAGATGATTGCTGTTAAGAATTTTATTGCTAAGATATGTAGTACTATTTTTGGTAAGATATTATTTCCTTTGACATGTGTGATTGTTGCTTTATTGATTCTGAGATTAGGGTGTTTATGTTGTAGAAATAGGAGGAGTAAAAAGAAAATAGTAAAAGAAAATACTGAAAAGAGACAAAAAAGGTCAAAAAGAGATCCACAAGAAATAGAATTAGAAGAATTTAGAGAGAGCATGTATTTAGAAACTAAAAGAGATGATGAACGAGAAACTGGTGTTTAATGTAAACACAAAAAGACATTTGAATTTCTCCTAAAAAGGGAGGGTTGAATCTTTTGGGTTGGATTTTTGTGGTGATGATATATCACCAAAGGGGGGATTGCTGGAGCAGGGTTTTCTATTTAAACTCAAACTTCAGTTTATATTTTTATATGTCATAATTAAAATTACTAAGAACTAATTATTAGGTATTAATTTTTGTCGAGTGTTTTGACTAATCAACCTTACTAATGAAAGAATTACACGTGGGAATGCAATTGCATGGCTATATTAATTAAGTGAACTAAGTTGGTGAGCAAATTAATTAACCCCTTCAGTGCCCATGACGAGCTGGACTCGTCATGGGCTGCGGTGGCGCTGTGCCCATGACGAGTCCAGCTCGTCATGAACTCCGCCCGCTAATGCAAGGCGCGGCACTGGGCGGGGAAAGGGGCGGGCATGCAAGGGGTTAAATAAGTGTGGCTAATGTGCTATTTGTTATGTGTTTGCGCTTTAAAATAATATGCTTTAATGCTTTTTTATGTTGCAAGTGGCTAGGTAAATACATACACATAAGGGTATTAGTGGGAATTAACACTGTATAATCAATACAATGTAGTAACGTTGTTTTGTGTTTCTTTTAATTAAGTTGTCCATTTTGGCCTGTTGAGAAAATGGCCGACATCTACAGCCTGCATTTGAGTAGATGAAATATGAAGAGAGGCCTCGCTGAATATGGTTGAAAATGACCTCGGCTTCTGTCTGAGCTAAAAGTTATGAAAAGACGACAACTCTGGGATGGTCGCCAAGTATCCTTGGAAAAGAACATTTGTCACAATTGAAAATGTTTGATAAACTTGCGGTGGCTTCACTATAATTCCGGAGAAGAGCATCCATGGATGTTGCGAATTTAGTTTGTGCTTCCTTTTTCCGTGTTTTTATTTTTGAGATATCCAAGAGTGAAGATTTTCCTAAATGTTGCAAGCTAACATCCTTTCCTGCTCCCTCTGCTCGACGGACAACGGACGTTTTAAAGATTGTTTGTAACTTTTAGTATGTAAATTTTAGTATAAATATTTCTAGACTAGAGAGGGTCTTAGGCCACTTCTTCCTGAACTTATGCTCAAGAGGATCGATGCTGACTGAGCGGATGGAGACTCTTCATGGCAGCTTGAGAGACTTTAATTCTTTGCCGTGAGATCTGTCCTGACTTAGAAAACAACATTTAGCCAGAATAGGTAAATATGAGATTAATGATTTTGCAATTTGAGTGACTTTCCTTATGAATTAATTTAGATAAACAGTTCTTGTTTGAATTTCAGTGTTGGGTGGTTATTTCTTTGTCATGATTATTGAGATCTCAGATGTGTTTAATTGTTTTATCAAGACTCAAGACAATTCAATTAGGTTGCATTGACCTCAGATTAGATGCAGATTGATTTAGGAGTTTTCTCGTATATTCAGTGTGGATAGAGTAATAGAATGAATGTTGGTGTGATGGGCCCTAGTGTATGGTGAGTGTATGTGCGTATGACTGTGAAATTACTCTGTCCGTGGAAGTAGGGAGAATGTATAAGCTCTGATCTGCAGCAGCTGCCCCCGTAAACATTATAAAATATGGAAGCGCTGGGCGGACTACAGGGGACTGGAATTAGAGCCCATATTAGAGGAATAATTGGATGGGTGGTGGACCATCTCCCTCCAGCTTTAAAGGGGCATGGCACACTGGAGTACCAGGCGCAGCCGGGTCTGGGGGTTATGGGTCATGGAGAGAACAGAATAGTAGTCGTGTATAGATCAGCTGCTTTGCCTAGATGGGCAGTGCGATGGGTGGGGGAGTGGGGTGGGGGGGGCGGTGTTATGTTTTTTTAAGGGAGGGGACTGCCTTGGTTCTGCATGTCTCTTTTGTAGTCTTTATACGATATTTCATGAGGAAAATGTCAAAGCTGGTATGTTGTATCTTGCTATGGTTGAAGTCTCTGGGCCACAGAGCTTCGCTGAATGTGTCTTTGACGAATAAAATTTGTTTACAAAAACAAAAAGGCTGGTTCAATCAGGATTGTACGCGGGCAAAACAAAAGTTAAAAAGGCCCTACACACAACATCTAGAGATAGGATAGAAATTAAACGACTAAGATTATTATATAAACAGGCCATAAAAAGTAGGGAGAGTGAGGTACAAGAGGAGGTGTGGTTGAAATTGAATCAAGCTGCAGACACCAGGGATACCAATCTTTTTTGGAAAGTGATTAATTCATCAATGTGGAAAGATGAAGAAGATCCCATTATTGAAACAGTCATTGCCCCAAGTGATTGACTTACCCATTTCAGTGGAATTTTTAATACACCTACCAATAATATAGAACAGTCGCCCCCTATAGTTGTGATCCCTCTTCAACAAATAAGGTTGGAGGAGGTAACCACACCAATAAATAAGATGAAACAGGGTAAGGCACCGGGACCCGATGGGGTTCCAGCGGATGCATATAAAAAATACATACAGTTATTGGCACCAATCTTAACACAGGTTTGTACTGCAGCTGCTAAAGGCTGTGTCCCTAAAACATAGACAGATAGTATAATCGTCCCCATTTTTAAAACGGAAGTTGGGGAGATGCGAGATGCTACCGCCCCATATCCCTCATAGACTCATCCGCTAAGTTCATGGGGTGAATAGTCCTTGAAAGACTGGAGAATTGGGTTAATGAAAGAAAAATCTTGACTGAAACCCAATATGGCTTTAGGTGGGAGATGGGGACAGTGGAGCAATGTAAAAACCTGCATCTAATCATCGATGGCTAAGGAAGAAAATATTCATCTATGCTTTGCAGACTTTAGTTCGGCCTTCGACTGCGTAAACCATGTTAAATTGTAGGAAGTGGTGACTGATATGGGGGCCCCTGACATCGTCTCATTTGTATCACAATTATATGCGAGACTGACATCTAGAGTAAGGTATAGGAGGGAAGGAGAGTGCACCCCTACTTTCAAGGTGTCTTGGGGAATAAGACAGGGTTGTGTCATCGCACCCCTTCTCTTTTCATTATATATCAATGGGGTAGGCACTACTCTTCAGAAACTAAATACTGATGCCCCAAAAATTGGTGCACGACCGACCCCGCTGCTCCTGTATGCAGACGATGCGGTTCTAATTTCTAGAACAGCAAATTGATTACAAGTATTGATTGAAGCCTTCGTCTCATACATGGAGCAGAGAGACTTAAAACTAAACCTCACCAAAACGTTTGTGATGGTCTGTGGGTGAAGTAGGGCTAAGAAAAAAAAGCATCATTTTGTAAGGGACTATAAGTTAACAGAAGTCCAAAACATCTCCTACCTTGGTATTTTATTTTATTTTAATAGTAATTGAGCTCCCCACTTAGACCAGTCGAGACTTAAAATTATTAGAACTACAGAGGCGATTATTAGATTTTTTAACGAAATAAGTAGCAAACCTATCCGTGACATGCTTAAAATATATGGCAGTAAATGCCTTTCAGTAGCAACCTATGGCTCTATAGTGTGGGGTACCGCCAACCTTAATATATTGCAATCCTGCGAGAATTATTTTTTTAGCCATATGCTGGCCGTACCAAGATCTTTCTCTACATATCTCTTGCATAAAGAGCTGGATGCTTTTCAAAAAACGGGAGAGGGACCCCAATGACAAAGGAGAGGGGCACCAACAAAGACCTCAGTCAGGAAAAAACCTCCTTGTCAACACACCATTCAAACCTATACTCCTTTCATACCAAGGGGATGAGGATGGACAGCAGCAGCATAAAACACAGATAAGAAGAAATAAGTCAGACAAATTTATTGGACACAATAAAAGCAATGTACACAATCAATAAAGTTACTGGTGCAACAAAAAACCAATTTCTTTGTATCAGTATATGAATATTAAAAAACATGTAATGTACTCAAAATTAAAACACGACCTATACAATAATGAGAAATACAACATTAAAATTGGGAGCAGCATAGGAGGAATATATTTTACTTATAATCCTGTTCACATAAGGAAAACACCAAATCAAAAAGTTGCATTAGTTGTGACCCGAATCAGTGTCCTTTTCAATAATATGTCACACAGATCAGTATTACTGGATTTTAAGTGGTTTCCTTTATAAAAGCATCTAAAGAGCTGGATGCACCATATGTGGCTGACCTAATTCAAGTAAGAGCTTTGTGTGCGTGGCACAACATCTGGTGCAAAGAGGGGCCAAAGCTCACAAGGGATATAATCAGGGATTGTTCAACTTCGGAACACACTAACAAAATCCCATGACTAGCATACATGGACAAATTGCTAAAGAATATTGATAAAGGTTTATCGGTAAAAACACCCACAGACATCTTGCAATTTGGTAAAAGAGAAATTAAAAAATTGTATATGGATAAACTAAGCCAGGAAAGGGCTATGAGGGATGAGGAAAAAACAAGCGTGTCAAGATACATGGCCTACACCGAGTCGGCTGGCCTGGTATTTAGCCAATTATATTTGATGATGTGTTTTGCCCAACATCATATTAGAAATCAATTTCTAGCTTTCAATTAAAACAGGGTATTGTGTTCACTTGAAATTGTTCAGATTAAGATTTTAAGAGTTTCCTCTTTAGAGATTTATATATATATATATAGATGTAGATTTGTTGACCTTATGTGCAACCTTAGATGTTATTTAGTACGTTGGGCCACTTGAGTTGATAACATTTTTATCTTAATGATGAAACTATAAGTATGGTACACATTGTATCTAAATCTGTTATTTACTTGCAACAACGGTTAGAATGCATGCTGAAAAACCATATTATATTTATGGTGATTGTTGGATCCTTTTTGCTGTCCCATCAGATTCAGCTGTTCTATTTTACAATGATTAGAGGTATTTACTTTGGATGAATATATAATAAGATAATACCTTAATGGATACATAATAAAAAGTTGCATGTCTGTTGGAAATGTTTTAAATGTACAGTTTTACATAATATACATATAAGGTTTATTATATCCTTATATCTGTATTGAAGTGTTTTATTTTTGTACTCATGTGTGTATGTCTTATGGTGCAATGTAATTTTCTTTGATACTATTGTGCACAGCCCTGAAGTCGTGGTTTAAAGCACTGCAAAACATGCTGGCTGTTACAAACAATATCTGCTTTATTCTCCTGTTGTATATTGTTCACTGTGATCATGTATATTGCTGTATTATTATTTATGCATGTAGAAAATAATATATGTATATTGTTAAGTACCAAGATTAAAATATGTTTTTAGGCTACTGAAACCTGCATATTGGATACAGACACAGGCATGGAAAATGAGTGATGGTCACCCTTCTCTCAACAGGGTGGGAAGACCAATTGTCACAGCGGTGGAGCTAGCAGAGTGTCCGCTAGTGTAAATAAAGTGCTTCCCATAGAAGAGGGAACCTTGAATTGGTAGTGTGGGATCAGCACAAATTTATAGGAGTGCTTCCAGTCTGCAAACTTCTATTTTTTATTTTAAAACTCCATTTTATTGACTGTTAATCTCTAAATAAGGTCCAAATCTTAGGGCCTAATTACGATGTTGGGTGGACTGCCACCACCAGGCCGTCGGTGGCGGTCCGCCCGACTGTCAGTCCTTAGGTCCGACAGCTGCATTATGATTAATGCCTGGGCGGCGTACTCCGCTCCGCCAGCGGAGTTTGCAGAGTTTTACCAACTCCGCACTCCATGGCGGAGTGGAGTACGCCCCTTAGCCCCTGTGCCACGGCCCCCAAAAAAGACAAAAAAAAACACTTACCTGCTCTCTGGCATCTACGGGCCGCCCTCCTCTTCGCCGTGGTGTCTCTCCTCCTCACCGCCACCCACGTCCTAGCTGCTAACCACTATGTTTTATGTCATGCGCAGTCCACGGAAGACGGAAGACGGAAAACATAGGGGTTTGCGACCGGCAACAAGGAGGAGGTCGGCGGCAAGGAGGAGACACCACAGCAAGGAGGATGGCGGCCCGCAGATGCCAGAGAGCAGGTAAGTGGGTTTTTTGTCTTTTTTTAAAAATTGTCGGTGGGACTGGGGCCTCCGCGGAGTGCCCCTCCGCGTACTCCGCCCATAGCTAATTATGATGCAGGCGGTCGCAGCCTTATTGGACGAGGGACAGACCGCCACCTCCGACAGGATCTACTGATCCCGACAGGGCACTGGTCAGAATCGCTAAGGACAGTGGTGTTGAGGCGGGCACCGCTGTCGGGATTACAATGTCCCTTTCCGAACGCCTTTTCATGGCAGTCCCACCGCCATGCAAAGGCTGTCGGAAATGGACTTTGGGGGCCCCAAACAGGGCCCCTGTCCCAGACGGGCTACAGCAAATTGGCCATAGGGGCACATGGGGCCCCCCCACACACCATGTACCATGCACCACATGGTGCATGGCACACAGTGCATGGATGTGCACAAGGTGCTCTTTTACACTTTTCCAGGGGAACAGCACAAGCTGCCATGCTAAAGAGCAGTTTTCCAATAGCCAGCCCGGTGGACGCATCATAATTGGGCGGTCGGACCGCTGCCTGCTTGTCGGTCGGTCTCCTGACCGATATGATAGCGGGCGGCAGTCCTACCGCCCATTATCGTAATAAGGCCCTTAGTTCTAAAAAATCAATAAACTGTTACAACTGCTCTGCAGAAATGAAGACTGTAAGATGATACACGTATTCTGGAACACAAGGTAGCTATGAGTAAACATCCGTGAAAACATTGCACCTATGGTTGTTCTGGATCTATTTAGAAGAGATTGGCTCCAATTAAATTGCTTTTTGCTCAGAAGTAGTAAGTGCATAATCTGGGTGTCGCAAAATAGGTGCTGTAGTGAAAGGGCCACTCATGGAAGAAGGTTCTTGTTCTTCTTCCCAGTGGGAATCTGTACATTTCTAGGTTTAACGAGTATTGGGACACACAAATGCTAGAGAAAGAAGTAGGAACATCCATGGAATCTTTGAATTTCTTCCATGTTTTAGATAAAGACCTCTCTTCTATTCCTTTCATCATTTTGGATCTATTTGTAATCCCTTTTCTGAAGTTCAAAAAGCCAGGAAGATGACGTAGGTTAGTTCAAAGACACACTTTTGCAGTTTGTCAAACAAATAATGCCTTTGTAATCTCCTTAATACCTCCTTCACTTCACATGTTCTCGCTGTTCTTCCAGGTTTGCTGAAAATGGCAGGCTATAATCGAGACAAACGATATTGGTATCTAAAATATCCTGGAAGATGTTGTTCACATAATGTTGGAGAGTACCAATGGTGTTGCACAAACGCCAAGGCTTCACGAGGTACTCGAAGTGCCTTCATCTGGTGCAAAATGTCATCTTCCACTCACATCCCTGTCAAATTCAAAGCAGAATACACAGATTTAACTTCAAAAGCACCCTATGGATGATTTAGTCTGGTATAAAAATACTGATATTAATGGCAGAGGAGATTTGTTATTAACAGTGATCTAGTTGAGTTTTCAATAATCGGTGCAAGGTCTAAGCACCCTGCTGGATTTTGGGATAACGAATATAGAAACCCTTTATGGAAATGAAAACATTTTGTAGATTTTCTTGCAAAAAGGATCAGAGAAATGCATCTTCTTTAATGGTCAGAGGATAGATATGTCCATGTGGGATCTTAGCCCCAAGAATGAGATCGATTGGATATTATATGGCTAGGGGATGAGCAACTGACCTGCACCTTTCTTATAGAACATTTCCACAAACGAAAAATATAATTCAGGCAAGCAATTCTTGTCTTTTCCCTGTTTGACAGCCCAGCAGGTTAAAGGAATGGTAAAAGGCAGACCTTCTCTGAGAATGCAATGTTTGGTGCAAAATTGTGATGGAAATGTAATCATCTCTTGTTTCCAATCAATTAGAGGAATTTGTGAGTGAAGCCACACAGTGCCTAAAACCACAGCAAAAGAAGGAGCATCAATAAGATCATATTTTTCTGATTCTGCATGGCTGTTTTCCTACATCATCCCCATGCATTGTGTTTCCCAACAGATCTCTCCAGTCATAATGAATTAATCACCAGTACCTACTTTGGCTTTGGGTCTTCTCTTCACTTGGATCAGTAACTTATGAAATACCTGGAAATAGTCAATGAGAGGTAACTCAGTCAATGGCCCATGATCTGTAGTTACAGGTAATTCCATATGAAAATGCCCTGTCAGTTTTCTTTACACAATTTGAGGAATCTCTTGACATGTAAAGGACTTAGCAGGCATCTGTCCGCCTCAGTCGAGTCCTGGTGTTTCTCGCTAGGTGATGGCAGTCCCCTTTAAAGTGGCCTGCTTTGTCACAATAAAAGTATAAGTCAACATTCCTTCTTGTCTCTCTTTCTTCAGGTGTTACGGACTGCCCGAAATTTCCAGGTGGCATCATTTCTGTTCACAGTGCTGCTAGGCCTTGTCAGAGGGCATCATGACTGGGCTGCCTTTTGGATGCCAGCACTTTTCCTGTTTCCTGTGCTTCTGGTGGGACACAATCCATAAGGTTTGATTGATTAATGCAGTGGACACTATTGGTCTAGTTTCAACTAAGGAAAGTGCTTCCTTTAATTCCTCCAGAAGGACATAGTTGTGTGAACTGTTTCATGAGTTCCTGGTCAATAAGGGGTTACTGTGCTCAAAATGTGACAATAAAAGCCTTTTAGCTATGATGTCTCGGGGCTTACCTTACTAGTGGATCCAAAATTGAAAAAAGAAAAAATTGTTTTACACAGAATACATTTGAATATTACAATAAAAATATAGGGTCTAATATGATATCCTAAGGGGGCTCACAAAAGAGGGAGAGGCTTCCTCACTCAGCTACTTCACATCCTTTCAGGGATAAAACCTCTGTAGAAAACTGGAACAGAAAGGGGGCTTGGTCTTCTTTCTTCAATCTTCAACACCACCTTTTGATGACGGCACATTTACTTTTAACTACCTTTGAACTTTTAATGACTATTTCATGTCTGTGTAAGTAAAACATTGTGGACTCATTAAGGTCAGAGCGATGGGCTTTGGCAAGCCTGGTTTTATTCTGTATAGTCAGCCCTACCTTGTTGTCAAGATGGGAGAATCCCAGTGACACTATTTACGTGAATCTTGGGAGTTCGGTGAGGAATATCATTAAGTAAAAATCCTTAAGTAAAAAGCCACCTTTAATCACTGCTATGATATTTTGATCATGGATAGCTTATTCTAAAGAGGCTTATCGGGAGTTTTTCACAGATGATTTAGATAAGAGAATAACACTGTGTGAAGGCAGCAAGAGTTCCATGAAAACGAACTGCAATCTGGACAAAAGTATGCAACTTTTGCTTGGTGTGATTGAACGTGTTTTCAGCATACTCACGTGTCGACGACGTGAATACCCTGAATCTGTTGTAGTTAGTTGCCATAAATGCCTCTGCATTAGAGTAGTAATTCACAAAATTTTCCTTGGAATGCACTTGGAAACATATAAAGGTCGAAGCTACTCGTGTGATCTATTTGGAATCTCCGTGAATTCCAAAAAGTCCAAAACTTGCACCCATTTGAGGTACGAAACAGGTGGTGCACATCATACTTTTTCTGTGAATATGATACTAAAAGCCCAAACTCTTCGCTATACCTAACTACCATAAAGGGCTACTGCTTTTCATCTGGAAAAAGAGGAGATCAAGGAGCAACGACGATGAGTGTCAGATATATAATTATACTTGACACCTTTGTAGTCCTTATCTTTCAACCTTAACTGGGCGCTCTGAAATGACCGATTTGGGACATCTTGGCGCTATACAAAAGACGAATAAAATCGTTTTACCCCTGGCGAGCAGTGGGCAGTGAGCCCCGCAGCCTCTTGGCGAGGGTGCGGTGGATTCGCGAGTGTAGCAGGCCATGTGCGAGGGCTGGGTCACGACGGGCTTCCTTCTGCAGGGGGTGGGCGGTGGGTTTGTCCTCAATGGGGAGCGTGTCTGAGTGCGCTGCAGGAGTCCCTGCCAAAAGAGGAAACATTAAAATAAATATATATCAACTCTGCTGGGAAGATCACCCCCCGCCCGGACCCAAGCTCCAAGGAGAGGAAAGTGGTGTCTGTCCGCGGCTGGTGAGTGCAGGGCGTGCAAGGAGGGAAAATTAAAACAAACCACAGCATACAAACAACAAGGCAGAAGAGACGCGAGACGCTGTGCGCGTGCACATCTGCTGTCCACGCGTGCACATCCTGATGGAGACGGGGAGGGAGAGAACAAAAGGGTAACGCTGCAAGCCGTAGGCATGCACATCTGCTGTCCCCCTTCCGCCGAAAACCCCACAACAATAGATCTCGCCAAGGCAACCAGCGCATGTGCTGAGTCGCTAGGCAAGACCTAAAAACTAAAAATATCCAGGTGATCACGACCTAGAGGCCCTCCAGAACCATGCAGGGGACATTTCTGCCTCAACAGTGGTAGAGAGGGATGGCAGCTGTTTTATCCACCTACGGTGCTTTTGCCACAAGCTAATGTAACAAATTCAGGGCCAGATGTAGAGTTTGCAGACAAGGTGCTCCATCACAAACACGAATGAGCACCCTGCCTGCCAAACTCATGGTCCACCTGCCATATTTAGAGATGAGCAGACAATATGTATTCCATCAGTGGAGCCCCTATTGGGTCTGTTGAGTAAGTTCTTCCTTCGATGGCCAGACAGAATAGGGGCTGCCGCTGGATGAGCATTTCATCTTTCACTTTTTTAGGGTGGATGATGGATGTCATTTTTTCCCCTGCCTGTCACTGCTAGGAAATAACCTGGCAGCGAGGGACAGGAAGAAAACAATAATAACCCTGACACTCTGGGAGAAACCTCCCAGGGTGTGGGGGGTCTTTAATGTTTCATTTTTCAAACACAAAAATGTTAATAGGTTGGCGCACGGCCATCACAACCGAGAATGGGTGTCAAACAAGCTTTGTTACATTGAAAGAAATCTCTGTGATGGCAGTTCATTTCAATGTACAGAGATAACTGCAGGGCCAGCAGTCATCTCTAAATTTGGCAGATGGAATACCTTCACCATGGTGGAGGTAAAGTCCTCCGTCATCCTGAGGGACACTACTCTATTAAATCAGGCCCTCCGTCTTTTGAACCTTGGTGCAAAGTTAGTAAACCTAAATGAACTCTTTGTTTGGTATATCCTTTCCAAAAGATAGTGGTAAATGGTTGCACAAAAGGGGTGTTGATTTATACTCAGGGGTGTGCCCCACAAATATAAGGCATACTTACTGAGGTAAGATAATAAGAAAGAGACTTTTGCTTGTTCGGAAGTGTACTGGCATGACTTGACAAGGAAATGTAAATTACATTGAATCCTGAAGACCTAAAAATGTTTTGGTTCCCCTGCAAATGTGTCAGGTAGAGGCATTCCAGTGGTCAGAAAGGCAGGAGTCTGCGTAAGACCAAGTATGTTATGTTATGTTAATAAAGGTTCTAGAGCGCACTGTTACCTTAGGGTGTCCTGGCGCTGAGCACTGCCTACATGGTTACAAGAGGTGATAAAACTGTTCAGGAAAAGAGCCAGGTTTTCAGCCCCTTCCTGAAGGAGAGGAGCTTGGTAGAGCTTCTGAGGTACAAGGGTAAACTGTTCCAGGCCTTTGCGGCACAATTGAAAAAGCTCCTGCCACCCCAACTGGCTTTTTTAACACAGGATACAATCACTTGTTTTGCCCCCGAGGAGCGCAATGCTCTTCCTGGAACGTACCATTGTATGCGTTGTCTCAGATACGCAGGACCAATGCCCTTGAGGGCCTTAAAGATGGTGCAAAGGGCCTTGAATTGTGCACGGTGTTTCGCCGGGAGCCAATGAAGATCTTGAAGTCCCTTCCTCATCGAGACAAACCTGGGTGTGCCCGTTAGCAGCCTGGCTGCCGCATTTTGTACGATCTGGAGTCTGTTCATGTGTCTCTTTTGGATGTTCAAATAGAGACTATTGCAGTAATCCAGTCGCGACAAAATGAGCGCTGTAACTGCTATCGTCAGGCTCCCTTCTGGATGGAGGAATTTTATCTTCCTCAAGATCCTGAGGAGGTAGAAGCTGGTTGAAACAACCCCGCTTATCTGGTCACCAAAAGAGAGTCTAGAATCCACAATCACCCCCCAGATTCTTCGCCTTCTCAGTGGGGGCCGGAGGCGTGCCCATTACATTTGGACACCACTCAGGCATCCAAAGATTTGTGTTATTACCAAATATGATAACCTCCGTTTCTCCTGCATTAAGTTTCAGGCAGTTTGATGACATCCAGCCCGCGATGGCTTGCATGCAATCATGGCATCTTAATCCAGTCTCCACTTCTTTACCACGCTGAAGGGACAGCACAATTTGCGTGTCATCCGCATGCAAGGTCAGTTGGAACCCAAAAGATGTTATCAGTGCTGCCAGCGGTGACACATACACATTGAATAGTGTGGGACTGAGAGATGACTCCAGCGGCACCCCACACGGAAGAGAAAAAGGCCTAGATCTGTCTTGAAGTATGGAATTGCTAGCTCCGGCTTCTTGCAATTGTATGGTTGCTGATAGAGAATAAGTCCCACCTCATGTCAAGAGACACTAGCAAAAGCCAGAATAGTTACCACAATTTCATTAATGTTGTCAAGAAGAAATTCATGTTGTTGGCGAGCAACTTCTATGTCACCATGAATTTTTTTGAATTGGTTGTGCAATTGACTAGGGGGTTTGGCTTTGGGATCAATGTTTGATGGTCTGGGAAAAGGTAATGACCTGTAGTTAAAGCACACAATTCCAAAGCCAATCTCTCCTTCTCCCCTTAGAGGTCTATTCAGACTCCCAGCAGGCAACCTCGGGGTGTAAGGTGACCTGTTCTCTGGGGAAAAAGTAAAGAGAGAGAAAGACAGACGCGCTTGCTCCTGCAGATGGTTGGTAGGAGATCCTGGGATGGGCAGCAGAATAGGAGCCTCAGCTAAAGTAATCCTAGTGAGTACATAAATACAATTTATTCCGTAGTTTCCAAGAAACATTAGTTTGGACTTCTCTGACATCCTCTCTTTATATATAGGCCACTTACCAGGTAAGAGCTGCTGGTAGACACTAACTAGCCTGTGGCATACTAGAAATCTTGACTTAGAGACAAAAAAAGCATTGGCAGAACTGAAACCCTAAAAAGGATAAAGACTGTAGGTTGAAACAGGCACTCTGGCTCACAAGGTAAGTAAGAGAAAAATTCAGGGGAACTAACCACCGAGGGAACCAAGGGAAGGAACAAAACAACAAAGGTGTCAGGATGGGTTAGTCAGGTGTGAATTAAGATTCAGAGAAGGAGAAACGCTAATACCAGATGGTTGTGTATGTGCTTCAGGAAAACATATACTGTTCTAAAAGCCAAGGAAGTCCTACAGGTCGAGGCCTTCCTAAAGCAACTGGTGCAATGTGACAGGTCTACTTTAATCCAGGAGAGCCTGTACATGTATGTCTAAACCTTCCATTGACCTGCTCTCCATCTCTTCCAGACCTGCTTCATGATGGGCCGTCTGTCTATTAGTATCTCATGCATTCATATCCTGAGTGCTGGTGACCTTCTTTGTTTGCACACTGGGACCTGACACCCCAATGTGGGAGATTTTCAGGCTGAAAGAGGGAGAATGAGATTGCATATTGGTCTAAGAGATGTTTTTAGCAAATTAGATGGAGAACGGAAAATATCGATGTTATTAAAAAAAAAAAAAAAAAAGAGGGAGGTATCCTGGTGATTGTGTGCAGAGATACAGATGACAATATCGAGTTAGTGATAGGTTGACAGATATATCAGTATGCTGTAAGGCATGGTTAAGCCTAGGGAACGGTCATCCAGATCTAGAATTATCACCTCACTGCATGTCATCACAGTTTTCAGTGCCGTGCTTTTCACCTAAACATCATTGCAATCAGGTTTGCTTACCTTGTTAGTTACATGGAAACAGAGCAAACTAAAACCCTCAGAATGGATCATGTTGTTGCACACCCTAAACAAATACCTGAGGTGACACAAATGAATCGCTTTCAACGGGTTCTCCGACAAGGCAGCATTAAAAAGCCTCCAGGATAGTAGTTGATTGTTCTTTGCACACATGCCAAGATCCCAGATTCACGTGGAAGACTCAAAGGGCCACATGTATGTAGGTTACATTTTGCAATTCCTAATAGCACATTTTTGTGATTCTCTATTAGGAAATCGCAAACACCTCTGTACTAATGTGTCTTTTGACACATTTAGTGATTCCTAATGGGGTCGCAATCAACCTACCTCATTAATATTCATAAGGTAGGTCGCAATTTGCGACCTATTGGGAATCGTTAAAAATACAAGGATGGTGGCCTCCTGGGGACAGCAGACAACCATGTCTCTGTTTGCTTTTAAATAAAGTAACATTTTATTGATTTTTAAATGCAGCCAGGGCGTTTAAAAAAATAAACTGAAATGTGAATGGGTTACCACTAACTTGAAGTAGGGGGTAAAAAGCGAATGTTTTGCAACCGCATTTCGGTCGCAAAACATTTGTACATAGCACTGTGAGTCACTATTAGGAAGGGATGGCATTAATAGGCCCCTTCCTGGGGGGCGTGGCCATGCCATCGACCATAATCGCCACACAGCAGTGAGGTTCCTGCACTAATAGCCCATATCCTGAGAGTTCGATACTCCTGCGTGCTCCATCTGCCTCGAAAGGTTGAAAACCGGTATCCCCAGTCCTGGGGGGCCTTGATGTACCCATTGCTGCCTCGCTGATACCTCATTTTGCAGGAATTGCAGGACGAGAGGGAGCGGCCTAGCCCATCTTGGATGCCCCGCAGCGACAGAGGCTGCGTGTGAGCCTAAGGCCGATGCTATCAAGCCTCGCTGGGCCCTCCTCCTGCACCCCCACCACCACCCCTCCTCCCCATTCTGGATCGCCGCGGCCTTTCCCCTTACCCCATAGGCTTTTTTGCCAGCCAACCATGCCTGCCTCAGATCTGGTGGTGCGCATGGGCCTTGGGGCCTCGGGGCACATGGTCTAAATGGGACCCGATCGGAAAGACGCTGCCCATACCATCTCTCTACCAACCTTGCTTGGTGTCCCACATGATCCAGCACTGGGCTGTGCCGCTGCCTCTCTCGTCCAGCACCGACGCACTGCCGGAGGCTTGGCGGCCACATGCTGTTAGGGCCTGAGATCGGGTTCTGTAGCGCCTGCCGGGGTCCCTGAGTTCAGTTGGGATGCACGGTTGTGGAGGCGTCCCATGGCTCTACCTCCATCTGTGGTACCGCGAGGAGGCTGGATCCCTCAACTTACCTATATCAACGATGCCTACGGGAGGTAACGGCATGTAATTACGTTGCAGACTCCCCTTCAATGCTCTGCAGGACTCCCTTGGAGCTACCCTCCACCTCTCCATGACGACTCCGCGCCAGTGATGATCCACATTGAACTTTTGCCATTGCCTCGACCTGGTGTCTCCACCCATTGCTCTAGCCCGCGCTGTGAGGCCCCTCTGCCTCTGAATCAGCTTGGATTTGGTGCAGCCTTTTATCTGCCGCTTCCTCAAACTACTCCCCACTGGTCCCACTATGTTGCAGCTGATCCTTCTGATACCTCTACCTCTGAGCCCCCCACTCCCACCCACGGATCAGGAGGTGTATTGGGCCTGTCTGTGGTCTCTAACCTTTTGGCCTCTACCATATTGTCGTCGCCTCCCTCCTGTGCTGGGCGCTCACAAGTTCTATTCCTATTTTCCTTGTGGTGCACCGGGGATCCATTCGTCATGGGTCGTGGGGACCCCAAACAGCACAAACTTACCTTTGACTGCGCCAAGGCGACAGGGAGGTCTGACTCCCTGTCAGATGCAGAGGATGGGCATAGTGCAGCTCAGCTCCATGACCCCCAGGAGGGTTCTGCAGCTATCATGGCAGAGCTCCGGCTGGCGTCAGCGCCATAGGCGCCCGCTTCGACACACTAGTTGCATGGCTGGACCACATGGGGAGCACTTGGAGTGCCATGGCACTCATCTCGATATAAAATGAATAGGGGCAGCGCACTCCTGTTAATTCAGGTTAAAACGATGAATATGCTAGTTTCAAACTCAGGTGCTACAGTGCTATGCTCACTGTCAAATTGAGCATCAAATGAACAAGAGAAAACGTTAACCAACAGATGGTTACCACTGTGCACAGTGCTGCGGGTCGCTATGACCCTATATTGTAAATCACCTAGGCATGTACTAAATGATCAATCGAATCAATAAATTACAAAAATCATATATTAATTCATATATATCAATTTGTTGGTACACGTATACATTTATATAATTTGTAATGCAGTGTACATCATCATAATGCATCATAATGCTAATCCATATTGTAACAGAATATAGACTCAATACGTCTTGAGATCATACAAGTTGGTACATGAGGAAATTGTGAATTGCCCAATGCATTTCGGGACCGACACGTCCCTTCGTCAGGGGCAATCTGCGGACAAAAACATAATATAGATACACATTACTAATGAACAAATGCATGTTTAGGATACTCAAATTGAACCATTAGTACAGATTGCGCCTGTTGCGAGCCATGCCATTTAGGAGGACTGACGCAATTTGTGAGGGTTTATGTTTGCGGAAAAGAGAGGTAATTATAATAGAGATAGCTGGAAACAATGCCACCAAGATGAATCATGCACCGTGTTGTAATTAGGGAAGGGAGTTTGATTTCAAAGTAAAGACATGAAAAATGAAAAAGAAATCCAAAGGTTAATGCAAAAGTTGCATAGGACGAGATAAACTCACTTCATCTAATGTAACAGAGACGTCCTATATAGGAAGTGGCTAACAACCAAAAGAACCAGCCAGTATGCAGCTGTAAAAAGACGGAAGAAAATGTAAAATTAACAGGCTGAAGTGTGATAAAAAACGTGTGTAAATCGACTGTAATCTGGCTTACCCAAAAGGTATTCCTGAAAAACGCGAAGGTTTAAAGCTGTAGGCAAAAGAAGTAAAAATGCAGTCAAAGTTCAACCTATCGTGAAAACGGGTCACTGAGATAACACTAGGAAAAAATCGGAAAGGAACTCACGTGAATAACTGAGCGAAGCGATAGAAACGCAAGCTGTAGGCACAGGAACTAGCCGGTCACCAGATCGGATAATGGCGTGGGTACGCGAAGTCGCTAAATACTGTTTGAAAAAGCGGACGACTCCGGAGAGTGACGTCCGGTGTAAGGATGATGAACATGAAAATGGGACTGGCGGGTTCCGCCATATTGAACTAGAGAACGGTCTGCGTACACGCAATTACAATTGGAAAATCTAAAAGTAGGGCAAAAAATAAATACTGATGTGTTGAAAAGAACATAAAAATGCGTGAAAAAACTTGCATATGATGAAAAAACTCGAAGAAATGTACAGGCTCAGATAAAGACAGCTGAAATGTGTTGGAAACAGCCGAAAAGTGTGGCAGGTAATCAGAGTGACACAAATAATGGGTGGATCGCTATTCAATGGAAACAACTCGTGATCAAAAAGAGAAGGGTAAATGCAAGTAAATGGAACCTAAAAGAAGATAGCAATGGGCAAATGATCTGGGATATAAAACGGATAAAAACCGCTATTTTGTGGGGACAACTCGTGTTCAAAAAGAAGAGGGTGAATGCTGAAGGATGAAACCTGAAGAGAATGACTGTAAGCACATAATCAAAGAGTGGAATAGAGGACAACTAGACACCGATAGAGAAAGGGATAAGTTGAAGAGAATGAAACGTTTAGAGTGTAGGGAATCCTAAGGGGTACCATAAGGAGCATGCTTATGTCAAACTTAACTTTGCAGTGTAAACGAGTCCTGAAGGTTTAATTGCTGGTAGGTCTATAGAAAACATGACATGTCCAGACGGTCATTAAGACCAGACGGAGACAGTGTTTGAAGTTTTTTGATCCAGAAAATTTCTTTGCGGAGCAGGATGTTAGTGATGTCAATGCCTGGTCGCAGTTTTATGGACTCAATGATTTGGAAACGTAGTTGTGAGATGGTGTGTTTGGCCTCAGACCAATGGATAGCCAGACTGGAGGTGGTATTCTTAATTCTGATTCTGGATTTGTGTTCGGTTATTCGGGTTTTAATTTTGCGTTCAGTTTTTCCTACATAGGCCTTTCCGCAAGGACATTTAATACAATAGATGACGTGAGCTGTATTGCAGTCGCTGGTATGTTTAAGTTGTATTTTGGTCCCAGATACTGGGTGGGTGAGTATGTTTCCTGTGATTACATTATTGCAGTGGATGCAAGATAAACATCTTCTTGTACCGTGATATATGTTCAGCTCTTTGGTGACTGGCGGAGTTTTCAAAAGAGAACGTAGGTTTCGGCCTCTAGTGTACGCGAACATGGGTGTTTGTTGAAATAAATCAAGAAAGTCCTCCTCTTGTTGAAGCAATTCCCAACGGGAATGTATGATTTTCTTTAAGTTAGTAGAGATAGTTGAAAATTTGCTCACAAATACTAATCGTTTTTGGGGATGACGTGGTTGTTTGGCTTGTAAATATATCGGGGGAGAACACCCTTGCCATACTCTAGCCCATATTCTGCACCTCAATCTGGGTCATGAATGCATTACTGCACTCCATCTGGACAGTGGCACCCAGGCTACTGCTAACAAAGGCATCATCCATGAATTAGTGTCATATTACAAAAATCTTTACAGTTCACTCTTGGACTCTGACAAAACAACTCACTTGGCCTACTTTGAGGAAAAATCCAAGTTCTGGCTCACTATGGGGCAGTGCCAATTTTTGAGGGAACCCTTCACTTCTGAGGAAATCGCCCAGGTGATCGATTCTCTTGATAGCTCTAAGGCACCTGGCCTTGATGGCCTCACCGGGGCCTTCTGTAAGGCATACAAGGGTATTCTCGTCCCTTACTTCCTGGATGTCTATGCTGAGACCCTCGACAATGGGATCCTCTCACCTACTATGCAAGAAGCGGTGATCACTTTACTGCTTAAACCTGGCAAAGATCCTAATCTCTGTGCCTCTTTTAGGCCGCTTTCCCTGCCTAATTTTGACAATAAGAGCTTAGCCAAAGCAGTTGCCACCAAATTATCTTTGCTGCTTGAACAGATCATCTCCCCCATCCAAACTGGATATGTTCCCCATAGATCCACCTCTTTCAACTTGCATGCCGTATTCTCCATTCTAAATAGGGTTTCCCTGGAAATACTCGCAGTGGTCGCCCTTCTCGATGCAAAGAAGGCTTTTGATTAATTTGAATGGCCCTTTCTCCATGCAACTCTATGGAGACTTGGGGTTCCCATTGGGTTTCTCACCCTCCCCTCCCTCCTATATTCAGACCCTATAGCCAGCATACGGGTAAATAGCTCTCTTTCTGAGCCCTTTGCCATATCCAGAGGCACAGGTAGGGGTGCCCACTTTCACCCCTGGCGTTTATCATAGTCAGCCACCTCCAAGACCACCACATGCACTGTGGCTTTCTTTTTAAACCTGGACCACTCCTCCTTTCTATGTACGCCGATTACATTTTGTTATTTGTTCGGCATCCCTCTGTCAACTTGGCCCACTTATTGAGGAAATCATTAGTTTTGGTGGTCTTTCTGGTCTGCATATTAATTGGGCGAAGTCTGAACTCTTCCCCCTTACAGATGTCACTGAGCCTTCCATTTGCGAGTACCCCCTTAAATGGTGCACAGAGTCAACTAAATATTAGGGTGTAATTTTACACAAGGACTAAGAAAAAGTGATTTCACTCAACGATGGCCACGCCATAGACAGACTTGCAATCCAGATTGAGCAATAGATCCGGCCTCCTCTCTCCCTGGCAGGCCGTATTGCCATTATTAAAATGGTTGTCCTTCCCCGCTTTTTGTATTTTTTCTTAAATATACCAATTTTTTGATGAACTCCTTCGTTTTCACCTTGAGTGGTCTCCTTTTGAAATTTGCTGGGCAGGTCGAAGGCCCCAGATCGCCTGGAAATCTCTTATCCTTCCATATGACCAGGGTGGGTTCGCAGTCACAGATTTTTAAACTTACTTCCTTGTGGCCCAGGCCCAGGGCCTGTTTGCATACCATTGGTATCGTCCGGATGCCTGTGGGCATTATGCTAAATCCAAGCGAGACCGGACCGAAACCACGCCCCTAGCGGCTCTGTTGCCTCAGAGTGTCAGGCTAGACCCTTAGGATATCCAGACCCTGTCCACAATGGGTTGGGCCAGGTGAAAACGTAGTAGGGTCCACGGCTGTTATTTTCTATATTCCCCTGAGCTTCCTCTCTCACAAAATCCATGGCTGCCTTTGACACTCAAATAACGTGTTCAATGCACACTGACAAGACACGACTTCCACACACTGGATGACTTATTCCCGGATGGCCATGTACTATCCCATTCAGTGGACACTAGATTCCCCGATGCTGCATACATGGATACGTTGGTATTTCACCGGCTGCATGGGACGCTACGTTCTCGCATTCTCTCCTATCCTCTTGCCGCTGATGAGTTAACTCTGCCTTACATTGTTTAAAACTGACTCTAAGGGGACTCATATGGTTGCTAAACTCTACTACGCCTGCATGGCCCTCAGACATATCCATGATAGCAAGGTCTGACTGCAGTGGGAAAAGGATCTAGTCCATCCTATCTCTGCCAAAGACTGGTCTTATTGCTGTGCGCAAACTCAACTAGTATCCTCAAACCACCGTCACAAGTTACCTAACTTTAGTTTTTTGCACAGATCCTATACCATTCCCGCTGGTCTAGCCAGACTCAACCCCTCCAGGTCCTGCTTGTGTCCCAAGTGCAGATTTCCGGAGGCGGACTTCCCCCATTTGGCTTGAACCTGTCCGCCGATCGCTATGTTTTGGACTGACGTGTTTCTTACCCTCTCCCACATGATTTCAATGGCTCACAAACCATCTCCTCTGATGGCATTACCAGGCAATGTGGTGAATGTCCCAAAAATCACCTGCTGGTTAAAGTTACTTGCAAAGAGAGAGACAGCACTCCGCTGGGGCAGTGGGATACACCCTACTATTAAGGTCTGGCTACATAGCATGACATACTGTGAACTGACAAGTGAAGTTCATGCCACGCCGCAACGCCCCACTGCTAGACCTAAAGATCTTTAGCAACCTTTCTGTACTTATTTACTCTCTCTGGACTCAAACCCCCCAGAACTCAACACCTCATTCTCCCCCTGCTGCTTCCTCTTTATATTCTGCCAGTCAAGACACTATTGCGTAGAGTTTGTCACTTCCCCTGTTTCTCTCTCAATCAATGATCGCACCCTCCTGTGTTTAATGCCCTGTTGAGTCTTACTGGTTTCATTATTTACTGCAGTCTCCACTGTGTAAACTGCCACAATACTGTTCTGCTATTGGATGAAGTATTGTATGTCTCATGATGTCCGCATTATGTTTGTAAAAAATTATCAATAAAGTTTCAATTGTTTTTTCTAAATTCATGTTTATAAATTATCACTTCATCTAAATGTGCAACAATGCAGTGATATAATAAGGTGAAACGCTTCCATCTGTTAAATAAATTCATTGTGGAATACATTTTTTTTTAAAAGGATGTCCCTTCCTCATACCTATTGGCTAACCCATTTTATGATTCGGTAATAGGTTACTGAATCACAAAATGGGTTTGGTACATAGGAAAATGCTTTTTTCCAGTTGTAAACGGCCTGTTTCTGCGAATCGGGCCATTTGCAACAGGAAAAACGTATGTACATCTGGCCCCTAAGGGCCAGATGTACAACCGTTTTGCTTGCGAGTCGCAAATCGGTCACAATCCAATTTCTGAATTCATAATGGGCCGTACGTGATGTACGACAGGCATTCGCAAATCAGAAATAGCGATGTAACCGATTACCGATTCACCAAAAAATGGGACCGTATTTTATGAGTCGCATATAGCGATTGCCTGTTTGCGAGTCACAAAACAGCATGTACAAACAAGTCACAAATTGCAAATAGTCACAAAATGGTACGTTTGCTCATGCAATTTAACACAAATCCAGAACAGATGGCAACAGGGCCCAACCTATAAAAACAGGCCTAGAATTCATCGGAGACATTTCAACAATGGCTGCTCTGTGTGTGATAACAAGGAGGATGCTGATCCTGGCTGCTCAGCAGAGGAGGCAGAGACAGGAGAGGATTTTCAGAGTCAGACTGACCATGTTTGAAAAGACAGAGGAAGAAATTTATGAGCAATGCAGGATGAGTAGCAATGTGATCCTGGAGCTAATAGCCACCTTAAAGCCACACCTTGAGAGCAGTACGCTGCACAGCAATGCAATACCTCCACCTATTGGCCAGTGGTAGCTACCAAAATGTCATAGCAGTGGCCAGAGTGGTGTCTCAGAGTGTGTTATTGTGTTTTTTTCACAATTTCCTAGACTAGATGCCATGAACCACCACATACACCAAACATCTACCTGCCCAGGGAAAATGTTGAAATCCAAAATCAAAACCCCAATTTTACGGGATAGCCAGATTTCCATGAGTAGTCGGGTGCATAGACAGGACCCATGTGCCCATATGTCCCCCATCCCATCTGGAATACATATTCCAGAACCGCAAAAACACCCATTCTCTAAACATTCAGGTTGTCTGCAATCCACACAACATCATCACAGATATTGTGGCTAAATATCCAGGGAGCACCTATGACTCCTACATCTACACAGTGGCATTTACCAGTGACTAGAAAGAGGAGATTTTAATGTTACTAGCTACTTCAACGTGATGTACAATGTCAAATGTATCAGTACAAACATTGCTCTCTGCAACCCTCATATGTGTCTCACCAGGTGACAGTACCTATGCCCTGCAGCCATCGATCATCACGCCCTACCTGTCACCCAACAACCCCCACAAAAGGCATTACAACATGGCACATAGACGCATCAGGACTGTGCTTGAGCGTACCTTCGGCATCCTGAAAACGCGCTTTCGGTGCCTTCACAAAAGCAGCTGAGCCTTGCTGTATGAGGTGTCTGAGTCAGACTCAGAGGATGATGATCCAGGTACACCTGCCCCACATCCAAACGAGCAAAGTAGAGCAGCTGAGGATGCAGGGACCACATAGCCAGAAATTGTTTTTCACGGTAAGATGCACCCATTTACACAATACCCTCCACAAATGATAAAACTAGTAGTAGATTTCACAAATTAGTAAACTCTTTAATATCAGGGGACTCAAACCCCAGGAAGGACAACCTGTCCATCATGGATAACATCACATTTATGTGTGTTAATAGGGTGGTTACTCCACTGCCAACAATTGTAACATGGGGCAACTACATGGTTCACTGTCAATGTGCAGTCACTTCCTCCCTTTACATCCAGCATGGGAGGATTTAGTAGGTGGCAATGTTGTATGCCTGTTGCTGCTCCCATGCAGCATGTTTGTCTGCAGTAGAAACACTGCTGCGGCTGGAGACCTCACTATCAGGAGCATCTCCCATTGCCCCACTCACGAACCTGGAGGTCTGTATTGCATCAACAGCAGGAGTAATCTGTTGCAGGCCTTTGGACACATCTCCACTATAGTGGCCCATTTTGGCCTGCAGTGCCAGTGTGCAACGTGAGTGGAGAGTGGTTGCCTGGTCATAGCGTCAATCCTGCTTTCTCTGCTCCGTTCGTTATGCCTTTACTGGTTTCTCTCCTCTGCCATCTCAGTACAAAGTTGGCCAATTGCCCCAGTGAAGGCATCAAATATGTCATCTAGCCTGGCCTGGTTGTCTGCCAATTGGTGGGAAATGGTAGTAAAGCCCTGGGCCAGATTGGTATTAATGACCCTCAATTGCCTTTGCTGCAGGCGCTGAATCTGCAGCATGGCCTGTTCACAGCCACCAAACACAATCTGGTTGCTGGTTCCTGGCTGGTAGTGGACGCAAGGCCTTGTACGATGCCGCATCTGTGAGCTCTCTGTTAGACGCAATTGCCAGACCCTTGTGACAGGACTTCGCTTCGTTGTGTCTGGCTGCATGAATGCTGTGACCTGATCATCACTTTTAAGTTTCAAAAGATGAGTTTATTGAATACAACTATGGAAAACATCAATATTTCATGTATTCCAACATCAAAATTACATTGCGAAGAATATCAATAATAACAAATAGGCAGGAATTAACAGACTGAAATCATATTTATGGCAGGAATAGAAAGGCAAGACTTAAACATAGTAGATATAAAGCCAGAACGAGTATAGTTAGGTGAAATAGGAGGCTGAGCAACTTCTTGTATATACGGAACAGGAGTAAAAGGTTTTTTAGCGCTATCATCTGAAAAATTCATGATGGGAGACCATATTTGTAGTCTTTTCTTGGCAAGAGACATAGGAAATACAAAGGTTGTGTCTAGTCTATGATTGTGACAAACAGAATATGACCAAGCTAAGTATGAAAGATCGGATGAGTCCTTCCATTTTTTTGTTATCTGTTGAAAAGCGGCTGCTAGTAACAGATCAATAATTTGTAGTTGTCCCTTCTTTATATTCCAGATGGAGGAAAGGCTACCCAGAAAAATGCTGTCCGGAGTTGCTTCCAAAAATACAGTACCTGTGGACATGTGAATAATAAGTGCATTAAATCTGCTTGCGCAAGTAAGTATGACCAACAGGTGTCAGGAATTTCAGCATGCGTCTTATGTAGGGAAATTGGTGTTAGCAGAAGTCTATTTTAAATAAAAAAGAGAGTTTGTGTAGTATTTTTTTTATTATTTTTTTTTATTAGAAACCCTTATTACACGATAAAATACAGACAAGGGCCTACAACCACCAAGGCCGGCCGCTATAGAGCCCGAGGGCCCGCAATGCGACGCCACACATTAAAATGAACCAGAGGCAAAGTTCCCGGCAGTTCGTAAGCACATATAACAGGCCGTGGCCATAGGCCAGGAGCAATCGGAAAAAACAGTTTCATTTTCTATTAAATACAAAACACACTCAAGGCAATGAGAGTCCGAAATAGCAGCGTGCTCTTCCCAGGACGGGGACCAACGTACAGTGTCCAAAGCAGTTCTTGTCTGGAAGCGGTAGTAGGGGGCAACGGGAAGACAAAACATGGAACACACCTCACACAATCCCGCAGAATGTGTGGCTAGGGGGACAAAGCAATATCGACCTCTAATGGCAGAGGCGGGGTGCAGATACGTCCACGATATAAATTCCATGGACCCCATACCTTAGTCCACTTCCCTGGCTTGCCTCTCGCCACATACACCGTCTTTTCCCTAAACATACACCAGTCCATATTCTCCTTCCAGACCTCGATCGTGGGCGGCCTCGGGGAGCCCCACAGCTGTGCAATGTTACGCTTAGCCACCATGTACCCCAAAGTCACCCACTGCGTCTGTGCCGCATTATAATCATTCGGTTCCCAGACATTCAACAAACACCTCCTAGCCTCTGGCAACAGAGCAACGTGCGTGACCTCCTCCATTACGGTGTGGATACCGTTCCAAAATCGCACAACCTCCGAACATTCCCATAAGATATGAAGAAAGGTACCCGGCAGGCCACATCCACGCTTACACAGTCCATCCCTCGAGTAACCCATACGCAGCAAACCGGGCCCCGTTACATACACTCTATGAAGGATCTTCAGCTGTACGAATCGTAAGCGGGCCGGGATCGCCACCTCTTTCGGGGAGGCCACCGCCGATACCCAGTCCTCATCGTCCAGTTCCAAGCCATCGCCCGTCCATGCCTCCCGCAGACGGAGAAGCAAGTCCGCGCGATCATTAATGAGTTTCTTATAAATCAGAGAAATAGTGCTGTCGGGCACGTAGCCATCCAACACTCTATCCTCCAGTGGGGAACACTCGGGGATAGCAGCAACGTCCGGAAAAACCGAACACAGCGCGTGGTAGACTTGCGCATACCGGAAGTACTCTCTATCATTTAATTTGTATTCAGTTTTAAGCATTTCAAACGTTTTGAAAGACCCCTTCGCCCAAAGATCACCCACCTTACATATACTAATCATATCCCATTTCTCAAAGCCTTTCGATCTCCACAAACAGCCCAGCCGCCCGGAGGCATACAACGGCATCGCCCGAGTCAAGCGATCCCTCCACCCCATCGCAGCACTCGCCGCGTGCCACACACGTACCGCAACCCGCGTGGGTCCCGTCAACCGCGTGTCCGGGGTCACCGAGTACAGCGCCCTATTATAATCCCCACCCGGGAGCAGAAATGTATCCATCTCGAAGGCCGGATTCAAGGCAGGACCATATATCCCATGGTTCACTGCCGCCAACTGAGACGCCCAATAGTATCGTTTAATATCGGGGAGGGCGACCCCCCCATCGTACCAAGGGAGCGTCAACTTGGCGAGAGCGATCCGCGGCCGCCTGTCCCAAAACAGTTGGTGCTGAAGACCCTCCACCTCCCGAAAATAACGGGCTGGCACGACATCTAAAGTATTTTGCAAAGCATACAAGAAGCGAGGTAGCGACATCATTTTAAACAATGCCGCCCGTCCGAGCGGCGAAAGCGGAAGTTGTCGCCACCTCGCGACGTCGGCCTTCAATCGCTGGAGGGGAGGGAGAAGGTTTCGCTCATAGCGGACCGCGGGATCCAGAGAGATAAAGATTCCCAAATATTTGAACCCCAGTGTAACAATCTGGATGGGGCAATCCCGTGGCAGGAGGGGGGCCTCGCCCGAGAGGACGTAAACACACGACTTGGCCCAGTTGATAACCAGGCCAGAGTTGCGACCAAAGGAATTCAGTACGTCCACCAATACGATTAGCGACTGTCGGGGGGAGGTGAGATACAGAAGGATGTCGTCCGCGTAAAGGGAGACACGGTCTTCAAACTCCGGCGTCCATCTAATGCCTCGCAGCGACGGCTCCCAACGCAACCAGGCGGCGAGAGGCTCCAAAGAAAGTGCAAAGAGAAGGGGTGACAACGGACATCCCTGCCGCGTACCTCTCCCCAGTGCGAAGGGAGCCGACACCCTACCATTCACCACCACCTGAGCCAGTGGGTCAGCATATAGTAATTTTACCCAACCAATAAACTCAGGGCCGAACCCAAATTTCGCCAACACGGCCCAAATATACGGCCACTCCAAAGTGTCGAACGCCATAGTAGCATCTAAAGATGCCAATATGGCCGGCTCACGTATAAACCCCGCTCGAGCAAGCACGCCGTGCAACCGCCTCAAATTCAGAGCGGTATTCCGATGGGGTATGAAACCGGACTGATCCTGATTAATCAAGTCGCCCACGACCCGAACCAGTCGATTAGCCAGTACCTTAGCCAGAATTTTGGGTTCTGCGTTCAACAGCGAAATGGGCCTATAGGAGCCGCAGCGATCTCGCGGCTTCCCCTCTTTGTGTATCACAACTATGTTGGCGAGGCGTTGGTCAGGGGGGAGGAAGCCCGCCGCACGTGCCGCGAAAAACATGTCCCGAAGATACGGCGCTATCTTATCGGGACGCAACTTATATAGTTCGATGGGAAGACCATTAGGACCCACAGCCTTACCCGATGCGATCGAGCGAATGGCCAGGGCGATCTCATCTGACGACAACTTCCCCTCCATCAACACTGCATCAGCCTCCGATAGGGTTGGCAATGCAATGTCTCTAAGCAACAGATTAGAGTCCTCCTCCGAACGCACAGAAACCGGAGAGTATACCCCGCGGAAATAATCCGCGAAGCAGTCAACGATCTCCACCGGGTCAGTCACACGCACTCCATCCATTCTCTCCACAACGGGCACCACCCTGCTCGCTCTCTCCTTCTTATCCAACCAAGCAATCAACTTTCCGGCCTTATCCCCCACATCATACAGTCGTCCTTGCTGCTCTCTACTCATCCCTTTAGCGGCTTCCGTGACTAGCGCTCTATAATCTGATTGTTTGAGGCTGAAAACGTGCAATTTCTCATCAGTAACTCCCCGCTCCAAGTCCTCCTCCATTTCAGCTATTTCAGTTTCCAGGCGAACCACCTCTGCTCTCTCGCACCTCTTAGCATGGGAGATAAGGGACAAGGCCTGCCCCCTGATCACCACTTTATAAGCCTCCCATAGGGAGACGGCCGTCGACACCGACCCCACATTATCATTGAAGTAGTGATCAGTGGACTTGACCAGTTCCGCGCGGATCTTAGGGTTACGTATATACCAGGGGCTAATGGGTGCCACTCTCCCCTCTGCCCCAGGGACAACCTTCAATTGCAACCATATAGGGGAATGGTCAGAAATACCTCGGGCTAAATGACGCACCTCCCCAATCATACCAGCTTGGATCGCCGGCATAAGCATGTAATCAAATCTCGAGAGACTCCCATGGGCCCCCGAGTGAAAGGTATATTGCGCCTGTCCTGGGTGCATCAATCTCCAGCAATCTACAAGTCCCAAAGTGTCCAAAAAGCCACCCAACCAGGCCTGAGCCCTAGGGAGATCCCTGGGGGGGTGACGGTCCTCCAACCCGGAGACAACAGCATTAAAGTCACCCCCCAACACCAGAACCCCCCCAGGGAGTCCCAGGACCAAACGCCCCAAATCAGCAAATGTAGCCGTCTGTAACCCCGGAGGCACATACACAGCAACGAGCGAAACAGTCCTACCCTCCCATCTCCCCACCAGTGCCACATAGCGCCCCCTATCATCGTGAAGCACCTCGTCCACCTCCAAGGGGAGAGAGGCCCTAACCAAAATGCCCACTCCCCTAGAGCCAGAAGTGAAACCAGAGTGAGCGGCAAGGCGATAGCCCCTCCTATTTAGGGCATGGAAGGAGTTCCCAATCAAATGTGTCTCCTGCAGGAAAACAATGTCGGGCGAGATCCGTTTCAAAAACTGCAACACCACCCCGCGCTTGATCCTGTCCCCCAGTCCATTCACATTCCACGAAAGGATTCTCAATCCCCTACCCCCCATCCTACTCCCGTGCATGATACCCACATCCCAGAAAGCACAAACCGGATAAGTCAGCAGAGAACTTCACATTGCCTTGCGAAACAAACAAACAATCCCCAACAACCCCCCTCCCCCACAATCCCCAAACCACAACTCCCCCCTCCCTGCACCCCTGCATGAGCCCAAACAGCCCCCCCAACTCGCAGTGTGCCTGTCGCCCTAACCTATACCACAAAAAGAACCCCAGAAGGAGGAAAGGACCCCAATAAGCTCCCCACAACCCCCGGGCATTTAGAGGGCATATTGTGCCAAACTAGGGTCCAGTTGAGCCAAGGTACAAAACGTCACCAGTCCAGTCCATCACCAGGAACCAAGTTCTAGTCCTGCTCCACCAAATCCCGTCCGTTCTCCGCCGTCCGACTGTCTCGATCCTGTCCCCGAGGCAGGGCATCCAACCAGTCTCCAACCGCCTCCGGCCGGTCGAAAAAGTGTGAGCGACCCCGGAACTCAGCCCGCAGCCTAGCCGGGAATAACATTGCATATTTCAGCTCCATGTCCCTCAAGCGCCGTTTGAGGCCGAAAATTCCCAGCCGTTGTTTTTGGACCGCTTGCGTGAAGTCCGGGTAAAAGCTGACATTAGAGTTCTCAAACTTCAGCGGCCCGGCCACCCTCGACGCCTGAAGGATAGCATCCCTATCCCGAAAGATTATAGGCCGCGGGGGAGCACCCACTTTGGGCGCACCACCCGGAATCCTGTGGGCCCGCTCCACCGCAAAGAACTTGCTCAGTCCCTTGGGCGCGAGACGATTGGTCACCAGGTCCTCCACAAAAAGATCCGCAGCAGATTCCTCCGATCTTTCCGGCACTCCAATGATACGAACGTTGTTCCGTCTAGCCCTGCTTTCGGAGTCCTCAAGTCGACGGTCCGTCAGGTCACTGGCTAGCCGCAACCTACGGACCTCCGTCTGCAGGGCGGCCACGTCCACAGTTAAGCTCGACGCCGCTTGACTCAAGGAGTCGACCCGCTCGTTAGTCTTGGACAGGTCTGCCCTGACCAAATTCACATCGATCAGGACCGCATCCAATTTATGAGCCAGGGTATCAAACTGCTGACCCACAGCGGTCTTCATCTCCTCAATGGCGCCCATGACGTCCAGCAAAGTCAAATCTGACGATGGGTCTGAGACCTCTTTAGACCTCTCAGGCGATTTATGCGAGCCACTAGGTGATCCCTTTGCCTGCGCATATCGATCCATATTATTGACCTGGGTATAGGGACCCCTCCGGGTTGACTTGGGTTTCGACTTGTCTCCGTCTAGTCTCGCCGCCATCGTCCGGAGGCCACCAAGGTTGGCACCCGCCCGCACCAGGAAAAAGGGAACCAGGTGGCTAATTCAATTGAACACAGCCGTCGCCGACAGTAAGCCCATGTAGAGTCCGAGAGGCAGGCCAGATACTCCGCCGTCCGCACCCCTCTGAAACACCAAAGTCTCTCAGCCGATATCAGAAAACAAGCTTGAAAACGAAAGTGAAAGTGCGGGGTCCGTGACAGGTCAAGCCCAGCCAGCCGCTGTTGTTCACTTGGTACCCGGGCACTTCACCAGCTCGAGATCGGGACCAAGGCAAGAGCAGGCCGCAAACTTCGGAGTGCAACCATTCCGGCTCCCGGCGTCCGATCTGAATTTGGAAAACGGGTGGCACCTCAGCGCAAGTTCATCTGCAAAAGCCCGTCAAATAAACCAGGATTAAGTCAGGATAGACGTGGGAGGTTGCGGAGGCCCTCGAGAGCCGTAAGCCTACGCGGCCATCTTGGTTGCGCGCTAGGCTCCTCCTCCTCGAGTTTGTGTAGTATTTGCCGCTCTGGATGATTTCCTAATTTTAGTCCAAATCTTATCCCATAAAGGAATAGGCTAGTGTGTATCCAGGTAGGCTTCCTAAGAAAGCTCTGTTTTTGTTTTACTTCTCACAATGGAGGGCTGTGATAAACGAGAATAAAAATTAGAGGCTTTTTGGGCGGATGTGAACAATAAGGACGATGGTGTAATCAGCAGAGCAATTATTGTACGGGCTCCTTTTATGAAGGGGGGGGGGCGACAAGCAAAGTGGGTGTGCTGACCAGGGCTGACCTGTCTGTTTGGTTGTTCTTGTTTTGTGATAAGGAAAAAATAAAAAATAAAATAATAAAAAAAAAAAAAAATTGGAGGCTTTTGATGTACTACGAAGTAAGTTATACCATTTAGAATCTGGTAGCGGAGATGGGGAAGGTAAGGATTTAAAATACGAGTATGACTCTAATATAGCAGTGCGTAGAACTAAAAATGTATGCAAAAATGAGGGAGACAGCCGCTAAAGAGAGCATGCATTTGAGAAAGTAAGGAAGGTATCCTTATCAAACAATTGAGAAACCCACATAATACCTTTGTCTCTCCATGTTTTCCAGTAAATAGGTTTGTTTTTAATGCATATGAATCTATTATGCCATATAGTGAAAGTAAGGAACGTATCAACATCATAAGGCACTGAGTGAAGGAGAGTATTCAACACTTTACCTGAATGATTAATAAATGGCGTGGAAAGTTTTTGTGGTTTACATGTGAAAGATAAATATTCCTGAAAAGAAAAGGGGGAAAGAAAAGATCTCTCTAGATCAATCCATAATGGAAAGTTGGGGTTCCTATTGGAGAGTCAGGGAATGGGTCTGACAACCACTTGGATAAATGTCTTAGTAAAAGGGCTTTAGGACTTTTGGGGAAGTCTGGAAAATTGACATCTCCTTCCGATTTGGGGCACGACAGTTTTAGTACTGACATTCTAGTTTTTTTTATTAAGCCACAAAAAGGATATAAGAATGGAAATAATTTTATGAAATAATCTTATTGGTATGGATAAAGGGATATTAGAAATAATGTAAAGAACAATAGGAGTTAACATCATTTTGATGGTATCAAGGCGTCCCCACCATGAAAGATCTAATGGGTGAAATTTAGTTGTGAGAGTAGTCAACTTCTCTATACATTTGTCAAAATTTAGAGAAATTTATGTTTTATTTGATGGAGTGAACCACAAACCTAAATATTTGATATGTTGTGGACTCCAAGTAAAATTAGAGATCAAAAAATCTTCTTTAAAAGTATATTTAGTTAGGGGTGAAATCTCCCACTTTTCATTGTTTAGTTTATAACCCGAAACCATTGTATAGGACTGAACTTCTTTTAAGAAGGGAGATGGGTGCGGTGGGGTTGAGAAAGAAACAAAAGTACATCATCTGCATAAGCTGCTAATTTAATTTGTAAAGAATTTTGAGGGAAAGCCAATAATAGATTTATCTCATTCTGGAAAAGAAAGGTTCTAAATCTAGGTTAAAAAGGAGATAAAGGACAATCTTGCCTTATTCCTCTATGAAGAGTGAAATAAGAAGATGTAGGACCATTAGCCGCTTTCAGATTTGTATAAAGCAAGGAAAAAAAGGAAATGATTTTCGGGCCAAAACCAAACCACGCCAGTGTGTGTAAAATGAAAGGCCAGTACACCCTATCAAAAGCCTTCTCTACATCAAGGGCAATGGCAGCCTGATCATCACTTGACTGCGGTGTCGCAGATGAAGTACTGGCCTGGACATTGGATGGACCTGGGCGACTCTCCGTCTGCATATCCTGCTCTTCCTCCATCTGGGCCCGGTCCTGGTCATCACCTGCATCATCTTGCCTGTCCTCCCACAGGCGTATCTATGTGGCAAATGGGGAGATGAAAAAACTACACATGTGAGACACTATCTCAGTTGCATGCCTGTGCACTGCAGGGATCTGGCTGCTTTGTTGGAATAGTAGGAATGTTGCACTTGCCATAGGTTGGAGGGGGTGCAGAGGTGTGGAGGGATCCTGAGGCCCATGCTGCCTCCGTTTCCTGTGTCCACTTCTGCAGTGGCTCCGAAGATGAGGGGGGGCATCAGATGGTCCGGCTCCGGAACCTTGGGAGTCTCCCATTCGTGCAGCAATCCTCTCCTTGGCCCAAGAGTGCAGCTCATACCATCTTTTCTTGAGGTCCTCAATAGACCTGTCTGCCATACCCAGGGCATTGAATTGAAGCTGCATTTCTTTCCATATTTTATGCATCTCAGAGTCTGGGAATATTTGGAAAAAAGATGCTCATGGTTGTAGCAGCAACCATCCATGAGTATTTCTAGTTCCCTTTCTGAGAACTTGATTTTGTGCAGGTGCTCCCTTGCTCCCTTCTCGCTCTGCTGGCTGGCCATTGCGGGGATTGGTTGGTGCCTGGATGCAGTCCTGGAGTGAGCTGCAGACTTCACAATGTGCTCTTACTGCTCAGCAGGAGTCTCACTGGCCACCACTTCCTGGTTTGGGGTCCTTCAGAAGTTGCAGGAAGTGATTGGGCATTTTCCACACCGCAATCGCTATTAGAAAATGCGGTTGCAATTTGCGACCACATACTGGCTCACAAAATGCAAGTTCGGTAATTGCGATGCAACTCGTCTGCAAGTCGCAATTTGGGGGCCAGATAAATACGTACATTAGATTTTTTGACTCGTAATTAGCGAGTTGCTATTTCTCGCAAATTGGCTCCAAGTCTTTTAGGCAAAAAATGCTGGGGCTGATTAAGAAAGGTAATCTGAGACAAAAGTCTAACTTTACGACTTTTGGTATTCACAGAGCTCATTTACAAGTCATATCTTTACGTCCACAGTCGGGCCTGAATCTCCACACCCGGGCCGTACTCTCCGGCTCGGGACGTACTCTCTGGCTCAGGCCGGATGAAGTGTAATTAATGGGCTAGAAAGCAATTTTTACAAAAAGGAACATTAGGAACGTGTGATAAATGGTAGAGGAGGTCATGAAAAACAGTTTGGGCAGGGAAAAGGGCGTGGCCAGACACTACATCATAACCCAGAAAAGTTTGCTCCTTTGCATCATGGTACAATTTGCGCTCACCACAGCGTTGATTGTAGTGTCAACACTACAGTCAACACTAGGAGCGCTCCCCTTAGTGTTGACTGTAGTGTTGACAATACAGTTAACACTGAGGGGAGCGCAAATTGTGCACTGCATGTACCATGATGCAAATGAGCAATCTTTTCTGGGATATAATGTGTGTCTAACCACACACTTTATCACATGTTCCTAATATTCCCTTTTGTAAAAATTGCATTCTGGCCCACTAATTACACTTCATTTGGCCCGAGCTGGAGAGTACTGCCCGAGCCGGAGAGAACAGCCCGGGTGCGGAGATTCCGGCCCTACTGCGGACGTAAAGATACGACTCGTAAATGATCTCTGTCAATATCGAAAGTTGTAAAGTTAGACTTTTGCCTCAGTTTACCTTTCTTAATCAGCCCCAGCATTTTTTGCCTAAAAGACTTGGGAGCCAATTTGTGAGAAATAGCAACTCGCTAATTACGAGTCAATAAATCTAATATACATATTTATCTGACCCCCAAATTGCGACTTGCAGACGAGTTGCATCGCAATTACCGAACTCGCATTTTGTGAGCCAGTATATGGTCGCAAATTGCGACCGCAGTTGCTAATAGCGATTGCGGTGTGAAAAATGCCCAATCACTTCCTGCAACTTCTGAAGGACCCCAAACCAGGAAGTGGTGGCCAGTGAGATTCCTGCTGAGCAGTAAGAGCACATTGTGAAGTCTGGAGCTCACTCCAGGACTGCATCCAGGCACCAACCAAGCCCCGCAATGGCCAGCCAGCAGAGCGAGAAGGGAGCAAGAGAGTGCCTGCACAAAATCAAGTTCTCAGAAAGGGAACTAGAAATCCTTTGTGAATCGGCCCACTGTTATTATTTCTCCTACTTAGAAATTACTCAAATCCATTATAGGGTAATGGAGAAATTAAATTCCCCCAATTATTTTGTAATATTTCACTGTAGCTGTTCCTCAGTGTTGGCGCATGTGGTTTTCCTTTCAGAGAGGGATCGAGTGCATTCCAGACATGGGAGCACGAAATTCCCAGGACCTCGTTTGCGTAGCACAAGACCTTTCCAGGCAGCAGTCATGCGCGCCACGTAATATAGGGTTGCAACTCAGCCACAATTTTATTGGCATTGAGCATCATTTATATGTTGGTAAGAAGTCCACTGTCTGCTAAGGGGGTGGAGGTCATGACTAGCACTCTTTCAGGGGAGTGTCCTCCCTCTGTAAAGGTTCCTACCTGCATGGCAGAAACGTCTGTGCTGTAAAGTGAGTGACTGCCATAGTGACTTCCTTTCTAGCACTGAAGGATTTTGAGTGGGTGTCGTGTTCATAGCGCCAGCACAGTAACATTTTCGTTCAGGTTCTCAGTACAAAATATAAAGGCAGTCAAGTTAAATCTTAACTGAAACTGGGGTTAAATGCCAGTCCTGGCTCCCCTTTGTGGATAGGTTATCACATTCCTGTAGCCACAAGACTGAATTTTGGGGCCAGGAGGGTAAGTTGTCTATATTACAAACCGGCAATATATATCTGAGTTCTGTCTTTGAAATTGATTCATGAATGAGGAACAATCACCTTAGATGTATAATTGAGTTCAGTTATTTGGTCTAAATAGATGAAACTGTATCCAACTGAAATGAATATAGAAGCATCAGATACAATGTGTCTTCTGATGATTATGGATGTACATCTGTTTTTCGTTAGATCCCCTGTGATTTGTTTGTCTGATTGAAGATTGTGATTTCTACTTTGTAACTTTTGAAATGACTGATGAAGGTGGAAGAAAAAGTGGGTATGATCCACTGAAACATATGTTGACGCTTTTAATTTGCCTAAACTGTTGTCGGCAATTTAAGGAGGAAAGATTAGAGCTTTCCCTCTTAGCCTTGGGATGTAATACACAACAGTTTTTACTGAATGGACTAAACTGGTTTCCAATTATGAAGGGGTTGGTGGGGGATGGGGCTTTTCTTTTTTTTTTTAAATAAAAAAAGAATTACTAATCGGAATACCAATTGAATTTTATTTTTCTCAGATTGATAGGGATTCACTTATTTGCTAAAAATCAAGGAGTTCATTTGTTTGAAATGATTGTCTCAAATTGATTGAATATTTTTCATTAAGAAATAAAATAACAATTTCTAATTATTTGTATTAGCTGTAATTATTCAAAGGAAGTTGCGGACTTGGAAGAGTTGTCGGTTAGAATATATTAACATTCTCTATGAATCAGTGTGCATTCTGAAGGCCAGAAAGATGAATTTGAGGTGACATCTCCAAGTTTTCTTCCAGAGGTCAATGAACATAATACTTTGAGGCATCTACAAAGTGATTAAAACACCTTTGCAAAAGCACAAATAAAGCTTCAGTTTGTTCATGAATAAATATACCAGATACACTACCTGAGAGCTCTGAAGTTCATTTGTGGAGGACTAATGTCAAATGTTATATGGCAGCGTTCAGGAACCTCTAAATTGGAGATTTGGAGAAACAAACCTGCAAAGCTTAATTTATCTATTAACTTGTATTCAAGTGGAGGACATTTTAGACTGGGGAAAGCTAAAATGTCAGCTTCATTGCTTAACAAATCGTGAATCTCCTATCTAAATCTATTTATTTAGTGTTTTATAGAGCTCGAACGTGACCCGTTAGGGTATCAGAGGGCTTTACAGGGATAACACGTTGTATACAAGCATGAAATAGTCAAAGAAAAGAAAAAAAACTTAAGTAGGAGTAGAAGGAGGTGAAACATTTGGGGAATAACAGGGTGTATACAATGTTCAGATCATAATGCAGACAAATCCAGCAAATACATTTGTGGGAGTACAAGGTCAGTACAAGATGGATATTGCTAATATGTGTCCTGGAGTGCTAAAGAGGTGTCTGAGATTATTTTCCAGTGCTGATGTAAATTTTTAACGTTGATTCATGATGTGATATTACAGTATTATGAGATGCAGCAATCTGCCATCATTTTCAAGCACTTATGTCAATTTTTGATGTCCATCTTTCTTCAGAGTAACTCCATAGTCTGATATCAGGCTTCTGGCATCATGGCATAGTGGACCATATTTCTGTAATGGTGCAGTCTGAAGAGTGGCTCTTAAGGTGATGTCACAGTCTGATATTGCTTTTTCGGGGTGCACCATTTCATTTCCCATGCCTCTCTTATTGCAAATATGACATAAACATTTAGAGGTCAGGTGAGCCGGGACTCATAGCAGACTAAGCCCTAGTTACGAGTACGGAGGTCTTGAGACTGCCATACCGTCGGTGGAGGGCGGCCAGCCGCCTCCTCATCAGTCCAATCGCCTGATTACGAGAAGGGTGATTGGACCGCCCCAAGACAGCCGCAACCACCAGGATCTTGGATCCCGCGGCAGCGTCGGTAGGGAAAACGGTGAGCTATGGATGTGGTGCAATTGCCGGCACTGCCATGGCGATTACAACCTGCGTTTCCGCTGACCTTTTCATGGCGGGGACTCTGCCATGAAAAGGTCGGCTGAAAGGCAGGGAAGGGGCCCCAACCAGGGCCTCACGGCATTGTAGCCAATGGAGGGATGTACATGGGGGCCAAATGTGGTGCCCTCCTCTTCTTGCACTGTAATGCGTGCACTGTGTGCCATGCAGGACATAGTGAATGGTACACAGTGCACCGATGAGCAAGAGGCGGTGCAATGGCGGCAGCATGTGCTGCGGCTCACTGCTGCCGCAACACCGCCTGCCCGGCGGTCAACTCGTTATGCAGCAGTCGGGATGTCGCCGGCTTGGCGGCATACTCACGAACGCTGCAATGGCCATCGGACCACCAAACACGTAATCAGGGTCTAAATGTCAAACCAACTAACAAGGGCTGGAGCTTAAATTCTGAATTCAACTTTGTTTAGAGCTCTGCTGTGTGAATTCCAGCCTTTGGCATTTCCAGGGTGTTCAAGAAGCTAGTCCACCACAGTGGGAACACTTTGGCAGACCCCTTGAATTAATGGGAAAGGGTGCCTGGACACCTCAAAATGCTACTTTACTTTTAAGCCAGAGAACTTTGGGGACACAGTGCTGTTATTTTATCTATTTTATATTTGATTTGATTATTGTCATTTTAATTATGTTATTATTTTCATAACAGTCTAGGATTTTGTGTCATCACTACCTGTGATGTCATTGTGGAAGCAGACCCAGAAATCCAAATTTTACAACATTCAAGACACAAAATACACCCGAAAGTCCCCTCAGGGGGTTGATCTTGCGTTAAAAAGCCCCCTCCCCATCAGCAGACCGAACATTAATAGAGCAGAGTAGCAAATAATAAATGGACCACTCAATTACTGAGTTCTAGATCAGGGAAAAATTAAAGGGTTCTATTACACAATATAAAAAATAAGCAGTACAGAATAAATGCCAGAAAAGCTCAAATGCAGAGTACATAATGAGACAATCAGGACTATTCTAAGTCCCAAAATGTAAAGTACAATCATAAGAAAATGGGCAGCATCCCTAGAAGAAAATCCTAAAAATCTGGCTCACCCCCAAAATCAAGGGGTTCTTAGATGCAATTCTTGCATACAAAATGAGAGAAAACAGCAGTTTCATGGTGGTATGACTAAAAGTAACTAATATTTGGCAAATAAGAGCTGTGTTACGTCACATTAAAGCCTATAACACAATCCAATTTCTAAGAACACTTCAAGCCTCGTCAGTGTCATGTCGTCATAAGAAGTTCAACTAAAATGAAACATTTCTAACAGTGGGCTTTACAGCAGTAGAAGAGAGTTTACCCAGCATCAGAACTACAGCGGAAGAAGCCTTGTGCACTTCGCAACATTAAGAACATGAGGAAATTCATTTGCAATACATTCGCACAAGGAAAGAGACTTTGTTTAGAGCTCTGCTGTGTGAATTCCAGCCTTTGGCATTTCCAGGGTGTTCAAGAAGCTAGTCCACCACAGTGGGAACACTTTGGCAGACCCCTTGAATTAATGGGAAAGGGTGCCTGGACACCTCAAAATGCTACTTTACTTTTAAGCCAGAGAACTTTGGGGACACAGTGCTGTTATTTTATCTATTTTATATTTGATTTGATTATTGTCATTTTAATTATGTTATTATTTTCATAACAGTCTAGGATTTTGTGTCATCACTACCTGTGATGTCATTGTGGAAGCAGACCCAGAAATCCAAATTTTACAACATTCAAGACACAAAATACACCCGAAAGTCCCCTCAGGGGGTTGATTTTGCGTTAAAAAGCCCCCTCCCCATCAGCAGACCGAACATTAATAGAGCAGAGTAGCAAATAATAAATAACCTGGACCACTCAATTACTGAGTTCTAGATCAGGGAAAAATTAAAGGGTTCTATTACACAATATAAAAAATAAGCAGTACAGAATAAATGCCAGAAAAGCTCAAATGCAGAGTACGTAATGAGACAATCAGGACTATTCTAAGTCCCAAAATGTAAAGTACAATCATAAGAAAATGGGCAGCATCCCTAGAAGAAAATCCTAAAAATCTGGCTCACCCCCAAAATCAAGGGGTTCTTAGATGCATTTCTTGCATACAAAATGAGAGAAGACAGCAGTTTCATGGTGGTATGACTAAAAGTAACTAATATTTGGCAAATAAGAGCTGTGTTACGTCACATTAAAGCCTATAACACAATCCAATTTCTAAGAACACTTCAAGCCTCGTCAGTGTCATGTCGTCATAAGAAGTTCAACTAAAATGAAACATTTCTAACAGTGGGCTTTACAGCAGTAGAAGAGAGTTTACCCAGCATCAGAACTACAGCGCAAGAAGCCTTGTGCACCTCGCAACATTAAGAACATGAGGAAATTCATTTGCAATACATTCGCACAAGGAAAGAGACAACAGTGATGTCATTTTGTCTTCGTTCGGCAGAGCTGTGGAAGGAAAAAAAGAAACAGAAGAACAGGTTTGAAGAGAAAAGAAACAGGAGTGAGGAGTAAACAGCAAACAGCATCCATATTAAATAAAATGGCGAGGTCACCAAAATGTGGCCTAACTAAAGTACATTAATAAACACACTTCTACACATTATTTTAAACTCATTTCAAGTACATTCATGGTAGTTTTGCGTTGCCATATTAAATCCACCATTAAATTAATTATTCAGGAACACTTATTTTCCACGAAAACGTAAATCTCAAAAACACTTCTACAAATTCCCCCTCTGATTAGTCTATAATCACTAAAAACCTATTAATATAACTTTCTTAATCAAGAAAATCATTTAGTAGACAATATGATCGCTTTCAGTTGCTTTCTGGATTTTTCTTCCACCATCTTTATCTGGTTGTATATATGATCTTTTATATTCTGTACTTCAAACTTTTACTTATTTCTAGATATTTTGTCTTTTATTAAACCATTATTACCTCTATTTCTACATCTCCTAAATACGCACTCAGAGAATTTTAGTAAGAGAAGTAAGACAATTGCACAAACCATTACAAATAAGGCTTCCGGTTTTCCATTTAAACTGATTTTACATATAAATACAAAAGCAAAACTATTTTTCCTTTGTCTGTACTTAGACCTTAAATAGGGCTCCCGGTTTTATGGTATTTAGTTTTTTGACATTTCTGTCTGTATTTATCCATATTTCTTTTTTGTCAACTTTTCTGTATTTATCCATATTTATTATGGGTTTTGTGAAAAAAATAAAGCTGAAACTGAAATATTTTTGCACTTATTTAACAAATACATATGCAGTCATGCTTGAATGCCTGCCAGGTTTCAGTGATATGAACACCTGCAGAAGATAAATCAATGCACTTATATGAAAATACGCACATTTCAGCATCAGCCTTGTGCATATCTGTGAGAAAGTGCCCTCTTTCTGCATGGTTGCCCCCACATTTTTCTGAATTACTGATGTACTTTGACTGAGTATGCCCTTGGCGCCTGCTAATCAGGTACCCAGGGCCTATGTTCTTTCCCTAAAACTGCATTGAAGCCTAAACCCAATTGGCATCTCTGGCCCGAGGTCAGTCCCTGGTAAATGGTACCACAGGTACCCAGGGCACTGTGATCAGAGAAGGCCTCTAAGGGCCGCAGCACTTATTGTGTCACCCTTAGAGGTCCTGTACCACTACACTCACACACTGCCTGTGCAGGCTGCAAGTTTTGGTGCAGAACAAAGTGAAGAGTCGACATGGCACACATCTCTGTGTGCCATGCCTACAACCCACTGCCCTGGCATAGGTCAGTCACCCCTCCAGCTGGGTGCACTATACCAGTGGTTAGGGTACAGGTGCATGAGCCCTGTACCCCTACAGTGTCTAAGTCCATTCTTAGACATTGTAAGTGCAGTGCTGCCATTAAGAGTATATGGTGCTGGGAGTTTGTCATTACAAACGCCACAGCACCATAATGGCTACACTAAAAAATGAGAAGTTTGGTATCAAACTTCTCAGCACATTAAACCCACACTGATGACAGTGTGAGATTTAAGGAAAACTGCACACAGAGGGCATTTTAGAGATGCCCCCTGAAAATTAATCTACCACTAATGTCCAGGCTGAGTGGCTGCTTACAGCACCCACCGCCAGACATGTTTCTGGACCCTTGGGTCAAAAGCCTGCTGCTCTCTGGGGCCTGAAACAATGCACATCCTGGGACGAGGTGCCAAGCCTCCTCCCCCAGGATGGGCAGGGTTCACGAAGGGGAAGCTGCTAAAGAGAGCATGCATTTGAGAAAGTAAGAAAGGTATCCTTATCAAACAATTGAGAAACCCACATAATACCTTTGTCTCTCCATGTTTTCCAGTAAATAGGTTTGTTTTTAATGCATATGAATCTATTATGCCATATAGTGAAAGTAAGGAACGTATCAACATCATAAGGCGCTGAGTGAAGGAGAGTATTCAACACTTTACCTGAATGATTAATAAATGGCGTGGAAAGTTTTTGTGGTTTACATGTGAAAGATAAATATTCCTGAAAAGAAAAGGGGGAAAGAAAAGATCTCTCTAGATCAATCCATAATGGAAAGTTGGGGTTCCTATTGGAGAGTCAGGGAATGGGTCTGACAACCACTTGGATAAATGTCTTAGTAAAAGGGCTTTAGGACTTTTGGGGAAGTCTGGAAAATTGACATCTCCTTCCGATTTGGGGCACAACAGTTTTAGTACTGACATTCTAGTTTTTTTTATTAAGCCACAAAAAGGATATAAGAATGGAAATAATTTTATGAAATAATCTTATTGGTATGGATAAAGGGATATTAGAAATAATGTAAAGAACAATAGGAGTTAACATCATTTTGATGGTATCAAGGCGTCCCCACCATGAAAGATCTAATGGGTGAAATTTAGTTGTGAGAGTAGTCAACTTCTCTATACATTTGTCAAAATTTAGAGAAATGTATGTTTTATTTGATGGAGTGAACCACAAACCTAAATATTTGATATGTTGTGGACTCCAAGTAAAATTAGAGATCAAAAAATCTTCTTTAAAAGTATATTTAGTTAGGGGTGAAATCTCCCACTTTTCATTGTTTAGTTTATAACCCGAAACCATTGTATAGGACTGAACTTCTTTTAAGAAGGGAGATGGGTGCGGTGGGGTTGAGAAAGAAACAAAAGTACATCATCTGCATAAGCTGCTAATTTAATTTGTAAAGAATTTTGAGGGAAAGCCAATAATAGATTTATCTCATTCTGGAAAAGAAAGGTTCTAAATCTAGGTTAAAAAGGAGATAAAGGACAATCTTGCCTTATTCCTCTATGAAGAGTGAAATAAGAAGATGTAGGACCATTAGCCGCTTTCAGATTTGTATAAAGCAAGGAAAAAAAGGAAATGATTTTCGGGCCAAAACCAAACCACGCCAGTGTGTGTAAAATGAAAGGCCAGTACACCCTATCAAAAGCCTTCTCTACATCAAGGGCAATGGCAGCCTGATCATCACTTGACTGCGGTGTCGCAGATGAAGTACTGGCCTGGACATTGGATGGACCTGGGCGACTCTCCGTCTGCATATCCTGCTCTTCCTCCATCTGGGCCCGGTCCTGGTCATCACCTGCATCATCTTGCCTGTCCTCCCACAGGCGTATCTATGTGGCAAATGGGGAGATGAAAAAACTACACATGTGAGACACTATCTCAGTTGCATGCCTGTGCACTGCAGGGATCTGGCTGCTTTGTTGGAATAGTAGGAATGTTGCACTTGCCATAGGTTGGAGGGGGTGCAGAGGTGTGGAGGGATCCTGAGGCCCATGCTGCCTCCGTTTCCTGTGTCCACTTCTGCAGTGGCTCCGAAGATGAGGGGGGGCATCAGATGGTCCGGCTCCGGAACCTTGGGAGTCTCCCATTCGTGCAGCAATCCTCTCCTTGGCCCAAGAGTGCAGCTCATACCATCTTTTCTTGAGGTCCTCAATAGACCTGTCTGCCATACCCAGGGCATTGAATTGAAGCTGCATTTCTTTCCATATTTTATGCATCTCAGAGTCTGGGAATATTTGGAAAAAAGATGCTCATGGTTGTAGCAGCAACCATCCATGAGTATTTCTAGTTCCCTTTCTGAGAACTTGATTTTGTGCAGGTGCTCCCTTGCTCCCTTCTCGCTCTGCTGGCTGGCCATTGCGGGGATTGGTTGGTGCCTGGATGCAGTCCTGGAGTGAGCTGCAGACTTCACAATGTGCTCTTACTGCTCAGCAGGAGTCTCACTGGCCACCACTTCCTGGTTTGGGGTCCTTCAGAAGTTGCAGGAAGTGATTGGGCATTTTCCACACCGCAATCGCTATTAGAAAATGCGGTTGCAATTTGCGACCACATACTGGCTCACAAAATGCGAGTTCGGTAATTGCGATGCAACTCGTCTGCAAGTCGCAATTTGGGGGCCAGATAAATACGTACATTAGATTTTTTGACTCGTAATTAGCGAGTTGCTATTTCTCGCAAATTGGCTCCAAGTCTTTTAGGCAAAAAATGCTAGGGCTGATTAAGAAAGGTAATCTGAGACAAAAGTCTAACTTTACGACTTTTGGTATTCACAGAGCTCATTTACAAGTCATATCTTTACGTCCACAGTCGGGCCTGAATCTCCACACCCGGGCCGTACTCTCCGGCTCGGGACGTACTCTCTGGCTCAGGCCGGATGAAGTGTAATTAATGGGCTAGAAAGCAATTTTTACAAAAAGGAACATTAGGAACGTGTGATAAATGGTAGAGGAGGTCATGAAAAACAGTTTGGGCAGGGAAAAGGGCGTGGCCAGACACTACATCATAACCCAGAAAAGTTTGCTCCTTTGCATCATGGTACAATTTGCGCTCACCACAGCGTTGATTGTAGTGTCAACACTACAGTCAACACTAGGAGCGCTCCCCTTAGTGTTGACTGTAGTGTTGACAATACAGTTAACACTGAGGGGAGCGCAAATTGTGCACTGCATGTACCATGATGCAAATGAGCAATCTTTTCTGGGATATAATGTGTGTCTAACCACACACTTTATCACATGTTCCTAATATTCCCTTTTGTAAAAATTGCATTCTGGCCCACTAATTACACTTCATTTGGCCCGAGCTGGAGAGTACTGCCCGAGCCGGAGAGAACAGCCCGGGTGCGGAGATTCCGGCCCTACTGCGGACGTAAAGATACGACTCGTAAATGATCTCTGTCAATATCGAAAGTTGTAAAGTTAGACTTTTGCCTCAGTTTACCTTTCTTAATCAGCCCCAGCATTTTTTGCCTAAAAGACTTGGGAGCCAATTTGTGAGAAATAGCAACTCGCTAATTACGAGTCAATAAATCTAATGTACATATTTATCTGACCCCCAAATTGCGACTTGCAGACGAGTTGCATCGCAATTACCGAACTCGCATTTTGTGAGCCAGTATATGGTCGCAAATTGCGACCGCAGTTGCTAATAGCGATTGCGGTGTGAAAAATGCCCAATCACTTCCTGCAACTTCTGAAGGACCCCAAACCAGGAAGTGGTGGCCAGTGAGATTCCTGCTGAGCAGTAAGAGCACATTGTGAAGTCTGCAGCTCACTCCAGGACTGCATCCAGGCACCAACCAAGCCCCGCAATGGCCAGCCAGCAGAGCGAGAAGGGAGCAAGAGAGTGCCTGCACAAAATCAAGTTCTCAGAAAGGGAACTAGAAATCCTTTGTGAATCGGCCCACTGTTATTATTTCTCCTACTTAGAAATTACTCAAATCCATTATAGGGTAATGGAGAAATTAAATTCCCCCAATTATTTTGTAATATTTCACTGTAGCTGTTCCTCAGTGTTGGCGCATGTGGTTTTCCTTTCAGAGAGGGATCGAGTGCATTCCAGACATGGGAGCACGAAATTCCCAGGACCTCGTATGCGTAGCACAGGACTTTTCCAGGCAGCAGTCATGCGCGCCACGTAATATAGGGTTGCAACTCTGCCACAATTTTATTGGCATTGAGCATCATTTATATGTTGGTAAGAAGTCCACTGTCTGCGAAGGGGCGGAGGTCTTGACTAGCACTCTTTCAGAGGACTGAACTCCCTCTGTATAGATTCCTACCTGCATGGCAGAAACGTCTGTGTTGTAAAGTGAGTGACTGCCATAGTGACTTCCTTTCTAGCACTGAAGGATTTTGAGTGGGTGTCGTGTTCATAGCGCCAGCACAGTAACATTTTCGTTCAGGTTCTCAGTACAAAATATAAAGGCAGTCAAGTTAAATCTTAACTGAAACTGGGGTTAAATGCCAGTCCTGGCTCCCCTTTGTGGATAGGTTATCACATTCCTGTAGCCACAAGACTGAATTTTGGGGCCAGGAGGGTAAGTTGTCTATATTACAAACCGGCAATATATATCTGAGTTCTGTCTTTGAAATTGATTCATGAATGAGGAACAATCACCTTAGATGTATAATTGAGTTCAGTTATTTGGTCTAAATAGATGAAACTGTATCCAACTGAAATGAATATAGAAGCATCAGATACAATGTGTCTTCTGATGATTATGGATGTACATCTGTTTTTCGTTAGATCCCCTGTGATTTGTTTGTCTGATTGAAGATTGTGATTTCTACTTTGTAACTTTTGAAATGACTGATGAAGGTGGAAGAAAAAGTGGGTATGATCCACTGAAACATATGTTGACGCTTTTAATTTGCCTAAACTGTTGTCGGCAATTTAAGGAGGAAAGATTAGAGCTTTCCCTCTTAGCCTTGGGATGTAATACACAACAGTTTTTACTGAATGGACTAAACTGGTTTCCAATTATGAAGGGGTTGGTGGGGGATGGGGCTTTTCTTTTTTTTTTTAAATAAAAAAAGAATTACTAATCGGAATACCAATTGAATTTTATTTTTCTCAGATTGATAGGGATTCACTTATTTGCTAAAAATCAAGGAGTTCATTTGTTTGAAATGATTGTCTCAAATTGATTGAATATTTTTCATTAAGAAATAAAATAACAATTTCTAATTATTTGTATTAGCTGTAATTATTCAAAGGAAGTTGCGGACTTGAAAGAGTTATCGGTTAGAATATATTAACATTCTCTATGAATCAGTGTGCATTCTGAAGGCCAGAAAGATGAATTTGAGGTGACATCTCCAAGTTTTCTTCCAGAGGTCAATGAACATAATACTTTGAGGCATCTACAAAGTGATTAAAACACCTTTGCAAAAGCACAAATAAAGCTTCAGTTTGTTCATGAATAAATATACCAGATACACTACCTGAGAGCTCTGAAGTTCATTTGTGGAGGACTAATGTCAAATGTTATATGGCAGCGTTCAGGAACCTCTAAATTGGAGATTTGGAGAAACAAACCTGCAAAGCTTAATTTATCTATTAACTTGTATTCAAGTGGAGGATATTTTAGACTGGGGAAAGCTAAAATGTCAGCTTCATTGCTTAACAAATCGTGAATCTCCTATCTAAATCTATTTATTTAGTGTTTTATAGAGCTCGAACGTGACCCGTTAGGGTATCAGAGGGCTTTACAGGGATAACACGTTGTATACAAGCATGGAATAGTCAAAGAAAAGAAAAAAAACTTAAGTAGGAGTAGAAGGAGGTGAAACATTTGGGGAATAACAGGGTGTATACAATGTTCAGATCATAATGCAGACAAATCCAGCAAATACATTTGTGGGAGTACAAGGTCAGTACAAGATGGATATTGCTAATATGTGTCCTGGAGTGCTAAAGAGGTGTCTGAGATTATTTTCCAGTGCTGATGTAAATTTTTAACGTTGATTCATGATGTGATATTACAGTATTATGAGATGCAGCAATCTGCCATCATTTTCAAGCACTTATGTCAATTTTTGATGTCCATCTTTCTTCAGAGTAACTCCATAGTCTGATATCAGGCTTCTGGCATCATGGCATAGTGGACCATATTTCTGTAATGGTGCAGTCTGAAGAGTGGCTCTTAAGGTGATGTCACAGTCTGATATTGCTTTTTCGGGGTGCACCATTTCATTTCCCATGCCTCTCTTATTGCAAATATGACATAAACATTTAGAGGTCAGGTGAGCCGGGACTCATAGCAGACTAAGCCCTAGTTACGAGTACGGAGGTCTTGAGACTGCCATACCGTCGGTGGAGGGCGGCCAGCCGCCTCCTCATCAGTCCAATCGCCTGATTACGAGAAGGGTGATTGGACCGCCCCAAGACAGCCGCAACCACCAGGATCTTGGATCCCGCGGCAGCGTCGGTAGGGAAAACGGTGAGCTATGGATGTGGTGCAATTGCCGGCACTGCCATGGCGATTACAACCTGCGTTTCCGCTGACCTTTTCATGGCGGGGACTCTGCCATGAAAAGGTCGGCTGAAAGGCAGGGAAGGGGCCCCAACCAGGGCCTCACGGCATTGTAGCCAATGGAGGGATGTACATGGGGGCCAAATGTGGTGCCCTCCTCTTCTTGCACTGTAATGCGTGCACTGTGTGCCATGCAGGACATAGTGAATGGTACACAGTGCACCGATGAGCAAGAGGCGGTGCAATGGCGGCAGCATGTGCTGCGGCACACTGCTGCCGCAACACCGCCTGCCCGGCGGTCAACTCGTTATGCAGCAGTCGGGATGTCGCCGGCTTGGCGGCATACTCACGAACGCTGCAATGGCCATCGGACCACCAAACACGTAATCAGGGTCTAAATGTCAAAACAACTAACAAGGGCTGGAGCTTACATTCTGAATTCAACTTTGTTTAGAGCTCTGCTGTGTGAATTCCAGCCTTTGGCATTTCCAGGGTGTTCAAGAAGCTAGTCCACCACAGTGGGAACACTTTGGCAGACCCCTTGAATTAATGGGAAAGGGTGCCTGGACACCTCAAAATGCTACTTTACTTTTAAGCCAGAGAACTTTGGGGACACAGTGCTGTTATTTTATCTATTTTATATTTGATTTGATTATTGTCATTTTAATTATGTTATTATTTTCATAACAGTCTAGGATTTTGTGTCATCACTACCTGTGATGTCATTGTGGAAGCAGACCCAGAAATCCAAATTTTACAACATTCAAGACACAAAATACACCCGAAAGTCCCCTCAGGGGGTTGATCTTGCGTTAAAAAGCCCCCTCCCCATCAGCAGACCGAACATTAATAGAGCAGAGTAGCAAATAATAAATAACCTGGACCACTCAATTACTGAGTTCTAGATCAGGGAAACATTAAAGGGTTCTATTACACAATATAAAAAATAAGCAGTACAGAATAAATGCCAGAAAAGCTCAAATGCAGAGTACATAATGAGACAATCAGGACTATTCTAAGTCCCAAAATGTAAAGTACAATCATAAGAAAATGGGCAGCATCCCTAGAAGAAAATCCTAAAAATCTGGCTCACCCCCAAAATCAAGGGGTTCTTAGATGCAATTCTTGCATACAAAATGAGAGAAAACAGCAGTTTCATGGTGGTATGACTAAAAGTAACTAATATTTGGCAAATAAGAGCTGTGTTACGTCACATTAAAGCCTATAACACAATCCAATTTCTAAGAACACTTCAAGCCTCGTCAGTGTCATGTCGTCATAAGAAGTTCAACTAAAATGAAACATTTCTAACAGTGGGCTTTACAGCAGTAGAAGAGAGTTTACCCAGCATCAGAACTACAGCGGAAGAAGCCTTGTGCACTTCGCAACATTAAGAACATGAGGAAATTCATTTGCAATACATTCGCACAAGGAAAGAGACTTTGTTTAGAGCTCTGCTGTGTGAATTCCAGCCTTTGGCATTTCCAGGGTGTTCAAGAAGCTAGTCCACCACAGTGGGAACACTTTGGCAGACCCCTTGAATTAATGGGAAAGGGTGCCTGGACACCTCAAAATGCTACTTTACTTTTAAGCCAGAGAACTTTGGGGACACAGTGCTGTTATTTTATCTATTTTATATTTGATTTGATTATTGTCATTTTAATTATGTTATTATTTTCATAACAGTCTAGGATTTTGTGTCATCACTACCTGTGATGTCATTGTGGAAGCAGACCCAGAAATCCAAATTTTACAACATTCAAGACACAAAATACACCCGAAAGTCCCCTCAGGGGGTTGATCTTGCGTTAAAAAGCCCCCTCCCCATCAGCAGACCGAACATTAATAGAGCAGAGTAGCAAATAATAAATAACCTGGACCACTCAATTACTGAGTTCTAGATCAGGGAAACATTAAAGGGTTCTATTACACAATATAAAAAATAAGCAGTACAGAATAAATGCCAGAAAAGCTCAAATGCAGAGTACATAATGAGACAATCAGGACTATTCTAAGTCCCAAAATGTAAAGTACAATCATAAGAAAATGGGCAGCATCCCTAGAAGAAAATCCTAAAAATCTGGCTCACCCCCAAAATCAAGGGGTTCTTAGATGCAATTCTTGCATACAAAATGAGAGAAGACAGCAGTTTCATGGTGGTATGACTAAAAGTAACTAATATTTGGCAAATAAGAGCTGTGTTACGTCACATTAAAGCCTATAACACAATCCAATTTCTAAGAACACTTCAAGCCTCGTCAGTGTCATGTCGTCATAAGAAGTTCAACTAAAATGAAACATTTCTAACAGTGGGCTTTACAGCAGTAGAAGAGAGTTTACCCAGCATCAGAACTACAGCGCAAGAAGCCTTGTGCACTTCGCAACATTAAGAACATGAGGAAATTCATTTGCAATACATTCGCACAAGGAAAGAGACAACAGTGATGTCATTTTGTCTTCGTTCAGCAGAGCTGTGGAAGGAAAAAAAGAAACAGAAGAACAGGTTTGAAGAGAAAAGAAACAGGAGTGAGGAGTAAACAGCAAACAGCATCCATATTAAATAAAATGGCGAGGTCACCAAAATGTGGCCTAACTAAAGTACATTAATAAACACACTTCTACACATTATTTTAAACTCATTTCAAGTACATTCATGGTAGTTTTGCGTTGCCATATTAAATCCACCATTAAATTAATTATTCAGGAACACTTATTTTCCACGAAAACGTAAATCTCAAAAACACTTCTACAAATTCCCCCTCTGATTAGTCTATAATCACTAAAAACCTATTAATATAACTTTCTTAATCAAGAAAATCATTTAGTAGACAATATGATCGCTTTCAGTTGCTTTCTGGATTTTTCTTCCACCATCTTTATCTGGTTGTATATATGATCTTTTATATTCTGTACTTCAAACTTTTACTTATTTCTAGATATTTTGTCTTTTATTAAACCATTATTACCTCTATTTCTACATCTCCTAAATACGCACTCAGAGAATTTTAGTAAGAGAAGTAAGACAATTGCACAAACCATTACAAATAAGGCTTCCGGTTTTCCATTTAAACTGATTTTACATATAAATACAAAAGCAAAACTATTTTTCCTTTGTCTGTACTTAGACCTTAAATAGGGCTCCCGGTTTTATGGTATTTAGTTTTTTGACATTTCTGTCTGTATTTATCCATATTTCTTTTTTGTCAACTTTTCTGTATTTATCCATATTTATTATGGGTTTTGTGAAAAAAATAAAGCTGAAACTGAAATATTTTTGCACTTATTTAACAAATACATATGCAGTCATGCTTGAATGCCTGCCAGGTTTCAGTGATATGAACACCTGCAGAAGATAAATCAATGCACTTATATGAAAATACGCACATTTCAGCATCAGCCTTGTGCATATCTGTGAGAAAGTGCCCTCTTTCTGCATGGTTGCCCCCACATTTTTCTGAATTACTGATGTACTTTGACTGAGTGTGCCCTTGGCGCCTGCTAATCAGGTACCCAGGGCCTATGTTCTTTCCCTAAAACTGCATTGAAGCCTAAACCCAATTGGCATCTCTGGCCCGAGGTCAGTCCCTGGTAAATGGTACCACAGGTACCCAGGGCACTGTGATAAGAGAAGGCCTCTAAGGGCCGCAGCACTTATTGTGTCACCCTTAGAGGTCCTGTACCACTACACTCACACACTGCCTGTGCAGGCTGCAAGTTTTGGTGCAGAACAAAGTGAAGAGTCGACATGGCACACATCTCTGTGTGCCATGCCTACAACCCACTGCCCTGGCATAGGTCAGTCACCCCTCCAGCTGGGTGCACTATACCAGTGGTTAGGGTACAGGTGCATGAGCCCTGTACCCCTACAGTGTCTAAGTCCATTCTTAGACATTGTAAGTGCAGTGCTGCCATTAGGAGTATATGGTGCTGGGAGTTTGTCATTACAAACGCCACAGCACCATAATGGCTACACTAAAAAATGAGAAGTTTGGTATCAAACTTCTCAGCACATTAAACCCACACTGATGACAGTGTGAGATTTAAGGAAAACTGCACACAGAGGGCATCTTAGAGATGCCCCCTGAAAATTAATCTACCACTAATGTCCAGGCTGAGTGGCTGCTTACAGCAGCCACCACCAGACATGTTTCTGGACCCTTGGGTCGAAAGCCTGCTGCACTCTGGGGCCTGAAACAATGCACATCCGGGGACGAGGTGCCAAGCCTCCTCCCCCAGGATGGGCAGGGTTCACGAAGGGGAAGCTTCAAAGGCTTGCCGCCTTTGTGAGCTTCCCCAGGCCACTTGCTGCTGTCAGCAACTGGTCCCCACTGGTTCTGACCCCCACTTTGGGCAGGAGAACCAGTGGGAAAAACAAGTGAGGAAGAGAGGTGTGCCCACCTCTGCCAACTCCACCCCTAAGTTGGGGGAGGCGAGGTGAAGCACAACTCTAAGTCCACGCCATCTTGAAGATGGGGGGAATCAGCCAACCTGGGATAGGCACATGCCCCCCTCCCACCGGAGGGTGGCATAATAGGGGGTGTACCTACCACAGGGAAGGGACCCATTGATCCCTGCCTTTTACCTACCTGTAACACCCCTAAATCTAGTATTTAGGGGCACCCCTGAACCTTGCTTCCTCAGACAAGAACCTGCAACAAGAAAAGAAGAAGAAGGACCGAACAGCTGTGCCAAAGCTAACAAAAAGAAGACGCCCACTGACTTGGCCCCAGCCCGACCGACCTGTCGCCACCTCGAACCTGCTCCTGCGAAATCCCGGTGTGTCCTGCAGCCAGCAACCTCAAAAACCCCGTAGGACCTGCCTGCCTTCAAGCACAAAAACTTTGTTTCCCCCGACCACCGGATTTGTTCACCTGCAACCTCTGGCTTTGGCCGGACACTGCAAATCCGCCCACTCTGCACCCGCCGCCCATTGCCCGAGCTCGAGCTCGAGTGGGCAAACACCACGAGGAGGTCCCCTTGGAGATCCTGACTCGAGATCCGGCGACTCCTGACCTGCCTCAAGCCTCCAGCCGACGCTTGCAGCCTGAATCCAGTAGGCCCTCCTAACTGCGACCAGGATCTGGTAAGAAGATCCGACCACAAAAGGCACCCCTGCACCCGATGCCCCACGGCCTTGTGTGCCCAAACCGATGGTGCCTTACCAACCCCTAACTTTCCAACTTACCTTTCGAAGTGGTGGTCGCACCCAGAAGACCTTCGTCCCCGAGCCTGCAGTGTCTTTCCAAACCGAAGGTTCTCCATTGAAACCAACAGGGCGCCCGACGTCGAAACAGCACCCTGCACCAGGCCGCCCTAGTGCTGCTGAGGGTGCACCTTTGGTGCTAATTTGTTTCCCATTTGCCCTGAGCTAAAGTCCCAGAGCTTTGCTCCCACAACCCAGTGGCCTGCTTGCCAGCAGCCACCACCCGGAGGCCCCCTACCCCCAGTGGATAAAATTGAGCCTCAGCACTCTGCACCCGGCCGCCTTAGTGCCGCTGAGGGTGTAACAAGAGTGCATCCTTGACCGTGGGGGACCCCTGAGTCTACCCCCAGAACCTCAACTCCCACTACCAAATACTTACTTCAAAACCGATAACACTATTTTCTTCCAGAGGATAACATTGACTGTTTTTCTGTGAAATGTTTCTAAGTGTGAAGTTTGAGAAACTAAAGAAATTCTTTAAAATTACACAATCTAATAAAAACGATTTTACTAACCTGTTTTCAGGAAATGTCCCAGAGTAGTATCTAGGTATACTACTCTGTGTAAGACTAGTAATCTCAAAAGTTACTTACCTGCTATTTTACTAAAAAGCCTATTCAAGTCTATGTACCGCATTTACTAAGTATTGCATTTTTATGCATCCATACTGTAAATTAAACCAAAGTGCATATACAATTATCATTCAATCTGTATTTCAATTGCATTACTACTGTAAAGTATTTATTGCTTACCTGTGCCAGGCTTGCTTGGTTCTAGAAAATAAAATAACTAAAAGAATATTTTTATACAAAAACAATTGGTCTGAAGTTCAGTCTTTGAGTGTATGAATTTATTTGCTGACTGAGGGCCATCTGTATCAAGCTATTTTGCGATCGCAAACACTGTGAATCGTAAAAAAACAGTATTTGCAATCTCAAAATAGCCTCCTCCAATGTATAACGGGGTTCCGCATCGCAAAGTAGGAATTCGCAATATTTGTGAATACCTATTTTGCGAGTCCCACAATTTGCGAATATCCATTTGCGACTTCGCAAATACCAAAGTGCAATTTGCGATATTCACAATTAGCTCTGTCGCAAATTGCAAAATCTCAAAAGCTATGTAGCAAAAAAATCGCAAATTGCGATTCCTCTAAATTCGCAATTTTGCACCTGAGTTTTACCACCAACTCAAAGCATGTGGTAACCAGGTGCAACCTATTTAAACAGGCCCACAATGCAACAGGGACTTCCACAATGGCAGCGCTGTATGTGATAGCCAGAAGGATGCGGATTCAAGCAGCAGCACAGAGAAGGAGGCGACAGGAACGGGTCTTCAGAGTGCGCATCACTGTGTTCCAGCAGACCGAGGAAGAGATACATGAGAAGTATAGGCTGGACTCAGCTACCATACTGGACTTGATTGCTGAGCTAAAACCTATGCTTGAACACCCAACCCGCAGGGCCCAAACCATTCCACCACATGTGCAGGTCCTGTGTTCACTGCACTTACTGGCATCAGGGAGCTTCCAGGGTGTGATAGCGACAGCAGGAGGGGTCTCCCAGAGTTGCCTGTCACGCTTCTTCCATGCATACCTGGATGCAATGACACAGAGGCTGCATCATCACATCGCATTCCCCGCCACACAACTGGCATTGCAGCAGACCAAACTTGACTTCTACCAGATTGCCCAATTTCCCCATGTCATTGGTTGCATAGATGGTACCCATGTAGCCCTCTCACCCTTCTCAAACAATGAGTACGTATTCAGAAATCGCAAATCATTCCACTCACTCAACATACAGGTAATCTGCAGCGCTAAATATATCATAACCGATATAGTGGCAAAATACCCTGGCAGTACACACGATTCCTTCATTTTCAGACACAGTGGGATATACACACATCTCACTGGGGGCGAATTTGGCGAGGGCTACCTGCTAGGTAAATGCATGTTAAGCACTCTTACATACAGCTAAGGGCTGAAGTGAGAGGACAGTGACTAACTGTATGTCTTTCATCCTGTAGTTGACAGTGCATATGCAGTCCGCAAATTCATCCTCACACCGTACCTCAAAGTTTCGCTGCCTGCATAAAAGTGGAGGAGCACTACAATACAGCCCAGAGACCTGCTGCAAGATTGTGGCTACTTGTGTCATGCTGCACAACATTGCGACTAGAAAAGGCATACCAGTGGAAGTCACAGATACTGAATCAGATGAGGATGAGGTACCAGGTCCACGTTGCAGACCAGCAGGTGGTGTAGGGGCAGCTGCGGGCCGACAGAGACGTGATGAGATTACACACAACTTTCTCTAGGTGAGTAATGATGACACAATGCAAGAAATTAATTGGGCATGACTGTGTTTTATTGTACCTTAGCTCCAGCTAAATAGCAGTCACACAGGCTACAAATACACTTTATGTGTGGCACATTCTGTTGCACATATCATGTACACAGTGCATGTGTAATGGGCAAACGAAAGTCCATAGGCCATGGGTTACTTCACCCATTAGCATTCTGCATTGGTGACAGTTCATTCCTTGCGTGCACGTCCTGCAGTTACACGCTCAAGATGCGGACTGCTCTCCCTTGAGGCATCTGACGGTGCGCCCTGCCTCCCACTATGCCGTCTGGGTTCTGCAATTTGTGGGGTGATGCTGCATCGGCACGAGAGCTCCTCACTGTCCCCTGAGCCCAGGAGACCTTTGCCACCTATGGCAGCTGTCTGCAGCTGGTCTACTGCATTTCTCACCTGCACCAACCTTTTGGCCACATCCTGGCTGCAGTGTGCCATTTCGACCTGCATAGTCACTGTGCGGCGTGACAGCACGGAAGTGGCATTTGACAAGCGGTTGACCTCCTTGCTATATGGGTCCAGACGGGTGAACAGACATTGTTTTCCCCTGCATCTGGATGCCTGGTCTCTTTTTATCGCTCCCGTCATTTCCCTGATGCTGTCCGCACCGGCCTTTTTTATCATTGAGCTCTCTGATGCCCTACTTCATGTCAGTGAGGTTATGGTTCACAGACACCAGCTGCCTTTGTATTGACTTCATGCTTCTGGCTTGCAGGCGCTGGAACTTCACCATGGTACCTTCCAGGCTGGAAAATACCGCAGGATCCTCTACAGCGTCTGCACTGGTGTATGCCCTTGGCCTGCGTCTCCTGCAACTCTCTCCCCTACAGTGCACAGGGGGCTGTTCCTGCTGTGGCTGTGCCTCACCCTCTATGGACTCTGGTTCTCCCTTCAACAGTGGGCGTGGAGGCACAATCTGACGGTGTCTCTGTGAGACAGGTGTTGGCAGTGTCGTCTGCTCTGTGTCCTCTCCCCATGCCTGGTCCTCTGTGTGTGCTGCCTCCTCGGCTTCAGTGTTGTCATCCTGTGGTTCAGGTACACCTGTAAATGAAAAAGCACTTTTTATTGTGTGTTCTGCTTCCCATTGTTCACTGAATAAAGTTTTCTGCATTTAGGTTAGCTATGTACTGTCCTGCATGTTTGCCTTTACTAATGTGCTTCAAAAGCTTATACATTGCTGTGTGTCATTGCTCCACTGTATTATGTGTGTGACTACATTTCCCATGATGCAATGCTGGGTGGGTTGGAATATGTGGAATGGAGTTGAGTTGTTACTTTGTAGTTGGGGCATTCCTGAGTGTGTGGTTAAGTTGGTAATGTATCAGGGCTGATTTAGCATGCATCTTACCTTGTCTGATGTTGGGCGTGTCGGAGCTGTCGATGTCAGCCACCCCGCTGATGCTTTCAGGCTGTAGGGTGGACTCCACCATCTCCTCAAGGGGCGTGGATTCTGTCTCGGTGGATGTACCCCCGCCAGTCTTCTTTGCCTCCGCAAGCCTGGTTGCAACCTTGTCCTTGGACCTGGAGCGCATGTCATACCAGCACTTGCGTAGGTCAGCAATGGAGCGCTGGGTTACACCGATGGCATTCACCTTTGCCTGTATCTCCAGCCATATTTCCTTTTCTGTGATTCAGGGACATGAAGGGATTTTTTTCCCAAACAATAACTCATGGCTATGGACCATCTCTTCAAAGAGTACCTCCTGCTCCTTCTCACTGAATTTGTGCTTCCTTTTCCTCCAAGATTCCTCCTTCTCCTTCTCCTGTGGATCCATTTGGTTTTGGTGTTGTTGCAGTCCACAGTGGTTTGCTTCTCCTCCCAGCCTCGGACACAGCCTCAGGCAATCAGTAACAGCATGGGCAGCCACACTTCCTGGGTGTGATGTCATCAAGCTGCACCTGAATAGCAGATTCGCTAAATCTGCGATTTCTTAATTGCGAATTCGCAAATAAGGAATCGCTATTATGAAGTTCACAAATTAATTCTGCAAATTTTAAGGAATCGGAACATTATTGCGAGGTTTTAACGGAATCGTGTTTTGCGATTCTCAGAATGCGATTCGCTAAAAATCGCTATTTGAGAATAGCAAAACTCTTTTTTGATACATATGCCCCTGAGTGTGTACAACAAATGCTTAACACTGTCCTTTGATGCTGCCTTCCTGCTCGACCACACTACCACAAATGGAGAGTAAGGTTCTCTCTAACTTTACCTCTGCCTACCTTTGGGGTTCCACTGGACTCTGTGCACACTATACCTTACTTTGGTATAGTATATACAGAGCCAGCTTCCTCAATAGCTAATGCTGTTTAAGCCTCTTTACTAAAATTCCTTTCTTTTTTAACCCCCTTACCTATCAATCCACACAGTTATTGGCTTGGCAGTCATGGCAAAGTGCATTAAGAATCACTCAAAAAGCACAGAATTTCCGTTTTTATCCACATTTAAAAGTAAATAGAGACAAGAAAATAAATGTTTTTCTGTCTGTATCTATCTGTAAAAATCAGTAAACGGAAAACAGTGAGGGGGCGTGGCCAAGCGGTCCAACATGGCGGACACGCTTTAGATGAGCTCCGGAGGCCTGTTTCAACATCCGACTACCATCCTGTGCCATAGGGCGTTTTTCTTTCCCCCCAGGTTTTCCTGCACTGCGCCTTTCTGTGCCATTCATCTTGCGGTGGTGTTTGGCCGCCGAATTGAGGTCAGTGAAGCCGGCCAGCGGAGCCATCTGCTGGATTGGTGCCTGCCGCCTGTGCCCTTGCGCCCTTGCACCCCTGCTCCGCTAGCGCACAGCGCCCTATCTGCGCTGAGAGTCCGCAGACGACCTCCTGAGGCTCCCTGGCGACGACCCGGAGGGCGAGAGTGATAATCCAACACCGAGGAGCTGCGGTGCTGTTCTCCGGCCCATGTGGTAGAGGGCTCGAGAACGAGCGCGTGTGCTCCCTGCGGCTTGCCTTCATGCCACTTCTCTATTCGGCGGCCCCGCTGGCCGGGGCAGCTGTTAACTGTCCCCCCCACCGCTGGCTGTATGCGGACACCGGAGGGAGGCGCACAGATCCTGGGCTGGACCAAAGCTGGGCCGGGCCTCGGCCGAGGTGCGCTGTGGTTGGCGGGCCTGAAGATTGGTGACGCCGAGACCTGTGGCCTGAGCGGGACTGCGGAGGACTTTGCCTAAGGTCAGTGTGTGGCCCCCTGGCCTCGGTTCTGCCCCGGAGACCTTTGGCTCTCCCTGCGTGCTGTGCTCCTACCCACACCCCCCCATCTGCACTGATCGTCAGACCCCTCGGGGTCCTTGGGGGGCCTTCTTCTGTACTGCGGCCTCTTGGCGGAGCGGTGGTGGAGTGCAGCTGGCGCTACGTAGGATCGGACACGGAGCTGCCCCCCGCAGCCTCAGTCCTAACTCGAGGCCCTCTATATACACCACTACTGAGGCTACTTGGCTCCTACGGCCTGCACCCCTTCCCAATTCTGTGCCTTGGCTGTAGCGTCAGGCTGGCTCATCGGCCCGCGCTGTGCTCATTGTGCAATTGCCTCCCACCGACAACCCTGCGAGGGACCTGCCCCCCCTGCTCATCGAGTGTGGCGTGAAGAGGGGCTGCCGTCGGTATGTGCCAGGGGGCAATACCTTCTTATCGCAGCTCCTGTGAAGTGCCCCCCCACCTACAATCCTCGCGTCGCGACGGTGTTCTGGCCAGCGGTGGCACCCACTAGGGGGGTGGGGAGTCGCCTACGTAGGCCCCGGTGCAGCTTGTGTGTGGGTTGGCTCCGTGCCTGCTTCCCTGCCCGCCAGGGAGCTGCACAATATCTGCACTGCCTAATTGCTGTGGGGAGCCCTTCCAACTTTTCTGCCTCTCCAGTGCTTCTGTTTCCGCAACAGTGGATTTAGATACGGACGTACCGCCTGCTGGCCTCTACCAGACTAGACTGGCGCTGTGAAGGCTTCTCTGCCACCACCAATCATGACGTGAGAAATTACAGAACACTAAGCAGAGTACGCTGAATCACTATGACGGCTCTGGGGCGCAGTCAGCGGATCCACCGAGCCAGGTTGCTTCTGGTCCGGAAAATGCTGCGTTGATGGTGGCAATCACACAGTCGTGAGATGCCCTGAAGGCCAATATTGGAGCAGTGGGGTCGGACGTGATGCTGATCCACCAAGATCTCCGCAAGGCGGTGGACAGGATTATGGAGGCGGAGACCCAGATCTCAACCATGGAAGATACGGTCGCATCCCTCCACAAGGTGTCTGCTCTGGAAACTATCACCAAGGGTTTGGCACCTAGGGCAGAGGATGCCGAAGGCAGGGCCCGGAGAAACAACCTCCGATTTGTTGGCTTTCCCGAGCGCTGCGAGGACAATGAGGTGGAGCAATTCCTTACTACGTGGATCATGGGCTGGATTCCTCAAGTATCTCTATCTAAGTGCTTTGTTGTTGAGCGAGCACACCGTGCCTTGACAAAAAAACCTCCGACAGGGGCCAGGCCTCGACCCATTATAGCCCGGTTTCTGAACTTTCATGATGTGATCCTCACACAGGCCAGATTGATAGGTAGGCTCCAACATGACTCCCATCACATCTTAATCTTGCCTGACTATACGAGACTGGTGCAGCAGCGTCGACAATCGTTTACGGCTGCTAAGGCACGGCTGCGTGATCTCAAACTTCAATCTGCACTGCTCTTTACGGCCCGTCTGAGAGTCATTTACAACTCACGTACACTTTTCTTTGATTCTCCCGAGGAGGTCTTCGCCTGGGCAGACGAAAGACAGAAACTCACACCACACACCCAACTCACTTTGACTCGGAGGCGTCCTCTGGGGAGGCTGTGCAACAGCTTCCCAAGCCTTAAGGGAAACCAAGTTGAAGATCGCGGTCACGGCGCCGCTCACACTCTCAAGGCGCTTCCAGCTCTCGGACAGCCAGAGATCCGCTACACCTATCATCATCGCCTCCTGGAGACTGAGGACCACAGACAACGTCCATATGCATAATGGTTAGGCCGATGAACTTTGCCTCACCGTCTTTGCTCTCTTTTCTTTAAACTATATGATGCTGTACTGGGGCTTGAGAATGGAGACGTGTTTATTCATTACGCTGATGTCACTATGTATGGGCTTACGTGAGGCCTACCCCCCATTCCTCTTTTCTTAGTATTTGAAGAATCTACTATTTGTTTTGGGGACAGTTCTTTGGGGAACCGTTGGTGTGGGGATGTGCCTTGCCTTCATTGGGCCAATTGTACGACTCTCACTGTGACAGATACTTCTATTGTTTTGAGGTATAGGGTGTGGTGGGTGAGGGAGGGTTTTTTTTATTGTTTGCTGTTACTTGTCGTTGCCACTAGTCCCTCCGCCTTAAATACTCCTAGGGATGCCACTGTCACTCATCTTGTTAGATTTTTCTTTACATGTCACTACCGTCTATGCCGCAGACCCTAGCAGGGGCCGGGAGTAGAGAACTCCGAACCCTTAGTTGGAATATCAACGGTTTACTTGATAAGGTCAAACGTGGGCCATGCTGCACCAAGCGAAGAGGCACAGGGCGGATGTCCTCCTCCTACAGGTGACCCAATTAGCGGGCACTAAGACTCCTTGTTTGGGTCGCTTTGGCTTTGCTCATACGTAGTTGCAATCCTCATACATTGCAGTGTCCCTTTCGTTCACAGCCGTACGTGGTCAGACCCACAAAGTAGATTCATTGTGATATACGGGATTCTCTATGGGGAACCTATTGTTATAGGTAGTGTGTATGCCCCTCCCCCCCTCTCATGGTCTCTAGTTGAAAAATTGATGCTGCTTTGGACTGACCTTCCATCAGGGTTGACTCTAGTTGGAGGGGATGTTATGTTCCCATTACAAGGCAGGGGGCGTGCCACGCTTCGAGCCGCGGGGCCTTCATACTACATATTATTACCCCTGGTTCAGGGTCTATGGTGGATTGACTCGTGGAGAACTGTACACCCGGACACACGTGCCTACACATATTTTTCTAGAGCCCATTCATCCTTTTCTCGTCTAGACTATATCTTCCTCTCGGGGGGCACCACCCATAGGCTGTGATCCTCCCCAGAGGGCTCTCTGACCATTCACCGGTGTCCGCTCTCCTGTCCCTGGATCCTAGGCGCTCCCAATCTAGGTGGTGTTTGTCACTGCGGTTGCTGCGGGAAGACGACTATAGGGCGCATATCCATAAATCTTTGGCGGACTACCTATTACTTAATACAGACACTGTAGAATCTCCAGTCACCCTGTGGGAGGCAATGAAACCCACTCTCAGGGGAGCGGAAATCACCATTTGCAGCACAACGCAGACAGAAACGCGCTACGCTGATTAGACTCGAGGCCCAATTGCTTGAGCTAGAGCGTGCTAGCAGGGTCGCCATGAGACAGTTTGCACATAGACAGTTGTTACATATACAACTGACATACGCCAGTGAACTTCTGAACGAAGCCCTCTACTGGCTTGCCACGCGTAGCTGGATATATCAATGGAGGGACAAATCCAGCGCTCTGTTACATCGCTTATGTCAGCAGACACTACGCCCTCAGACGCTCTCATGTATACGGGGCCAGATGGGACAGCTCCTACAGACCCCTCCGTCATCGCAGACCACTTTGCCTCATATTTTGCAGACCTGTATACCCCCCACAAAGTACCTCCTGCTGCCCTGATACAAAAATGTATTGATGACTTCCCCCCCGGGCTCTATCCGATGCAACACGAGATGCTCTGGACGACCCCCTGTCGGTGGACGAACTGCTGCCCGCGTTGCTAACCATCCGTACCGGGAAAGCACCAGGCCCGAACGGCTATCCATGTGGGTTTTTTCAGAAATATCACCTGCAACTGTTAAAACCCTATCTAGTGGTGGAAGCTGCCTGGGAGAGTGGTGGTCTCCCGCCAGATTGGCGACATGCCGAGATCGTTGTATTCCTGAATCCATGTCATCCGCCGGAGCACTTCTCGTCCTATCGCCCGATCTATCTACTTAATGTAGAAGGTAAGCTCTTGGCCAAGGTGGTTGCAAACCACCTAGTCCCTCATATTGCGGAGCTGATCCACCCAGATCAGGCAGGATTCATGCCTAACTGTGCTACGCGACACAACCTCAGATGTGCTCACAATGCTATTGCCGCAGTTGATAAGCTTGAAACCCCTGCCGCACTCTTGTTGGCAGACATGAATAAAGCTTTTGATTCCCTAAGCTGGACATATCTCTTTGCCCTGATTAATCGTCTCAATATTGGTCCCCGGTTATTGAGCCTCATTCGCTTGCTCTACACTGACATAACCGCCGCAGTCAGAGTGGCTGACTCAGTTTCTCAAAGCTTTCCTATTAGGTGGGGGACGCGCCAGGGTTGCCCGGTCTCCCCATATCTCTTTGCTCTTGCTATGGAGCCGGTCGCGGCTTGGACACGCATAGACGCGCAGTTGCGCGCCTTCGAGTGGGCACCGGGCCTGTCTCCCCGCATAGCGCTTTATGCGAATGATGTCCTGTTTTTCCTCACCGACCTCAACCGAACTGGTCCACGCCTTCTCTGCATCATGCAGATCTTTGGCGAAACATCCGGCCTTTACATGAACCGGGGAACATCCTATTTGTGGCCGCTGTGGGGGCGGAGACCGACTGGGGGACTGGTCGCAGGAAGTGGTAGTGGCCCCAGACGTCTTTAAATATCTGGGTGTATATCTCTCCTCGTCTCTGACATTGGTGTGGAATACGAACCTCGCCCCCCTATAGGCGCAAATGGGTGACCAGAGGCGAGTGTGGTCCCATCTCCCCTTGTCTCTCTTTTGTAGTTCCGCTATTTTCAAAATGATTTCCCTGCCTCGCCTCCTTTATCAATTACAAAACCATCCCTATCCGATTAAAGCAACATGGTTTCGTCAGTTGAATACTATCCTGGCCCGGTTTCTTTGGGGGGGGAGGTGCATCGCGAGTAGTCCTGAGGACCTGTTTCCAGTCCACCTACTCTGGCGGAGTGGCCACTCTGAATGTCCAGGCATATTACATGGCCTCTCATTTACTTGTCCTCAATGACTGGTGGTATGGTGACCGCAGGGACCCGGCATATGCTGTGGAACGTTGGTTACTGGGAGACAACACCCTCCATACAGTTCTCTACTCAGGGGCGCTACTTTGAGAATTACCACCCGCCACAAGCACGGTCTTTAAGCACTGGAGATCAGTGCTCCGTCAGATGGGTTGGTGGGGGAGACTCACTAGGGAAACTCCACTGTGGGATAACGAACAGTTACCACAGCTTATGCGACTGCCCAGTTTTCGAGGCTGGGGGGACCATTGGAATAGATACAGTGGGGACAGCTGTACACGGATGCACTCTTAAGTCCTTTCTTGATATCCAGACAGAATATGGTATGCCCCGCACACAATTTTATTGTTATTTCCCATTCCGACATGCCTTTACCCCGTATATCTCTCATCTAACAGAGATTCCTGAATGTAATCCTATTGGGGCAAACGTTTTTAGGGGTGACCTGGGGGACCATAAAATTATCAAAATATACTGCACACTTATCAACAATACCCCTACAACATTGCACAAAACCAGGGAGGCATGGCAGCAGGACTTAGGGCCTTTAGAGGAGGATGACTGGTTGGAGGCTATGGAAACCCCACGCAGCGCAGCTATCTCGGCCCGCCTGCGCCTTATTCAATTCAAATACCTACACAGAGTCTACTATACCAGACACAGGCTGTGGCGTGCTGGGCTTATTGCGTCCCCACATTGTTTATGCTGTAAATCTATGGAGGGTACCTTCCTACATACTGTCTGGTCCTGCTCAACACTGTCAAAGTTCTGGAGGGGGGTAGTCACATGTTTGCCTGAGGTTTTGGGGTGGGACGTTGCGCCCTCACCGAGGCTCGCCATGTTGCATATTACAGAGGATATAGTTGGGAATAGATATAAGCGCCATCTTCTATTCCTTGGTCTTACTCTGGCAAAACGAGATATCGCCCGTCTCTGGAAAGACAAGGCACCTCCATCACTAGGGGTATGGAAAAAAGGGCTAGACTTTTGTATGGGCCTGGAACTCCCGGTCTTTGCAGCAAGGGGATGCCCCCGTAAGCATTACAAAATTTGGAAAAGGTGGGCAGATTATCGGGAGTTATATCTAGAGCCTCCTCCCCCCGACAGATGCTGAGGAACCACTGCTATGACGTTAACAGATCGATATCTACATAGTGCTATTATTCGATGTCATTATGGGTGGCAAGTGTTCTCACCTATCTTCAGAATTGTGGTATTTGCTGAACGGACGTAATGTGGCACTGTTGTTTTCTTTTTCTTTTTCTCTCTTCCTTTTTCTTCTGTTCTTATTTTTTTCTGCAATCTATTTACTATGTAATCAATCCTCTATTATTGCTGAAAATGTTGACTTTCATGAAACTTACCCTGTATACATACCCTGGGTGCCCTACAAGGCCTTTGTATTGTACTGGCTGTCAACAATAACATTCTGTTATGAAAAAAAAGAGGAAAAAACGGAAAACAGGGAGCCTTATTTATAACTTAGAAACAGCAAAATACTGACAAAATATGAGGCGCAACCCAGGGTTCCTGATCTACACCACTAGGGCTGGTTTAAGACGAGCTGCTCGCATTGCACGTCAGCAGGTGTTGCATGTTAAGGGGCTGAGGGCACTGCAAGAAGTGTGAGTACTTGACGTTTAAAGCAGCACTGTGTTCATCCTAGAATGCCTAATAACCAAGCACAGGGTGTTAATATATGCATTAGCAGTCCGGCTCACTGTTAGAAAGCTGCAGCCCCATCCGGCGGGGCCTGCTGGGGTCAGAGCTAATAAGGCAGCCTGTGAATACCAATCAGCGGCAGCAAGGCAGAGGCCTGGTAGCAGGTAGCAGTGTTCTCAGCAGCTGATGCCAGGCATTCAGGAATTAAAAAATGAACATACCGGCTGCGTACAAACATGATGGTGCCCACATTTAAAGAAAACATGAAATTCTTTTTTTTTTTTTTAACTGTTTGCGTGTGGAATGCCAGCTGCTTCTGTGCAATTAGTTCTCTCGGTGAGAAGTGTGGGTCGCACTCTCTTTCCGTTTTAGCTACTACCAGGGCTTTAAGTGGTCCGGGTCTCACCGGTGCTGAGCACCGGCAGTTTTTTTAAGGGGGCATCGAAACGGGTCTCTATCGGGCTCTGTTTTGTGCCCTGGCACAGGCGTTCCGGTTTTTTTCGAGCGTTATAGGGGAAGGGAAATCCTTTAAAGAGAGTCGTTTTCTCTCTGGATTTCTCTTCTCTTTTCAGAACTCAGGAGCAGCAACATTTTCGTGGTGTCACCAGGGCTTTATTTGGAAGCTTTTTCAATATTATATACAAGCCACAGTTGCTGCTTATTTATCTTGCAACTAACAACCATTGACAAGGCCAATAGTCCTGACTTGTTGTAGGTATGATGTTACTTGTATCATATATCTGGATGCAATGACAGAAATAAGCTTAATACCAGTCGGGCGGCACACTATGCTAAACACAGATTTCTAGCTTGCGTGTTTTTAAGCCACGCCCTTAATTACATTGGCCACGCCGCCTTGAGAGACCCAGTTTTTTCATCCCACTTAAAGCCCTGGCTATTACCTTTGTAAAAGTAATTTCCCATTTGCTTTCATGCACATGGTCAGTGACTGGCTACCGCCCTCCCCCTGTGACCACACCACCCCCGGACACAGCACATAGACGTGGTATCTTTGGAAGGCGGGAGGTCGCGAGACCCCCCGGCCGTATTTATTAAGTACAAAAACAATAAATTTTTAAAATTTGCATGATAAACAGTTATACAAAAATCAGCAGGACATTAGATACATCATTGTCAACAGGTGTGAGTGACTATCCTTAACAAAGACTCTAATACAGATTGTTTCCTAACCGAGTCTAACATCCTCCTCTGCATTTTTGTATACTAACATTTCTGGGCCATATGGCAAGGTCGCTAACCGGTGTCAGGTCCTACTAGCTGCGCCTCCCCTACAGGTGTGCGCATGCGCAGCCGGGCCCGGTAATTACCCGGTCCACGCCGTGAACTTCATTTACCCACTAAAGGGGGGCCCTTACTCTGCGCCATCCGGTGACGTTATGAGTATGCGCGCGCGGGGTGGCTACCAGCCTAAGGAAAGCGTGACTCCCCAACCCGCGCCCCTTTGAAGCACCAGTTACCTTGCCCCTGAAGTTCTAGGAGGGGCCAATGGCCCCTCCCCCTGGGCGGGCACCTCCGTAGGATGATGCCCGCCCCCTCAGACCTTCAAATAGTTGCTCACCGGTCATGACCTTACCGCATGCCCCATACCTAATAAATACGACGACCTATGGGAGAAAATTCTAAAGGACAACTACACTGACTAAAAAATCACACGTCATGTATAACACCATAAAGCTACAAGGGAAAGAAAAGGCCTAAACACGACTGCACCAGTTCCCCATAATACAGGATCATTCCTTACCTTGGGAGAAAAAAGGCCTACGAGAAAGCATAGTCAAGAACATAACTGCACATTACAATATTGCTCACTACAATGGGAGAAAAAATCCTAAAAGAAAACCTCATCAGAAACTAACATTTCCTAACATTTTACCGCGCCCAATGTCCGCTAGTCGGACTAGCAACGCGTCAACCACGTACTCCAGGGATGGTGGGTGGGGAAAATGAAACGCCCTGAACGCCGGGGCACGTCCGTTGTGTGGGGGAGCGTCCAGGCAACAAGGGGGTCACCTGGGCGCTCCCCACCTCTTTATCCCACCCCAGTGGCCCGCCCCCCCTCCCCTCCGACCCGGATGTCGATTAACGACATCCGGGTCACGTAAGCAGCCAATCGGTGGTAGGGCGCGCCCCAGTGGACACGCCCCCACCACCGAGAAGTCCGGGGGAGGTCGCCGCACTGCCATGCAGGCGGGGGGGGCCAAGAGCCCCCCCTTTCCACATGGTCAGTGACTGGCTACCGCCCTCCCCCTGTGACCACACCACCCCCGGACACAGCACATTGACGTGGTATCTTTGGAAGGCGGGAGGTCGCGAGACCCCCCGGCCGTATTTATTAAGTACAAAAACAATAAAAAATTTAAATTTGCATGATAAACAGTTATACAAAAATCAGCAGGACATTAGATACATCATTGTCAACAGGTGTGAGTGACTATCCTTAACAAAGACTCTAATACAGATTGTTTCCTAACCGAGTCTAACATCCTCCTCTGCATTTTTGTATACTAACATTTCTGGGCCATATGGCAAGGTCGCTAACCGGTGTCAGGTCCTAGTAGCTGCGCCTCCCCTACAGGTGTGCGCATGCGCAGCCGGGCCCGGTAATTACCCGGTCCACGCCGTGAACTTCATTTACCCACTAAAGGAGGGCCCTTACTCTGCGCCATCCGGTGACGTCATGAGTATGCGCGCGCGGGGTGGCTACCAGCCTAAGGAAAGCGTGACTCCCCAACCCGCGCCCCTTTGAAGCACCGGTTACCTTGCCCCTGAAGTTCTAGGAGGGGCCAATGGCCCCTCCCCCTGGGCGGGCACCTCCGTAGGATGATGCCCGCCCCCTCAGACCTTCAAATAGTTGCTCACCGGTCATGACCTTACCGCCACAGGCCAGCATTGTTAACCGACGATCTGGCCTCCCCCTTTACCTAGACCTAAACCAAGAGCGCGCTTATTTTGCAAATCCCTCCAACCAAGCCCAGACATTATTAGACCACAAGACGTTCGCTGCCTCCGTCAAGTGCACCCCGTCCCTCAAGTAAAATTGCTCGCCCCAGATACACCCATGTGGAATCGTCTGCAACTGGGGGGTCCGAAATAATTTGTCCAACTGTGTGTTGACCCTCCGTACCGAGTGGTTCAACGCCCTGACCGAGACCCCCCCTCGCCACTGCCACCGAGGGATAAGTTGAGACCAAACTACTGTGGAACCCGGGCAAGCCCTGGCCACCCACCCCGCAGTGGAAATGATCTCCTCAATAAGCACGCGCCTCCCCAATTTTGCCAAATCATTCTCCCCCAGGTGAAGTATCACCACTGACGGTGGGGGCCGCTGCTGAGCTAAGAGTCCCTGGAAAAAATCCCGAAACTGGCTGAGGCATAAACCCCCCCTCCCGAAAAATGATATAACAAACCCCTTTTGCACTGCACGCGTCCTACGGTCTCCTGAAAGAAAAACATGTTCCGCACGCCTAACATAAGAGTGGCCCACAATCCAAGTCACCAATTTCTTGTGTCCTCCGTGCTTTGCCGATGTCGGTCGTTGGCGCCCGGTGACGAGTTCCTCCCCTGCGTGACAGGTTTGAGAAACTGCAAAAAACCAGAAACATACCCGGCGTGAGCACCATTCTGTCACAACATGTCAATTCGTACATAACTCTTGTAACGTTCAGACGACCATCTCCCCAATGTCTTCACATTCTCCACTGAGAGACCCCTCGCTACTGCCTCAGTTGCTGCCCCAATCCTAAATGAGTGGGTGCCGAATTCCCTTGGATCGAACCCTGCCAGACTGACCGTTATCTCCAAGACTCGCCTAAACTGGTACCTAGTCAATGGTGTACCATCGGCGTGACACAGCAGTGTGTCCCCCGCCGTGCACTCCCGCTGCCTGCAGAAAGCCTCCACGTGAGAAACCGGGCAGCAGGGGTTGGCCCGCGCCCGGTGGAGCACTATGGTGTGACCCCGAGAGTCCTGATCAGTTTTCGATCTCTGAATTGTTATTCTCATAACGTCCTCCCTGATCTCCACACCGGCCCACCGTAGACCGCCCACTCTATCAGCTTTTGACCCAGCAACTAACTCCCCAACCCTCAAAGCCCCATAGAAGGCCAGGGAAAATGCCGCCTTGAACAAGATAACCTCCCACTGGGAGCTACAAACACTGTGCAGCGCCCCCAATAAGGCCGTCAGCCGTGCCAATCCAATGGGCCTTCTCCTATCGCCCCGGTAACCCTGTAAACGGCGCCAACCCCTCAAGGCCTTGCGCACCAGAAAGGTGTTAGTGGGATCTCGCATACCCTTACCCTGCGCAAAGAAGGAGACCGCCGCCCTATGTCTGTTCGCAGTCGCCACTGAGCGCCCTTCCCTGTGCATTGATTCTAGGTAAGCTGCAAAGCTGTCCTCCTGGGCCCACCTAGCCTCCCATTCCTGCCCCAAAAAAGCCCGGTAAGACAAAAATGCCCCTTCGTAAGCTGTCTTGGTCCTGGGGGCTAAGCTAGCAACCACGAGGTCCTGTAATCTGGGGCACCAATCTGCCAAAGTACTGCCGGGAATTGCGCCGGCTGGGGATCTGCCGCAGGAAGATGTTCCCTGAAAACCTGCATTTTAAAGCGAGAAAGGGAGTCAGCTGCATTATTGATGACGCCAGGGACATGCTTGGCTCTGAAAACCACATTCCATTTTAAGCATTGCAACACAATCTCCTTCAGTAAACGGAGTATGAATGGACAGCGTGCCCCCTGCTGGTTTATGCATTCCACAACCGTCATGTTATCCGACCAGAACACCACGGATTGGTTGCATAAGTGTTCCGGCCAGACCATCAATGCTACCCATATCGGAAAAAGCTCCAGAAAGCCAATATTGGTAATCAGTCCCTGTGTCCTCCATTCCGCTGGCCACCGCTGGGCGACCCACCTGGTACCCAGAATGGCGCCAAAGCCGGTACTCCCAGCAGCGTCCGTCCATAAGCCCAATTCCGCCGATGTGGAGGGAGGACCCGGCCACACTACTCTGCCATTAAAATCCTCCAGAAATGCCATCCAAATAAGCATATCCTGGCGAACCTCAGATAACAACCTCGTGTGGTGGTGTTTCTCCCGTAGTCCTTTCATAGCTTGGGCAATAGAGCGTGAAAAAGGGCGTGCCATTGGGATGACCCGAAGCGCAAAATTCAATTGCCCCACCACCTCCTGTAGCTGTTGCATTGTAACCTTGTCTTTGCGTAGGCATTGACGTAGGGCTGCTCTAAAGCTAGATACCTTAGCCCTGGGTAACCTGAAGCATCCCTCCACGGAATCAATTTCGATACCAAGGAATTCCAAACAGGTGGACGGGCCCACCGTCTTCCCCGGCGCTAGCGGGACCCCAAAAGCCCGCATGAGCACGCAAAATTCCTGCAACGCCCAAGCACACTCCTGAGATCCCGCGGCACCTAAGAAAAGGAAATCGTCCAGATAATGCATAACCTGCCGGTGCCCCGTCACCTCCCTCATGACCCATTCCAAAAATGAGCTAAACGCCTCAAAGTAAGCACATGAGATAGAACAGCCCATGGGCATACATTTATCCATATAGAACTTGCCATCGAAAGTGAAACCTAAAAGATGATGGTCCAGAGGATGGACTGGGAGGAGGCGGAAGGCAGATTCTATGTCAGATTTTGCCATCAATGCCCCTGGCCCCAGTGCCCGCAATAAATCAACTGCCTGGTCAAATGAGGCATACTTGACACTACAAATCCCCTCATCAATCGCATCATTCAGTGACGCACCTCTCGGTGCCGACAGGTTGTGGGTCAATCTGAACTCCCCTTTCTCTTTTTTGGGTACTACCCCTAGTGGAGAACACACAAAATCGGGGACAGGCACCTTCTGGAAAGGGCCAGCTATCCTACCCAGGGACAGTTCCTTGCTAATCTTAGCAGCCACCACTGCGGGGTTATGTTGCACCGACAGTTGGTTCCTGCAATGTGTGCTACCTGTGTAGCCCCCTGCCGGGATCCTAAAACCTTGAGAAAAACCTTCCTGCAGTAGAGTGGCCGCTGTGTGATTCGGGTACCTATTCAACCAAGGGATCATTGCCAAAACATCTATAGGGGTTGGGATATCCCGAATATCTGCACTACACTGGCTTCCCCCTCCCCCTCTGACTGTGGTTGCCCTGCTTGGACCTGCAAGATGCCTCGGGGTGGGAGGGATGACCGCAGATCGAACATGCATGTCTGAATTTACAGGTGCCAGGGGCCCTCGTGCAGGTGCGCTTATTAAAGTCCCAACACACCCCTCTCCTCTCATACCCCCCCCCTACCCCTACCCGGGACCTCACTCCCCTGAGCCACCCGAAAGGGGTGTTGAGGTCTGGTGGAGTACCCCCTGACCGCAGTGGTGGACTATAGTGGGGCAGAGCTCCCTGAGAACTGCCTATGCCATGACACAGAGTCCACCTTGTCCCATGCCAATGATGTGTCAAATTCCTTAGCTTTCCTGAAATTGACATCATACTCCTTCCAGGCATCCCCCGGGTACTGCTCGCTCCACCCCACAATCCTACTCTGGTAGCAAGCCAATGGCGCCTGCACATTAGGAGGCCGTTCGGCCATGATGGTCGTGAACACTGCGAAAGCCCTAACCCAATTGAGCAAAGTTTCCTCTACCCTAAATCTAGCACACTGTGCCCTCCACTCACTTGGATGCATCCACTCCTTTAGTGTCTTTGCCTGTTCCATCTCCCTGTGATCCAGTAGCAATGAAAAAATGTAAACATATTTTCCCGCCCAAATCAATTCCTTCGTTGCCTGAGACACATGTTGTGCCAAATTCTCACTCCTAGAGGGCAATGACCCATCACCCAAGAGAGGCAGTGCCACCTCCTTACCATTTTCCTGCGCCGCGGCCGGTTGACCACCATCTGCCTTCGGTTGGGCGGGGCTGGAACCTGCAAGTGAAGAAGAGGGGGGAACCGCAGCTCTATCCGCTGCCGCTGCTGATTTAATCTTTTCTACCAACTGTGCTGCTTCTGCTGCATGATCTGACGACGCTGGTAACACCCCCCCTTTTTTAGCCAAGGCAATAAAGCCGCTATCTGAGATACCAATTCAGGCGGGACCGAGTCCGGGCTATCTGCTGGGACTACGGGCGCCCCGGGGGGCATGGCCAGTGGCACTGGCATGGTAGGCAACGGAGTGACCGGCGGCGGCAGACCCGGCACTGGGATCGGTAGCACGGGCGGGGAAGTAGGCCCCACAGGAGGTAGCGCCGGCGGCATGGCAGGAGCCGATGTAACGGGTGCCGGGACAGGTACAAGGGGTACCGAATCAGGTACAAGGGGTACCGAAACCGCGGGTGGGATCGAAACCGGTACCACTGGGGCTGGGGCACTGCGCCTTCGCTTCTTAGCCTTAGACGTCTTGGGCGGGCTAACAAAATCCCCTCTTGACAAGGGTGCCTTCCGCTGCCGCGCGGGCCTGCCTGAAGAGACTGGGGGGCCAGTAAACCTTTCATTCATGCGGGCCTCCAATTCATCCACCTTACTCAATCTCCTATTAATGCTGTTCATCTCCTGCATCATGGCCTGCATCATAGCCTCCATCCTGGACCCCCCTTCACCACCCATTGACCCCGGCATGACTTGGGTGCACCGCCCTACACTAATACCCTAATACAGGCGTAAGTACGCTTATTACCTTCACCAGATGGAGGATATACAGGGGGCTGTAAGCACCATGCAACCGTAACCGCAACGCCCCGGCTTATCCGGTTTGTCAGGGGTGAGTAAACTCTAACGTAGACCCACCCGGCGGCTACCAGAAGCAATGCAATGCGAGCCCCCCGCTCTCCTCTTACCGTTCAAGATCCGGCGCACTTTCAGCCGGAATTTCACCCGCGACCACACTGAAGTCCGCCACTCCGCTCGCTACGTGAGAAACAGGATACAGCGTTAACGTGCCTAAAATAGAAAATGCATTAATACATGCTAGTGTTAAATACAACCAGCCGGTGAAAAACGGACTGCACCACGTTCAGACAAAGGTATGTAGCTTACACTTTAACTCCACCCCCCCACGCTGTCCTTGGCTGCGGCCCCTCACCCAGCAATCTCACAAGCAGTTGGCGAAAGCTAGCTTGGACCTTCTTTAGCCACCCCTCCCCTGCCCTTAGCTGTTCCCCCCACCGTGATAATCACACAATTTATGGTAGCACAAGGCTAAACAAAGGAAATTCACTGTCTGTTGTGAGGCACTGCTGGGAATAGAACCCTTGCCTCTTGGGGACCTGCAATACCACAGGCTAAACACACTGCCGCTGTGCTACGGTGCCTGCCTTCACAAAATTCAGAATGCCCGCGCTTCCCTCCGTTTTTTGAATGGCCCCTCCCCCTACTGTACTGATCACTGCACACGAGCGCGCTTCACTACGTGGTTCCAAAAGCGCTCCGGTGGCGCTGGCAGCCTGCCTCAAACCGCTGCCTCGATTGTACCTCTATCGCGTATACTTCCGAGCCGGATCAGAAATCAGCCGCTACCTTCCCCCGCTCTAACCACCACGAACTTGGAAGCTCCAAAGCCGTCTTTCAGCGACGTCCGTGCTCGCCGCACCTCAATCCGGGTTGATCCAATTGTAGGAGCCGGATCAGCTAATAGTGCCGCTACCTTCCTCCGCTCGTGGGATCGGAAATTCCAAAGCCTCACCGCGCCGTCCGGAATCGCCGCACCTGCAAGGGGGGAAACAAAGAGAAAATTAAACGGTAGCCAGTCACTGACCATGTGGAAAGGGGGGGCTCTTGGCCCCCCCCGCCTGCATGGCAGTGCGGCGACCTCCCCCGGACTTCTCGGTGGTGGGGGCGTGTCCACTGGGGCGCGCCCTACCACCGATTGGCTGCTTACGTGACCCGGATGTCGTTAATCGACATCCGGGTCGGAGGGAAGGGGGGGCGGGCCACTGGGGTAGGATAAAGAGGTGGGGAGCGCCCAGGTGACCCCCTTGTTGCCTGGACGCTCCCCCACACAACGGACGTGCCCCGGCATTCAGGGCGTTTAATTTTCCCCACCCACCATCCCTGGAGTACGTGGTTGACGCGTTGCTAGTCCGACTAGCGGACATTGGGCGCGGTAAAATGTTAGGAAATGTTAGTTTCTGATGAGGTTTTCTTTTAGGATTTTTTCTCCCATTGTAGTGAGCAATATTGTAATGTGCAGTTATGTTCTTGACTATGCTTTCTCGTAGGCCTTTTTTCTCCCAAGGTAAGGAATGATCCTGTATTATGTGGAACTGGTGCAGTCGTGTTTAGGCCTTTTCTTTCCCTTGTAGCTTTATGGTGTTTTACATGACGTGTGATTTTTTAGTCAGTGTAGTTGTCCTTTAGAATTTTCTCCCATAGGTCGTCGTATTTATTAGGTATGGGGCATGCGGTAAGGTCATGACCGGTGAGCAACTATTTGAAGGTCTGAGGGGGCGGGCATCATCCTACAGAGGTGCCCGCCCAGGGGGAGGGGCCATTGGCCCCTCCTAGAACTTCAGGGGCAAGGTAACTGGTGCTTCAAAGGGGCGCGGGTTGGGGAGTCACGCTTTCCTTAGGCTGGTAGCCACCCCGCGCGCGCATACTCATGACGTCACCGGATGGCGCAGAGTAAGGGCCCCCCTTTAGTGGGTAAATGAAGTTCACGGCGTGGACCGGGTAATTACCGGGCCCGGCTGCGCATGCGCACACCTGTAGGGGAGGGGCAGCTAGTAGGACCTGACACCGGTTAGCGACCTTGCCATATGGCCCAGAAATGTTAGTATACAAAAATGCAGAGGCGGATGTTAGACTCGGTTAGGAAACAATCTGTATTAGAGTCTTTGTTAAGGATAGTCACTCACACCTGTTGACAATGATGTATCTAATGTCCTGCTGATTTTTGTATAACTGTTTATCAAATCGGTGGTAGGGCGCGCCCCAGTGGACACGCCCCCACCACCGAGAAGTCCGGGGGAGGTCGCCGCACTGCCATGCAGGCGGGGGGGCCAAGAGCCCCCTGAAGTATTCTCCAGGTCCAAAGAATGAATAAGTCAGGTATAAAGTTGTAGTGAGTTTAATCCAAGAAAGAAGATCCCATCCATCAGCCAGCATAACATCAAACAACTGACTTCACAGAACATTCCTATTTACAACACTCTATGACCTCAGAGATTCCAATGTGTCACATGGTCATGTTACATGTTACTTAGCAACATCTCAGTGTAGAATGCCACACATCTCCCTTCCTCATAAGAGAACATACAAGCACATTGAATAAATACACATTGAATTAATACAAAGTCCAAAAGAACTAAACATGAAGCTAAACCTCAACACAACTTAACCTATATACCAAACCCATCATTACCCTTCCAAAATAAAAATAGCAAAATTATCTCAAACAAAATCAGCAAGATAACTTGGTTTTTTAACCATCCTTGAAGACTTTCTTTGAGAGTTCAACTCCTTTTCCTCCACATCCTTAGCAGAAACCGACTCCTTATTTAAGTTCTGCATATTATTACACACAACAACTCTATTTAGATTCCAAATCCTATGGTCTTGCGTTTGGATGGCATTATTAAATGTTTTAATTACTTTGATGGGCTTCATGAATTTTGACATAGAGCTCCCCAACAACCCAGGGCATCTAATCCTGACCCAATCACCAATATCTACTTTAGTTTTCTTTACAGCATGTTTCACATCAAAATATGCCTTTCTAGATTTAGCCTTTTCATCTTCTAATTTTAGCATGCATTCACCATCACACACACACTCCTTGCCTTTAGCAAGTTCATACTTGTTAACCCAATAAGGTTCTACACTAGTGTTGGGTACTCTACCCCGAAACAACAGAAAAGGAGACTTCCCTGTTGTTGCATGGGGAGCCAATCTGTACTCTTCAACCTTTTCCAAAACCTGTTTTTTCCAATCTAACTCCACACCTTTAGCCAATACAATAGTTTCCTTAATAACCTTATTAAATCTTTCCACCATCCCATTGGCTTCAGGATGGTAGAGGGCAGAGGTCTTGTGAATAATACCTCTAGCATTTAAAAATTGTTCCATTTCTTTCGAAACCAGTTGGACTCCATTGTCCGACAATATTGATTTTGGGAAACCTTCTCTAGCAAACAAGAGTTTCAAGCACTCTATCACCTTAGAAGTATTAATCATTGATAGAAAGAAAATCTCAGGCCATCTAGAGAACATGTCAATAACCACCAAAATGTAAATCTGTGATCCTTTCTCAAGAATAGGACCCACAATGTCCAAAGCAATTTCCTGCCATGGACCATTAGGGCGTTTCCTCAAAACCATAGGTTGCACATGAACACATTTATTTTTATCACTTACTGCGCAAGTAACACAATCCCTAATATTTCTCTCTATCATGTTATCCATTCCAGGCCACCAATATGACATGCGAAGCCTTTCTTTACTTTTCGACAACCCTGAATGCGCCACATGCACTAGATCAATTAATTCTTTTCTAAGACTAGCCGGAGGAACCAATCTTGTTCCCCTAAATAGCAAGTCATTATCAACCGATAATTCATTACGTACTGTCCAAAAGGATCTTGTGCCTTCAGACCCCTCTCTACTAGACATCCACCCTTTCTTTAACAAAGATGTCACTTCACTCAATGTCACGTCATCTTTCAACTCCCTCAACCACCTTTCCTCTGAAATAATACTATGATCCACTGCACACACTATTTCATCCTCCTCATCATCATCAGAACAACAGTCCTCACTCACACTACTCTTTGGAACTAGACGTGAAAGAACATCAGCAATTCCATTCTCAATACCAGGAATATATTTTATATTAAAATTATATTCCTGTAAGCCAATAATCCATTTAGTTATCCTTCCAGAAATGAGATCTAACCCCTTTTTACTGAATATTTCAATCAAGGGTTTATGATCTGTATGGACTTCAAAATCAACGCCCCACAAAAATTTCTTTAACTTCTTGACAGCCCAAGCAACAGCTAGGGCTTCCCTTTCCACCACTGAATATCGTGTCTCAGGATCTCTAAGACTCCTTGACAAAAACATTATTGTGCGCATGCCATCGGTCCCATGTTGTTTCAGAACTGCTCCAAGACCTTTTTCACTCGCATCAGTCACCAAGATGGATTTACCTGCAGGATTAAAACTTTTTAAAGAAGGAGCTTGACTAAGCTTCTTTTTAATGGCTATAAATTCATTCTCACACATTTCAGACCATACAAATTCTTCACCTTTCCTCAATAATCGCCTCATGTTTACCGTTGCCACAGCAAAGTCCATAACAAATTTCGCATAATATTCTATCATGCCTAGAAATTTCATCAATTCGGTTTTATCAGAGGGAGAACACATCCTCGTAATAGTCTCAATCAACTCAGATTTAGGTTTTACTCCTTCCCCAGAAATACTATGACCCAGGTAATTGATCTTGTCAGATCTAAACTTGCACTTTTCCACCTTAACCGTAAGGTTATATTTGCACAAATTCCCCAAAACGGATTTCAACCTCAAGTCATGTTCCATCTCATCTTTCGCAAACACCAAGATATCGTCCTGGTATACACATACCCCTGGTAAATCTTTTAACACCCTCTCCATCACCCTCTGAAACACTGAAGAGGCTGACACCAATCCAAAAGGCATTCTTCTAAACCTATACGTTCCAAAGGGCGTGACAAAAGATGTGTAGTCCCGTGATGATTCATCTAGCTCTATCTGGTGATATGCAGAAGTGAGATCTATGGTGCTAAAAACTTTAGCTCCATCAAGTAAGGTCAACAATTCAGTTATGTTTGGCAATGGATACCTATCCACCACCACAGCTTTGTTAAGTTGTCTCAAATCAATACATAAACGAAGATTGCCATTAGGTTTGCGTGCTGCCACCACTGGAGCCAACCATTCTGATCCCTCTACTTCCTCAATTATGCCACAACTGCTTAACTTTTGTATTTCCTTCTTCATGTCTTCCTTAACTGATAATGGCACACTTCTCACCTTACAACACACGGGAATCGCATCACCTTTCAGCTGAATTTTATGTTGGTACCCCTTTAAACAGCCTAAAGTCTCCTTAAATACATTTGGATACTCCCTCCTTAAATTTTGAACATATTCCTCATTGGCGTACCTATCCACTGATTGAATCCTATCCTTTAGCTGTATACACGGATTAGCGTTAGGATCTAAAAACACCCCTAAATCGCCCTGGTGAATCCAGCTAATTATACTATCACCCCGCTTTGACACATAAATTTTCCCTGATGCCATCCTGTCTTTATATTCAATCAATCCCACAAAGTATCCATGAAGTTTTATTGGCTCTCCTCCATACGCCAAAGGAATGATATCGGGTTTCATCAAACTGATCTTCCCTTTGAGCTTTGAGTTATAGAACTCATTAGACACAATGGTAATCTTTGCCCCAGAGTCAAATAGTACTCTCGTTTTTACTCCATCTACTACAATTTCATCATGAGGACAAGATTTAGTATTGCCTTTACTATCAACCTGTATTACTATCTGCCCACACACATGACCCTCCGACTGTTCCAACTCCCTTTGGTATATCTCAACTTCTTTTACCTTAGGTTTATATTTTGTTTTGCATAACGCCGTGAAATGTCCTTTTAATTTACATTTGGAACATGTTTGATTGAGCGCCGGACATTTCTTGTCATTGGCAAGATGTCCCGCTTTGCCACATCTGTAGCATTTTCTTTCAGACCACCCCTTTTCAGGATTACTTTTTACTTCGTTTTTGGAATCTTTAGTCTCTACTTTCACAGATTCCACTTTAGACCCTTTTTCAGCGTCCCTCTTAATAACAGCAACACATTTTAACGAATGTTCAATTCGTTTGGCAATTGTTAACACCTCATCCAGTGTCGGTTCATCCTTCAACCACAATTCCTCTCTAATCTTTTCAATAGTGCACCCAAACATAAATTGATCCCTAATGCGTTCATCAGTAATAATGTCAAATTTACATGATGACGCTAATTTTCTTAGTTAACATGGTAGAACATGGAACGAACCGGACAAGAAAATCCAAGTTCCAGGTAAGCAGATGTCACGTTACCTAGGATCCCGGTGTTTATTTATGAAATTTCAAATGTCCACACGCGCCGGGGAACGACCACAATGTAGTTTCAGGAATCCCTACATGCCTTGGAACCAGCACGACATTGATGAAGTATATATATATATATATTCTCATACCACTCTCCGATGCACCACAAAAAGAACAGGAACAGTTTGCGCATGTATCAATCCACATACATTAACGCATTATAAGAACACCAATTCCTCGCATATGTCCAAGATGTGATTACGCGATGAAGCGAATCAGTATAGATGATCCGACATTGCTCGCAGCTTCTGACAATGCTTGCAGCTTACATCAGCTACAGAGATGTAACGCACGACGATCCAAACACCACTTGAGTTTCTTTTAACATCCACAGAGTACTGTATTAAGTTAAATGACCTTCCAATGTGATGAAACAGAAATTAATACGTGGCAGAGAGTTTCTTCAAACGCGAGACAGTTCCTTAAGGCATTAAATACAGCCAAATAATTGTTGAGATCTTCTCTTTCTTTCACTCTTAATTACTCCTGTGCCGACTACGCCAGTGAAGTATTCTCCAGGTCCAAAGAATGAATAAGTCAGGTATAAAGTTGTAGTGAGTTTAATCCAAGAAAGAAGATCCCATCCATCAGCCAGCATAACATCAAACAACTGACTTCACAGAACATTCCTATTTACAACACTCTATGACCTCAGAGATTCCAATGTGTCACATGGTCATGTTACATGTTACTTAGCAACATCTCAGTGTAGAATGCCACACCCCCCCTTTCCATTCTTCATTCCTGTTCTAATCGTCCTCAATAACTTTGCACTTGTTCTTTGCATTAGGAGGGGCTAGAACAGGTTGCAGGTAACTTTGAGGAGAGATTATGCAACGCAGTGCGTATTTGATGCCAGCACAATAACAAATATTTCAAACATTGCCGAAAGAGAGGCTGCATTCATCATCACCCCCTCTTAGAGCGCAGTGCTTAACGTTATCTGCTTAACGTGACATAGATGTCTGTACAATAAATGCAAACTTTAAAAAAAAAAAAATAGAACGTTCAGTCTTTCAGTGTTTTCAATTTTGTTTGGTAACTTTTCATGCGTGCAGTCTTTAAAATCTCTTCATAGCACCTCTCTCGCATGTATTAGATTTATTTTATAGTGCCTGTCTTAACAGCATAGGGTGTTGGGGCACTTCACATCACACACACATACAGAGACAGAGACAATGAATCATACATTGTTTCTCGGCCTGCTTCCTGGCTGTTGCGGCTGAGGGAATGTCGCTGACCGCGGCCCCCGCAGGGGGCCACTCGGCGGTCGGCGCCTTAGTGGCCCCGGGGCCCCGGTCACCCCTCCCCACCCCCTCCCTCCGGGGGGGCGGGGACACAGACTGGAGCCCCCCCCCCCGTTGTCAGGGCCGGAAGTGACGCGCAATGCGTGTCACTTCCTGGCCCAGGTGTGAGGGGAAGGCTATTTAGCCTTCCCCCACCCTCACTGGCGACCTCTTTCGTCGCCCACCTCGCCTTGGGGAAATGGCAGAGCAGGAAGTCCTTTCGGGGCGGTCGTGGGGCAAAGCATGCCGTTTCTCGCACAATTGCAGTGTGTGCGGGGCCCCCCATGCCGCCACCGCATGCTCCAAGCGCGACACTCCCGACAAGCCTTCCTCGAGCAAGTAGCCCAGGGGGGCTACTCCCACCTGTGCTTTGGTCCCCTGCGAACACATCTGCCAGCGCGCTTTCCTTTGCCCTCCATGATCACGTGAAAGGCCCCTCTCCCATCAGTGTAAAGAACCTCCTTACCGCCCTCCGCGGATACAATAGCAGTGAGGGGTCCCTCATTTCAGAGGGTTTCATAGACGGTTTCCGCATTCCTTATCAAGGCCCCTTAGTGAGCAGGGATGCGGAGAATCAGAAATCGGCTAGGGACCACCCGGAGATAGTGCGGGCTAAAATAGCGAAGGAGGTGTCTTTGGGCAGGGTGGCGGGCCCGTTTACCTCCCCCCCTTTGCCCCACTTTGTGATTTCTCCCCTCGGGGTGGTACCAAAAAAGGAGCCAGGGGCTTTTCGACTTATTCACAACCTATCACACCCAGAGGGGGACTCCGTGAATTCCTGGCTTGACGAAGGGAGATGCTCAGTGTCTTACTGCTCTCTAGACTTGGCAGTCGACATGATCAGGAGGGCAGGGAAGGGAGCCTGGTTGGCCAAGTTCGATATCGAATCGGCTTTCAGGCTGCTGCCTGTACACCCTGACAGCCAACACCTCCTGGGCTTCAAGTGGGGGGACGAAGTCTTTTACGATAGGTGTATGCCCATGGGTTGCTCGGTGTCTTGTGCGTACTTTGAGGCGTTCAGCTCCTTCCTACAGTGGGCCTTAACAAACAGGTATGGCATTGAGGGTGTGACCCACAACCTGGATGATTTCCTGTTCATTGGGGGAGCTGACTCGCAAGATTGCGCAAGGGCGCTGCAATGTTTCAAGGAATTGGCAGGACACTTGGGCGTGCCTTTAGCTCCTGGTAAGACCGAGGGTCCGGCGCAGGTTTTGGTATTCTTGGGCATCGAGTTGGACACGGTGAAGGGCGAGTCCCGACTCCCTGCGGACAAGGTACAGGCCTTGCGCCAGGAGATTTGCGATCTACTGGGTAGGGACAAGGCTACGCTGGGTGAAATCCAATGCCTGCTAGGGACTCTGAATTTTGCGGTAAAGGTCATACCCATGGGGAGGGTCTTTGCCCGCAGGTTAGCAAGGGCCACCGCTGGTATAAAAAAGAAACACCACTGGGTCAAGTTGGGGTCAGGTTTGAAACAGGATCTGGTTGTGTGGAGCGAATTCCTAGCCTGCTTTAATGGGACGGTAATTTGGAAACAGCCCTGGGTTGACAGTCAGGAGCTTTGTCTTTTCACGGATGCCTCAGGCAGGGAAGGTTTCGGGGCTATCTTGGGTGAGGAATGGTGCGCTCAGGGATGGCCCAATGTTTGGCGCAGGCGCAGGGTCACCAAAAACGTTACTGTTCTGGAGCTCTTCCCAATTGTTGTTGCACTACACCTATGGCCTGCGGTGTTGTCAGACAGAAAGGTTGTATTCTGGTCTGACAACATGGCGGTCGTCCAGGCAATCAACAACCAGTCCGCCAGGTGCCGGCTGGTGCTGTGCTTACTAAGGGAGTTGGTCCGGGCCTGCCTGCGCATCAATGTAGAGTTTAAAGCCAGGCACATTGAGGGTATTCAAAATGTGGCAGCTGACGCTCTTTCTCGTTTTCAGTGGCTCCGATTCAGGGAGGCCTGGCCGCGGGCGAGAGCGCAGATGACCCCATTCCCGGACCATATATGGAGGATCCTGCAGTGGGACTGAGCCTGAAGGCGATGGGAGAAAGATCTCTGGCCCCAGGTACCAGGAAGCGTTACAGCGCCCACATGGCAACATTCAGAGCAACTTCTGTAGCGCTGGGTACTTCAGGGGCCGCGTTGGTGACCCAAGTCCGAGCATTACTGGTGTGGGCTAGGGGACAGGGGAAAAGTCGTTCATGGGTAGGCAGTCACTTGGCGGCAGTAAGCTATGACACCAGGTTGTCCGGCGGGGCGGATCCCACTAATTCCTTTCCCATCCGGGCCGCCTTGAAGGGTTGGGCTAGGGAGGAGCCCAGAGCCCCTGACAGTCGAGCCCCCATCGATTTCGAAATTGTGAAAGGCATGCTAGGGGTCCTCGAGCTAGTTACCTATTCGCCTTACGAGGCCACGCTGTTTTCAGCCGCATTCTGCTTAGCATTTTTCGGGGCATTCAGAGTCAGCGAGCTAGTGGCTAGGTCCAAGGTCGACTGTTTAGGGGATGCGCTGGGAATTTCAGACGTGTCTATCTCCGGATCGTTGACCATTCATTTACGCAGGTCCAAAACTGATCAGGCGGGGCGGGGGATCAGGGTGGTTCTTCAGCCCCTAGGTGACCCCAGGTTCTGCCCAGTTCAATGGGTAAAGGCGCTTTTGGAGTACAGACCCCCCGGTCCCGGTTATCTTCTGTTGCATTCGAATGGTACCCCCGTGACTAGATACCAGTTCGAGCAGGTAATCAGGGCCAGTATGGCCAGGGCAGGGTTCGCCCAGCCGGACAAAAGGTACTCCAGCCACTCCTTCCGCATTGGCGCAGCCACCGCCGCTCACCTGGCGGGTTTAGAGGCCGCACAGGTGAAGAAATTAGGGCGTTGGGAATCTGATTGTTATAAGAGATATGTTCGCCCGTGAGGCTGGCTTTAATTAATAATGTGTTTGCGGTGTTTATAGTGTGTATCGTGGAAATCACCTTTCTGATTAAAATAACTTTGTGTGCACACCATGTCTCCTCTTTACTAGGACGTGTGGTGTGGGTGATCGGGCATTCATTTGTCGCCCGGGCTGCCCAATGGGCGTCGCACCGGAACTGGATGCGGCACTTCTCACAGACTCAAGTGGAATGGATGGGGGTGCCGGGGATGAGATGGTTCGAACTAAGGAATAAGATCGAGCAGAGACTAAGAGCACACGGATCCACCTTGCCCCACCTGTTGGTGATCCACCTTGGTGGGAACGACCTTGTTACTCTAGGGAGACGATTGCTGCTACTAGCCATGAAAAGAGACCATGGGGAAATCTGCAAGCGTCTGGGCGAGTGTGAGATCGTGTGGTCAGAGATCATCCCCCGCAGGTCCTGGCGGGGGGCTAAATCCTTAGAAGCAGTAGAGCACTCTAGGAGGCGCATTAATGGAGCAATGCGTAAGTTCACGTCCCAAAGGGGTTTGGGCTTTCTTCGCCATGAGATGATTAGGGGGAATGTCAAGGTGTACTTCGACTTAGATGGGGTACACCTTTCCCAAATAGGCATGGACCTATTTTTATTGGATTTAAGCGAAGCATTGGTGACCAGAGGGTGCAGGTAAGAGCTAGGTTGGTGGGGGGCCCTGGCGGCGATGGGGGCCGCCTCCAGGGCTGTGGCGGAGTTACAGGGCGATCTGGAAGCAGGCCGGTACAAAGAGTACCTCTGCGCGGCACCAAGGGGGTGCCTGAGCCAAAACGAGGAGCCTCCAGAGAGGTCCCGGAAGCCGTGTCGGCGCCCCGCTAGTCCTGCGGGCGGTTTGTGGGCCTGAACAACCGGGGGCTTGCTATGCGACGCTCCGCCCCGAGAGGGGGGGCGTGAGTAGAACTACCAACGGCACGTGATCGTAGAAAGAATCACCTGGAGGGCAGCACTTGCGGGCATCGCTCCCGCGCTGCCCGGCTCATCAGGCGGGCAGGCGACCCAGATGGTTGCCTGCCCTTGGATCGCCCGTAAGATAACCCACCGATTACATATCTTGGAATTATGTAATAAACCTGCAGCATTTGTTACCCACTTACAACTGTTTCTTGTGTGTCATTGGGTAACCTAATTTGGGGGAGGGGGGAAAGCGGGGTGCCCCTGGGGGTACTATGTCGCTGACCGCGGCCCCCGCAGGGGGCCACTCGGCGGTCGGCGCCTTAGTGGCCCCGGGGCCCCGGTCACCCCTCCCCACCCCCTCCCTCCGGGGGGGGCGGGGACACAGACTGGAGCCCCCCCCCCCCGTTGTCAGGGCCGGAAGTGACGCGCAATGCGTGTCACTTCCTGGCCCAGGTGTGAGGGGAAGGCTATTTAGCCTTCCCCCACCCTCACTGGCGACCTCTTTCGTCGCCCACCTCGCCTTTTCCCTCCCTACCGCTTACCCGGCGTAGGCGTGGTTGGGGGGGGTTTCTGAGCGTTGTAATGTTTTCCTTTTCGTTGCAGGCGGAGTTACAGGGCGATCTGGAAGCAGGCCGGTACAAAGAGTACCTCTGCGCGGCACCAAAGGGGTGCCTGAGCCAAAACGAGGAGCCTCCAGAGAGGTCCCGGAAGCCGTGTCGGCGCCCCGCTAGTCCTGCGGGCGGTTGTGGGCCTGAACAACCGGGGGCTTGCTATGCGACGCTCCGCCCCGAGAGGGGGGGCGTGAGTAGAACTACCAACGGCACGTGATCGTAGAAAGAATCACCTGGAGGGCAGCACTTGCGGGCATCGCTCCCGCGCTGCCCGGCTCATCAGGCGGGCAGGCGACCCAGATGGTTGCCTGCCCTTGGATCGCCCGTAAGATAACCCACCGATTACATATCTTGGAATTATGTAATAAACCTGCAGCATTTGTTACCCACTTACAACTGTTTCTTGTGTGTCATTGGGTAACCTAATTTGGGGGAGGGGGGAAAGCGGGGTGCCCCTGGGGGTACTAGAGAGACTACACCCCCCAGCATTCCCTGAGGCCGTGGTGGTGGATTCGGGCGCTGGAGCGCCATAAATTACTTTGAGGCGTCCTGCAGCTCAGGACCCTCGTTGCACAGCCTGCTGCCTGGTTGCTGTTGCAGGGGGGTGAGAGACTACACCTCCAGCATTCCCTGTGGCCACGTGGTGGATTCGGGCACTGGAGCACCATAAATTACTTTGAGGTGTCCCGCTGTGCAGGATGTAGTACACGGGTCGCGCCCACGGGCACAGACTGGGCCAAGAGCGGGCCAGTCTGAGCCCGTCTGCGGGCGTATGAGGCTGGGCTGGGTAACCTCTCTGATGTGAGCACCTTGAGCCATCTCCGATTTTTCTGTTATTTTGACACTGTGATCCGTGCTGCTCAGCACAACAGGGAAGAGTAAAGGCAAAGGCATTACTGTGGTACCCCACAAACCCACAAGTATCGACACTGTGTTAGAGAGCGCTCTAGGGGTGGTGAGCACAGAAATCACCCTTAGAGAGCACAGGCTGTCTCGTGGTCAAGAAAGCTGCACAGAGGCAGTGGCGTCACTAGGGTTGGTGTCACCCGGTGCGGGTAACTCATGGTGTCACCCCCTCACGATTTACCGCATGGACCTCCTCCGCTCCGAGTCCACCAGTGGACACAGTTGGCAAATAACGGGACCATACAAAATGGTCTGCTGTGGCTTTTCTGCCCATAAACGCCCAGGGGTCTGTTTTTAATATCTCATTCATGTCAATCCAGCCCAAGCTTGTCATTGTCCATTATTTTGCGCAACTCTGCCTAATGTCTCGGCTACTTCTTGTAAAGTTTGCAACGTTTTCGCTTTCTTGCTGCTTAAACATCATTTTCAGCGTTTTTGTTTTAATGTTTCAAAGTTCCAGTATTCACTCCAGTCGAACGCGCAGACCTGTACTTCAATGAAAGTTCTTAAAGTCCAACTATGGCTTTTCAGCTTGATCAATACTATCTCGCTGAGCATTCCTTTATTTTCTGAAAGCGCTTAGAAGCAGTTCTATATGTGCGCTATACAGTTCAAGCATTGGCAAAGGTCTGGCCTTTACTCTATCATTTACAACATACACATAATATCTCTCTCGCTAGGCTGCATTACCCTTTCTCTACAAACACCCATGCAACATCGTCAAACACAGTCACAATAGAACATCTTGGTGGTGATGGTTTTGCAGTAGCGGACGTTATGGTGGTAGTTGTGGTGGTGATTATAGTTGTCATGGTGATTAGTGCTTTTGGAAAGTGGTGAAGCTAATAGTGATTTTAGTGGTGGAAGGGGTGAGGCTGTTATGGTGGAGATTATTATCATGGTGAGGATAGCAGTGGAGACAGTGGTGGTGCAGTAGTGAAAATTATGGCGGTGGTTGTGGTGGTGATTGGAGTATTTATGGTGGTTAGTGTTGTTGGCGAGTGGTGAAGATAGTGGTGCTTTTGGTGGTGGAGATGGTTGTTAAGGTACTGAGTGCAGTTGCGACAGTAGTGGAAGTGATGGTGGTACCTGTGCTGGTGATTGTAGTCATGGTGATTAGTGCTGTTGGCAAGTGGTGGAGATAGTGGTGGTTTTCGTGGTGGTACAGGTGATGCTGGTAATAGTGGAGAGGATTGAAATGGGAGTGAGTATAGCAGTGGATACAGCGGTGGTGCAGAAGTTGTGATGGTGTTGACAATGATGTTTGAGAGACAGTGGTAGCAGTAGTGGTGATGACTGTGATAGCGATAATATTGGTGGTGATGACTGTGATTTAATATCAATAACCAGCACCTAATATTCAAGCCCGCTAAAGGCAGTTTAAATTCTGGCATTTACTTTCTTCGTAGTCACTATTATTACAATAAATCATTCAGAAGACGAGAGAATCATCTTCTAATAGAAAATTACCCTACATTAATACATTTCTGAAAATGATAGTCATATTTTGCCCCTCTTGCACAGTGAGCTACCTTTTTAACAGACCATTTGAACCATCTTCCATCCTAGCGCGCTGCAGTAACGTGTCTGCAGTCATGGTTGCATGTTCCTCACAAGCAAATACAATATAAGATGTATAAGTACATGTAATAAATGTGTATAGGAAATCATTTCGAGGAGGGTTGGTTTGTTCCAGTGCAGTATCGTAAATTAATGAATGTATTGTATTTAAAGATGAGACACAGGCATACATCGATTGTCTAGAGAAGTGTTACACTAAATATCAGAGAATGGAGAGGGAAGGGAGAAGGACAGCCGATAGAGCATGCAGGGGGTGAAATGATGGCAGAATGGGGAATGAAGTGAAAAAAGCGAGGGGGGAGGAGGAAGTATATTAGGAAGTGAGAGAGAGGGGCAGAGAGGGGAAAGACACCAGTAAAAGAAAGACATCAATACACAGCAAGGAAGAGGGAGTGTGTAAAGATATAAACATATGGAGGAGAAGGGTAATACAGTGAGAAGTCAGAGGAAAGGGCGAGAGTAGGGAAAATATGGAGCAGAGGTGATGAAAGAATGGAGTAAAGATGGCAGGGAGAAGGGGGAGAGAGATTAGGAAAGGACAGAGAGAAGGAATATACTGAGGGTTTGAGGAAGAGGGGGTGGAAAATGTGTCCTAAAGAAGAAGGGAGGAAGAAAAGGAATCAGAAAATCAAAGGTAGAGAGAAAGGAATGAAGGATGGCATGGAGAAATGCAAGGAATTTCAAAAGTGACGGGAAGTAAGGAGTAGAGAGAGGAAGAAAGGAGTAGTCCCACAATGGTCATGAATTCATCTTTTGGCACCTGCATGACACTCAGACACTCTACAAGCCTGGAGCCATAAACTTTGTTGAAGAGACAGGGAAAGTGACAATCTATCAGCAGCCAGGACCTCACCTGTGAGCAGCAGGAATAAAAAGAATAATAAAAGACATAGCCCGAAGTGTACCCGCATACATGCCATCAGACCGGATTCAGGCGAGAGACTCCCGATTTCTAAAGTTAAAATGTCTTTATTAATTCTAGCAGCCTCTCGTCTAAAATTGCCTCGATTTCCAGTTAATTCGGGAAAATATACTAGTCCACCAGTTTTTCAGTATCTCCCTCTTTCCTGTTTCAAGTATGCTCCTGCGACCCCTGAAGTACACGAGCACACGACAGAATGCAGAAATGCAGAACACTATCGTAAACTGGGCGCTGATGCACAACAGTACAATGGAAACGTATTTTAAGGAGCCTCGTGCGCAACACGATTCAATTCATTCAGTGCACAGACTCACTGTCAGCTGAAACCTTACCTTACCGTTGATAATGGAATCGCCCACCACCCTGGCCTGCACTGAATAGGCAATAGTAGGCCAAGGCCACTCACCTGCTGAGTTGTAGGTAGGGGGGGGGACTACCTCGGTCGGCCTTGCTTGGAATAAAATTAAATTATAGTGGCAGTGTGGCGACGGCGACCTGAGACCTCCTCACCTCCTCGTCCCTCGTGATGCCAAGTCACGCGCACTTGGGGGAGGGGGGCCAATGCGCATGCGGGATTCGGATTCCACCCGTAAAAACCATCGCCGACTGCACCCCTCTAGTGACGACGTGACGTCACTGCCAAGGCGCGCAGACACGGCGGAGGAGGAGACAGTGCGCGCTGCGCACAGGCACCTCCTGTGAATAGAACAAGGTTAGGTTGCGCGCGTCGTCGTTGTGTTTCTGTTTCTAATCTGTAGTCCTGGACTGCTGGTTTCAATAACATTGTGCACGGACGGTTGCAGTGCACCAGTGACCACACAGACAGTGACACACCGACCGGACCGGCCCTTTGGTGTCACCCCCCGTGAGGGTGTCACCCGGTGCGGTCCGCACCCCCCACACCCCCCTAGTGACGCCACTGCACAGAGGGACAATGTATATTGCGCCCAACTCCAAAGCTGATTGCAGGATGTTCGGGTGGGCACATGAGAAGATATTGTCTAATTCCAGACCAAGTGAGACTTTTGTGGCCCAAGTCAGCCCTGTAGGAGCCACTACTACTGTGGATATTAGTAGCCCTCACCGACCCCTGAACCAGTTGTAGGAAAGTAGGATCTGCTTCTTATGGTTACCCCCACTTTTTAGGTCTCACTGAATCAGCGCATGCGCTGCCCCTCGAGACATTTAGTCAGTGGCTTTTTAAAGTGCTACCAAAGGCTTTTCCCGGCTACCAGCTTTCGGTTACCCGCGCATGAACGTGCATGTAAAGCTGCCATCTGGCTTTTGTAATGGCTCATTAAGCCTTACAATGCTCCTTCACCCCCTCTCTCTCTCTGCTCTCACTACCCCCTCCCTTCTCCCCCTCCCTCCTCGACTGCTTCATTTGACTTGTTTTGACTTTTTATTTCTGGGCCTAATATTTAAACCACAAACATTTTGGTACCTTTATAATTGCAGTGCCATTTCAGTTTTTGTTCTTTGCTCTCTAACCGCTAAATACACAGAGATCACAAGGACTACACAGTCCAAGGGGGCTTTCCAAACCCCCATTTGGGGGACTTTAAATGTAACTTGCACATCTTGACTTCGCTCGGTTGTTTCATAACCTGCCATAAAAAAGTTCACATGAAGCTGGAACATTCCCAGGTTAGCCAGGTCACTGTTTACCAAAACATCTGGTGCTTTGAGGCTTGTTGCAAACAAACACACTAAGCTGACTGCTGTAAATCATGTCTTTATCTCGTTTCTTATCCCGCCCCCCAAATCACCCTCTTCCCTCTGAATCAGCGTGTGTGCACATTTGTTTAATTTATCGTTAGGTAAAAAAGTGAAGATACACTAACTTCAGGTTCCTCCATGTTTTGCCACAAACAACATTCTGAAATATGCATTGTAGAGAACTGTGTTTACAACTTTCCCTGTGATGCAAACTGCAAAGGTTTATGTATCGCAACCTTTTATGTTGAAGTAGCAGGTTCTGTTATGGTTGATAAAAGGAGTACTACTGAATGGAGTGATAGTAACTCCTAATTTTTGCAGTCCAATTCAACATGTGCTGTACCTAAGCAGACAAGTAGCGGGAAGAAATGCAAAGTTCTCATCAGCTAGACGCTGGCCTTGCTGCATGCCCCCGCCCCCCCCCCCCCCGGTTGTTGATTAATCTCTGTAATCAGCCTTATGTTAATTTTTGGAAGTCAACTCCACCTTTCGCTAATTTCATCTATTTTTACTATGTATGTCCCGCATATTTAAAGAGTCAGTGTCCCTTATTTATACAACCGAGACTGCACGAGTCCGCACACTGTTAGGGGGCATTTTACATAATATTTAGACAAAAAAAACAGCAAAACACAGAATTTGCTTTTAAATAAAAGGAATATTGATATTAACCATGGCAGTAGAACTCATGTTATCTACTTCGGAAGGGTAAAGAGTGAAGTATATCTCCCTCACTGCTGTCCAAGTCCACACAGCCCTGCAGACCCTCTCCTAAACGTTCAGAAAACTCTCTTTCTTTCTTTCTCTCACTCTCAAACATACAACCAGACACATGCAAGGACGCACGAACCAAACATACATGAATGTAATCCACATCTCACTAGTATCCAGGTAAACAAGTTCTGCCAAGTTTCACACACTCCTGTAGTCTCACCTCACCACACTGCTACGATCACGCATATTCCTGCACTCTCTACCACTCTCTGCACTCTTTAAGACCATTTCATACTCTTGCGCACACTCACTGCTCTGAGTTACACGCATTCCTGCAGTTTCAACCTACCACCGCTGTGCACAAGTCACATATATTACTTCAGTCACTCGTCCCCCACCCTGCTGTAAGAAGTTATACTCACTCCTACAGTCTCTCCCACAATGCTTACTTGTTTTAGACATCCCTGCAGTCCCTTCCCAACCCTGGTCTCAGAAGGTACACACATTCCAGCAGTCTAGTGTTTTCCAAACTTCGTGACACAAGATGCAAAAGTGTAAACAATAAAGATGCCTTTAAATTCTATATTTAGTTTGTTACTATGCATGTTTTCTGCCGTAGCCATTTTAAAGCCGCAAATAAAGTCAATGACTGTGCGCAGACAAAAGTGGATCAATGCGTTTTAGAGGTTTCTGTGCAAACGAGCACTGCCCAGTATTTACATGAACACATTCTACTCAGAGCATGGGGTTCTGGAAAGTTCGCCATTTATCTGGTCGTTTGTTGGAATTTTTACTACAAATACTATTTCTTTGAAGTCACTTCAAGAGTTTGGCCATTCTTTTTGCTGTTAGTGCGTAGCTATTGAACTCTTGTGCTTGTTTCATGTGTGCTGCTGCTGCTAATTTGTGAGGAATCTGATTGTATTCTGGTTCCAACAACTCCCTCCGCTTTCAATCACAGTTCCACTACTTTTTTAGGTCGAGCCTTTGCAGTGTACATCGAATGGCTGGGTGTGTACACAGGAAGAGTGAAGGAAGATACAGCCTGTGTTGTCTACTTAGACTGTACTTTCTTAGTAATGTCCCGAAGACTTGTAATAAACAAGCAATGGCATAACCCATAGGTCTCGCCTTTGGGACCTTATAAGTGTTTAGCCAGGCAACAGTTGATGTTGTTGCACCAAGGATATTGTGCTGGATAACTAAACACTTATAAGGTCCCAAAGGTGAGACCTATTGGCTATGCCAATGCTTGTTGCTTCATGTTATACTGTTTTTTGACTAGTCTGACTGGGATCCTGCTAATCAGGACCCCAGTCTATCTGCTTTCTCCCTAAACAGTTATGCTATGTACTTAGCTACACTCCAGATTGGATACTGGGGTACCCCTGTCAGTCCCTAGTACATGGTACCCATGTACATAGGGCAGAGGTCTTCAAACTGGGGGGCGGGCCCCCCTAGGGGGGCCTCAAGTGATCCTAGGGGGCGCGCAAGTCTCTGACCTAAAGAAACATTAAGCTGAAAGTAATGCTTTATTTTTAAGCAATCATGTATTTGGTTTCATTTTTAAAACGGTAACAGAATTTACCTGCAATAGTTAAATATGTTTTGTGTTTAACTAAGTCAAGACATATCTAAACATTGCCATCTTATTAGAATAATTGTGAAGGGGGGCCCGATCAATTTAATTTTTTCACGGGGGGCGTGGCATTAAAAAGTTTGAAGACCACTGATCTACGGCATAGGTACCGCAGAGGCCTCCCATGGGCTGAAGCATGTATTTTGCCACCCCTGAGAGGCCATGCAAAATGGAACTACAGGCCTGCCATTGCAGCCTGTGTAAGTTGGTGCATGCACCACTTACTGAAGATATAGGTTTTACTATATCTAAGAGACACTACACTTAAAACCTATGAGCCACCCCTATAGCAGGCCTTGACAATCCTGAAGGCAGGGTGCTTGGTTCTACGTGAGCGGGTGCCACTGCATGAGCAGGACACCCCTGCAGCCTACGGAGTCCATTCTCCTGGGTTGTTAGTGCTACAGCCATTTACTACATATAGAGTTGCATTATGCAGCCGTGTGATGACCAACTCTAAAACGGCTGAAAGTAACCCTATCGTGTTTGGTGTCAAACATTTCAGAAACGTGCTTTGTGAAGTCCCTGGTCTTCCTGGTACCAGCCTTCTAGTCCCGGGCAGCACAAAATGCTTGCTGCAGACCAGGGACACATTTCTGCCCTCCTGTTGCTGAGCCAAGCTCGAGCACGGGAAAGCAGAACAATAGGCATCCTGTCACAGGGAGGTGGGACCACCTCCCGGACAGTATTAATTGTATTAGGCCTGGGTGGGTGTGCTTGCCACCGACCGTAAGTCTGCATGAGGGGCACATTTGATGTCCCTGTGCATAGCCCAGTTTAAACCAGTTCTGGGAGCCATTGGCTCCTGCTCTGGCGCGAAACTGGGCAAAGGACATGGGAGTAACCTCCCTACTGTCCAGACCCTCCCCTGAGATGGTCCCCTGAATCTGTCCAACCCTCTCCCGTGGGTACAAAATGGCTTACCTGGCTGTAGGACCCTAGATTCAACGTGAACAAGATTCTGATCAAGAAATCACTGCCCTTCGACCGTCTGGACTTCGCTGGACTTCGTTTGGGTCCAACTTCAGCTCCCTCTCCGTCCAAAGCATTGTCTGTGCCTGTGCACCATACAGGCTCCATGTATGACCTGCGGAGCATCAAGGACAACTTAAGACATCTCCCTTGGAGTGAAGGAGTCACTCCCCTGCAGGCACAACATCACAACTGACCGGTCTGCTGCTCCTGAGATCCTACGGACTCCGAAGGCTCCAGCAACACAGGCGGTGGGTTTCCAAGTCCCTCGAGGTATGAGCTGCCCTCTCAACAAGTTTGAGGTCAGAATCCCTAATGGGGGCTGCATTACCCGTACCCCTGAGCACCATGTACTTTTGCAAGTGCATATGCTTGCTGGCATTTCCAAAACAAGTGCAGTGGGCTCTGAGTAGCCCCAACCTCTGGCACTAATTTCACCAAAGAACTTCAGCCTCCTCGCACCGAATGCTCCGTGGGCTGTTGCTTTGCGAAACTGCTTAAGGTCCCCTCACGACTTCTGTGCCTCCGGCCAGTGTGTCCTCTTGAGGGACAACATTGCTTTTCTTGGGTTCCCCTGATTGCTCTAGGACTGCCCTGACTCCCCTGTGTTTGGTGAGTCTCCTGCACCTTGCTGGTCCGAACCGTAACCTTCTCATGCAAGTTCTCTTCCTTGGAACATCTTCTTCAGATTTTCTCTGCTCAACAACAGTCTTTTTTCAGAGTCTCTTTACTCTCCAAGGAACTTAGACTCAAGCATAAGGTTGAACTTGAGCTTTATTTTTGATCTTGGTTCACTGTGAACTTCATTGTTTCTCTGGAGGTCTTTGTAACTCAAATCTTCAACTTCACCTTCTTCTGCTGCCACATATGCTTTTGTCATTTGCACTGCAACAGTCATTCTGATCTCTGCTTTGAAACTGGACTTCAAAAGTTTAGTAAGCGACCTTTAAATCTTTTCGCAGAGACCCACAAAAGCACTGACTCTCATCCCCTGTTCCCCTTGTTCTGCTAAACAGCGTTGTGATGTTTAGCAGAACAAGGGGAACAGGGGATGAGAGTCAGTGCTTTTGTGGGTCTCTGCGAAAAGATTTAAAGGTCGCTTACAAACCTCATAGATCAATAGCACAGTGCCCAAGGTGGTTTGACCATGCATGTTCACATGCCAATTGTTCATTATGTAGAGCCCTGCCTATAAATCCTAGAGAAGTGGTTCGTACAAGGAAGGAATATAAACTTGTGATCTCTCATAGATGAAATGGTCATCACTGATCAGTCGAAGGGTCGTTCTGCTAAAACACAGTCAAAGGATAGTTCTGCATTTTGGAAAGCCGTGTCTAACACGTGTTCCCTCGATCAGATATCCACTGCCATTTGCTGTTATACAGAGAGTGACGCATGGGTGGATCATTTTGCTAAGATATCTTCTGATGAGGCTGTGAATCCTTCAGTTTTATCACACCAGGCTGTTATTCCCGTTTAAAACGTTAAATCTTACTCTTGATGAAGCCATAGCAGCATTCAACAGAGTGCGGGCGTAAATCTCCAGGTCCTGACAGAGTCCCCATCAATTTAATTAAATGCAGTCTGGATCTATGGGCTCACCTGCTGACTAATGTTTTTAAAAGTATGATGCCTTCTACTATACCAGGTTCTTGGGTGTGCTCTATTATAATTCCCCCTTTAAAAAAGGCAATCGCACAAAGCCCCACTGCTATCGCCCAATTTCCCTGATTGACATACTTGCCAAAATTTTGGGTCAAGGTCTGTACAATAGGATTCAGGATTGAGTATGTGAAAAAAATATCCTGGATCAATACGACGTTCGGGCCGTTATCGGTACCGTGGACCAGTGCCTCAATTTGAACTTGGTAATTGGAAAGTATACGGTAGCCAAATAGTCTCTTTTGTACTTAAGATTCATGGACTTATCAATGGCCTTTGATTGTGTAAACCGAAACAGGCTTTGGCAACCCCTTAGTGAAATTGGATTAGACGGAGCTCTAATCCATATATTGGCTGCGCTTCATTTGAACACCTCAGCTAGGGGGCGGTGTGGCCAAAATGATGAACTTTCAGGCACTATTCAGACACACTGTGGAGTGTGGCAATGTGTGCACTTGCTCCACTATTGTTTATTCTTTATATTAATAACCTAAGCAGGGAACTGGCAGCTAGCCCCCTGATGTCCTGAAAATTGATGGTTCTCTGCTTCCTGCACTCCCATATGCAGACGATGCTGTTTTAATGGCCTGCACACCCATAGCTTAGAGGAATGTGAGTTCACACCTTTGTATCTTTTATGTCAAAACGTAGACTTCTAACAAATTTTTCTAAACTTTTATAATGACATATGGCACAAAAAGATCCCTGGATTTTAGAATCAAAATTGGTTCAAATACCCTAGAGAGCACAAAAAAGTTTCCGTACTTAGGTATAACTTTTAACGCAAAAGGCTCCTGGGTTCTGCACGTCTTGCAAAGTAGGGCAAAATTGGCAAGATCAGCGGGTTCACTCCTTAGTCTTCCACGCCCGGCTAACGGTTGGCCTCGGGCCCAGTTATACACATTTATAATGCACAATGTTCCCCAACTGCCACTTATGGGGCAGGCGTTTGGGGTATTGCTGACTGTATGGCACTTCAGAGGGAGGAAAACAATTTTTGTAGGAGAGTTTTGGAAGTCCCAGCATCTTCCTCGCATTATATTTGCCACAGCAAACTAGGTCTTACCTATCTGTGTGATTATATTCGAATCAGACCCTTTTTGTTGTGGCTTTCTATTTGGCGCAACAAGGGCCATTATCACTGACTGCCTGGCCTGTGACAAGGGCCTGTCAATTCCTTGGCTGTCATATGGGAAAATGAAAAACTTCTTTGTTGATGTTGGTCTTTTTGAAGCTTTTTACGACACCACCTAATGTGCTTCTATTAACAAAAGCCCGGCGTCTACAATGTTGCTAGCTCATTTGCACGATTAGAGAGTTGAAGTTGAATCACAGAAAGTGTCCATTGAAAAGTATTTGTTTATAAGTGCACAGAACACCTTAAATAGTTACGTATGGAATCCAAGCAGGGCTTGGCAGCACTCTTTACTATTTAAGTTCCGAGCTGACACAGTGAAGTACCTTCTTTCCTACCCCTTCGGGTAGTATCAGCCGAACTTGGAAGAGATTTTTTGTCCATGTAATAACTGAGCTAACCAATCTATGATTCACTTTCTTTTCGTTTGCAAATTTGATGCATTGTATGCAAAAAGCTTCTTGGTCCCATTATTAAGATCTGGGGGCATATGTATCAAAATCTCCATTTGCGAATCTCAAATAGCGATTTTTTGAGAATCGCTATTTGAGAATTGCAAAATGGGATGTATTTAAAAATTCACACATATTTTGCGAATTCTTAATATTCCTTAATTGCGATTAGCAAATTGCGAAATCGCAATTAAGGAATACCTTCCCATTCATTCCTATGGGCCAGGAGGCCCATAGCACTGAATGGGAAGTCATTCTCAAATTGCGAATCGCAATTTGCTAATCGCAAATTGACAATAATTTCAAAGGTGCAAGGGTGTCATGATGACACCCTGATGCACCCCTGAAATTAGCATGTGTGCGCATATGGCGCACATACTGTATGTGCGCAACATGGCCCTTTGAAAAATGCCAAAAAGTGCATTTTTCAAAGAAATCGCAAATTACCACCAACTTGAAGTTGGTGGTAATTTGCGATTTCTTAAGGAGAAATCGCACAACTTGGGTGCGTGTTACATAGCATTTAAGGAATCGCAATTTGTGATTCCTTAAATGCTTACGCAAAATTAAGAAATCGCAAAATTAGCGATTCCTTAATAATGCGATGCTAAAATGGCTCATACATCTCATTTTGCGATTTTGTATTCGCAAACGCTGTTTTTTTGCGAATTGCAGTGTTTGCGAATACAAAATCGTTTGATACATATGCCCCCTGGAAACTTGAGGTACTGTGCCGAGCCTTATTTCTCCCTTCAATATCTTTTAGACGAAGAAACTCGTAGTGTTGTATCTTGTTTGTTACGTGCTGCTGTTCGTTCACATGGCAGTATGGATTGACTCTCAATGATGGTGTATTGCATTGTATTGTATGGGTCCTTGCTTTAATCGTATGCACTGTGCACTTTATTAGTGCTATGTATACATGACTGTATTATATTATCGCAGAGGGAGTTATTTATAACTTTTTTCTAAATTGGACATATTTGATTTGAGTTTATGAGTTGTATTGCTTTTATGGTTGTTTATCAACCGAATATTATTTTGAATTGAACTGAATTGAATCATACATGTGTAAACCAGTGAATAAAAATGCTATATAAGACAAAGGGTGTAGGTGCAGGATTCACATGTCATCAATACTGGTAGGCATTTTTTAAGAGTGCTTAGTCGTGGAAACATAAACTCAAGATTCAGAACGTAACACAGTGGTTAGGGTTGACTTTAGTAATAACAATTTATTTCTACCCAAACAAATCATTTGTAGCAAAATTAGAATAATCAGCCTGACAAAAAACACAGATGAATGGATTGTGTTCACGTAATTTGGTGTACATATAGCCAGTGCTTTAAATGGACAAAAATAAGTGCAGGTACTCATCAAAAGGATGGATAGACTGGGGGTGGAGCTTGGGGCGGGCATAAGGGTGGTGCTAAAGGCGGAACAAGGGGCGGGGCTACATTTTTTACCATTCTAAGGTTTTTATGCAAGAAATGTGCATGCCTTGTTAGAATATCATATGTATCTGTCCATTAGCTTTTTACACTAATAACCATTTATATGGCACTTAATAATAAGTGTTTATTTCTACCCAAGGCAACCCCTTTTTAGCAACCTTAAAAAATGAAAAGATTGAGAAAAAAAAGTAAGGTTCTATATATATGGCTTGTTGTTGCATGCAGGTCCTTGCGACAGGGGCATAATTCACTAAGATATATGCCAAGGATGTTAACTTGGGACCTACAGGGAAGCCAAGGATCTATGCAACAAAAACAGTATCCAACTGAGCTATCTACATAAAAAAATTCTCTGAACTACATGCTGCATGCTATGCTTTCCAGCAGGCACAATGACCCTCCATGCAATGTTATGGTTGGTTGAACCTTAGATCAGAATGCACACAGATCTTTCTAGCAAGCGCATTAACCACCAGAGTTATCCACTTTATTGTGACTTATGGTTCCCCAATCTTACTTACTTAAGAGAAAGGCACCGGCTTCCTGTTTCATACGATTAGTAAATGCTTAGCTGCAAAAAAAGCTATCAATTCATCAGACACTCTTTTCATTCTCGGCCCACCACAGGCATCAGTAACTTGAAAAAATGCTTGTATGTGTTTTGTAGATGCACAATATCAAGTATTTGACTTTTACACAGTGCTCAACGTCTTGTGATACATGTACTGGCGAATTTGTGTTAAAAAGTCTAATGGCATCAGTTTAGAAACAGCGCTATCTGCTACATAAGCGTCATTGTAGCACTGTGTTACCCTGAATAATAACTCTCACACCCTCGTCCATTAGGTTTAATAGCCTCCTCTCTGCCTCCGCTGTGTAAAAACAAAGGCCAAACGAACCTCCCTGCAGCCACACCTCTGCTCTGATGGCTTCCAGAGCAGTACATGCAGATCACTGACAAGAGCAGCTGTTCGCTTGTATGAGCCCAGCCCAGGCTTCCACTGTGATTAACCCCTTCCCCGCTCATGACGGAACCATTCCGTCATGAGCCACGGTTGGCGTGTGCTCATGACGGAACGGTTCCGTCATGACAATCCTGTTGGCGGCCGCTCCGCCTGCGCGGCGCTGTTTCCCCGCCTGTGCGGGGCGACAACGCAAATGGGCGGAGTCATGACGGAACCGTTCCGTCATGAGCACAGCTCAACTGTGGCTCATGACGGAGCGGCTCCGTCATGAGCACAGGCCCACCGCGCTGCCCCCCTGCCCCCCCCAGCGCTGCAGCGGAATGTCCGCAGCAGCGAAGGGGTTAAGAGTGGAAGGTGCTGCCGAGGTACGAGGTGATTGATGACCGGAGCGCCACCTGCATCAAAGCCAGGCCCTCGTGAGTACCGGTACTATCCTTATTCAAAGAAAAGTGCCGGTACTCTATGCGAGAAAATGAAAAAGTGCCGGTACTCAGTACCGGTGAGTACCGGCCCATTTAAAGCACTGCATATAGGTATATCAAAACCTATAACTAACGAGTGCAAGTGTGCATTGACTATTTAATTAAATGTGAAAAAATACTTGCTGCAGCGTCTTCTTTTGCCTGCAACAAAAATAATTGTGGCTGCATAGAGATAAATTGATCAAAAAATAAATATGGATGAATACAGACAGAAATTATAAAAAAAGAAATACCATAAAACTGGGAGCCCTAATTATAATTGGCACAGGGGTCAATATAAACTTCAAAGCACTCCTTCCCAAATTATTCAGCCATTTATCAATGTTGCCAAAACCCTATCCCAGTTCACTAAGCAGACCCTCCAGCTTTTCGCGATTTCCCGATTCATGAAAAAATCGCGATATCAGCTGAGAAGCGTGATGGCCGCAATATTTACTATTTCGGCCGCAAAAAAGGTGTTCCAGCTGCAATAAAAAGAAAATGGTGGCTGTTTTCACCTCGTCCTTGCAGAGGGTGAACCACGATCATTTCAAACACTCCCTTTTTTCTTGAAAACCTCAGAGCCCTTCGCCGCCGCACCAGTAGTTAGCGCTCAGTGCAAGATCAGACGTGTTTGTTGTTCATCTGTATCGGACCACCAAGCCCTGGCAACTGCGTTCCTCTGAGCTCTTTTCCACGATAGATGTGTTAGGCCTCCTCGGACGGACTGCATGTACTTCAGGACCCTGCTCAGGTAGGCGTCGCAATTTAAGAACTGCCAACAGCTAATCTCCCACTCAGGGCCGGACAGACTACCGGGTGTTTTGGAATTCTGCCGAGCAGGGGGCTGATTTCACTGCGGTGGGGGCTGATTTCGTTCATGGAGACCTGCGTGTACTTCGAAATATTTAAAGCAAAACGAATTTCGTTCAGTACACGCAGGTCCCCATCAATGAAATCAGCCCCCAGCTCAGCAGCATTCCAAAACTCCCGGTAGTCAGTCCAGCCCTGCTCCCACTCCCCTACTCCTCACCCAGACCCGCCCGACTGCTTATAGAGGTTTCACTGCAGAATTTAACTTCGGGGTGGGCAAGCGGACGCTCGAAGTAGTGTAACGACCTGATTGATGGCAGTATCTCTCTCACAATCTTTAATAGATTTTTCAGGGCCATTTTCAAAAGCGGTAACTCTCTCTCCCAGGTTAATACGTATTAAAGGGGAGGGTGTGTGGCTTAATGACCTGAGCTGACGTATTTAGATTTGGTATGCCAGGTTCGAATCTCGGCATCAAGCGACATCCTGTGATTCTGGACCAATCACTCAATCTCTTTGTGTCTTAAAGATACACCAGTAAAAAAACTGGTGCTCATGTAAAGCGCTGCGGGTCGAGTTCGAGTTATATAAACCTGTACTACAAAAAAAAACTGAAAGGTCTGTCTGGATTGTTGCTTACTTTGAGATTGCTCCAGCGGAAAGGGGGAGACATTTTTTACAGATCCTCCCTGCGTCACAGATCCGTCACTGCACTTACTCATTCACACACACATTAATTGGTGGGGCCCATAACACCAACACTCATACGTCTTGCTCCGAATCTGCACACAGGAGGATGATGAATCCGCTGGACATGTGGGGGGTACCTTATTACCTATAGGGAAGGAAATTTGTTACAATATTTACATATATACATCAATAACCATAGAATCCTAACCTTAACATCAAGGCACTCCACCACTTAGTCGATGGACCAATTAGTTGGATTGGTTGATGGTGATTTAGAACCAGCTAAAACACATTAAAGCTTCAGAATTCTTATTCAGTGCCCTATTTAAAGAATCACAGACTCATTTTCTGTTAATCATTGTTTAGTTTATCTTATTAATTGCTTTTAGTTGCATAATTTAGCATTTCGGTCAACAAAGTTCCAATTTAATTGATCAACACAATTTAGCATGACATTTATATTTACCTATTCTTGCTATCGGGGTCTTTTCTCTAATTCAGTGAGCTCTGCATAATTCAAATCTCTTTTGATAAATCGTCCCAATCGAATGCAGGCCAAGATTCAATAAGTCCGAAAAGTTCCTTTGCTCAGCACGGCACAGTCCCAAAGATATCCAAAGGACCAAGCAATCGTGCAAGCAAGTTGATCAAGCAAATTCGGGACACCCCTCCGGACGCACTCTCCCTTCGGAACGTACTAACTCTCTCTCTATTCTACTATCCTTTTATAACAAATTCTGGGGAACATGTAACATTTACTGAATAGGTAATGTTTTGGGATTGGTTGAACCCCTTAAAGTTACAATCTAATTTTCTATTTCTCTTAGTCCGGGGTTCTCATAAGATTTGCTATGTCATTCCCTTAGGTCATGCAGTTCTCATGTGAAAGGATCGATGTATCAACATATTGGCTTTCCGTTATAGGTGGCTATTGTTCTTGCGGGTCAGTCATACTGACTGAAATCTGGCAGTCCTCCACGTTCCTATCCTTGACAAGGAACACTGTGCTCTGAAATTGAGGATGCCTGGGGATCTTTGGAGCCATCCGAGTTTGCGCAGTAGACATCGCGCTCACAGGACGGTGGCCACTTCCGAACTCCATTTTGAATAACATGGCCTGGTAGGCCCGAATGCCAACTTAAGCAGAAAAACATAAAACATAATTAATATACGGAATTGAAGATTCTAATGTTTAAACCCACACTAATCCCATCATATATTAGTATTTTCCTAGCTTATAGCGACATTTAAAGCAATAATACTCACAATTTGGTCCCAGCAGGAACGCAAAATGTCACAAAAGCAACATAAATCATGCAATTTCTATCACCACACCTTCTATTGTCAATATGCGTACCACTGTTAGTCATTAAAGTTATTCTGCCATGCAAATAGCAATTAGTTCCGCGTGTAATTCATGTTTATCAAGGTGCACTTTACTGATTAGTATACCACGGCACACAGTTAATATAGGTTAATATGTAAATTGATTACGTCATTAGTATTTTCATGCAAAATAGAGAAGGTATACAAAATGTTGTTTTACCTGCTCCATCAATCCCCCCTTTGGTGATTTTTTTATATCACCACAAATTCCCCTAAATTTTGATAAAAGTTTTATGGAAATGAATTCAGTTCTCTTAAGTCTTATTATATCACATCAATGTTTCCCCTGTCTCCTCCTCTCTTGTTTTCTTATACATATTCTCTTTCCATTCTTCTAGTTCTATGTCTCCATGTCTCCCATTTCTCTTTCCTTTCTTTCTTTCTCTCTTTTCTTAGCAACTTCTCTTTTTATGTTATTTTGTAATTTTCTTCTTTTAATACATAAACATCCTAACCTCAGAATTAATACTAATAATATCACACAGGTTACTGGAATTAGAATCTTACCAAATAATGAACTACCTAGTTTTATTTAAAAAGTTTTTAATAGTAGAAAATCCTTTCCTGATTTTCTCCCATACACTTTCAACCTCTAATGGAACAATCTCCTCATGCAAGTCCGTAATATTTCGAATATATTTCTTTAAATTATGACTCTCATCAGGAATATAAGTACAACAATGTTGCACCTTCAACATTCCACAAACTCCTCCCCCTTTGGCCAAAATAATATCAAGGGCAAGTCGATTCTGCATCACCATGGCTCGCATGGCAACCATTTCTGTATTTACTAACAAAAACCCTCCAGCAGTGCTTGTCGATAGGCGATTCACTACTGTATGTCAGGACTCCAAAAGATGGCTTAACAGTAGCGGGCACAGTGTTGGGCGGAGGTCATGGACCAGGAGAAAGAGTACGGGCCAGAGGCAATGGCTGGACCAGGTTGAACCGGAAAAGGAGTCTAAAGATGGCCGCCGCCTTCTAATCATCGCGGCGGTCTAGTTTATTTCTTTCTCACAGGTGCTCAGAGGCAGTTTGAGGCGCGCGCGCTGGAACAAACGCGCACTTCACCAGAGAATTCACGAAGTACGCAGGGTTAATCTATCTCTCCACAGAATTAGAGTAGAGAATATTTCGTCGGGCTTTCGTTCGGTTTTCGTTCGCTACCTCCGTCGGAAGTAGTTAGGAAAGAAAAGACAGTTAGAGTTCATTCCGAGTAATTGCCAACAAGGAGAAGTTTGCTGAGACAACAGTTGGTGGCGCCTCTTCCAAGTGATAAACCAAGGCTGGTGTAAGAAACTCGTCGAAGAATATCCTGGGCTGAAGAGAAGTTATAAGCTAAGTGTTCTATAGAATTGATAGAAGATGTCAAGACATATGTGAATATTGTAAATAATATAGACTTGGAAAGAACGTACAGAAAGATAAGAAATACGTCAAAATTCCTGCAAGAAAAGGGAAGAACGTTAAGGCATTTCTGAGAGAGAATTATGGTGCAGCTAGAAGGGTCTTAGACTACAACTAGCAAGGAAGTCAGTAACATTAATGAAGAATATCTACAGGAAATAAGTACACACACTCACTCAAGTAAGTAGGTATACTAATTAAGAGAATAGGAGAGCGTAAGGGTAAATAGGAAATACTTACCTTTGGTGGTATCTCGTTGACAGGTGAATTCCAGAGTGTATTTTCCAAGAGAAAGAAAAGAAATATAGAGGAGAGGCACAGTGCCAGAAACGAAGGGTAGGTTAACATCATAGGAGCAGAATAAATTGGGACACAGTACATGTAGGATAAATGTATAACTTGATGCTTAATTTCTAGATTCTCTCAGTTGACACGCAGTTTGCGGAAAGAACTAAGAAGCAGACGTAAGAGAGAAGACCGTTTCAGGACCAGTCTCTTCTTGTTTATTATTTTATCCACTCCCCTTTCCCCCCCGGGGGTAGATTTGAGGGTCTAGATATTTAACTGACCCGCAGAAATATCCTTGAAGGGGAGTTGGGAATCAACGTCTCTGTTCCTGTGTAAGACATCAGAAAGAAGAATCTTGTGGCCTTGACAGAGTGAAGTGCCCACGTTTTTTAACTTGCACCTGAGCAGAGATGGCTGAAGGAATACATTTACAAACCTTAGGAGTAGTGTTAGAAACAATACAGAAGGAGTTGGTGGCAGTAAGAGAGGAAAATCAGAATCTTAGACAGGAGGTGGTCAATTCTAGAAAGGAAACAGCGGAACTAGCTCAAAAATTGAGACAACCACTTAGTACAGGACGAGAAACCTTAGACCCTCCTATTGAAGGCCCAAGTAGGATAGCAACACAAGTAATTCATTCTCTGTCCCCGGTTATACCATTAGCCCCCCCAGAGCGGTTTAGTGGAGACCCACAAAAGGCGCAGATATTCATCACACAGTGTTCACTACACTTCATGTGTCACCCTTCAATTTTCCCAGATGCGCAGTCAAGAGTGGCCTTCGTGCTATCGTACTTAAGTGGAGATGCAGCGTCCTGGTCTATGCCCTTGGTTTCCCGGGATGATCCCCTGCTGCATAATTACGAAACATTCAAACAAGAATTTCTTCGGATCTTTGACAGACGAAGAATCTCTCAAGTGGTTGATAATGAATTACTAGACTTAAGGCAAGGAAACCGAGATCTAGTGGCATATTTAGCACAGTTTAATAAGCTGGTTTTGGAGACTGGCTGGCCGGAGAGTAAAAGAGCTGCAGTCTTTTACAGAGGTTTGAAGGACGAAATCAAAGATGTGTTGGCGCAAATTCCGAATCGACCCACCGAAATTTCAGAGCTGGTAGACCTGGTTTTAGAAATAGACTTCCGTCAAGGAGAGAGAAAGGAAGAAAAGTGAAGAGACTTTAAAACAATGACCCCACGGTTTGACAGGGCTCGGTCAGAAGGAATCAAGATTGCGGACGGACAAATGGTTTCGGAACCAATGCAAATAGGAATAATAAGGGGTCCGTTGACCAAGGAAGAAAAGGAAAAGAGAAGAGAAGAACAGGCAATTTATGTATGTACTGCGGCTCCAGTGGACACTTTGTTAGGGGGTGTCCAAAGAAACCAAAGACTCCCTTCAAGCCGAAGGAAAACTTGCAGCACCACCTGTAGCGGGAGTTGGACCGGTGGATGCTAATGAAAAATCAACTCCGACAGAACATCAAGTAGCGAATACCCTGCAATCATCTGCCCCACACTTGATCTTATCTATGGTGATTAAGTTCCGTAAAGTAACGTTGACTGAGGTGTCGGTAATGATAGATTCCGGAGCCACCGGAAACTTCTGTGACTTAAAATTTGCAGCCAAGGTAGGGTTACGAGCAATATTAAAATCTAGGAGCGAACCCGTCCGGGCTGTGGACGGAACGAATCTCTCCTCCGGACCCATAGTGAGCCATACAGAGCAAGTGCAGCTAATTTCCAGCGACGGACACCAAGAAGTGATTCAGTTCAATTTAATTGATGCACCCCAGTTTCAACTTATCTTAGGCCTACCCTGGCTTACAGAACACAACCCAACAATCAATTGGAGCTCCAGGACAATAGTAATGGACTCGGAATACTGCAAGAAGAATTGTTTTGAGACAAAAGAAAAAGGCAATGGGAGTAATCCAGCTCATTCCTTATGTATGACTGCAGCGTCTGTTTGCGTGATTAATTCCCAAGAAATTCCACCAGAGTATCGAGATTTTGAGGATGTGTTCAACGAAACAGAAGCAGAGCAATTGCCACCTCATCGGGTGTATGATTGTAAGATAGACCTGGAACCAGGCTCTAATCTACCTTGCAGTCGAGTTTATGCTTTAACAGAAAAAGAACATTGTCATTTAAAAGAATACTTAGATAAATATCTGGCAAATGGTTTCATCAGGCCATCGCAATCTCCTGTGTCTTCACCTTTATTTTTCGTGCCAAAGAAGGAAGGAGATTTGAGAACTTGTATTGATTATCGCGCGATAAACAGGATCACCAAGAAAAATCGGTTCCCGCTTCCACTCATTTCCGTCCTATTGGATCAGGTAAAAGGAGCACAGATATATACCAAACTCGACCTTAGAGGAGCTTACCATCTGGTCCGTATGCGTGAAGGAGATGAGTGGAAGACGGCATTTAGAACGAGATTTGGATTATTTGAATACCAAGTCATGCCGTATGGGCTCTGCAACGCTCCGGCTGCTTTTCAACATTTTATAAATGACATCCTCCATGAATACATTGATCAGTGTGCAATTGTGTACATTGATGATATTCTGATTTACTCATCCGACAAGAGTAAGCATCGAGGGGAAGTGAGAGGAGTTCTACAGAAGCTCCGAGAAAACAAGCTGTTTGTGAAACTAGAAAAATGTGTGTTCAACGTTTCCAAGGTGGAGTTTTTGGGCTTTGTCCTCTCACCAACCGGAATAAATATGGACGAGCGGAAAATCAAGGCAGTGGTCGATTGGAAATCTCCTGAAAGTGTTAAGGAAGTTCAGAGCTTCATAGGGTTCGCAAATTTCTACAGAAGGTTTATAAGTGAATTCTCGCGGAAGATACTTCCTCTTACAAAACTACTCCGGAAGGGAGTCCACTTTGATTGGACAGAAGAAACTGAAGAGGCCTTTAAATCCCTGAAGAAAGACTTCACCACAGCACCAATACTTTTGCATGCTGATCCTTCAGAACCATTTTATGTTGAAACAGATGCTTCCGATTTAGCAGTCGGGGGAGTGCTATCCCAACGACACAAGGAAACTGGCCAGTTGCATCCGGTTGCTTACAGATCAAGAAAATTGACGTCAGCAGGAGTGAATTACACTATAACGGAGAAGGAGTTATTGGCCATTAAAGACGCCTTTAAGGAGTGGCGACACTACCTCATGGGAGCCAGGCATCTAGTGACAGTTTTTACGGATCACCGAAATTTAAAATTTCTGAAATCAGCTAAGACACTAACTCCAAGACAACTTCGATGGTCATTGTACTTTGCCGATTATGACTTTGTAATCACCTACCGACCTGGGGCTCAGAACGGGAAGGCTGATGCCTTATCCAGACTAGGAACCAATAACCAAAAGAGTAACACAGAAAATCAAACTATAATTCCAAGTACCAGAATCATTGGCGCCATCACTTCAATAGACCTGAAGAAACAAATAACCGAAATCATGAGTCCAGAAGAAATGCAAGGATGGGTTGAAGAGGGCGCTGGAAGAGAGATCCAACATCAATTGCCGTATTTTAAAGGAGCCTTGTATTTGCCTACCAAAGAGTTACAAAACCAGGCGCTGTACGAGTGCCACGATGCTCCTTTAGCGGGGCATAAAGGAGAAGCTAAGACTGAAGAATTAGTTAAAAGACTTTATTGGTGGCCTCAGATGACCAGGGATGTGGAAAAGTACGTAAAGACCTGTGAAATCTGCGCTCAGGGAAAATCTGAACGGCAAGCCCCTAAGGGGTTTTTACAACCCTTGCCTACACCATCTTTTCCATGGCACACAGTTACATTAGACCTCATTGTAGATCTGCCTCTTAGTCAAGGTTTCAACACCATCCTAGTGGTGGTGGACACATTTACTAAGATGACACATTTCACGGCTCTAAAAGGGGTTCCCACAGCTAAACAACTTGCTAGACATTTCAGTACACAGATTGTGAAAATTCATGGCATCCCGAGGGTAGTTATTTCAGATAGGGGTGCACAATTCGTATCTCATTTTTGGAAGGCTTTTCTGAAAGGGTTGGGAATCGAAGCTAGGTGTTCAACCAGTTATCACCCAGAGACAGATGGGCAAACAGAAAGGGTGAACCAAGAACTAGAGCAGTACCTAAGATTGTTCCTGTTGAAACAAGAAGGAGAGTGGGCAGATTATTTATGGGCTGCTGAGTTTGCACACAACAATGCCAGGAATGTCTCTACAGGCTATTCCCCATTTTACCTGAATTATGGCCGACATCCAAATTTCACTATAGGGCAGACTGATATTCAAGTTCCAGCTGTAGAAGAACTAGTATCACACTTAAAACAAGTCCACCAGACGGTCATACAAAATTTAGAACAGGCTAAGAAAAAATATAAGACCTATGCAGATAAAAAGAGACGTGAGGGCCCTCCCTTAGAGGCAGGTGATTGTGTTTGGTTAAGTACAAAGAACCTTCGGCTAAAAGGTAACAGAAAATTTCAACCTAGATTTATAGGGCCTTATCGGATAGAAGAAAAGATGTCTCACGTTACCTATCGGTTAAAACTGCCCACCAAATTGAAGGTTCATCCAGTTTTTCATGTGTCCTTGTTGAAAAAGGCTCCACTGGAACTACGAAAAAATTTGCCGCCAAAACCCATTCCATTAGAATCTGGAGTAGAATTTGAAGTCAAGGAGATTTTAGATTCAAAAAAGGTAAAAGACAAACTGTACTATTTAGTTGACTGGAAGGGCTATGGGCCAGAAGAGCGATCTTGGGAATTGGAGTCAGATATCCATGCTCCACGATTAGTTAAATCCTTTCATCAAAGATTTCCTACAAAGCCACGATTGAGAGGACCTCCTTTGTTGGGGGGTACTGTCAGGACTCCAAAAGATGGCTTAACAGTAGCGGGCACAGTGTTGGGTGGAGGTCATGGACCAGGAGAAAGAGTACGGGCCAGAGGCAATGGCTGGACCAGGTTGAACCGGAAAAGGAGTCTAAAGATGGCCGCCGCCTTCTAATCATCGCGGCGGTCTAGTTTATTTCTTTCTCACAGGTGCTCAGAGGCAGTTTGAGGCGCGCGCGCTGGAACAAACGCGCACTTCACCAGAGAATTCACGAAGTACGCAGGGTTAATCTATCTCTCCACAGAATTAGAGTAGAGAATATTTCGTCGGGCTTTCGTTCGGTTTTCGTTCGCTACCTCCGTCGGAAGTAGTTAGGAAAGAAAAGACAGTTAGAGTTCATTCCGAGTAATTGCCAACAAGGAGAAGTTTGCTGAGACGACAGTTGGTGGCGCCTCTTCCAAGTGATAAACCAAGGCTGGTGTAAGAAACTCGTCGAAGAATATCCTGGGCTGAAGAGAAGTTATAAGCTAAGTGTTCTATAGAATTGATAGAAGATGTCAAGACATATGTGAATATTGTAAATAATATAGACTTGGATAGAACGTACAGAAAGATAAGAAATACGTCAAAATTCCTGCAAGAAAAGGGAAGAACGTTAAGGCATTTCTGAGAGAGAATTATGGTGCAGCTAGAAGGGTCTTAGACTACAACTAGCAAGGAAGTCAGTAACATTAATGAAGAATATCTACAGGAAATAAGTACACACACTCACTCAAGTAAGTAGGTATACTAATTAAGAGAATAGGAGAGCGTAAGGGTAAATAGGAAATACTTACCTTTGGTGGTATCTCGTTGACAGGTGAATTCCAGAGTGTATTTTCCAAGAGAAAGAAAAGAAATATAGAGGAGAGGCACAGTGCCAGAAACGAAGGGTAGGTTAACATCATAGGAGCAGAATAAATTGGGACACAGTACATGTAGGATAAATGTATAACTTGATGCTTAATTTCTAGATTCTCTCAGTTGACACGCAGTTTGCGGAAAGAACTAAGAAGCAGACGTAAGAGAGAAGACCGTTTCAGGACCAGTCCCTTCTTGTTTATTATTTTATCCACTCCCCTTTCCCCCCCCGGGGGTAGATTTGAGGGTCTAGATATTTAACTGGCCCGCAGAAATATCCTTGAAGGGGAGTTGGGAATCAGCGTCTCTGTTCCTGTGCAAGACATCAGAAAGAAGAATCTTGTGGCCTTGACACTGTAGACAATTTTCCAATTTTGTGTGCATTCAGAGATATTCCATTTCCAACGGCTGGTATCAGTGCTCCAAAAACATCCCCTAGAATTTCTGACCAATTTTCCCTCCTTCTACGTGTTAGTTGTCTACCTATCTCATACGCACCGTCTTTTCCCCTTCCCACATGAAATATCTTTGGGAAGACCAGGCCTAGGTAACATGTGCCATACCAATGGTCCGGTAATCGATAATAAGCTTTGTTCCCACAGATAAAATATAATCCAGGGAATACCGGATCTTTTCCTCCTTTAAATCCCCATCCCCCCATGATCCTATATGTATCATGGCATTCACTCGCACCTATCAAATAGTTATCATATACAGTTTCATTCCTTCTAATACACAATTTCCCTCTCTGAGGCCAATCTAAAGCCATAGCCGGACTGGTTTCTCCTTTCAAATGTTTTTCTCTTTCAACGTCCCAGACCGTCTTTTCTCCCTTTCCCTCAGGTATCTTCCTTTGCATCTTGATTCTCCTTTCTTCTACCATATCTAAAAAAGAATTTTCTTCACCTAAAACTTCACCAGGTTTTACCTTATTCAATTCAAGAACTATAGGTACTTGTGAAAAAATGTTATCCACATCAGAAAAATAATATTCTTGTTTCCCTGTTTTATAAAACAAACTTGCTAGTACACTACAAGTTATTCCATATGTCACGGGAAGGCGGTGGTACGTAACACCTTCAGACAATGATGCAGGTAACTGCATGCAGACGTAACAATCTCTCACATCCATAGTTTTTACGTATTCATATAATAACTTTGAGAAAACGTTGTTAGAAAAATCAGTTATGGACCTATCCTTATGTAAATCAGTTCTATCTATTACTCTAGTTGGATGAGTATCATGAATCTTTTCTATATTAGTCTTATTCTCACTATGACCTTCTATTGTTTCGAACGTTACTTTAAATAAAACTATTAAAGCTAATACACTCCACAGAAGCATTAATAATCCTGTACAGCAACAACACACCTTGCACCATCTTCGAAGGAACACACATGTAGATTTTCTACCTTCTGTGTTTTCCATTTCGGAAATGATCAGTGTCTTTTGACTTAGCCTCGTCTACTCACAACTAGTTTTGTCTAAACCCAAGGCTCTAAGCGCCTACTTGGTTCCTTTCGGGTATGTCTCTTACTCAGTAATTCAATCTCTCTGTGAAACCTTCATCCCTTCAATCTGGCATTTGATCACTCTTCTCTTCGTTCTCACAGTCTTGGTTCAGAATTTCCTGAACATCCGTCTCTTCTCCGATGTCGGACAAAATAACTCTCAGGATTTCCGAATCTTCGTCTTCCTCAACCACTAGACTTCCTTGGCTATCTGCTTCCTCTTGTACTTCAGGAAGTGCCACGTATGTCCATTCTGGTGACTTATACTTCTTGTTGGGTTTCTTAGTCCGTTTTTCCTTCTCCAAGGGTGTCTGATCAATGTCCTTTGATTTTTCTTGGCTAGACACCTCATTCACTTGTTCTGCTCTAGATGAATTTACTCGTGTCAATCGATATCTTAATCTTTTTATCTTGTTTGGCCAAATTTCCTCCTTTGCTGTCCTTTTCAACTTACTTCCCTTTTCACTTCGTTCAGTTCTCCATGCTCTTTTCCTCAACACCCGACCTTCTTGTACTTCTTCACTGTCCTCAGATTCAGTTCCACCTTGACTCTTACCTTCGGTAGATTTTCTCTCCACAACTTTTTGTTCTCTATTTCATTTTGTCCCTCCTTGTGTTTCTTCCACGCAATCTTTCTGCTGACAACTGTCCCTTCTTCTACCTGGATGTGTGGTTTCCCTACCCATCCTCGGGGGTCTTCCGCCACAATCTTACCCTTTCTCTCATTTTTACATGTGGAGCTTCTTTATCGAGAATTTTATTGACAGTTTGCTCACTGTTTTCTTTTACACCTTCATGTACTTGTACTTTTTCAGTATCTGACTCTGAGCTAGTGTCAGAAATCTCCAATCTCCTTCTTAATGGTAGATTCTCTGGTGCTATAACTGGACTTGATTCTAACTCCCCCCTTCCAGGAGTTGGTCTTGTTTTTGTTTCTTCTGAATCTGACTCGGAACTGGTATCAGATTCTTCCAAGTATTCCTCTTCAGGGTTATTCACTGGATTAGGAATTCGCAAGGTATGACTCGCATGAATCCAATTCTTCACTCTGGCACATTTCACAGCTGTCGTCGTGGTCAAGATTACTTGACGTGGTTTTCCCCACCGTGGGACCAGACAATTTCTTCTTCTATGCACTTTAACTCTTACCCAGTCTCCTGGACTTAAATCATGAGCTGGCTTCTTTTCAAGAGTGGTTGCATCCGGTCCAACCTGATGAAACACAGAATGAACAGAATCAGCCAACCCCTTGCAATAATCCAACACCAAGTCATCAGATATAGGCAGTAGGTTGTTGACAGGAATGAAAACATGTCTCATTGCCCTGCCCATTACAATTTCGTGGGGACTCAATCCAGTATTCCTATCAGGGATAGATCTAATAGTCATGAGCAGTAGAGGCAAGACATCAGGCCATTTCAAACCTGTGGCAAAACACATTTTCCCCAATCTATTTTTAATGGTGCCATTCACTTGTTCTACAACTCCAGAAGCCTCTGGGTGATAAGCACAATGCAGATTTTGCTGTACATTCAATGCTCCACAAAACAGTTTCATGATTTCATTATGAAAATGATTCCCTCTATCTGATTCGATCGTGACTGGAAAACCAAATCTGGGAATGAATTCTCTCAATAGGAGTTTTGCTACAGTAATTCCATTACTCCTTCTAGTCGGGTACGGTTCTACCCAACGTGAAAATAAGCAAACTACTACTAGAACATACCTCAGCCTATTGCAGGGGGGCATTTCAATGAAGTCAATCTGCATTCTGGTGAAAGGCCCTCCTTCCCGTCCTATCGTTCCTAGGCTCACCACTGTTTTTCTTCCAGGATTGTATTTCTGACATATAAGGCATCTCTGACACAGGCTCTCAGCTACAAGTCTAAACTTGGCATTATACCATGTCTGTTTGAAAAGCCTAATCATAGCATCCCTTCCTACATGTGCTTGTCCATGATACATCCGTGCCATGGCAAAGACCATGCTATCAGGCATGACTGGTCTTCCATCCCAATAAACCCAAACGTGATCTGTCTCTCGGGGTGCGCATCCTGATTTTACCCACTATTTCCTTTCCTCATCTCCTGCCTCTTCTTGTAACTGCCTCACCTTCTCCCATGTATTCACAGTGTTAGTAAAAACTAAGGGACATGAATTCATTTCTTTTTCCCTCCTCGATTAACCGAATTCTGGTTGCGCGCACAATATTGTGCCATGTCATTTGCAAACTGATTCCCAGCCGACACATAGTCAGCGGTTTTCGAATGAGCAGCACATTTTACTACTGCCAATTGCTTAGGCAGCTGTATCACCTCAAGCAACTTTCCAACCACTTCAGCATTCCTTATGGGAGTTCCATTCGATGTCAAGAACCCTCTTTGGGACCAAATCTGCCCAAAGTCATGCACCACACCAAAGCCATACTGACTATCGGTAATCACCGTGACTCTCAGACTCTTTCCCAACTTGCACGCTCTTGTTAATGTAAACAGTTCAGCAACCTGGGCTGATCTCACTCCTTTCAGGCAAGACTCTTCCAGTACAGCTGCTACAGTACACACTGCGTACGCTGCACTCAAAATCCCTTCGTCGGTTCTCAAACATGACCCATCCACAAACATCACATAGTCACTTTCTTTCAGAGGCACATCTTTTATATCAGGGCGTGGTCTGGTACAAAAGTCAAGCACTTCCAGACAATCTTGATCCACGTCATCCCTGACTTCCACATTCTCAGCATCAGGTAACAACATTGATGGGTTCACATTGAGGCACTTCACAAGGCTCACATTCGTTGCACCTAAAATGACCTTCTCATACTTAGTTAGACGACTATGCATCATAAACTGGGTGCGACTCCTAGTTAAAAGGATCGCCACATCATGAGGCACAAACACTCTCACAGGATATCCCATAACAATTCCTTCACTCTGTTCCAAGCTCTTACAGGTAGCCGCTACAGCTTTCAAACAACCAGGCAATGCCACAGCTACAGGATCTAGTATAGCCAAAAAATATGCAATTGGTCGCCTCAATTTTCCATGTTTCTGTACTAGCACAGAAAGTGCACACCCATTCCTCTCGCTGCAATAGAGTTCAACCTCCTTTTCATAGTCAGGCATTCCGAGAGCTGGGGCTTCACACAAACTGTCTCTTGTTTAAAAGCCTTCAACTCCTCCTTATTCAATTCAATGGGGTCTTTCACATCACTCTTTGTCAAGCGTATCAGAGGTTTTGCAATCAGTGAGAAGTTGCTGATCCACTGACGGCAATATCCAACCATTCCAAGAAACATTCTCACCTCTCTTTGAGTCATGGGTGCTCTCATTCCTTTGATTATCCTGATCCTATCTGCAGTCACCTTTCTCAGCCCTTTTTCAATTTTATGGCCTAAATACTGTACTTCCTTTTGACAAAATTGTAATTTTGAAGGGGATACCTTAAGTCCTCCATCCTCCAAATGATTCAGCAACGCAACAGTATCCACTACACAAGCTTCTCGGGTTCTCGATGCCACCAGTAGGTCATCGATATATCGGACTAGTACTGAGCTTTCAGGCATTTTTAAATCTTCTAGGGACTTCTTCAAAATCTGATTGAATATCGATGGACTTTCTGTATACCCCTGTGGGATTCGGCACCATGCCAAAGTAAGTTCGCCAAACCGGAACGCAAAAATCTGTTGGCTGTCAGGGTGCAATGGGATGGAAAAGAAAGCGTGACACATATCAATGACTGTGTACCATTCTGCATCATGAGGAATCTGGTATAGGATCGCAGAAGGGTTTGGTACGATGGGACAACATGATACAACCATTTTATTCACTTTTCTCAGGTCTTGTACTATCCTGAAAGTTCCGTTAGGCTTTTTCAGACCCATAATCGGTGAATTGCATGGACTTCTCATAATTTCTCTCAAAATACCTTGTTCAATCATTCTGTCTATTATAGGTGTTACTCTTGCAATTATTTCAGGGGTCCGTTTATACTGGGGAATATTTGGGTAACTTATTCCTTCTTTTAAAGTAATTTTTACGGGATCTACATTCCTCATTAGTCCCACATCTTCTCCCGTGAAATCCCATACTTCGGGTCTCACTGTTTTCTTCAGCTCTTGAGGCAATTCCTCAGGGTCAAATACAGAAAATGCCTCAGTAACCTCAGGTTCCATATTGGCCAAAGTCATTTTGTATAATACACCTCATCAGGATTCTCAAAAGCTATGTCATCAGGAGTACAGAAGATGGTACAATTCATCTTACACAACAAGTCCCTCCCTAACAAATTCACAGGGCTAGTGTCACATACGACAAAGCGGTGCATGTCGGAAAATTTCCCTATTTTAACTTTAACTGTTCAGTAAGATACGTTTTTATCTGTCTGTTTGAAACTCCAACTACTTGGATTGTGTCATCCGAGAGAGGAAGATTTTTAACGTCAGCTGATCTAACAGTTGAACGAGTAGCACCAGTATCTACTAGGAAAGTAATGTTTTCATCATTTATCTTTCCGTCCACAAAAGGGCCTGTCAGGTCTACTTCCAGAGTTGCGCCAAGTACGCACTCTTCTTCCTCTCCTCGGCACCGTCAATAACTCTCTTCTGACTCACTCTCATTGGATTGCAGCCAATACTGCGAAACAGCACTAGCGCGCGGCAGCTTAGTTACCTGTTCTTCGGTGTAGAATCCTGTCTCATTACTGTATCTCTGAGGGTTTACGCTCTGTGGAAAAGGTGGTTTTGGCACCTGACACAGTTGGGCAACAACCTGCTGCTGTTGCTGCGGTTGACAACCCACCTCATTCTGCACCTGCGGATTTAATGATGCATTTGGGGGTAATTTACACTCGGATTTCCAATGCCCTACCTTTACGCAATTATGACACAGCCACTTTTTTTTAGCTTCATCTAAACTAATCTGTCCCTTTCCTTTCCCAATATTGGGTTTCGGTTTCATATGGCTCATGCCATTTGCCTGTTCAATCAATTGGGCTTCTTGTCTTTCCGCCACCTTAACCTGAGCCCACATGGCCTTTTCTTTTAACTTACGTTGCTTGGCTTCGATCTCGTCACTAAAATATTTTGCATGCCTCAATACTTCGTCTATTTTTTTATTTTGCCAATCCACAGTATGCAGTTTTATCATTTCGCTTACCTCAGGTCGCAACCCATACACAAATCGATATACAAAATGACTCAAATCTTTCTCGCTCAAATTTTCATCACCACTGTATTGCTTAAAAGCCAATAACAATCTCTCATAATAAGCATGTGGTTTCAGAAACGAGACGATGCAACAGATAAGGCATTTTCAGCTTTCCAGTAAGAGAAAAAGAGACAGTGGTAACTGAATGCCCTATGAGGGAGATCCCAGGAGGAGGTTATGTGCATGTTCCTTGGACTAGACAGGACATTCTATCATTTACCAACGATTTCCCCAGGCTTCGCGAGAAGCCTGTGGAATGGTCCCGGCAGGTAGATAGGTTTGTTAAATTATCAAAAGTACTATGGATAGATTTGAATGGTCTGTTTGATATAATTGTACCTTCCGCCACTCCGCTGTCGCTCCCTTTCATACATCTCATCTTCCCATTCTGTTAACGCTTCAAACTGAGTAGGTCTAGGTCTCGGTTCTAGTCTCATCATCCTTTCTCTTAGATTCCTTAATACCGCTAAACTAAAGGAGCCATTTTCTGGGAATGCTAATACTCCATCTTCTTTGGTATACTTTGCCCAATTATCTAACTAAATACAAGTATGGTACCCATATTTCGCCACCATAAAGGATGCGGGCGATTTCGGTGGGGGAAGTATCTGTCCTTCCCTAGTCACAATTGGCTTATCCTTTTTAAATAAATTCTTGATTTTTCCAAACCATGACTTTTTCTCTTTCTCTGGTGGATCGTAATACATCATTTTCCTTATTCTGTATCGCTAGATTTCCTCTACGACTATTCTGTGGTCTTATCCAATCATAGCGCAACTCACACTAACGCGCCAATCGGGAGCGTCTATGTCACTTCTGTAATTCTCCAATCCCAGCGCGACTCACATTAACGCACCAATCCGGAGCGTCTACGTCACTCTGGCTCTTCTCCACTCCTAGCGCTGTGTACACTAACACACCAATCCGGAGCGTTTACGTTTCTTAATGGCTGGCCAAACCCAGCGCGGTCTTTCTGATGTCAGCTTTTCTCGCTACTCCTGCTTCTGCTGACCCCTCCTTTGCAATTTTTATCGACAAACTTTCTCTACGTTCTCTTTCACTCAAATTTCTGTTAGTAACGACATAAAAACACCACCATTGTCCGCTTCGCTAAACCAAAGTGATAGTTTTGACCTTTTACCCAAGAATTCCATATTTCTCGAGAACAGCGCTTACCTTTGCCCTACCACGGAATTATTCCATTCGCTGATAAAGTAGCACTTCCCTCTACCTTACCCTTCTAACAAGCAATGGCTAACCGTTTCTCTGGAGATAAAACACATGTGGAGACTACACTGCTCCTAAGAATTAAGGCCAGAGTTTCAGGATAAAACTGAGTGCTATTTCACTTACACACATTCATACGGAAAATGTAGTCCATTCGCACAATAATTCTGTATTTCTCGAGAGCAGCGCTTACCTCTGCCCTTCCACAGAATCATTCTGTTTCGTTGATAAAGTAGCACTCCCCTCTACTTTACCCTTCTAACAAGCTTAGGGGAGACCTATTACCTTTCCAGTGATAAGCGTAATCTGAGCTCACAATTGACTCCTGTTCTTAAGACCAAAATTTCACAGGTGGCCTTCGCTATTCATACACCACCTTCACACAGAAAATCCCTACAGATAACACACGACGATGTTGCCAATAACAATCTCTCATAATAAGCATGTACAGATTCTTTTACTTCCTGGGGAGTTCTATAAATTTTTACCCAATCAGTTTCTTTTGGAGGTACTTTATTTTTCAAGAAAGTAACTACCTGTTCGTATTTTCTCATTACTTCTGGATCATGGGCACCTGTTTTTGGATCTCTAGGGTATTCCTGAGTGGGCCAACCTACTGTAATTTTACATTCTGTTCATAGATCTGCTGGCACAATTATATCAAACAGACCATTCAAATCTATCCATAGTACTTTTGATAATTTAACAAACCTATCTACCTGCCGGTACCATTCCACAGGCTTCTCGCGAAGCCTGGAGAAATCGTTGGTAAATGATAGAATGTCCTGTCTAGTCCAAGGAACATGCACATAACCTCCTCCTGGGATCTCCCTCATAGGGCATTCAGTTACCACTGTCTCTTTTTCTCTTACTGGAAAGCTGAAAATGCCCTGTTGCATCGTCTCGTTTCCGAAACCACCTGCTCTTCCATTTGTCTACATCGCCCCACTTTCTTAGCAAAACAATCAGTTCTTTAATTTGTGTTAATCTTCCTGCGGTATTCAAATTCTCAATGTCTTTTTCAGCAAAGTCTACTCTGTATGGTTTCTGTAATGACTTTATTTTCTCAAAATCAATACCCATTTCACTCGCTACTTCTTCCAGTTTTTCATGCAAGATTCTCGCCCTCCATGTTAAACTTTTACATAAAAACATTAGCTCTTCATCCTGACATGCTTTTAATTTTTCTGTTGGAATTGTCCCAACTATCAATTCTTCCAAAGTTACTTTCAATTTCGCCACATCTAAAGGTCGAGGTTCGGCATCTTTTCGCTGTAAACTCCTTCACCAATCACTTAGTTAATCAGAAGTGGGACCTACAGGGATTGTTTCATTCCTTACTCGTTCTATACTTCTCTCTGAGGATTCTGGTGCCGATTTTGTTGTCATCAATGTTTTACTTGCCGGACTTTGATTTATTGTCAAATTTTTAGGAGTACTCAACCCAGAAGTTCCTACCAATTGTCCCCGTGGATTTTCTCCTGAATCTCTTTTCCCCATTTCAGTTTGTTTATTACTGTTGTAAGGGATCGTTAGACAATGCTCACTATCCTTCTGTTTATCAAAGACAGGCATCACTGGTCCTATCGTTACAGGAACAGTTACAGCTTCCATATTATTAGTTAATTCCCTAATCTTTTCAGTTAATTCCAGGGTAGTTCTAGCCAATTCAGCTGAATTTTCATTTGCCATCCTAAAGGGCTGTGTATTTTCGGATTCCCTAAATGGATTGTTTTTCCCTAAATCAGGTGGTGTTGGCTCAAATGTCTTATTTCGTGGTGCTTCTTTTACTGGCGCACTTGGCGTCAACAAAGTTGAATTTGGCTGGTACGGGGGAGGATTTTTATAAAACATGTCCTCAAGCACATCATCCTCCGACTCAGTCACACCATACTTGTAGCCTTCTGACCCTGTATTGTTTCTCTTCTCTGTACACTTTCTACTACTAGTCTCTTCAGCATTTCTCATAGGGAACATCCCATCAGCCATATTTGCACTCTGCCATCTCCTAATTCTGTCATCATGATTCTCCTGTCCACACGGTCTCCCAAACAAGTATTTGTACCTTCCGCCACTCCGCTGTCGCTCCCTTTCATACATCTCATCTTCCCATTCTGTTAACGCTTCAAACTGAGTAGGTCTAGGTCTCGGTTCTAGTCTCATCATCCTTTCTCTTAGATTCCTTAATACCGCTAAACTAAAGGAGCCATTTTCTGGGAATGCTAATACTCCATCTTCTTTGGTATACTTTGCCCAATTATCTAACTAAATACAAGTATGGTACCCATATTTCGCCACCATAAAGGATGCGGGCGATTTCAGTGGGGGAAGTATCTGTCCTTCCCTAGTCACAATTGGCTTATCCTTTTTAAATAAATTCTTGATTTTTCCAAACCATGACTTTTTCTCTTTCTCTGGTGGATCGTAATACATCATTTTCCTTATTCTGTATCGCTAGATTTCCTCTACGACTATTCTGTGGTCTTATCCAATCATAGCGCAACTCACACTAACGCGCCAATCGGGAGCGTCTATGTCACTTCTGTAATTCTCCAATCCCAGCGCGACTCACATTAACGCACCAATCCGGAGCGTCTACGTCACTCTGGCTCTTCTCCACTCCTAGCGCTGTGTACACTAACACACCAATCCGGAGCGTTTACGTCTCTTAATGGCTGGCCAAACCCAGCGCGGTCTTTCTGATGTCAGCTTTTCTCGCTACTCCTGCTTCTGCTGACCCCTCCTTTGCAATTTTTATCGACAAACTTTCTCTACGTTCTCTTTCACTCAAATTTCTGTTAGTAACGACATAAAAACACCACCATTGTCCGCTTCGCTAAACCAAAGTGATAGTTTTGACCTTTTACCCAAGAATTCCATATTTCTCGAGAACAGCGCTTACCTTTGCCCTACCACGGAATTATTCCATTCGCTGATAAAGTAGCACTTCCCTCTACCTTACCCTTCTAACAAGCAATGGCTAACCGTTTCTCTGGAGATAAAACACATGTGGAGACTACACTGCTCCTAAGAATTAAGGCCAGAGTTTCAGGATAAAACTGAGTGCTATTTCACTTACACACATTCATACGGAAAATGTAGTCCATTCGCACAATAATTCTGTATTTCTCGAGAGCAGCGCTTACCTCTGCCCTTCCACAGAATCATTCTGTTTCGTTGATAAAGTAGCACTCCCCTCTACTTTACCCTTCTAACAAGCTTAGGGGAGACCTATTACCTTTCCAGTGATAAGCGTAATCTGAGCTCACAATTGACTCCTGTTCTTAAGACCAAAATTTCACAGGTGGCCTTCGCTATTCATACACCACCTTCACACAGAAAATCCCTACAGATAACACACGACGATGTTACCAATTCGAACCCAGACAATGCGTTGTGCGACTCCAATCATCACACGTTTTCCCCGTGTACCTTCAGGGCAACAAGACAATACACCGTGCAACTTCACTTGCCACACGTTTTCCCCGTGTACCTACAGGGCATCCAACTTCCTACATCCCAGAAGTCCTCAAAAACAACATAAAACGTGACACACTTCAACATAGAATGTTTATCCATAAATCAACAATCAACCAAACATCCGCAGTCAATAATCAATAATCAGAAATCAAAAATCAATAAGCAAATCACCAAATCAATACAATAAAACCATAACTCTGCTACCAGGAAAACTGCTCCAGCGGAAAGGGGGCGACATTTTTTACAGATCCTACCTGCGTCACAGATCCGTCACTGCACTTACTCATTCACACACACATTCATTGGTGGGGCCCATAACACCAACACTCATACGTCTTACTCCGAATCTGCACACAGGAGGATGATGAATCCGCTGGACATGTGGGGGGTACCTTATTACCTATAGGGAAGGAAATTTGTTACAATATTTACATATATACATCAATAACCACAGAATCCTAACCTTAACATCAAGGCACTCCACCACTTGGTCGATGGACCGATTAGTTGGATTGGTTGATGGTGATTTAGACCCAGCTAAAACACATTAAAGCTTCGGAATTCTTATTCAGTGCCCTATTTAAAGAACCACAAACTCATTTTCTGTTAATCAATGTTTAGTTCATCTAATTAATTGCTTTTAGTTGCATAATTTAGCATTTCGGTCAACAAAGTTCCAATTTAATTAATCAACACAATTTAGCATGACATTTATATTTACCTATTCTATTGGGGTCTTTTCTCTAATTCTGTTAGCTCTGCATAATTCAAATCTCTTTTGATAAATCGTCCCAATCGAATGCAGGCCAAGATTCAATAAGTCCGAAAAGTTCCATTGCTCAGCACGGCACAGTCCCAAAGATATCCAAAGGACCAAGCAATCGTGCAAGCAAGTCGATCACGCAAATTCGGGACACCCCTCCGGAACGCACTCTCCCTCTGGAACATACTAACTCTCTCTCTATTCTACTATTCTTTTATAACAAATTCTGGGGAACATGTAACATTTACTGAATAGGGAACGTTTTGGGATTGGTTGAACCCCTTAAAGTTACAATCTAATTTTCTATTTCTGTTAGTCCGGGGTTCTCATAAGATTTGCTATGTCATTCGATTAGGTCATGAAGTTCTCATGTGAAAGGATCCGATGTATCAACATATTGGCTTTCCGTTATAGGTGGCTATTGTTCTTGCGGGTCAGTCATACTGACTGAAATCTGACAGTCCTCCACGTTTCTATCCTTGACAAGGAACACTGTGCTCTGAAATTGAGGATGCCTGGAGATCTTCGGAGCCATCCGAGTCTGCACAGTAGACATCGCGCTCACAGGACGGTGGCCACTTCCGAACTCCATTTTGAATAACATGGCCTGGTAGGCCCGAATGCCAACTTAAGCAAAAAAACATAAAACATAATTAATATGAGGAATTGAAGATTCTAATGTTTAACCCCACACTAATCCCATCATATATTAGTATTTTCCTAGCTTATAGCGACATTTAAAGCAATAATACTCACCATTTGGTCCCAGCAGGAACGCAAAACGTCACAAAAGCAACATAAATCATGCAATTTCTATCACCACACCTTCTATTGTCAATATGCGTACCACAGTTAGTCATTAAAGTTATTCTGCCATGCAAATAGAAATTAGTCCCGCGTGTAATTCATGTTTATCAAGGTGCACTTTATTGATTAGTATACCACGGCACACAGTTAATATAGGTTAATATGTAAATTGATTACGTCATTAGTATTTTCATGCAAAATAGAGAAGGTATACAAAATGTTGTTTTACCTGCTACATCAAGATAAACAGGGACAGTCAGGGGTTTAGCTGTCAACAGTGCAACAGGTACAGTAGCACAGGGGCCCAGAACTGTGATGTTCCCTTTGCACCTCAGTTATGGCTGATTTTTGACTGTGTGCCACAGGTTGTGGGCTCCTATTTTCCTTATATTTATTAGGGTCTTTGACAACTTTGCAGCACCACTGGGGAAAGACTTGAGATATCAGTACCAACACATCTCAAATTTGGAAGTCCTTATAAACAACCATAAAATGAAAAATCACAAGGTTTGAAGTGAAAAAGAAAGGAAATCTGTGTAAAATAGTCATAGTTTAAAGATTAGCAATAATTTACGAACTGGTCACCTGGCACTGCTGAGGAAATCTGATACTACCCGGGATCCTAGCTGGGATCCTAAGACACCGCATAGAAGGTCACACTAAGAAAGTCTTGTAAGACTGACAAGACACTCAAGAAAAGCTCACACTACAGATGTCCTACAGCATGAGAACCTGCGACTGGAGGAAGATAATAGTTCCTAGGATCACAAAAACACAGAAAAAGCTTTCACACAGGGGCGGTACCTACCATTGGTGCAACAGATGCAGTGGTACCAGTGTTAGAGCTGTAAGAAGGTGGGAAGAGTTTCATATTTGGGATGTAGTCTGCACACACATCACCTTGAGGTGGGGGCTGTATTGTGTAAGGGCTCACACCCACCCCTATGCCAGTGATCTGCATAGAGCAATATATATATTTTTTATTTTGATAATCTTTTCATTGATACGTAAGAGCGTAGAGCAATATTTAACATCCATACATTAGCCATGGCAATGCACCTCCACCCACTACGATCCTGTGCTCTAGGACACCTGAGGAAGAGGTGTCGTTCCTCATGGGTCCAGGAGGCAGCGGTGCCCCAGCAGGGATGCGTACATGGGTGCTAGAACATCCCAGGGAGAAATAGGACCCCCTCAAATGAGGTTAGGATTGGAGCTGTGCTTCTGTAGAGCGGCATAACTTTAAACATTTCTATTTTAAAGTGGAATACTCTGCTAAAACATTTTCTATTGATTTAAGGCTGAAAATGAATGATTATGAGTAAAATAAAGTGCCACAAAAATGCAGCTAAATTTCCATATTTGTGGCGCTAAATTTCCATATTTGTGGCGCTAAATTTGCTAATCCATGCCGCAATATCCTGGGGGGTCTGACTAAGCCAGGAACCTATACTTTCCCATATCAGGTTCTTCAAGGGAGTTAATAACATGCAATGCATTAGTTATGTAAGGATCTATCTGGCACATGCATCAACAATGCCATTTGCGATTCCTTAATAGCGAAAAATAAGGATTCGCTAATAAGGAATAGCAAAAGGCTATGCATGTAGAAATCGCTTACAAAATAGCGATTTCTAAACATTCCTTAATTGCTACTCGCAAATTGCGAGTCGCAATTAAGGAATGCCTCCCCATTGTTTCCTATGGGCCTAGAGGCCCATATGAATGAATGGGAAGACTTTCTCAATTTGCTAATCTCAATTAGAGAATCGCAAATTGCTCATGCTATTTCAAGGGTGCCAGGGTGTCAAAAAGACACCCTGTTGCACCCCTGAAATCTGCATATGAATACATCTTGCACACACACATGCACCAAGGGCATGTGTGTGTGTAAAATGGAACTTTGAAAAATGCACTTTAGTGCATTTTCCAAAGTTTTTGCAAATTACCATGAAGTTCAACTTCATGGTAATTTGCTCCCCCTATTAGCGAAATCGCTAATTTTTTAACTTTCATGCATTGCATTTAAGGAATCTCAATTTGGGATTCCTTAAATGCAATAGCAATTTAAGGAATCGCAATTTAGAGATTCCTTAAATTGCGATTTTTGCATTTGGGATGATGCATCCCAAATGCAAAAATCCCAGTCGCAAAGGGGCAGATTCTGAGAATCTGCCCGTTTGCGACTGGTTTTTGCTTTGATGCATGTGGGCCTATATTCCTACTGTTATCTGGTACATATGTACAACAGCTCTTTTCCTTAATTACTTTGCAGACTCCTTCTTCCTTCAACAGTAGTATATCTAATGCTAATCTGTTCTGCATCAACATAGCTCTATCAGCAACCATCTCTACATTTACCCGTTTCAATGCTCCAGGAGTATCTCCAGCAAGTCTATCCACTAAAGTAGACAAATACATAATTATCACATTGTTCATTGCCACACCTATAGAAAATAATCAAAACACCTACTATATCTAAAACTACACCACAAAAACTCATTTGACCTCTTTGCAGGTGTTATATTTTGTCTAACTCTTTGTGTGGTAAACAATATGGAACACTAAAGACAGCTAACATGACCAACCCAATTTAATGGCAATTTAAAATAAGTAGTTTTCCCATAGACATAATATATTTATCTCAGGATTGGTTCACCTCCCAGCAAACAGTTCCCATTCACCTCATAATGTGTCTAACATTCACTTTCAACTACATATCCTAACCATAAACAATTCGCCTCTTTTCTGCTGCTCCTTTCTCAATGTGGGATGAACATTTCACCATCTAAATTCCTCTTTATCTTTTATTTGCTCATCTACAGCCATTCTTTCTTCCAAATCCCTCACAATTTTAACTCATCTTTTATTATACTCTCTAACAAACTCATTCTCCTCTTTACTCAAACCACAGACATACTCCCCATTAGCAATTTTAGTTTCATGCTTAGTTTGTACAACTTTTAACATTTCTTCAAACTTTACATCCGGTTATTCCTCCTTCTATGTAGATTCTCCAAAGAAATATTAAAAACTGTTAAATAAGGGGAAAGAAAATTATCAGTATTAAATATAGGAACAAAAACACTACATGATAAAGAATAAAAAATCGGAGGATGTTCGTAAGTTGTACCCTCACAAGCTGAAGTAGGAAGATAACTACCCACGAAACAGTAATTAATCTGCATACTCTCAATACATTCATGAGGGTAATTGTTATCTTTAAAGCCACTAACTAAACTCTGTTTATGTTGTACTAAATATTCCCATTATTCTTCACAGTCGTTAATTCATTGGAAACATATCCCACCGGAGATAGTAAACACGCCAACAGCCCAACTAAAACTGATAATATTATTAATAGTATGAGCAATCCTCAAATTTTACAGCATCTGCTGTACCCTGCCTTATAATTGAGAAAAAACTTTTTGTGGTTATAAACTCTAAATCAACACTTTAAAAAAAATGTATTTTCTTCTTTTTTTGTTAAAACAATAATCAAAACAAAAATCTAAAATAATCTTCTTCTGGTTCTTTCAAAATCTTTTTCAAGATATCATTTCAAAAGCTCTTTTCAAGGTTTATCAGTTTTTGTTTGGTACTTTCTCTCAATTTGCTCAACACAGTCTTTCTATTATTCTCTTTTAATCCAAACAGTCTCTTTCGAATTCAAGGTAGATCTTCTTCCATCTCAGTTCCACTCTCAGATTCAGCTTCAAACTTATACTGGCAATGATTCACTCCACAATAATTCTCAAAATCTGCTTATTCTTTTTATTCTTCAGATATTGTAGTTACATACACCAAATCAGGTGAGACATACTTTCTATTTGGTACTCACGGTCTTGATGATCTCTTGGTCACAGGTGATTCACTTCCACTATTTTCAGTCTCTGTCTGTCTCTCTGGCTTTTCAACTGGTTCAAAGTGTTTTCTCATGCAAGTTCTCTTCCTTGGAACATCTTCTTCAGATTTTCTCTTCTCAACAACAGTCTTTTTTCAGAGTCTCTTAACTCTCCAAGGAACGTAGATTCAAGCATAAGGTTGAACTTGAGCTTTATCTTTGATCTTGGTTCACTGTGAACTTCTTTGTTTCTCTGGAGGTCTTTGTAACTCAAATCTTCAACTTCATCTTCTGCTGCCACATATGCTTTTGTCCTTTGCACTGCAACAGTCATTCTGATCTCTGCTTTGAAACTGGACTTCAGAAGTTTCAGGTTCTTCATCAGAAACTTCCCTAACCTGAAATTTACATTTTGTCACTCCATTGCTTACATCTTCACCAGTTTCAAAATGTTCACCCCCCCCCCCCCCTCTATAGTCATGCTGCAAACTCGAGGCTTTGAGCATCATCTTATTTATGACTTTGAACGTGACTCTGTGTACTTTTGTCTGTTCCAGTGGTATAGTCTACCACTTCTTCAGTTTCTGCCACTCTCACTCTTAGTGCGAACAGCATGCATCTGCTGCAGTACTCCTGCACATTTCACCACAGTGTTTGTCATCAAGATCTTCTGGTAGGGACCCTTCCACCTCTCATCAAGGCAGCTCTTCCTCACATGTTTTCAAACTGCAATCCAATCCCCTGGGATCAAGTTGTGGGTTTTATTTCTTCTGTTGCCACATTCACCTGATGAAAGACAGATTTCATCATATTAGCTGGGCCTTTGCAGTAATGCAGCACAATATCATTAGTTGTTGAAACCAGTACAGCTGGTGGAACATATGCACGCCTCATTGCTTTGCCCATGTTAGCTTCATGAAGCGACAAACCAGTCTTCTGTCAAGTATACTTCTTATGCTCTTCAGCACAAGAGGAAGAGCATCAGGCCATTTCAAATAATTTGATGCACAAACTGTCACCAGTTTATTCTTGAGAGTTCCATTTGAACTTTCCACTACTCCTGAAGATTGTGGACAATATCTACAGTGAACTTTTGATTAATCCGGAATGCAGTACAAATGATTTGCAAAACCTCATTTTTGAAGTGTGTGTCACGATCTTTCTCAATAGAAGTGGGAAAGCCAAACACGGGCATTGACTCCCTAAACAACTTTGCAATTGTAAGGCTATCGGATCTCTGGATTGGGTAGGCCTCGACCCATTTAGAAAACTTTCAGACAATCAATAAGATGTACTTTAAAGCATTGTAATTCGGCTTCACAATAAAGTCTGTATAGAGTCTTGTAAATGGGCCCTTCGATTTACCAATATGGTTTATGACTAGAACAGACGTCTTTCCCTGATTATTTAACTGGCATACCATAAATCATGAGTACTCTATGATGTGTTCTTTGTATTTTAATAGCTCTGTCTTACATTGAATGTTTTTGTCAAATGTATCTCTCGGCTTGTCCTTGGTTACTTTAACTGATATATGTACACTTTTATGGATATATTTTATCTGAATAAAAAATATAAATGAAATGAAATGAACTGGCACAACATGCAAAGGTCACAAACATCCTCCACAACATTTTAAAAATGTGTATTCTACCAGTATTTCTTACATATTCTGATAAGACTATCTCTACCTGCATGTGACTTACCATGCACGTTTTTACACATAGGATATGGCATTGAATCAGGAAAGGCATATTTACTCTCAACATTCACATGCAAGTCCTGTTAATTCTCCTTGTAACCCAATTTTTCCCCATCTCTTTTTCTCATCATCGTTCTCATTTTCTTGTAGATCTCTCAGCTCACTCAGAGAAGTTTGGGTTGAACTCATAAAGAAACAATTTACATTTTCTGCATTCTGTACAGTATTTATGCTAGACTCACCATCTTCACTCTCCTGCACGACTGCCTCATCTTGTAATGCACAGTACATTGCCATCTGTTCTGCATACTTATTTCCAAGTGTGACTAAATCCTTTCAAACTTTATAGACAACACATTTGACTTCTGCGATCTCCTTTGGATTCTGTATTGCTTTCAACAAATCCAATATGTAAGCACCATTTTTGTTGGTGCTCAAGAAGATGTTTAAAAAACCCTCTGGAACCAGAATTTGCCAAAATCATGAGCAACAAGCACTTGTCAGTGCAACCAACTCTGTCACTTGTGTTGACGTTATATTCAGCAGAGAAGATGTTTCCAAGGCCTCTGTAACAGTACACACTTTATAGGAAGCTCTCAGTGCACTATATTGGTTCCTCAGACAAGCACCATCAACAAATAATGAGCGATCAGCCATTTCTAGAGGAGCTTCTATTATATCTAGTCTTGGTTTTGTGCATAATGCAGTCACCTCCAGGCCATCATGCTAAGGTTCATTTTCAGCATCATCAAGTTCCTTGTCTTCACAAATCCTGTCTGAAATAGGAAGCAGTGTTGCTGGATTCAAAGTACCACATCTCTTAATTGAGATGTTCTCAGCTGCAAGTATCACTTGCTCATAACAAGTCAGCCTGCTATTTGTAAGATGATGAGGTCTCGTTCTGGTCAAAAAGAATCTCTACTGAGTGTGGGAAAAATAAAGTATAGCCCATTGCAATTCCTTCACTTTGTTTAATGGAAATTTAGAAAGCCGCAACTAACTTCAAACAATCTGGAAGACTTACAGCTACTGCATCTAATATGGCTGACAATTAGGCTAAGGGGCGAATGAGACCTTCATGCCTCTGTGCCAGAATTGAAAGGGCACATTCACCTTTCTCATAGCAATATATGTAAAATGGTATACTGTTATCAGGCGTCCAGAATGCGTGAGCGTGATGCAGATTTTCTTTTAGCTCTTCAAATGCATCAGAGCATTCTTTGTCAAATGGTACTGGATTTTGAAAGTCACCACTTGTCAACAATACTAAAAGTTTTGCAATCATGGAAAAGTTTGAAATCCACTGATTGCATAGCCACATGAGGACGCAACGAAGTTCGTCGTGAAAGAGTGGGGTCATTTACTCCTCTCTCTCTCTCTCTACCCGAGTGTGACTATCTTAGGTGATTACTCCATCTAAGAATCTTAAGATTTTGGATGAAGTGGTTTCACCCACGAAATGTGGCATGCTTCATCATTGGCCACCGGACTCAACCTCACAATTGTGGCTAACCAGAGGGATGCGAGCGACATTGTACCCAGCAATATCCACTAAATATAATTTATAGTATTTTTATTCATACTTAAGGTACCATCTAATAAAGGCAATGTTTTGGTATACCTTAAGGTATTTTTAGATTATAACTAGATCCCTGAATTATTATACAAATGTTTATACCTAAATAACTCCATCAACAATTGTGAGGTTGAATATATCGGGCCAATACTGAATGCCAAGACGGCCTCAAACTTTCTAGATCTTTTATTGAGGATTTGACCAATAATTGAAGGACTTTCTGTATACTCTTGTGGGATTCTACACTACTCAAGAACTTTATTCAAAATTAGAATGCAAAAAGAAATTCCTCATGCAAAGGAATTGAGAAGAACACTTGGCATAAGTCAATGACTGTATACCATTCTGCATCTGATAGAATTTGGAACACATGCCTTTACTTCATCTTTACCTACGGACTCTAATCCACTGGCGCCGCACTCACCCTGATGCTGAATTACTCACTCACTCAACTAAGCAGATAACTCCAAACCATACATAACGCAGCAGGCAGCCTCCTCCCTTAATGTCCCAACAAACACACACCCTGCACCTCAAACAGCTTCACTGACTCCCCAAACCACAGCTCTTTTCAAACTCCTGACACACACATTCAAAGCCTTACACAGCACTGACTCAGCATACCTCAATACCGACACCGATTTCAGAAACCTTCCAGATGCCTTTTCTCAGTCAGACTCGCACACATTCCATGCATTGGCAGCACCAGAACAAGGAGAAGTGACTTCTTCTAATTGGCTCCAAAAGGGTGGAATGACCTGCCCCTACACACATGCATTATCTCTAAAAACAATGACTGCATTCACCATGAAGCTGAAAACTTGGCTCTTCAACTAGGTTAACCCATGGATCAGCCCTGACTGCTCCTGCGTCGGCAACAGAATACCCGGGTGATAGTGCGCTTTACACAAAAATCATAGCATTACAGAAAACTCTGTATCCAATGCAACAGAGTAAAATGTTTGTCCTGCTTGTCATGTTCACCCTCCATCACGGTGGTACTCAAACTACGGCCCGCGGGCCACTTGCGGCCCGCCAGGTCATTCCATGCGGCCCCAGTAGAAATCAGCAGGCACGGAAATGGCATCATTTCTGCCGTAATTCCTCAGGGGCCGCATTTGCCCCGAAAAGCATAAAAGGGGCATGCGATGACAAACAGTGCCTCGCATGCTCACCCATAGCCCCCCCACCGCTCTCACCTTCCTCTCTGGCTTCACTTGCTCGCCCTGCCACTGAGTACCTTGGCTACTTGTACTTTCTGCTCACAGACAGTGTGGCCTCTTTAATCTCTCAATTGGTGCCACTAAAACAGAGCTGTCTCTATAGTTACATTTATGTTTTTAAGGCCACTGGTTAGGGTTTCAGCCGAGCCCGGACTCCTTCCTCATGGTCTCAGTGCAGACACGTGGTGTAAACAGAATAAATAAAATAAGGATCCAGCAGAGTGCTCACGTGGATCCGTGGGCTGCGCCTAGCCTTTTGTTTTATGGCATGGCTTTACTTTAGGTAAATGGGATGCTACAGGCTCTGGGTTCACAACAGTGGTGCTACGGAAAGTTTACAGGTGAAATTGGGGGAGATGCAGTTTATACACAAAGTTATATGCCTCGGTAGCAGCCCAGCAGGATAATTGTGTACAAATACCAGCTTCCCCACTTTATTAAATTGTGTGATTGTGAGTGAAACATTTATGTGCCTGTGTTGTGGAAAATATTTCTAACATTTTTTACAGGCAATTCAGCTTGCTTTGTGCATTTCTTTAGAAAGTGTATTACTTTTTAGTCATCCAACACTACCAGTCTGAGTCGTTGCACAGATGTAGCATCCGGTCTTATTGCAGAATTGAACAGCAAATAGTTATTGTTTGTGGCACACATTAGGTAGCCGGAGCTGAGGGGACGAGCACAGTGTGTACATAGAGATGAATGGGCAGAGGCAGAATAAGACGGTAGAGGTAAAGGGAAGGGACAGAGAAAGGAAAACCAGAGGTACTGGCAGGTTCTGTATGAGTAAAGCATAAAAGCAGAATGAGAAGCGCAGTGAGGAGGTATAGAAAGGCGAGGGCTTAACATAAGAGAGCGAAGGAGTAAGAGCAATGTCAAATATGAGCGCAGAGTAAGGATATTACAGCTTATGAGCAGTGTGAGGGGGTAGGAGCAGAGTAAGGACAGGAAGAGTTGGCTGCTCTACACGTAAGGACTATATTGTCAAGGACATGGGCAAGGAAATAGTGAGGGGTACAACACGGTAATGGAAGCAACAGAAAAGTGAAGGGAAGCAGTGAAGGTATAAAGCAGAACTGAAGGAAGGACAAAGGGACTGGCTAATCAGTAGAGTAAACCTTCAGTAGAGTGAAGGTGTACAGGCACAATGAGTGGGTAGGCGCTGAGTGACGCAGTAGGGCACAACGATAGGATTGGCATAGAGTGGTGCGTTAGCATTCAATGAGAGGTTAGACGTAGGATAAAGTGTCAGGGCACAATGAGAGGGTAGGCAGTTTGATAGGGTATGAGGAGAATGAGAGAAATAATGCTGAATAAAGTAGAGAAGTGTGGCACCAAAAAGGTGTGGCCAGATAGGGGTAGAGTGTGATAGAAAGAGAGCAGGAGCAGCATTAAAAGGTCAAGGTGTGGAGAGAGTAAACGCAGTATATGAAGTGGAGGCCAGAGTAGGTGCAAAATGACAGGCTATGAGCATAGTGAAATAGTGGGGCCAGGAAATAAGTATAAGCAGAGTGAAGAGAGGTAGAATAATGAGGTTGGAGGGTCAGACAGAGGAAGCTTATGAGCAGAGCAAAGAGGTACTGGGACCAGATTGAGATGATAGTAATAGAAAGCTGGGGTAGGGACAGTGTGAGAGGCATTTGAGATAAGCAAAGAACCAAGGGTAGGGGAAGAGGTATAATGAGTGATGTACATTGAGAGTAAAGCAATAGGAGAAGAGTAAAGTTGTGGCAGAGTGCCAGGGTGTGGGACGGGTCAGGAAAAAGGTGGATTATTAATGCCAAAGTGGTGGGTGGAGGTAGGATGAGGGGGTAAAGTAGAGGAATATGGTAAGCATGAAACAGTCATAAGGTAGGGTCCGAGTTAGAGTGCAGGGTCAAAATGAATGCATAGGATCACAGTGGACCCTAGGAGCTGAGTCACTGAGTGTAGGGCTCAGGGAAGATTAGCAGAAGACGTGCTGTCTGATACATGCATTATTATGAAATGACATGCACCTACCTGAGATGATAGCCATTTTAGAGATGACACTACAATTCCTCTGCTGCATTGTTGGACAAGCTCATTGACTAGGAGAAGGCAGCGTGAGAAGGCAGCAGGTCTCTTGCCCATCATGCTGGACATTGTGCCATTGTAAATGTGCATTACAGTCTGAGTACATGAATGCATGTATTGAGTGCGACCATGCATGCACATTACAGCATGGGACCATTTATGCATGTACTGTCATGAGCTTAGGTGTGCACAGCGGCTGGACAGAGCACAGGAAATCTATCTCTGCCAATGCACTTTGCATGTACGCTTCTGAGTTTTGCTGAATGATCTTGGGGCTTGGTACTGTAAACTCTCAACAGGGCCATTAAGGGTTGTTTGGAGCGAGTTTAGGAGCCATAGGGGTTTGAGTTGTGTCTTCCGAGAGACAAATGAAGGGTGTGTCCAAGTGTCTGCGCAACTGCGGGCCTAAGACCAGGGAACTGGGTGCTTCCCAAAACAAGGCAAAGATGGAAAACTATGGTCAGAAACACACAGATCCCAGTAAAAATTTAAATATTGACAGTATTTATTCGGGGTACATACATACAATATCACATTTCAAAATACAGCGTTGTCTAGTAATGTTTCGAAAAGCGGGTGATTTTATTTACCCCTGTAGCCCCGCCCCTAGTGATCCCACCCCTCCCACCGCCCCAATCCCATTGCACAGGCCCATCTGGGTGGCCCTCGGCCACAAGCCAGACTGAAATTTTGGCCCCCGAGAAAAAGTTTGTGAGTACCCATGCTCTATCAGAACTTAGTAGATGTTCAGTTTGCTGTATGACAAGTGCATTACAGTCACAGCACTGCACATAACGGTGGACGGGACATATGCTATGTTCTCACTGACTACCCTGTGTGTCAAAAACAAACGTTTTTCATAGTTTATTACATGCTTTTTTGGGATCTTAGGCAGTATTCTCCAGCAAGTTTGCCTTAGTTTCAAAGGTAGATATCCTCACTCAGTTTGAGGAATGTAGGCCTCGGAATGAATTCTCTGGCACCCCCAACTTGCATCCACAAACTGGAAGAAGTTGGATTTACCACATTAAGTGCGCTAAAGATGGATGTAAGACATGTCTTCCCGAGCCTCACGTGGCTGCCATGGGAGCCATTAGTAATGATTCACTAGGTATGCAGTCAGTAATGTTAAGAATGGAGGTGGGTGTTTGACAGATGGTAAAAATTTAGTCAAACTGTTTATTCATTTGTGAAGGTTGCGGATGCACCAGCCGTCAATGTGTCTGGACATATGTGTTTATACAGGTTTGTTGGTGGTGCATTTGTTTGGTGGTCTTGGGTGGGAATTTTGTCCTGTGGTGTATGAATGTGGGGGCCCTTAACTGGTGGTGGTATGTTGATGTGAGTGCACTGATCTGATGGATTGGGCTGTGGCCGGCGATATTAACGTTTTCTGTGTGGTGTGTGAATGGCATGTGAATGGACCATAAAGCAGTTGGTATCTTTATGGCTCACCATCAGTAGTCTTGGTATCAGTATTCAGATACTGTGATAAGTATTTGTGTTTTGAAGCTAGCAGTTCTGGAGGTGCTAAAACAAACCAGTGTAAGAGGAGGATTTATTTAAAAAAATGAGTACCAGATTTTTATCTGTGGCGGTGAAGATAATGGTCTGCCTGCCCGTTATATATGGGGATGGACCATTGGTGTAACCGTGGGAGGCTTACGCCATCTGTAGCATGGTTGCACCCCTCCTACGTCCCTACTGAGTAAGTGTCATCCATGGCTGACCTCTTTGTCTGCCCATCTAGTTTAGATGTGCGGACATACAGGTTTGCTTTCACTGCCCATCAACACCTAGAAAACCATGGCAGTAAGGGGCTGTAAAAACTGGATAATGCCCCTCATGCTATGGGTGATAACTCTCATGGTGAAAGGGGCATTTTTTTCCAAAAATAAAATCTGGCTTCGGGATTTTGTTTTTGAAAATTAAAAAATAATAATCGATGGACGGCTCCATTATGTTGATGGATATTGCAAGGTGAAAGTATTATGTGGTATGGCATGGGTGCCTTACCATGTAATACTAGCACAATAAACAGAGATGGACCCCGGGTACTCTCTCATACACCTTCTCTCAGTCCTGGTAGATGGCAAAGAGCTACTTAGAGGACCACGTGTTAAGCATTTCACATCACCAACATGGACCATAAGAAATTGACACGACTCAAGAGAAATGAGACACCAATTTATACAAATAGCTTTGATTTTTATATATTTTTAGACACCGAAACAAAATCGATACATACAGGATAACCGGAGTTATCAACTTTAAAGCATTAAATAAATCAGTACTTTGCAGTGTAGAAAAACATTAACATTGCAGTCAATGGGAGAAAGATATTTGAAATTGGTTACTTAGCGAGTGAGTTCAACTTAACCCACTTGGGGTTAAGTTCTTGTAAGTCCCTAGACCAGTTCACAACAGCTAGCACAATTTCATCAGGCTCAGGGTTGCGGGGTGCAGGGGTGCACATTAGCTGTTAAACAGATCAGTCAATCAGGCTTGCCGTCTTTAAAAGGCTACCTTAGCAAAAAGGTACTTGGGGGTCATGTGGAGCAAAAGCCTTTGGAACTCAAGCAAGGAGCTGGCCCTGGACCAGGAGTCTCCAGGCAGACCAACTCCACCTTGCTTGGCGGACGGGAGTGCAGAGATGCTCTTGGCTATCCATGGTGCTGAACGAATCCGCGTCCAGCGGTGCTGACAGGCGTGCCAAGAGAGGGTGAAAACAAATGAAGGATCTTTACTTTGAAGCCACAGAGGTAGTTGGTCGTTCGTGCAGTTGGATTTCTCCTCTTGAAGCATTGACTAAAGCAGGTAGTAGTCGGACTGACCACCAGCAAACCTTGGTACCTGCAAGCACTGCTGTTGAGGAAATCTTCTTCCAGAGGACCAGGGGTATGGTGTAGAAAGCTGAGCCTCGCTAAGGGTAAGGACTACAGTTCCCAGAAGCCACCTGCCCAGTGACTTTGAGTGGCCACGCCAACAGATCGATGCACAGTACTTCAAGGTTGTGGATTTAGTGGCTTGTTCTTGCCGACTGCAGGGGACTAGTTCCTCTAGCCCACTGGAGTTATTGTGATGTCTGGAGTTTGCAGAGGGGTTCATCTTCCTTTTGAAACCGGTCTCTTGCCTTGGTTGAGTCGCAATCCAGTGGGTGCAGGGTGGTTGCTACAGGTGCAGAGCTTAGAGCCTCATTTCGTGGAGTCCTGCCTTGTCATGGAAATGGGTCTCTTCTTATCATCACGTTGAATCCAAGGTCCTGGTGTCTGCGGTGCCCCTTAAATCCTGGATTTAGAGGGTGTTAGTGGGTGTGAAGACTAGTAGCCAACGGGCATCTAGTCCTACAGCTAATTCGCCCCAGTAGGGACCATATCCAGTGGGAGTATGTCACTAAAACTAGTCAGAGACTTCTTTTTAGCCTAAATTCAAGATGGCTAAAACTATCCTCGACTGTACACCTCAGTTGCGACACCCTAGAGGTGTGTTAGCCTTGGAGAGGTGAACGCCTCCTGGATAGCTAATTTCCTGTCTGCCTGCGAAAAAGAGTGTCTGGGGGACAAGTTCCGTTGTCCTGTGGCACCGGTGAAGCCTTTACGGCTCGCCGTGATGGTCCATTCACTAGCCATCCTGTGTAGGGGGGTGTCACCTCCTGCATGCACAGGGCTTTGTCTCTGGCCTCTAGGAGCAGCACACACCTCCCAGCATGAGATCAGACTTCCATCTTGGCGTCAAAACCTCAGAAAAGACTGCCACGGCACAAGAACAATGGTTTAACATGGTGGGTTACCGTCTAAAGGGCCACCTAGTTACATGCTAGTTAAACCTTGACACCACCATCGTGTCAGGGGTTAAGAAGCATGGTGTTTGATATCAAACACAAAGAAAATCGACTGTTCCATAATGAAGCTGGACATCTGGGGTATATCCAGTATCCAGCCCATGTTATCCTATGGAGGGTCAGTCACTTGCGGTAGAATTACGTGTATAATTCTACCACAGGGCAATATATGTTTGCACATATATTTCCACACATGTAATATAATGCACCCTGCCATCTGGGCTATAGGAGGCCTACCTTAGGGTTGATTGACATACATTAAATGCAGTGAGGTGACCCTGTCACACATGGTGCGCGCAGGGTCGAAATCAAGTAGGCAAGCTGCCCGTGCAGGGCTGACATGGCAGACCTGCAGCCTTTTGTTTCACTCTGGTCACTCAGAGTGGCCCAATAAGTACTGCAGCTCTGGTACCCCTTTTAAATCCCTGCCCTGTACACCACTGGTACTATATACTAGGGTCTTTCAGGGGTGTAAAAGGGCTTGCCAATTGGGTGTACAAATTCACATTTACAGTTTAAGGGAAAGAGCACTGGTGGTGGGGCCTGGTTAGCAGTACCCAGCACACTTTCAAATCAATTACAACAGCATCTAGCAGCCAAAAGTGGGGGGACATTTGTAAAAAGTTCAGTTTACTACAAGGGAGTAGTGAGTCAAACATATAAAGACATTGACAGGAACCGCTGTGATAGGGGCTCCTGTCAATGTTTTTTAATTGACCACCAGCTTGGTGGTCATTTCTAAATTTTGCAGGCGGAGTAGTCTCAGCATGCCAGATGTTAAGCCCTCTGCCAGGGCGACGAAGGCTTCTCTGTCAGCCAAAATGTAAATCTGGCCCTTACTACGAACTCCTTTGGATTTGTGTTACAATCTGAACACCCGGGGGTGTCCCGCATGGTTTAACTTGCATTGATACAGTTCCCTTTCCTATAATGCCATACAAAACTTGAAAGTGCCCATGCTCCAGCGGAAAAGGGCAAATTTACATATCCTCCCTATGTTCCAGACTCGTCACCACATTACTCATTCATTCATTCATTCATTGGTGGGGTCCATAACACCAACACTCATACGTCTCACTCGAGTCTGCGCACGGGAGGGAAAGAAGCGCTGGACATGTGGGGGGGTACCTTGTTACCTATCGGGAGAAATTCCTTTACATTATATACATTATATACATCAGTACCTATAGAATCCTAACTTTGACATCAAGGCACTCCACCACTTGGTCGATGGACCAATTAGTTGGACTGGTTGATGGTGATTTAGAACCAGCTAAAACACATTTAAAGTTTCTGAACCTTTCGGTTACCTTTCAATACCTTATTAAAGAATCACAAACTCATTTCTTATTAATCAATGTTTAGTTTATCTAATTAATTTACTCTGTTAGCATATTCAGGATTACAGTTCAAATCAGATTCCTATTAAGTGATTTCCAACCTTTGATCTTGAACACAAATTTACAGAACATTTATATTTACCTAAATTTGAATATTGGCAACCATTTCCAGAAGAACCCGTCAACCCACAGCATAAATCAAAATCCCTTCAGATGGAATTGTCCTTTTATAATCAAAGAGAAACCCAGGTATGTCCAGGAAATCTCCCTCAGCACGACGAAGTCCCCACAATTTAGCTAAGGGACCATGCGATCGCGCCAACGAACCAGCAAACCGATCCTCCACGCCAGCAGCCACCAACGGGATAATGGTACGGACTTTTTTCCCTCTTCTAAATTCCCCCCTTATATACCTTTTTCTCCTTACTTTTAGGACAATGTGCAACAATTAAGGAGTAGAAGTGTTCTGATTGGCTAAATCCTCTGAATTTTGTAATACTTTTCAATATTCCCAGGTTTGCCTGTTTCCCATGAGACCGGGCATGACATCCCCCCAATTGTATTCTTTTTCGTAGTTTCACAGGCGAAGTAACATGTAAACCTTCTTGTACAGGTCGCTATTGTCCTCTCAGTCATTCACACTAGTTTGGGTCTTCGCAGTCCTCCACGTTCCGATCCTTGACAAGGAAAATTTCGTCTCTCTTCGGAGGTCGCCTGGAGATCTTCAGAGCCATCCGAGTCTGCGCAGTAGGCATTGCGCTCACATGACGGTGGCCACTTCCAAACTCCATTTTAAGTACTGCGGCCTGGTAGGCCCAAATGCCAACTTAAGCAAAACAAACATAACAGTAATTAATATATAGAAATGAAGATTCTAATGGTAAACCCACACTAATCCCAATATATATTAGTATTTTCCTAGCTCGTAGCAACATTTAAAGTAATAATACTCACCATTCTGCAACACTGGAAGCACAAACCATCACAAAAGCAACATAAATCATGCAAGTCTCTATTTCAACACAGCCTACAGTTAGTTTGCGTACCATAGTTAATCATTTAATTATTAGCCATGCAATTAGCAATTTAGTCCCACGTGTATTTCGTGTTTATTAAGGTGAAATGGTTGATTAGTATTTCCACTCTAAACTAATTAGTACAAATTAATATTTAGAACGATTACGTATTTAAATTTCATGCAAAATAGAGAAGGTATACAAAATTTTGCTTTACCTGCTCCATCACCCACATGGCTAAGAATACTCACGTATTTACATTTAATGTTGGAAATTTCTGTAGTCTGTTGAGATCCACAAATTGATAAACAACCAGAGTTCCCACGTGTCTCCACATAAAAACGGAGCCCAATTTTTCTGGGTGAACCTCGTGGCCAAGACTCGAAAATGCTAAAAACGCAACATAGGCACATCACACGTATGCAGTGAAAACGTACCTTTTTTACAATGTGGGTAGCTGTGGATTTTGGACCCAAGTTCAGCAGGCAACTAGGCAAACCTACACATTTTTTAAAAGAAGACAACCATGGGTTTCTAAGGGTGTGTGACTTGCATGGCTCTCTTACAGAGAAGCCTTTGCAAACATCAAACTTTGGTAAGAAACACACATTTTCCTCACATTTCTGTGACGGACTGTTCTGGAATCTGCGGTAAGCCACACATTGAGTACCACCATGGGTTCCCACACATCTCCCAATCAGAACAGTACCTCACTTGTGTGGGTGGGCCAAGAGACCACAACACAAAAGGTCCTAAAGTGCTACGTTGAGAGATAAGCAGTGCGGTAGCTGCTGTATTTGGGGTTGTGCTGTGGCGCCACCAATGCAAACCTATGAACCACAGACATTTTTAAAAACCAGACAACCAGGGGGCTCCAGGGTGGTGTGCCTTGCGTGAATTCCATGAGGTGTTCTTCCCCACAATGCCCTGCATACCTCAAACACTGTCTGAAATCATCTATTTTCCTTCCGTTTCTTTTATAGAAACTTCAGCTAGCCGCAGGAATCCACACAATTCCTACTACCCTGCATTAACCTACTTGTGCTGATAAAAATGCTGTCCCACTTCTATGGATGAGCATAGTGCCCCTAGCAGGAACAGACCAAATTGAGGTCAATGGGAGCCCTTGCCAATTTTGAGGTTTGCAAAGGTTTCTGGGCAAAATTATCTGGTAAGAGCAATGCAAGTCACGCACCCCTGGACTCCCTTGGTTGTGTAGTTTTAAAAAATGTACAGGATTGCTAGGTTTGCCTTGTAAAAAGGAAAATTAGTTTTTTACTCAAAAATTGAGGTATCGGGGTGCTGCGGTGTCTACGCAGTACCGCCTGATACTGTTCAAGTATCTCCACCGTGCATACTACACACGGGTCAGACTTTGGCAGATGGGAGTTATTCAGTCCCCTATATGTTTACGGTGCGGGAGGGAGGATGGGACTTTCTTACATACCGTTTGGAGCTGCACGGCGTTGCAGCCCTTTTGGCGTAGAATTCTGTCCTGCCTAAATGAGGTGCTATCATGGGAACTCCCGTTCGACCCAAGACTTTACCTCTTACACAGTATGGACGACATAGGGGGAAATAAGGTTAAGCAACATTTACTGTTTTTAGCCCTCACTATCCCCAAGCGTGATATAGCCCAAATGTGAAAAGGGACATCTCCCCCGACTATAGGTAACTGGAAAACTGAACTCGACAGATGCATGGGGGCGTAAATAGCAGTATTTTTGGCTCGTGGCTGCACCAAAAAACATAGGAAAATCTGGACCCGATGGGTGTCATATCGAGGAATAGATCTTCCCCCCTGTTGGAAACCGGGCAACCGGGTTAGCAGTCACCAGGTTCCCAGCACAATGGTAGCTTGGCTCGAGCGGTCGGGGGTCAGGCACCGTGTTAAGCGTACGTCACACCCTCACAATAACCATGCGTTCATCCGTTCCAAAAACGACACTACACCGTAAAAATTATGAAAGAAAGTAGTTTGTCTTTATCTTTTTCTCTTAGTTGCAGGTTTCAAAACATACATACAATACTATAAGACTTTTCATTGAAAATAGCAGGTCAAATAAATAATACCACAGTGGGGTTTCAATAAATAGGTTCAGGTCATAAATAAACACGGAATAAATATAGGTGCCATAAATACAGAGGGCAAATAAATACTGTCAGACAATAAATACAACGCCTTCAATAAATAATATAAGCAATCAATAACAATTGCAAATCAGATCACATTTATGAGATAGTCTGGTTTTACTATGCCCAAGTACAGCTTGTGGTCATTTGGATGACATGGGGGGTGTCCCACCTAGATTGGTCAAGGCTGGGCCTGAACTGAGGTAGAATAAGGGTAACCTACGGATCTGGCTCTCCCACAATACACAACCCCTCACAGAGGTCACTGCACCAGTCTCAGTTCACCCCTGGCACTCCCAGGCTGGCTCTAACACCCCTCTAGCCCCTAGAATGGTCTTTTAGGGCTCCACAGGGCCTCAGATGCCCTTTCTACCACTTACTGCCCTTTACACGATGGTCGGCTCCGCTCGGCGCCGGGTCGACGTCGCTGGACGGCTCCGGTTCGATGTCGCGTCGATCTGTTCCACTTGACGCCGTGTCGATGCCGTCTGGCGGTTCCGGTTCGGTGTCGCTGGGCGGCCTCGGTTCGATGTCGCGTCGATCTGCTTTACCTGACGCCGGGTCGGTGCCGTGAGGCGACTCCGGATCGATGTCGCTGGGCGGCCTTGGCTCGATGTCGTGTTCCGGCGTCACAGGGTCACGGTCTCCCCCTTCCGGGTGTCTCCGGAGTGCGACCTCCACTCCCGACCTCCGTCGGCTCCACCTCGGGTTCCGGCGACTCCGGAGTGCGATCTCCACTCCCGACCTCCTGCGCGCTTCACCTCGACCTCAGGCGACTCCGGAGTGCGATCTCCACTCCCGACCTCCTGCGCGCTTCACCTTGGTTTCCGGCGACTCCGGAGGGCGGACTTCACTCCCCCGTCGACGCCTCACCTCGACCTCAGGTGACTTCCTACTCGACCTCCGGTGCCTCCACGACCTCCGTCGGCGCCCTCTATCGACCTCTGGCGGCTCCGGGTACGACGTCTGCTTTCTGTCAGCGCCGCTTCTTCACCTCGGGCTCCAGGTCTCCAGGCTTCTCGACGTCAGGACTCCAGGAGGACACTGCTGTACAGGTCAGGAACTTGCTGGTCTTCTTCTTTAAGGCCTCTTCACAATATTTAGGTCCTTAAGATGGTTTTTCTGGTCTTGGTCCCACACAGGGCACTAGGCTGGGCTTGGTCAGTAGGGACTAGCATCAAGGGTGGGTTTCTGGACCCCACTCCAAGCACTGGTTTCCACCCCTGCTGCCTCACTCCTTCCTCCTTCTGAATCGCTGTCCTCTCTCCTCTCCAGTCAAGTGCCAACTGCCAACTGTCAACCTGAGATGGCTTCCCAACATTCTAAACTGCCTCCCTCTATCCCAGGGTTCTAGAATGTTGCAGAAGGTTCCAGAAACCTCTAGTGGGTTCTGGTGATGTCACAGGTGACAATGGGTGGCCACCATTTTGTGTCTCAGGCCCTCAGACAGAAGTTCCAGGGGTAGGGAAAATGGCTCCCTGACCCTGCATCAACACTAAAAAGTCTGGTGGTTCCCAAAAAGGAAAAATTATAACAGGGTTTGAGGCAAAAGTGGGACAAAATAAATAATGATGAGGAGGGACCACCCAAAGGGCTGACAGGTCTAACACGCGTCCCCCCCAGCTGAAAGTGGGGAGAGCTACCCAACCCCTTGGGAGTTCTCATCACTAAGGCGGAAATACCTTGAGAGACCGTCTGCATTGGCGTGGTCCACTCCAGGCCGATGTTCCACCTGAAAGTCCATTCCCTGTAGGGAGATAGACCACCTTAGCAGCTTGGGATTCTCCCCCTTCATCTGCATCAGCCAACGAAGGGGTCGGTGGTCGGTCTGAACTAGGAAGTGCGAGCCAAACAGGTATGGCCGCAACTTCTTCAGAGCCCATACCACTGCAAAGGCTTCACGCTCTATTGCACTCCACTTCTGTTCCCTGGGAAGTAGTCTCCGGGATAGGAAGACCACGGGTTGATCCAGACCTTCTTCATTGAGTTGCGATAACACTGCCCCAATGCCATGTTCCGATGCATCCGTCTGGACAATGAACTCCTTGGAAAAATCTGGGGCCCTTAAGACCGGGGCCTCGCACATGGCTTGCTTCAGTCTCACAAAGGCCTGCTGGCAAGCCTCCGTCCAGACTACCCGTCGAGGTTGTTTCTTGGACGTAAGCTCCGTGAGGGGGGCCACAATGGTCCCATACCCCTTCACGAAGCGGCGGTAATATCCGGTGAGGCCCAGAAAAACTCGGACCTCAGTCTGAGTCTTGGGGGGTTCCCAGGCCATGATTGCCTCGATTTTCGCCTGGAGGGGTTGCACCGCTCCCCTACCCACCAAGTGTCCAAGGTACACTACCGACCCCTGCCCGATCTGGCATTTACTGGCCTTGATCGTTAAACCAGCGTGTTTCAGGGCCTGGAGAACAGCTTGCAGGTGACGCAAGTGATCCTCCCAGCTGTTACTGAAGACGGCAATGTCGTCCAGATAAGCAGCAGAGAAACTCTCCATTCAGGCGAGGATCTGGTTCACCAGACGCTGAAACGTGGCAGGTGCGTTCTTGAGCCCAAAGGGCATCACGCAGAACTGGTAGTGGCCCTTGGGCGTGGAGAAGGCTGACCTTTCCCTAGCTCCATCAGTCAGAGAGATCTGCCAGTACCCAGAAGTAAGGTCAAAGGTACTCAAATATTGGGCAGCTCCCAGCCGGTCAATCAGTTCATCCGCCCTTGGAATCGGATGAGCATCAGTCTTGGTTACTGAGTTCAGTCCCCGGTAGCCCACACAGAACCTCAGTTCCGGTTGGGCCCCCGGTGGTGCAGCTTTTGGTACTAGTACCACCGGACTGGACCAGGGGCTGCTGGAAGGTTCAATTACTCCTAGCTCCAGCATCTTAGTGACTTCGCTGTGAATGCTGGCCTTCACCTTGTCTGTCATCCGGTAGATCTTTGACTTCACAGGTGGGCTGTCTCCTGTGTCCACGTCATGGACGCACAGTTGAGTCCTACCCGGAACAAGGGAGAACAACGAAGAGTACTGCCCCAGGACCTGGCGGCAGTCCTCCTGCTGTTCAGGAGTTAGGGATGGGGAGAGAATCACTCCCTCCACCGACCCATCCTTCTCTTGAGACGCAAATAAGTCGGGGAGAGGCTCGCTTTCCACGTCCTCTGCTCCGTCAGTCACCATTAACAATAGGACTTCGGGCCTCTCATGGTGGGGTTTGAGGCGGTTGGCATGCAGCACCCGTAGGGGCTGACGAGGGGTCTTCAGGTCCACCAAGTAGGTAGCCTTACCCTTCTTCTCCAACACCTCAAAGGGTCCTGACCAGCAATCCTGGAGGGCGCTAAGCTCTCCTGGTTCGATCACCCACACCTTCTGGCCAGGCTCCAACTCCACCGGGTGAGCATTGTGGTCATACCACGCCTTCATCACTGCTTGGCTGGCTTCCAAGTTGTCAGAAGCTTGCTTCCACAACTTAGCCATTTGGCTCCGGAAGGCCAGCATGTAGCTCATCACGTCCTGGGGAAGCTTTCTGGGAGTTCTTTCCCATCCGTCCCTCACCAGGCTGAGAGGTCCACGCACAGGGTGCCCATACAAAAGCTCGAAGGGGCTGATGCCCACTCCCTTCTGTGGCACTTCCCTGTAAGAAAACAGTAGACAGGGTAGGAGGACGTCCCATTTCCTCCGCAGGCTTTCAGGCAGACTTCTGATCATGCCTTTCAAGGTTTTATTGAACCTTTCCACCAGACCATTGGTCTGGGGGTGGTAAGGAGTGGTGAACCGGTAGGTCACTCCACACTCCTTCCACATCGCCCGCATGTATGCTGACATGAAGTTGGTCCCCCTGTCGGACACAACTTCCTTGGGAAAACCCACTCGGGTAAAGATTCCCATCAGGGCCCTAGCCACAACAGGTGCAGTAATGGTCCTCAGAGGTATAGCCTCTGGGTACCGTGTGGCATGATCCACCAGAACCAGGATAAACCGGTGACCAGCTGTAGTAGGCGGATCTAACGGACCCACAATGTCGATGCCCACCCTTTCAAAGGGGGTGCTAATGACAGGAAGTGGTTCCAGGGGAGCTTTCAGCTTCACCCCTGTTTTCCCACTGGCTTGACAAGACACACATGTCCGGCAGTAGGTGTCGGACGACACTTTCATTTGAGGCCAATAAAAGTATGGGACAAGACGGGCAAAGGTCTTGTCTTGCCCCAGGTGTCCTGCCAAGGGGATCTCATGAGCCAATTCCAGAAGGAAGGCTCGGTAACGTTGAGGGACAACCAAGGCCCGTGACGATCCGTGCATGGGTGCCTTGGGTTCACTGTAGAGGAGGCCATCCTCCCAGTAAATATTATAGTTCCCCTCAACGTTCCCTGCTGCCTGGGCTAACGGCCTGTCGCCTCAGTCCCTCAAGGGTAGGACACTCCTTCTAGCCCTTGCAGAATTCCTCCCTGGTCGGCCCTCCCTCCACGTGCCACTCGGCCGGGATGGGTAGGTTCTCCAGTTTGGTAACATCCCCCTCCGCGGACTCCTGGTCCACCTCCTCCGGTGGCCTATCCGTCACACGGGGCGCGGATGCCGAGGCAGGCTCCTCCTGTCCTCGGTTCTTCCCTTGATTGGCAGCCGGCGGTGCCTTTGTTCCAGGCTCCCGCCTAAACGAACTCCCCCTTCGGGTAGTCGCAGACCTTGTGCTGACACAGGCCCAGTCAGGTGTACCCAGCATCTCAGCATGAGTCCGGTATTCCACCTCCTTCCAAGCATTATGCTCCATGTCATTCCCCAGCAGACAATAGACTGGCACGGCAGGGCTTACGGCAACTCGAAGCAACCCTGCAACCCCTTCCCATTCAAATGGAACCTCGGCCACCGGATAGTGGCCCATTCTGCCGTCAGCCATCGCGGCAGGGTGGAGTACATGGGGAATCACCTGCTCTGGAGACACCAGTTGGCTACGTACCATAGTCATACTGGCTCCTGTGTCTCTCAGAGCCTCCCCTCTTTGGCCGTTGATGGTGACCCACTGCCCATACTTTGTGGTATTTGCGGGCACCTGGATCTTAGGAACCATCTCCCGTTCTCCCAGGGACACTAAAGTGACGCCCACCCACTCCCTCCCCTTATCTAAGGGCATCTCCTCCCCGAGCACTACACTAGCTACTCCGGGGGCCTTTCCTCCGATGGGAGGGGGTGGTCTTTTCGGGCACTTCACATCTCTCTTATAGTGTCCGACACCACCGCACTCGAAGCAATGGACAACCCTTGGCTGCTGACTCTGGCCAGGATTAGGGTTTCTGGGTGGGTTAGCCCTAGGGGTGAATCCTGTTCCCTTCCCTTGGAAACTATTTTGGGGGCCTTTAGAGAACTCCGTTTTCTTTTCCCCTCCCTCTTTCTTCTGGGGGGCGCCCTGTCCGGTCTTTTGAGAGTCCCCTCCAGTCCCCCTTGTGGACACCCGGGTACTAGCCCAAATGTCCGCCTCCTCAGCAAGCTTCCGGGGATTGGTCAGCTTGCTATCCACCAGGTGTTGACGCAGTTCAGGGAAACATTTTTCGAGCAGGTGTTCCTTCAACATCAAATCAAACAACCCCTCGTAGTCCCTCACCTCACTGCCTTGTATCCAACCCTCTAATGCCTTCTTTGCATAGTCCAGGAAATCCACCCAATTCTGTGTGCCCAGTTTGTGGCTACCCCGGAACTTCTGTCTGTACTTCTCGGGTGTTAGTCCAAACTTTCTCACGAGCGCCACTTTCATGGTGGGGTAGTGGGTCTGCTCATCCTGCTCTAGGGCCATTTAGCACTTGTGAATACTCCTGAGGCGAACTAGCCGGGAGCAACCTTTTTAATCTTTGTAATTCTTGTGAAAACTGTTATTGTGTTTTTAAAAGCCTAATTTGCACAATCCTGGCATTACCTCAGTCAGCGCTGGGAAGCAGACTACTTGCTGTCTCTGCCCTGATCTCGCGTCTTGCCGCCATTCTCCAGCTCGAGGGACACGCCCACCTCGGTTGGACACGCCCCCCTCCCAGGACTGTATATAACCCGCGCTGATCGCCAGCGCTTCATTTAGCACTTGTGAATACTCCTGAGGCGAACTAGCCGGGAGCAACCTTTTTAATCTTTGTAATTCTTGTGAAAACTGTTATTGTGTTTTTAAAAGCCTAATTTGCACAATAAAACATGAGTACTAACCGGAAGCGCAGCGGACGAGCGCAGCGGGCGCGACGATTGCGCGCCGAAGGCGCGCTTAAGGCAAGCTCGTCTGCGCTCGTCCGCGCCTCGGACGTGCCCGTGGCACCCCCCCTGGCTTTGGATCCTCCGCTAGCTGCTGCCCCTCTTACACCACTAACCCGTGAGTCTCTCTTCCATCTCCGAGACTTTGCGCACGAGGGTAACCTGTCATTTCTCGATACCGCCTACCCCCTACATGACTTCACCAGCCAGGGTCTACTCACTTGTGGCCTACTTAATGTCAGGTCACTACCTAAACACGCCAATGAAATTCAATTGCTCATTGACACCTATCACCTTGACGTACTGTTCCTCACCGAGACATGGACCACTGCCGACTGCAATATCGACCTCGATCTGGCGTGCCCTCAAGATTATAAAATACTACATCTCCCCAGGCCAAAGGGCCGTGGTGGAGGAGTGGGCGCCATTTTCCGAGCATCCTGGTCGGTTGGCACCCTAGACATAGACCCAGTTGCCGGGACGGAACTCCTTGGCCTCTCTATAAAATGTCATCTTGGAGTCACCGTCACGGCCATTATCTGCTATCGCCCCCCGGGTGCCTTCAATACCCAACAGCAACACTCGCTGCTCACCACTTTTACCAACATGGCCACTTCCCACCACAAATTGATCATTTTAGGAGATTTTAATCTCTGGCCCAATGGAAGCCTGGACAGTGCACTAAACAACCTATTACTATCCTGTGATGGTGTAGGACTCTCACAATTGGTTAACAAACCCACCCACACAGCTGGGCACCAATTGGATTTAATCTTTGCCTCCCCTCAGCTAGTATATCTGTGCGACATCCTGCCCATGTGCTGGACCGACCATGCACTTATTAAATTTCACATTTTCTGTGACAGAGCTAAAAGGCCTCCACACAGTACAACCTCCGACTTTCTGTATAGGGATTGGAAAGCCCTTGACAAACTCAGAGCGGCTGGCACTGTATTTAATGTGGATAACAGATTCACCCCCACTGACTCGGTTGAAAACAATTTTAAAGCCTTCTGTTCAATAATTTCTTCTACCTCAGACTCCCTCGCCCCCCAGAAAAAATGTAAGGATAAGAGCAGAGCTCCAGCTCCTTGGTTTAACGACTCTCTGAAAACTCTCAAACTAGCCTGCAGACAATCAGAGAGAAAATGGAGACAAGGCTACTCCGACACTAATAAAGCACTCTGGAAACACCACCTCCAGGTATATAAAGCTGCAATTGCCCAGAGTAAAGCTAACCACTTCTGTACCACAATCACCAACGCTAACAACAGCTCAAAAAGTATCTTTCAGATTCTCAAAAACCTCACCCACCCTGAATGTGCCACAAAAACCACTCTTCCCACACAAGCCCTCTGTGATAACCTTGCGTCATTTTTCAAAAACAAAATTGAAACCATTATCCACAACCTGAACTCCTCCCCTCCATCTTGCGACCCTAACATAGCAAGGGCCTGTACCAGTGACCAGATCCTCGTACACTCAGGTCAGCCCTCCAAGGAAAAGCTATGGGAGTTCCCCCCCATTTCTGAAACTGAATTTGAAAGGCTGACGCTCGGGATCACCTCAGGCTCCCCTCTTGACCCGTTGCCCCCAAAAATCTGGAAGAGTTTTGGCTCTGACCTTTTTGTTACTCTCCGTAAGATCTGCAACCATTCCTTACATTGCGGATCAGTGCAATCTACTTGGAAGCAGGCTCTAATCTCCCCGCTATTAAAAAAACCGTCCTTGAACCCCGAGTGTTTATCCAATTATCGGCCTATCTCTCTCTTGCCATTCCCGGCAAAGATTGCCGAACGTTGGGTTAGCGCCTGTCTCTCCGCCCATCTGGAGCAAAATCAAATCTTGGACGATTTCCAATTTGGTTTTCGCCCTGCCCACGGGACTGAAACAGCTGTCCTGACAGCCATGGAGGACCTCCGTATGCGGGCAGACAGGGGCCAGGCAGTAGCCTTGATCCTACTGGACCTGTCTGCCGCATTTGATACGGTTAACCATAGGATACTGTTGGAGAGACTCTGTGAGGCTGGGGTGGAAGGCACAGCCTTGCTATGGTTCCACTCCTATCTACGGGACAGGAGGCAGGCTGTGTCCCTCCCCCCTTTTCAATCCACCCTCTCCCATGTCCCCCACGGGGTCCCTCAGGGTTCCTCCATCAGCCCCATCCTTTTTAACGTGTACCTAAAACCCCTGATCACGTTAATAAAGGCCCATGGACTCAAAACAATTAATTATGCGGACGACACCCAGCTCATCTTCTCCTGGGAGGGAGAAGACTCTACCCCCCTTGCAGCCTTTCATGACTGCCTAAGGGAGACGGCTGGGTGGTTGCACAAGAACTCCTTGCAGTTCAACTCTTCTAAAACGGAGGTGCTGTATTGCGCGGGAAGTCGAATACCTCGCCAGTTCCCCTGCGATTTCTGGCCTCCGGAAACACCAGATAAACCTCTGCCAGTCACGTCAGTCCGCAACCTTGGGGCCACACTGAATAATAAACTGAGCACAGAAACACAAGTTGCAAAAACTGTGGGAACCTGCTCAGTTCTCCTGCGCTCCCTGCGCAAAATTATGCCACTCCTCCCAGTACAAGCCCGAGAGCAGATAGTCAGGTGCACCATTCTCAGCCGCCTGGACTACTGCAACGCGCTGCTACTCGAGTCCCCAGTTGCTCTACTGGACCGACTCCAAAGAGTTCAGTCGGCCGCAGCCAAGTTAGTTCTTGGTTGGACCAGAAGATCCTCAGCCACAGCGGCCTTAGCCGAGCTACATTGGCTCCCACTCAGGCAACGAGTGGCGTTCAAGACTCTTTGCCTTGTCTTTAAAGCGCTCCACGGAGTTGGACCCAAACCTCTGCAGGCCATGTTTACTTGGTATACCCCCACCAGAATCCTACGCTCTGCCTCTGCCTGCCTGGTAACTGTTCCCAGATACAACAAGGTCAGGACGGGGGGCAGATCTTTCCGAGTCGCAGCGGCTAAGCTGTGGAACAGTATGCCTCTCGAAATCCGTCAAATCCCACAACTCCTCCCCTTTCAGAAACATATCAAAACCTGGTTATTCCCTTAAAATACCTAACCCTTAGTTGCTCTCTTCCGCCAGTTCCCCTTAGTCTAGAGTATTTGCTAAGCGCCAGGAAACCTGCAAGGTGTCAGCCGCGCTATACAAATGTTTTAAATAAATAAATAAAATGTATCCCTACCAGCTGGAGGCATGTATTTATACAATCCCCCTCCCCAATACTTCTCTGGAACCCCATGGACTCTTAATGAGATCTCATAGGCCGCTAGCCACTTGGCGATATCATCACCTGCACTATAACTAGCTACTATGTCTTTTGGCAAATAGGGTTTGGATTCCCTGGTGACTTCTCTTTCTTCGCTGCCACCACTAGGAACAGGGTGTGCCCCGACCCGTAGGATCTGGAGATCTATCTCCCTGAGCCTCAACTCGTGAGCCATCCTCCGTTCCTCTTTTTCATTCTCCAGCTTCGGCAAATCCCATGTGAGCTGTCTTTTCTCCCTCCGGTCAGTGAATTCTGCTTCTAATAAGCTGTGGCTAGAGACACTGCTGCCCTTCCTTGAAGGTGTTCTGGTCCCCGCTACTAGGTCCCCCACCTCAGGTTGGTACAAACCAGCCCCCTCACTGTCAGGCTCTCCATCCCTGTCCTCCTTCTCAACCTTACTTTCTCGCCGTGCCTCCCCCCAAGCCCTCAAGCTGGTCTGGAGTTCACCCTTCTTTGCACCTTGGGGACAAAACACCCCCTCTCGCTCACAAAACTCTCTGAGTTGGGCCACAGTATAAGTTTCCACATCCTCTAGTACAAACTCCATTTTGCCCACTCAGGATAGAAGACAGTTGCTTACAGAAGCTATGCAGGGGGGTACCTTTTGTAATACCTCCTCCCACCACCAGAAGTAAATTTGAAAAAAACAAAACTCAAAATGAGGAAGTCCGCTTGGAGAAAACTCCCGGTGTAGGCCTATGGACTACCCACAGTTATTGTCGAGTGGACGCAAGCACAGCTCAATCCCACCGTTGAACCCCAATTTTATGTTGGAAACCGGGCAATCGGGTTAGCAGTCACCAGGTTCCCAGCACAATGGTAGCTTGGCTCGAGCGGTCGGGGGTCAGGCACCGTGTTAAGCGTACGTCACACCCTCACAATAACCATGCGTTCATCCGTTCCAAAAACGACACTACACCGTAAAAAGTATGAAAGAAAGTAGTTTGTCTTTATCTTTTTCTCTTAGTTGCAGGTTTCAAAACATACATACAATACCATAAGACTTTTCCTGAAAATAGCAGGTCAAATAAATAATACCACAGTGGGGTTTCAATAAATAGGTTCAGGTCATAAATAAACACGGAATAAATATAGGTGCCATAAATACAGAGGGCAAATAAATACTGTCAGACAATAAATACAACGCCTTCAATAAATAATATAAGCAATCAATAACAATTGCAAATCAGATCACATTTATGAGGTAGTCTGGTTTTACTATGCCCAAGTACAGCTTGTGGTCATTTGGATGACATGGGGGGTGTCCCACCTAGATTGGTCAAGGCTGGGCCTGAACTGAGGTAGAATAAGGGTAACCTACGGATCTGGCTCTCCCACAATACACAACCCCTCACAGAGGTCACTGCACCAGTCTCAGTTCACCCCTGGCACTCCCAGGCTGGTTCTAACACCCCTCTAGCCCCTAGAATGGTCTTTTAGGGCTCCACAGGGCCTCAGATGCCCTTTCTACCACTTACTGCCCTTTACACGATGGTCGGCTCCGCTCGGCGCCGGGTCGACGTCGCTGGACGGCTCCGGTTCGATGTCGCGTCGATCTGTTCCACTTGACGCCGTGTCGATGCCGTCTGGCGGTTCCGGTTCGGTGTCGCTGGGCGGCCTCGGTTCGATGTCGCGTCGATCTGCTTTACCTGACGCCGGGTCGGTGCCGTGAGGCGACTCCGGATCGATGTCGCTGGGCGGCCTTGGCTCGATGTCGTGTTCCGGCGTCACAGGGTCACGGTCTCCCCGCTTCCGGGTGTCTCCGGAGTGCGACCTCCACTCCCGACCTCCATCGGCTCCACCTCGGGTTCCGGCGACTCCGGAGTGCAATCTCCACTCCCGACCTCCTGCGCGCTTCACCTCGACCTCAGGCGACTCCGGAGTGCGATCTCCACTCCCGACCTCCTGCGCGCTTCACCTTGGTTTCCGGCGACTCCGGAGGGCGGACTTCACCCCCCCGTCGACGCCTCACCTCGACCTCAGGTGACTTCCTACTCGACCTCCGGTGCCTCCACGACCTCCGTCGGCGCCCTCTATCGACCTCTGGCGGCTCCGGGTACGACGTCTGCTTTCTGTCAGCGCCGCTTCTTCACCTCGGGCTCCAGGTCTCCAGGCTTCTCGACGTCAGGACTCCAGGAGGACACTGCTGTACAGGTCAGGAACTTGCTGGTCTTCTTCTTTAAGGCCTCTTCACAATATTTAGGTCCTTAAGATGGTTTTTCTGGTCTTGGTCCCACACAGGGCACTAGGCTGGGCTTGGTCAGTAGGGACTAGCATCAAGGGTGGGTTTCTGGACCCCACTCCAAGCACTGGTTTCCACCCCTGCTGCCTCACTCATTCCTCCTTCTGAATCTCTGTCCTCTCTCCTCTCCAGTCAAGTGCCAACTGCCAACTGCCAACTGTCAACCTGAGATGGCTTCCCAACATTCTAAACTGCCTCCCTCTATCCCAGGGTTCTAGAATGTTGCAGAAGGTTCCAGAAACCTCTAGTGGGTTCTGGTGATGTCACAGGTGACAATGGGTGGCCACCATTTTGTGTCTCAGGCCCTCAGACAGAAGTTCCAGGGGTAGGGAAAATGGCTCCCTGACCCTGCATCAACACTAAAAAGTCTGGTGGTTCCCAAAAAGGGAAAATTATAACAGGGTTTGAGGCAAAAGTGAGACAAAATAAATAATGATGAGGAGGGACCACCCAAAGGGCTGACAGGTCTAACACCCCCTACCATCTACAGACCCCTGATAGGTGACTCCCCTATCTCAATGATCATTGACCGGACCATTCCATATTGTATGATAATTGACCATTCTGCTAATGTATCATGTGCACATATCTCGAGATCTAGTACCATCTGCAGTTTGTTTAAGTTATGTAACCTGCGTGTTTGGCAGGCTTTGGAAAAAAAACAAAATGTAGGAACTCCTGCTATATTTTTTCTCCTACAGGTCATTGTAGGGCTGCAGCCCAACTTTCAATGGAATAACCGAATAACATTTGTTGTTAAAAGAAATTGAGGTATGCAGGGGATTTTGGGTTAAAAAAAACCTGGTGAAAGCCATACAAGTCACACCACCCTGGATTCCCCCGGGTGTCTAGTTTTCAAATATGTGCAAGTATGATAGGTTTCCCTAGGTGCAGGCTAAGCTAGGTCCCAAAATCCATAGGTACCCACTTTTCATAAAAAGGATCGGTTTTGAGAAAGAAAATATGTTGCATCCATGTTGCATTTTGGACAGTTTCCTGTCGTGGGCCCTAGACCTATCAACACAAGTGAGGTATCATTTTTATTGGGACACTTGTGGGAATGCTGGGTGGAAGTAAGTCTATAACTTCTTACAGATTCCAGAACTTTCCATCACAGAAATGTGAGGAAAATGTGTTTTTAGTCAAAATTTGAGGTTTGCAATGTGGATTCTGCAAGCCACTCACCCTGAATTCCCCCAGCTGCCTAGTTTTACATAATTTGTAAGTTTGCTAGATTTCCCAAGGTGCCAGCTGAGTTAGGGCCAAAAATCCACAGCAAACCACTTTGCAAAAAAAGGGTCCGTTTTGAGTGGGAAAATGTGATGTATCCATGTTGCCTTTCGGTCTGTATCCTGTCACTGGCACTAGGCCTACCTGCACAAGTGAGGTGCCATTTATATCGGGAGATTTGAGGAAGTGGTGGATGGAAGAACGTTTGTGGGTGCCCACTGATTCCAGAACTTTCCATCACAGAAATGTAAGGAAAATTTATATTTTTAGTCAAAGCTTGAGGTTTGCAAGGGATTCTGGGTTTAAACACCTGGTGAGAGCCATTCAAGTCACCCCACCCTGGATTCCCCCAAGTGTCTAGTGTTCGGAAATGTGGAAGTTTGCCAGGTTTCCCTAGGTGCTGGTTGAGCTGGGCCAAAACCCACAGATACCTACTTTTCAACAAAAAAAGTCAGTTTTGACTGGAAAAATGTGATGTATCCATGTTTCTTTCTGGGCTGTTTCCTATTGCAGGCACTAGGTGCACCCACACAAGTGAGGTACCACTTTTATCAGGAGACATGGGGGAATGCTGGGAGGAAGAAAGTTTGTGGCTCCCCGCAGATTCAAGATCTTTCTATCACAGAAAGTTGAGGAAAATTTGTTTTATAGTCAACGTTTGAGGTTTGCAAGGGAGTTTGGGTAAAACAACCTGGTGAGATCTGAGCAACACACCTACCCTCGATTTCCCAAGGTGTCTAGTTTTTACAAAAGTGAAGGTTTCCTAGGTTCCGTTAGGTGCCGCCTAAGCTAGGTCCCAAAATCCACAGCTACCCACCTTGCAAAAAAAGGGTCAGTTCTGAGTGGAAAAACGTGATGTATCCCTTTTGCAATTTGGGCTGTTTCCTGTTGCCGCCAGTAGGCCTACCTATATAAGTAAGATACAGTTTTTATCGGGAGACTTGGGCGAATGGTGGGTGAAAGAAAGTTTGTAGCTCCCCACAGATTCCAGAACTTTTCATCACAGAAATGTGAGGAAAATGTTTTTTTTAGTCAAGGTTTAAACGGGATTTGGGGTAAAAAAAACTGGTGAGAGCGACACAAGTCACCCAACCCTGGATTCCCATAGGTGTCTAGTTTTCACAAATGAGCAATTTTGCTAGGGTTCCCTAGGTGCCAGCTGAGCTAGGGCTCATAATCCACAGCTACCCAGTTTGCAAAACAAGGAGCAGTTTAGAGTGGGAAAATGTGATGTATCCATGCTTCCTTTTGGTCTGTATCCTGTCACGGGCACTAAGCCTACCTACACAATGAGGTGCCATTTTTACTGGGAGACTTGGGGGAATGGTGGGTGGAAGAAAGTTTGTGGCTGCCCACTAATTCCAGAACTTCCAATCACAGAAATGCAAGGAAAATGTATTGGTTTGAGGTTTGAAAGGGATTCTGGGTAAAACTGCCTGGTGAGAGCTGTGAACATCACCCACCCTGGATTCCCCAAGGTATCTAGTTTTCAAAAATGTGCAAGTTTGCTAGGTTTCCCTAGGTGCCGCCTGAACCAGGGACCAAAATCCACAGCTACCCACTTTGCAAAAAAAGAGTTTGTTTTGATTCGGAAAATGTGATGTATCTATGTTGCGTTTTGGGCTGTTTCCTGTTGGGGGCACTAGGCCTAACTATACAAGTAAGTTACCATTTTTATCTGGAGACTTGGGGGAATGGTGGGTGGTAGAACGTTTGTAGCTTCCCATAAGTACTAGAACTTTTCATCACAGAAATGTGAGGAAAATGTTTATTTTTTTAGTCAAAGTTTGAAGTTTAAACCGGATTCTGGGTAAAAACACCAGATGAGAGCCCCACAAGTCACCCTACCCTGGCTTCCCCCAGGTGTCTAGTTTTCAGACATGTGCAAGTTTGCTAGATTTACCTAGGTGTCGACTGAGCTAGAGCCCAAAATCAACAGGTACCCACTTTGTAAATAAAGGGTCAGTTTTGTGTGGGAAAATGTGATGTATCCATGTTGCATTTTGGGCCGCGTCCTGTCGCGGCCACTGGGCCTACCCACACAAGTGAGGTCCCAGTTTTATCTGAAGACGTTGGGGAATGCTGAGTGGAAGGACGTTTGTAGCTCCCCGCAGATTCCAGACCTTTTTATCAGAGAAATGTGGGGGAAATGTGTTTCTTTAGTCAAAGTTTGAGGTTTCCAAGGGATCCTGGGTTTAAACACCTGGTGAGAGCCATGCAAGTCACCCCACCCTGGATTCCCCCAAGTGTCTAGTTTTCGGAAATGCGGAAGTTTGCCAGGTTTCCCTAGGTGCTGGTTGAGCATCGCCCAAAATCCACAGATACCTACTTTTCAACAAAAAAAGTCAGTTTTGAGTGGAAAAATGTGATGTATCCATGTTGCTTTCTGGGCTGTTCCTGTCGCAGGCACTAGACACACCCACACAAGTGAGGTACCACTGTTATAGGAAGACATGGGGGAATGCTGGAAGGAAGAAAGCGTGTGGCTCCCCACAGATTTAAGATCTTTCTATCACAGAAATTTGAGGAAAATGTGTTTTTTGAGTCAAAGTTTGAGGTTTGCAAAGGATTCTGGGCACAACATCCTGGTAACAGCTGTGCAACACACTCACTCTGGATTTCCTGAGGTGTCTAGTTTTAAAAATCTGAAAGTTTCATAGGTTTCCCTAGGTGCCGCCTGAAATAGCGCCCAAAATCCATAGCTACCCACTTTGCAAAAAAAGTGTCTGTTCTGAGTGGAAAAATGTGATGTATCCCTTTTGCATTTTGGGCTCTTTCCTGTTGAGGGCAGTAGGCCTACCTATACAAGTAAGATACCATTTTTATCGAAAGACTTGGGAGAATGGTGAGTTGAAGAAAGTTTGTAGCTCCCACAGATTCCAGAACTTTTCATCACAGAAATGTGAGGAAAATGTTTTTTTAGTCAACGTTTAAACAAGATTCTGGGTAACAAACTGATGAAAGCCATACAAGTCACCTAACCCTGGACCCCCCTAGGTGTCTATTTTTAAAAAATGGGCAATTTTGCTAGGGTTCCCTAGGTGCCAGCTGAGCTAGGGCTCAAACTCCACAGTTACTCACTTTGCACACGCAGTTTTGAGTGGGAAAATGTGATGTATCCATGTTGCCTTTTGGCCTGTATCCTATCACGGGCAGTAGGCCTAAACACCTGTGGGAGGGATGGGCGAATCACAAATCTAGGAGGCCTAATGCGCTTCTCTATTTTGGCGTTTATTTATTTTTAACAGAACAAAAATGCAAGAAGTACGTCTTAGAAGGAAAGCAAGATAGTCTGTGGTTGCCGTTATGGTCTCTGTATTCTTCCTCTCCCAATGGTAACCTTCTTCTCTATTTTTTTCTTTTTTCCTCTAGGTGTGGGCTTTGGCAGTGCGTCGTCCCCGGTTGGTCAAAGGAAAAGTTAGGGAGAGCAAGGTGAGTAAAGGTTTGGCAGATACCATTTATGAGTGATAGAGACCATCACCACACCTATGGGTTTGGGGAAAATGACTTCTAGTGTGAAGTGTAAATCTTACCCCCCCCCCACCTACACCCTCCCCTCACCACACACCCCTTTTCCCCGTAGGGTTGTCTAGCGATTCCTAGTCTGGTTCTCTCGTTTTATCTACCGGATTGTGAGGATGGGGAAGTGAACAAGAGGATCATGTGAGTTTGTGCTTTACCCAACCTATACTCAACTCCTTATGTTTTGAAATCAACTACACCCCTCTGTTTCTGGGTCTTTTAAACACTTTTATTATACTTTCATTGGATAGTCTTTTCTTCTATCCCAATCTTGGGTTTCCTTATCTGTAAGCCATCCCTTTTATTTTGATACCCTTTTCATACACGAAATAACGGTAAGAAAATGAACCCGCACCAGAAAGAAAAGAGAGAGAAATACAAAAGTGTGGTCCCAAAAAATCACTGGGCATGGTTGCTTTTTCCAGATCCCACCATTCTCGCAATTAGAACAGTGCCTTGATCTGGCCTCTGGATTCCCACCAGTCTCAATCTGCCCCCTTTCTCCTTTCCCAAACCGCTTTCTACGTCTCTCCCTCCCTGCACCCACACTTACCAGAAAAGACCAACTCTCCAGGTTTCTGGCGTGTCGTCGTCTTTGGGGGCTGGTCTACTTTCTTCTTTTCCTCGCATGGCATCTTTGTCATCCTCCGTTAATCTGGTCCGGCTCCTCTCTCTCTCTCTCAACGCCGTTCAACTCCACACTGCTCTTCTCTGCGTCTTCCGGGTGCTTCCCCCTCTTCTCCTGTGCCAATCCGTTGGTCCTCCACTGGCTCCTCGCCCTTCTTTGTGATTGGTCATCAGTGTCTGAAGCCCCGCCCTCTTTTTGTCAGCGGCTTCTCACTGAAGATGTTAACCCTTTCTTTTTCTTTTTTTGTTTTACAGGGAAGGAGGTGTAGGGTTAGGGTTAACGGGTTGGGTTCCGGGAGCGGGACCTGTTTGTCTCACACCACCCAAGTGAGGTACCATTTTTATCAGAAGTCGTAGGGGAAGCCTAAGTGGAAAGAAGTTTGTGGCTCCCCGCAGATTCCAGACCTTTCCATCACAGAAATGTGAGGAAATCGTGTTTTTTAGTCAAAGCTTAAAATTTGCAAAGGATTCTGTGTTTTATTTTCCAACATGTGCAAGTTTGCTAGGTTTCCCTAAGTTCTAGCTGGCCTAGGGCCCAAAATTCACAGATACCCACAAAAGGTCAATTTTGAGTGGGAAAATCTGATGTATCTATGTTGAGTTTTGGGCTGTTTCCTGTTGCAGACACTAGGCTTACCCACACAAGTGAGGTGCCATTTTTATCAGGAGACTTTGAGGAATGCTAGGTGGAAAGAAGCAGATTCCAGGCCTTTCCATCACAGAAATGTGATGAAAACGTTTTTTTTCAGTCAAAGTTTGAGGTTTTCAAGGGAGCCTGGGTAAATAAAAAAAATCTCAATGACAGCCACGCAAGTCACCCCAACCTTGATTCCCCCAAGTGTCTAGTTCTCAGAAATGTGAACGTTTGCTGGGTTTACCTAGGTGCCGACTGAGCAAGGGCCCAAAATCCACAGCTACTAACTTTGCAAAAACAAAAGGTCCGCTTTGAGTGATATAGCCATGTTGCATTTTGAGCCGTTTCCTGTCGCAGGCACTAGGTCTACCCAAACAAGTGAGGTATACCGTTTTTAAGAATGCTGGGTGGAAGGAAGTTTGCTGGGTGGAAGGAAGTTTGTGACCCGTGCAGATTCTAGACCTTTCCATCACAGAAATGTGAGGAAAATGTGTTTTTTAGTCAATATTAGAGGTTTGGTAAGGATTCTGGTTATTAAAAAACCTGGTGAGAGCCACGCAAATCGCCCCACCCTGGATTCTGTCAGGTTTCTAGTTTTCAAAGATGTGCAAGTCTGCTTAGTTTACCTAGGTGCTTGCTGAGCTAGGGCCCAAAATCTACTTTGTAAAAAGATGGTCAATTGTTGAGTGGAAAAATGTGATGTATCTAGGTTGTATTTGGGCTGTTTACTGTCGCGGGCACAAGGCGTACCCACACAAGTGAGGTACCATTTTTATTTAAAGGCTTGGGGAAATGCTGGGTGGAAGGCAGTTTGTGGCTCCCCAAAATCCAGATACCCACTTCTCAAAAAAACATCAGTTTTGAGTGGAAAAATTTGATGTATACTTGTGGCGTTTTGGGCTGGTTACTGTTGCGGGCAGTAGGCCTACCTACACAAATGAAGTGCCAATTTTATCAGGAGACTTGGCACCTGAAAAGGCCTGGTCTGCATTTAGAGTGGTGGGAGGAGATTTCCCTTGCACCTGAATAGGCCCTGTCTGCCTAGGACAATGCTGTCTCCACCTCCTGCCGGAAAGCTGGACCAGAGAGAACAGAACTGGTTTGGACTGAGCTGAGAGACTTTTGCCACAAGAGAACAAAGGAAAACGTGATGTAGATATTGGGGCCCATACCCCAGAACTTGAGATTACTGCTGAACTAAGGAACCTGCCAGGAAGAAGAGCTGGAAAAGCTGTCAGGAGGAACTGCCACTTTGATGCGTGTCTTGGGCAGGGAAAGGACTGGATTGTACTTTCATCATCCTGCTGTTAGAGTTTTCTCCAACGGCTTGAAGTAGAGCTTGCCTCTTGTTGAAAGTCTCAGGGAGACTCAGAAACCTGCCAAGAAGAAGACCTGGAGAAGCTGTGTGGATGAACTACCACTTGCCGTGTGCTTTGCTGTTTTGGCCTACAGTAGCTGCTTCTGTCTTGGGCAGAGAATGGACTGGACTGAACTTTCTGCAACTTCTCTGCTTGAGGTAGAGCTTGCCCTCTGTTCAAGAAGTCTGAGGAACAACAAGGACTTCAAGTTCATCTGCTACCAGCACTGGGAACTGTGTGCTTTGTGCTGCAACAGAAGAAAAAGCAACCCGACGCCGCAACTGATGACACTGCTGGCTCTGTGTCCTGATAGCACCTCCATGGGCTCCGCCGCACTTCGCACCCCAACCCTGGTCTCACCGACAACGCCGTACGAAGCTGCCACCGAGCCACTGCTTGCATCGTGATCTGTGGGCACTGCACTTCACACCGCCTTGCTTGACGACGACGCCCTGGTATCCCGAAGACGACGCTCCACGCCGACACCAGCTCTGCTGCTTGCACCATTGTTTCGAGGGCACAGCTCGTAAGTTACACCACACACTGCCCTCATCCTGCAGCACAGCCTTGATCTACCGACGCCGGAGCCATCGACTCCCGTTTGTCAGCCGACGACAGCGCTCCCACAGTGCCGACGCCGCTGCTTACACCTTGACCTGCCAGCACCGCGACAAGCACTGCATCACTTCGCACCGCAGCCCTGGTCTCACAGATGCCACTGGACAACCGTCACCGAGCCGCTGCCTGCAGCGTGACCCGAGGGCACCACACGCCACACCGCAACCCCGACGCCTGCCAGCGCATGCGCTCCCGTCTTCAACCGCGAGTTCAATCTGCAATGCGTGTGACTTCAAGGGCCCAACGACTCCTGCACCGACCTCCAGAACCGACGCCGGCTCTTTGGAGATCAACGAGAGGTCGCCGACGCCCTGCACTTCTAAAGGTACTGTTTTGTGGGTCTTTCCGACACCGTAGTTGGCCCGCAAAGCTGTGGTCAGCGAGAACTGTTTGGATTTGTTGTTCATGACGCCGTGATAGCCCCGGACGGAGCTATCGACTTCAAGGAACTGTATTTTAAGTCTGCTTACTGATATTTCTAAGAACTGTATGGTGGATTTTTATCGTTTTTGGTCTTGTTTGCACAGATAAAATATTTGTTATTTTTCTAAAACTTGTGTGGTGTCCTTTTGTAGTGTTTTCACTGTGTTACTGTTGGTTATGAGCAAATGCTTTACACACTGCCTCTGAGATAAAGCTGACTGCTCGTGCCAAGCTACCAAGGGAGTGAGCAGGGGTTGTTTCAGTAATGTATCCCCCTTATCCTGACTAGGAAGAAGGGTCCCTCATTGGACAGGGTAACAACCTGCCAACTAGAGACCCCCATTTCATACAATGCCTCATAGAAATGGTATTTAAAGTTACACAATTGTTTACAAACCTTTTTTTTTTTAAGTACAACTGTTTTTTATGTACATTGCATTCAAAAGCAAACAAACTATTGCTTTCATGCTTATGGACGTATTTGCACATAAGTAGGAAGTATTCTAAATGGCCTCAAATTATTACATTTTGCTAACATGTGTAGACCTTTTAATAGCAGAACCACTGTCAGTAATGCAAGCTGAGCTACCAAGATGAGCTAGGGTCCAAAATACACAGCTATCTACATTGGAAATAAAGGTCAATTTTATGGCACGACACGGAGGCCATATTATGCAAAACTCCTTTATTGCCACAGCTCAGGAGCAACAATTGAAGTACATAGAACTTCAATGAACATTCTAAATAAGTATAAAGTCCCTTCGTGACCAGCCATCTTCCTTCTTTGTTGCTGCTGCTCAGAAAGATAAGTACTACTCTCAACTTGTCCTTTATAGACTCGATTTTTCAATATGTTTATAATAATTAACTGATTAGACTACTGCTACATTACTGCTTATACCTTAAATTGGCTCTATTTTAATGCCTTCTGTTTTATTAATACTTTGATATGCTTTAATACTTGTAGATAGGGCTTACTCCAATGCCCTTCCCTTTCTACCCTGGGGCTCTCTTTCCCCCCACCTTCATGAACCCTTTTCCTCTCCTTCCGGTCCCATTCTGGACCGGATTCACCCTTTTTTAAAAGCTTATCTTATTTTCTACTACGAACACCCTCGCACACGCCGCTTACTTTTGAATCCTAACCTCGCGCTCACTCACGCTCAGTACACCGTCTTACTACGAACTACCTCGCACAGCCTTATCATTATTAAAAAGAGATTGCGTACTCACTCACACGAAGTACACCCTCACCGGTTCATTCTACCTTGACCGGCGAAGTCTCCTTTCCCAACTTCACCGCAAAATGCGCACCTTTCCGACCCGGCCTCCTCGACATGTCTTTCTCGCGTCTGAGGCAGGCCGAGGTTAAAGGAAATGACCTTAGCAGGCAGCCACGCTCGCTTCTGCGTGCGTGGCGGCCATTTTAACTATTTGGGACACCTCTTCTCTTCACTATTTATTAGGCACCCATTTTGTCACCTTGGGATAATATTGGTTTCACCTTCATTAATCCCTCAAATAATTACAACTGCCACCCTAACAATCATTCGTGAAGACGCTTTACCGATCAGCTGTCACCACGCTCACAGCTTCGGTAGGATTTCAGGCAATTTTATTCATATAAAACAAAATTAAAAGAAATGGGATAAATCTTTAAGCTGACCCAATATTATTTTAACTTATATATAATCAATAATGTCAGCCCCCCAATTATCTATAGATGACAGACTAGAAGAACTTATCAATAGAGCTGTGGAGAAGGTAATTGGCTCAATTGATGACAAAATTAATGAAAAACTAGAATCCTTCTCTCTCATAACCCCCCGCCCTTCCACTAGTACCCAAAAAGAAGGAGCAACTAAGGCTCCCAAAAAGAGGACGCTCTGAGAAAAACAGAGAGTAGCCACTAAAAGGGATAAAAGCTCCGCTCCTCCTTCACGCTCTCAAGGCGGTGATAAGACTGGTGCCTCTGGCACCCCATGTGGGCATGATCTAGGCCCTGAGCTTCCAATTACTATTGATAATGAGGACAACTCTGACACGAAAATTGACCTGTCATGCTCCTCTGGCTTTTACACTGACGTGGAAGAGGCACCAAGGGGGACGGGAAGCTCCGAAGAGGCTTCAAAGGCCTCACAACCTAACATGGGACTCTTGGACCCATTTGGTGACTTAATGTTCGACCCCTTATTAATAAAACACCCTTTATTCCCAGAATGGACCCCTTCCCAACATGTGGCGGAGTACCTCACCTTCTGGCTGAGGAAGGAAATCCCCCAAGAGGTCAGATCCAGATTACGCTCCGAATGCCCGAGACCTTCCCTCCCAAATAAAATAGCTGCAACACCAGAACTAGAACACAAAGTTGTGGCATTTCTAGCTAAGACCTCCGGGGACCCGAGAAAGGGCATAGATAAGGGATTGAAATCATGCCAAGACCGCTTTCTTGACACCATTGGCCCCCTTACCAAAATATTTGAAATGGCCGAATCCGCCTATCTGGGAGACTCCCTAGTCGATCCCAAAGAACTAAGGGAATGGGTCCAACGGGCTATATGCCTTATCGGAAATGTAAACACTGCTCTCTACACAGAGAGAAGGAAGGGAGTTTTATTCAAACTAGACCCCAAACTTATCGAATTGGCAAAAAAAAAACCAGGCCCTAACTTTCAAGGCTTCCTCTTTGGTGAGGACTTCATCAAAGACATGGCTAAGTACGGTGGTGCTTTTAACTCTATCCAAAAATCCCAAAAGGATATAAAGAGGGTATTTCAAGATCGGGTTTTCACCCGGGCCGGAAGAATACGGGGTCGTTTCCCCGGCCGAGGAAATTCCAATTCAAGACCCTTCATGTCCCGAGGAGGGAGATATAACAGCAACTTCGGTGCTCAACAGTTCTACCCCCAGAGACAAAGGAGCCGCGGACGTCCCTTCAGAGGTGAACGAAGACAACACTCCTTCTCATCAGGTAGGAATCTTGAAAGACCTTTCAGATACCACTCCAAAGGTGGGTGGGAGACTACGTCAATTCACAGGGAATTGGAACTTAGTAACCAAAGACCCTTGGGTCTTAGACACAGTGAGAGGTTACAAGATAGACTTCACCCATACACCTTTCCAGACAAAACACCAGCGAGAGATTACTCTCTCCCACAAGGACAGACTTCTGGTCTCCCAAGAGGTACAAGACTTATTAAAGAAAGGTGTCATTGTCGAAAGCAACTACCTAGGCTTTCTCAGCAATATTTTTTTAGTAGAAAAGAAAAACAAAGAACAGAGACCTGTCATAAACTTAAAAGATTTAAACCAATGGGTAGAATATCAACACTTCAAAATGGAAGGGATACACCTCCTAAGGGACATTTTACGGAAAGGGGACTGGTTAATCAGACTAGATCTAAAAGACGCTTACCTAATAATCCCTATCCGGGGACCTCACCAGAAGTTCCTTCAATTCACCTGGGAAGGGAAACTATTCCAGTTTTGCAGCCTTCCCTTCGGGCTATCATCAGCCCCTTGGTGTTTCACCAAAGTTATCCGACCTGTCACCGCTTGGCTCAGACAGAGGGGAGTCAGACTAATCATATACCTCGACGACATCCTCATAATGGCTCAATCAAAAGAGACCGTATCTCTTCACACAGACCTTACAATTCACCTCTTACAACATCTCAGCTTTATTATAAACACAAAAGAAATCTTGTGTAACCCCAAGTCAACAGACACAGTTTCTGGGTTTCTTAGTAGATACCGTGAGGGCAGAATTGAGACTCCCATCAGACAAAGTAAGGAAAGTGAGGAAAGAACTCAGAAATTTACTCGGACTGGAGTCCTTCCCCTTAAGGATCTTAGCAAGGATCCTGGGCCTTCTTTCATCGACAATTCAAGCAATCTTCCCTGGCCCATTACATTATCGAGCACTTCAGAGACTGAAGGCCAAATCCCTGAGATCGACTCACTCCTACTCCCATCTGATCTCCCTCAACCAGGATTCGAGGACCGAAATCCTCTGGTGGTTGAAAAATGTAGAGGCATGGAATGGCAGAGCCATTTTTGGGGAGGAACCGGATCTAATAATAGAATCAGACGCGAGTTTGGAAGGATGGTGAACCAGATGTGGGAACTCATCAACAGGGGGTCATTGGACTCATCAAGAGAAGAGGTTGCATATCAACTGTTTAGAATTATTAGCAGGTTCATTTGCGAATCGTTGTTTCACCCAGAATTCTGCGAAATGCGGTGTAACGTTACGTATGGACAACGTCTCCGCAGTACGATATGTCAGCACACTAGGGGGTCCTAACTCCAAGGGTTTATCGGAAACTACTGTTGAACTACTGTTTGAACAAAGGAATATCGGTTGTAGCGGAACACATTCCTGGGTTGAACAATGGTGTAGCAGACTGGTTCTCAAGGAATTTCAAGGACTCCAGCAACTGGAGACTAGACAGACAGATTTTCTTACCCATCCAGTCCAAATGGGGTCCCTTCCGGACAGACCTGTTTGCAGACCGTCTGAATACTCAATTGAAGAATTTCTTCAGTTGGAGACCGGACCCTCAGGCTCAGAAAGTGGATGACTTCCTCCAAGATTGGAGGGGTCTGGCCCCTTATGCCTTCCCGCCTTTTGCATTGCTTCCCCGTCTTCTTCTTCATGCTCGACATTACAGAGAGAGCATGGTGGTGATAACACCACTCTGGAAATCTCAGGCATAGTTCCCCATAATTCTAGAAAGGACTTTAGACTTTCCCATCCTGATCCCTTCTTTCAGATAGGTACTCCTAGGTCCAGAGGGAGACACTCATCCCCTGGTAGAACAGGGTCTTCTGGTGCTGACGGCATGGAAGATTTCAGGAGACAGTGGAGAATCCCAGGACTTTCGTCAAACGCTTTCACACTCATTTCTGAGTCGTGGGCACCCGGTACAAGGAAAGCTTATCGACTGGCATGGAACAAATGGGTTCGCTGGTGCCTTCAACGACGTTATGATCCCGTTTCAACTGATTTAGTTCACGTTGTCAACTACCTTTCAGATCTCTTTACGTCTGGTTTATCTTATAGAACCGTTAATGTTTACAGATCTGCGATTTCTGCTGGCCATTCTCTAATTAACGGAATCTCCGTTGGACAGAGCTTATTAACTAAGAAAATAAGGAGAAGTATGAGAGTTCTCAACCATCCTTCTGCTAAATACACCGCCATGTGGGATGTCACTCTTATACTTAGAACCCTATCTTCTTGGGGAGAGAATTCTTCTCTCTCTCTTAAACGCATCTCATACAAACTTACCGTCTTACTATGTCTAGTATCCTTCAGAAGAACCTCAGACGTTAAAGCATTAGATATTTCTAGCAGGGCCTTTCAACCTGAAGGAGCTTGTTTCTACCTCAAGAAGAGAACCAAGACAATGTCTTCCTCCATCTTTTATCCCTTTTTTCCTCAGAATGAAAGACTCTGTGTAGTTAGGTGTCTGAAAGAGTACGAGAAAAGAACTGAATATCTGAGAATGAATGAACGCCAACTACTCATTTCCTATCGATCCCCCCATAAAGGAGTGTCTTCTCCAACCCTGGCAAGATGGGTGAAAGATGTTATGCATGAAAACGGAGTGGATGTATCTATTTTTGGAGCACATTCCCTTAGAGGTGCTTCGGCGTCCCAGTAATTTTTTCTGGGAGGGGGACTTCAAGATATCCTTAGGGCAGCAGACTGGTCAAGTGATTCTATGTGTAAGGCTTGTTATTTTAGACCAATCCCTAATGCGATTGATAACGTTCTTAATACACTTTAAACTTGCATAATATGGCCTCCGTGTCGTGCCATAAAATTTAGATTTTTCACAGCCTGCTGGGCAGAAAATCTGGATTTTATTAAGGACACGGAGGCTAATATTATCCCACCACTATTGATCTATCCCTCCCAATGTGGATAAAAAATTATTATGAAATATTATTCTTTTTCTTTCAGAATGAAAAACTTCCTTCCTTCAGACCACTCCTTGCAGAACTTTCTTCAATCATATTCCTGTTTCTTCACATTGATCTTTCCTCGCAACTTTAACAAAGAAGGAAGATGGCTGGTCACGAAGGGACTTTATACTTATTTAGAATGTTCATTGAAGTTCTATGTTCTTCAATTGTTGCTGCTGAGCTGTGGCTATAAAGGAGTTTTGCATAATATTAGCCTCCGTGTCCTTAATAAAATCCAGATTTTCTGCCCAGCAAGCTGTGAAAAATCTAAATTTTCAGTTGAAAAATGTAATACATCCATGTTGTATTTTGGCCCATTTCCTGCAGTGGGCAGTAGGCCTACCCACACAAGTGAGGTACCATTTTTATCGGAAGACATGTGGGAGCATAGAATAGTAGAATATTTGTTATTACCAATTAGATTTCTCTGCTTTGTACCTTCCAATTGTAAGCCAGGGCATAAGAAAGAAGACATTTTGAAAAATACCCTCTAAATCATAGTTATTCAAACTGTGGGGCCATCTCAGGGGGGGCGCGCACTCCATAATAAAATTTCGCCTTTCATTGTTTCCCACTGGCGTACGTCGCAAGTACGTTTGTTTCCTGTATTTCTTCACCCATTTCCAAATGGGGCTTTTGGATTGGAGAACAGCAGCCAATCAGCACATAGGAACGTCACCAGTGACTTCCACCAATGACGTGGACAGCACCATAGATATCAGGAAGTGCCGCGAAATTTGCGTGCACAAAGTTCCTGCATACTACTACCTTTTGGTAGTGTGGCACTTCTTCATTCCTGCTATTTGCCCGCGCGTACTGCATTTTCTTCTTAGGTAGCTGTGCTTTGAGTGCTGCCTCGCTGTTAAGGTTTTCGCCTCGGAGCATTTTAAAATCACCAACAGGTAATTCAGATCCGAGGTAAGAGAAAGCGAACAGACAGTCCTTCTACCCAGGGCATCTGCTTGCTTAAAAGAAGTCTGTTCACTTTCGGTTTCACAGCATAGTGAACTTTGCATACTTCCTGTATCCTATTTTTGACTGTCTCCCTTAATCGCTGCACCTTTCTTTAGTTCTATCGTTTATTTATTTATTTGGGAGTTTTATAACCCCCTGCCAGTAAACGTTTGGTTACTTCACTGGGCAGATATGATTTAAGCCTGGCACCCTCAGGCATAAAACACCCTAATTAAAGCCCCCTACAACATCCATTGCACGATAGGCACAGGCTTTGCATCTTCAGGTTTAGCACCCTACTCTAACCTCAGCATCCCAGTCCTTCACCTAGATATGGTACAGGGTTGTCCTTTTCAGAGAGGCACCTCCAAATACAGCCCCTTTCTCCAATCTTCACACTCCTGGGAGCTCCTATAGACATGGGACAGACTTGGCATCTTGCACCAGAGCACCCCTAAATACAGCAACATACTAAAATGTACCACCCAGGGCACCCTTCTACATGTGGTATACACCTAACATTTTTAGGCACAGCAGCTGGGGCATTAACCTCCTAGGTCACACATCCCAGACACTGGGTATACTTTGGCCTATTGTTGTATTTTGAAACTTGTACCCTTCAGAAGCAAATTACTAGCATTATGATAAAAATGCAGGGTCTAGAGCACCACAGAAGTAGGAAGTTCCTTTTCATCGGCTGTGAAGGAGAAAGCCTTCAGCCTCAAAGTCTATCCCAGAGATGAATCGTCACAATCACTAACCCAGAGGAGCGACCTGCTTCACCCGATCCCAGAAACCCCGGCCACTACAATTGTCCCAAAAAAGACACCTGCCTCACTCCCAGGTCCAGGGAACAGGGACATCTTAAGGATTTCGGGGGCCCTGGGCCAAACGTATTTGGGTAGGGGTGGCCCTGTTCAGATCAGCTTTGAATTTATGTTCCATTTTCAGCTCTTTCATGCCCTCTTTGGTCTGGCCACTGACAGTGCACAGGCACACTGGTAGAATTTCTAAATGTGTTGAGATTTAATATTCAGGAATAGTGACATGTGTATTCAATATTGTAACACAGCAGCAGCAGCTTACTAATATTACTGCAAATAATCTCTGTGACACCCTCCCATTTCTCGTGTGTGCAGTGCTGTTTTGTTCTAAAATAAACTTTTTTATGGGTGTTGCATGAAACTTAAACACATTTGTCTGCAAAATGTCTTTAGTAGACTCTCACACATCACCACAGTAAAAATAAATTTAAGGAAAATGCTATTTAAAACAATCTGTTTAAGAATGATTCAAGATAGTCAGGGTAAGACTCTCCAGTACAGAGCTGGCTCTATCAGGGCCCCCTGAAAGGCTGGGGTCCTGGGCCAGAGCCCACGTTGCCCATGTCTTAAAACATCTCTGCTAGGGAAGACACCTGCTACAACCTATGTAGCAAATAAACTGCTTACCTCAACGCCTGGCAGATGGAGTAAACCGTTTTTTTTCACGGAGAGAGAAGCTGTGATAGGATGGGCAGTGCAGGAATGGGGAGTTTTTTCTGGGAGGGGAGAATGGGGCAGTGCTGCTTAGGATGGCCAGAGTTGAATTTTTTTTTTAATGCCATTGGACAGAGCTTCTCAGGGGAGAGCATGGTCTTTGAATGGTACTCATTTTATTGACCACAGAAGTTTCTTTGAGGAGACTTTGCAAGAATTAGGTGGAGAACCAGTAACAATTTGCACACATTTTAGCTTGAAAATTTTATTTTTGAACGGTGTAGTAAGCCTCTGTCATTTAATCGCACCAACTAGCAAACCTGCAGTTTTCTAAACACTCTTACTGTGTTTAACATTATTAGCAGGATATGGACTGGGGAATGCGGATGACGGTCGATTATGTAGAATACCAGGTTCCAGAACTTTTTGCCAGGTGGTGGGGGGGACCGACATCTAAATAAATTCAGTTGGGGGGGCTCAACCTAAAAAAGTTTGAAGACCTCTGCTCTAAATCATATGCTAGAACGCAGGGGTGTGGAATTTAATAAAATATCTACTTGTCCATGGGACAGGTTGCTTCATAAATCTACTTGTCCTGTGACACAATCCACTTGTCCCTTTGGTGCCATGAAGTGTGACGACACATTATGGCAGTAATCTCATTATGTAGGAGCTCTGATAATAGCCCATCTGATTATGTCAGAGCTCATACCATAGTAGGGTTTGAATGCTAGCAATTCCCTTATTTTACCACCTTTTCAGAGATCTACATACTGAGGCTGGAGGTAGCGGTAAGCAATAGTTCGACAGTTGGCATGCCCTTTTGAGTCTGTCCAAACCTACTAACTTGCATGTTTTATGGGTTTTCTTCAGCTTGTCTCTAAAATGTTCCCATATAGAGAAAGGCTGGAAATGTACTCTGGACAAGGACAGAGAAAAACTTTTTCTGGGGTTGGGGGAAAAAAGTCATTTGTTGGAATGTGAACTTGTTACCACTCAACAGATTTTCTCATGAGCAAATTTATACATGCATATTTGCTGGTGCTAAAATGCCGTTCCCAAATATTTTCTAGAATTACCATTTCTTGACCAACTTCTGTAAATTCTTGTGAATTCATGAAAGCCGTACATCTGCACTAATGCAAGATAATATACCATGGGTGCATTTTTGTGACTTTCTTTGAGAAATGGGCCCCTATTTAGGTCTGGCATTAACCAAGACCTTTTGTTTTTATTAGAATTCTATCTTTCTCTATCTACAGGCTGGCTTCTCTGTCACAAGGAGCATATCAGCACGCAAAGTTTTTTCCAGTGCCAGGAACTACTGTGGCAATGTGTGGTTTTGAGACCGAAAATATTTTTGCTTTTGACAATGTTTGTTATAATGATGGGCCCAGCAGCTCCCACAGCAAATGTTTACAAAAACCATGTCAAAATAAGACCGGTAATGTCATGCCCATTGGCTTTGTCACTGCTTGGTTATTTTCATGTTTCCTATACTTTTGTTGAAACTGGTTACACTGATTTTCCATTATGAATATGTTTTGGGATACACTAGCATGCATCAACACATTTTACTAAATGATGCTTCACAGAAATGGTACCTAAAATTGTACAGTAGTTTAGGATAATGTTTTTTTCCCAGTTGCATTTTTTTAAGAACATTTAATTTTGAAAGCAAAGAATCCTTAATCTTGTTTTCAGGTTTTGGCATATATTTGCATCTAATCACAGAGCATTCTGGGAGCCTTATACATAGCCTCATGCTGTAAAACTTTGCATATGTGTGTACACATTTTTATACTGGAGCCACTGTCAATGGTGCAGTCTGAACTTACATTTCCTTAGAGCGCTCACCCTAATAATAAAGGCTTTGTATTTATGAACCATAAATACAAGTTCAACCAGCATTATTTTTGGACACAAATATTACACTACAGGCAATGCCCTTCCATCATCCATAATGTGGTACTGTGATCTGGCAGCCAAAGTGTTTATGATGCCTGGGGTTAGGCCTACTTGTCCCAAGGACAAAATAAAAAAAAACTTGTCAAACAATATGTCCTGGCCATTGGACTATAGGATTCAGAGATGTACAAATAACCACTGCTCCTAAACTCCATATCTTGGGCCCATTTTGGAATCTACTTATTTCACCATATGAATGAAAAACACATTGTACGGTGCAGCTCTGGGTACCTTGGGTTCTTGGAGAACCTACAAACCCTATATAACTTGAAGGGTCTAGCGGATGTAATGGTTTATAAATTTTGCAAATCAGCCATCATGACAAAAAGTTACAGATGAAATTGTTGTCAAAAATTGCAGTTTTTTCCTACTCATTTTAAAAATGCCTTTATTTCAAAGTTAGTTTCTTTGGAGAAACCTTGAGGGATCTACACATATGACCCCTTGCTGAATTCGGAATGTAGTCTACTTTTCAAGAATCTATGGTTTTGCTGGATCACCCAAGGGTTCACACTGGTTTACACCATAAACGGAAAAGTAGGTTGAGAGCACAAAAAACAAAGGAACAAGCATTAAATATGCAATAGGTCTCGCCTTTCATTAAGTTAAAGCCATTTGCTTTGATATACAATACCATTAGCAAAGCAAATGGCTTTAATTGAATCAAAGGCGAGACCTATTGCATTTTCAATGTACAGTGAAATGTGTTGGGCAGTGGGGACGGTTAAGTGCAGTGTCTGATGAATTACAAAGGATTTATCGACATTGGGAGGCTGATGAGCCGAGCGGCCCACACGGATTTGAGCCTGTGACCACGGGGTCTAACACAGATCTTTGCAAGTAGGTACACATATTAGTTCGCTGAGCCAGCAAACCCACGGGATGCAGAAGGAAGCAAAAAGGGTGACTGGCGAATGGATCGAGAAGGGGGCAGGAGAATGTGGGGGGCAGCAGAATGTCGGGGTGCAGACGGCTGTGCAGTGGAAGGAGAGACGGAAGGGAGGAGAGGTGAGAAAGTTGCTGCATTACAAGAAAGCACGGAGGGAGTTAGTTATTAGCCAGCGAGGACATGACGGAGCCAAGAGAAATCGAAGGGGGAAGTCACAGTAATGACTGAAGGCGAGGAGTGACTGCCCTAGCATGAGAGGAGCAGGTTTAACCCCAGTTTACCCCATCCCACCCAGGTTGGCCAGCATTCATGTAGTCCCTGCGTCTTGCACAGCGCCGCACGCCACCTCAAGACAGCTCACAGCACTTTATTTCTATTTGTTGTGCTGGGAGTATTTATAGCGCCCAGAGGTACCACTTCTTTAAAGCATAGCAACGCCTGCGGCTTCTAAGCGCTATAAAAGATATCATCGAGAGGCTTTCAAAGGAGGAACAGAGGGAAGGAAAACGACAGAGTAATGTTCAGGACTTAACAACAGCCCCATACATTTCTGAAAACAAGTGCTGTTGCCTTCTTCCTTTCTCGCATCACGCAGCTTTCCTCGTGCTGCCTATAACTCCTCTCTGCACTATCCCGGACATTCCCCTCCCCCCTGTACATTTCACCCTGCTGCCCCTCCCCTCTTCTTTTGCATCTCTCCCTGCTAGGTTGTCTCGCAGCCATTCTCACATATATGGCACTCTGCACCATTCTAACAAAAGTGACAAGCGCCTTGAAGCCTTCAGGGAGCATAAGGTACACCAAACAACTCCTCTACCAGAGAAAAGCACATTGAAGCCACCTGCAGAGGGGCACGCGGAGAAAGCACTAGGCAGTCATACAAGTGGCAAAAAGTGCTATAAACATGCTGATAAGACATGACTAATGACTCCGACGAGCACACAAGAGCGCCATGAAGCAGTTTCCTCACATGTTGCATTACAGAGAACCGATCTAACTGGGGTCAACACCATGTTGGGAAGAGACCATGTTTCCAGCATTGGTCTTACATTTGACAGCCTTATATGTTCGTAAACTTCATGCATCTGGCTCTTTCCATCTCTACCGAACCTCTATCGCTTGGAGGTGCCCTTTATCTGGCATAAAGCACTGCACAGATTACCCACATAACACTACAACAGTCTTGGTTTGCTTCCGTTCTAATTTAAGATGTCTTGTGGACAACACAAGCAGAAAGGTAAGTCGATCTCAGGCGCGGTCTCAGCATATCAGCATATCAGAACGAGAAGTAGTCGATAGTGGCTGAAGGGAAAAGATTGAGATTGAGGGGTGGGGGTGATGAGAGATGGGGGAGAGGGGGGTTGTGGGAGTGTGTAAGTGAAGGGCTTAAAGGGAGGACCCAGAAGGGAAAGAAAGAAGTGCCGAAACGAGGAGAGTGAAGAAAGGGGAGGGGGAGGGAGGCGACGGAGAGCCAAGGGTTGAAAGAACAAGAAAAATAAGCACAGTGAAAGCAAATCGTGCAGCAAATCGTGCGGCTAAATAATTAAATAAACAAGCCACGGCAGGCAGAACAAGCGTGGTGAAAGCAAATCGTGCAGCAAATCGTAATTAATTAATAAATTAAATAAACAGGCGAGGTCCTCAGCGAGACCTAAAAAGCTGTCGCCACGCCATGCAACGCCATTGTGGGAATGAAAAAGTGAGTGCTCACCGAGTAATTAGAAGACACTGTGTCACGCCACAGAGTAAAAGATCCAATTCCAGTGGGCGGGGCCAAAAGTGGACAAGGCGGTAACCAGGAGGGACTAAGAAGCCCCCTTTTCAATCGTGACACAGCGTTTAGCATGGAGGATGACGCCAGCGAATAAAAAAGATGGGCGGGGCTTCTGAAAGCTTCTGAAACCGATCGATTCCAAGAAGCCCTTCCATGGCGTTAGAAGCGCATGCGCGCTGCTAACACCAGGCGAGACCTAAAAATGGCCAACCTCTTTCAAAAATGCCAAAACTGTGGCAATAAAAATAGCTTTTTTTTAATTCAGCTCTGCGTTTTCCTGAAAGCTGGGAAGGCGGTCACTTTAGCACAGCAAACAGTTCGTTGATGCAGTTTTTAGGGGGGAAAAAGACACTTTTATCTGGAGCACTTTTTTTTCCAATTTTTCCAAGCAAACTCAAAATGTAGCTATATTTTACCTATGTTCTTGGTCCCCTCCTAGGGAATCCACAAACCCTGGGTACCTTTAGAATCCCAATGATGTCGGGGAAAAAAAGACACACATTTGGAGTCGATACCTTAGGTGGAAAAAAAGTTATGGCGCCCTATGCACAAACTACCCCAAATAGCCGAAAAAGGGCTCAGCACTGGGCCAGACAGTTCATGGATTAAGGACTATGAAAACTTCTGGGGACCAAAATAACTCTAGTGGGACAGCTTAAAGTGACAAGGTAATCTTTAAAATGCAGCCAATCTCTGCTACCAATTTGTGGAAGCGGAACCCTAAACCCCAAATTTTAGAACACCTCAAAATTCAAAATACATCCAAAATTTGCCTCAGGCAGTTCTCCTTCTACAGAGTTGGTCTTGTGTTAAAATGCACTCTCCCCAACAACAGACCCAACATTAATATAAAAGAGAAGCAAATATTAAATAACTGAGACCACTCAATAACTGAGTTCTAAATCAGGAAAAGTTGAAGGGTTTTATTATAAAATCTCAAAAATAAGTGGTACAGAATAATTGCCATGAAAGTTCAAATGCAGAATACGTAATCAGAAAATCTGAAATATTATAAATCCCAATTGGACAGCAAAATCGTAAGACAATGGACAGCATCCCGTGAGAAAACTCCTGTCAACCCCTAGTACCTCTGTGACCAGCCAAGTGTGTTTGCAGTGGTTGTACAAACAGCACTTTCATTTTGGTCTTAAAAAGTTGACAGCTATCTAGTGAGGTGCAACCTTTCTCAGCCAAATATACCAACCATTTGTTAATGTTTTAACAGTGTGGAAGGTGGAGGGGGAAAACTTGCATTGTAAAATCCCATGTGTCTGTTTTTTTTACTAGGGTAACTGTAACGATGCCTTTATCCCTATACACTGTGTGCTAGTGCATAAGACAGTTCACTAATTAACACTAGACACCTTCTTGTCAGAACAAATCTTCTTTATTCACTCGCGGTAACCGAGCGCCGGGAACACACTCCCGTCTCCCTCTGCCTTCGCGCTCTTTCTGTCTGCGCGCCGCGCTCTAAGCCACGCCCCCTTCCCGGCGTGCCCTGGCTCTAAACACTAGAGCGCAACGCTACATATCTCCCCCTTTTAACGTCTTTAACAACAACAACTTCGGAGCACCCCCCTTATGGTTCAGTCTTACTTGGGTTGCGTTTCATAGTCCTCAAACCTTCTTGGCATCTTGACCTCTCTGCCCGATCTTGTATAGTACTGTCCTTTCTCTGGAGCCACTTGTTCCTTTCTGGCCGGGGATCCCCCTCCGGTTGCACCATCTCCCTGTTCCACTTCTACTTGCTCCAGAGTCTCCTCCTCCGTGTGGTGCTCCTTTAAGTTCTTTTCCAACGCTCTCAGGCTCTGGCTCTCCCCCCTTCTCCCAGGGAACTTTTGGCTTGGTTCTTCCTCGGCTACACAGTCCTCTCTTTCCGGTGCCTCCTCCTTCGTGGGACCCTGTGTCCTTCTATCCTCCGGTACGTCCCATTTCTCTATTCTGTTGCATTTTGCCATTCTGTCCTGCGACCATACCTTTCCGTCGCTCAATAATGCCGACCTGGTGTACGTTTCTATGACCTGCAGCGGCGGGCTGAATTTGCTCTCTCCTTTTCTTTTCAGCGTGGCCTGTTTTACTCTCACCCACTCTCCCCTCTCCAGGGTCACCCCTTTGGTGTTCCGTCGTTTGTTATAGTACTCTGTGTATATTGCCTGTGCCTTGTCCAGGTTGCGCCTCACTACTGCTGGCGACCATTTACTTTGTACCATTAGGTGTTTCCACGCGGCATTGTCCTTTGTAAAGGGTTCCCGTCCTCTCAATATCTTGAACGGGCTGTACCCTCTGCTGGTCGGGGTGATGCGGTACGCCCAGAGCATGCGTTGTAGTTCCTTCTCCCACTGCAACCCTGCACTGATGGCCGCTTGTATGGACCCCATTATTACTCGATTAAATCTTTCGGCCTGCCCATTTCCAGCCGGGTGGTAGATTGGAGTATGTTTGACCTCGATTCCGTTCCTGGACATGAAAGCGTTCCATTTCTCCGAAACAAATTGTGGTCCATTGTCACATGTTATTACTTTGGGTATTCCTTCCCTCAGAAACGTGGCTGTGAGGAATGCTAACACCGTCTCTGTGTCTGCGCTGTCGCAGACCTCCACTTCAGGCCATTTCGAGTATCTGTCCACTGACAGCATTTCCCAGGGACTCGACTCCCTTGCGAACTTTCCCAGTGGTGGTCGCAGTAGGGTTTGTGTCTTGTCTGCCCTGTTGCATTGTTCACATGTCCTGACATATCTTTCCACTTGAGCATCCATGGCTGGCCACCAGTACGCCTGCTTCGCTCTTGCCTTTGTTTTCAAGATCCCTAGATGTCCCTCGTGTAGGATGGCTAAGAGATGGGTCACCATGGAGCTCGGAGGGACCACCTTGCCCCCTCTCAATAGGATTGTCTCCAATGGACATCTCCTCTCTCACTTCCCAGTACTTTCGCAGCTCACTATCTAGGTGCCTTTTTTCCGGCCACCCGTGTGTCACATAGCCCTTCACTGTGTTCAGGGTTTCGTCCGCCGTGTACGCCTCTTCCCATTCCTGGATGCTGACCGCCCCTTCATGGTCCTGTGTAACTGCGACCACATACTCTTCCCATTCCGAAGGTTCTCCGCCTTCCGCGGGTTCCATGGCCGTTGCCCTGCTCAAGAAATCCGCCACCTTGTTTCTAGATCCGGGGATGTACTCCACATCGTACACGTAGTCCAGCAGTCTCAAACTCATCCTTGCGATCCGAGGCGTCGCATGCGCGTGCCCACTCGAGGTCAATACTTTCACCAAGGGCTTGTGGTCGGTGCGGAGTAGGAATTTCACCCCCCACACGTACTGCCTGAACCGTTCCATCGCCCACACCGTGGCTAGCATCTCTTTCTCTATGATGCTGAATTTTTCCTCGTTCGCCGCTAGAGCTCTTGAAGCAAAGCTGACGGTGGTGACTTCTCCGCCTCGGGCCTTCTGCATCAGGACGGCCCCTAGACCCCTGTCACTGGCATCCGTGGTCAGTATGGACAAAGAATCTCGATCGAACCCTTCCAAGGGGACAGCTGTGCAGATGTCTTGCTTTACCCTCTCGAATTCCAATTGCTCCTCCTGTGTCCACTTGAATGCCGTTTTTTCCTTCAGGAGTTGCCGCATGTTGTGCGTCTTGGTCACGAAGTGCGGGACGAACTTGCTGTAAAATTCAGCCATGCCCAAGAAGGAGCGAACATCCTCTTTCCTCATCGGCGTGGGTGCGTCTTTTATGGCCGCCATGTTTGCTCTTTTCGGTTCTATGCCCCTTCCGCTGATCTCGTGGCCCAGGTAGGTCACTGAGTTGACTCCGAACTTGCATTTCTGCCATTCCGCTGTGAGGCCATTTTGGGCGAGGATCGCCAGCACCGTGTGTAGTTTCTTGTCGTGATCTTCCTGGGATTTCCCCATCACTAGGATGTCATCCTGGAAGTATTGGACCCCTTCCACTTTTTGGAACAACCTGTGCATCAGTTTTTGAAAAAACACTGCTGCGGATACAAGGCCGAAAGGCATCCTGAGAAATTTGTAGCACCCAAACGGCGTGATAAACGACGTCAGATGATTGCAGGTGGCATGCAATGCAATTTGGTGATACGCAGAGGTGAGATCTATGGTGGAGAACCACTTGACTCCCTTGGTCATCGCTAACATCTCATTTATCCTGGGTAGGGGGAACTTGTCCACTAGAATGTTCTTGTTGAGCTCCCTCAGGTCCACGCATAGTCTCACCTTCCCGTTGGATTTCTGGGCAACCACCAATGGCGCCAGCCACTCAGCGCTCTCTATCGCCTCTATGACTCCGTTTGCTTCTAGCCGCCTGAAATTCTTCCTGAACTGCCTCCCTGCTTCTGAAGGGAATATTGCGGGCTCTGTGACTCACTGGTTTGGCTCCCTCCTTGAGTCGTATCTTGTGTGTGAATTTTGTCATCTTCCCTATGGTTCCTTTGAACACCTCGGGGTACGCCTCCATCCACTTGCCTTCCTCTCGCGGTGGCTTGGTCTCGATTAGCAATACTTGTATGGAGCCTCCCGGGTTGAGCTGTATGCCCAAGTTCCCTTGGTCCTTCCACCCCAGTACGGAGGGTCCTTTCTCTGCTACGTACAGCTTCCCTTCTGCTCTGCGCCCTCTGAACTTGAACATCAGCTTGCGATAACCCACCATGGGTATTGGCTCTCCGGTGAACGTGACCGGGTGGATGTCGGTGGGTAGTAGTTTGTCTCCGACTTTGGAACTAAATTCGTTTTTTCACACTGCCCTCTGGATGATCGTGTACGGGGAGCCCGAGTCTGCCACTATGTGCACTTGTACTCCGCCGATCGTCATCTGTAGTGCTGGTTTCTTGGTCCGTGTGCAGTTCACTCCCAGCACTTGATCATCTATACATAAGACCTCGTCTTCTTCGTCTTCTTCCGCTTGGGGCTCTTCTTCCCCTTCTGGGTCTTGTGCTACGTACTTCACGTCTCCTCTGCCGAGTTTTCGCCTGCACACCATCTCGTAGTGCCCTACTATTTTGCAGTACGCGCACCTGGTGTGAAATGCGTGGCAAACCTTGTCGTTGCCTTGGTGTGATTGGCTGCCACATCTGTAGCACCCCTTCTTCCTCTCTTCCGGTGGCTTCTGGTGCTTCACAGCCCTTTGCGGTAATCTCCTTTGCTGCCACCTGCCGCTTGAAGCCTGTTGTTTTGGAGCGTCTGGTTGGTCCCCATCTATTACCTTGCAGACTAGCGTGCGTGCGGTTGTTGCCTTCTCTTTTGGCCGCTTCTGCACATCGTTTAGATAGTTCAGCCTTCTTCGCTAGCGCTACCACTTCCTTTAGCGGGGCATCCCCATTGACCCACAGTTTCTCCTGTATGGCCGTGTTGGTGGTGTGCATGATAATCTGATCTCTAATCCGTTCGTCGTGAAGCGCGCCGAATTTGCACGTTACCGCCATCTTCTGTAGCGCCGCGACGTACTCATCCACTGATTCTCCCTTAACCTGTTTTCTCTGGAAGAAGTTGCATCTGTCGATGGCCGTGCACACCACCGGCCTGTAGTGAGCGTCTAAGTCTTCTAGCGCGTGTTTAAACACTTCTGTATCCGCTGCTGGCCTGGTCTCTTTTACCAGACTGTTGTATCCCCTGATGCCCTCCGGGCCTAGGTTGTGTAGGAGTATCTTCTTTTTCCTAGCGCTTGAGAACTGTTCTTCGCTCTCTTCCTCCAGGGCCTCAATGTAGTTCAGGAAGTACCGTTTCCAGTCTTCCCAGGGCATCGCCGGGTCTCCTCTTTTCGGCAAGAATGGTACTAAGTTGGTGAGCGATGTTGTTTGCGCGCACATCCTGCCCCTCTCGCCGTGGGCTGCACTGTCCCTGTCGTCTTCCCCTGGAGGACTCCCTGGCGTGTGTCTCCCTCTCTGGACGCTCTCTCGCGTGGGCGAAAGGCTGTCTTGCCCCCTCTGCGAAGGCCCTGGGGTCGCCAGGTCTGTCTCTGTCTTCCCCCGTGGGCACTGGGTAGCTGTTGGTGCCCCCTCGTGCTATGGCGTCGCTTCTCCCGCTAAGTCACTCAGGCGCCGCGGTACTGCTGGCTTCTGTGCGTCCTGGTGATGCTCCACCACGGTGTGGCCCCTTCCTCTAGGTGCGCCTTGTGCCTGTCGGTGTGCTGCGGCCCCTTACCCGGTCTGGCCTCCTGTGCCTGTGGCCTCCTCGCGCCTCTGGCCGCCCTGTCCGCCGTGGCTGTCGCACTCTGCGCTTCCGGGCTGCTGGTGACTACTGGCTGTTGTCCCTGGTGCAGGGTGACTGGGTGCCTCTGCCACGCTCGGTTCCTTTACAAGGTGCCTGGGTTCTATGCCGGTTTCATCCCGACCTCGTCGCCATTGTAACGATGCCTTTATCCCTATACACTGTGTGCTAGTGCATAAGACAGTTCACTAATTAACACTAGACACCTTCTTGTCAGAACAAATCTTCTTTATTCACTCGCGGTAACCGAGCGCCGGGAACACACTCCCGTCTCCCTCTGCCTTCGCGCTCTTTCTGTCTGCGCGCCGCGCTCTAAGCCACGCCCCCTTTCCGGCGTGCCCTGGCTCTAAACACTAGAGCGCAACGCTACAGTAACTCTGCCTCTGTGTGCTTAATAACCAGTATTGAATAGTTTTGAAAGCTCTAAACTACTTTGCAGTGATAGTTAATACAGTTAGTTATTTTGCGTGAATTTTTCAAAGAATGAAAAATTCCAGCATTTACTGATGTATCTAATATTTCAATTGGCATCATCTAAAAATACTACTCAGGCTGATAGTAAATTGGGCAGGTGGCAACACTCGTTAAGATGTCTTACACCATATATCTCCATTACATCCAGCTGTGGGCAGTGTAATATCCAGTGACCGTTTGGCTCTCCAAGGGAGAGACTGAGCTGTTTGGAGAGTACGTCCATTGATATCTAAAGGGGTTGAAAACAGTTTTGGAGGGTGGGCAGATTTTCAGACCTGATGATCCCACTAAAGTCAATGATGGGAAGGGGGGGCAGGGGTCATTTTGTAAATTTTGGGGCTGATGAAGAGTCCAAGGAGGGTGACATCCCCCCAACGAGAGTGCTTTTAGGTCTACGGAAAGTAGTATGTTATCCATGTCCCCATTACCGCTAAGTGTGGTTAATAACATCCTGACTGTATTTAAACTTGTACTTATCGGGCTGAAGATTGCCTACAAGTTTACCATGGCAGTCATACTTTCCCGCATTGTGAAGTGGGACTCACGGGTCTCCTCGAAAATTAAGCCAGGTAGCCAGAATTACCTGTATATCACAATGTTTTCTTTGTAATGAACGGGAACTAGGCTAACGCAAGATGTCTGCCGTTAGAAGCGGTTCGTTTACCCTCACCGGCGGCCCCCAACAGTTCCGCGCTCTTGACGTATATCCAAGCCCACAACCATTCATAGTCACCCCGACCGACTATGGCGGCAGCGGTATGGGACCATTGGCATGGTTCTGAGAAAGCCCCGTCTTAAGATGGCCGCCACGCCAGCGCCCCGCAGATTGTAGGCAGCCCATTGTACTCCTTTTTCGGAGGTGGGCGCACGCGCAGTGACCTCCCGGCGCGCGCCCCCTTTCTGTACCCTCGCCGCCCGCGCTAAACCTGAGAGGAACCGGTGCTATCGCCATGGGGGTAAGTGAGAGTGGGATAGTATCGAATTATTGTAGAATGAATGTGGGGTCCCAGTTTGAGTAGGAGAGGTGTGCTATTGGGGCTGCTTGTAATATGAGGTCTCGAACTCGGAGGTCAGAGAGGGGTGGGGGGGTAGTACTGGGGCCAGGATTATGCCTGTGCACTGCAGGTAATGGGGAATATGTGACGAGTACACGGTTAGGATAATGTTAGCTATTTTAGTGCCATAAATGGAGCACCGGGTATTAATGCCGGATGGGCATGCGAAATGTGTGCATTACTGTTGGGTTGCTGGTAATAGGAGCCCTTTGAGATTAAGACAAGTGGACGGGGAAAGACTTGAGGGCTCGTGATAAATGCGAGGGAGCTGTGAACCTTTTGGGTGAAGTCATAAGTGGGTAGAAGTCATAGGTGGCTAATGGGTAAGACGTTGGTGAGCTCAGGTTAACGGCTCAGACATAAAATGCTTGATAGTTCGACATGGGAGGATAGCTTATGGCAATGGGTTCGACTTGGTGAGATACGGGAGGCTTGAGGTGTGTATGGAGGTAGAGGTGGAGGGTAAGAAAGATATCCAGCAGAGGATAGTGCAGTGGGCGGGCTTGATGTGAATGATTCAACAAGCAAGGTATACATGCAGTACGTGGTTTGGGTTACTATTCCGAGTGACGCGACTTGGTACAGGTATTGTCACAAAGACATTAACATGTTTAAGCGTGTGGGTGTCGTGATAATACAATTGGTCGGTGGCACAAAGGATGTTAAGTATTAAAAGTGAGTCTTAATGAAATGGACGGAGGTTCAAATTAAGGACATTGTAAACGTGGGCTTTTGACTCTTTAGGTAGCATAGGTAAGTAGTGAAGGCTTGCTGTAGGTGTGCTAGGAGTTAGAAAATAGATGTAAATTAACATAGTTATTTGTGCTTGATAACGTGCATTGCCAATCGATGCTATCACTTCAAAGAAGAATGAGGCAAATCTTTAGAGGTAAGTAGGTCAATAGAACAGTTAAAATATATATTCAAATTGTGTTGGTGCCACCTGGGGGTGAGTTATGACCCCAAACTTGTTTATAGCTCCTTTGTGCTTTTATTTTTTCAGTATATAACATTGGCCATGTAGCCAGTGTTATCCTTCTGGGGAGACTTGCGGGTCTTCAATACTTATTCTGCTTTACCTAGTACAATTTGTGGTTTTGCTAGGGATCCGATTTTGTGTTAAGAATATAGGATCTGGTGACTTTGACGAATCCTTTTATAGTTGTGTGGCTGCTGCTTAGCTAATAATTACACTGAAGACGTGTCGTGGCCTGATGAGTCACTTTGTAACGTGATACCTGTGCAGTATTGCATAAAAACAAGTAAAAAAAAAAATACAGTAAATTTAGATGCGGCGTTTGTCTTAAAATCCAACAAAAACAGTCTTGAGCAAGTTTCTAGTTGTAAAATCCCACAACTGAAAACTGGAGCATGGTCTCATCAAAATGTTTTGTTGATGGAAGAGGGTGCTGATTGCCATGGTTGGTATAGCCTGGTTTCTGGTAAAGTTAACTGCACACCCTAGCCTGTAGTGAGCAGGGAACAATCCCTCCTAGTTCATCGTCCAGTTGGGGTTCTTAACTGGATACTCAAAGTATTTCCTTATTTTGTGTGTCCATGGCAAGAACAATGTTGTGGTGTAGTACTCATTATTCAGTCCCCTGGGGAGACCTGATTTTCATGACCGTGTGGCTCTGGTCAGTATTTCCCAGTTGTGGCAACCTCCAAAAGAGCTTAACCCTTCACTAATTCCAACTGCAATTTGGCGGTTCAGACGTGGCTGTAAAAGACTGGCTCTTCAGAACTGCACAGGTTAGGAAGATAATTCCAAGGGTTCCATAATCAGTGCGATCATTTCCAGGCTGCCTAAACAACCCAGATGCAATGGTTAAGGTAGTCTCTTTACAAACATAGTGGTGGATCAGGTACGGTGCAGACTCATTCAAGGTTGTGTAAGCATACGTGATGTTCTATGCCCCAGGTGAAGTAGGTTTTCTATCTTCAGTTCTTACAAGCTGTCCCATGGCTTCTGGGCAGTGTCGGAGTTGTCCTCCATCCAGAGTCTATTTATTTGGGACTTGAGCAGATCTCTTTGGGGTCACGTCAGCTTTTCTTCTAGCAGACTGTCCATCATCTTGAGAAGGCAGCTAAGCTTTCCTTCTTTTCAAGGACTCGGCAGCAAAGCTTCACACGGGAATCCAGTCTTGGGGTCAGGTGCACGGAGAGCAACAAGGCAGCAGAGGTTATGCTCCTGATAACACATTTGCTTTGCACTGTTGCACAATCTTATGGAAGTCCAAACAATATATTCAAGTTAAAGATTCAGGTAGGCCATTGATTACCCTATTTAGAGGTCAGGACAGGAAGCCAGAGACAAGCAATTTGCTACCGTTTTCAAAATGTCAATAGCGTTTCCAGCAAAGGAGAAATGCATCCTCTTCTTTAAATCCAGCTTGTACTTTTTCGTTAACGAGTCGCAGGTCAGACCTGTTTAAAATCGCCGAAGAGATTTTGTTTATCCTCAATTAGATGAGGCCAGCACAGGTAACCATTGATCGGTGCAACAAGGAGGGGGAATGAGGTGAATTTCACTTTGAACTGAGGTGAAGGAAACCTACAGAAACAAAAGAATAGTCTTCAGTCCTACCTGAGTCTTTCGCTAGGTGGATCAGGTTTTACTGAGGGAAGTACTGCCGCCTAGCACATACACCATGGACAAAGGCAGGCACCTGAATGAGGTGCACTATATTGTGCAGCATACATTTGATGTCCAAATAAACCTAACCAATTGCTCAGCAAATGTGTAAAAAAAAAACAAAAAAGCACACCCACACAGGCTCCAGCTTTGTAAAACACATGAGAAAGGCAAATATAGTTACAGAAAGTGGGCAGGCCTTTACCTAGTGACAGCTTGTAGGTATTCTCCCACAGGGGTTCTGGTGAAAAGGGACTGGAGTAGAAATCATTCACCCCACTAGTAATCACCAAGTAGCCTTGAATGAAGGGACAATAGCCACACTCTCTCGGTCAATAGCAATACCTTTTTGTTTTGTCTTGGTAGCAGAACTGTGCTGATGAACAGGAAAGTAAAATAAAGCGAGAATGGACTAAGCTATTAGGTTTCACCTTTCAGTGCAATTACTGTACCTTTGAGCTTTGCCAATAGTTTTTTCTGATGCTGTTTTGGATTCTACTACTCGATATTAACACTAACAATATCGTGGCATACAAATATCAAGTGACTAAATATTTTAAGGTTAGTGCATATAGGGAGGTATAGAATTAGTATTCCTAACTCCACACATACATTCCTTGAAGATCTATGTAACACATAGGTACATATTTGTGGAGTTGGGTATAGACAATCTAGACTTGCCTCTCAATATTTTTTTTGTTATTTGGTCCTCCATATTCTTTCCCAATTATATTGTTGATTTGATATTTTGATATTCACGAGGCACGCCACAATTTTGCATCAGCAAAAAGAAAATACTTGGTTGATAATGGAATAGTATCAGCAAAAAAGGATTCCACAGATTGATGTGTACACATGTATGCAACATCATGCCTGTGCACAAATGTGTTGAGAAGTGGTAGCCTTTTAAAAAAAATTTGTATTTTATTATTTAAAGTCATCCACTCAAAAGTAGTAAAGAAGATATGCTCCATAGGAGGTACCACTTAAGAGGAAGTAGTAATATAAGAAGCAATTACATTAATTTGCCAAGAAAGCCAACCCATGTTAAACAGTGGACTGACCCAAAACTTGTACCTATTAGTACACAAGTCTTTGACAACAGATAGCAGGAGGCTGCCTGTAGGCAAAACCTTAAATGGAGTACCCGCTATTGCTTCACATGATCATCCAGATCACTGGAAGTAAAATCTGGGACTAGACAACAACAATAAATAGTAGGGTAAAACGCACCTATTCCATGGTATGCAGGGTGCTTTCGTGGCAACCTGTCTGGTGGTAGAGGGAGGGAATACTTGCGATAGTACATGGGGTTCTCTGTACTGGGGCCAACACATTAGATTACTACGAGTAAACTATTTGCTAAATGTTTAAAAGAGTGGGGTTGAGCGATACATTTATAAGAGAGGGTAGCTACAGTACGTTGGGACTGGTGTTAATACTTTGCAGCACTTTCGGCTGGTAGTGTGGAAGTAGCTGGGGGTAATTGGGTGGACTGGAGGGATGAAGGAGTGGTTATGGGTAGTGTTAGGATGGTCCGGCAGGAAGACTTGGGAGTAGTATGGGGATAATCCTTTTACACGGGATTCTATTTGAGATTTCCAGAAGGGTGTGTTTGTCTGTTTAGGCTCCCTCTTTAATGCCACACCAGGGCTTTATGTTTTGAAAAACGTTTTTGTCTCTTTTGTGTCCACTTTTTGAGCCTTTTGGCGTCCTTAGACATCTTTGTGACTGTTGTAAATTGGTAGCCACGATTCATTTTTTTTCTGATTGTGGAAACCTAGCCCTGAGTCTTCTGTCTGTACGGGCGGCGCACAGGTATTAAAGCATGGAAATATGTGTTTAGAATTATGGTTTTCCGAGATTTACAAGTGGTACTAGGTAAATAAAAAATGATCGTTTGTGTATTTTGTTCCCTGCTTGAACAGGGACCTGCAGTATCGGATTTAGATGTTTGTCAGTACAATCCTTTGTTGATAATTTTCTATAGCCTGGCTCAAAGAGTCCGTTACTTGTTTCCTTGGAAACCATCTTTTCCAAACCTTCCTCCTCTTTCCTAATAATCCCACTATTAGGTTCAAGCCGGCCCTCCCGTACGCCGTGGGGAGTGAGCCACAAGAACCTGAGCAGCCATTTCCCTGGTCAAATGGGTGTATACTAAAGTTAGCAAGAATCCCCGCTTCCGTTATGATCTCGCGTCGCTATACTGCCTTGCAGGCAAGTAGTTCGGCTTCAGGATCAAAGTCAGGTGGCCAAGCCGCAGGGCTCCCCATCCATTTACCAACACTTTCGAGCGCAGGAGAGGCACACGTCACAGAAATTACGTGCTTCATCAATCATTCGACCTGGGGTTACTTTTTTAATACATTTTCATCATTTTGTTATTTTGATGCTCCCAATTTGTCCCAAGAAGTGTGTTGTACCATTTCACGGGGAAATATGAACGAACCAAGCTTCTAGTTATTTTACTCTTTTAACATAAATACTTTGTGTGTATGCGCGGACGAATCTGCAACATTTTTACTGTCCTGGCAGGCTTAGTCTCTGCATGGGTTGGTCGCCTGCAGAGTTAAGCTGCCAGCATCAAGCTATTGATGAACTATTTTTTTCAAGAATTGTCTACAGAAAGCTTTTATCCAGGAACAATAGTCGTCCTTATTACTTTCTTTTGATCCTTGAATGTTTTTGAGGTTCTGGACACCGAATCTACTGAGGCGGAACGGGCTGAGTGTTATTAATGTTTTCTCAAGCGCCACGACTTTTTCAGGCTTTTCTTTGTTTTTATCTCTTCGTTGTCAGTTTCATCTCTGAAGACGGCTTGACGCCATTGATGACATCGCAGTAGCAAAAGTGCGCACAATTTTAACGCACTATCTTTTCTAAAACAGTGTAATTAAACCTTTATTTCCTTGGTATTGTTATACAACTACTATCGTTTTACCATTCGCGCACTGTGGCAAGGACTGCTCTTCTCTGCCCTGTTACTAATAAGCTAGATTGTTGAATAAACTTAGCATGATTTTAAGGGAAGTGTGGTTCTTCATCACTCCTTTAGTGTCCAGTTGCAAGTTCCTGTGGGATACCCTGGGTTACAGGCATGAGTATTGGAATTATGCAGCAGGCGAGGACCACATTATGTGGGAGTGTTCCCTATATTATGCAGTAAGAAAAGCAAACAATACCTCACATTTTGTTAGTATTAATTATTTTATTATTTTTGCACATGTTGACACTTTCTGGGCAAAGCTCTCACTTCATTAGTACCAGTTTAACACCCAAGTACATTAATAAGCCACTGAAAGGTGACCAGTAAAACCTTTGCGTAGGGCCTTCCACTGTGCGGAAAAGCACGTCCCTGCATTTTTAGCAACTTTTTGTACGTTTGCACTAGAAACAAAACATTTTTTCAAAAATCTGCAGATGATGGCTTATGTGGCAACTCTATAATTGTGCAGGAAAACTCCCTGGCCGCATAATGGCTACAGGTAATAAGTTAAAGCATTTTCACTACTATGGTAAAAATTGCAGAAGGGTAGCCCTGCAACCTTAGCGAATGAAGCATTTAATGCCATTGTACATTTGAGGCACGGTTATGATTACTATGAAGATACAATGGATAAATACCTTTCTCAGTACCTTTTTTTTTTGTTTTTCTGGATTTAGAGAAAATCAAGCAAAGCCAAAGAAAAAAAGCAGAAACGACAGGAAGAGCGGGCTGCCATGGATGCAGTCTGTGCCAAGGTGGAAGCAGCAAATAAAGTAAGTATCTCACAAGTGACTTACCATTGCAGCCAATTCTTTTATGATAAACTGACTGGCTCCAGTGGGCGAAGCCAGTATGCACCACACATATTGGAGTAGAACCATGCTACGTTGTGTTCAGATGCCTTCAACTTGATTACCACCACGATCACTCTGTTCTTTAGTGCTTACTGGAGCTTTGTCACGCAGTCTGCATTTTTGCTGAGTTGCAGGGCCTTTAGGGAATTAAACTGGAGCTTACATAGACTGGCTGTATCGACCAGAATGTCTTGTTTTTATGTGTTCATTTAAACTGCTGTTGTCTGGATAGTTGAAAATCTTGTGTTTTCTCCTCTTAGCTCGGAGATCCCTTACAGGCTTTCCCCGTCTTCAAAAAGTACGACCGAAATGGGTAAGGCCAATTCTTTAGTTAAGTCACCTTTGTTTTTTAACTTCAGTGTGAATTTTAATATGTTGCTTTACAAACTGGTCTCATTTGCATCCCTTTCTTTTCTGGCTCTTCAGCACATTTTCTCAGCCTGTGTATGTGTGTGTTCATATTTTTCTCTATCTACATTTTCCTCTTACCCTATGATTTTCCACAGTCCATCTCTTTTCATCACACTAAAGTCTGTTTGACTTATTGCCTTTGGATATTTCTCTGTCTCACAAGTTCTCACTTCTCAGGGCTCCAGGCTTGCTTTTGTCTTTCTAGCCCCTCTCCTTATCCTAGCTTCTCTTAAATTCACTGGCCCTTGCTTATTTTTCTTTTCTGGACTGTGCTAATGTACTTTACTGGTCATTCTTCGCACTCTTCTCTACAATCTCTGTTGCCACTCTTTGGTAAGTGTACTTTTACTGTTGTTGATACGCACATTCCTGTAAACACAAAAAGTGATGGTGGGTTGATTGAAATAAATTCTGCCACTGGTAATTACTCGGCCGCATCCCAGTCCATATTTTTTCCCCTACAGTGCTACCTTAGATAAGACCCAGCCGTTTGCAAGTCGGCTTTGGTTGTCCTGCTGCTGTAGAAACAGTCTAACTCGAACTGCTGAGCCAAGTCCTCACTAAACCGGAACACAAGCAACGCAAGACTGATTTTGCCCTAGTTGGGACTCTTCAGTCTTGTGCAGCTTGGTTCCAGTGGCAAAATGAGTAGGGGACTCACATCTGGGAGTACTCATCACAATTCGGTTGTTGCACTGAGGTAAACAAAGTGGTCAGTGGGATCTTGGGTAATTAATCTTAGCCAGTGGTAAAAGTGCTATGGGACTCTGAGGCTCACCCTCAGCAGCTGGTCGTGGTCAGAAGTGGGGGTAGGTGGTAAATTTCGCTCCTCTAGGGGAGTTTGCAGGGTTTTGCTCGCTCTGAGCACAGAGTTTTGGAAAAACTCTGCAAACCACATGAGGCAGTTTTCCTTGCACGCGGCTCACTGATAGTAAGTTGGCGTGCATTAAATTTGAGTGCTAGACTATCTCCCATCATGATATCTCAACACAGGTAGTTGCTACCGTTCAAGTTGAGAAAGCTACAGCTGGAGTAGAAAATCTTCTCAAATGGCAGAAAGAACCAGTGCCCTCCAGCGGGCCGTGTGGTGCTGTTGGTGTGGATTTTACAGCGTGGGACAAGCTCCAGGCGCAAAATTATCAGCATGGGCAGCGCAGCGTACTGAACTCCGCTGCTTGCAGAACTCCACAGAATCTCGCTGAGTTTATAGGTAACGCTGCAGAATTCTGCAGAGTGAAAGTCAGCAAGTTCTGCCCACCCCTAGTCAGAAACCAGAATGGCTGTACCTTGTTCAGGGAATCACCCTATTGTGCTGAATAGAACATGTGATTACCGAGCACACCATTTGTGCTGTGCTTAACCTCCATATACACCACATATAAGCATAAAAACCTTCTGTGAACAGAATGACACACATTTTTTTATAATATTTTATTGCAATAAAGTTATTGGGACTCCTCCCATCAATCCATTTAGGAGGCCAGTGCCTGTTTGAAATCACAGCTGATACCAATGTTAATCTCTTCATAGCCTGATTGTAGGGCACCATCACAGTTCTTCTACACATGGGTTGGGCATTTTGGACGCACCCCTAGCCCAGCAGAACATTTTTTTGTGCTTGCGAGCAACCTGAAAGAGCAATTGAACTCCGATATGAAGTGGACTGGGGTAAGCTCAGGTTCTGGGGGTGTGAGAGGTTTGCAACTGCCTGCAGAATGTCAAGAATTAAAACTACAGAAAGGCTCCATAAATCCAGTCCTTGTTGTACATATCAGACTTGGAATGAAAGTTTCTTGCTGTAGTGAAATATTTTGTGGGTTTGATCTAGTTTCACTGGTTAAAACGAAGGTGCAGCAGTAATTTATGAAGGTTATTGTTCTGGCACTAGCATCAATTTTTGTGCAGTACATTTTGGGAAGGGTAAAATGACAACACTGTGTGTGGGGCCATTGGAGTGGGTTAATTAGTGTTGAAAGTTTATTTACCATGTGCTCTGTAAAATGGGTCCTGTCGGTGTTCTCAGCCTTCTGGGATGAACACTGCTCACCTGATGTCAATCTTGTCCTTGCAGAGATTTACAGGGCAGGTTTTTGCTTTTGTCTTTTTGGTTCAGTTTTGTCTTCTGCTAGTCTTCACTAAGGTCAAACATATGACACTGGCTGAAAACACACTTGTGTGCCTGTGTTCTCACTGTGAACACGAGCTTGAACTTGGAATGCTGACTAGGTCTACTTGTGTAATTTTGCAGCATAAGGTTAATCTTTGTACGATGAGGCCTAGCTCGTGAACCTTGCAACTAGCTCCTCTTGACATTGAGGACACAGTCTGCTTTTTGTGTGACTGTTACTTGTGCCAATGCTTCTAACATGTCCTGTCCCTCTCCATCTCTTGCAGGTTAAACATCTCCATTGAGTGCAAAAAAGTCTCCGGGTTGGACCCAGCAACATTGGACTGGGCTTATGAACTCACCAAAACCAACATGCAGTCTTTGTAAGTTTCTTTTTTGAATAGACGTGGTAGCAAGAGCATCAGGGGGAGACGTCCTAGGACAGGTCACTTAGCTTGCCTGATTCTGAGCATGCATCTGCCCCTCTGCATGTGAAAGCCTTGGTTACAGGATTGTGCTATCAGTGCTGCAGGCCACATGTTGCCAGTGCCACACATTTTAAACTGCCACCCTCTCCCCTACCTTTTACTTTCTGGCCCAACAACTGACTTTGGGCGTTCAGCCTATGCTTCAGAGAGCTCAACTGTATTCTCTTTGCATTTTTAAGGTAACTGCTTCTCATCCGAGGGAGGTTGCACTCTTGACTTAGCATATTTTCTTTTACTGTCTCATGCCTAAACACCTATTCAAGCACATTATAATGCTACATGCATCACATTTTTTGTGTCCTCCTACAGCCAAGGGCTTTTAAGTATTTTGTCTTATAGAGCAGGCTTGTGTGCTTGCTACTTTCAGTTGAATAAGCTGTAATTATGATAAACGTCCTTTATTTGTCCAATTGCCGTGAAAGGCAGTGATGGTATCGCCCTCCACAATAGTAATTCATTTGTCTCGCTCTTTACAGGTATGAACAAAGCGAGTGGGGCTGGAAGGACCGTGAGAAGCGAGATGAGATGACTGATGACCGTGCCTGGTACCTAGTGGCAAGGGAGGAAAGCTCGGTGCCAGTGGCATTCATCCACTTCCGCTTCGATGTAGAATGCGGGGATGAAGTCCTGTATTGGTATGTGTTGCCCCCAATGCTGTCTAGGACCAATACCCTTATTATCTAAACTTGTGGCTGGCCACAGCTGGTTTGGCTTAACTGCCAACTTCATGCCTATAGTTGGTGGTGTCCTCATTGATTCTTCTTCTGAGTAAATGTTTTAACCAAGCTTAGCTTACAATTAAGAGTTCACGAAATAAAGGGTGTTTTGAGAGCATTTTTAGTTTTTTAAAGCACAAGGTAAGGCATCCTCGTATTCTACCTGCCACTCTGCCTCATATTGGTCATAAGCTAGTCATTAAAATAATTCTGCAGTACAAAAGTTCTATGATCTTCTTAGTGATCTGTTAATTAGATTCTTTGTAGGGTAGAGGGTAATTAATTCCTTATAATATATGATGTCTAACCCAGTGCTTCCCAAACTTTTTAGAACCACAACCCAATTTTTAGAACAATAAACGTTCGTGACCCACCTAGCTACAATGGGCATGAGGCAGCTGATTTTCTTTTCTTTTTTTTATATGTATGTGTGTGTATGTATATATATATATATATTATTGTAACTAAAGCATTGTGTAGTCGCGCACTGCCATGTACAGCCAGCATATGTTGCTTTTGAATGGCCACTTAATTAGCACATACATACAGTTTTACTGATAAAACTACATTGCCCACAAATGATGTGTGGAAATCAGGTTTCTGTGAATATTTATCAAATTGTGCATCATCAAGTAAAGTGTCTTGATTTTGTTTTGATCCTATTAAAATCTTTGGTTCCATCACACTTCAGTTTGACAAAAAAGACATAGCATGACATTTGACCTCTGTCTCTGCAGCAAATGTAGATAGATAAATATAGAATTTAAAGGCATCTTTATTTATTGTTTGGACTTTCGTGACTCACCAAAAATCAGCTCAGTACCCACTGTTTGGGAAAAACTGGTCTAACTCCTTTCCAAAATATGTGCATTCTCTCCCTGAAAATCAGCATATTACTGTGGCATAGCCTGGTGGGTATGTTTGTGAGGTCTGGATGTGTATTTGGCAGAGGCTTTCACTTTGACAGTCTCGTACTGAATTTAGAGAGTATCTGCTGTTAGTCACCAGAGAAAGCAAAATGTATACTGTTATGTCACAGTTGGACTGTCAAAATGAAACTGTTAACACATTTTTCACGACTGTTGCCAATTATAGCATATTTGGGTAGCTTGCAGCACTCCTTCCATTTGGAATTATTAAGCTCTAGTGACACGGGTTGCAAGTCATTCTTTTCCATGTTGAGATCATTTCGGGCATTAGTTCAGCTTTACTGTTCAAGGAACTTGTTCTTCATCTGAGAACGATTATAGATTTTCTCATATAGTCGTTAGCTTTCACAATTCACTAACCATGTGGGACTGCACCCAAAGCCTTTCTCGCCCCATATGTAGTTGAAGTTTCCCTGAAAGCGTATTAAAATAGATACTAATCATGCAGAGCACTTTTACTGCTGAGCTAAGTACTGTTGCACTCTCAGACTTTATCTAAACTCCCTGGCAAATCGTAAGTGTCCATTGTTTCTTGAATTGGGATATTTCCTTCGCTTAGACCAACACAAAAAGAAGGTTCTGTCGAATGACAACTAAATGTGAGTTACGGCTGAAAGTCATTGGCGGTAAATGGCTGTGTCACAAATATCTGGATTTTTCAGTCCCCTGTGTTCCTGGGAGGTTTTTACTTCCCTCTTGGGTCCTCAGCTTGTGATTTAGTGGGACAGCTAGTTACGTGCCCACATTTGGGACACCCTTCTCCAGGCTGCAGTCCCCACTTCTAAGACTGCTATGGTTTCTCAGCCCATCCTATTAATATTTTATCCTTTTCTTCACCTGAGGTAGAATTGTATGGCACTATGTTTAACACAAATTTTAGTTTGTGTTGTTTTCTGGTCCTGCTAAAGGAGTGTTTGGGTGTAAAAAATGTTCAATGATTGTTTCTTCAAGCGCATCTATTCCTGAGGCAGGTGTCCCCTGTTTTGGAGTGTTTATCCTGCCTACACTCCTGTTTTCTGTCCTATAGGTTGAGCAATATTGCCTGTTTAAAGTGTTAATTATGCTTATTTGTTGGTAAGAGTACCACATCCCGCAGAAACTTTTCTTCTGTCATGTGGGACTCATTTCTGTTCAGTATTGGTGTTGCACTTACATGTTGGTTGGAATGTCCGACGGTCGAGTGAGCCAGCCTGCGTAGAATATACCAGTAAGAAAGAGCATGACTGACCGTCTCCTTCTCCACAGCTATGAGGCACAGTTGGAAAGCAAAGTGCGGAGGAAAGGCCTGGGCAAATTTCTTATTCAAATTTTGCAGCTGATGGCCAACAGGTGAGTGAATCTTATCTTATTCTTTATTGATTTTGTAGAGCACTGTAAGGGGGCCATGTGTAGTCTGCTGCCTGTCATATATATTGCATAGAACTAGTTCCGTGTCCCAGGTCCAGACCCAATGTCAAAGTGTATGTTGCACACTGCAGTTGACTTGATATTGTGTTACAGTGCTGCTGAATTTCCAGATGGAATATGTGAACATTATAGGAATGCAGGGGTGTGAACTTCTATTATCCAATTCCCAGTACATATTGTTATCGGGTCCATGACGACAAGTTTTAATGTTTGTTCATTGGACAAGTAGGCCCAAGCCTCTGCTACACCAATTCTTTGGTTGCAAGCTTATAGAACCACAGTATCGATGTGTGAAAGAGGAGTGTGTGCCAGTATGGCAAAGTTTGCTTTCATATTTAGAAGTTATTCAAACATGGATATGTTTCAGTGATGCAAGGTTCTTAACATTATGGCGAGCACTCCAAGGAAATTGTTAGGTCAGCTTGCATTACTGACAGTGGTTCTGGTATTAAAAGGTCTACAAATGTTAGCAAAATGTAATACTTTGAGGCCATTTAGAATGCTTCCTAATTATGTATAAACACATCCATAAGCATGAAAGCAATATTGATTGTTTGCTTTCAAATGCAATGTACATAAAAAAAGTAGTGCTTAAAAAAAAAAGGTTTTTTAAACGATTGTGTAACTTTAAATACCAATTCTATGAGGCATCTTTTAGTAAAACCTGTGTAATGCATTGTAATATGAAAAAAATGTTTAGAACCATTATGGGCAACATGAAGAGAAATAAAGGGTATGATTCTTACATTTCTAAAAGTAATCCCACAGTTCGGCTTTACATTGATCCAGATTTATAACTTTCAGGAAATAACAAGAATAAAGGAGGAGGCCTGGAAATCATTCTCCTAGCAAACTTTTGCAAAAAAAATTCCCAAGAATAAATATACGCACATATGTTTGCTCATGTGAAGTTCTGCTGTGCAATTGTAAATTTACATTCACTAAACCCCCCTTTCCCACCCAGATCAGGAGTTAAATTTCCATCTTTTTCCAGTTTGGGAAGAGACTGGAGGGATTTGGTGACAATCCTTAAACATGTTAGTTTGTGGCTGTGCAAACACTTCAAGCCCTTTCCAACCATGGAACTATACAAATTCCAATCTCCCTACAGTCTGAAGAATCCAAATCATGATAGAATAGAAATAGAAGCCCTAACAAAATCCCAACGGCTACTATCAGAAGTTTGATGAAAATGAACACTGACCTAATTTTTCCCCTAACTGCAAGGCACCAAAGGCAACCAGCAGATTTTTTTTTCACTAAACAATTAGAGTTCTGAAGCATTCTGTCCTTTGGGAAAATAGTATATTATAAAATTCCACACCCATTTCAGGACCCTTGTCGTCTTCCTCAACGCTTAAAAATGTACAGAGATCTTCAAGATAACTTTCTGAAACATTAATAACTCCAGAAGAGCTTTTGATGAATTTAATGAATTGCAAAAGTATTGTTTAAAACAAAATGTATGTGACTTCCTAGCCTAACAAAAGAAACGCCAAGCTTAAAATAACCTTCAGGTATAACTAGAGAGTGAGGTCAAATGGATGTGGACTGTGAATTTTCTTTATTTTTTATGTATAAAAATGCTAAGAACTGGACTTCTGTACCCTTAAAATGTATACATTTGTTTTTGAGGGAGAACATATTGTTGGTGACTTGATTTTAAAACAGCAGTGTAGAGGAAGAACTGGGTAAGTGAGGGTGTGGCTGAGAAAGTATTTTTGTTTAAGTAAGTAAAATAACTTTATTTTGGTTTGTTGAACCATAAAAGTGCACAGTACAATCATTAAAGTACATAATAAAACACATAGTAAAGTGTTTAAAATAGAAGTTTGTTTACACCATGAAACATCTTTTGGCAGTGAGACACCTTCCTGTTGAGACAAAAAAAAATAGTCCAAAAAGTGGGCTAAAAAAGGGGACCATTATGCCATCTAGAAAATCTAAGATAGTGACGCCTTTTTGAGGTGCCTTGGGCCAACATATGTTAACTTTAAAGTGCACAATGCAGTTAATATTAATTGATAAATATATGAAAATAACCACTTTTATTGAAGCAGCAATAAGTTTCCTGCAAATCTGCATAGCAGTTTACTTTACTTTAGATACTTTATACTGCTCCGAAAAATCATATAAATCAGCATCTGACAAAATGCAATACATTTAATAATAAGTGTTTTTTTATGATTCCTGAAACAACTTTTAAAAACTTGAACACGCCCTTTGTGCACTTATAGAATTGATTATTGCTGAACAATGGTTTATGCTTTTGAGGCTAGCTTGGTAGCATACAGAGCCTCCGCATGATTCATCCGACTGTAAGATAGGCCTCTGGTTGAATAGACCCTGCTATAGGTCTCCGGGTTGAATCAGGGCAGGACCAGCAAAAACATTCTTTCATCCTTTTGAGATTGATGGATTGTCACTTGATGATCAGTAGTTTCTGTTTAGAATGATGCACAACTGTAAGATTGTTAAATAGTAATCTAATGACTACAAAGGTGCACAGCAGTTATGGTCCTGCAGCTCAGATACTTACCTCCAGCAACTATGTGGATACCAGCAGAAGGTGCGCACTGTGTAGAGCTAGCCCTTACTCTTGAATCAGAAGTCTTCAACAACAGGGAAACCTGTGAGATGTGGCTAGACCATGCCTTAGTGTTCCAGTTAAACAGTCAAACTAGCACTGCACAGGCTTTAAAAGGTCACTTTAACAAACTGCGTGAACACTATCTTCTCGAATTGTAGAGCTGGCAGTTCATTTATAAGCTTACACTTTGGATATTTGCTAAATTATAAACAAAACCAGCAAAAAGCCTAACCACTGATTTACTAGTTAGCCCCCTTACTTTGAGGAGTAAAAACATGTGTGACCTAAGCTCTGGCATTAGAACTGGAAATGCCGTCTGCCTCCTGAGTTTCATGTTTTTGCTTTGGACTAGACACTGAAAAAATTACTTTGTGGAGTTATTTTACCTTTGGAGATGTTGCATGCTTGTATGGAAGTTAATCCGAGGCAATGTATACTGGAATTGCTCCTTAACTCTGGTGTAGCTGGCATCCTGTTTTTGCTTGGTAAATGTAATGCAGCAGACTGAAATTAGTTATTTCAAAGGTGTTGCGGAGCATTGTGGTTTACCCAGGAAAGGCTTTGAAAATGAGGTGTGATGCAGCGTTTGTATCACACTGGAAACATAGCCAGTACGGGGTACAGTACCTTTTTTGGTCTCCGTTATGCACATTTCTATTGTGTTACAACTGTGAAGAACTTGCCATTTTAATTCGATTTAGCTGCATTATTGGTTCACACGAGTTTCTCGGAGTTCTGGGTTTTTTTTTCTAAAGCTCTACTTTTTCTCTTGTCTGTAAATAGTTTGGCTGCAGTGCTAGCTGCGGTTCTGTCCCTTGGATACAGGAACGTTCACTGGAGCATGCTTACATACCTTATAACACACTTGCTGATACTCAAAACAACTGCTTGCTGTTGACCACTTGCATCCCAAACATCCTCTTGCCCCACCTATTGTTTTTCATTGACTTTGCCTATTATTCCAGCCAGAGTAAGAAGACTTGCAGAGCTGGACTACCCAGCATGCTCCCTCTTGGCCCATTCTCAGTATTGTATCACTTGAAGGTGAGAGAGGGAGAAAAGCTAGTCCACCCTGAGAGTGTCTACTGGCTTATTTAATTAAATAGTGTTAAGACATTTTTATTTCACCTCCTGCATAAAGATTCTCTTCAAACTCCTATTTGGGTTCGAACGTTAGGAGCAGCAGTCACAGTCACTGCTTAAGGCAACTTTTTTTTCGTAGATGTTTGACCTGCTTTTCTGAATTCCTTGAATTCTTGTGTTTTGTAGACTAAAAAGGAAAGTTTTAACACAACATTGTGGGGCTGTTTTAGGAGGGTATTTGTCGATCCGAATTGTGAAAAATAGCTAATTGACTTGTTTTCGTGGCCTTCGACCCACACGTTTGAAGTGTACAATAATTGCTACTTTGTGCTTTCGTTTTGAAAATTAGACCGGAGAAGAAAAAGGGTGTCGTCCTGATTAGAAATATAGCTGGAAAATCACAGTTTTTTTTTAAGCAAGGTTGCTTTCAGGCTCTTCTTGAAATGTATTAAATGGCCATTTTATGTAGGTAAATGTGAAGAAAGGTCATAGCTCTTACTCTTTGATATCTAAAGGACATAATGCCCTGCTGGATTCGTCTGATGGTGAAAATTGACGCATGTATTAGGTTGCTGAAAGGTTGCTCTTGTTCTGATGAGCATTGATTGGTTCTGCTCTAGTAGTCCAGTTTTTAAAAAGCTTGGTTCACTGATAGAGTACTTTGAGATCACCGCTGCGTGAGTTATATGTAAACAATATTATCAATTAATCAGAGTAATGGGATTTACTACAGTTCTTAAAATATTACCTCATGCTTGAGCCTGTACCTCAGAGTACGGCAGCACATGCTATCTTCAATCAATCAGGGAATTGTAAGCACGCTACTCACCCGTGAGGGTCTCAAGGCGCGGAGGTTAGGGGGTCCGGAGATCTGTTTAGCCGAAGGGCCAGGTCTTGAGGGTCTTCCTCATGGTTTTCAGGGATGGGGCGTGTCTGATGTCTGCAGGTAGCTCGTTCCAGGTCTTGAGCCTAAATCCAAAGATCTCAGTGCTGCAGTTTTTCTTGACATTACATTTGTTACCAGGAGCTCAAGATCCGTATCCGAACAGTGGTCCTCCGAGCAAACTGGCATAGGCTGCTGCAACCCTACCCAGTCTTAGTTATCCTGATTTACGTTTTTTTTTTATATCTTTTTTTTATTGGCATTTATATATATTTAAATATTACCATCAAGTCATTTACACATCCATGAGAAGAGTAACATATGGCACAATAATTGTACATGAGAAGCAACTCGTTACAATATTTATGACTGGAAGCCTATTCATTTTCAACTCCCGGTTTTAGCCAGTTTCTCTAAAATAACATCATCTTCTAGGTTCCGGGCCTCATTAATAGAAACAAACAAAAAAAAAAAGGAAGCAAAAGAGATGGAAGTTCCCTCTCCATGGGATACCTGTCAATGGGGAGTAGTCAGGTTGGTCATCTACAATACCCACCCCAGCTGTACATAGTTCTAAAAACCCAATTTTACCACTTATCAATAAGCACAGTTACGGTACGGAAGAAATTAACAGCCGTATAATACCAAAAAAACGGGGGGAAAAGGGTGGCAACACAAGAGCAAAAGCATTCACTCTGCATCACCATAAAATACACAGCAAACTACAACTTGTAACAAACTACCAGTGGTCTTTAGTCCAAGCAACTGCTTATATTTTAAGGGGCAATTCCTTCCCCTAATTCCTTTGTAATCTCTCGTCGCAGTCCCACCATCTGCCGAAACATTGTCCCCTGGTTACTACCTTAAATGCATCCTATTCCACTAATGGGGAGTTGGCGGTACCCTGATTCTCCGCAAAATAAGTGCTCAGGGCCGCAGTAAGAATCTTCCGAAAACCATCATCTTCTATCAGGGCGGGGTCCAATCTCCACAACGGAATTGGGGGCCCTCTCGGGGTAGGGGCAAATCTCATAAGCAGTGGACTGTGATCAGATATGGCCCTGCCCAAATATACGGAAGAAATTAACAGCCCTATAATACCAAAAAAACAGGGGGAAAAAAGGGTGGCAATACAAGAGCAAAAGCATTCACTCTGCATCACCATAAAATACACAGCAAATTACAACTTGTAACAAACTACCAGTGGTCTTTAGTCCAAGCAACTGCTTATATTTTAATTGGCAATGCTGCCTGTGGAATCGGGGGGGGGGGGCGCGAGTAAGGGGGGTGGGGAGGAGAGCCCACATCTAAACCCATTTCGATGTTCCACCCGGGTGCCCATCCACTCCACCCCATATGAGTCCCAATCTACGTGGTCAATCTTCACCCATCACTCTGTGGATAAGGTGCAGGTGTGTGCGGTCTCTCCAAGTCATCAGAGTCCGTCGAGTGTGTATCCGAGGACCGTGCAGGCAAATGTGTTTCCCATACCTTCACTATATCAGCCCACGATTCCGCTAGTGGTCTACAGCGTTTCGTGATTCTATCTTCTTTAATCAAAGCCCTCTCCTCAGCTTGCGCTCAGCAAGCTACATCGTCTTCCCATTTGATCACTAAGGGAGCCTGCTTTGCCTTCCACTTAAGAGCTAGTCTTCTCCTAGCCAGGAGCAATACCAAATCGACGAATCTGAGCCCCAGCCGTTTGGATTTGGGTCTCGGGAATAAACCTAGGAGACAGTTCTCCGGAGTGCATGCCAGGTTCTGGGACATTACCCCATTGATAATGTCTACCACCTTGGTCCAATAAGCTGTAAGTCCCGGGCAGGACCAGACCATATGGTCAAAGTCCGCATCCCTCTGTGAACATCTGGCACAGGCCTGTTCAACCCCCGCATATACCGCGTTCAGACGATGTAGGGGGAGATAAGTTCTGTGGAGTTCATCAAACTGTAGGAATTTAAAAGCAATGTTTCTAGACACCTTTTTTGGGCCCCTCAGAACCTTCTCCCATTCCTTATCCATCAAGCGTGCCTTCTCATCTCTCCAGTTGGTGAGGCAATGGATGAGCTGTCATTTCCATTATCGTCTGATAGAGCCACTTTACTAAGTGTCCGGCCGAACCCAGTGTCACCATTACCTGTAGGGGTGCATGAGTATCCGGTTCTACCACTCCCTTCCCCCCCCAAGTGTCTGAGTGCCCCCGTATCTAATGGTAATTCAAAAACTGTCCCGGTGGCAGCTCGTGATACTCCAGGAATTCGAGTGGCAGCAGTTCCCCCTCTCTTAACAGTTTCCAACCGTCTGCACTCTTGCGTCTTCCCAGCATGTTAGCTGTCGCCACGTGAGGGGAGGGCCCCTTCCTGCCTGTGGGAGTCCAAACAAGGGAATTCTAGGCGAGTAGAGCAATGCCTCTTTGGATCGTGCCGCACATCTGTCTCAACATGACACTGCTACAGAAAGTAACACCCCCATTTGTTTGATCTTCTGGCGACGATCAAGCATCCTGGGAAGCAATACGGCTGGCGATGAACCAGAAGGTAAAGATAAGGTATCCAGTCCCCTCCCGTCGAGCCACCGAGCGAGCCATTGCAGTTGGGGTGCCAAGTAATAAGACTCAAAATCTGGGGCCCCTAATCCACCACTCGCCAGCGGGAGCCTCAAGGTCTGTAAAGACACTCTGTTTCGGCCACCATCCCACACCAAGTCCCTCAATATCGCGTCCAATGTCTTAAACCAGCTCTTCGGTATTATCACTGGTAAGTTGACGAAATAATAGAGAAGACGGGGTAATACCACCATCTTGTATAGCGCTACTATAGCCATTACTGGTAATTTGAGTGTGCGCCAAAATGCCACATTCGACCGAAGCCCCCTTAATGAGCCTCCAAGGTTCCCTTCCAACAAATCCTCCTGAGTGTGATAAATCCGAATTCCCAGGTACTTAAAAGAGACTGGTGCCCATCCCAGGTCCTGCGGGAAGATCCGAGGTCTCGGTAGGGTATAGCGGGAACACATGGGCCTTCCTCCTATTAAGTCACAACCCCGAGAGTTCAGCAAATTCTTCCAGTAAGTGTAGCACCACCGGGATCCCCCTAGGCCCATCCCGTCGATATATTAGTACATCGTCTGCGTATAATATCATATGATGGGCCCCATTGAGTGCCACCCCTAATCTCTCACTTTCTTGACTGATGCGTGCCGCCAGCAGCTCCATCGCAAGAGCAACAAGCATTGGCATAGCCAATAGGTCTTGCTTTTGGGACCTTATAAGTATTTAGTTATGCAGCACAATATCCTTGGTGCAACAACATCAACTGTTGCATGGCTAAGCACTTATAAGGTCCCAAAGGCGAGACCTATTGGCTGTGCCCATGCTTTTTTTTTTTTGTGTGCCGTAGCAGGGCGGTGGCTGCTGCTTGGCAGGTCCGAAGATCCCTGGCGCCCTCTTTCAATGGGAGTGAGAGCGAAAAATGGGGGAGGGGTGGTCCACCTGTGTGCGTGTGTGGGGTGTACACAGTCCAGAAAGCTGGCACCAACTAAGGTCCAGAGATGGGGCTGGGAGAGGGCGAAACGTTGCTGATGCGGCTGGGGCCACATAAAACAGCTGGGGGGGGGGGGGTCGTTGGCTTCAAGGGTATGCTGCATGTCCAGGCCTGCGCCAGTGCGCAATGACTCAGTCCGACACCAAGGATCGTAGCTGGTGCAGAATAATCGATTGTGCTGCTCCGCTCTTTTTATTAAACTCCTGCGGTCTTATGACTTTGGGTCAAACCAAAACTTAATAACAGCCTGGGGGTGCTGAGGTGAACCCACCCTAGGTCAACATTACAACCCGAACTAGACTGTGATGTGATTGAGTGAGCCGGTGTTAAGCCGATAGGGAGAAGCCCTGCAAGCATAATGGGCAAAAGTTAGCTATGTCAATAAAAATAAGAAAATACTCATTAACAGATGAAATATGATACATAAAGATAATGGGGCTTATCAGCTGCTGTGAGAAGCAGAGAAGCAGAGAAAGAGGAAGAGACTACGACAGAAGCGTTTTATATGGTACTAGTGTTGTGTGTAGACATTTTGCATCGTGTGTTTTGTTGTTTGTTACACATTCCTACTAGGTATTGCTGTTTGTGTTTTTATTGGCTGGTGAGCAAACAGAAAAGAAAATCCAGCCAGAACTTTTAGACCTCCTGAGGCGGAAGCCGGGAGAGTAGCTTTGTGCTTTTAACATCTGAGTGTATTTACTGTGTTTTATTACGTTTTTACCTCATTCTCCCCTGGCATTAGCGCGCTGCAGCTGCCAACGCTGCCGCGGCTTACCTGATTGTTTGTGTTGCCGCCAGCTCCGGGACACCGAGGCCACGCCCACCAACATCAGGCCACGCCCCCTCCGACGCTGGGCATTTAAAACGCGCTGATTGGCTAGCGCGTCCCAGAACTTTTAGACCCCCTGAGGCGGAAGCCGGGAGAGTAGCTTTGTGCTTTTAACATTTGAGTGTATTTACTGTGTTTTATTACGTTTTTACCTCATTCTCCCCTGGCATTAGCGCGCTGCAGCTGCCAACGCTGCCGCGGCTTACCTGATTGTTTGTGTTGCCGCCAGCTCCGGGACACAGAGGCCACGCCCACCAACATCAGGCCACGCCCCTTCCTATCATCCATTTCCTATTTAACATGTGCCTTTTCCGGTCGCGCAGCGGACGAGCGCAGCGGGCGCGCCGTTTGCGCGCCGAAGGCGCGCCTAAGGCAAGCCCGTCTGCGCCCGTCCGCGACCAGACTGCGGCCGGGGCCAGACATGCTGCCGAAATTGGAACATATGGTGGACAGATATCTTGGTCAGGTGAGGATCTAAAGGCACTTAACCCACCATCCAACTGCTGCCCTCACTCTATAGACCCAGCAACCTTTGACCCCGCCCAAACTTGTAGCAGTTGCAGGATAACGTTTGATAACGCTGCCCCTGCAACACCCCCCAACCCTAAATCCCCTCCTCAAACTAACCTCAGGGCGGGCCTATTAAACTGTAGATCCCTCGTCAAACATACAGATGAGATCTGGCTTCTACTACAAGAGAAGGATTGGGATATCCTGTTCCTTACTGAAACATGGATTAAAGAGGACAACCTGACCTCTATCGCTCTTGCCATCCCTTCGGGATTTAAAATATGCCTCGCCAACCGGCCTGGGACAAAAAGAGGCGGTGGCGTAGCTATCATTTTCAAAGAGCATCTAGTACTGACATCTTCGGCTGCCATGACTATTCAAGGAATTGAAGGTCTTCACTTCTGCTTCCAAGTGAGCCCTCAGCTCTCACTAGCAGGACTAGTGATATATCGCCCCCCGGCTAGTGTAGACCCTATTCTTACTACCCTATTGGACACTATAGTGCAGAGCTCGCTCCTCCACCCCCTTTTCTTAGTGGTAGGTGATTTTAATATCCACATGGATAAAGTAGACTGCGCTATTGCAGAGATGCTTCGTACAACGCTAGACGCTGCCGGCCTTAGACTGATCAATAAAGGCCCCACACACACTGGGGGCCATACTATTGATCTCATCTTTGCTAATATCAAAGATGTGCGGTCCGAAAAACCTCTCCCTTTGATATGGTCAGATCATTCACTTGTCCCATTCACTCTGAACATTCGTAGTGAAACCAAGGCACCTAGCAAATGTTACTTTATGAAAAGACAATGGAAAAAACTGACCCCTGAGTCTATGTCCCCGGTCTTGGCACAATCCACTCCCCCCTTGACAAATAATCCCAATTTGGATGCCGTACTACTCAACGAGTGGATAGGAGGGATGGTCTCTCTTATTGCCCCAGCCTCTCGGGCCCTATCAAAAAGAGAATCCCCCTCAGCCCCCTGGTTTACGCAGGAACTTAGAGAGGAGAAAGCGGCCTGTAAACAACTGGAAAGACTCTGGAGAGTAAACTATGGCTTAGAAGAAAAAACAAGATATAAGGAAGCATTAAAAAAATTCCGCAAAGCCATTAGGAAAAATAAAAAGCGCTTCTATGCGGACTCAATCATACAGGCTGAACAGTCCAGCAAACAAGTGTTCAAAGTAGTGCAGTCCTTCTTCAAACCTCAATGCATTGAAAGAGAGGTTGTTCCCACACCATTACTCTGTGAGCAAATTTCAGAATACTTCGATCTTAAAATTAAAAAAGTATATGACTCCTTTGGCCCAGTAATAAGTACGGTGAAACAGGACACAGCGAATAATGGCGAGTCAGGAGGAACCCTCACCCAGTTCGCGCATACCTCTCTGAACGAGGTGAGGCAAGAACTCAGCCGCTGTAAATCCGGCTCCCCTGATGATCCCTGCCCTGCTAAACTGTGGAGCACCATAGCGGACTCTGTAGCGCCCACACTTCAGAGTATCTGGAATTCTTCCATTACGTCAGGAATCTTCCCCGACGTTTGGAAGCATGCCACTCTTCTTCCCCTAAAGAAAAAACCTAACGGGGACCCAGATGACCTCACGAATCTCCGCCCAATATCCCTGTTAGCCGCCCCGGGTAAAATGCTGGAAAAAGTGATACAACGCCAATTGAGTAAATTCGTGGAGACTAACAACATATTCCATGAAACTCAATCTGGCTTTCGACCCGGCTTCAGCACAGAAACAGCGCTCCTAGAGGTAGCCGAGTCAGTGAGGTGGTCGATGGATGCTGGACGTTCAGCTATGCTGGTACTCCTGGATCTGTCGGCCGCCTTCGATACGGTGGACCACGCTAGACTACTTAGTCGACTGGCAGAGATAGGCATTCAAGACAACGCGCTGAAGTGGATAAACTCTTACCTATCTCAGAGAACGCAGAAGGTGGCACTTGGGACGTTTTCTTCCACACCTAAAACCCTCAACTGTGGAGTCCCGCAGGGCTCGGCCCTGAGCCCTCTCTTGTTTAATGTCTATCTGGCCCCCCTTTTTACGCTAATTGCCAACTGGGGTGTTAAGGCAATTTCCTACGCCGACGACACCCAGTTGGTATTTCCTTACTCTGAGATGACACAGGGATCCTTCGCAAACTTTAAAGGCTGTCTCCAGGACATTGCTCACTGGATGAATATCAACAAGTTAAAACTAAATGCCAATAAAACCGAAGTTATCTTTTTCGGTATAGGTCCCACCCCCGCCCCAGAGCTATGGTGGCCGACGGAGATGGGCTCCCCCCCTTCGCCCAGTCTCTCGGCAAAAAACCTTGGAGTGAGATGGGATAATAGAATGTCTTTTACTTCCCATATTCAACAAGTGGTTGGCTGCTGTTTGAGTAAACTAAGAAACCTCCGAAAATTTCTTAAACTTCTACCAGAGAGCTGTAGGAAATTGGTAGTCCATGCAACAGTCACCTCACGGCTTGACTATGCTAATGGCCTCTACCTGGGCCTCCCAAAATTCCTAACCCATAAACTGCAGGTAGTTCAAAATGCGGCTGCGAGGCTGCTACTGCGAATTCCTTTCAAGCAGTCAGTCTCTCCGCATCTTCGAACCCTGCATTGGCTCCCTGTGGTCAACCGGATAAAATTCAAAGCTCTGACACTTGCGTTCAGATCTCTGCATGGCTCCTGCCCACTTTACCTAAAAAAACGCCTCCCAAGATATTCCCAAAGTCAGGCACTACGGTCAAATGACCGTGTCTTACTGGCTGTCCCACGAGCAAAAAAGGCCCGCCTTGGCGGACGCACCTTTTCAGCAAACGCCACTGTTCTGTGGAACTCTCTACCTCAAGCAATCCAGCAAGCTCCATCTGAACACTGCTTTAAGAAGATGCTAAAGACCTGGCTCTTCTCACAGCCACGCTAGGTCTTCCATCTCCGCCCCAGGTCTTCTATGGTTCTTCTAGCGCCGGGACACCTCCTCGCGAGGTAGCTGTTCGCGCTTTATAAAATCCAGTATTATTATTATTATTATAATCAGAGCCTCCGGTTCTGAAAAGATATTGGGCAATAATAGCTGCAAAACTAGTGATTCTAAGCATGGAGCCAGAAATGAGCACGTTCACGGTCCTAAATTGTTACTCTAGACGTTTCTTACAGCGAGGATTTTGTCACTCACAAATGCCTAAAATAATGCTGGCTGTGGACAGAGCTACCGACTTTGGAGGTGGGGGAAATTAGGTACGAGCCTCGGCGTCAACTCAACAACAGAATCCTGTGATTCTGGGCAAATCACGTAATCTCCTCGTGCCTAGTACAAAATGAATGTGTCCCTGCGTAACTTAATTGGTGCTCATGTAAAACGATCCAATACAGGTCGAGAACGCGCTATATGAAACTACAAATAAAATAAATTGAGAGCTTAGCTGGTAGAACTATCAAAGAAGCTTTATTGAGAACTTAGGGTGAGGGCGTGCCTTAAACGAGGAAAGAGGTGGGCGTTAAACAATGAAATTAGTGTCCATATTATATCTTTCAAAGGTACCCCCGGGGCAAAACAGCAGTGCCCCAAAGAAGTTACTTTGTATAGCTATGAAGTTCATTTGTATAGTGCCCCAGGGGGTGCCAATTGGAACGCGATTAGTCCGTTTTTTTAGCCGCGAACTCAGTGGCGGGTTTGAGAAGTGAAGGGGGCGGGTTGTGAGCATGGAAGTGGTTGCCGGCAAGTTACTCTGTCTGTACCTGTGGACTTCTTAGAAAAGGTGAGAGTGGATATAATTGAGAAACTAGATCCCGCTGTATGCTTGTGCTTGAATGCCTGCTATCTTGCTCTCCTGAGGCACAAAAAAGAGGTAGGATGCACAAAGAGATTGAAGAAATTGCCTTAGTATGGTAAAACCAAACCTATTGCCTTTGCCAGTTCAAGTATCCAAGTGGACACAGCAGAGTATATCACATGTTAGAACTAGATCAGACAAGCCATGCTCTCACGAGTTCTGCACTCTGGTGCATGGTTGTGGCTGGAGAGGGATTCCTTCAGCTCGTTTGTAGGTACCGTTCGCCATGGTTGTGGTGAATGGCATACAATATTAAAAAGGTATCTGCGCCACCGCGAGACGCACTCTGTGGTGGGGGAGGGGCGTTGAAGCGATAAAGGCGTGTGGGCGATTTCGCAAGACGCGCTCTGTGGTGGGGAGGGGCGAGCAAGACAGAGAGGCAGAGCGAGGCGCGCATGCGGAAGAGCGAGAGGAAAGCCAGATGGCGCCTCTGCTCGTGCCTGTGCACGTAACTGCACGCAGAATGCCTCACAAAAAGCTGTGGTAGGACTTTTAAAAGCCCACTAACTAAATGTCTTGCCATTGCAGCGCATGCGCTGGCTCAGGCGAGACCTAAACAGCAGTGGCGATAGGGGACAACTCTGTCGAGTCCCCCTATAAATGGTATAAGGTGTAGACACTGTATTTCCTGTTCGCACCCTTGCTCTAGGATCCTCATATAGGAGGCGGACCCAGCGTAACCACCCCTCTCCCATCTGCATCCTCTCCATCGTCGCCAGTAAAAAGTCCCAGCGCAAGGAGTCGAAAGCCTTTTGCAGGTCTATCGACATCACTAGTGTGTCAGGGTACCTACCCAAATCCCTGTGGAACAGGACATTATATAGTCTCCTTAGATTATTAGACGTGGAGCGCAAGGGGGTAAAATCGTTTTGGTCAGTGTGGACCAATCTCTGCATGTGTGGTAAAAGCCTAGTTGCTAATGTTTTACTTAAGACTTTTAAATCCATGTTCAGCATGGACAGGGGTCTAAAATCCGTCCCTGTTGGATGTTCATTCGTGGTTTTTGTTAAGGGGATCACCAACGCTTCCCTAATGGAGGGCGGTAGCTGTTTTTCTCCAAGCGCAGATGAGATGTATACAGTTGTACCAATCGTAGGGTTAATGTATTCACAAATGCAATGTAAAACTTGCCCGTGCCTTATCTTTGATTGCCTTCCTGATTTCACCCAGTTTGACCGGCGTCGCTAGTGAGTTACTAATGTATCGCTCTAATCCCGGCAACCCCAATTCATCGAGATACGCTAATATTCCGTCTCTTTGAATAAGTATTCTCGAACGCCCCGTTAATAGAACAGAGTATTTGCCCTGTTACCTTGGTGACACTAGGAATCGGCGCACCCCTACTTTCTGGTCTAATCAGCCTGCCGGCCCTACCCCCTTCCTTGTGCTGCCTTGCCTGATAGTGTTTGAGGTCCAGTACCCATAGCCTGTCCCAGGTGGAATTATAAAGACTTCGTACCTCCCCCAATTTATCCTGCACTGTAATTCCTCTAGCCATTTCCCTGTCAAAGTCCTGAATTTGAGTTTCTAATGCCCCTAATTCCTTCGTAATCTCTCGTCGCAGTCCCACCATCTGCGCAAACATTGTCCCCTGGTTACTACCTTAAATGCATCCTATTCCACTAATGGGGAGTTGGCGGTACCCTGATGCTCCGCAAAATAAGTGCTCAGGGCCGCAGTAAGAATCTTCCGAAAACCATCATCTTCTATCCGGGCGGGGTCCAATCTCCACAATGGAATTGGGGGACCCTCTCGGGGTAGGGGCAAATCTCATAAGCAGTGGACTGTGATCAGATATGGCCCTGCCCAAATATTCAGTCTCCGACAACATTGGAGCTAACCGAGCTGAGCAGAAAAACATGTCCAGCCGTGTATGCAAGTCATTTATTTAGTAATCTGTTTATTAGAGTTTAGATGATGACATATGTCATACCACGAAGCAGGATAATGTACAGTTACAATTGGTGTACATGAAAATGCACATGCTAATACAACATTGGCTGCAATAATGGGGAGCAACTCTTATTCCATGTCCATACTGAAGGCCCCAACGGCCATGGTCACATTTGGTAAATCGCTATGTATCTCGGGATCACCCCCCATGTGGAGAACTATCATGTGGAGGCAATACATCTGCATCTACAGTCCCACAGCTGTCCATCATAAACAGAAAACCAACTTTTTTTATGAAGAACAAAACTACGCAGTCGGGAGACTAACACCCCTGCAGAAAAACAACTCGGTGTTCATCCAGGCACCCGGCCCCCCATCCTCTCTTCAAGATAGTACACAACCAGCAGTGCTTGCGTTCCTATGGCTCACCAACACAGCCCGAGGTATGACATCAAAGATTGCTGCACCTTGTCAGGCGGGGCAACCCCTCGCCAGCTAGCGTGACTTCTCCAAGTTACCCCCCATTTTCCCCTGCGACAGTCTCTCCCAGTCGCAACATGGACTGTACCAGTGACTCCCACTGTGCCGCTATGGGGGTCGCCCTGAGCCCTAATGTTTCCTCTCTCTGGAGGGCTACTCCCTTCGCCCAGACCAGGAAGGAGCCGCGCCACGCCTTCACATGTGGGGGGGGCGTCTGCCTTCCAGCGCCGAGTGAGAAGTCGCTTCGCCACCACCAACCCCAGATTAAGAAATCTAGAGGTGACCTTTGTAGAGGGCGTTCTGTGAAAAAGATGTAGCAAGTGGGATGACCACTCGAAGGGGATATCGCACCCTGTACATTCGCGGAGCGCGTCTCGTATCGCCTGCCAGAGGACGCCAAAGACTGGGCAGCTCCACAACATGTGGATCAGGTCAACGTCCAGTTCTGTGCAACGGGGGCAACAAGCATCCGCGCGACAAAAGTATCTGTTGATAGAGGCAGGTGTAAGGTATGCCCGGTGTAAAATGAAGAATTGGATTTGTCGAAAGCGCATGTTTCGGGGAACCCTTCTCGGACGCTGTAGCACCCTAGCCCACTCCTTGTCGGTCATGGGACGGTCTAAATCCGCCTCACACTTTCCCCGCAGTGATGCCAAGCTCACTGCCGCGTGCGCTCGTAAAGCCGAAGCAAACCACCTGACCAGGCGCCTCCCACGCCCCATCACGTGAAGGTACTGTATCACTAAATGCTGTTCTGGCTCCTCCTTTAAGTCTCCCCACCGCCCTGCCAGTGTCTCCACCAAGGCCCGGTGTCGAAGGAACTGACCAGGGGCCAATCCCGTTTCCTCCACCAGAGCGGTGAACGAGAGAAGAGCCCCGTCTCGATAAAGGTCCCCTAAAGTGCACACATCTACTGTGGTCCAGTCCTCCAGCTCCGAAACCCCGAGCACCCCGCGTCCAACGGGGGAGCCCTCCAATGGTAAGGCCGGTGCATAAGGGACCCCGGACCGGGTGAGACGAAGACATCGGCGAAAACATTTGTAGGCCACCGCCAGTAGGAGTGGTGCAGGCCTCTCCACCTCCGCCGCCTGGTGAAAGAGCCCGAGAAGGTTAGTCAGCGAACGAGGGGGGGTCGTCGCAGTTGCGGTGTCCTCACGACCTCTGTCTGCCAACCAGCGTGCTATCCATTGAAGCTGCGCCGCTAGATAGTAATGTTCAAAACATGGCATAGCAAGTCCCCCCTGTCCGACGGGGAGGTACAATTTGGGCAGCGCGACCCTGTGCCGCGCAGCACCCCATATGAAGTCTCGAAGGGAGCGCGTTAAGCCCATGAAAAAGGATACCGGGACATAGATGGGGAGGTTAGCGAAATAATACAGTAGTCTGGGCAGGATCACCATCTTAACTAACGCTATTCGGCCAGTAACCGAGAGCGGGAGGGTACTCCAGAATTTCATCTGGGCCCTGACTCCAGCTACAGCCCTTCCCAGGTTGCCATCCAGGAGATCCGCCGGTTGGCGGTATACCTGGATACCCAGATAGCGAAAGGTGTCCGGTCGCCACTGCACCCGTACTCCTCCAAGGTGATAACTGCGATCTGTGACGTCCGCACCAAACACGTAAAGACAGGACTTGGCGGCGTTCACCCGGAGCCCTGAAAGTCTCTCAAATTCGCACAAAATGCGCTCCAGCTCAACAGGGATTCGGGCCACATCCCTGACAAAGATCAACAGGTCATCCGCATAGAGGGACACTTGGTGCACCGCATCCCCCAGCGGGATGCCATCGGTCAGCCCTTTGCGAAGCGTAGCCGCCAATGGCTCCATTGCGAGCGCAAACAAGAGGGGTGACAGTGGACACCCCTGCCTGGTGCCGCGACCAACCGGAATGGCGTCAGAAATGTTCGGTCCAGTCCGCACCCTCACTGTGGGTCTCTTGTACAAAAGGGCTGCCAGCTGAAGAAAGCCGAGGCCCAGTCCAAAGTGCGATAGTGTTGCCACCAGGTACCCCCACTCTAGACAGTCAAATGCCTTTTCAAGGTCCAGGACCAGGCAGCCCGCCCTGGGCCAGGGCCGAACACTGTCCTCTGCCACTCGGAAAAACCGTCGCAGGTTAAGAGAGGTGCTACGCTTGGGCACAAAACCATTTTGGTCGGTATGTATCATTGCCGGTACCGCCAGCGCCAATCGCTCCGCCATCACCTTCGCCAGGATTTTGTAATCCGTATTGAGTAGGGCAAGGGGGCGGTAGGACCCCAACTGAGTGGGATCCTTCCCAGGTTTGAGTAGGGATACCAGGTAGGCTTCTCGCATTGACCTGGGTAGAGCGCCTTCCTCAAGGGCGGCCAGGTAAAGAGTGTGGAGTTTGGGCACTAACGTTTCTTTGTAGGATTTATAGTATTCTGCCGGGAGCCCATCTGCACCCGGCGCCTTCCCAGTGGCCAGAGCGGTGACCGCATCTCTGATCTCCTCTGCTGTGAGGGGCCCCTCAAGTGACTCCTGATGTTCATCTGGAACCACCAACAAACCAGCAGCCTCCAGGAACCGATCTAGCTCCCATGCCGGCCGCTCTCCCGTCGACCTATACAGGGACGCGTAATGAGACGTCCGTGCCTGGTGGATCTCCCACTGCGAGTACACCAGCGATCCATCTGGACCACGTATAGCGCTTATCGGAGCGTGAGCCGTCTCCTGCCGGTGCAACCAGGCCAATAACCTCCCCGCTCTGTCCGACGTAGCATGGACACGAGCCGAGTGGGCCGCGTAATTGTGGCAACGCAGACGTTCCAGCAGTTCAGCATGGCGCGCCCGGAGTCTCAGCAGCTGGTCCAACTCTCGACCGCTGCCCTCTCCGCGCAGTTTATGTGAGAGTAGGCGAGACTCCAGGACAGTAAGGGCCCCTGCAAGTTGTCTGCGAATGTTACACGTCTCGCCCAAGCAGTGCCCCCTGATGCAGACCTTATGAGCGTCTCACTCTAGTAGTTCACTGCTCGTGGTACCCTCATTGAGATCAAAAAACTGTTCTAACGCAGTGCCTAACTAGGACCGAAATTCTACATCCTCCAGGGCCGCTGACTGGAGGCGCGACATGGAGACCAGAGGTCGATCAGGCCTCCGCTGGGGAGACACCCTGAGGGGGTTGTGGTCTGAGTGCGTCCGACCTAGATACTCTGCCTGGACTAACCGGGAAAGCAGCGAATGGGAGCCCACCACCCTATCGAGGCGAACATGAAGGTCATGTACCGCCGAGTAGTATGAATAAACTCGGTCGTTCGGGTGCAGACTGCGCCACACATCCACCAAAGCCCAGCGGGACATCCAGTTGGTCAATTCCTGTACGTTGGAGCCTACCCGCGTACCTCGAAGGGGTGGGAAGGAACGATCTACTTGCACGTCAAGGACCGAGTTAAAGTCCCCTCCCATTAGCCAAGGGAGACCCACATATGGTGCTAGCACCGCAGACAAGTTAGCAAGGAATGAGGACTGCTCAATATTTGGGGCGTACAGGCCATCAAGCCGCCCGTGCACCAGGGTATACCTCCCATCCGGGTCGATCAGCGACTCCAGGCATGTGAATGGTGTGCCCGCCCTTATCCAGACCAGTGTGCCCCTGGCGCGCGCTGAGTAAGTGGTGCCGAATACCTGACCCCTCCAGCGAGCGCATAGCTGGCCCAGCTCCCGAAGTGTCATGTGTCTCCTGAAGGAGGGCTATGGACGCTTTGTGTCTCTGCAAGTACGCAAATGTTGAGTATCTACGCGCTGGCGTGTGCAGACCTCGAACATTCCATGTGATTACGTTTGTGGTGGGCATTGGGTCCTATCACAGTCGACAATTGGGGCGAGGCCGGGGAACACCCAGTCGGCGCGGGGCATAGAATCTCCATAGATCCATCCGGAGCGCTGCATTGAAAACCTCCAAAACCAAGAAACACTAACGTGGAACCATGCACGCGAACTAGCTAACCAGGCCAATAGAACTGCCAGGGCAAACTCCCAAGTGGGCATTCGTCCAAACTATAAGCCAATGCTTATGAAGTACAACTAAGCCCAATGATGGCGAATAGGGGTGATTGTGTAACGTTGGCTACCGTGGATTGCTCCTGTCTCAAGGTGCCTACGCGGCACAGATGTTCCTTGTGGCATGGGCTCAGGACAGCACGGGCAGGGGGACTCAGCCTTTACTGTCTGCATCTCTAAGCTCAAGTAACACCTAGCATGCCATCTACCCAACTCGGGGGAGCCACTTGCAGACCATCCCATCTTCTGTCTGCACCATATCCTCCCATGCGACACACCCCCCCTTATCACACCGCACCACTCTCATCATACTTTAGAGTCATTAGGTTGCAACCACCAGTCCCCATCAGCAGCCCCCGGAGGGCGTGTCCAGCACTCAGACACTTTCTCTACCTCACCTCCGGTTCATACGATTAGTTCTGAAGTTTGAGGGGTCACCAGCGGCATCGGCAGGTCGTCAGAGAGTGCGGTGGACGGGGAGGACAAGCCACCGGTCCCTGGGCCGGCACATTCATGAGTGATCACGTCTCCCCGGCCATCAGGAGATCCAAGTGTCGCTACCGCCGCCAGCGCTCCCTGGCGCTCCAGGCGCATCCTCGCCGGACTGGGAGCCACCCCCAGGCTCAATTTCCCCATCTCTGCGGGGCCCTCCTCCACCGGGATCTCCTCCCTCGACGCGCATCGGGCTCCGAGTCCTGCGGCCGCTGCCCGCCACCTCGCCCGGTCTCTTCCAGCCAGTCCCAGACCTCCGACAGTGCATCAAAGAAGCGGGTCCCCTCCTTAGTGACTATTCGGAGGCGCGACGGGAACCGCAGGGAATAGGAGATCTCCAGCGCCCGCAGACGGCGCTTCACCGCCAGGTAGTTGCTCCGGCGTTTCTGCACCACTGCCGTGTAGTCCGGGAAGAACAGCACCTGACCATTTCCCACCTGGATGGCGCCCAACTTCCTGGTTTCGCGCAGCACCACCTCCCTGTCCCGATAGTTGAGGAGCTTAAACAAGAACTTTCATTTAAAACTTTGGCACAGGCGTATTCGCCGACGCTACTTCATGGACCACAATACCTTGGGGTAACACGCTAGTAGGACGAGCAGAGTGCAGCCAATCGGACTTTTGTTTGTGTTCAGGCTCCCTTGAGCCGGTGGGGCTGACGAGCCCATGGATCAGCACCTGCGCGCCATGAGTGGTACACTACCTGAGAATACTTTTTTGGCAGCCTACGCAGCAACCCTACACATATACCTACTCCCTGCTGACGAGAGGCAACTACCTCGAAACACGTGTCCAGGGATGGCTAACGCAACACTTACTTTCATTTAAAACTTTGGCACAGGCGTATTCGCCGACGCTACTTCATGGACCACAATACCTTGGGGTAACACGCTGGTAGGACGAGCAGAGTGCGGCCAATCGGACTTTAGCTTAAACAAGAAGGGGCGAGGACTGGCCCCCGGCTTGGGCCGCTGTGCTGGGACCCTGTAGGCGCGTTCCACCACAAATTGCGGAGACAGGATTTCAGAGCCAAGTAAGTCGCGCAGCCAACCCTTGACCTACTGTTCCGGCTGCCGTCCCTCCTCGCCCTCCGGCAGACCCACCACACGGACATTGCAGCGCCGGGAACGTCCTTCGGCATCCTCAGCCCGGTCCTCCAAAACATGGACGCGATCTATGAGGCCTTGTAATGCGGCTGTGTGGGTGTTCACCACTGGTTGGATCTCCTGAAGGGACTGTCGCTGTTGAGTCACCGTGTCTACCAGTTTGCGGTGATCTGCATGGAGGAGTGTGAAGTCTACAGTAACCTTATCAATGCGGGACTCCAGGGAGGCTTTAGTTTGCTCCAGCGTGGAGCCAATCCGCTCCACCGCGGCAAGCACCGTGTCCAGCTTTGCCGCCAGTACCTCCTGTTTATGAAGCGGTGGCCCCCCCACTGTTCTCCGCAGCGGGGCCCGAGTTCCCAGCCAGCGTCTGGCCGTCCCGTGATGCGTTCCGCAGTCGGCCCATGACCAGTTGTTGTGCTGTAGGCATCCGCCGGAGGGTCGTGTCGCCAGGCAGCCGGACCAGCCCCAACTATCGCTGCCCGCCACCCCTGTAGGTGGCCAACGCTGCCGGTTGCCCACTTACTCCGGGATCCAGTAGCTGAAAAAGAGCATCAAACCTCACTGACCACACCACCAACACACACCACCGACACACACCAGGAGATCACCGTTGTCCGCCGATCGTGGGGTCCACTGAGCCACAGCAATGGCCGTATTACTGCTCTCTGTAGCTGTGCCCGAGACCTTTCGAGACCTCTCTTCCCCCCCCCGGTCCAGGCATTAGCTTTTCTCGAGGACTGGGGAAGACTCGTGGCGGTCACCAGATCTCTCAAAGTTGCTGCACTCGTGGCGGTCACCAGATCTCTCAATGTTGCTGCTGCGTTCTCACCCGCTACTGGGTAGTGCAGCGGGGCCGCCAGTATTTTATCTATGCCAGCACATCCCCATCAGACTCCAAGCGCCCACGATGTCAGGCCTGCACTCTGGGCGACTGCCGTCCCCTGTGCTCTATGCATCCAGTCGCGTGCTGGGGGGCTACGTTGTCTCCCGTGAGCGTCATTGCCAGGTATGGGCGTTCGGGGCCAGGATTATCCCCTTATCAGTGTCCATCTGGGCGTCCTTGTCCCCACTGCCACGGGTAGTTCAGTGCAGCGCTACTACGCCCATCAGTTGCTCCTCAGGGCTCAGAGAACCCACTCCCCAGCATCATGGCAACGTACCGCCACACTACGGGTCTCCCAGTCTGTATCTGCGTATAGAGGACTGCAACCAGGTCATCGCCGCAGCCTCACCTTCTCCCTCCGCTGCGCCCCTCCGAGGGATCCGCCGACCTGCACACCGACCAAACACTCCCCGGGGCACCTCCGGCTCCTGGATGGGGGCTCCGTCGGATCACGCGACTCTGTGGTGGAGTCCGCCTCGCGTGGCCGCCTGTCCGACAGCGTCAATGGAGAGCTACAGCCGAGTCCGCCGTGGGTCGGAACGCGCTGGGGGCAGCTCACCCCGTTTAATCCACCCTGCTCACTCGCCTCATCGCCAGCCAGCCAGCCGATGCCGTCACCTCCTGACCAGGACACCTCAGGTAGGCACTCCAGCAGCGCCCCGACAGCGCTGCAGGCCCCGCGGCCTGGTGCCCTCGTGGCCAGCCGCGGGCTAAAGTAGCAGACTCGGCCGGCCGTCACTCCTTCCCGCTGTGTCGCGTCTGCCGGCTGCAGCTGTCACTCAGCGGCGCAGCGTCTTCCAATCACCTCTTCCGCCAATCTGCACACCGCTGCGCCGGGGGCTCACGGGCTTCACCCCCGCCAACGGCCGATGCCTGAAGTGCCAGGATAATGGTACCTTTCTTCCGGAGCTTCACTCGATAGCGGCTATCATGTCCGCGCGCCAAGCCACGCCCCGCCGTGTATGCAAGTCATAGAGGTGAGAGTAGTATGAGTATGCTCTCTAGCATGCATTATGTAATCTCCACATGTCCAACAAGTCCCATCCCGCGACCCATCTCTTAAGTCCCTTAGCCGTGGTGGCAGCGAGTGTACCCCGTATCACACACACAATGAAAATCCCCTCCCAGTATCAGGCTTTCGTGTGGCACTCCTGCCAGTGTTCCTGAGAAACGTTCTAGGAAGGGAATCTGTTCCCGGTTCGGTGCATACACACTACCTGCCTTTCAGCTTGCCCGTAATCACAACAAACCTTCCATCTGCATCTATTAATTTCCGGGAGAGCTGAAAGGGAACTTTCGGCCGATTCCACACTAACGCTCCTCTCGCAAAAGCAGAGTAAGTAGTTGCAAACAGCTGCCCTCTCCATCTACGTTTCAATCGAACACCTCTGATTCTGTGAGGTGCGTCTCTTGTAGCATTGCCACGTGCACGCCTCTTCGTCTGATGTAGTTAAATATACTGTGGAATTTTGAACCCCTCAGCCTGGTCTTTCTGGCGTGCCATCTATCCCCACATTACCCCTCTCTGATACCCCACCCCCACCCCATTAGCCCAAAAAGTTGTCGTAGACCTCCTGGTATGTGACAACAAACCAAACCCCACAATTCCCTCACCCAAGAGCGGACTGACAACGGTCAGCTGCCCAAACTTGCAAAAATACTGCATATCACTGTACTACAACTAGTTGTTAAGGTCCCAACCTACATGCACAAGGACCTACAGGGGAGCGCAACCACTGTCACCAATGTCGAAACAATGTTTGTAAATCATACATGACGTCACAGCCTTAATTGGCTGTTCCAGCCCACATCCAGAAGCACCCCCCGGCCACCCTCCCCCGTTCCCCTCCCACCCCAAGAAGAAATGTCACAGGATCAGTCGAGCCCATAGTACAGATAGAGAAAATACAAGTGGGAATTGAGGAAAGAAAGAAATTCCCATCACTTATCCAAAGACCCCGTCTGCCGAGTCACTTCCGGCATGTCCACACTTATTACTGGATGAGTCCGTGTCCAATTCACCAGTCCCTTGTTTTGACTCTGAACCTTTCTCCAATGATGACCCCCTGCTTCGCATCAAGGCCGCATCTGCCTGTAGAGCATCCGCTCGTTCCGCCGCTGTCCGCGACGGGCTCGGCCTTTTAGGAACCTTCCGTCGGCGGCTCCTTCAGAGGTCGTGTCTCTGATTCTCTGGTCCCGCTCGTTTGCTTCCCGCTTCGGGGCAAGCGATGACCTTCCGTTTTGTAGGCTTCAATCCACTCCCAAGCAGCTTTCGGGTCGTCGCAAAAAATGAGTTTTCCCATCCAGCAATATTCGCAGCCTGGCTGGGAACATCAGAGAGTATTGGAATTCCTCTTCACGTAGGGCTCGTTTGACTGCGGTGTCTCTGGACCTCCAGTGTGTAATCCGGGAACAGGGACACTTTATTGTTCTCCACCGTATAAGGCCCGTCTGACCGTGCCTTCTGTAGCAATAGGTCTCTATCACGAAAGTGGAGCAATCTGGCCACCACCGGTCGTGGCGATCTCCCTGGTGCCGGCGGTCTGACAGGTACTCGGTGGGCTCTCTCCAAAGTGTAGAATTGCGTGAGATCCTCCGGTGCCACCACCTCTCGGAGCCATATTTCCAGGTATGTGACCATGTCCTGCCCCTCCACAACTTCCGGCAGGCGCAGTACCCTCACATTGTTTCTGCAGTTTCGCCCTTCTGCGTCTTCCGCTTTCTGCTTCAAGATCCCGATCCTACCAGAAAGTTCATCGACCTTCGCAGCCAGTACTTATTGTGCAGTGGCAAGCACTTCAAGGGTCGATTCCGAATGTTTCACCCTGTCCGTCAGTTTGGCATGTTCCACCCTAAGCAGCCCCAGACCCACTGCCACTGTACTAATGTCCTGGTGCAACGTTGCCTTGGTGTCCGCAATGGCTTCTAAAATCTTGGCCAGTTGTTGGTGCACAGGTTACATCCGGTAGTTCCCCCTCCATTTTCTCTAGGTACCTATTCTGCTGCACGATCATCTTTTTCCGGCGGACGTCCCGCCAGCTTCCCTCTAGGCTTCTCCATGGCTAGCGTGGGAGGCTCTGGGCCCACAGAGCGAATACGCACTGTTCCGGTTGTGCGATAGGTTGCCACCAGCCCTTCTGTCTCGAGCCCCTTCTACAGGGATGCTCCGCTCACTGCTCCTCAAAACTGGTGAATTGCCAAAGTTGTAAGCACTGCTATTATCCAGTGCCAGCCGGCTCGGGAGGGAACAGGGGATGCCCGGGCAACCACCCCAGCCCAATCCTGCAGCCCCCAACACGCCGGTGCACCACTCGGATAAACAGGCAACCAGCGATCGACCTCAACGGTGGTGTGCCGCCTCAACACAAGCCAAAGCAACAGTGTTCTGCCACGTACATCAGCGGACCCCTTTTGGTTCGTCCATGCAGTTCACGAGATGAAGGCACCAGGTCTGCCTCTCAGTAAGCAGCAGCGTGCGGTGGTAAGTCCACAGAAGGGATCCAGCTGCTACGGTATGCCACTGAAAAGGATCAGAGCACCTCCCAAGAGTGTGGCGCAGGTCTCCAGGAACGGGTTGTTGCCTCCGAACTCCCAGGCCCAGCCAACAGCCCCACTGCCACGGGACCGATCGCCGCTGTATTCCACTCTGACTTCAGTCAGCCTCCTGCAGTCCGTCGAGGTCCAGTGGGGAGGCGCGGGACACCACAGTCTCGTGCCCGGCTGCTGCTCTCTACCTGCCGCTAGCGTTTCGCAGCACCCCGTCTCCTGTCTGTGTGGCAGCCTTTCACCTGAGGGGGAAATGGGGAACTCCGGGCCCACTCGCCTTTCCCTGGGCTCCACCGTCTTTACCAGGGGAGCCTCCCGCAGTGTGTGCAATTCAGGGCACGGGGGCGACCCAGACAGCCCCGCCACACCCACCTCTCAGGCTTCCGGCATGGCCCGCGCTGGGCCCAGCGTGCAGCTTGGTCTTGTGCGGTCCGCTCAGCTCTTCGGATGCGGGCACGTCCCCGTTGTTCCCCAGGCTCAGCTGATGTTCGCTACAGCTGCGTAGCTATTGTGGGGCAGGGGTGGGATCTCGGCCCCCCAACAGTGCGCCTGGGCCCTCTGCACACCTTCCTGCTCCTGCAGTTCTGTCTGGGCTGCACCACTTCGTGAAACCCAGCTCGCCGTTCTAATTGCGGGCCGCCATCTTGTTGCGACCGCGTCTCAATTGGATCGGAGTCCCCGGAGCGCTCCCCAGCTCAGTACGGGCACCCCTGGTGTCTCTAGGATCCCTGGCAGGTCGGGTCCCCGAAAGAGTGCTCCCGGGCACAGGCGGAGTCCGCGATATACAGGAGAATTTAACGGGTTGGCGCGGAGCTCACCGCTCGTGCGTCCGCCATCATCGGCTTCGTAGCCACGCCCCCTGATTTACATTGTTGTGCTTAGTTGCTCATGTCCACATCTAGCATGCTCAGTCATTATTAAAAAACCTCTTTTCTAGTATTGCTAAACATGCTGGGGTAGCTGTGCGCTTTACAAGTCTACAACATTTACATTTACATTTTATAAAGAATCCCTCTAACATCTGATGTTGCACTTTTCTTGTTTAAGAGGGTGATTGTGATTGCATTTCCAAAATAGTATGCTAATTCCACAGATATGATTAACTTTTAGCACATCCCAGACTTATGCTACCTCGTGACATTTACGCAGTGTCCTTTCAACGGGCAGTTGCCACCCTTGTTTAAGGACATTAACATTATGGTCCTCTTTACACCTTGCACTCTTTGAGTTCATCTAGCTGCAGTGACTGCCCATAAAAAAGAAAGAGAAAACATAGTATGTCACTCTTTAATCTACTGTAATGCACTATCTTCTAAAAGGTGTAAAAATAGTAATTCTACCATGCAAATCACCATCTATGTGAGAAATATACTTCTACTACTCACTAGACTGATGTGACTTCAGTTGGAACGAGTGCACAAGTATACAGAAGTAGTTTGTCGACAAATTCAGTTCTGAAACTAGGCTCATACTCGAAACAGTGTGATAGTATTATTTTTCTAGTGGACAACCTGTTTTACAGGTAGATGGGAGCAGATTGCAGTTGAGAACTGATGCCAAATATCTTACAAACGTCACCATTTCCCTTAAGTCATATATTGAATTACCCTCAATCTTTCCAAAACTCGGACAGCACTGGAGATGTCTATAGATAATAAATGCAAGAAAGAACTTGAATGCATTACCTTAACAGACAACTGCTGGTCAGCTTTTCTTATTATTTGGAATACACTAGAAAGGGAATGGGATTAGTCTGACACAGATTGTGAATCCTATTCAGCTGTGTAAAGTATTGGCTCCTAGGATTATAGGAATTTCTCTGCATGTGAGACCAAACGTACAATACTGCACATAAAAAAGTTGCATCTGCAACACAAGTTTCTGATATGCCTTTGGTTGTGTATCCATACATTGCCTAAACATTATTTTCTGGATACCCATGCAAGATGAGCAGATTAGGGCAGTAAGAAAAACGTTTGCTATGTTAACTGTGGGTTAGCACTTGGAAGAGGGTAATCTGCTTCACAAATGATGCACAGAGCCATATTGTAGACTAGTTTGCCAGGAAAAGAAAGAAGTTGGTTAACTACAGTAATAGTTTTGCAACTTAAACAAGTTCTTGGTTCACGAGCCTCCAACCTTGCAAGTTCTCGAACCTCCTCTCTGTAGCAAACCAGGTCCCTTTAGCATGTCTTTACTGTTCATGAATATTCTTACCCTTTATACCATGTCAGGACAAAGGTGAGGGACATTGTGGTGGTTGTTTTAGCCATTTACTGGTGCTTGTTGTCAAGGCCCATCATTTTGAATTTCTAAATAAAAATGTTATTTTAAGAACATTTACACTATGTGAATATACACAGTATGTGAATCTGGAATTCAGTTAATCTCCCAAACTATAGAGGTAAGTGATTTTGTTACCCTATATCTCTTGGATAACTGAGATGCACGGGCCTTGTTCACATCACAGGCTGAAATCCTATTTTTTTAAAGGAATAATGCGTCCAATATTTTATCATTTTGTTACAGAAATGTTATTTTGTAATAATGTTGGACTCTTTCTTGTCTCCTGTAGTATCTATTTTTAGTAATGTTCAATAATGTTCATTAAGACTGCTTTTTAGACACAATGTCATGTTTTGTGAGGTTTTAACATTTCGATGGTGTGATGATTAAGGTAAATATGTACATATGCATATATTCTTAAGACCTCTGTAGATAAAATGTGATAAGAGCTTGAAAAAACACGTTGATCCTTTGAAAAGTACTCTACCAGTTTAGAGCTCTGGATTCACATAGGGACCCATTGTGGGATGCTCTCCCTTTTTCTCTCACAACACAAAGCTGGCCTGGCCAAGAAAAAAGCAGTTGAAGACAGATCTTTTCTGATGAGGATTTCTCATTATTTGTTACTGCCCGCTCCAAATTTCTATACACTGGTTGGTGCAGTGGAATCTCTGGAGTATATGGGTACCAGTAACACCCTACAAAAGTCAGTATAACAAACGTGCCTGCTCAAAATAAGGTTCACAGTTTAATTTACCAAGGAATTGCGCTCTTATGAAATCATTTAAAATTTCAATTACATGATTAAACTAACGTCTTTCTGTGAGCATTAACTACATATTAGCCTATTCTCGAATTTTCTAGCTGTCTTCTGTTTTGGACAGCAATTGTTCTTCTTGGGTGAGTCAGGCCAATCTCCATAAGATTTTCTTTTTTTCCCCAGTGGAAAGCTTCGCATTAACATTGAGGCACGTCCTTGTTCTGAACCCTAGGGCCTTTGAATTAAACTGATTCCACCCTTTTTAAACTTTTAATTCCATTATACACTGGTGGGAGAGCATTGAAGACTTGCCAGGAGTTATGTTAAAGGGGCTGGTCAGTGTGTTCGGAATGTGTTCTTGCAGTGCTTAATAGTATCCTAGCATTCCCTGTTTCAGCATTGTCCTTTATAGCTGTCCTTAGAAGCATACAAAATGTCTGCAATTTAGAGATCCTAAACCCAGACTATCCAGAAAATGGCAGGGCTTGGTAGTCCTAAGGAATCTTAATAGCGCTAACCCTCCAGTCTGTGGATCGTGTAGTTTTGTGAATTTCTACAAGCGCATGGTGGTGCCTATATAGCAGCATAATGTATAAGGTGATCTTGAATGCCTCTTCTCTTTTAGTACCCAGATGAAAAAGGTTATGCTGACAGTGTTCAAGCACAATCACGGTGCCTACCAGTTCTTCAGAGAAGCTTTGCAGTAAGTTCCATTTTGCTCCCCTCATTATGTAATTTTGTTAACCTATCATGTTGCAAGAGAAAAAAATTCTAGCACCGTTGGGGGCCACATACACATTTAAAAGCATGATGTCACCCACTCCAGGGTGGTTTTGTTCTGCATTTTCTGTACCATTTGGTTCATTGACAGTTGGTAAAACATTTATCTTGATGTATTCACATGCTTTTCCCAAAGTTCCTGGGCCTTGCATGCAGAGTGGCTGTGATCTCCTCTTCTTTTTTTTAATTTTTTTTAACCTTTTGCACTCACTTGCAATTTTGTTTCCTGCCCTGGCTTTAAGGTTAACTTTTGCTTCTCCACCCACTTTCCTGTAGGTTTGAGATAGATGAGAGTTCGCCTAGCATGACTGGCTGCTGTGGAGACGAGTGCACGTATGAAATCCTTAGCCGGAGGACGAAGTACGGAGAGGGCCAGCATTCACATGGGGGCAGTCACTGTGGGGGCTGCTGCCACTGATGCCGAGTGCCCTATGCCTTTGTAATATGTATATTTACGCCTCTGTACCCTCAACCAATAGAGACTGGACAGTATAGCCGTGGTAAAGACTTGGCCCACAACAGGATTGGCAAGACCCACAAGGTTGTAATGGCTTAAAGACATTGTTCTCTTGAAGGGCAAGTTCTCCCTCGGTACTCCCTTTTTGCATATCTTTTATTGAACTTCTGGTCCTCTTCCCCCAACAAATTTCACAGAAAGGACCCTCATCCAACACCCATTCTCCTGACTTACAGAAACCTGCCTTCAAACCACACTTTTTTTTTCAAGAAAAGATTGCAGAGATACTGCAATGCGGAGTGAGGTGCTTGATCATTCCAGCGGACGTTCCTTTTCTCTACACTGTCAAACTACCCCTGTGTACTGACTTTTACCAAACTGTATGTTTTCTTTAGTGTACTTCTCCTCCAATTTCATTCCATTGTGCCACTGATTTCACCCACCTGGCAACACATTCTCTGAAAACTTTTGCAGCTAATTGCAGAAAAAATTGCATTCCGCCTTAGCATTCCTTCTCCCAGTATGGAGAGTTACGGATTCTAAGGCTATAAGCTGAAATATTAACATACACCACAGTACCTCTCTAGCGAAAATCTCCCTTTTGTGCTCAGTGCCCTGCTCTCTTACTCCTTTCAGCCCATCAGGGTTCACTGCCAAAAATTTTCCATTTCCACCACCCTAAGTGTCTGTGTGGTTATTTTGAAATGTCAGATTTTACAGTAATGATTGTGTTTTTCTATAAAAAATCTTTTTACTCAATGCATTTGTCAGATGATTTAATGATGCAGGTGCTAGCCCAAAAATGCATTTTTTTCCCTTCCATGTTTGTCCAAAGTGTGCTTATCTCGTACTTGCTTGCTTTTGTTTTTTTACAGTGGATTGGGGATGTATTTATTCATTGTCAATTATGAATGTTACTTGAGGGTGCTACTGTTGACTCCTGTAGCTCTTGGTGTAATGCTGACCTCCGCCAAATAGAGTAATAGTCCAGGCTGGGCTCAGGTGCTATGTTCCTATTTTCCATAGACTTCAGGTTGCTGAATGAGGGGACTTGAAGCTCTCTTCTGATTAATTCAAAAGCGTGAGTTGATGATCTACCTGAGAGGTAAGATGTTCTGTCTAGGCAGACCAGTAACCTAAACAGAAGAAATGGTGGACTGTATCAAATATGCTAGACCAAGTCCAGAATAAGGCCGCAATTCAAATGTTGTCACTTGTCATCTTGAGTATGTCCTAGATGGAAATCCTGGCAGATTTGACTTCTCTCCCATGGCAAAAGCCATTTTGATTGTTTGGAGAGTAGGTTGTTTTTATTTCCGAAGTTGAAGAGCTGAGTGAAGGTAATGCTTTCATTCATTTTTCCTAGGAATGACTGATTCGATATTGGGTGCTAGCTAGCTGGCTGGATCAAAGTGGTTCTTGCTGATTGGCTTAATGCAGGATTTTTGAGGTCATTGGAAAAAGGTGACCGAAATTAAAGAAATGTTTATGGTTCTTGCCATGATGGTAGCATTCACAGTGAGTATGATGTCATTGTAAGTTTGAGATGGATGAGTGTCTGATTGAGTTGAAGCTAGGCCACTGATCTTTGAGCAGGTTCATGAACGGATTGGTGGAGAACTGCTTGAAAGTGGCTAGAATCTGTTGTCTGCGAGCACACAGTGTTCTTTGAAGTCTGAGAATGTCTTGCTGAGTGACTGACTTCTGAGGTAGCGTTCCAAGGTCTTGGCTTTTCATGAAAAAAAAATGTAGTTTAACCATCACCAATTGTTTATCCGCTCCTATACAACTCCATTTACATGGCAATTACATGATCCGCCTGTGCAGTCTTCCTCTTGTGCATCTTCTGAGCAGGTAAGCAACAGCTGTGCTCAAATGTCCTTGGACGGGAACCCGGTTCACCTCTTTCTCATACTATTCTTCATGTTCATTAGATTTAGCTTGGGCAAGCAGTCCTTAGCCTGACTTTTTCCCCTCTAACGCTGCTATCTTAATGTAATTAAGATTTTTTTTTTTTTTTTTTTTTTTTTTTTGAAAAAGTTTTATTAAGCAATAATTCGGTTACAAGTACGGGCCTACAACCACTCGGGCCGGCCGCTAGGTACAGAAGGAAATCTACACATATCAAAGCTACAATCAGTTCCCAGGGCACTGCCCTGCAGTGGCTCCAGATAGTTCTCGAGGAACAGGAAGCGTAAGTCCAACAATCACAAAAACAAAAAAACAAACAATACACAACATAAGGCGAGTTATGAGGGAAACCAGTGCGGGTCAGGCTCCCCCCGGGAAACTCCAGTCAGGACAATTGAGCAAACCGCTAAAGAAAGGAGTACCGGGAGGCCGGGGACGGAGGGGGGGGGGGGGGGAGGGGGTCAAGGAAGATGAACGTCCATATGTAGTTGTTCCAAAAGGCGCCAGGAGCCATCAAGGGTCAGGGGGACATGGCGATATCAGTATCTACCAGGGGGGGCGTACAGATGCCTCCGCGATACGCGTTCCATTGCCCCCAAATTCTACCCCATGCCCCCGGCTTGCCACGGGCCACATACACAGTCTTCTCCCTAAACATACACCAGTCCATATTCTCCTTCCATACTGACACGGTGGGCGGCCGTTGAGCGCCCCAAAGTTGCGCTATGTCCCTCTTGGCAATCATGTTCCCTAGGGCCGCCCACCGAGTCTGAGCCGCGCTGTAGTCATTGGGCTCCCACACATTCAGGACACAGCGACGCACCTCCGGCAGCAGCACAACCCCGGTGACCTGTCCCATAACCGTGTGGACCCGGCGCCAGTAGTCCGCCACCTCGCGGCACTCCCAAAGGATATGAAGAAAGGTGGCGCTGAGCCCACAGCCTCGCTTACAGAGCCCGTCGCCGGAAAATCCCATCGAGACCAAGCGCGGACCCGTCACATACACCCGGTGGAGAATCTTGAGCTGTACCAACCGAAGACGAGCCGGAATGGCAACCTCCTTGGGGGACGACAGTGCAGACTGCCAATCTTCGTCGTCCAATTCCACCCCGTCCCCAGTCCAAGCCTCCCGAAGGCGAACAAGAAGGTCCGCCCGGTGATTGATTAATTTTTTATAAATTAAAGAAATAGTACTATCAGGGACATGTCCATCAAGTATGCGGTCCTCGAGGGGCGATGAAACAGGGATCTTGGTCCCCTCCCCGAAGACCGAGAGCAGGGCGTGCCGAACCTGGGCGTAGCGGAAGAACTCCCTGTCGGTCAGCTCGTATTCGGCCTGGAGCACCGCGAAAGTCTTTACCGCGCCCTTGTGCCACAGGTCTCCCACTTTGCTGATACCAATCGTGTCCCACTGGTCAAACCCCTTCGTGGTCCACAAGCTTCCCAGGCGGTCGGAAGCAAACAAGGGAGTAGCACATGTTAATCGCTCACTCCAGCCCATGGCCGCAGTGGCAGCCCTCCAGGTCCGCACCGCAATCTTAGTAGGACCCGTAAGGGTCCGGCCAGCCAGGCGGGAATAAAGTGCCCTGTTGTAGTTCCCGCCGGGAAGCAGGAACTTGTCCATCTCATACGCCGGATTCAAGCCGGGCGCATACGTGGCGTGGTTAATGGCAGATAGCTGCGAGGCCCAATAGTACCTGCGAATGTCAGGAAGCGCGATGCCCCCGTCATACCAGGGGAGAGTGAGCTTGGCAAGAGCAATACGCGCCCGCCCGTCCCACACCAGTCTCCTCTGCAGGCTCTCCACCTCCCGAAAGTAGGCCACTGGGATAACATCGAAGGAGTTCTGGAGTGCATAGAGGAACCTGGGAAGGGACATCATTTTAAACAGCGCGGCCCGACCCAGCGGGGACAGGGGGAGCCTGCACCACCGGGCCGTGTCCTCCCGCAGCCGCCGAAGTGGACGCAGGAGATTCTGCTCATAGCGAGCCACCGGGTCCAGCGAAACGTATATCCCCAGGTACTTAAAGCCGCTCAGAGATATCTGAATCGGGAGCCGAGGCGGCAGGAGAGGAGGACCACCAGAGATGGGATAAACGCAGGATTTAGACCAATTGATCGTGAGACCCGAATTGTTCCCAAAGGAGGTCAGAACGTCAAAAAGGACGTTGAGTGACTGCCGCGGTGAGGTGAGATACAGGAGAATGTCGTCCGCATACAGCGAGACCCGATCTTCGAAGCCCGGGCCCCACCGGATCCCTCTAAGCGAGGGCTCCCAACGGAGCCAGGCAGCGAGTGGCTCCAGGGCGAGAGCAAAAAGCAACGGGGACAACGGGCACTCGTGCCCCTGCCGAGGGCAAAGGGCCGAGAGACCCGCCCATTCACCACCACTTGAGCCATGGGTCCCGTGTAAAGGAGCCTCACCCAGCCAATAAATCCCTCTCCAAAGCCGAATTTATCCAAGACGGCCCAGAGGAAGGGCCACTCAATAGTATCAAAGGCCATCGTGGCATCCAAAGAAACCAGCACGGCCGGTTCGGAGAGGAACTCCGCCCTGGCAAGGGCACCGTGAAGACGCCGCAAGTTAAGAGCGGTGTTGCGGTGCGGGATAAAGCCGCATTGGTCCGGATGAATAAGGTCGCACACGACACTCAACAATCGATTGGCCAGGACTTTCGCCAGGATTTTGGGCTCCGCATTGAGCAGTGAAATGGGCCGGTAAGAAGTACAGCGGTCTCGCGGCTTGCCCTCCTTGGGGATAACGACTATAGTGGCCAAGCGCTGGTCGGCCGGAAGGGAACCCGCCGCGAGAGAGTCGCGGAACATGCGGCTGAGGAAGGGCGCAAGATTATCAGGACGCAATTTGTATAGTTCAATGGGCAGACCGTTAGGACCCATAGCCTTGCCCGAGCGAAGGGAACGGATCGCGGTCGCTATTTCATCCGACGACAAGGGAGCGTCCAGCCGCTCCCGGTCCTCAACGGACAGGCCGGGCAGAGCAATATCTCTCAGTAGGAGGCGAGAGTCCTCCTCATCCCTGTCAGTCACCGGGGAGTACACCGCCCGGAGGTGGTCAGCGAAACATTCCACAATCTCATCCGGCTCAGTCACACACACACCGTCAGCAGCACGCAACTCGGGGACCACACGATTCACTCTCTCCTTTTTGTCCAGCCACGCGATCAACTTTCCCGCCTTGTCCCCCGCGTCATACAATCGGCCCTGCTGCTCCCTATACATAGTTTTGGCCGCGTCAGTGACCATGGACCTATATTCGAACTGTTTCAGGCTAAGGGCATGTAGCCCGTCCGGAGTAACATTCGCCTCCAGGGCCGACTCCAACCCCGAGATGTCAGTCTCCAGCTTCACCACCGCCTCGCTCCTAACCTTCTTGGCCACCACTATCTGGGCGAGGGCGTGTCCGCGTATCACAGTTTTAAAGGCTTCCCAAAGGGACAACGCAGACGACACTGACCCCTCGTTTTCACTGAAGTATTGGTCCATGGCCCTAACCAGGCTGTCACGAGTCGCAGGGTCCCGCAGGTACCAAGGGTTAATAGGAGCTACCCGCCCTGCAGACCGCGACCCGGTGTCAAAGAGAAGCCACAGCGGAGAATGGTCGGAGATACCACGCGCCAAGTGTCTGACCTCTCGAATCCGACCAGTCTGCGCCGCGGGCATAAGGAAGTAGTCCAGCCTAGAGAGACTCCCATGCGCCCCCGAATGAAAGGTAAACTGACACTGGGTCAGATGCATTAGTCTCCAACTATCCACCAAGCCGAAGGTCTCCAACATCCCACCCAGCCATGACTGGGCAGCGGGGAGGGTCCTCGGTGGGTGACGATCCAGTTCACCCGAAACCACAGAGTTAAAGTCCCCGCCCATGAGCAGGAGGCCGTCCGGAAGGTCAAGCAGCATTCGACCCAAGTCAGTAAAGGTGGAGTTCTGGAGACCCGGGGGAACGTAGACTGAAACCAGGGTAAGGGGCTGCCCCTCCCACCTCCCAATCAAACACACATAGCGCCCTCTGTCATCCGAGACTATCCTCGTGATCTCCACCGGAAGGGAGGTTCGCAGGAGAATGCCCACCCCCCTGGAGCCCGTTGTGAAACCAGAATGAGCTACGAGGCGGTATCCCCCCCTGTTCATCGCATGGCAGACATTGCCGACCAAGTGCGTCTCCTGGAGAAACACCACATCAGGAGTCACACGACGCAAATATTGCAGTACAACACCCCGCTTAATACGATCCCCCAACCCATTGACGTTCCACGACATAAGCCTCAACCCGTCTCCCCCCATCCCCTCCAATAGATCAAGAGGCCCCCAGCCCGCAGCACGGTTCCCAAATATGGACAAAAATCAATACCTCGCCCTGTAAACAAAAAACACACAACAAAACAACCCCCCTTCCCCCCCAACCCCCCCCCCCCAAGTCCAACTCCCCCCACCCTGCACCCCTGCGGGCCAATGACCCCCCCCAACTTGCAGTGTGCCTGTCGCCCCCCTAACCCCATTCTACAAAAAGACCCCGGAGGAGGAAAGGGACCCGAACCCGCCCGCGCCCCTCACGGGTCCTGGTAAGACACAGTATGCAAAAGAAGTAAGACCCAACTGCACAGTGCAAAACCGCAAAAGCAAGGACCAAATGTCAGTCTAAGGGGACCCGTCACCTGCGGTGCCCCCAGAGGGCCCGGGCCGGCCACCCCCGTCCGGCAGCGAGTCCAGCCAGTCACTTGCGGCCACAGGAGAGTCAAAAAAGGCTGTCCGCTCTCCATGCTCCACTCGGAGTTTCGCCGGGTAGATCATCGAATACTTCAGGCCCCGCTCGCGGAGACGGCGCTTCACCCCTTGGAATCCCATCCGCTGTTTCTGGACCAGTTGCGTGAAGTCCGGATAAAAATTGATGGTCGAGTTCTCGTAGCGGACCGGGCCACGGGTCCGTGAAGCCTGCAGAATAGCGTCGCGGTCCCTGTAGTGGAACAGTTTAGCCACGATAGGCCTCGGGGGGGCCCCCGGCCGCGGCCGGCCGCCCGGGACTCGATGGGCCCGCTCCACGGCGAAGAATTTACTTAGGCCAGCCGGGGACAGCTGTTGCAGGATAAGTTCCTCGACCACGAGGTCCACCGGGCGGCCGTCTGAGGACTCCGGTACACCAATGATGCGGATGTTGTTGCGTCGGGCCCGTCCCTCGAAGTCCTCAAGCCGCCGGGCCATATGGTCGTTGACCACTCTAATGTCCCCAAGCGCGGCCCGCAGATCCGACACCTCCGCACCCAGGGTGGAGGTCCGTGTATCAAGGGCCTGGACCTTCTCGTTGGTTTTGGAGAGGTCGGCCCGAATCAGGGTGACATCGATTGCGACAGTGTCGATCTTACGGGCCAGGGCCTCATATTGCGTCGCGATGGTTTCCCTGATGCCCTCGATGGCGCCCATAATGTCCTGCAGGGAAAGTTCCGCAGAGACGGTCGTGCCTCCCCCCGCAGCATCCGGGGAGAGGCCAGTAGCGCCAGGGGGCCCCCTGCCCTGGGTGTAGCGGTCCATGTTGTTGCTCTGGACCGCTCCCCCGCGCAGAGAAGCCTTGGTCTTGCGCCCCTCCGGACCCCCTTTGCCCGCCATGCGAGCGCAGTCTCTCAATGGGACCTCCGATCAAAAGGTGTGCGGGCGCCAGCCAAAGGACCACAAACTGCCGATGTGGGGGTCGGAGGCGTCAGGCCCACCAGTAGCAGATGGAAGCAAGCCTCGGGCAGAGGCCCAGGAGGCACCTCGCCACCTTGAGCACGCACGCCAGCCGATCTCCTGAAGGCCAAAATCGAAACCGAAAGCGCTGACTCGGCAACTGGCACCGCGCTGAGGCCGCTGTTGTTCAATTGCAGCCCGGCCCCACGGGTCACCTTCACCCCGGCCACCTCCGCCGGGTGGGTCCCAAAAGTTCCGACGACGACAACTCAGGATTCCCAGGTCCAATTAGAGTTTTAAAAAGAGATATATGATCAGCTGGTCTTCATCTCCCAGATTCCATAAACCAAAGCAGGATAATCTCAGGATATAGTCCGAGGAGCAGAAAGGGTCCGGGGAGCCCTGTGCTCACGCGACCATCTTAGATGCGCGCTAGGCTCCTCCCTCTGTAATTAAGATTTTGTTGTCCTACCTACTATTAGTATTATCTAGTCTCTCCATAATACAGAGCCAACAATTTCAGATGTGAAGGCTACATGGTTCTAAAAAAAAAAAAAAAAAGCCTTATGGTGGTTCAGATTAAATCTGCTTTCTCTGCACTCAAAGTAACCCATCTTCAGATGCGTGCTTGGGCACATACATAGTTTGTAATCCCTTGTGATATATTTAGTACACCTAAATCCATGGATTCTCTGTTAGGAGACACATTTGCAGCCGCATCCCATCTAGTCCTACTTGTATAGTAATCTATCAAGTGGGAACCCATCACTGTTTTATCAAAGGTGGAATTGAGTCTCTCCTCGCGTTTTGCAATGGCCATATTGAGCTATAGTTTCAAGTGAAACAAGATTAATCCGGAATTAGAATAGCACCTCTAACATAGGTAAGTACATTTGAGGGTCTGAAACTGAGACGCTCTGCTTTTTTCTGTTTCACCATTGTTGAATTCCAACTAACCCCAATGTGACTGCCAGACCCCACCAACTTGTATGTTTATCTGTTGGTGGAAGATTGCACTTGAGAGTGATATGGGAAAACTGTTAAACATATGCAGGAAGCTAGGTAATACAGCCATTTTCAGTAGGGACAATCTGCAGATGGCCGAGAACAGGAGTTAAATCCACTTCGAAGTAACTTCTTACAAGTCCTCATTGCTGGCTCATAATTATATATTTTAACGAGAACTTTGATTAGCTGACATTAATTTCTCTATCTGGTTGCATTATACTGGAATCTATGTGTCTATCTTGTACCCCCAAACAGATACAAGAGTTCAGACTTACTCCATTTGATCTGGGCTGTATTCAAGACAATTCACTGAAATACCATCTATGACTGAAGGTACACCCTTGGGTCCCTTATGAATAATGGTGTTGTCTGCATACATATGTGATAGTGCTTGGTGACCTTTAAATATGTTTTACCACACAAAATACAGCATAAAGGCCAAGAGTTTGATGGATAGGGCAAACAGTAATCGGAACAAAGAACATCCTGGTCTTGCCCTCCTGCTCATTACACATGGGTCTTCTAAACAAAAACACGAGTATCCTTGCTACAGAATTAGCAAGAAAAAAATAATCTTCTCCCAACTTAATCACGTCATTTGACAGAATTAAAGGCCTTCTCTGCATCAAGCTGACCAGTGCTGCTTCCAGTTCAGTGTTCACCTGATACAGAATAGTATAAACTCTTGTATGGTTGGTTGCTGCTAGGAAGGAACCCCCCACTTGATCCAGAAATATTTAAAGGAGCAGTTGTTTCACAATAACCATAGTCAGAATTTTATACTCCCAGTTTGAGAGATGGGAGCCTGCAAGTGTCACAACTAATGTGCACCTCGGTTTGAATCGGGCAACCTACAGTTATCCAGTAATGGGGTATCTTTCTTAAATTCACATGCAAGAAGCATACCCTGTCGTCGAAGTAGGAGTCCCATGGTATCATAATCAAGCAGTAATTTTAAACAAGCATTGGCATAGCCAATAGGTTTCGCCTTTGGGACCTTATAAGTGTTTAGCCATGCAACTCTTGTTGATGTTGCACCAAGGATATCGTACTGGATAACTAAACACTTATGAGGTCCCAAAGGGGAGACCTATTGGCTATGCCAATGCTTGTTTTTCTTTTTAAAAGGACAAGCAGTGCTATCAGGCTCCGGCTGCCACTTAGTCCACTGCATTCCACGTAGACGCTGCAGCCGTCTTTGAGAGAGGTAGAGAGAGCGAGGTAGAGGCATGCGCGCTGCATCGGCGAGACCTAAAAACCTATCATACGCTATAATGGCAGTTGGCCATAAGGTTACTAGACTATGGCCTTTTAAAAAAAAAAATTATTTAAAGGACCAAACTTCAATTATAATCAATCATCTGCTAGCACACTCTAGAACCTTCCCAGTAGATGTTCACCGCACATCGTGTGTGAAGGGATTCTTCCTGAGCTCTGCTCAGTAGTCTCATTTAAAAAGCATTATTCAACTTTGATATTTCCAATATGTCTGATAGTAATGGCCTTTTCTGTCCCTGCAAAACATGTGGGAAGAAGAGAGTTCATTTGGATGATCTGCATAAGAACTGCCTCAATCCCAAGCATGAGCTAAGGGAGTGCACTTTCTCATCAAAAACTTTGAGGGACAGGGAAGGGAGGGCTACTCTTATGGCTTCAGAAGGCCAAGACTCAGGAAACATCTTCTGAGGAGGACAGTGATCCCTCTGCCAGTTCTCACAAGAGGGCTAGATCTCTTGAAGGAGCTTCAGAGAAGTCCAGAAAATCTATCAAGACTTTCTATCTACCTCAAAGCTCCAAGAAAAATGAGAAAGAAAAAACATTTCCTCTCGGAGACCTTTTTATCTGGTCTGTCGACACCTACCAGACAGCCCTCATCCCTCCTCTACCAACCCAATAAATCCGCTTCAAAATCCCCGTCAATAATGACCTCCGTCGACACCAAGATCATAGACAACCACCACTACCATCTCGTTGACTGCAAAAGACGACAACAGCAGCCATCGACACACCCATCTCGTCGATTAAGATCCAAACAGCCACAAAGTTCCTGTCGACTATGATCCCATCGATTCACTGCCGTCGATGATGGCCCCATCTGTGACGATCCAGTTGACAATATCTCCATAGACGGTGGTCCCGTTGACTGTCGACCATAGTAATTCCTTCAACGACTGCACCATTGACTCCTCCGTCAATGATGATAGAAATCTCCCAGGATATCCAGGACCTCTCGCTTTACCCTGAGATTACTTCATCCAGCAAGGTCTTCACCTGCCTCCTACCCGCCTTCTGGACATTGCGAAGTCAGATGATGACTGTTGCCTCTTTGGCGCAGCTCACAGTCATTCTGAGCTGAATGTGAAATGTCAGGAGGAAGATGGAGTATGAGGACGAAGGACCATATTTTCAACTGTATTCTCCTCCACCTGCAAGGTATTATGAGCCACAAGGATACTATTCTGACCCTCAACCTAAGCGGAACACTTCACATCTTCCTGTTTCCTTGGTTCAGTATCTACAGGCCATGCTCTGACTGTCTGAGGCGCTTTCCACAGCCCCCTGAAGAGCAACCTGCTGGATCACCGCAGCCACCACCTACTACCCCTCTGGTTCCTCCGCGTCTTCCTCTGCCAGCTGCACCTAGGATTACACCTGCATCCCATGTTGCAGTACTGCCCAGAGAGTATCCTTTGTCCTCGGAGGAGGAGGAGAGAGAAGAGGGTTGAAATTTCAGAAGGTAAGCCATCTCTAGATGAATAGGACGACTATGATTCCAACTCCGTCCCCACCTCTTTTTTCATAACCTCATGGATAGAGCCACAAGCAGATTTCACCTTCCAATCTCGGTGAAGCAGTCTGACTGCTTCCTCTACGATTTCAAAGAGCAGGCCAGAATATCGGTATGCTCTATACCGATAGTGGACATTTGGCAGTAAAGATCATGAAAAACCCAGACACTGTACCAGCTGTCCTTCCACACATAGACAAGAAGCACAGAGCTCCTGAGAACTCCCTTTCATGCTGGACAGGACACCCCAAGCCTGATTCTGTGATCTCACAGGTGGCGTAACAGCGGTTGAAAAAACAGTCCACTCCAATTTTTGCACCTGACATGGAGGTACGCCGTCTAGATAACAACGGAAAAAGATTATCGACCATGTCTGCAATCATGGTTTGGGCGGCCAACTCCCTCACCATTCTAGGCCACTGACTGCCAGATGTGGTCTGATATCAGGGATATCATTGATCTCATTCCTGAGGGCAAACTGCCGGAAGCCAGGAAAATCTTGGAGGGTGAGATGACATTGTCTGAAATCATAGACTGCGCCATGGACATCGCCTCTACCAGGCTTCCGTCAGCTAGCTGGTGCAGCTGTCTTAGGACACCAGGGGTGACTAAAGGTGACCTCATTTTGACATGAGGTCCAGTCCAAAATACTGGACATGGCTTACGACGGTGAGACACTATTTGGCAAGCACATGGGCAGTGCTCTCCTTGCATTATGACAGACACCAATACTGCAAAATCTCTAGGCACTCCAATACCACAAGGCACCTTTTCAGACGGGTACAGGCTGTCGTTTCTCCTTATAGGGGTGGATACCAGCATGCACATCAATACCAGCTACAGTGCAGAGCAGGATACCAACAACAACCCTATCGGCAATCCTCTATAGCTGGCTTCTTCATTCAAGGGCCACCTCCTGAGAGCCATGACACCAGTTGCAAACGGTGACCGTCTCCTGCTACCAGCTACAACATCTTCTCATCCCATTGGTGTAAAAAATATCCCATTACCTCCCTTATTGGCAAGCCATCACCTCGGACAGATGGGTATTGGACCTGGTCACCTATGGCCATACCCTGGAGTTTACAGAAAGACCACCAACTACTCCGCCAAAGGGAGCCCCTCCCCCTTGTTTCACTTACTGCGGAAAGAAGCTCTCCTAATGCTCTCAAAAGGGGTGATAGAGAAGGTCCCAAATTTGCAGAGGGGGAAAAGTGTTCTATTCCTGTTTATTTCCTCATCTGCTAGAAATCTGGAGTAGAGAGGAGACCGATCCAAGATCTCAGGCAACTCGACAAATTCCTCTGCAAGCAATCCTTCTGCATGGTAATTCTCTGCAACATTCTTCATCACCTCAACAGAGGAGACTTCCTGACTTCTATAGATCTGGAAGATGCTTACTTCCATATCCCCATCCATCCCAAACACTGCAAATATCTTCATTTCACAGTAGCTGGTACCCATTACCAAGTCAACGTCCTCCCCTTCGGTCTAAAGTCCGCACCTTGGATATTGACCAAATGAATGGCCCCAGTAGCAGCAGCACTCAGGAAGCAAGGTCATCAGATATTCCTATACCTAGGCGACTGGCTGTTAAAAGCCCCAACACCAGGGCAAGCTGTCAAAACTACAGAAAATTGGGTCTCGAGGTTTCGAAACCTGGGCCTCGCGATCAATTGGCAAAAAGTCCTCCACCACTCCTAGTCAAACATGACATTCCTGGCTGGCATGTTTGGCTCAAAGCATTGCAAAAAACAGTGCATTTCTGTGAGACTTTTCAAGTCACTCCCAGGCATAATCTCCTCTGCAATTAGCTTGATCCCCTTGGCACGCCTCAAGTTGAGACTGTTTGTTACAAGAGGAGTTCCAGTTCCAGTGGATACACTCGGAAGGGTCCCTCGAGGACTTGAACTCTCTCTCCTCTGATTTTACCCACGCTGGTCTCACATACCACATCTCTCATGGCCTCGCGTATCTTTCACCAGTGCTGGATTTTATCATCACTATGGACCTCCCTGGAGGGCTGTGGGGGTGGTGGGGGGGGAGGGGAGGGGGGGGGTCACATGCAAGACCTTTAAATCCAAGTCTCTCCCAACAGCTTGGAGCTCAAAGCCATTTTTCTCACCCTGCAAGCAAGCCTTCCTCCCAAGAATCGCAAACTTCTCCGACCAGCATGTATTATATCAACAAACTGGGAAGAACCCGATCTCTCGTGCTATCTCTGGAAGACCCAGAGCTTTGGGATTGGCTCACTGCTCACAGGATATCCTTAAAGGCGGAGCATCTGTTCGGAATTCACAACACACTTGCTGACGCCCTAAGCAGGACCATAGACAGCTGCCACAAGTGGGAACTCGACCAGCAGCAGCAGCTGAAAATGATATTTTTATTGTAGGGGAAATCAACACTACATCTCATTGCGACGGTAACCAATACGAAATGCTTGTTCTCTGGCAGTCGATTTCTTCTCCCAAGGTCGTGGGGCAATGCCCTTTTGATGCACTGGTCTGATTTTTGTATACGCTTTTCCTCCCCATCCTACGATTTCCGGCAGTCCTCATCAAGATGAAGGCGGAACACGCTCGCCTCCTGTTGATTGCTCCCAAGTGGCCCAGACAACACTTTTCAGCGCTTCTACCTCCTTTCAGAGACCAAGCTCATTCGCCTCCTACCAGCGCCATCCATCCTGACTCGAAACAAAGGTCATATATGTCATCCGGAGTCAGTATCTCTCCACTTGCACGCATGGTTCCTGAGTACAAGAACTTCGGAATCTGCGAATCACCAAGAATGTAGAGATGTTCTCTCCAAATCTAGAGTGGGAGGCACCAACAAGACTTCTAGGTGGAAGTGGAGGAGATTGTCAGTGGTGTCAGCAAAAAAACTTGCACCTGTTCCACGCATCTCCTGAGCAGATCTTACCTTCTCTCCCTGGCCAAGTCAGGCCTGATATATGCATCAGTAAAAGTTCACCTATCTGCAATCTCAAGGTACAGACGATCTTCACAGACCGTATCTCTCTGTTCCACAAGGCTCGAAGAACAATTCATTAAAGGACTTTTCAGAACTTTCCCTCTGGTGTGACCCCCCCCCCCTCCCCCGGAATGGCATCTAAATTTCATCCTTTCACAGCTGATGAAGCAGCCTATTGAGCCTAATCATTGGACTGAATTACAGTTTCTCACTTGGAAAGGGGCTCTTCTTGTGCTCACATCTACCAGAACGTCAGCGAGATACAGGCCTTTACTTTCAAGAACCCTTTCTTCGCTTCACGGATGAGTTTGTGCTGCCTAGAATGAACCTGAAGTTCATCCCTAAGGTTCCTTCTCAATTTCGCCAACAACGAGCCTGGCATTCTTTGGACATTTTTCCCTTGCCCAGCCACACTAGCTGAACAGGCTCTTCACACTGTGGTCATTAAACAATGCCTCAAATTATATTTGCAGAGAACTAAGAATGTTCGTGAAACTGACCAGTTATTAGTAGCCTATGGTCAAGGTTGTCGAGGCTCTGCTGTGACAAAACCAACCATCGCAAGATGGATCTCAGTGACCATTCACTTTTGCCATACCAAGGTGGGCAAACCTTTGGCGAAGAAAGCTAAAGCTCATTTGACTAGACCAGTCTCCACTTTGGCTGCTCTGTTCGCAGACATTTCACTGGAAAGGATTTGCTGTGCTGCCACGTGGAAGAGCACCCACACGTTCATGTAGCATTGCTGCCTGGAATCAACGCAGCATGGTGACGCAGCCGTGGGACAGGGGGTATTACGCCATCTATTCCAATACGTGGAGCCTCTTTAGGTAGAAGTGTTTTTACTTTATGTTCAAAGGTTAAATATTCTTTTTTTTTTTTTTTTTTTTTTTTTTTTTTTTTTTTAAACCGTTTATTTCAGAATCCAAAAGATATACAAAGATGGGCCTACAACCTTCAGGCCGGCCGCTAGCAAACAGTAAGAGCAGATAATACAATCAGTAAACACACGCTGCGGCGTGAGAGAGGTCACAGGAGTTGAAAAAAGCGTTGGCAGCCACACCGTCCGGATCCCAACATGACGGTTTCATTTTTATATAAGAAACAAAAAAAAAATCCACAAGGCAGCCAATAGTCAAAGCAGCAGCATGAGCTCCCCTGGGGAGGACCCTACCGATCCACAGGAATAGGGGGGGGGGGGATAGGTCGGGACGGAGACAAAGTGAACTCAATGCCCAGAACCAGGGAGACAAGCCGACGGGGCCAGTGACAGATCAGGCGTCAGCGGCGGGGTACAAATTCCGCCACGGTAGGTGTTCCAGGGGCCCCACACTTTCACCCATTTCCCAGGCTTACCTCTCGCAACATACACTACCTTTTCCCGAAACATACACCAATCCATGTTGTCCTTCCACGCCGAGACCGTTTGCAACCTCTGGGAACCCCACAATTGCGCAATATCGCGCTTGGCCACCATATATCCCAGAGTCACCCACCACGTCTGCGGCACTGAGTAGTCGGTCGGCTCCCACACATTTAGCAGACATCTCCTCGCCTCGGGAAGCAGCGTCACATGCGTGACCGCCTGCAACACCGCATGCACACCACGCCAGAATTGCGCCACCTCCGGGCATTCCCACAAAATATGGAGGAAGGTCCCTGAAGAACCATCCAGCTCCAATCCATCAGCCCCCCACGCCTCACGAAGGCTAGTCAGCAGTCCCGAGCGATCATTGATGATCTTTTTGTAGATTAATGAAATCGTGCCGTCCGGTACATGCCCATCTAGCACTCTATCTTCCAGGGGGGAGTACTCCGGGATGGAGGCAACATCCGGGAATACGGAGCACAGCGCGTGACGGACCTGTATATAGCGAAAGTACTCCCTGTCCTGCAACTGGAATTCCGTCTGCAGCACCCCGAACGTTTTGAATCCCCCCCTCGTCCAGAGATCGCCCACCTTGCTGATGCCTATCATGTCCCACTTCTCAAAACCCTTCGAGGTCCACAGGGAGCCCAGCCGCTCAGATGCATACAGTGGCGTCGCCCGAGTCAACCGATCCTTCCACCCCATCGCCAAGTTTGCCGCGTGCCACACCCGTACCGCGACCCGCGTAGGGCCCGTCAGACGTGCGTCAAGCGATCTAGAATAAAGCGCCCGATTATAGTCGCCACCCGGCAGTAGCAGTTTATCCATTTCAAAGGCCGGGTTAAGAGCGGGCCCATAAAGGCCGTGGTTTATCGCAGCCAGCTGGGAGGCCCAGTAATACCGTTTGATGTCTGGGAGGAAAGGTTAAATATTCTTAATGTTGATATGTGACTACTTCACCTTTCTCTCAATTTCGCTTAGTAAAAAAAATTAGTTAAATGGTAATCTCACTGTACATAATGAAGATGTTTGTATGTTTACATATGTAGATTAATGTTTTCTGTCTTTACCCTCTTTTAAGACATTACTTGCAAATGTATATTAATGTTACCCACCATCCACTAAGGGTACTTACATTTATCTTGCAACTACATGCTATTTGGATTCAAGCATGCAAATCTATGAATGATACACCAATACTGGATAAGAAAATAAGTTACTTACCTGGAATTGCAGTTTCCAGTGTTGGTATCTTTCATAGATTCAAATGCGACCCACCCTCTTCCCCGGAGAGGCTCCCCTAATGCCTTGGGTATTGCTCCAGCTTGTGCTGGAAAATCTGAGGGACTCAGCCACTCTTGGGAAGGTTCTAGAGGGTGCTAGCAGCTGATTGATTATAGTGAAATTTATTTGAAAGTTTGTCCTTTTTTTAAGGAACATAGATCGGTTAGTAAACCCATGGCCTACAGCCATAATAGCCTATGATACATTTTATTACTGCTTTATTATAATACCGGGAATGACTCGAGCATGTGAATTTATAAAAGATAGCAATACTGAATAACTGCAGTTACAGGTAAGTAACTTATTTTCTTTTCCACTGTTTCTTCTTTCATTAGTAGTAGTTGCAGGGCTAATATTTTTGTAAAGCTTGGGAGAATGTACTTAAGTTTTCTCAGCTTTACCTACTATATCACATATATTCCAAGTCCTTTCTTCCACTTACCTTCTGTCTAGTAGAGGGCCACCTGACTGAGTCAACTCCAGAGGAGAGTTCTTCTGTGCCAATTACAACATTCTTTAATACATAGCGGATACCATGTTGTTGATGTCCCTCCCTTGTAGCAATTATACATTTCTTGTTAATTATGCCTGGGTGGGATATGTGACCTCTTGTAGATTCAAGCAACCATGCTGTGTCCTGCCCAACATTTCTCCTTTCCCAGTACGTTTTAGCTGCCATCTTCCAATCTATCATAGTGACCACCTGGTCTCCAAGGCCTTGCACCACCTCCCTTTAGTCCCCTTTTGATCTCCCCAGGGATACTCGCTCTCCAGTGGTCTTGAATTGCACCACCAAGCACTTCAGTCTAGATTCAAGACGAACGGATGATGCCAGAGGGTCCCAACCACCGCGTTTTCATTGGCAGTGCATATGCCCCTTTCATGTGCCTTAAAACACTCCATATTGTGACCTTCTCTAGAACGGTGCCATTGTTGGCTTGGAGTAAAACTGGATCGGATTTCCCCACCACCTAGCAGTGCCATAGCAGTGCTTAAAAAATTCCAGCATCTCAGACTACCCATACCTTGAGTCAGTTGGACCGGCAAGTGATCACACTGTTTGGTAAGATGACCGCTTTCTCAGCTGCTTGTAGCAAATCGGCAGTTAACAAAACCCGGTCGATCCTGGATGATGCCTGGTGCACTATTGATGTCCGAATACTATTGTTACCATACATTTTAGCAGCTGACAAAGGACCAGAAACGGCACAATGTCCAGGCCGACTGGGGCAAGAATTTTGGAACCAAACAGGTCTAAAAATTGATCTGTGCTTGCGTAAAGTCTGCTGTACAGGTCATTTGTCACTCTGATAATTTGCTAGTATATCAAAAAAAGTTGCCTCATCAATATAAGGACCGTACACTTAAATCATTCCCCCCTTGTGTTCTGCTGCTGTCAGGCAGAGCTATAAGATGTCAACTATACATAATTCCCATAAGGCAGGACTTTTTCATTTCTTTAAAGAAGAGCAGCTAATAACTGAGCTCCACCAGAACTACAGTACTCTAAACAAATCGCCAACATTGTGATTTAAGTAACTAATAAACAACTGGTTTAGTCAGTAGCTACTCTTCACAGCACAGATGTGCTCATATTCTGGACTTTTGCACCTCCAGATAAGTGCCCTGTATTCCTTTCCTGTGCTCATATACATGCTCTGCAGACTCCTGTTATCTAAAGCTGGCCCTGGACGATTGCAGCTTGTTATCTTCGAAGACGTTCGTCACAAGACCTATTGTGACTCCACCCTTGGTCCACAAAGCACCCGGACTCTGACTTCACTGCAGATTGTTCTCTTCCGCCATCTGGCTCAGGTGTTCCTGTACGCAGCCCTGGAACCGGTGGGTTCTTTGGTGCCAGTTGCTCTTATTCGACCCCTGTGACTGAAGGGCATTATATGCGCTGAGTTTTTCTTGCAATGCCAGAGACTTCTTCCCTATAGCACCAACCATTATCCCTCAGCACACCATGCCTGCAGGCTCACACCTGGCTTAGGAAGACTGAGTCGATGACCAGCAAGGCTGTGCCAAAACACATCAAGTCACACCACACTTCTATGCTTCAAAAAGGTCCACTCTGAGTTGAAATTGATGCTGAAAGTGCCACCACAGCCAGTGCCGAAGCCTCCCTTGAGGCATAGATTGGAAAAGACTAAGGGCTCCCTGGCGTCAAGATTCTTTTGAGGGCAAGGATTCACTGCAGAAAAAAGTGTGTATCCCCCTAGACAGTCAAGATTCTCACCAAGTCCCTGGCTCTGGAGCTACCTTAAATCCCAAAGAAAGGCAGGCTACCCTTTGTATAGGAAACTTGTTTCAAGACTTTCAGGCCACCTGCCCCAAAGAGGGTTGGAGACTGAGCTATGGAGGCTTCATCGCTCCTGCCTTTGCCTCCACCACCTCCAATCTCAACCATCATGTTATGAGCTGCAGAACACCGACTCAAATCTCAGCAGTGCTTACCCCTTCCACAGGACCCATATGATAAGCCTTTTATGCCAGGGGATGGAGAAGATCCCATAGGTGGACTATCGGGTTGATCTCCCGGACAGCTGACCTAGTCTGTTACACCACCAAGGTCCTGTCTCCTGATGCTACTGCTACCTACTGTATGGTTATTCAGAGGGCTACCCAGCATTCCAATGTTAAAACGCATGTCGTGCAGAGAGTATGATTTCCTACTTGAAACGATCTCCAACAGTTATGCCAACTTTGCTAGTTCCATGGTTAAGAAAAAAATGGACGCCTAAAATCTTGCTGGGAACAGGTTCCCCCTGATCATGTATACAGCATGCAAAAAAGCCTTGGTGCAGGCAACGGGGCCCCTGAGGAGTCTAAGCACATAGATGCATCAGACAAGTGCATAGCGCTTGGGCCACCACCCAATGGGGCGTATCGCCAATTCTGTGGGCGATGTACCAGTCATCTACGGAAATATTTTAAATAATTGGGAGGAGCACATCAAGCACCTCCCAGGCTCACAGGAAGCTAGTTTGAGATCTGATTGTGGAAGGCAAGGTGATTTGCAGCCCCAGCAGTGGGTGTGCTCTGAATGTGGCTGACACCTCCAACAAGGGAATCAATCTTCGCAGGCATGCTTGGCTTAAAACCTCAATGTGCCATTTAAAGCTGAGCATATGTTCAAGCCTCATATGGAGCATAAGCTCGAGAAAATCTAGGACACCAACATCGTGAAATCCATGGGTGCCCTGCATTCCCAAAGTTCCAGGACTGCCTTTTCCTGATGAAAGCTGCAACCTTAGATCAGAGACCAACCTACCATCGGCAGGCCAAACAGCTTTGCTACAGCTTCACCACAAATGCTTCCATCTTCCCCCACTTCTTGTCATCCTCTAATTTAAAAAAAATGTAGAATTTATTTATTCTGGCATGTCATCGTAAAACTCCCACTCATTTGCAACTTCAACTGCTGTGCTTCCAATTTACAAATGGATGCCAATTTCGAAGTATCCATGTTTTCAAGATCGGGGGGGGAAAAAAAAACCTGAGTGATAAGTTGAGATATGCTTGTTTTTCTTCCCTTTGTAAACATAACAATCAAATGAAAACGAGCTTGCTACCATATATATATATATATATATATATATATATATATATATATATATATATTTTTTTTTCTTCCCTTTGTAAACCTAACAATCAAATGAAAACGAGCTTGCTACCATATATATATATATAGCATCAAGAATGCCTTTCACTCCTGTCTTGAGCGAAAAAAAGATGAAAAAACTAGGTTTTTAAAAAACCCTCTCCCACTAATCTAGTTAGTGGCATGCTTCATCATTGGGTTTCCACCCAAGACGTGTAGTGCATCTTTGTGAGTTAAAACTGCCTCAAGAAGATTCCCCCCTTAAGAATGTTTCAATTCTGGATACCTTGGCTAGGCTTAAAATTGGTGATGGTGGATGTGATCTAAGATTATTATGGTCTCCCACATCCTAGGTTGACATGTTTCAGCAACAAATACATGCTTGCTCGGTCACAATGGCATTCTTTAGAACCAGGTTGCTAGGAAAAACCTAGCTCGAGGTTGCATGTGCGCTAAGGCATGTGATATTGGTGCTCATGGTTCGTAACTTATGATTTCACCAACCTTCTCAATACTCTAGGGAAAATATAATTTAAAAAAGGCATTATTCCGACATCATGGTAACACACAGCATGGTAGAAATTATGCATTCAACTCACAAAGAGCCCACGGGTCCAGGGTATGAAACTACTGAGTATGTGGAACAGATATACCTAACACCAAGATAGAGACAGAGTGGAGCGGGGAAGGTATCCCTTTTTAAGGACAGTTCCTCTCACCCACCAGAGGTGTCATGCCTCATCATAGGGGTGCCTCCTCTCGTCAAGAACCTAGTCTTGACGCGGGCTACAACCCCCTCTCTACAAGGGAGGAGCTCAGGGATGTTTTTTTTTCAATTTAACCACATGGGTTGTACTAAGAACCCTGTGTGAGCGTAATGTGTGAAAAATGTGTTGTGCAGTGCTAGCGTGAATTGAAAAGCGAGTTAAAACTGCCTACAGAGCTAGCTATCGGAAACTTTATTAAACTACCCTGTGACAGGATTAAAAACAATAAGCTGGGTTATGAGACTGTCAGAATTCGAGACAGCTGCATTAACAAGATCCACATGTTTCGGCCTTTAGTGACCTGTCAAAGTGACTTGGCCTTCATCAGGATCAGGGAAACAGCTACTGCAACAAGTGAACGTGGTGTAAAAGAAATCAGAAAAAACGGTGATGTATACTGAACCAGAGATTCGTGTGTTCATTGAGTCCACCACTAGGACCTATAGTGAAACAAAGAACACCAATGGTGTTGGTGCTAGGTTATGCCACATACAGATCAAAAGGGCTTTTGAACTACCCACTGTTGGGTAGAGACACAATTAAAAGTATTGAAACATTGGTACAGGGCGGCACTTACCTAATTCGGTTGATATAGTTACCGCTTCTGTCCGGGGCTATTTTAGCCAAAGGTAGGCATGCTAACCCAACCTGGAAAGGGGAATAGGTGGTATCAGCAAGGGAGGAAGAGGAGCGCAGATATCCGACAGAGTTCGGATATTCATTAGTCAGGAATGGGGTAAACCGGGCGTCTGTTTTGTTCAAACTGGAGTACCGACACGGCCAGGAGTATATCATAATGAGGGGCTACTCTTAAAGGAGCTGTGTGCAGAGTGAGACCCATGCTGCGTCATCGTCACGTGTCACAGCAATATAATGTAGCGTCAAAACAACCCCCTATGTATAACCCGGGGTAAGACCGCAGCTATCCAAGGTGGACTCATGGATAAACCCAGGGAGGATGCGCATGAATGGACTCAGACAAGCTATGGGCGCCATTTGAGGGGGAGAAACCAGAAGGAACTGTAGACAGTACAAGTGCTCCCTGGCAAGGAGTGCATCCGTATAGATAGAAGCCCCGTTGTAAGACAGTGGAATGGCGGGCTCGCGGTTCTATGTGCGGGTCTCTGGAGCGTGTAAAACGCTCTGGATAGGATTCTTATCCTTAATAGGGGCCCTGCACATGGGCAAGTGTATGCGGGGCCCTGTCGGGGAGTGCGTAGCATGACAAAGTGCTTCACTGGTGCGGTCAAGGCTGGACGCGGCAAGGAAAGTGAACTGGGGGTGGTGGTCCCTGTCTAAAAGTCTTAAGGCACCGCAAAGCCTAGAGCAAGGAGGTCGCGGCTAATGCAAGCCAGGGATGGGAACGCAACCCGGGCAAAATAGGCGAAGTAACTTGCGGCTCTGATGTAGCGTGCTCTCTAGCGTGTGTCCAACCGGCAGGATACGCTATGAACAAGCATTTGCAATGCAATAGGTCTCGCATATGAGAGAGTTTGAGCTATTGGCATTGTAAATGACAGTGCCTTTTATTTATGTTTTGAAAACCTGCAAGCGGTGCCTAAACACTTTGTACTTATAGTTGTTGCTTACGAGAAGCAAGGCGGGCAGTAACTGCGCCTCTTCTACTGCCAGCCTTACTTCTCGTAAGCAATGATTATAAGTACAAAGTGTGTGTTTAGACACCACTTGCAGGTTTTCAAAACCTAAATAAAAGGCACTGTCATTTACAATGCCAATAGCTCAAACTCTTGCAAATGCGTGACCTATTGCATTGCAAATGCTTGTTCTCTTTTCTGTTTTTTACTCCTCTGGATTTTATGCTACTAGAGGTGGGGGCTGGGATAAAGTCGTGATCACTAGGGGGACCCACTTTATTAAAACGCCGAAGTAAAGACACCTACGCAGATCTTTGTGTATCCTGCAGGTTTGAGGCCATAATAGTGGTAAGTTAACCCTGGTGGTTAATGTGATCATCATGCAGCGACCCTACAGGTTGCAAGTTACAATGAGTAAGAAGTAATGTGATCACTTCAAAGATCCCAATATAACATGCAGGGCATACGTTTGAATCCTGGGGCTTCAAGTCATATTTTATTACACGGTTGATGTAAATGGTAATTAAGAGTGTACCTAGACATGGCGGGATATACCCGGCATTCTCACAGACCATGTTTAGAGCTACATATACATCTTGCGAAGGCCACAAAAATAAGTGAGTTGCTGGCCTGTTAAGGGAAGTGTTTGCATCCATCCTGCGGGCACAGCTAAGCACACAGTGAATGTACACAGTGCCTTGTGGCGTTTGAACACTACCGGGACACAAACAGGGTGATCCCAGGTGACTGGGCCGTATCTAGGCAAAGAACTGCTAGATTTTGAATATTCCTGGGTCCCCCACTAACCCAGCACTGCTCTACGAAACCAGTTGGATTAGCGCTTCTGGAATCGGTGATTTTTGGAAAATGTAAGTCCTGGACTGGAATATGGCGTATTGCATGGCATGGAGTTATATGGATACCGTAATCACAGAGCTGTCGTTTCCTAAATCCATGTCAGAAAAGTATACCCAGTCAATGATTTTTCTTTGCATTATGGGATTTTCAGTGCTAGTTTTATAATGAGATAAACGCGACTACAAAGTCCAGCAAGCAAAGAAAAAGCCTGCACTGATTCAGACTCGCTCATAGAGCCGTGGAACACAAGTTCTGTTATCTCTATGCTATTTATAAATCAGAGAAATCCTACTATTTATTGGCCTAAGTATGTTGGCAGGTATGTTTATTTGGTAGGGATGGCTCGTACGCAACAGCGTCTTTTCAGCAACTGACCGACTCCATGTTTACTGTGCAGGATCGCCCTTAACTCTGCCCCCCTTGTTCCTTTCACAATATCTGTTCTCGAGGCGGGCTGTTGGGTATTTATATAACGTATGCGGCAAATTGAAAAGCATATGGTTGTTTATGTGCTCATCTGAGCAATGAGTTAACCGAAGCTCTGCAGTTTCCCAGGCCCGTGAATGAGTAGTTCATCCAGTCAGTTTTTTACAGTGCATTCTGGGACTTGTAGTCCTGATTTTCTAATGGAGTCTTGGGCTACACGTCCCATAATGCAAAGCTAAAACCTTGCCTGGATGATCTCTATCGCACGCATGAACGACCTGAGAGTTTCGGGTAAAATGCGGAGAGTTGGAAAGGAAGCGATTTGACGATTCGCAGGAAGCTGATGCTGCGGGCCATGGGCAAAGTGAAAGTGCGGTTTAAAGTTGACGACCACGGTTGGTACAGAAAAGACTGATCCGTTCTGACTACATAGCATAAGCTTCTTACACCGTGACTTTCCGACCCCACCCGCAAGTGCTTTGTTGGCTGCCCTTTTCACTCCTTAGTGACTGCGGAGCAGTGGCATGGAGGCACTGGAATGAGATACAGTAAACGCACAGCACATGCGCAGATCCCTGAAGGGAAGGCGTGGGCGCTTTCAGCACGGACTTCGCCTTCAACTTACCTAGGGCAGCACAGGCAGTCTCAGGTGGGAGTAGAACTGTGAGCCGCGCCTTCTCGATACTACACAGTAACCTTTACAACCCGGAAGCGCGGAACAGCAAAGTGCAGCTGGGCTCTGTGCTGTTAGGAAGAAGACCCAGGAAGCATAGGGTGAACAGCCATCCATCCACCGGTCACAGGACCAGCAGGCCTCATTCACAGGACTTCAGTCGGTTGTCACAGGTGAGGCTGAGACCGTCAAAGGGACCACAATTAACAATGTTAAAAGCTGGTCGTTGAATAGGCTGAAAGTATGGTCACGCATGCCTGTCAACTCACTCTGACAGACGGTGCCACACACTTTTGAAAAATAATCGTCATCCAAAACAAGCAACAAAAAGACGCGCGGCTGCGAGACGCGCTCTGTGGTGGGGGAGGAGCATTGAGGCGCAAAAGTGAAAGCAGGCTGGCTGGCGAGTGGTGTGCGATGTGCACGCACCATGACGAGAGAGGAAAGCCATATGGCGCCTCTGCTCGTCATTGTGCGCGTAACCGCACGCCCGTCGGCAGTGCACGCGCCAGTGGGCTGAAGCGCTTCCCCAAAAGTGGATTGCATGGCGGCACGATGCACGTGATTGTGCGCGTGCTCGCCATGCAATCCACTTTAGGGAGCACTTTGAAATGCCCCGGGGCACTTTGAAATGCCCCTTTACTAAAGTCTCGCATAGCGATTGCTATCGCAATAGCTAGGCGAGACCTAAAAACGTGCTAGAAATGATGCCTTGCCAGCACAGCGCTACTGCCATGCTACTGTGCCCATCATGCGTGAGCACATTTCTCTGCACCAATACTGCACGTGTGGTAACTGTACACTGACCCAACCATGAAGAATATCGTGCCATAAGGTGTTTATGCCTCCATTGGAGGGGGGTGTAAGTGTCTCCCCAAGAAGCATGTCCATGTGTGGGATATGGCGGAGATAGTGCGACGCATACGCTCATGCATCGCAGCATGCGGCGTAACGGAAGATAAAAGCATTTGTGCACATCCCTTTCTCGGTGTTGTCATTCTTGACCTACTTATATTGCTCTTATTTCTGGCGACATGGAGCACGCGACGGGGTGGAGCCTGTAGTCACGCACTGTGGGGATAATGCTAATTTTCATAGAGTGCCCCAATAATTGTGCGCAAATATTGCTGGTATCTAAATCATGTTCTGGTCCGGCAATATAGGACAAGTCTCTAGTGTGGCCCTCTCCCCCCCTATTTACTTCGTCAAGGCATCTTGTCCATCTTCTGGAGATCTAGATGGTACTCGCCCTGTAAGCGGTGTGGACTAACTATTACCACTGGCATATAGGGGATGAGCTTTTCCGCATCTGCAGGTGGACGTTGCTATACGTCATGCGCTGGACAATGTGTGTCGAGTGAATGCTCGTGGGTGTGAGCTTGTGTATCAGCCCCAAAGGGGTGAGGTTTTGGGGCACCCTTTGTTTTCCGATCAATGTGGCAACAGAACATAGGAACAAGGGGTAAAAATGCTGATAGGCGGGCCGTTTCTACCATTAGGCAAGACTAGGCGGCCGCCTAGGGTGGAAAAAGGGGGAGGGCGGCAAAAAACATGAGTTTGGGAATATGTAATGCATTAATTCTTCTAGCCTGGATGACAGGGGGAGAGAGTTATGGTAGTAAAAGGGAGGGGGCGGCATTTTTCAATTGTCGCCTAGGGCAGCAAAACACCTAGAAACAGCCCTGCTGATAGGCATTCGCACGATGCATGTATCACGCGAAATAGTCGTGCCACTTATTGTTAACATTTGCTTGTAATCATCAATATCCAAAATACATATTAATAGGGTCAAGGGCAAAAGTAATCTGTGTATCAGGATGTCTGTTGGTCAAATTACAGCTTATATGTTGGATGCCTCAAGCTAGCTTGCACTACACTGCCACGATGCCATACACAAACCCATTAAACACGCACTACTACATTAATTCACCCACCTACATATTAATCTCATTTCCATGCAGTGTGCTCCTACATTTTCAAGGGCGTATCTTCCATTGATGCAGCAGCACCAGAGCCATATTCACTGTCATATGCACTTTTCATCTCTACGACAGTTGTGTTTTTTTGCACCTGTGTTACTTTTAAACAATCGCAAAACATGATCATTCTCTTTCTGCAAGTCCTTAAACCACTTCTCCATTTACCTTAATTTTCTTTTACACCATCATCTACATTTGTAGTTTCAGCTTCTTTTTCAAGAAAATAAAAAAAATGTTTTTTGTCACACATCCTCCCACTACACAAACATGACTATCCATCGTTAACCTACACAAATAAACTTAATGAGACGTAGATTCATTATGTGCAACAGGGCCAGTAGCACCGTGACACAAAAACACAGACCATACAAAGAAATGTTTTTTCGAAAAATCCAAATCCGAGCACTGGAACCCATTTCCTAATCTACACTGAAGCCAGTAACACCATGCCTATGCTAATACATGTCTTTTACCATATTGGGTCCCTGCTTGGTTGTCAACCAAAAAATAGGCAAACATGTTCTTCAAAAACAACACCCCACCCATCGCTGCTCTTCTAAGAAACTCCAACCACCTCTTTCTTCCCTATCCTTTGAGCTTGCACTTCCAGGAGCGTACTTTATATCCAAACAGCAAGTGCAGTGACACCAGGACAATAAGAACTCATGGAAACTTTAAACCTGCGCTAATGCTACAGTTTACTTTTTCAACAGATAAAAAGGACACAATTCCTTTACTTGCACTAGGGAATACCACACATTGCCTACATCATAATGTACATCTCGACTCTAGCTCCTTGTTAAAATACAAAGTATGCTCTTTCATAGCCATTGTTTACTAACACCACAACTTAGCACACTTCTTTGGGCATACACACCAACAACACACCTCTCTGTCATTCTAAACTACACTCAACAGACCATGCATTACTTTGGTGCAACAGGTAAAGTGGCACCATATCCAGCACAATAAACCTAAACCAAAGCTTCATTTCACCCATCTACATATTCCTCTTCTGTTCCCAGCCTTACCTCATCCCCCCACTTCCCCATGCTTTCACAAAGTCCTAACTTCCATTTATGCAGCACTTCTTCTGGCTGCAGGACTGTAATTTCACTCCATTATGTTTTTATGCACAAATTGTTACTTTTAGCTTCCTGCTACTTGTAAACAGACACCACAATCTTAGAGCCACTGTGAGAATCTCTCCTTCACCCACCCACCCACCAATAGGTTTAAGCTTCCCCCAACGCCCCTCTCCCTTTGCAGCTTCAAACTTTCACAAACTGCTTGTAGGTTCTTTTAATAATTGGTCCGACACTGTGTCTACCTACACCTCTCGTGGTCCCCTCATACTCAAACAACAATTACACTGCATCCTTCACGCCCTTCCGCCACGGACAACAATTTAAACAAACTTATGCTGTTTGAGGCTCTGTCCTTCACTTACTAAATCAGGTAAACAATAAAACATACCTTTTGCCATTTAGGTTGAAGCCTACCAGACCACGCAGCCGTGTAGTTTGCTAACAACTTCTTGGACATTGAGAAAGCTTCCCTGAGAATGCATTCCGCCCACTGCTTACTATTGGCTTTGTAACTCATATTTTCTGTCTCTATTTGCATTATGCTGTCCAGCTTGAGTTTGTACCTTCCTTTGCCCAATTCTAATTTACTGTATTCTTCCACCAGTACTGGTTTTCTGTAAGAAAGCTTTTAAATCTTGTTCATATCTTGTCACATTAGCTGTGCATTCAAAGACAGAGGTCAAATGTCGGGCTCTGTCTTCCAGAGGGCTTGATGTTTACTTTTCTTTCTCTGACTTCAAAGTGAGAGGATTTATGTGACATTCAGTCTGGCTACTAAGGGGTGTGCTTGAGTAAGGCCTTCCAATGTTATTTTTTTTCTAGCACATAACATTTAAATGTCTGTAAATTAACTGTCTATTTCAGAATGTGTCAGAATTAGAAAAGCACAAATAAAGCACATTTTTGGGTAATTCTGAAGTGCTATGGAAACAAATATTGTAATACAATCAAAACAAATCAATACACTAGGTGACGACGTTCTCACACATTATCATTTGGGTGCTGTATACGTTTATCAGAAAAACTGTATGTCTGTGCAAATGTAATGGTCATTTCAATTAAAAATGTGTTGTCTGTAATGTCAGTGTGCTTCCACACCATGCATGCTCCACTTTAACCCCTTCCACTCTACTCTGCACCACTCCACACTACACTGCTCCACGCCACGCCACCCTACACTGCGTCACTGTAGTCTACTCTGCACCATTCCACTCTATGCCACTTTGCTGTACACCTCTTTACTCTGCACCACTCTACGCCAATGCACTCTACCCCAAACTACTCCACATCAAACAACTCTATTATGCACCACTGCACTCTTGGGTACTTCACTCTATGCCACCCTACTGTCCAATACTACACTCTACGCCTATGCAGTCTACTCTGGATCACTCCACTCTGTACCACTCCACTCTATACCAATGCACTATATGTCAATCCACCAGAATCTACTCTGCACTCTACGCCACTCTGCTCTACGGCACTGTACTCTACCGTGCTCCACTCTACGCCAATGTACTCTACACCACTGTACTCAAAACCAATGCACTTTACACTGCACTCTGTGCCAATCTACTCTACGCCAATATAGTCTACTCTGCAACACGTTATGCCCCTGCACTCTACACCACTCTATTCTACTCTGCACCACTGTACTCTACGCTTCTGTTCTCTACACCACTGCACTGCCCGCCACTCTACTATAGACCACTGTGCTCTACGACAGTCGACTCTGCAACACTGCACTCTATGCCATTGAACTCTATTCTCTACCACTCTATGCGAATGCACTTTACACCACTAAACTCTGCATCACTCCACCCTACGACACTGCACTTTACTGTGCACCTCTCTACTCTATGCCATTTCACTCTACGCCACTCTACTCTGCACCACTGCACTCTATGCCGTTGCACTGCACTCTGCACCACTCTACTGCTCTGTACGCCAATACACTGAACATCACTCTCCTCTGCATTTCTCCACACTACGCCACAGCACTCTACGCCAATCTACTCTAAGCCACTCTAACCTACTCTATGCCACTGCACTCTACTCTGACACAGTCTACCCTACACCAATGCACTCTACCACATTCTACTCTGCACCACTGCACTCTTCACTTCACCACTCTACTCTGCACCACTGCACTATACTCTGCACCACTCTAATCTACACCACTGCACTCTACTCCACTCTCCTATAAACCACTGCACTCTACGCCAATGCACCTAACACCACTTTATTCAAAACCAATGCACTTTATGCTACTGCACTCTATGCCAACTACTCTGCACCTCTGCAGTCTATGCCACTATATCCTACTCTGCAGCACTCTACGCTACTGCACCCTATCCCGCGGCACTCAATGCCACTGCAAGCTATGCCATTGTACTCTGCACCACTCTACTCTATGCCACTGCACTCTCCAACATTACTCTGCAAGACTGCACTCTTGGCCACTGAACCAGTCACTCTACTCTGCTCTCCATGCCACTGCAAGCTACGTCATTCTACACCATTGCACTCAGTGTCACTTCACTCAATGCCACTCTGTTTTACTCTGCACCACTGTACTCTACGCTACTGCGCTGTACGCCAGTCCATGTCACTTCACTCCACTGTGTTCTACAAAGCACTACTCCACACAACGTCACTCCACGCCACTCAACTCTACAACACTCTTCTCACTCTATGCCATTCCACTCCCCTACACTATTCCACTCTATGCCACTCCACTCTGACAATCTACTCCATTCTGCACCATTGTACTCTACAACACTCTTCTCTACACCACTCCACAACACTCTACTATGACACTGTATGCCACTCAACTTTACTCCACTCTATGGCCCTCCACTCTACGACACTCCACTCAACACCTCTCTACGCCACTCCACTTTACAACAGTGTACGCCACTTTCCTTTACCTCACTAAATTTTAGCCACACAACAGCAACCATGCTGGTATGCAACATGTCTAAAACATATTGGCAAAGCCAATAGCTCTTCCATAGGCGAGACCTCTTGGCTTTGCCAATGCTTGTTTACCCTCAAGTTGTCTGTTGTTTCTTCCTTCCCATACTCCTTCCTGTTGTCTGCGTTGCCACCCCCCCCTAACATCCACCATAAGAAAAGAAAAAAAGCACTATGACGAAGCCAGCGCTGGCCGCGTCATAGTTCTTTTTTTAGGTCTCGCCTGAGCCAGCGCATGCGCTGCCCTGCAAGACATTTAGTAAACGGGCTTTAAAAAGTCAGACCACAGCTTTTTGGCTTGCATAGAGCGTGCAGTTACGCTCACAATGATGAGCAGAGGTAATGGCTTGCCTCTCTCGTCATGGTGCGCGCACACCACTCGCCAGCCTGCTTTCACTTTTGCCATCGTGCGCCTCTCTGTCTTGCTCTCCCCTCCCCCACCACAGAGCGTGTCTCGCGGCCGCGCGTCTTGTTTCATGTAAGTTTATTTGTGGCTCGCCGAAATCGGCCACACGACTTTATTTTTTCATATGTCTTTACTTTCAGCAGTACAATGGCGACGTGTTTTACAGAGCACCATACAGCATTTTGTTCATTTAGTGGTGAAAATATTTATTCATAATCAGAACCTACGTAGAGCACTTTACAAACTGACTTGCTCCTAGGTGCTGATAATATTAGGTGGTAATTTGCAAGTCAATGGCACTAATTTGATCATCTTTGAATGCTGTGCTGAATTGGACGCACCAGTATTCGAACCTGTGACTTTCAGGGTTCGTACATACATATAAAATGGATTCCTCACTCGAAGCAGCAAAAGGCATGCTTTTGCGCCTGCCCCACAAACGTCTCTCATAAAAACACATTTACATCGGTTGGTTTATTGAAAGCAGCACATTCGCCTTGCAGTCTTCCATCGTAGGCAGTGTGCCGCAAACTATTACTCAAAGACAAGACACACTAGATGTCAGTTATCGTAACTGTCAGGTCGAATGGCCATTGCTAACAGAAATGACCTCGCAAAGGCATTCTTTAGCGAGCCTTTGGGGCGTGTAGATGTTATTCTTTATAGTCAATCTTCACCATCCCACTTCCAATTCTAGGGTGTCAAACCGTGGAATAGTGGTGGGCCAGTGATGTGCGTGTGTGAGCAATGTAGGTGCGCCTGTAATATCTGACTGTTTTGGTGAAGTGTGTCAGTGCTGTATCGGAGAGTGAGGTCACTGCTGTGTTTGTGGGCGTATGACCGATGGAGGCCGGTGCTCAGTTGCTTGGTATGCAGCCCATGTACCCCTGCAGTCATGATGATGATATGTGCTTCCTCTGCAGCTCCATCTCTTTCTGCGAAAAAAACAATTCGGCAGAAGACACTGTGACCTGATTTACATAAGGTCAGTAATTTAATACTTGAAACGCGATGGCATGTCATTGCTTGAGTAAAAGGTTGTTAATGCCACGGGGTTCTTTGAAAAAGGAATTACCACTGCCATTCCACTAATTTCCACAATTGGAGTCTGTTCCGAAGGAATCACCACTGCTATGGTGTGAAGTTTCACAACGGAGTTCTCGGACAAAAACACTTCCTGACGGTGGGCCTGCCATAGGGAACTTCTTGCAACTCGCCACTGCTAGCAGTGTAAGTATAAAAATAGTGAGGGATGAAACGCTTGAATGATTGCAGTGTAAGTGTAAACAAGCATTTGCAATGCAATAGGTCTCGCATTACGGAAAGTTTGACCTATTGGCGTTGCAAATTTTCTACATGGCACTACTGTTTTGCATTAAACTAAAATTATTCTATTAACCCTTGCTACCTATACAATGCAAAAAGAAGGGCATTTTATATATCCTGTACGGATTATAGGTAATCGCCTATCACTTTTTTGTGTTAAAGACCTGAAAAGAAATGTGCCTTGGGTATATGCTATTCGTTGTGTTATTTCAAATGAAGTTGACTGGCCTTAGATGTGTAAATTACACGACACAGGTGATCACTGTACAGGGTACAATGTATGTTAATAAAGTAGCTGCATGAAGGTAAAAAGAGTGTTTTATAGAAATTGTGTTGTAATATTTTTCCTTAATAGAAGGGAATCATTTCCCCTTTCATTGCAGAGGATGTAATTATAATCGTTTTATCATTATTAGATGCTCAGTTATGGCCTTATACAGTATATTAATGGGAGAATGCAAAATAAATTTTTAATTAAGTAGGAAGTTTAGCTTTCAAAGTTATGAAAAAAAGCTGTGATGTTCCAGCTTGTCTGATTAAAGTACAACAATTATCAATCAGATCATGTTTTGTGTAAGTGCCAACTCGCGTGCAGGCCTTCCTCCTCTTTTCCTTTTAGTCAATATTTATAGGGGTCAAAGGTAAGTCTGATAAAGATATTACATAGATATACATAGATCATGCTTTATCTCCACAGACCTACTGCAGCCTTCTGATATCGTAATTGCAGAGCATAATCTGATGGAAACTGCTCTCCTCTGCAATTAGAGGCAAATTAAGAACTTTGAGAGTGGAAACAAACACAGCTGCTCCGTGGAGTATTCTGAACAAATGGAATCAACAATAGGATGATTTTTCTGGCATTGCACTATGCAGGCGTGAGTTTTTTTCACTCAATTCACCTCAAAGTTTCAAGTACAAAGAGTGTCCCATAAATATAGTTAGGGGGTTGAAGGGGGAGGGGCGTTCTTTGTATGACCACCTTTTAATAAATAATTATTGCTGTGTGCATTTACTGCGATGTTTACTTAGCAGACACAACCCCTCAAATTTCCAACATCTGCCCGCGATGAATAATGCAAATAAGGCTCGGCTGAGGAAAGTTTAAATCCACTAGCAGGTCTCAGCAGTTTGAACTGGTTGCAGAGCTGATGTGAGAGACATGCAGTGTGGGCGCGCCTGTAGCCTTTCACGCTGTTGACCTGGACGTTTCCGGTGGTGAAGTCTGTGATATGTGCTACTGATCAGGGTATGGACGGAGGATCATGCCTACTACTGTTCCTGCTATGTTCTACTCATGCCTTTTTGGGGCAGGGGGAGCAGGTGGTGGAAGCTTGACTGGGCCCTGCATTTGCTGGCAAGAGGGAGACAATTTACTCTGGGAGCAGAACATACCAAGCAGAACATTCTCACCTAGCATTAGCGACATGGAGGACTCAGAGAACGACATTTTAGCGGTCTGCGTGGCCATGGTAATCGAAACAAGCATTGGCATCGCCAATAGGTCTCGCCTTTCGGACCTTATAAGTGCTTAGCCATGCAACAGTTCATGTTGTTGCACCAAGGATATTGTGCTGCATAACTAAATACTTATAAGGTCCCAAAAGCGACACCTATTGGCTTTGCCAATGATTGTTCTAACTTTTAGCCATGCTGCGCAGGCACACTGCTGTACATGTCTAAAAGACATTGTCAAAACCAATAGCTCTCGCATAGACAAGACCTATTGATTTTGATAATGCTTGTTACTTAGTCAGAGCATACGTTGTCTCTTTGAGACATGCTGTGCTCAGTATGTGGGCTTTCATTCCGCCCCTCGCTGGTGATTTGTTAAATTGTATGTCATTTGGAAAAGTTTGTTTCTCAATGGTTTATTTGTGTTCTTTTTCTCACCTTCTCATGTCTTGCTCCTCCTCTGGAGTATTGGTCTATTACGGGTATCCTTTCACAAAAGGGTTTTTCCCTTTGTGTTCCCCCAATCTCAGTTTTTTGCAGAGTGCACAGTTTTTCCTGACTCAGTGTGGCACCTGCTTGATAGACTCCACGCTTTATCGTGTATCGATGCTCGCTCTACTCCCGATTATTTACAGGAGAGCAGCACTAAAAAGCGATCCCCGAGGGCAGTTACGTGCCTTAAGGGGTTTTATTCACTAACAACTCGACACCCACTTCACAGCAGCTGCGCTTCATGTTTCGTGAAGCGGGCACTGTGTTGATGAAAGAAAATATGGTGGCCTCTTCCACAGATGTGCCATTGTCCTGCCCCCCCCCCCACCCCCTAACCATACCCTTCGTGTTTCTTGCCCTTGTTTTTTTAAGTCTGGGATTTGCTAAGGACTTTAATTCCCAGCATCTCTTTTTGGTCCCACGGTGATGACGTCATTTAACGTCCATGCTGTCTCTTTTTCAAATACAGTTGAAACATGGACTTGCCTGGTCCTTGCTGCTTACAGACTAACTGGGTCGCTACATGTTTTTTTTTATCTTGCCACACACTATTTTAATTCACTCTTTTTTCCCCCCCACTTGACCGGTGGCTGTTTTTTATTTATTTTTTTACTTTTGAATTCGCACAAGTATGCTTGTTTCATTTTGCTCACTCGAAATTATATTTATACTCTTTAAAAAATATATATATACAAAAACACATTCCCTCACCCTTTAATGCAGCATTACATTAACAAAAATAACAGATGTTTAACCTAATTCTAAGCAATTTTACTTACAGGCTGATCCTGCAGCTACAGACTTAATCAATATTTCAAAGCCCTTTTCGAGTTTTCCAAATGCATTCTGTGCATCTGCGTGTTTAATCTGTGCCTCTTCTACACACTAACATGGTATGTTGGTTCAAAGTACATTGGTTGTGTATTGGCCAGGCTGATATGGTAGCTGGGCTGTCATTTAGTAACATTCCTGTATTTATGTCTCTTATCTCTGCTTTTTCAAACCTAAAGTATTATGGGGTTCTTTGGAGCACCTCAACCTCGGGGAGCACGAAAATGTATTTATTTTGCTAAACTGCACCTCAGTTCGCAGTCAATGCCGAAGCTGCAGACTTCTTCACTGTTTAACATTAATGTGTTCATTTTAGAAATGCTGTCGTGCAACTGCATGTTTACCCACTAAATTATTTATTGTTTCAAATCACTTTCAAAATGTTCTAAGTGAAATATAGCCAAGCACTTCTGTTGCATGCTTCATATTCTGGCATCGTTGTGTTTCTTTCTGTTTTTTTGCCTCATCGAGGTCTTTTTAGACCTAAAGTATGTAGCTTTTTGGAGCACCTCAATTATGTTATTTTCGTCTCTTAACAGTGCCTCAGTTTGTGTTTTAATCTTCCTTCCATACAAAAGTGTTTTTAAGCACCCTTTGCATACAATAGCTACTACAATGCTGCCACACCCAAATGTTTCCTCCCAAGGCGTTTTAAGATGGCCTCTGCCTACATCTACTACTCTTGCACCAGACTTTGTTTGATATTAAGGGCTGTAAAGCAGCATCTATCATCAATGGCTACTCATGCGGGAGCCCTCTTTTCTAAATAAGGTGTACCGCATTGCCTCCTGCATGCACAACGCATTTTTACATAATTAACATTTAGACCCATTAAAATAAATAAAGAGAAACACGTCAAATCCTCAAAATATATATATGTTTTTTAATGTGAGTAACAACCTCACATTATTTTTGATGTAAGCAGTCTTAGGCTCATTTGGAACTGGGGAACCACGTTCAAGTGTCGGCTTAGCATTTTATAATAGGCCCAGCTAACCAGTCTTCTAGTGCTAGGCTGTTAACAAGCTCTTCCTATACAAAACTATTTGAACATATAGATTTGAAGGGCTTCAAGAATGTTGACTAATTTTTAAAAATCAAATTTCTTTCCTTGGACTCTTTTAACAACAAAAACCTTTATCACCCTGATGCTGGTCTTTCGAACACCAAACCCCTGCTTAATGAATACTCTTTCTAAGTAGGATGGGTTAGTAGAGATGGGTGTAAAACCTCGGACTCACCTTCCAAACCTTACTAATGCACACCACTGGACGCAGAAATAATTCATCAAAATGTTTCAGAAGTATTGCATGCCAGAGTAGGAATGGAAAAAAATAGACCTGGGCACCAAAACAAAAGAGGCCCTATTGGCGAACAACACAGCTGAAAAAGAGGCCCACATTTGCAAATCAGGGCAGTTTTGAACTTGCCATACTTCTAAAGTCACGCTGTATGGGCACGGGACACTGCATGCATTTGCTAAATACAACGCTTTTTTTGCAGTTTTATACAGTACTAACTCGACCCGAAGGTATTAGAGCGATTTACATGAGCACCAGTTACGTCACAGACCACACATTCATTTTGTTTAGCACGAGGAAAGTGAACGCTCTGCCCAGAATCACAGGATGTTGAGCGTCCCTGCCGAGACTGGAACCTGGTTCCTCAGCTTTAAGGTCGCCCACCCAAGCCGTTAGACCAGATCCGCTGCTTGTGGCAATATCACTGAAAATATGAAAACACCGGCCCACCTGGATATTAAACAGGCCCACAAACTGCTAAAAATCGGCCCACACACTGATCTGTAAGACCATATGTTTGGCCCCATAAAGATAAGAAACCTTTTGTGACCAACGCAAAGCAAGCAAGTCCGTCCAAATGGGAAGCAAATACGTCACCGACACCTCTTTTCCAATGGCTGGCCACCGTTTAGCATAAACGGTGACGCCAGCCAATGGAAAAGAGGGGCGGGGCTTAATGCCCCTTACAAAAAATACCTGTTAACACTAAATCTCGCCAGCGAGACTGCGCATGCCTGTGCAGTCTTACACCAGGCGAGACATAAAAAGGAACAATCACAAATCCCCAGCCCTAAAATCACTAAACTGGCTTCCATATGAAGCAAAAAAATAGCTAAAGAGTACCTGTATGACTCTCAAAGCCCTACATTTCAAGACCCCCATTTATCTGGCACAAAAACTAGAATTATCAGGGGATGCAGACCGTCACGAAGTGCAAGTTCACTGTTCCTGAAATCACAGATTTGTCACAAAAAGAGAACGAGTCACAGAGCTTTCTCAGGCTTTGCTCCGAGGATTTGGAACTCTTCCATCTGAAGTCCATCGAATCTCATCGATCCGATTCTTTCGAAAAGGAAGTGAAAAAAATCCTAATGAACAAGGTTCTGCCCTAAAAGGCCTTGGCTCCACTGCTTACTTACTGTCCTCTATTCTGATGCCCTGATTGACTATTACATTGTTGTACAACTGGGAATCCCAGCGTTAGCATGCTATGCACATATATGTAACGAATAGTCTTTTCCCACTACTGTATCCTACCTGCCCTAAATGTGAAGTGCTCTGATACCCGCTTGGGCCATGTTCCCGCTACACAAAACTTTATAAAGTAAATAAAATGAATCAATCAGGATTTGTAAAGCGAGCCTAATCACCCAATAGGGTATCCAGGCGCTTGCAGGTCCCGGAGGATTATTCGAACAGCCAGGTCTTGAGGGCCATTTGGAATTCCGGAAGTGAGGTGATACTCGAGAGGTGCATGGGGAGATGCATCTCCCATTGCAGATGTCAGTATTGTGGAATTAAAAAAAAAAACATGCTAGAATCTTCATAATGTACTTTTCTTGGTCTCTGGTCACCTCACAGGAGAGCATCTGGCAAATCCTTTCTGCCGCACTGGCATTGTTAGGTACATATGTTAATACAAAAAGTGTGTACATGTATGTTTGTATTCCACTACATGCAACTCTTTGCTTTACAAAAACTAATGCACACCGAAGGGAGCGATTTACAGAGCAGTTTGAACGAGCATTGGCAAAAGCCATTTGACCTCACTTTGCTACTTATGTTATATTGGGTATTTATCTACTGCTTTCCGTACCCTGCGCTTTTATGGGTGATCTTGTCTCATTACTAATGTAGTAGTTGTGAAAGGAAAACAGACTCTCTGGAAAGCCGATAGAGGTTTACCACAGGTTTGATGCAAAAAAGAAATGACCAAGCATCACAAATATTGTGCGTAGGAGGCTGGAAGCTGCTGGAGGCAGAGGTTGTGGTTTGCGGGGCAAGTAGCTGTGAGGCATCAACTAAGGAGCCATTGAGGACCCATGCAAAAACATTTGAGTTGACAGAGCAAGAGCCTGCAGATTGCAAATAAAGTTTCCCTAAGGCATCAAAGAAGGAAATACCTTATGAACTGTCATGGAAGGACCTTGTGAACTGGTGAAGCGATCTTCACAGAACATAACCACAGCAAAACCCTCATGCTGGCTTGGTCTTCTGGGAAGTCCTCAGCCATGGGTCCTGGTGGGGTAGAGGGCGAGGGGATTAGTAAATGTTCTCCTCTTCATGCATGGTGGGACTAGTGCTTCTACATGGCTGCCAGTGCAAGGAAGGCACTGTGTTCTTAAACAAGGAGCTGTTCTTGTCATCAGGCCTGCTCACACAGTATATCAATTTGTGGGGCGTGGCTGAGGGTGTCGGATACTGAGGCTTTTGCCTGTGAGATGTAGGGGACAGTCCTAGTGATCGGTGTGTGTGAGTTAAAGAGGTTGTACAGACAAGCAGCTATGCATCCTATAAACAGTGGTGAGATGGGGACAAAGCTGTACAGCAGAATCCTGCCACTGGTCCAGGTTAATGTTGGTGTGCCAGATACCACTACTGGTATTCTTAAATCCACCTCATGCCTCTTTAGTCCACTACCAGACACTCCCTGCTGCTTTATCTCATTCTTCCAGGTTCCTGCTTTCTGCCTGTGTGACAGTTTTGCTGTCTGTCTCTTCCTCCGTCTTTCCGATGTGTGTGTTTTTCCCTGTCTTGCCCTGGGGAAATATCTGATGCAGGATAATAAGTGCCAGTACCCAAAAATAAATGCCGGTGGCTCCCGCTGGAAACCACCAGTTCAAATTAAACACTGATCAGGCATGACACCTGCACAGCAGGCAGAGTGTAAGGAAGTGCTAGGGCACTTTGCCCACCTGTTTTCACCACACCTATATGTGTCCACACTCATACAATAGGGACAGTCTGACTGTAAAGAGGAAAATATACAGGATGTTTGAAAGGGTCCAGGAGTGCATTAAGGCAGAGGTGGCCAGGATGCTCAAAATTAGTGTTAAAGAGTGCTCTCATAATGCCTGCATCAGTCCTGTGGTACTGGTGTCCAGGCCTGGCCTATGAACTTGCACTTCTCTATGGACTGTTGTGGCCTCAAGACCATCACTAAGACAAATGCCCATTGTGTCCACCTAGCTGATGAGCTGTTGACAATTTCGTGCTTTTGAGCCACAAGCTCCAGACGATACAGAACACCGCCGCCCAACTCGTTTGTGGTATCCCTTGACACGAACACATCCACCCACACCTACGCAAGCTCCACTGGCTCCCCGTAGAGAAATTAGTCACCTTCAAGATACTCATCCACTCCTACAAATGCCTACACAACACCGGACCCCAATATCTCAACGACAGAATCACCCTCCACGCACCCAAAAGAAATGTCTGTTCCAGCAACCTCTTCCTTGCCGAGACCCCATGCATCCATAGAGCCAGATCAGGGGGAAGATCCTTCTACATCGCGGCCAAGACCTGGAGCGAGCTCCTCACCGACTTCAGAAGCGCCCCTTCCCTGAACCCCTTCAGGAAGGCCCTGAAGACCAGTCTCTTCGACTGAATGGATCTGCTAACCCCCTGCCACCCCCCAGAAGCCTTTAGATCCTCACGGGTGAGTAGTGCGCTTACAATCCCCCTGATTGATTGATTGATCTGACCAGAGTCTTCTGGCAGATTGTCCTGATGTCTGGAGCTAAGTAGAAGATGATATTCTCCACCCCAGAGGGCTTCTACCAGTTTAAGGTTATGCTTATGCGCTAAGGTCTAAAGCATGACCTAGCCAGCTTCCAGACGCCAGTCAACTGTGTGTTGTCTGACTTGGAAGAGTTCTGTGTGGCTTACATGGACAATTTTACTGTGTGCTTCGGGTTTCATTAGATATTCTAATTTTGTGTGTAATATGTTGGGTATTGAAAGAAGGTGGGCATTGGTCATAATAACTTAATACTATGTAAACTTCATTTTGAATATTTAAGCTCATACCACCTACTCGTATATGCTTTGGCTGGTCAACCTTGCAACCTTGTGAAGGTCAAGTGCTTAAGGAGAGCACTTGGTCCTCCAGATAGAGTTCCTTTATTATTGTGACCACAACAAACAAATGGTAAACCTGGTTCAAAACCTTACGTTTTTACAGTGGATGCCCAGTAACCCATGACTACCTTGGGACCTCAAAAAACACAGATAACCGTGATGGTAAAACTGTTCTGGCCTATTTTACTGGCCACAAACAAAACACATTTCTGATGGATACTTTTAATCACAGTTTCTTCATCTTTAGAATATTCTTTAGGTGCCAGAATGGAACCGGGAGCTTTTTCAGCAATACTCCTGTGTGCCATTAGATAGAACCGCGCGGCTCCCCACCATCTCCATACCACCAGAGAAATGATGGAATGGAACCGCCATCAGTTCCTTTCTTTCCACACATTCAGATGCAGAGCTCTGCTCCAAATTTTGTCATCCTTCCGAAAAACCCAGTGTGCTAGGGAATGATCTGCCCTCCTAAGACCACAGGTTTCAAACCATGCCATGTCTGTTGAAAAGAGAGGTCAGTCCTGGACCCACACAAGGTGTGTCTGATGTTTGGGCTTGGGGCATGACTTGAAGTTGTGCGACAATTGCACACTCCTACACCTTAAAGTGATCTGGGTCTGATAAGTGAAGCTGTAAATTGGTGAACACAAGAAGACATTGCAGGCCACCGGTAAGTCCTACTCCAAGTCGAGAACATGGACTTGCTACCGCTCACAAGGTCGCTCCCGTGGGAGGTCATCTTTCCTTGTGAAATCTTCCCATAAGCCAAAGTCAAAGCCAAATCGCAAACACATGAAAGTGCAGTGGGACTCAACCCCATCCCACCACTCTCTATCTAAAGAAAATGCTTTTGGATGTTAGTCTCCCTCCAGATCTCCAGTCATGGAGCAGATTCCACATTTGGCTCCGTTGCAGCTTACTTTTCTGGGTCATCCTCAATTCCGCAGCAGAGCAAAGACTTTAAGGAGGACACTTTGCAACATCTTCTGGATACCTCTGGCATGCCGTTTGGGCCCGAAGGATCCAGTAGGGCTCTTAGTCAGGCTACCACTGGCAGATTTGTCCCCGCTGCCATCTGACCCCCTTGGACCTGTTAAGGCTCCAAACCGGCTCCTGTATAGACTTAAATCCTGGCTCCATGATTTATACAGGTCCCTCTCTTTTCAACACCGGTACAGATGCCTCTGGCACTGGAGGAGGATGCTGTGCTTCTGATGTCTGACCCCAAACCTACTTCAGCTCAATCCCAACCGATGTCATGCTATGAAATTGCTAAGGTGCAATCGGTCTCCAAAAGACTGAGTCTAATCCTGTGCCCGTACTAGAGTGGGTGTGCTTTCCGAAGCTCCATTATCTTTTTGGTTCCTATTCTGACTAAAGCTCCTCACCTCCCAGAGATGTTGTTGGTGAGGATGGGGATGATTCACCGCTGCATTATGTTGATTACAATTTTTATATGGCCGTACAAGAGGTCAGTGGGCTAGATACTTTCCCTGATGCAGGACTGAACTCGCCATTTGGACCTCAATCAGAAGAAAGTGCTTCATTTGCAGTGGTAATTCGATGAGTACCTGAGGTCTTGGGCCTACAGCTGCTCTCTATTGGGGTTAAGACAAATATCCTTACGGAAATCTTACATCCTAAGACAGCTCCATCTAAGCCCTTGTTTCTGTTCAATGAAGCCTCCATTGACACCTTAATGGGCACCTCGTCAAACCCATATTGCTGTCCACTAGTGAATATGCAAGTGGCAAGACGTCACAGATCGGTGTCTTGGGACCCTGTTTTTCTCATTAGACACCCTACTCCAGAGAGACTGGTTGTTTAGACTTCTACCAGCAAGGTGAACCCCAATTCCTCCCCCTCGACTCCCTCGGATAGGGAGTCTAAGACTACTGTCACATCTGGAAAACAAATGTTCTCCTTGGCTAGCCGAGCACTGAAATCGGTCAATGCAGTTTGATTATTGACCCGATATACATATGCCCTCTAGGACATGGCCAGCAATCTCGGAAGACCTAAGGACCTCATAGGCTCAAACCATGCAGGATGCTCATGACGTGATTAAATAGGTGATTCATGCTGGTCTTGATACTACTTATTGTCTGGGGTGGGTGGCACCAGTGTGCTGATCTGCCATCATGCACAGACGCGCCAAACAGTATTCTCTGAACATGTACAGGCATCCCTAATGAATATGCCTTTCAGTGGCTCACTCCCGTTTGGCAAAGAAGCAAATTCAGCCTTAGAACCTTTTAAAGCGCAAACTACTCACCACTAAGGCTCTCAAGGTGCTGGGGGCCGTTGGGGAGATTAAGTGAACTATTGCCCAGTGTCTCATGGTGCTGAGCTGCCGCCGGTGCCTGGTATCAAACCGTGAACCCAGCTCTTCGGAGTCAGCCGCCCTGGCCACTGCGCCATACCTCTCACCAGAGAGAGAAAGGCCACTGGGTCTTTTGAATTCTGCTAAACAGTTTCTTCACCAGATTAACAAATTCCAAGGCTACTCATGGGGGCTGCCATATAGGCAACATCAGTATCGCGTGCCTCTGTTGCAACCACCCCAGTCCTTTCTAGGCCGTGGACATCGATCTGGAAGGCCACCAAGCACACCAGTCCTCCCAGTCCCCTTACTTTGTGGCAACATCCACCAAGCTGCCTTAGCTTGCCATTAGTGGTGCACAACCACTTTGTGAGAGGCAGGATCCAGCATTTTCTCCCAGGGTGGTGATTTATCATATATAGCAGATGGGTCCTTCAAAATGTTTAGCATGGCCATGCCATGCCCTACCTTTTGTTCTGCTCCACCAACTCCTTCCCCTACAGAATGACTGTCAGAGGAACACCTATCCATTCAGTTACAAGAGGTGCACGTTTTACAGTCCAAAGGAGCCATCAAGACTGTTCGGGTGAGAGGTAGGGAAGGGTTGCTACTCGTGCTATTTCCATATGCTGAAGAAGGAAGGGTACCTTTAGCCCATCTTGGATTTTCATCTTCTGAATGCCTTCCTTCTGAAGGACAAATTTAAAATGCTCCCGTTGATCCAGACTCTGTCTGCTGTAGACCCGATTGACTGTACGGTGTTCTTGGGCCTGCAGCATGCATATTTTCATACAGTTGCCCTGCCGTCCCACAGGTGTTACCTGCTGTGCAAGGTAGGCAAGGAGCATTTTCAGCTTGCCATGCTCCCCTTCTGCCTCACCAGTTCCCCTTGGGTATCCACAAAAGTGATGGGGTTCATTGCTTCTCATCTTCGGAGGTCAGGCATACCGGTTGTCCCCTACCACGATGACTTGTCAGCCCTAGACCACTTTCAGACAACAGCAAAGCTCCTGACATCATTGATGCTCACGATCAATGAGCTGAGGTAGCACCTGACTACTTCATAGAGGCTTCCTTTCATTGGAGCTGTTCTGAATACGGTACAGTTTAGGGCCTTTGTCTCGACTGCAAGGAGTCCAGGACATTCAGTCTATGGTCCAGATAATTCAGATTTAGTCCTGAATCTTGAAGAGAGCAGCTCTGAGGCTTCTTGGCCTTTTAGCATCCTGCATCCTTCCAGCAGGCATATGCAGGCTCAGCAATGGCATCTGATGTACCAATGTGTCCGACACCAAAAAAACCTGTTGGATGCCAATTAGATCTTGGAGGACACTACACATGATCTGCAGTGGTGGCTCCTTGTCCGTGATTGTTGGCGGCAGGCCCCTGTCCCTACCCCACTCAGAGCTGATGGTGGTGACAGAAACATCACTGCTGGATTGGAGAGTTCATCTGAGAGAGGTGGAGATCAGATCCGGCTCAGAACTTGGGTCCATATCAATCTACTAAAGTTATTGACCTTTCATCTACCATTGAAGGCCTCTCGGACTTCTGTCAAAGGGAGGCTGATGCAGGTCATCTCAGATCACACCACTGCCATGTGGTACTGCAACAAGCAGGGTAGAATGGGGGCAGAGTCTTGTGTCAAGAGATTCTACGCCTCTGGATTTGATGGGAGAGTCAGGACACTTCCCTGATTGTGTAACACTTGGTGGGCTCCCCGAATGCCAGGGCGGATAGGGTCAGCTGGCAGCATCTGGCAGATCACGAATGGCATCTACATCCTGAGGTGATGCAGGGCATCTTCCAGCAGAACCCTGACTAGATCTTTTTACCACCTTAGAGAATGGACTGTATCAAAGTTTTCGCGCATTGGATCTTCTGTGAAGAGACTCACTAGGAGATGCTTTCCAGCGTGAATTTAACACGGGACTTGTGTACTCTTTCCTGCCCTTGCCGCTCCTGTAAAACATCAGAAAAACCAGGTCCAAGTCATTCTAGTGGCTCTGGAATGAGCATCAAAAGAGTGTGGAACCCGGAACCTCTGGGCATAAGCATCACATTGGGAAGATCTTCTGCAACAGCAGGGCTAGGGTCCCTCCCTCAAACCTGCGCAATATACACCTTCGTGTGTGGAGATTCAGCTGCAGTATTTGAATGCATTTGCTCTGCCACCTGAAGTTGTGGATGTCATCCTTGCTGCCATGTGCCCTTCCACGAAGTCCATTTGCGCTGGGTGCTGGGACAAGTTTGTGGCCTGGTTTGTGGTTGTTTTATTGTTGTTTTGCCTTTGGTCCAGCAAGGCCTTGCAGTGGGCCCTATTATATGTAATTTGTCAGCTCTTTCTGCCTTTGTGTGTATGCCCGGCCAATTGCCCTTGTTTAAATGTCTTATTGGGATGTAGTTTATTAAATGTTTGACATTCATGTCACCTTTCAAACCGTTTGTGACGCCACAGTGGAACCTTAACTTGGTTTTGACATCTCCCATGTATACGCCCTTCAAGCTGAATCACAGCTATTCATTTGTCTTCTGTCCTTAAAGAATGTCTTCCTCATTGCAATCACTTCAGCTCCTTCATTCAGGCACTATCAGTACAACCACCCTACACCACCTTTTTTATGGGTAAACTGATGCTGAGAACTCATGAGTGATTTACAAAGAAAAATCGCACCTATCACATTTAGTAGATTTCAATCACGAACAGGTGGTGCAAGGCATCTAGAAGACCAGCCTTCTAGTCTTCATCTCTGGAATACCACTCCATAATAACATCAGTTATAAATGATGAGCACAGATAATGTTCCTTAATATGCATATCTTGTTTTTCCACAGACATTTCTTTATTCAAAATCTTCTTGACATTTGATGCTGAGAACTCGTCTCCATTCTTGCCAAAAGTTACTACTACTTTCTACGTTGGGCAATCCATCACTCTACCGGCATTCATTGTCCCTCCTCACCCCCTGAAAGAGTAGGAGAGACTATTGATGGAGCAAGGTTTCGTATAAAAAGAAACTTGTTCGTATGCAATCCTCTCAAATAACCTGTAATACTATAACCAACATGTTTGTGAGTACTAATGTTGCACCACATTTTTACATATTGTATCTAGGGGAAGCTTTTCTATGTATTTTACTAACCAGTAACCCGAGTGTCCTTAAAATGGCTGCCAAAAACGCGGGAACTCTTCTGTGCATGCGTCTACTGCATCTATATAGTATGACGTTTCCTGTCGCTTGGTGGGAAATCTTTGCAGCTGCGCAATAGCTTTTAACATGGCTGCTCGAAACCCTCGCATTAACACACATGCTGTGCTGAAACGAACCCGTGCAAGTTTTACTAAGCCATTAATGTAAAGGATATATTAAGTAAAGGGGGTTAGAGTAGAAGTAAGTGGTATACAGTGAATTCATTTAATTTTGTATTCTAACATGTTTTTCTCTGACTATATTAATAGCTCGTATTTGGGTCTTGGAGGGTGACCGACGTCCCTATCCCTTTGCCACAACTACGCATGCGTATTGCATCCTTGTCCTGAAACCAATGAAGTCATTGAATGGCTGCCAAAACATGTGCCTAGCAAGGACATGGGAAGCTCAACTCTTGAACCTACGAAAGGAAGAAGCTGAAACATTGTACTACAGATTTATCGACCCATATATGAAATGCTTGTGGGAATAAAGCTTGTGGGTATTAAAATTAAGGGGCGGAGAATTAGACAATAGAACTAAAGAAAGTTATTGCACTTAGTATGGTGTGATGTCCTCACCCCACTGCCTGGCCCAATCAAATGTAGGGGTGTACATAGAATTGTAACATTTGGGGGTGGATCATACACTCGAATTGGTATAACAGAGGTAAGTTTTAGTTAGTTGGACACACTTGACCCACTTGCCGATGCTATGCTGAGATGCTGCCCCATTTTGCTGTAATCTGACTGAAGAATCCAACACTAGGGAAGAATCGTGGAATAACCGAGGAGGCACATCTAGGAAGGGGTCAGGACGAGCCCGAGCCGGAGAGAGTAACGCCAGAGAGGGGTGCAACGCTGGCGTTGCACTAGAAGAGGTCACCTTCCCGGTCCAGAACCTGTCCTGAATCCTTGATACTCTGATGTCTAGGTCCTCACACCATTCTAGGTAAATATAGTTCTGTGGGGCAATGCTCCGTATTTGCTCTCTGTTCTTTCTCTCCTCAGGTACTGTCATTACAAGAATTTAATTAATATGAATCAATTATAATCTAACTGTACTATTGTTCCTGATCGAGAATTTTGGTGTATCTACGTGTATTCTGATTTGACTCACAAAATTATTAATTCAGATAAATCTTTAAAACTCCTACAGTGTCTGTGGTTCTTATAATTAAAAGTTAAATGTGTTATTATTTCCTCCCTATTCTAATCTACAACTAGATCTGTCGATAAAGTACATTTACATAAGGAGATAGGGAATGGCAATGATACTGGTGTAACAGGTCTCTAAGGTAAATCAAAATTGATGACCAGCGGATATTTGCTAGCTTATTGAATGTATGAATGTATATGGCCCCAAAGTGAGAGTTGTGTGTGTGTATAGAGCTGGTAAACTCCGCTGCATCACTATCAGACCCCAAAAAGGGCTTTAAGCTGCTATAGTGATTGTATCAAGGACCTTTGGGTGGATGATCAATTTTTTGTGGGTTCTCCCAGGTAAAGAAATGGAAGGCTGTGCCAAAGAGGACTCTGTCAAGTGGACAGTCCTCTGCATTAAGATCTGCTATGCACCAGCCAAAAAGCAGCCTCTGGAAGGATTGACAGCCCTTTTCACCAAGGCTAAGGCTGCTGCATTGGAATACAGAGTGCTTGTCCTTGACATCTGTCAGGCTGTGACATGGGTGTGTTGGTGCACACATTAAAATGTACTACTGCCGTCTCATCTGGTCCTGCAAGACTTTTTAGTTTAAGTAAACTCCACAGACCTTCGACCTTTGGGAGGTACTTCCTTGGTATCTTTCCAAAGCTGAATATCTGTGGTTAGAAGTTACTTACCTTTGGTAACACTCTTTCTGGTGAATACTTGATTTCCTCACTGCCCTCCCCTCTCCCTGTTCTGTGTAGTGGCCTCTTTTTACTATCTTAAAAGGTCCTAAGTTATAGATCTGCACAGAGGTACCAACAATTGTTTTTGCTCGATGTCTGAGGGAGTGAAAAGTCAAGCAAGAAACTGACGCCGGCAGGCAGTGGTGGCGCTTTTATGCAGCTCCGCTCTGATATTTCTGGGGCGGTACAGAGCCAGCATGGAGCTGCACAGTGCCGTCTAGGGCTTCACCGGAATATTGCTGAAAAAGCATGGAGATCCAGTCTGCCGCCAGGGGAATATTCTAAAGGTGAGGAATCTGCAGCTAGATAAAGTATCCACCAGAAAATGCATTACCAAAGGTAAGTAACTTGTTGTTTAAGATTGCTCTAAGGGAACTCAGACACCAACTGCAGAGATATGTGAATTGAGCAAGTCTTTGGGTATATAACTGTCAAGATAGCTTAGATGGATAATAAATATGCTGCGAAAATCTGTGTGAATTGTGCTGCATTGAATCCCCAGGAAATAGTTTAGAGGGTTGATGTGGCTGTTGCAGAGCTTTGTCTCTAACCTGACGGTCAGAACTATGTATTCTAATAAGATATCTCAGTTGGTTAATAAGGTTGTGATAGTGATCTGTGTGTAACTTGTAGTCCCAGGTTTCAATTATAGAACTAAATATAGCTCAGTTAGTTATTTGGCTGCCACAAAAGTCTTCATGCAACATGCAAGGTATACTCTTTAATCCTTGCAGGTAATAACTTAGTTATTGTGCTAACATTAATACAAATTATTACCATGGAGTTGTGTAAAAAGGAAGCATCATGTGGACAGAAAAAATGCAAATCTCTTCTCCCAGTCATCATTTCTAAAATTCATCAAGAATAGGCATTATAGAATGGTGCTTACTTTGATGATGTCTGCTGGGTTCTGAGATATTTTGAGACATCATTCTCTGTTTTGCCCATTACACCTTTTTTTTCTTGTGGAGCTTTATATAGCGTGAACTAGACATGGAGAGATTACGTGATTTGCCCAGAATCACAGAATGATGAGCGTCCCTGCCAAGACTCGAACCTGGTTCCCCAGCTCCAAGGTCAACCTTGAACTGTGTACTCTATAAATGCTTGTTAGTAGTGGAATTAGACACAATGTGTGCTAAATAGACTTTGTGTTCCTCATTATCTTCCACACCTGACACAGCATACCTAACAGCAATTCTCCTGTTCATCATTGTATTAGTAGTCAATGAGGATTAAAGTATGCTTTGATGAAATGTCCGATTTGCCGGCATAATTTTGTATTAGGTAAAATTCTGGAAATTACACTATTATGCAAAGTTGCATAATGATGCGCCTTTCCTGGTAACAATTTAGCACAAGCACAGAGAAACAATGTGAACAACCATAATGCAAGAGGCTGCAGTTTGCAACACTTGTGTTTTGCCAAAAGCTTTTATCTCAAAACGTGTATCTGTGGGATGCATTTTGCACTTAAATATTGTGCCAAATGCCAGTTTTACATTTTTTCCTGATCATGCTTAATTTCACATAATTTTACTAAATTCTATGTAATTACACACTTTCAAAATATGTGAATTTCACACACCCCTTGGATAAAGTACCTACTTGGTTTACATTAGAAAAATATTGCACACAGGGCTTGACTGGCTACTGGGAAGTTCGGTGGACCGGTTTCACTACTGTGTGGGCCAGTTTTGTTGCTGGAGTCCTGCCAGCCACATTCCTACTTGCAGCGCCTCTAAATAAACAATGCAAAAACAAATGGTTTTATAGCATACGTTAAAACCATTTGTTTTTGCATTGTTTAGAAGAAAATGTCTGGTAGCCTTGATTGCAAATCATTGAGGAGACCATTTGTTTTTGCATTATTTAGCAGAAAACGTCTGGTAGCCCTGATCGCAAATCATTGAGGAGTTCTGTGCCCATGTTGAAGAACGAGGCTGAACGCCTTCCCACAAAAAATTAAATTGTTGTTGCCTTTTTCCCACATGAAAGACATAGTATAGTTGCAGATATGAATAATAAAAGCAAAAAATATAGTGCAAAATTAAACACACAAACAAGCATTAGCAACGTTGGCGCAAAGAAGATATTACAGTCAGTTTAATGTCACATTTTTAAAAAATGCTGTAGCTCAGAATATGTAGAAATATGCAGAGATAAATTCATTCTAGCTTTCCTGTAATGATCTGTAGACAAAATAAAATAAATATATTGCCATAAATAACTTCTTTCTGATGATCACTGCTTATTTTAGAAAAAGCCAGTTTTGTTCAAAATGTGATTGTAACTCTATGACCTGTCTTCCACTTTGGTTGCTGGCATTATGAAGTTAAAACTCAACTGTAATCAGTAAATTATAGCGAGATTTCAGGCTGCCACGTATTATAGTATCTCGCGCGTTTTCTTCACTTTTCCTCCGGACTTCTTTTGTCTGTGTTTTTTAGAGACCTTGTGAAAGTAAGCACTTTAATATATTGGTTTATTTCTTGGCAAGCTTGTAAAGTATTCGTGTATATTTGTTCTCTTGATGGATTTTTAGGTCTCGCCTGGAGTTAGCAGCATGCATGTGCTGCTCTCGCCATGCGAGGTCTTCTTGGAATCAATACGGTTTCAGAAGCTTTCAGAAGCCCCGCCCATCTTTTTCATTTGCTGGCATCACCCTCCATGCTAAACGCTGGCTCACGATTGAAAAGGGGGCTTCTTAGTCCCTCCTGGTTACCGCCTTGTCCACTTTTGGCCCGCCCACCGGGATTGGATCTTTTAATCCGCGGCGTGACACAGTGTCGTCTAATTACTGGGTGAGCACTTTCTTTTTCATTCCCACAATGGCGTTGCGACAGCTTTTTAGGTCTCGCTAAGGACCTCGCTTGTTTATTTAATTACGATTTGCTGCGCGATTTGCTTTCACCGCGCTTGTTCTGCCTGCCGTGGTTTGTTTATTTAATTATTTAGCCGTGCGATTTGCTGCGCGATTTGCTTTCACTGCACTTGTTTTTCTTGTTCTTTCGGCCCTTGGCTCTCCGTTGCCTCCCTCCCCTTTCTTCACTCTCCTCGCTTCGACACCTCTTTCTTTCCCTTTTGGGTCCTCCCTTTCAGCCCTTCACTTACACACTCCCAAAGCCCCCTCTCCCCCATCTCTCATCACCCCCACCCCTCTGTCTCATTCTTTTCCCTTTAACCACTGTCGACTACTTCTCGTTCTGATATGCTGAGACCGCGCCTGAGATCGACTTACCTTTCTACTAGTGTTGACCCCAAGATATCTTAAATTAGAACGGAAGCAAACCAAGACTGTCGTAGTGTTATGCGGGTAATCTGTGCAGTGCTTTCTGCCAGATAAAGGGCACCTCCAAGCACTAGAGGTTCGGTAGAGATGGAAAGAGCAAGATGCATGAAGGTTACGAACATATGAGGCTGTCAAATGTAAGACCAAGGCTGGAAACATGGTCTCTTCCCAACATGGTGTCGACCCCAGTTAGATCGGTTCTCTGTAATGCAACATGTGAGGAAACTGATTCATGGCGCTCTTGTGTGCTCGTTGGAGTCATTCGTCGTGTCTTACCAGCATGTTTATAGCACTTTTTGCCACTTGTATGACTGCCTAGTGTTTTCGCCGCGTGCCCCTCTGCAGGCGACTTCAATGTGCTTTTCTCTGGTAGAGGAGTTGTTTGGTGTACCTTATGCTTCCTGAAGACTTCAAGGCGCTTGTCACTTTTGTTGGAATGGTGCAGAGTGCCATATATGTGAGAATGGCTGCGAGACAACTTAGCAGGGAGAGATGCAACAGAAGAGGGGAGGGGCAGCAGGGTGAAATGTACAGGGGGGAGGGGAATGTCCGGGATAGTGCAGAGAGGAGTTCTAGGCAGCACAAGGAAAGCTGTGTGATGCGAGAAAGGAAGAAGGCGAAGGCACTCATTTTCAGAAATGGATGGGGCTGCTGTTAAGTCCTGAACATTACTCTGTTGTTTTCCCTTCCTCTGTTCCTCTTTTGAAAGCCTCTCGATGATATCTTGTCTAGTGCTTAAAAGCTGCGGGCGTTGCTATGCTTTAAAGAAGTGGTACCTCTGGGCGCTATAAATACTCCCAGCAAAAGAATAGAAATAAAGTGCTGTGAGCAGTCTTGAGGTGGCGTGCGGAGCTGTGCAAGACGCAGGGACTACATGAATGCTGGCAAACCTGTGTGGGAAGGGGTGAACTGTGGTTAAAACGGCTCCTCTCATGCCAGGGCAGTCACTCCTCGCCTTCAGTCATTACTGTGACTTCCCCCTTCGCCTTCTCTTGGCTCCGTCATTCCCTCGCTGGCTAATAACTATCTCTCTCCGTGCTTTCTTCCAATGCAGCACCTTTCTCACCTCTCCTCCCTTCTGTCTCTCCTTCCACTGCACAGCCGTCTGCACACCCCCACATTCTGCTGCCCCCTTCTTGATACATTCGCCAGTGACCCTTTTTGCTTCCTTCTGCATCCCGTGGGTTTGCTGGCTCAGCATGTGTGTAACTACTTGCAAAGATCTGTGTGAGACCCCGTGGTCACAGGCTCAAATCCGTGCGGACCGTTTGGCTCATCAGCCTCCCAATGTCGATAAATCCTTTGTAATTCATCAGACACTGCACTTAACCGTCCCCACTGCCCAACACACATCACTGTACATTGAAAATGCAATAGGTCTCGCCTTTGATTAAATTAAAGCCATTTGCTTTGCTAATGGTATTGTATAGCAAAGCAAATGGCTTTAACTTAATGAAAGGCGAGACCTATTGCATTTTTAATACTTGTTTGAACTGGGTTTCAATGTGCGTTGGTGTCTATCTGTGCTTAATTATACTTTCGCTTCCTGTTAACTCGTTTTTCTTCAGAAGCATTATTGTCTTCTGCCACATGGTGGCAGAAGAGCAACACAATCACAGCACCGGATTGACTCAAGTAAGTTGTTTTAACCTGTCGCTCTCAGGTTCTTTGAGAGGCGAAAAATCTGTCCCTCAGATAAAGTGGGTGCGCGGCTCCACCACACAATTGCATTTCACGGAAAAAATACCAACGACATGGCAGATTGTACTGTGATATTGCAAATTCAGCAATCCCATATTTCATAGTAATGACGTGTAATTGTCTATTTTCCATTTGCCGTTAAAATTACATTATCTCATTGGATTAGGGCTTCAACACCAACAAAAACCATAGAAACAGCTCTATTAGTAATAATGCCTCTGTCAGTTTGACCAACTTTAAACGTTTTCAAGGCTTTTCTGAAATGCGGGTGTGTGTAGGAAAAGCATTGTCATGTTTGGGGAGTATGTGACAAATAGGACATGCGTAGTAATTTAGAAAGCCATTAATAATGCAAAGTATGCATATTCAGTTACTATCTGTCCAAAATAAGATTCGAACTACATAAAAAAGCTAGTTAGCTAGATCACAGCCCACTCCATTAACTATCTAGGCTGCATACAGCAAAGCCTGTTCAAAAGTATTTTTTTTCTAATTAATGTACATTCGGACAAATAAAGGTAGCTTTACGTATTTACTTGCACCTGTATGATACATTTGAACCTCTAAATGTACAATAGCACCAAAGAGTGTACATTCAGACAAATGAATGTACGTTCAATTACTCAAATGTCCATTTGTACAGTAATCAGACATTACATTTACAGGAATCAGCTAAAACTATGCAAAGAGAACATACCATAAAAGAAGTTATTTTTGTTCAGGAAAAATACAATTCCTCACACACTCTGCTCCATATAACAAATATGGAAGAAATATATGTTTGTAATGGACTAACCCAGCTCGTCACTGAACAAACTCACATCGCCGACCATACACTGGACCCCACCTTCCACCACCTCTGACGACATCAAGTTTAACTCCAACTCACACCTTACATGGACCGACCAATCCATCATCCACTTCCGAATCAACACACTGCAGACCAAATCAACCACCAACATCTGCCCACCCACCTCAGCTGGAGCAAAATCTTGGAAGCAGACTGGCTCAACGCCCGCCACACAGACCCACTCAACCCTATGGACAACATCAACAAGGACATCGACAACTGGATCAAGAATTGCGTAGACTCCTTCACACCCATCAAACTCAACAAACAGAAAAAATCCAAAAAAGGAAGCCAGCTGGTACACACAGGGCCTCCGGGATTTCAAAAGACACTGCAAACAACTAGAGAGAAAGTGGCGAGCCAAGTACGATGACACCGACAGAACCACCTTATAAGCTGTACTGCCACCGTCAACTTGAAGAAACCAAGAAAAGAACACTAGTTGAATGCATCGAAGGGAGCTCCAACAGCAGCGAAGAAATCTTCTTGATCATCAAAGGCCTCACCACACCCATGGCCTCCATCAACAGCATCACCCCGTCTCAAGAACTCTGTGACAACCTATCCAACTTCTTCCACAGCAAAATCATGAACACCTACAGCAACTTCACACCCTAACCAGATCCGAGTGACCTCATTTCCAACCTGCCCATCGCTAATCATGACAACCACCTGATCAAATGGAAGTCCTTCACCAGTCAAGAAACAGCTGCAGTCATGCGGACCATCCACTCCGGGCCCCATCGGACACATGCCCCCATCCCATCTATACACTCAGGGCATCACCAATTGACACGGCTCCTACACACATCAATAACATCTACATCACCTCCACCACCTTTCCAGAAGCCTGGAAACACACAGCTATTAATGCCCTCCTAAAGAAACCTTCAGCCGACCCTAGCCAACTGGCCAACTTCTGACCTATTTCCATGCTTCTATACTCAGAGAAAGTAATCAAAAGACCATCAACAAACAACTCACAAGCCACCTCGAGCTCCACAATCTACCGAACACCTCTCAGTTTTCAGAAAGAATCACAGCACAGAAACCGCACTCATCGCAGCCACCGACAATATCAGAACCATCCTTGACTGAGGAGAAACAGCCACTCTCATCCTGCCTGACCTCTCCGTGGCTCTTGACACAGTATTCCACAACACACTCCACAGAAGACTCCACGATTGCAGTTTCCAAAGGCCAGCACTTAACTGGATCTGCTCCTTCAGAATGCCACCCTTCACATCCGAGGCCAAGAAGCTTGTATGGGGAGTCCCTGACCTTGGTCAACTCTTACATGGTGCCACTCACCAACATCATCAGGTCTCAAGGCCTCATCATCATCTCCTACGTAGATGACACCCAGCTAATCCTCTCCCTAACGGACAAGCACCTTCCACCAGAACTAACTTTACTAACTGCATGACCTTGGTAGTGGAATGGATGAGAACCAATACAACCACGGCGGCTTGGAGGATCAATTAATCCCAGTCACAGGATTCCCAGCTAGCTCATGGATGTGTTTCACGGTAGCTGAGATTAAGCTAGGAATAGATGGCCTGGCAATAAAAAAGGCTCCAGGCCCGGACGGGATCCCACTAGAATTATTTAAACATCAGGAAGACCTATGGGCCCCTATACTCACCAGAGTTTTTAATACAGTTACAGAAGTAGGTATGCCCAGGTCATGGTCCACGGCCGCTATCGTACCCGTGTTTAAAAAGGGAAACAGGAATGACCCGCAGTGCTATCGCCCGATATCACTTATTGATGTAACGGCGAAAGTCTTGGGTAGGGTCATCCTAAACTGCCTAATGGTCTGGGCAGACGAAAATGACATCATTACAGATATACAGTATGGGTTTCGTAATGGTCGTTCTACGACAGATCAGTGCCTTAAACTTTACCATTTGGTGGCAAAGTATACCCAGGTTCGGGAGGGCACGGTGTACTTGGCATTTATGGACCTCTCAGCAGCATTTGACCGAGTAAACAGAAGGAAATTGTGGGAAATTCTAGGGCTTATGGGCGTTAACCCAGGGTTGATATACATTTTAAGAATGCTTCACCAGAACACAACGGCACAGGTTAGGTTTAACGATGAGGGGGATTTATCTGAAGACTTCCCGTGCTCGGGGGGGTGGATGAGGCAAGGATGCATCCTGGCACCCTTTCTATTTACGCTATATATAAACAGCTTAGATAAGGCACTCGGAGCCATGGGGGTACACTGCCCATGCATTGGGAGGAGAAGTATACCTGTCCTCCTATATGCTGACGGCGCGGTCCTTCTGGCGCGCACAGGAAGGGGTCTACAGGCTCTTATTAAGGGATTTGTTAGTTTTATGGCGGACTTAGACCTATTACCTAACCTCTCCAAATCATATGTTATGGAAGCAGGTAAAAGCCCTACTAAGAAATGTATTTTTACAATTGGGGCTCACAAATTAGAAAAAATAAAAGTTTTTAACTACCTTGGGATTTTATTTGATAAGCATCTTAATTTTAAACCACTGGTTACGGACAAATGTAGTCAACAAATTAGCTCGGTGGGCTCAATCATGAACTATGCCATAAGATTAGGTAGTTGGTCACCAAATGAAATTGTGCATTTATACATACATGGTCTTGTGCCAAGACCATGTATGGTAGTGAGGTTTGGGGCTTTATAGATACATCAAAAATTCAAACAGAGGAAAATAAGTTCCTCAGAAGGCTTCTGCAAGTGCCCCAAAGCACGCCTTCCTACATAGTTCATGAGGAGCTTGATATCACCTATACCAGTGAGAGGTTAAGTCTTAAACCTATCTTTTATTGGATAAAAATATGGACGAATCCAGAGGCAAGTCTAAGCAGACACATACTTGAGGACTGCATTGCGGGGGATAATGGTCACCGGATACCCTGGCTCAAATATGTAAGGGACACCCTGAGCCGGTTGGGTTACGCTAACTTCTTCGATGAACCTTCTACACTATCCCCCAGAGATAAGGATGTCATAGAGTCTGAATTCTTGCAGTGCATAGCCCGGGATAGAGAGGACATAGAAGGGCGGAAAGTCACAGTAAGAGCCCACCTGTTAACAAAATCACTCCCGGGAATGGAATTTTATCTTTCTAACATATATAATAGACACAACAGATTTTTAATGACTAGATTCAGGCTAAATCTTCTGCACCATATTTTATCTGTCCCGGCTGGGTTTGTAACAGATATTAATATAAAGGGGCGTTGCGGCTGCGATCTTAGATCTCCGCAAGACACTCTTCATTTTGTCCTATTTTGTCCTTTTTATGTTCGCCCTAGGTCTTTGTTTTTAAAAACCATTTTAAGACGCTCCAAAATTAACCAGGCAAATGTGGCACTCCTATTTTTGAAACTCTCCCCCGAGCCTTTTATACTGTTTAGTACTGTACATTTTTTAAGACTGGCGGCAAAACTAAGGAATACCAGAGGAGAGGATTAGCCCCTTGGTTCCATCGGGGCACAGAAGTATCTAAGGACACTACATAGTCTAGACCCGCAGTTTCTCTTTTTAGTTAAGCGTATGACGAATGTTTTTTTTTTTCTTTCTTTTTCTCTGCCAATAGTTTTGGAGCTTTGTTTATAAGTGCTTAATGGTGAACTTTTATACTGCTTGATCTGCTCGGGTCTGCACATATTGTCCCGTTTTTAATCTGTTAATATTTTGTATTTTCTATTGCCTTTCGTAGCAATTGGGTATATTTTATCGTTTGTAATAATGTGTATATCAATTTTAATTCATCATGGAATCTCAACTGTCTATGTCATGCTCTTTTATGGATATTTTTATACCCGAATAAAGAATATTGATTGATGGATGAGAACCAATTACTTGAAACTGAACACAGAAAAAACGGAATTACTAGTCTTTAGAAACAGGACTTACCTTGGAATGCTACCTGGTGGCCGACTGAACTAGGACCAACACCAACACCCACCAACCACACTAGAAGTCTGGGGATCATCCTAGATGACAATTTGAACATGACAGCACCAATCAACGCAGTGAGCTCCTCTTGCTTCCACAACCTACAAATGCTATGAATAATCTTCTAGTGTCTCCCACAGAACACCAGATGAACTGTTATGCAGGCACTCATCACAAGTCGATAAGTATAGGCATGCACTCTATGTCGGGATTTCCAAGCAACCCCTGAACAGACTTCAGACAATCCTGAACACAGCGGCAAGACTCATACTCAACCTTCCTCACTCCACCCACATCTCTCCACACCTCAGGGAGCTACACTGGCTCCCCATCCAAAAACGCTGCCAATTCAGACTCCTCATACACACCTACAAAGCCCTACACAACAAAGGACCCATATACCTCAACAGCCACATACACTTCCACAACCCAACTGGACACCTAAACTCAGCCTCACTCACAGCCCACCAAATTCACAGATGCAGAGCAAGTAGTCGCCTGTTCTCTTACATCGCACCCAAAACATGGAACGACTGGCCACAACACATCAGAGCCTCCTTCTCCTCGCTACTTGAGTTTAGCAAGAAGTTGAAGACCTGGCTCTTCGAATAATTCTGAGGGGACTACATGCCTGCACACCTGCTCCTGTGCATGGATACACTCACGGGTGATTAATGTGCTCGACAAATCAATATATTATAACATAACAATGGACGACTCTGTGTTGTGTGCCACATAACACTACTTAATCAGTCACTGTCATTCACTTGATGCAAAGTTTCAATGTGAGTTTAGTATACAATGCGTGTTGAGTACCATACTTAAAGATATCTCAAATGAGGGAAATAGTGTAATTAAGGTGCTTGTGAAAAAACAAAAAACATATACAAACCGTTCCATCCTGGATAATCTGCCACATTCCATAAAATACAAAATGACAGTGTGCCTTAGCAAGGGTTGTATATAAATAGCACTATGTTTTTGTAAAATACCTTAATTGACATGTTTCAGTATTTTTGAGACTTTATTTTTGGACGGTGTATTCTGTACCTGTTGTAGCATCTAGTTCTATTTAAGGTGCTTTTTTAAATTTAACAAATATTTAGCACCGTGTGTTTGACGTAGAGCTTGCTACATCATTTTTTTTACCTCTTGTAGCAATGTAAAAGGTACTGGCCATTATACCCTAATGGATCCTGCAATATGTATTCCTTGACACAACCAAGCAAATGTGTAAGTCTTAGGAATAACTACAGGTGGAAACAGAGGCAATTCACCAACTGTAGTAGAGCACCTGTTTGTCACCTGCTATGTTCATGCCAGTTTCAGTAGCTTGCAATGGTGTGTCGGATACTGAACAGGATGCGGAAGCATGCAAGCATTTCCAAACAGCATAAACTGACAACAAAGTCAGTGACAAGGAGGGAGTCCAAACACTCTCCCACTGACTGTAGGTGAACTGTTCTTGAGCACAACAGGACACCAAAAGAGAATTGTTTTAAAAGGAACAAGGCTGTCTATTTTCTCAGCATATATATTTCGAGGACCTTAATAACAATTTGGAATGGAGCATTGTGAGATGCTAGTAAATGGCCCTTTATGTGAACTATTTAGTGCCCCTATGCTCCTCCTGTAGACGTGCACTATTTGTTACAAGCGCACTTTTGAGACTGGGAGATCTGCGATGAGTCAGTAAATGTACATCATCATCAAGAATTTGAGTGTCGTCATTATTGAATGAGGTTGGATGTTATGATCAAGATACATAGAAAATTGGTTAAAATGCTGTATTTCGAAAACATGATTGAAAAACACAGTTGGAGAAATCCATGTGTAACCATGGCCATGTCAAGAACCAGGAAAGGTGTGTTGTTACTTGAGTTCTGGCAGCCAGGCTCCAAGAAAAGTCTCCTGTGCTGGACACATGCGGTGCAGAACTATCTCTGAAACTTGTAGAACACCATGGACGGAGGCACGACAGGCAGCACCATTTGCGGGCATATGAAGCCCCGTTCTCTCTGTAATAGGGTGATAGCCTCTCCCTGTCGAAGACTTATGATGGCCTCCATGGTTTCTGAGAGAGGGCACAGCTGAGATACCTGTGCCATATCATCTGGCTGTAGGGCCTAAGACACCAGGTCAAAATCAATCTAGCTGCAAGGTGATGTTACAAGACGCAGCAGTTTATAAATTCCTAACTCGGACCAAGATGAGCAAATACATTCAGAGCTCCAGGAGGTGTAAGGGGGAGTTGGAGGAGAGCTGGCAAGACTGCCTGGCTGTGGCAATGCTGAAGGACATCAGTGATGCACTGGTTACACTAGAGGTGGTAGATGGGGCCTCTCTGCGGCACCCAGCCCACCAACCTCTTATGTGCTCCTTTGGATAAACGGAATAAGGATGTTTTTCTGTCAATACGTAGAAGAACCAGGGATAGTGTTTCTATTGGACCTAGGGCTTAGAAGTTGGGTTCTGATTGGTTGATAGGGCTAAGGTTCTGATTGGCTCCCTGGGCAAGGGTTGCTATTGGACCTAAGGCTTAGAGTTCGGGATCTGATTGGTTGATAGGGCAAGGTTTCTGATTGGCTCCCTGGCTTAGTTTTACTATTGGACCTAGGACTTAGATCTTGGGTTCTAATTGTCTCCCAAGGCTCGGGTTTCTGTCAGACCTAGGGCTTAGGGGTTCTTTTCTGATTGGTTGATAGGGCCAGGGTTCTGCTTTGTTCCCAGGACTCGGGTTACTATTGGACATAGGGCTTACGATTTGAATTCTGATTGATTGATAGGGCTAGAGTTCTGATTAGTCGCTAATGCTCCTATTAGCCCTAGGGTCTAGGGCAAGGGTTATGAAGGGCTAGGGTTCCCATTGGTCCAAGGTTACCTGACCACTAGGGCTATTTAAACCTAGGGTATCCAAACCAGGCATCCTGGTAAAAGGCAGCAGGATGAGGGTGTTGTCTGTTTGGACCTGGAAGGGGCCTAAGGCCAGAATTTCTGCATCTCCACCATAGGATTTTCAGATCAACAAAAACTCATTCACAATGCACATCTTTCATGAACAAACCCTAAGTGACTTTAACTAATAATAAATCTCCCAATTAACCATCTAAAATTTTCAAAAACACAAAATCAATCACAACACCAATACCACACAATACAACAATTCAGAAACCACAACCAAAGAACTTTCAAACACAATGTCACTTACCAGAAGGAAACTCCAAAATCAAGGGAAGGAGCAAACGTATGATCACATGGTTCCCTAACACCACAACTCCCCACACTCTACCAAAATCATCAGACAACAGAGCTGTGATAACACCACCACCCACCTCAAAAAGCCCCCACACACAAATCTATCTCAAAATTCTAATTGTTCTAACCAAACAAGCTCCCTTCCAACCTCCACCAAAAGCTGCAAGCCCAATACACCTCCCCAAACCAGCCACATCAAAATGCCCTGTGCCCATACCCCCACACTCATAATGCACAGCACATCCCCATCGAAGCACCATGACATGAAAAAGAAAGACACAAAATCTAAAATGCCTACTCTTCAACCCAAGATCCACAAACAAAAATCACTTTAACAGCTTTGACCTACTCTAAGAAACAACACTAGGGGGCAGATTTACTAATGCAACGCAACATAACCATACAAACTCCTGTGCTGCATTGCATGACAGGAACAGGTAATGAATGCCCCATATCTACTAAGATACGATGTATTCCTGCTCACTAGCTGCCCTGGCTCACTAAGTGAAGCCTAGCGTCAGCTCATGCACCCTTGAGTCTATAAAGGGTACAAGGTGCAATGATGTCTGCGTTATAGCCAGGATTGTTTTTGTGTAGGAAGGTATACCTTTCTGCACAAAGACAATCAATCCTCTGAGGTGTTTTCTCTTTCTATGAGTGCTACTGAATGTAGCACACATTGAAAGAGGACAAAACAAGGAGAAATAAACAGTTCTCCTTGTTACGCCTCGCCAAGGAGGCATCGCATTTTGACCCATTCCCACATTTAATAGTCTAAGTAAATCTGAGAATATGCCAAAATCCATGGGTGGAAGTGTGGGAACATCAACACTCCACCCATGGAACACCTTCCTATGGCAGAGTAAGGCAAAGCAGCGACTCCAGATTTACTATACCATGTAGAGCCACGCAAGGTGGCTCTGCGTTGCATAGTAAATCTAACTAAAAGGCTTGTGCCACCTTGCGTGCCGTAACAGACACACAAGCCCCTAGTAAATCTGGGCCCAGATCTAACATTTTCTACAGAAACTTAACTCAGCATAGATTTTGCACCCACATGCTACAAAGCCATTCCACCTGATTTTCTCATCATAAAAAAAATTTGTACTAGCAAAACTGAAGGAGGCCTGGCTGTTAGCCATAAAAATCACTATATATAACAATAATTGAAAACTTCACCATGGACGGCTGTGAATACTTGATAAGATGTGGCCCCACTCCAACTATAACTTATTCCTTTCTCTTAATATATGGACCACCATGTAGCAATGCCAACTTTAAAGATGGCTTGCTGGATACCATAACCAACCCCTATCTGGACCACCCAAACCTATATATTCTAGGAGACATCAAAAAAAATCTAATTATAACTATCACAATCAATCTTGAAGACCTCAACCTCCAACATATCATTTCTGGCCCACTTCTCTGCACCAGACACACTCTAGATGTCATATTTGCAGCATTAGGGCAAGCCACATTTACAGACATCTCCCCTCTCATAAGCTGAAGTGACCGCATCATCACTTTCAATATCAACACACCTATCAATGACAATTCTAAGACACAGAAAACCAACAACAACAAAAGCTTGTACAGGCAATAGGAAAAACAAAATCTCCACCAACTCAAAACCCACCCAAAAGAACCATTATACACATGCTGCTGAAAGACATACGCAACTTCTACAATTGGGCGTCCGCTGCACTGGGCAAACAGATGCCTACAGAAATCACATCTAGGGATGACCACAAAAAGATCACAGCATGAGTTAATGACAACAGCAAAAGAATAAAAACACAGCTCAACATATTATAATTCAAATGAAAAAAATGAAGAGATGAAACAGACAAAAACACACTATGCCACTATAACAGAGCTTGCAGAAGAGCCATCAGAACCACAAAAAGACACCACTACTTGACACACATAATTGAAGCAGCTTGCCCATCTAAAGAATTCCATACAATTCTACCAGAACAGAATTCTGCAATCCAGAGTGCCAAAACACAGAAATATCATGATCACAAGACCTCTATGAAATAATCCTCAATTAATTGATCTAAAAAAAAAAACGATTGAAAATTGCCTGAAGAAGAATGTGGACAACAATTCATGACCCCATGACCATAGTAAGAGGCAACAATATTCATATATCAGTGCATACTTTCAATACACTGTCACAAAAAGATTCCCTCAGTATTTTCATAGCAACCAGACTATCAGGATTACCATCAGACACAACACTGCCAAAAATCTATAAAGATATCCTTCGCTCAACCTATGCTTGGGAGGTAACCAAATGTCTGCTTAACAAGTCCCTGGAACTAGGGGCCTCGTTTACAAAAAAATGATGCAGCCCGGCACTGCAAGCCATTTTGCTGCACCGAGCGGCATCATTTGTAAAGCACAGGGATGTGTTGTATTAACAAAAATACAACGCATTTGTGTGCTTTCCCCTGCGCTGGTGTACAATTTTCTGCCATGTGTCAGCGCAGGCACCCTTGCGTCATGTTGCAAGGGTGTCTGCGTTTAGGGGATTTTTGTTTGTATGCTGTAAGGGACCCCTTTTTTTACAAAAACAATCATTGATGGCATTTTTCTCTTTCTATGCAGCACCCATAGAAAGAGGAAAAAACTTGGAAAAATAAAAGTATTTCTCCTCATTGTGCCACTCCTACGCCTCCCCTGGGGAGGCATAGGATTCTGACTCATTCCCAGCTTTACAAAACTTTGTAAATCTGGGAATGTGTCCGTGGATGTTGCTTGGGAACACCCACAGCAACACCCATGGAATACCCCTTTTACGCAAAGTAATGCGTGAAAGGGGCCCATATTTACAAGGCCAAGAAAAGTCACGCAGTTTGACTTTACGTGACCTTGTAAATATGGGCAGGCACACTGCGCTGCCGGTGCATCAAAAAAAGTGACTCACCGGCGGCGCAATGGCCTTGTAAATGAGGCCCTTGGTTCTTTCCCACCTGAGCGGGAAACCTCCTACATTAGACCTCTCCTCAAAAAGAAAAACCTTGACCCATCCAACCCAGCAAACTACAAGCCCAAATGGACCATTCTTAGGAAGAATGTTTGAGAGCAGTTTACTCAACTCTTTCACTTTATTGAACAAATGACTTAATGTCAGACCAACAGTCCGGATTCAGACCAGGCAGAGGCAGTCAGTCATCATATCCATCTGTTATGATCATCTAAACTCACAGTGGACAAGAATGGAGTAGCTGCCTTGTTGCTTCTGGTTTTATGTGCTGCATTTGACATTGTCCACCACCACACACTACATCAAAGACTCAAAGTTGGTTAAAATGCTCTAAAACGAGTCACTTCTTATCGCACAAAGTGTAGTCTAATTCCACCATTCACATCCCCTCCTCACACACACAACACTGTGGCATTCCTCAGGGGTCCATCATTTCTCCTCTATTATTCAACTTCTACATAACCCCTTTACCAAACCTGATTCAATCATTCAACCTCACCTGTTACAACTATGCAGACTACACCCAAATCATTTTAAAAGCGGATATCCACTACGCCCTCTAGAATTCAAACTTGTTGACTGTCTTTGTGCCATAAACATGTGGATTTAGAATAACCATCTAAATTTCAATGCTGCAAGACAGAAATTATGACTTATCGACAATGACAATAGCAATAGCCTATCACTGTATGGTCTAAGGGACTTGAAGACGCTCCAACAAAATCAAGAGAACTTAGATACCTAGAAGTAACCATAGAGTCAGACCTATCCTTGATAACGCTTGTTAACAACGTCACAAAGAGTGACTTCTACACAATGAAAACACCACGCCGCATCTTCCCATACTTTGCATACAAACATAAACTGCAAGCCATCCCCACACTCATAATCTCCAAGCTTGACTATGCCAACAGTCTATACCGTGGCGCACCTGCATTCTTTGTATGCAAAATACAACTCAACCAAAATGCTACCACAAAGCTTCTTCTCCTCCTTCACCCAAGAGAACGCATGACTCCCATCCTGCAACTGTTTCACTGGCTACCAATAGCTAGAAGTGCAATGTTCAAGGCACTCTGCATTGTCCACAGAGCCTCCAAGGAAAAGGACTGCTATACCTGAGTTCATTCAAACAATACAAACAAAATGGAACACTGCATGCCAGGCTTGCTACATGGCTCATTATACATATTACTATAATAAATTCATATGATGGACTGCTTTCTCAACACAAGCTGCAAATCTGTGGAACTTACTACCAGCCAAGAGTTGAAGCATTGAGGAGCATATACACTTCAGAAGAGAGCTGGAAATATGGCGGTTTCCAAGATGTTAACTAAGGAGAAATTATCCCCTTTTTCACTATTGTAGCTCCTGTATCACTGCAAAAAGACATTGTCTCTGTTTTTTAGGACTTTCATCCGCAGCTGTTCTGTGGCATGCTTCATCATTGAGTCCCCGCCCGGGATGTAGATACTTCTGGGTGGCTCTACCTCTTCTATCTGCCCCTTAGCTCAGCCAGTTTTCTTCAGGTCCAGCGAGATCTTGTAATTTACTGGAAGATTCTATACATGGCACAACTTGTAACCGTACTGTATTGTTTGTGAATAGTTACGCATTCATACAGTCACCCCATTCATTCCATACAAACCGCTCAGGTGCTTCCATGCTAGTATCTGTGGGTACAGGAAAATCAAATCAAATTATTTGCATCGTATTTCGCTTCTACGTATTCCAAGATAGTGCTCTTAATCGAGTCTCACTGGACACTTAACTCTTAGCGCATTCCAATGCCATGATTTTAATAGTATTACCCACTCCTGTATGTTTTCTATTGATCTTACGACAGAGAACACACTACAATTATCTTCCTTCCAGATGGAATTTTTGCATGCTTCTAAAAGCTGTGTATTGTGTGTTCATACCCAGGGCATTAAGTAGGCCCCTTGTGTCCCATGCACTAAATGTAGAAAGGTCTCAAATGTATGCTGTTCATTCTCTCCCATCATGTCTTTATGTTTGATATATCTTTTAAAGCTTCGCACTATCGTAGAGTTTGAACAGCCACTTTGGAAAGTTAGAGGGGGGCAGCTCTATGGCTGCACGCTCACTCTAAGTGCCTATCAGCTGCTAGTTGTGTGCTACTGGGCAGTCATGTATACTTTGATAAGAAATACTACGTATTTATTTCATTTTACGCTGTACACACACATGCAACAAATACCTCCATTTCTCTAAAACACACATACATGGTTATGGGGTTAATACTGCCCCACCGGGGATTATAGATGGGCAGACATTATAGTCACACATTGTAGATAAAAGGATAAAACAATTGTTCCATTATCCCCACCCAAGTTATCTTCACCAGTTTGCCCCACTGACAGATTGATTTAGTGTGACTTCGGCAAAGGTATACCCGGCACAACATGTTGCTGAATTGAGTCTCTATCGCCTGGATAACAAGCATTGGCAAAGCAAGAGCTATTGGCAGTATCTATGTGTTTTATCCATGTTGTACACCAGTGTGGCTGCTGTTTAGGTTGGCTAAAGGTTAGTGGTGTAGAGTAGAGTGGCGTAGAGTGGAATGGCAAATAGTGGAGCAGAATGTCATAGTGTGGAGTGGAATAGAGTGTGGTGTACTGAAGTGGCATAGAGTGGAGTTGCATAGAGGGGCGTACAGTGGAGTGGTGTAAAGCAGACATGATGTGTAGAGTGCATTGGCGTAGAAAGTTGCAGAGTATATAGAGAGTTGCAGAGCATAGTGGTGTAGAGTGCAGTGGGGTAGAGTGCAGCGGCATAGAATTCAGTTGCATGCAATGCAGCATTGTAGAAGGCAGTGTCGTAGATTAGAGTGTTGCATAGTAGAGTGCAGTGACTTAAAGAGCAGTGCTGCAGAGTGTAGTAGAGTCGCTTAGAGTACAGTGGTGCAGAGTAGAGTGGCATAGAGGGCAGTGACATAGAGTGGCGTAGAGTGCAGTGGCATAGAGTGTAGTGTTGCAGAGCAGAATGTCATAAAACACAATGGTGAAGAGTGGCGTTTAGTGCAGTGGCATAGAGTAGAGTGATGTGGAGTACAGGGGTGTAAAGTGCAGTGGTGTGGAGTACAGGGGTGTAAAGTGCAGTGGTGTTGAGTACAGTGGTGCAGAGTAGAGTGCAATGGCATAGAATGCATTGGTGCAGAGTCGAGTGCAGTGGCATAGAGTGGTGTACAGTGTAGTGCATTGGCATAAAGTGGAGGGGATTGGTGTAGAGTGCATTGGCATAGAGTGTTGCAGAGTATAGTGGCGTTGAGTGTAGCGGCATAGAATTCAACAGCGTACAATGTAGCATGATAGAATGCAGTGGCGTAGATTAGAATGAGGCATAGTAGAGTGCAGTGGTGCAGAGCAGAGTGGCATAGAGTGCAGTGGCATAGAATACAGTGGTATAGATTGAAGTGGTGCAGGGTAGAGTAAAGTGGCAGAGAGCGCAGTGGAGTGGTGTAAAGTAGAGTGAAATGCAGTGCAGCGGCCTAGAGTGGTGCAGAGTAGAGTATAGTGGCGTGGAGTGGCATAGAGGGCTCTTGCGTAGAGTGGAGTGCTGCAGAGTGCAGTAATGCAGCGTAGAGTGGCATAAAGTTCAGTGGCGGAGACTGCAATTTTGCATAGTAGATTAGAGGACAGCGGTGTAGATCACAGTGGCCTACAGTAGAGTGGTGTAGAGTGCATTGGCATATAGTAGATTGTTTCAGAGTTGACTGAAGTGGCATAGAGTGGAGTAGTGCAGGTAGAGTGCACTGGCGTAGGGTAGAGTGGCATAGAGTAATGGTGTAAAGTGGTTTAGAGTGTAGTGGTGTAAAGTAGATTAGAGTGGCGTACAGTGGAATGGCATAGAGTGCTGTGGCGTAGAGTAAAGTGTTGAAGAGTGTCGTATAGTGGAGTAGTGTAGTGTAGAGTACAATAGAGTAGAGTGGAGTAGCCTAGACTGGAGTAGTATACAGTGCAGTGGTGTAGAGTAGAGTGGCATAGAGTAGCGTGGGGCAGGGTAGAGTAGACTGAAGTGGCGTGGCGTGCAGTGGTGTAAAGTGGAGTGGTGTAGAGTAGAGTGCAGTGGCGTGGAGTGGTGCAGAGTGAAGTGTCGTATAGAGGAGTATTCATGGTGTGGCCTCAAACTAGAATTACACACAACATATTTTCAGTTGAAATGACTATTAAATTTGCACAGACATACAGTTTTACTGATAAAAATATACAGTGCACAATCGATAATGTTTAGAAATGGCATCACCTAGGGTATTGATTTGTTTTGATTGTATTAAAATAATTGTTTCCACCACACTTCATAACTAACAAAACATGTACTTCATTTAAGCTTTGCTACTTCTCATAAATTCTGAAATGCTTGCACAGTTCATTTAAATGTTGCTTGCTAGAAAAAAAAACTTTCCTCTACCCCCAGTTTTCCAGCAAGATTGTCATACAAATTATCTCACTTTAAAGTCAGAGAAAGAAAAGTAAAGACAAAGCTCCCTCAGAAAGACATAGCCTGACATTTGACCTCTGTCTATGAGTGCACTGCATATATGACAAGATAAAACAAGATTTACAGGCCTGTTTACAGAAAGGAGCACTCCTGGAGGAATACAAGGAGAGGTGGTGTGAAAAGGACTTGGTCCTTGGGAGGAACGAACTGAACCTGGACAGCCTAAACCAAATAATGCCATCAAATAGAAAGCCAAAAAATGTGAGTTACAAACCATAAAACAAGCATTGGCATAGCCAATAGGTCTCGCCTTTGGGACCTTATAAGTGTTTAGCCATGCAACAGTTGCATAACTAAATACTTATAAGGTCCCAAAAGCGAGACCTATTGGTTATGCAAAGCGACCGCGAAAGTGAAAGTGATCGCGATCACGATCAAACATCAAAGCGGCCGCGAAAGTTAAAGTAATCGCGGTAAAGCGCTGCGCGCACGTCCGCGCACATGCACTGTAGCTCTAGGCTGGCCTGGTAGCACTTTTTGGAGCCCTCTCAATAAGTCTTGCCAGACCAGCGCATGCGCTGGGTCAGGCGAGACCTAACCAATGGTAAGCAACTGACAGAATGCATTCCCAGGGAAGCTTTCTGGATGTCCCCAAGGTGTCTTTACAAACCAGACAGCTGCGCTATCAGGTAGACTTCATCCTAAACAGGTGCACCTCTTTTTGTTAGCCCCGTATCCTTGCAAAAGTGTATCATGATGGTGAGCGTCTGCTTGTCATGACGGCGTGCCTCTTTGTGTGTAATCTCATCCCTTTTTGCATGATCCTTTTGTTTTCTGTATAGTTCCAAATGATAACCTTTTGAGGTTACATTTTGCGAGAGTGCCCTGATCGTTCTAGTTACTAAAATATGGGAGTCAAAAATATCTTTGGCACTTTATACTGTTGTGTGTATGCATAGATAAAAGCCTAATAAATATTAGTGGCATGTGGGTAGTTTTAGTGTACATAGCCTATGTATAGTGCACTGTCTCCTATTAGTGTTGCCTTGGTCATCCTCGGTCTCAGTCATTCTCTTATGTCACAAGAAGCATACATATATGACTGTACCCCCCACACCTAGTGCCCCCTTATCCTAATTCAAGAGAGGCTCACCCATGGGATCTTATCATGCAGCCAATCCTGTTTGTGGATAGTCTGTAGATCCATCTTTGTTCTTTTTCAAACAGGATTTCTGCCAGCCTTGCAGTTTATCCCTGATTCTCAACTTGGTCACTAGACATTTCAAGTCTAGTTCAGTGTGTCCTGTGGTTATGTAGTGATATGACATTTTTGTTGTGTTCCGTCTGCAATATAAGTTGTTACGTGTTCACCAATGCATGTTTTCACTCCTGCATGTGATACCTAAATACTTCATTGCAGGGTCATGTGATCAGGTAGACTCCATACACTGAATTACAATTTGTATATTTTTTCAGAACCCACTTTTTTCCATCACTAGGTCCTGTATCTTAGTGTCCTCTGACAGATGGCATACACTATATTTCCCCCAATGGTGGTGATCAGTGATTTTTGGTAGACCCCATATTGCATTTGTTATAGGTGCTTTTATGTTCTTTTTATTGGGTGTATATATCAGGGGCTCCCTGAGACTCCTCTCCATGTATGCAAAAGCAAGGTTTTTCAGAGGAAAGGTTCCCCGTCAGTGTTGTTTTAAGGATTTTTGTGGCCCGGGCAATACATATTTGAGAGCCCATGTACCGAACAAATACTATATTTTATGTTAAAGTTTAAGAGGGTCACCCTAAAACAATTGAAATATGCCTTGCTCAGAACCCCAAAAAATCTAGAATCACACAGAATAGAAAGACTGAGTCAGAGCTAGAGGTAGGCGCAGAGGGACAGAGGTTTAGATAGAGAAATATGTTAGACAGAGGTCAATTAGAGAGAAAATGCACTTTCCTACAGGGCCCCTTGGCGGGTGGGGGCCCTGGGCAATTGCCCACTTTGCCCATGCCTTAGAACGCCCAGTGCTCAGTATTCTCCAATTTTGATTAATTATGAACACAGACAACATAGCATGAATTCCCTTTTTGCTTGGCTAAAATTGATGAGCACTAACATGCTTGCAATGATGAGGAGAGCACAAGATTATTTCCTTGCATACACGAATGCTGAGGGCTGACAGCTAGGGGCTGCCTGCAAGTACAGTTTGTTTTTGTGAGAAGTCAGGGTGTTTTCAAACTATAGCCTTGACTGAAAGACAAGTCCCCTTAGAGTTACAATGTTCTATCTTGTCGAAAGAGACGAGAACGCTTCTTTTATACTGACTTCCAAAAGCACTGTGTGAAAATATTACTGTCACACCACTTGAAGTAACGTGAAAGAAAATCAATCAGAATTATCCACGAGATGTATTCCCCCTTCATATGCAGTTGCTCTATGCCGATATATAATACTATTTAATGTATGAAACATGAATATGCAACCTTAAAGCACGCTATCAAACTCATAATAAGATTTAAGCGCATTTTCATACAATAAAACTTGTAGTGAAGGAAAATAAATACGTGCACAAGTTAGCTTGTATGGATCACATTTCCAATCACCTAAAATGCTTTAAATTCAATGAAAAGAACATAAACTACTGCACATCACAGGTTCTCTATGGTGTTATTTGATACTGCGGGCATTTTGTTTAAAATTCATTGGTGGCGTAGTTGAAAGGCCCCTGCTTCATAACTGACCTTGCCTTTCTCTCGGGGCTGAGTGACTCGTCTATCACTGGAAAGCACAGCCATGAATGTATTTTTGAGACAGAAGGCAATTGCAGTGTACATGAAACCTATACATTAAAATTCACCCTATAAACCAATCAATGGCTTCCACTAAATAATTTCATATTGAAATACAGTTGGTGGACCGGTATAAATCCATTCTGATCATGACTGACCAAGTTTGTAATTTCCTCTGCCACTCTTACTGCTATAATCTTCATAAAAATGTTATAGTCTGTACAGTGCCACCCAGCCTCTACCATAAAAAGTTGGGACTCTGAGGGTCGGGCTCGGTCCAAGGAGATAAATAAACGGGCAGATGGTCACTTGAGGCCATTGCCGACACTGTAACCAGTTGTGTGTGTGTCCTGTATGTTGGCGCATCGCAGTGGGGCCTACCTGCATCACTGAGGCCCAGCCAGCCCGCTACGTATTCTGCGTTTAGCTGTGTAATTAGGCAAAACTAGTTAAAGTCTTTGGGGGTTTACATCCTTTTTTGGGAAGTAAAAACCCCTTTATGAAAAAATAAAGGAATGGCATCTCCCTTCAGGATTCAATTGAACATATCAAGAAGGAAAAATTCCAATTCCAGGAACAAAAGTTGGTTCCATTCTGACGGGACTCTTGGAGTCAGAGACTCTCTTAAGACACTGATCTTAACAGCTCCAGACTCCCTCTGTCACTCTTTGGTGTAATCTATAACCGTCTGAATCTGAACAAGTCAAATCAAATTAAACCTGTCTTTACCACCTGCTTTACAAATAGAAAGAGCTTTAACCACTGCTTCAAGTTCCTTTATTGGTATAGGGTGCACACGATTTTGAGCAGTCTCAGCCATTAGTGTTAGAATTCTAATCTGTGACAAATAATTTGCGATGTCATTATTCCCACAGTGAACTTTCAGTGAGTAAGTGACCATTGAGCGGACCTCAAATTTTCAAGACTGCATTTTTAGATTTCTGGACACTAGATCTCCAAGTCAGTAATCTCCTGCTCGTCTCACTTTCTTAAAATAGCCGCTGCATGAATGCTCGAGCGTTGAGAACAGTGGCGGCTGGTGCCATTTCAAAGTGGTGGGGTGTAAAAGTTGGAGATGAGTGTTATGTCGTGAAGCGAGCAAGCCTGAGCAGCATTAAGAGGATTCTCTCCTCTCTGTCCCGCCCCAGAGAATTTTTTTTCAAAAGCATGTGGCAAATTGTCTTATTACGGTTTCATTCTATAGATTAGATTTGACACAAGCTGAATGAGTAAGTCAAGGTTGGGGGATGGGGAGGCGTGGTTTATTGCACATCAAAAAGTGTTGCTTTCATCTCACAGTGCCTCTTTTTACCAGGTTTGTGGTAATGTTGTATGTGCTATGCTAACTGTAAGGATAGACGAGAAACCACAGTGTTGTGCAAAGAGATTTATCTGGAAGTAGCAGTCTGTAGGTGGCTTAAAAGCATAATGGCCTTGCTTTCGGAGCAGGTGAGACTCGCCCTCTGCTTAGAGGATGAATGCTCCCTGAAGCACCCCACTTTGCAGTTCCCTATCATTGTTTATTGACAGGCAAGTTTTCCATCTAGGCTTTGGAAACTGGCCCACTAGATTTTTTTTTTCTTCTTTTTTTTCCTCATTAGCCTCTGATCCCAGCAAACTGGTAATCTGCAGGTCTCCACTGTTACTCACTATGGAGAAGTAGGTTTCTTAACTTCGAAAGATTGCTCTTTCGCCAGCCTACCAGTGGTACATCTGCATCCGACCTGTTGCTAACCTCTTGTTGTATGTAAGAGGGTGGTCATGCTCTCTTCTGATTTAAAAAAAACCAGAGACCAGAGTAATGGACAGAACCCACCTCCGAACACTGTTATCTGTTGACCCAAAAATACGGAGGGGGAAACCAGCCGTCTCAGTCAAGGAGCTTTCCGCGAGGCCTAATCATTGGACAAAGAATATGAAGAGAAATGATCTCTACCAATTTCATAAATGGAATAGCTTATTTATTCTGCTGTATGGGCTAAATGCCATTTTAATAGACAGTCCCAAGTTGCTTTCTTTTTATTGTTTTTCAGTCTAGCTAAGACCATTATCGATGTTTTATATACTGATGAGAGCCATTCTGAATATATGGGAGGCGAAGCCTCTGCCCATTTTTTGCATATTTCTCGTCTAGCCAGCAGAATTGCAAAGAAAAGAAAACTTCTAAAATGTCCAGTAATTTCCATTTGAATACCAAAGATTATTAGGCTAAGGGTGATGTGAACTGGCTGTTCTAAAATAGACGACAGAGTGGAAGACACCTTTTGCCAGAATTCAAAAATGTCCGGACAGGACCAAAACATGTGTGTGTCTGGTACACTTTCCTTATTAATTTTTTTACATCTTACCGGTGGATTAGACATCTTAGAGAGTCTGGCAGGGGACAAATAGGCTCTATGCATTGTGAAGTAATGGTTTCTCCTCAGCCAAGCTGGCTTCACCACGGAAAACAGGATGTTGTATGAAATCTGCCATAAGTCAGTATTGTCCCCATCCACAATCGACTCATCCCATAATTCACCAGCTAATCTGAAATCTCCATCTATTGCACCCTCAATTGCCCAATACAAAAAAGGCTACCCCCTTCTTGCCAGCTGGCTTTTTGACCAGGAGTTCTTCAAGATCGTTACCCAAACCGATAGGCTTTTTGTGATTCTGGGGCCAACTTTTTAGCTGTATATATTTAAATCTTGATATACCACCTTCGATTTTATCATTTCGAGTTGCCCAAGGCAATAAAAAACCATCTTCAGTTGGGTCTCCCCATGTTGTTAAGCCTGCTGTTTTTAATGGTATGACAAGCACATCTTTGAGACAACTAGGAGACCCTGGGCTGTCCCACCAAGGGGCTAATCTTGAATAATACTCCAGTCCCATTGATGTTTTTATTCTAGCCCACATTTGGGCTGCTCCCCTTAAAACCTTCAACCTGAATTTCTTGAAGAATTTTTTATCTCCATATTTAAAGAGGAAGCCTTCTTGCGGATGCTCCGATTGGTCAAGCATTGCTTTAAACATTTTCCCCCTATCCGAATCATCTGGGTGTTTTAACAGCATTCTTGAATAGGTTAGTTGAAATGCCCATGCATAATACTGGATATCCGGGAGTGTGAGACCACCTTTTTCTCTTCTTCGTCTTTTTTCCACGAGATCCTGGTTGCCTTGTAGGCCCATACAAATGAGTTTATAGCCTGCTGAAATTTGTCAATAAGTTGCTTATCAAAATGTAAAGGGATAGTGTTGAAGAGAAAAGTTACTTTTGGTAAAATAACCATTTTTATCAAATTTACTCTACCCAAGATGGTTAAGGGGAGATGAGCCCAAGATTTAATTTGATTTTGGCTCTCTTTAAGAATATTTGAAAGATTTACCTTTGCTATCTTCTCGATATTGGAATCAATTTTGACCCCCAAGCACCTCATATAGTCCTTAGTTTGGTGGGGACCCCTTGGCAGGTTCCATGTCATAATTTCAGTTTTTTCAACATTAACTTCGTAGCCCGACACTCTGCCGAAATCCTCTGCCAGCCTAATGACTTGAGAAAATTATGTATCCAAGTCGGATGACAAAATTAAGATGTCATCTGCATACAGGGCTACCTTTCTCTCCCATGAGCCACTCTTGAATGGTACTATAGTTTGCTCCTCCCTTATACTCTGAGCAAATGGCTCTATATATAGGTCGAAAAGAAGGCGAGAGAGAGGGCAGCCCTGTCGTGTTTCTCTCTTGATACTAAAAGGCTTTGTCAGATTACCATTAACTACCAGCCTTGCAGACGGATCGCTATATAAAAGTTTTATAGTTCGACAAAACTTCGGGCCAAGATTGAATTTCTCCAGGACTACAGAGAGATAATTCCAATTTACCCTGTCAAATGCTTTTGTCGCATCAAGGGTCATGGCCGCCAATGGAAGAACAAAACTAGACGAGAAATCAATCGCTCCGATCAGATCATGAGTAAGGTCAAAAAGATTTCTACCCTTTAGGAACCCCTTCTGATCTAAGTTAAGGAGATCTCCAACAACTGCTCCTAATCTATCAGCGAGGATTCTAGTAAAGACCTTATAGTCAGAATTAAGGAGCGAAATGGGTCTATAAGACCCGCAATCTATAGGGGATTTACCTGGTTTTAGAATCAAGGTGATATTTGCTTCTCCCCACGAAGAAGGTGGTTTAACCCCTTCTAAAAGGACTTTATTAAAAAGTGTAGTCATATATGGAATTATGACTTCTCCCACTGATGTATAGACTTCCACCGGAAGACCATCCGGCCCTGCTGCTTTGCCAGTTTTACAGGCTGACAGAGCCTTCATTACTTCCTGCTGCGAAATTTCTGCCTCTAGATTTTGCCTTTTTGTAAATTCCAAAACTGGGAGATGAATTGAACTTAACCAGTCTATAGCTACAGTTTTATCTATACAGTTATCTTCGTCATATAGTCCCTCAAAATACGTGTGTAAAGCATCTCCTATTTTATCCTTATTAGCTGTTATTATATTAGAGTCTACATCTTGTATCTCCTTGATCAAATTTCGCACCCTATCCGATTTAGCCTTCCAAGCTAATAATCTGCCAGCCCCTTCACCATATTCAAAATGTGCTAGTTTACTGACCTCCCATCTGCTGGAAATCCTCGCCTGAACTATGCTTTCTAGAGATACTTTGAGAGGTTCTAGCTTATCAATAGAGTTTTGAATTAGCTCCTGATCTACCCCTTGGATTATATCCATTTCCAGCTCTTTCATTTGATCCTCTAATTGTGAAATTTCCTCCCTATACTTCCTATTTTATATGAGGTTCTGTTTGTAACCAGCCCCCTCAAAAAGGCTTTTAAAGTGTCCCACACAACTACGATATCGGCAGAGCCAATATTGATATCTAAGAAAGATTTAATTTCTTGGGACAGAAAAATAATACCCTCTATATCTAAAAGAATAGTTCGATCAAAAGACCAAACTCTTTGTTGGGGTTTCTTTATTAGATCCCATTCCATCCAAACAGCTGCATGATCCGAAAGGTGAGGAGTCAGGTAGTCTATATGTTTGATATTACTTCTCAAATCATTACTGATTAAGATATAGTCTATCCTGGATTTGTGTCTATATTTTTTATTATAAAAAGACACTCCCAATTGGGTGCCAGACCTCTCCCTCCAGATATCAGTTAAAGCATTTTGCTTCATCATGGATTTTAAGAAGGCTCTAGATTTGGACGGGATGTTAGCTCTACTGTTTGGTGATTTGTCCCATTGCGGATTTAAAACTATATTAAAGTTCCCAGCAAAAATAATTTTATCAGGGAGTTCTAATAAGTGTGAAAAAATAGTTTTTAATGGTGAGGGGTCGTCCCGACTATAGTGAAGGGGGTGTTATCTGCTAAGATCCTTGCTATGACCCATCTGCCACTGGAGTCTGTCTTGGTGTCTTTAACGGTAACATTGGCTTGTTTCTTGATTAATATAGCAACCCCCCTAACATTGGATAGCTGACCCGAACAGAGACAATGTTCCACCCACCTAAGCTTACAGCATATTTCAATAAATTCCTTTTTAATAAGGTGGGTTTCCTGCAGAATGATTATTTGTACTGGTGAATCTCTCAAATATTGCAAAAAATTTTCTCTTCTACATCTGACTCTAAGACCATTTATATTCCATGATAGACATTGTATCGTTTTCATGGCAACCTAACGGAACCGCAGTTTTAGGCCTACCCCATCCTGTACAGGGCCTACTATTAACCTACAGCTATAAAAAGCTAATAAAAAAGAACATAATGGGGCTAGAATTCTAATGAGGATTTCTTTTATTTTTTATTTTACCCCTCTGCTCCCTCCCCAGTGCCCCCTCCACCTCACCCCTTGCACCTACCCCACCCCCCTTAGAGAACCCCACCCCTATTTACCTGGAGTCTCCAGGTTTTGCCGGCCAGTAGCCTCTTCTCTGCTTTTTAATTTATTATTTATTTATTATTATTTATTTATTTTTTTAAATTGTTTTGTGACAGTGCTTTTACTTATAAAATATAGGATTTAGTTCATAACATTTCAACAAATACTTGACCATAAAGAAGGTGGGTGACTACCTACTATGCATTATTCGCCATAGTCTGAAGGGAACTTATTGAAGACTATTTAACAGATCGTCTGCCTCCTGCACTGTTCTTACATTGTGCATCTTGTTATTCAGCATAATCCTCAGTTGAGCTGGAAACTTGAGTTGGACCACTGCCCCCAACTTCCTGAAGTCCTCCATTCTCCTCCCCAACTCCCACTGACGATCCAGAGTGGCACGTGAGAGATCAGACCTATTCTCAAAGATGAAGTCTCTTGATTTCAAAGATTTTAGTTTAAGGGCCGCCATTAGGATTTTTTCTTTATTTCAAAAGTGAGAAAGTTAATAAGAATCTTCCTTGGCTTTGTACGATTTGGATTTTTCCTATAGGGGTCCCTATGTACCCTCTGGATATCTTGCCTCAATTCCTCTTCTGATGTATCAATCTGCACCACTTCTTTGACGAGGGCTACAATAAAGGATTTTAAGTCCTCTCCTTCTTTCCCCTCTGGCACCTTCAAGAGACGCAAGTTGTTGCGCCTAGAATAATTTTCTAGCAACTCCACTCGGTCTCTGAGTGCAGTTTCCTCTTTTCTAAGTAGAGTAATATCATCTTTAGTTGCTCCCAGTTCTGTCTTAAGCTCTTCTACCGAGTTTTCTAGAGCTCCCGTCCTGGAGTTCAAAATGTCTAACTTTTTTTCTAAGGTTTCGCAAAACAGCCTAATATCCCCCTGATTTGCCTTCGACGTTGCAAAACCTTTTTTAATATCAGATGCCATGATGAGGAATAAGGACTCCAGCCCAGTGCCTGAAGAAGGATCATTGCTCCCCCCTGCCCCTGTCCCCACATCTATATTTACTTCCGACCTTCCACGGGCCACATCAGCTTCCTCTCTTTCGTCCACAGGAAGAATTTCCAAATTTGAAATCTCATTGCATTTGGAGGATACTAATACCTCTAGTTCCTGCTCACCCTGCAAGTTACTCCGTGGCTGTAAATGTAGCTGTGGCTGCAGTTGTGGCTCCAAAGCAATGGAAGAAGTCTGGGGCAGGGCAGGAATTTGTGGAATATCCACACTGATTCTTAATTGAGGACAAGGCCCCGGCTGAGGGCTTTCGGTTGTCATGTTAGAGGGAGTATCGAGCTGCACACTGTTTGTTCTGAGTGCTTCACCCTGTCCTACCACGTCCAAAACTTGTGGTAAAACCTTGAAGTATGACCTCAATGAGGGGTTCACCTTAACTTTAGCCCCCAAAGAGAGGCCTTTTCTTTTGGTGTCCTTTGGGCCTTTACCCTTATATGTTTGACGGGGGGGAGACTTTCATCGATTTTCTCACCAAGTTTTCTCACTGACCCCCCCCTCAAATAGCTGTACATTACCGAGGGACCCTTTTGTGATATTTTTTAGGGCATTACCTTCCTTAATTTCCTGTTTGACCTGTGATTTACTTTTAACTGTTGTTGTTATTTTTGGCCTACCTGTTTTGCCTGGGTTGCCAAAATTATTTATTTCGATTTTTCCCCCAACCGCAGTCTCTAACTGCCCAACCTCCTTGCCCTTGCCCCTACCCTTCCTTCTAAGGCAGTATGGTAAAGTACAATGGCCTGGGGGCTCTCCCACTGAGGAGTGCCCTAGGTCACCTTGTGCCCGGTACTGCTGCCCCCTCGAAACCGCCGCCTCACCAAGCTATGCTGTAAAACTTTCCTCAGCAGCGGCGTGTTGCAAGACTGCCTCCTCGTCCAGCATGAAAGCGGCAGCTCCCGCCACCCAACAGGTGCTGTCTCTACCGCTCGCGCACCAGGAAGCAGCTCGATGCCGTCCAACGCGAACCAGCCAGCGCGCGTCAGACCTCCAGCTCCTCCTCAGCTCTGATGCGGCAACAAGGCAGCGCGGCAGGTCCTCCGAGGCCCCGACACACATTACCGACAGCCGGTAAGTAAATATTCCATTTTTAAGCATAGTAGCACGATGATGCACAAGCACAGCCATAACACCCTAGGCGTGCACTGCGTTATTCCACGACTCGAAGCACATCGAGGCAGGAGAGGCTTCCAGCGCGGCAAGCGACCGCTTAGCTCACGGCCGCCATGTTCTCTTGGTTACTCGCTGCCTCTGCACTCCTTGCTCACTAGATTGTCATCTAGTCATCTGTTTGTGTGAGAGAGAAAAGTGCTGTACACTATTGGTGTGATCATAAAATGAGGCACGCACAGGGCAACTTGAGAGAGAGACAAGAAAAAGTGGTGCACAACAGAGAGTGATCAAGAGAGAGAGAGAGGAGAAAGAGAGGGGGCACTAGAGTGAGAGTTTCTGTCTTTGAAGGTGAGAAAATAACGACACAAGAGTGGGAGGCACAGAAAGGGGCAGGGGTTCTCTCCCTAAGAGCAGGGCTGGACTGGCCGCAGCGGGCACCGGGCATTTCCCCGGTGGGCCAGAAGGATGAAGGCTGGTTTTGGACTGGTGGGTATGTTTTTGGTTCAGGGGCCAGTTTTGCAGCAGTGTGCAATATCGACCCCCTGTACCAAAAGCAGAAGCAGTAGTGCTTCCCACCTGCACCAACCCCCAAGACCCCTTCCCCCGCAGTCGGTCCGACTTAATTGCCAGGGCCGGTTTGCATTCCAAGTCCGACCCTTCCTAAGAGTATTCAAAGCCCCTGCCTTTTCTCGGCTGTAGAAGCCACCGAGATTGCAAGAGATGTCCCTGAAACACAAAACTAAAACAAGCATTTACAATGCAATAGGTCTCGCAATGACATTATTTTGAGCTATTGACATTGTAAATGGCAATGTCTTTAAAAAAATTAAAAGGCATTGTTATTTACAATACCAAAAGCAACACCTATTGCTTCGCATAGCGCGGTGTCCGTGAAGACTGCGCTGCACTTATTAAAGTAAAAAAAAAAAAAAAAAAAGAGTGTGTTGAGGGGGCAGAGCCCTGTGGTGACTCACTGGAGAGCTCCTTGAGGCATTTAGAATGCCAATAGCTTAAACTCGCGCAATGTGAGACAAGTCGCGTGGCACACTATCCTAAGCACACATTTTTAGCTTACGTGTTTTTAATCCATTCCCTTAATTACATTAGCCACGCCCCTTTGAGAGACCCCCAGTTTTACCATCCTACTTAAAGCCCTGTAAACCTATTTTTACATTTCAATGATCCTGAAACATCAAAGAATTATTGACAAGCAAGAAGAAAACTGAGACAGTCAAGCATAAAGGAATGCAAAGGTGTGCGAACTGTGTACATTGCAATGATGCAATCATTGGGAATCAATGCATACATCCCACTAAAGGGTCGGGAAGACACACACATGCGCACGCACACACACACATACACACACACATACACACACACACACACACACACGCACACACACACACCCCTAATGTCTGCGTCAGAAGGTTATGCTAAACTTTAATGAATGAGGGTGCAGGTGAGTGTGAATTAGAGCACAGCCCTCCTTAAAATGGACCAGACCTGTGCCCGCCTCCTCCCATCCCCCTCAACGCCCACCGGTCTCCAGAGGGTCTGTTCTGCGACTTTTGTGTTCACTCACGTCCACTCAGAATCACTAGCTGGAACCTGGTAAGGGTCAAAGGTCCTCACACTCAGCCTCCTTCCCCACAATTGTTTTTTTTTTTAATTAAAAAATTGCCTCGTTTTATTTCAGAAAGTAACAAGAAATAGTTTGATTTAAGCACTCTTGGGCAAAAGGCAGGGGAAAAATTGAATAGTAGACAGGAAATAAACAAGTGTCCAGCAGCCACACTAGCACCATAACACGTGCACTCACACCCACTGCACCCGCAATGTGGGCGACCACGAACAACCCCGCTGCCCGGTGCAAAGGTCTGCTGACATCAGAGCAAAAACCTGGACCTTTTCTCCACACAGAGCATTGTTTTATTTCTGTGCAACCAGGAGGGGGTAGGGGAAAAGGGACCTGGGAGAAGGCGAGAGGGAGAGAAACCGGAGACATTGAGGAGAGAGGGAAAGGAGGGAGAGAAGAAATAGGAAGAGAAGCGAAAGAATGAGAAGGGGCAGAAGGAAGAGGGCAATCCGCAGGAGAGGAAGGAGGGGAAGAAGAAACAGGAGAGAAATTAAGGAGTAGAGGAGGTCTAGGGAGAAGAGAAATGGGAGGCAGGAAGTAGAAGAGGAGAAAGAAAAATAGGATTAATGGAGATGGGGCCAGGGAGGGACATATTGAGAACCACGGGAGAGAGAGGGGTAAAGGGAGAGTGAGTGAGAAGAAGGGGATCGTGGGAATGAGAAAGGAACAAGCGGGAGAAGAATAAAGGGAGAAACGAAGAGAGGAAATGAGGCTTTAGAGAAGACCTTGAGGGGGAGAAATGTTTATAAGAAGAGCGTGGAGGGGAGAGAGAGGGAAGGAGGAGCTGGAGAAGAGAGGGAAAACAAGACGAGATGCACAAAGATGGGGATACACGACGAGAGGAGACAGAGAAAGTTGGGTGGGAGAAAGATGACAAATCAGAGGATAGAGGAAGATAGCAGTGTAGAGGAAGCGAAGCGTGGAGAGCTACAAGTAGTGGCAGAGGCAGGATGAGAGCAAGATGGTGCAGAGAGGGGAGAAGCAGATGAATGAGGCAAGTGCACAAGAGAGAGAAGAACAGAAGAACGTTTGAGAGAGGAGAATGTGCGAGCGGAGATCCAAGCGGCAGGAGTCAGGCTATGGTCAGAGGGGTGGAATGACGCTGCAAGGACAGCTCAGGGGGCGTGCCTCGTGACGTGGACAGAGGGGGCCGGTGTCACGGTGAGTGGAGAAAGCAGTGACATGTCTACTTCTACACATTGACCCTTCCGAGGAAGTCTTACCACAGCCGGCAAATACGTGGTACCCTCGGCTCTCCCGCATGAGTAAGATAAGGTTTGTTACAGGAGCCCTTGCAAAAAGAAAAAAACAGATGAATCGCTCTCAAAGGAATGTCCTATGCAAACTCCCTCAAAACTACTGGAAAAACTTCAGCAGAAGACACAAAACAAAAAAATACAACATTGAAACAGAAATCACTACAAAATAAAGGAACTGTTTAAAAGAGAACACTCACAAATACATGGGAAAAAAAAACTGAAAAGCAAAACATAGGGAAATACTCAAAACTAAAATAAATACGTGGATGAAAACACTAAAACAATGTAAAGGCTTGAAACAACGAAAAACCATCAACCTATTGGAAACCTAAAAACAGAGAAGTGTTCTCGATACAAAGGCAGCCACTTGTTTATATTTGCATCGCACTTTCACTTTCACTTTAAGTAAAAGCGCGATGCAAAAATAAACACGGGGCTGAGTGAAAACAGATGGCCCCCTAAAGATAAGAAATTGCTTCGCGACAGCCGCAAAGCAGACGATCCTGTCCGGATGGGCCGGACAAAAAGGGGAAAGGGCGGCAACAAAAAAAACTCATTTCTAATGGCAGGCCACCGTTTAGCATAAACAGTGACGCCAGCCAATGAAAATGAGGGGCGGGGATTTCAAGCCCCCTTCTGAAATCTCCTCTCTAACTATATGTCTCGCCGAGCGTTGCACGCTGCAACGCCAGGTGAGACCTAAAAATGCAAAGAACGCCACTGCCCTCCTCCCCCTCCGGGTGCTTCACAGGTCTTTAAAAGAACATTTACTTGTTAACGAGGCTTTGTTTTGTATTCACCCCTTCTTAGAGCCTCTGCATCTCCACTCTGCCTATTGCTGGAAGAATAAGCCCCCCCTGAAATTTTTATTAGCCCCCCCCCCCCGAAATGTGGTTCTAGTTGCGCCTCTGCAACACATCAACCTTCTGTCACTCCGGTGTCTTCTCAAAATAAGGCACAAGCAGTCCTAAGAAGCATTAAACGAGGAGTGGGTTTAAGGGTGAAGAAAGATGTGACTCTTGACTTTGGAACTGGGGAGCCAGATTTAAGTCTCAGCATCGGCTCAACATCCTGTGATCCTGGGCAAACCACTTAACCTTCCTAAGCTATCAAAATGAACCTGAACTTGTGTAATGTGACTGGTGGCCATGTTAATGGCTTAAATACCCTTAGGTTGTGCCATTTTTGCACTATAAAAATATAACAAAAAGGAAGAAATAGTACATCAGTTATGACACTAATTAAGGTAAATTAAGCTGTACTTGGTCGATGCGCCACAAGAAGTGACGCCGACTCAATTGTTTCATTACATTTTCTCACTGATTGTTGTTTAAGTCGGCAAGTCCACCCAAGGCAATGATGTCCTTGTGTGCTGATTTCTGACACAAGCAGGGCCAGGGCAGGCAGACACTGACGTCTCTTGCATGCAATGCCGTGTTCGGGAGTCTGAACAAGAGGCCAACCTCTCTAATTGTATTTCCTGTGCCATAGCCAATGCAGTGCTGCTCACTTGAACTTTATATATTAGTAAGCAGCGTCCGGATTGGCTTGGGCAAGAGAACTAAGCGCTCCTTTGTTGACTGGAAGGCTGTGGTTGCGATTTTCCCAGCTCCTAACAATGTGCAGATAGAAGAGGCCTCAAATGTGCATCTTGGGCTGGCCACAGCAAGGTACCCATCCAACCTGACATGCGCCTTGAAGACTAGAAAGCCTTCTGCCAATCAATTAAGCCCCACCCGCGCTCATGTAGAAAGGTCCCCCAGTCTGATTTAAAAGCAAAGCAGACAGAAACAAAAGGTAAGTTCACATTTATCTCATATGGGGCAAAAAATACAGGGGGGCAACGCTCCAATAGAGGACCCGCCTCTGGTTAAGAACATGTTTCTCAAGCAGGAAACGAGGGAGTGAAAGCAGGGATTCCGGGGACCCCAAAAACGTATATTATTTGCTGATTTCCTAGTGCTACTTCTTCCACCAGAAGTGGCCGTTTTTGATAACTTGTTTCTCATATTCTCATACTTCTCCGCTCTGTCATGGTACTGGGTTAATATTTCTAAAACAGTAATAATGCTTTTTAACAGTGTTAACTCATTGCCCCAATATCTAAAGGCATCATATCATAGGAATCCGGGAAGGCATCTGGGAATTAAAGTATCAGAGAAATATGAGGACATATACAAGCTGAATTATTCCCCCCTGTTGAAAGGTGGTTTATTAGTAGGTGCGGGTAGTTACCTACAGCTAGTAATAAAACGACAATCACAAATAAGGTCCAGTCAAGTCTCAATAAATTAACCCTTGCTCAACCCTTGGTAGCTTGGCTCACGAGCAGTCAGGCTTAACTTAGGAGACAGGTGTTTAAAGCATTTAATATCACCATAAAAGTAATAAGTAAAACACGACACACAATAAAAATCCAACACCAATATATAAAAATAGGAAATATTTTTATGATTAAAATGACACTAAAACGACAATGTAAAAATGTGCTTTCTAGCACCAAAAGGTGAAAAGTGCCAACCGGAGCTATCTGGTAGCACTTGGCCGGGACAAATTCAAAGTTTCAGGCCAACTACGATGGAGCGCAGGTTGGATACGTTGGGTGGTAGGGGCCGGTCAAAATTTTACCTGCACACATAGAGGCCCATCAGTATGTCGGGCGGATCGCCACCGCCCGCATGGCGGTGGCGATCCACCCGACATTTCCTCCTCCCCGCATGCATAGCAATATGGCGGGGGGACCCCGGCGGACGGGAAGACCGTCCGCCAGTTTTCTGCCCGGTAGGCAATCCGCCCGATTGCCTACCAAGCGGAAAAGCAGTTAATATGGTGGCGGTGTCTGGTAGACACCACCATCCATATTATGATGCCAGCGGGGTGTTGCCTTTCCGTGGCGGGCAGGTGGTCTTCCACATTGGGGGCCCGTAGTGGGCCCCCAGGAATTCTGGGGGGTGGGGGTTCACATGGGGGGTACCTATGGTATCCCCCTGCATTTCAATGTACAACATGGCAGGCACCGCGCGGTGCCTGTCACGTTTTGCATTGAAAGGCACAACTTGCTTTTGAGGCATTGCGGCGGGTGGTGTTGAAAGCACCGCCCACCACAATGTCATGAATGCGGGGTGCGCCCGCCAGTGTGGCGGGGCATCCTAATTGTAGATGCGGGACCGCCGCATGCATTGCGGGTGGTCCCGTTTCCCGGGGGTATGGCGGGCGGACTTTCCGCCCGCCATACTATTGACCCCCTTAGTCACTTTTTTAGTGATCCTCCTCAACAAGGCGGGTTGCAGTTCGACAGCAGTGACCTTCTTCAGCACGATGCCCCTGTCTTGGTTCTCGTCGTCGATATCAAAGAGCTCCGGAGCTTCCAGCAGGGCAGACCTGAATTTCAGGCCGGGTCACGGTTCGACGTTCGACGTCTTGACTCTCGTCGTCGGGGTCGGTCAACTTATTGAGCTTTTTGACAAAAGTCGTCCAAATGTTCTCAAACTTCTGGATCTTCTTCTAGAAGGTCTCCTTTGGGTCTTTGAGGGTCCACAACACCAGTCAAGGGTCCAGAAGCTATGAGTTGCCTCTTGGAGGTTTGGGACTACAATTCCCACAATGCACCTGGCCAAATCCTTCAAAGCCCAGGTCAGCTGGACTTGTCTTGGTGGAGTTGTTGCAGGTGGCTTCTCGTAGCTCTTTTCTACCTGTTGTTTTCAGTGAGTCTACTCCTTAATCTTCTGAAGCAAGGCAAAGATCTCTTTTGTGAAGTCCAGAGTGTGCAGCAAATGCGGTCCTTGTGAGTGCAGTCCTCTAGGACGCCTCAGGGCAGCAGTGCGCTTTACAAGACACATACATTTACAAGACACATTTACATTTACATTTACATTCTTGGTGCAGATCAGAGGTTCAGCAGGGTAGTCCTTCTCTTGTTGTTTCCAGGCAGGGTTCGGAGGTGCTGTGCAGCTCTTCTATATTTATTGCCGTTGCTGGGCTGGCAAGAAGGGGGGAACCTGTGACCAATGGGGTTCAAGTTTCCACCCTCTGTGATGGCCACTTCCTTAGAAGTGTGGCATATTTCTGTCCCAGAAAGCAATTCTCACTAAATATCAAAAATGGAGAAAATCTCTCCAGGATGTTGAGGTCTGGCTAGCCCAACCCACAGATGTGGCTAAGTTTCCCCTACACGCCCCTTGTAACCCTTCTCCAAATTGAATTATAGGTGGTGCAGGAAGTGTGGGTGGGCCTAGTTCCTGCCCTATCTATCTTTCTACCTTCGAAGACCAGTTTGGCTACCCGGCCCCCTTCCTGTCCTGGCATCTGCAGCTGCAGATCTCCTCCCACCAGATGGTCTCTTTGTTTCAGCCCAGGCAACTTCACACCTAATCAGGAGCAGCTTGACTGAGCCTATCAAAGGTTGGCCAATCCGAAGAGGATGTTACAGGGCTGTTTTTGGTAACTTTAAGAATGCAAGTTCCATAACTTCTTTCCTGAAATAGCTATAATAAATCTAACCTTGGCAGTTTGTTGGATTTATTGTAAATATTATTTTGATAGTTTGAATTATTGTTCTAGCTCACCCCTGTCAAAAGTTAAGCTTTACTAAAGTTTAATAAAGCTCTCCCATGTTAGCCTATGGAGCTAGCACACTACAGTGGAGGGCATGAAATTGGTAGCTTTTCCCTCACGAGGGCATATAAAACAACTTTTATAATGTCCCTGCTGGTTCACTGATAGAATATCGATGGTAAAAACATTGATGGTAAAAATATCTTTTCCACTGGTCGGCTATCAATATGATTGCCGGCCAGGCGGAGCTGGGCCAGTAATATGGTGGCGGTGCCTAGCAGGCACCACCAGCCATATTATGATGTGAGTTGGTAAAAGGCCTTTCCATGGCGGCAATGCCATGGAAAGGCTGGCGGGGATTGGCTATGGGGGCCCGTTGTGGGACCCCGGGAGGGGCGTGGGGGGTGCACTTGGGGGATATCCATGGTACCCTCCTGCAGTTCCCTGCACCAAGTGGCAGGCACCACGTGGTGCCTGCCTCATGGTGCAGGGAAATGCTGTGCATGCCCTTTTACCATTGCGGATGGTGCTGCAGACAGCAGCACCATCCGAAATGGTAAAAGGCCTGGATGCGTCCGCCAGTACGGCAGGCGCATCCTAATTGGGCCGATGGGTCTGCCACACGTCCAGCGGTCGGGCCCATCACCGTTATGGTGGCGGACGGACTGATGTGCGTCCGCCAACATAATGAGCCCCATTGATAGTAGAAATATCGACTCCCTATACTTAAACAGGTAAGTACAAAAATATTGAATCAAAAATATCGAAGTTAAAAATATAGATGTAAAAAATATCGATTTAAAAATACAAATAAAATAAAATGTTATATATTAAATATATAAAATATTAATATTATCTTTAACAAAATGAGTTACATTTAATATACATTTTAACTAAGGGGCCGATTCCGATCCTGTAAAAAGACTGTACGAATCGTTGTACGGAGCGTATACCCCGTACGACTCGTACCCGGTAAACTTTCTGTACAACCTAGGAAGTATGATTCGTACAGAAAACCTATTTCCGTACGTTTCGTAAAAAAGCCCGTACGGGTCAAAAAAAACTACGATTCTGATCCGGAACAGCTTGTACGCGACGTCCGGACGTATTCAGGCAGCTGTTTCCGGCCCAGCAAGTACGATTCATCCCTACGTCACTCCATACGGCTCTTTTTTTACGGGAGTCAAACACAGCCGGAAAAGCAGAGTCCAACGCGAACCGCTACGCAACGGAGCCCCGGTACGCGACGTACACGCCATGAACCCCGTTGTATGTGTCATCCCGGTCCTCTTGGCCTACGACCTGGTGCACCGCACCCGACGCACATGCTGCAGAAGGTGAGAACAACACCCAGGGGCCAGGGTGGGGGTGAGGGGCAGGAAACAAACCCCATACTCAAAGCCAAACCTATAATATGGAGGCCATACATTACCACCAGGGTCTGGTCACTTGGGGGGGCGTGGCCAGCAACCCCTGCGTACTGCAACAACGGAAGTGGACGTGTACGGTGCGTTGCAAACGTACCCCTACGGCACCATTAGAACAGTGATATGGACCGTACACACGCAATGAATGCGTGGGTACGGCGCGTACCACACGTACCCCTACAGCACAGTAGAACCGTGATACGGACCGTACACACGCAATGAATGCGTGGGTACGGTGCGTGTCACACATACCCCTGAGGCACCATTAGAACAGTGATACGAACCGTACACAAGCAATGAATGCGTGGGTACGGTGCATACCACACATACCCCTACGGTACAGTAGAACTGTGATACGGACCGTACACACGCAATGAATGCGTGGGTACGGTGCGTTTCACACATACCCCTACGGCACCATTAGAACAGTGATACGGACCGTACACACGCAATGAATGCGTGGGTACGGTGCATACCACACGTACCCCTACGGCACAGTAGAACAGTGATACGGACCGTAAACACGCAATTAATGCGTAGGTACGGTGCGTGTCACACGTACCCCTATGGCACCATTAGAACAGTGATACGGACCGTACACACGCAATGAATGCGTGGGTACGGTGCGTACCACACGTACCCCTACGGCACAGTAGAACTGTGATACGGACCATACACACGCAATGAATGCGTGGGTATGGTGCGTACCACACGTACCCCTACGGCACCATTAGAACAGTGATACAGACCGTACAAGCACAATGAATGCGTGGGTACGGTGCGTGTCACACGTACCCCATTAGGGCACCAGTACATTTGGGATACGAGGCGTACACACGCCAGGAATGTGGGCTTAGAGGACTGGCCCAGCATGTTACCTTCATATTGGTGTGTGTGTAGGTCCAGGCCAGCAGTGTACTGCTCCAAGGGGGTGCGTGGGTGGGTGCAGAGGACTCCCAGCAGTGGCCTGCAATATGAGGGGTGGGTGCATATGACTCCTAGCAGTGGACAGAGATATGAGGGGTGGGTGCATATGACTCCTAGCAGTGGACAGAGATATGAGGGGTGGGTGCATATGACTCCTAGCAGTGGCCTCCAGTATGAGGGGTGGGTGCATATGACTCCTAGCAGTGGACAGAGATATGAGGGGTGGGTGCATATGACTCCCAGCAGTGGACAGAGATATGAGGGGTGGGTGCATATGACTACCAGCAGTGTCCAGAAATATGAGGGGTGGGTGCATATGACTACCAGCAGTGGCCTGCAATATGAGGGGTGGGTGCATATGACTCCTAGCAGTGGCCTGCAATATGAGGGGTGGGTGCATATGACTCCTAGCAGTGGGCAGAGATATGAGGGGTGGGTGCATATGACTCCTAGCAGTGGCCTGCAATATGAGGGGTGGGTGCATATGACTCCTAGAAGTGGCCTGCAATATGAGGGGTGGCTGCATATGACTCCTAGCAGCGGACAGAGATAAGAGGGGTGGGTGCATTTGACTCCTAGCAGTGGACAGAGATATGAGGGGTGGGTGCATATGACTACCAGCAGTGTCCAGAAATATGAGGGGTGGGTGCATATGACTCCTAGCAGTGGCCTGCAATATGAGGGGTGGGTGCATATGACTCCTAGCAGTGGGCAGAGATATGAGGGGTGGGTGCATATGACTCCTAGCAGTGGCCTGCAATATGAGGGGTGGGTGCATATGACTCCTAGAAGTGGCCTGCAATATGAGGGGTGGCTGCATATGACTCCTAGCAGTGGACAGAGATATGAGGGGTGGGTGCATTTGACTCCTAGCAGTGGACAGAGATATGAGGGGTGGGTGCATATGACTACCAGCAGTGGCCTGCAATATGAGGGGTGGGTGCATATGACTCCCAGCAGTGGCATGCAATATGAGGGGTGGGTGCATATGACTCCTAGCAGTGTCCAGACATATGAGGGGTGGGTGCATATGACTCCCAGCAGTGGACAGAGTTATTAGGGGTGGGTGCATATGACTCCCAGCAGTGGCCTGCAATATGAGGGGTGGGTGCATATGACTCCTAGCAGTGTCCAGACATATGAGGGGTGGGTGCATATGACTCCCAGCAGTGGACAGAGATATGAGGGGTGGGTGCATATGACTCCCAGCAGTGGCCTGTAATATAAGGGGTGGGTGCATATGACTCCTAGCAGTGGACAGAGATTTGAGGGGTGGGTGCATATGACTCCCAGCAGTGGACAGAGATATGAGGGGTGGGTACATATGACTACCAGCAGTGGCCTGCAATATGAGGGGTGGGTGCATATGACTCCTAGCAGTGGACTGAGATATGAGGGGTGGGTGCATATGGCTACCAGCAGTGTCCAGACCTATGAGGGGTGGGTGCAGAGGACTCCCAGCAGTGGACAGAGATATGGGGGGGTGTACATCATCATCAGATGACCACACCTACATGGTGGTATGGACGCATCCCTAACTTTGGACTATGATTTTACTGCTATTACAACACATCACTGACAGCAGGGTCCCACTCTCAGGACGATGGATGTCTGTCACACACTGCATGACACACCACATGTGGGTGTGAGGACATATAACACATGCATTCCCACCCATGGCGGATGCAGCACAATACACACCCTGATTTCATGTCAACAGACTGTATTGTCATGTAACTGCATACAAAACTAAGATAGCCAAAGTGAACACACACTTTCACGCACATCCCAGGTGTGTTATGAATGTACAGGTGCTGGTCCAGCCACCAAGATGTTGTCTCTCCTGGAAGGAATAGGGTTCAATTCCACCAGATACAATGCCCACAATTGTGAGTCAGGTGCCCAAATACCCTGCATAACAAGTACCTTTTATGTGGTAGGCCGTGATTACACACATGCATAATGCTGAAAAGGGCCAATTTGTCCATGAAGGCATTCCTACGTACCCAAAACACAGGTACAGTGACTAGCAAGGATGGCACAGACGATTCAGCAGGAGACATCGGTGAGCAGGCATGGCCATTGTTGAAGGGATCCATCACCAACAAAGGAAATGTGGACACAGGTCAGCACAACAATTGTGCAACTGTTTGCAGGGAAGATGTCAGGTGCCACAGAGGAAGGAACACTCCTTGGGACAATTTCTCCAAACTAAATGAACACACACTACCAATGATTCTTTGCAGAGACATTGTGATGGCACAGGGATACCATGGTCCACCTCATGACCATCATACAAAAACATTTCTCTGAACCCTAACACATTACCAGAACACCAACTCCCGAAGCCTCATCACCAACATCAAGTACCTGAAATGCAATAGTGTTGAAAGTAAAAGAAAAGGCTTTATTCAGCACCAACAATAAATAAATTTAAAAGATACTATGTACAAAGGCCAATGGCCAGTCCATTTCTCAAGTCCAAGGGTGGACGTAGGGGACCGCGTCCACCCCTACCTTGCATGCACTAAGGAACCTCAAGGTTCGTCGACCGCGGGGGGGGGCATCATCTGTGGCAGGACCAGGCACCGCAGGGACATGAGGGGGAGGGGTAGGTGTGGTGGGTGCAAGGGTGGACGTCTCCACCACAGGGGGTGGGGCAGCGCCAAAGGTGGAGGTGAGCATGGCGCTGCACACTGCTGCTAGGGCCTCCATCCTAACCCCTGCACCTGAAGATACCCCAGTGCCAACGGAGGGTGTGGTGGGCGAGGGATGGGGTGCAGCGCTCTTGGGGGAGGGGGTGGACATGGTGGGGGACTCAACTCCCGTGCCTGGGGACTTCCTTGCCCGCTTGTGGGGTGGTGGCTCAGTGGGGGCGAGACCCAGCTCATCCATATAGGACTCCTTAGGTGAGAGTTTGGCAGGGGAGCTAAGGGGAGTGGTTTTAGAGGGACAGGGTTGTGAGGACTGCGGACTGCGACTGTGGCTGCGTGTATGTTGTCTGCCCCCAGCCCATGTGGGTGTGCCTACATCCCCCTGAGTGTGCGTGCCAGGAGGTGTGCGCTGTGCCTTACTTGGGGGTGTGCTGGATGTGTCTGGTGGGGTGCGTGCCCGTGACTGTCTGGGTGTGCGTTGGGCAGGCATGGGAGAGGGCAGTGTGGATGGGTCCGGGGTATGGGGGGACAGAGCGCTGCAGGAGAGAAACTGCTGCCGTCAGGGAAGAGTCCATAGACCGCAGAAACCTGCGTTGGTCAGACATCGTTGCTGACATGCCCTCCATGAACGACACCATCTGTGTGAGCAGTTTAGTGTGTCCATGGAGGACAGTCAGCACCGATGCCTGCCCAACCTGCAACTGCCACAGTGTGTCCACAGACACTTCACTGAGGGCAGCAGGGGTGACAGGGGCAGGGGGTGCGGTGCCTGGGCCGAAGGAGACATGGTGAGACTCTGCACAGACAGAAGGGACGGGAGCAACTGGGAGGGCGGAGATGGTAATGGAGGAGGCGGGGACAGATGTGGGGATGCTGCCAGTTGGTGTTGCAGCCTCCGCCTCCTCACGGAGGTCAGCGTCGTAGCTGCTCTCGCCTCCAGAAAGGTCCTCCGACTGACTCCCCTAGCCCTCCATGCCACTGGCTGCTTCTGACTCCACAGCACTGGTGGCACTGTTGCTGGGTCCCTCCTCCAGGTCCATGCAGGTGTCTCCCTTGGTTGCGGATGATGATGCTGTGGGCAAGGAGAAGAAACCGAAATGCATCAGTCACCTGTATACATCCGACACATGAGCACAAGAACAATTGGTCACAGTGCATATCAGGCAATGCATCATGAGTAACAGCTAGATAACTCTGCACATGTGTAAGACCTGTACTGCCCAGTTGGTAGACCCACTATGCCACTTGGACACCAGGAAAAAAAGAACACAAAAGGCCACAACTTGAATGAGAAATACACTGAGAAGCTAGTGTCTGTGAACCGGTGAGCACAGCAATACAATGAAGTCATGCCACCTCTTGTTTAACATGTAAGAAACAGTAGTGGTGCACCCAATGTAAACTGACACACCACAATACGCAAGGTGTCACCACACTCAGAGACCTGTAAGTACTTTGGAACACAAAACGAATAAATGTTGCTACCTTGGGACTCACAATACTTTACACAATCTACATGTTTTGAATGTGCCAATTCGCCATTTCGTGAAAAGAACACTCATGTGCCTGCATGAAATATGTCGCACAAGGCAGTGCACACAAAAGTACATTTACACTGTCATTGAAGAAGCTGGCACCTTTTCTAAGAAGCCACTGTTAGGAAATTAATGGTGTTGCAGAAAGTACATATACATGGGCCCACGGAGGTCTTGATGTCTTGAGACTCGTCAGTTTGTATCACCAACAACAAAGGAGTCTCACAAAATCAAGAGCACTGTGGGAACATGTATATGGAGAATCTGCAACACCATTTAATTCTAACAGTGGGTTCTTAGAAAATGTGCCAGTGTGTTCCATGAAAGTGGAAATGTCGTTTGGTGTGCACTTCCTTGGGGGACTTTTTTCATGCAGGCACATCAGTGTTCTTAACACAAATCATCAAATTTAATCTTTTAAAACATGAAGAACTGTTGACAAGTGCTGTGAGTGCCAAGCTACAATTTTTTAAGAGTAACATCTTTAATTATGTCAGTTGTCACATGGCCATCCGTCACCTGATTACACAGTTGGCCACACATATGGCCTACTGCCTGTCATCTTGAGTGGCACACATGTCTATACCCATGACAATGCATAAGCTAATGGGCCTGCAATTGGGTAGAAAAAAAGCCTAGCTGTACTGTGGGGACACCCTCATGGCAAGCCAGAATGTACACACAGATGTCAGCACACAAAGTCCAAACAGTGTTGCATCTGAACCACACACAGGTGCTAAAAATTTATGAGCAGGAATCATGTTTTTAAAAAACTGACACAGGCTGCAAAGCAGGTAAATTAAGCACAGGGCAGCATCACAGGGGCACTGCACGGTGATTCTTTGTACAGCCAAGTCTCACACACAAGTCAGACCTGGCAATGAAAAATCTGGGTTGCACATGTATGCCTCTCCCGCACACCCCACCCCATGCCTGAGTCAATGTGATTGATACAGATCAAGAAGGGACACCTCTTATTCAGGGTTACAATAACTGTGCTGGAAAAATAGCTTCATTTACACAACATCACCTTGTGGGGCTGGCAACACATATTTGTGACAAACAACCATCAACAGATTGTTGTGAATAGCCACACAGGCACTGCCCAGTGTGAGTATGCATAAGCAAAATGGTGCATCCCTGTCCAGTGGACACATGTAGCACACATTTGCAAAATACTAACTAGGCCAGGGCACAATGCCACAGAGGCAGACCTATGCTGAACACACAGAGAATGTGCACAGTGTTGGATGACACACATGATTAGGAGGCCAGGGTGTCTCAGGGGACTGTAGTGGGCACACTGCTCCGTGGTCCTGGAATGAGCTGACTGTACCATGTTCAACCGTCATGGCAATATGCATATCTCCCACTCATGCACATCATGTCTGAGGCCACAACATTAGTCATGCATGCTGCAAGGGTGTTCAGTTGAAAGCTCACACTCCTATGTTGAGAATCATCATCACTGCCAACAAATATGGACCCCCAACATAGTGAACAGGCCATGGCACAGGCAAGGTACCAACACAAGTCACAGACAACCCTCCCACATGATGCCGAAAGCAATGTGCACTTAGATTTACTGGCACCCTAGATGGCCATGTGCAAATGTGATTACACACAGACCAGGGGACACATGTCAAGGAGGGGAAGGGATGAAAAAGAGCACCAGGTGACATTGGGGAACAGAAAATGCACTGCACATATTAACTCTGGGAGTGTATCCAGGCTACAGAGCACATCCAAAAGCTGGCGATACATAACACGACAAACAGCCATGTACCTACCCCCTCCTTGCTGCAGTCTCTCCTGGAACTGCCTATCGAGCTCAGGGAATACCACCGCCAGGACACATTTCATGTGGGGGGTCAGGCGTCGGCGGCCGCCGTGGGGGCAAGGACTGTCGAGCCCCAGCTGGACCCGGGCGATCCGCCGGGTCCAGCACCGGATGTCCTGCCACCTCTTGCGGACCTGTGGCAGCTGCCGACTACGCTCCCCCTCAGATCTCACAGCCCTGACGATGTCTTTCCAGATCATGCCCTTCTCGTAAGCAGTTACCTGTCAGGATGACAAAGTGACACAACATCAATACACCTGCTCCATGTCCCAGAGACACACATTTGAACATCATTGAAATGTTGAACAGGGCATAGGATGCAGACAGGAATTAAATCATACACAATAAGAAATTGGCCTGTGTGCAAGCCCCAATGCACTACATGGCATTGAAAGTCAACAGGTTGGCATGAGGGGTGCGACACACTCACTGATCATGCCACACACTGTGCAGCACATGCAGCAGCAGGCTGAAGGCCAGCACGTGCCAAGCAGTCACATGTCCCACTCCACTGACGCACCATCAGCATACTAGACAGACACACCCAAGCACAGATCACTCGCCTGTCATTGACAACAGCGGATACAACCCTCACTCTGCACATGTGCCACTTGCCAGTGGGGTGTCACAGGTGTCATGCTAGCTCTGCAAGTCAGACACACAGCACAGCTTACTTGTCACATCAGATGGGTTGATCTGTTGCCTCCTCCATGCAGCTGTGGTGCAACACTTCACATACACACTCACCCACATGACAAGGAACATTCCCACACATCACTATCCATGAGGTCGTACACATCATTTGGACACTCTCACCACAGGGCCACTCAACTCATTCACATCTGTGGGTACAGTCACCTGTAACACCGGGGGGACCACTGAATCACCTCAGGACAATAGGTAAAAAAAACCACCAAGGATTTGCCAGGCCGAAAGTGTCATGCACTATGCAGTGAAAGTCACAGTAAGCACAATGCAAGTGAGGAGTGCACACAGGAACTACATCATGCTCTGCATGAGAGACATCAGCATGTCCCCCCCTGGGACCCACTCTAAACAACATTGCATGTCTGTCCCACCTGGACACAATATTGACAGTCACACAACAGGTGCATAGGCAAAGTTAGTGGACTCAGCACTCACCTGCTCCCCTGGTCTCCCATACAGCTTGGTTACTGTGGGAGGAGGACGTCCAGCAAGGCTTAATTCTCCTCCTGGGTGAATGGCTGGGCCCTCTCCACAGTACGTGACATTGCCCAGAGGAAGCAGAGACAGCAGCAGTGTGGTCCACTGGAAAGTTGTACAGGCAAGTGCCCTCTCATGGGTTCTGGCTGCCTTATATCTGTCTTGCTGAGGGGCATTCATTTAGAGGAGTATATAGTGATTGGTCAGACTCATTCGCATCCTACGTTTACTCCAATCCCTTTAAACATACACCAATGACTTCAAACATACACCAATTACAGCATTCGTATCGTTCAAAATCTTAGCATCATGTCAAGTCAACAACCACTTTGCAACATTGTATTTTGTGGCCAACTGACTGTTCTAGGACACATGATCAACACTTTTCAACTGAAACTCTGTCTCCATGACAACCAGCATGCATTTAGGGCCTAATACTTGTCCCTTATGTGTCCCCTATGTAATTTTGAAATCCACACACAGGTACGGTGCGTTTCACACGTACCCCTACGGCACAAGTACAATGGTGAAACGAAGCATACACACGCGATGATAGCGGGTGTATGGTGCGTTTCACACGTACCCCTACGGCACAAGTACAATGGTGAAACGAAGCGTACACACGCGATGATAGCGGGTGTACGGTGCGTTAGACACCTACGGGTACGCACTAGTTCACACGTACGGGTACGCACTAGTAGTACAGTGCGTTAGACACCTACGGGTACGCACTAGTTCACAGGTACGGGTACGCACTAGTGTTACAGTGCGTTAGACACCTACGGGTATGCACTAGTTCACACGTACGGGTACGCACTAGTAGTACAGTGCGTTAGACACCTACGGGTATGCACTAGTTCACAGGAACGGGTACGCACTAGTAGTACAGTGAGTTAGACACCTACGGGTACGCATTTCACACGCTTACAATGGTAATACAGGAGCACACATGCCAGGAATGGAGGGCTACGAGTCGCACAAGGATGTCCATCAAGTACTTGTCATTGCATACTGTTATGTGCAGGCCCTAGGTGTGGCAGCCAGTGATATTGCACAGGTCATCTCATCTAGTTTCACAATTGATGTGTGATGACCTGTGTACACATGTCATGTGTGATGGGGCACTATGTGGCACACATCACCCTAATACTTGCCACATGTGTGTCTGTAGTCCAACTGTGTCATGCACAGCAGCAGTGGGATGGCACAGTCATCACCACCCGCACCTGTCTCCTGATGCCAGGGACAGGGACACTCAATCAACTGACATGTCACGATCTGCGTGCCCCTTTGTGACTATGTCAGGTGTGTGTCATGTGTTCCCATGAGCTTGATGTCAGTGTTCCGTCAACTGCATCTGCTGTTGGTGCATCCAACATGGGTCTGTGTGGAGATGGGCATGGCACACATCTATGCACACAATGCCACATGTGGATTCCCACCGCTGTAGGGTCTGTGTGCATCGGACATCATATTTTCCCAGTCATACATGTCTGCGTTGTCTCAATGGCTGTGTCTTTCTCTTGTCACGTGTACCCCTTCATTGCAATGTGTTTGATATGTACATTTGACATTCCTTGTGACCTGTGCGTGTGCCTTGCAGTCAGCTGTGTGGATGAGATGACATCCTTCCTATGCAACTATGTGGTTGTGTGTCACTCCGGTGATATCTGTGGAGCTTCACTCAGACTGGCCACCAACTCATTTCAGGGCACGTCATGTAGACTTGACAATCAACAGGTGTATCTGGCTTTTTGTAGGAGTGCCAGCAAGCTGGCATATGTGTCCTGGATGTATTGCACACACCCGACTCCATAGTTACCTGATGTGTATTAGCAGTGTAGCATTGCCATTGATATTGGCAGACTCTCAATCTTCATTCTTACAAACAATGTCTTGCAGAGCACCGCCTGTCCCAAGACCAATGCCAGACTTGGGTGCCATGAGGGAACGTGCCTGCATCCGACGTTACAGATTCACTCAACAGTTGATTGAGGACTTGACCGACAGGCTGGCACCACACCTCCAACCGCGACACAGGTATCCTACTGCGCTGACCCCCAAAGATGAAGGTGATGGCAGCCCTACATTTTTTTGCCACAGGTACGTTTCAATTCACCATAGCTGATGTTGGTGGCATGTCACAGTCAATGTTCAGCCGTGTCCTGCGTGATGTTTTAGCAGCCATGTTGGAGCACCTTGATGAATTCATCACATTTCCTACTCCTGAGGAGTTGACAGATGTCAAGGGTGATTTCTATGCCCTGGGAGGGATGCCCCATGTCATTGGGTCCATTGATGGTACACATGTGGCTTTGGTACCACCACAGGCACAGGAACAAGCCTATCGCAATAGAAAACATTACCACTCGATAAATGCCCTTGTGGTGTGTCTTGCTAACATGCTGATTTCCCATGTCTGTGCACGTTTTCCAGGATCAGCACACGATGCCTACATCATGAGGCGTAGCAGGGTGCCACAAATGATGCTGCGGCTGCACAACGAACGAGCATGTCTTGTTGGTGGGTATACTCTGTTTGTCCTGTGTGTTGCGGTATCTTTGGCTCTTACGGCATCTCCTGACCCACTTTTTTACATGATGTTTCCATGTAGGGGACTCTGGATATCCCAACATGCCATGGCTAATGACACCTCTCCGCAACCCAAGAACAGCTGCAGATCACAGGTACAACAATGCACACAGGCAGACCAGGCGAGTGATTGAGAGGACGTTTGGCCTCCTGAAGAGCCGATTCCGGTGCCTGGACAAGACAGGCGGGTCCCTCCCTTATGCCCCGGAGAAGGTCTGCCGAATCTTCCTCGTGTGCTGCATGCTGCACAACATGGCAGTTGAGAAGGCAGTGCCACTCATCCTGGATCTGGATGAGCAGGAACATCCACCCGTGGAGGATCAAGGGCTTGCTCACGAGGCTAGTGATGAGGAGGAGGATGATACCCGGAGTCAGCTCATACGCAACTTCTTCTCATAATGGTGAGTCACTGGGTATGAGTGTGCAAGCTTGTAGCATTGAGTGGCATGTGTTGCAATGTGTGTGTCCAGCTTACTGAATGCAAAGTGACTTTGATGTGTGTTCTGATGTGTCACTCGAGTGATGATGTCATGCCACACAGTTTTGCGGAGAGACTTTCTTTGAAATTTACATGTGTCCAACATTGTTCATGTTTTGTAAATGTCCCTGTGTGCGGCGAGAATTCTTTTAGGTGACTTCGTGTGTGTCTGTCATTCCCAGGTTCTTGCGCCTGTTGTCTGCTCGTGTCATCTTTGTCCTCCTGCTATTCCTCATGAGGATTGCAACGTGTGCTGAATCAGCGTTCCATGCACGGACATGTGGAAATGTCAGTTTGGGTAAGGATAGCAGCAAGGCTTTTTGGTAGTGGTACGGGTTGGGAATGTGTGGGCCTGCTTCTGCGCATGTTGTGGTACCATGCATACATGTCTTCTCACCAAGGAGCATATAACATGTAGCATCACTCCCATGACATGATAGTCACTCTTCTTGACTGTAATCTGTAGTGGAGTGTGGCGTCTGATGAAGGCATCAATGTGTGTAAACCTTGCCTCTGAAACATTGCGGATGCTACGGGTGGAAATAGTGTGGGACATCACAACAACAGGCTCTATGGGGAATTGCAGCCTCTCCGTGTGCAGCAGGATTTGTTTGGCTCATCCCCTTGACTTGTGTGCCAATTCATTGGGATTGACATCATCCGTGTCGTGAAGGGGGGGTCCAGTGTATGTCCCACATGTTCTGTCAACTGACCTGTGAGTCTGTTCACATGGATGCATTTCCCTTTGTGTGTGTATATTCAGCACAATCCAAAGTGCTTCATCTCTGTCACTGCAGCTCTCTTGCCAGTTTGCATGCGTCATCTATGGCATACTTGTCAAACATTGAACATATGTGTATGTCTACTTCGGCAACATGCATGCAGTTCTTCATGGCTAATAATATCTATTGTGCATGAAGTCCCTGGTTGTGTATGTATTTGTGCAGGTTGCTCCACACAGCGGGACGTGAACACATGCTGATGGTGTGTCTCCTGTGCGCAGCTCCGCATTTTGTTGCCTGACCCTGTGACCGTCATTTTTGGTGATTGGTCATACATTTTCTCGTAGTGACCCATGAGTTACCCGACACTCCTTCCTTTACATACACCTGTTGCACTGTGCCTTTCTGACCTCCTTGTCTTTGTGTGCTACTTTTTGCCTAGTTTCTCACCCCTTCCGCCTGCTGCTGCCTCACCTGCGGCACCGCCCCGCCGAGTGCCATGATTCTGCAACCCACACGCCTCCAAAATGCTCCTCCCTTCCCCCTCCACCCATTCTTAATGCAGCCAGCAGCTTGTCTGTGCCACTGTTGCGCCAACGCCGTGCCAAAGGCAGGACCGTGTGCGCCTACAACCTGCACAGTGCCCGAGCCTCTGGTCTTTGCATGACCCACGTCACACAACAGGCTCCTGCTGCAGCCAACCTCCAAGCAATGTCCTCCGCACAATCATCCGCCTGCTCTCAGGCAACCCCTAAGCGCACACACGACACCTTCGCATGCTGAGTGTGCAACTCCAACTGCCTACACAGCGCTGCCCAGCCTACCAGACCCTGTCAGAACAACCAGGTCATGTGCCTCCTACTCCACACCTGCTCCGTCCACCAGCACGCCATTGGACTCTGTTACCTCCTCAACACAACAGGGCCACACATCACCTTCATGACAGTAACCTGGACATAAGCATCCTCAGCACACGACTTCTTCATTGCCATCTCAGACGGATACAAGATCCCCCGCAGGGACGGCACCAACAATCCCGGAGGATGAATTGCAATTGATTCACAAGTACACCCTCAGAGTCACAAGTCCGGGTTTGCAGCAACTCCCTGGCAACCCTCAGAGTAGCACTCATCTACAGATATCCAGGCCAACATCCACAATTGCGCTAAGCCATCAACACGTACATCTGCACGCACGCCCTCACCTCCATAGGCTACATGTGGCTGGGGGCAGTAACTTGTGGCTGGAGGAGAATCACACCACCATCCATCATTGGTCCATCAACATTTTAATCGACGTCTTCGACAAGCAACACACTGCCCCACACCCTGCTAACGATCCCCCAAAGATGCTTGATGTAAGTCACCACAGACAAGCTGTGTGGGACACTCAAAACAACACCAACGCAACACCCTGAAACCTCACGCACTGGATCAGCAAATGATCCAACAACCTTTCTACATTGACAGACTTTCCTGTGAAGCACAACAATAGTTAAGGCACCTGGGACAAGGCAGACCTACTGGACTCCTACAGACGTAGCCGGACTCTTGTGCACACCTAGCAACACAAAGAGCCATCATTTACCTTACAGGCCTGGAAAAGACCACACATAGCCATCACCATATCATTAGCAAGGACAAGTGGAGATCCTTCAGATAGTGCTGAGACACCAAAACACACGACATCAAGGAGCTCATCAGCATTGTGAGTGAACTGACCGCAGATCTCCATCCAAGACACCCCATCCTTACAAGGCAGATCACATCCCTTGCAACTTTGTACCACTGCTAGCTCATGGCCATACACAACAGCCTTGGCACACAGAGGCAGACAGCACAATTATCCGCAGGCCAAACCCCCCTCAGGTTCTGGACTCCCGTCAGCAGCAAGTACACCACCTGGCTCATGTGCACCATCCACTCTGGCTCTCCATCAGGCCCCTTCCCACACAACATCTCAACCACATCATTCCCCATCCTTGAAGCCCACGTCCAGCGCGTCCTGAATGTCTCCTTTGAGTTGGCCACATTCCATGGGTGCTGAAGGCATGCAGAGAGCCAGGCCCTTCTTAAACAACGGACGGCAGTACCACAGGATCTCCTGGTACATCACCCTGCTTCCCTACCCAGCAAATGTCATCCGGAAGACACTCAACAAGCAACTGACATATTTCCTCCACGCAACCAGCTCCAGGCAACCGGCGCCAGAACATATTCCACAGTAATCACACCTCAGCAACCGTCATCATTGCCACCACCAAAGACAACTTTGCCCTGCTCAACAATGGTGAGCCCACCCCCCTTGACCTCTCAACGGCATTGTATACCATGTGCTACCACACTGTCAGCTCACACATCTCCAACACTGGTATCCAGAGGAGGGCCCAGGATTCAATCAGAAAGTAGCTCACCAGCAAGGCCCAGGGAGTCTGCCTCCACCCTGCAGCATGTAGTACACTGGGGTCATGTGGCACATGCCCCAGGGCTCTTCTCTCAGCGTGACGATCTTCAATGTCTCCATGACCCCCCTCTCCACCATCACATGCGCACACGACCTCATCATCATCTCATATGCCATTGACACCCAGCTGTTCCTCAAACTCACCAAAGAGCCAGCCATTGCCAGATCCAAACTTCAAGAAGGCATGAGATCCGTTGACGAATGGCTGAACATCAGCCACCTGAGGCTGGACTTGGACAGGACTGAGGTCATCATCTGAGGATTGTCCCCTTACGGCTGTGTCAACTCCTTGTGTCCCACTGGTCTGGGCACCGCACCAGCACCCAGTGGCCACGCACGCAAGCTGGTGTTTATCATGGACTCATCGCTGACAATTACCATGCAACTCACCACCATCTGTACCTCATGCTGCAACACCCTCCGCATGCTGCAAATGATCCACAGATAGATCCACTACAAGGGAAGACAGACCATCCCCCAGGTCAACGACACCAGCCGGCTCAACTACAGCACCGGCCTCTACATAGACCAACAGCAAAACTGCAGGAGAAGTTGTCCACATCCAGGGTGCATCCGCACACCTCATCTTCAACATCCCCAGCCCCAGCCACATCACCGTCCACCTGAGATAGCTAGAATGGCTCACTGTCTGCTGCAGGATCACCTTCAGACTCCTCAACCACACTCAGGAGGCAGTCCACAACACCAGACCCAAAACAAACCTTGGACGTTTGTCATCCAACACCCCGTTGGCCCAACTCTGTGCAGCCCACCTTGCCCTGGCCACCATTCATCACATCCACATAAACACTGCATGCAGGAAATAGTTCTCCCACCTTGCCAAACAGACCTGGGACTCCCTCCCCGGGCACATCAACATGACCCATGACCTCTACACCTTCATGATACTCTTCCAAATTGGTCTGTCTGAGCAGTATTGCAAGCCCCCCCCCCTCAGCAGCTTGAGGCCATCACGGGTGAGTATTGGGCTCCATGTCTGTATTTGGTGATACATTGAGACACATGTGTGTCCTCGACCAGACTCAGATCCAAGTATATGGATGACTGGAGTTAGTTCCACACTCTGGCATACTTTGACATATCGTTACAACAAACAAATGATGGACGGAATGCTGACAATGCAGACATTCTTCCCCAGTCAAGAGATCTGGGTTAAATCCATCGTTCTTTTGCCCACTACGCCACCCCAGTTTAGACATGGCCATATGCAAATCAGTCTTGACCCTGTGCCTCATGGGACCAGTCCAGCCCGAACTGCCAAGCCATGTCTTCCCTGGACCGGAATCAAGCATCCTAGGACCGGTTTCTGGCTATCAGCCGTCATCAGCCAGGATAGCTTGACTCCAGTGGCGTAGTGAGCACGGGTCCCACGTCTGGGAATACCCATCCCACTTAGGGCGAAAAGCGTTACAACAAACAAATGATGGACAGAATGCTGACAATGCAGACATTCTCCCCCAGTCAAGAGATCTGGGTTAAATCCATGAGGCACAGGGTCAAGACTGATTTGCATATGGCCATGTCTAAACTGGGGTGGTGTAGTGGGCAAAAGAACGATGGATTTAACCCAGATCTCTTGACTGGGGGAGAATGTCTACATTGTCAGCATTCCGTCCATCATTTGTTTGTTGTAATACTTTGACATATCCCCACACGTATGTTGAGGACTCATGCTAAATGACTGCAACATCAAATTTCACGTATTAATTATTTAATTATAGGTCTGGGGCGTGATTTGTGCACTGAAAAAGGTGCAATGCAGGGACCATAGAATCCAAAGTTCACAGGGGGAGATGGGATCCTTGCCATTTGAAGTCATCAGAGTCCAGACCACAGTGTTTGGCATCATTAGTCAGACTGTGACCAGCAGGTCCATGTGGCAGATGATGTCAGTCAATGAGGTGATGCTGTCGCACATGAAGGCCAGGTGCCAGGCCAGGTGACCTGGGAGATGTGGATGGTCTGCTGCCTCTCACGGTCTTTTCCGTGGATGACCCACCTTCCTCCGGGGACCCTCAGATGCAGGCCTTGACGATGCTTGGGACGCTCCGTCGGACGAATCCTCCTCCCCCTCCTCCTCCCTCCCTGTGGCTGGTGGTGGTCTTCACCTGGTGGCACAGGGAGGGTTGCCCATGTTGTCGGCGATCCGATGGAGTGAATGGCTTATGTCCCTTTGCACCGCCAGGAGCTCAGCCAGTCTTGCCTCCATCCATCCTTGGTGTTCTTGTTGACTGGCGTGTTGCTCATCCTGCTGGTTCTTGATCTCTGTGAGGGTCAGCACTACCTGGCTGAACTCCCTGGTGTCACGCCGGTATGCCTCCATGATATTGTGTATGTGTGACATACCGGTCCCTTCAGCTGGCTGGTCAGGTTCTTGCCTCCGCCTGCCTCCACTCCCACCACCCCTGCCCACACGAGCCTGGCCTGCCGTTGTGGGCATATCGGGTCTACAGGACCCCTGAGGGATGGCAGTGGCAGTGTTGTCTGCCTCCTCCTGGGTGCCCGGCGCTCCTTGTCCCTCCTGGTCCGACTGGCTCAGTTGTTCACTGCGGGCAGGGCTCCTCGGTGTCTCCTGGGATGCGGCAGGAATGGGGGTGGTGGTTGGCACAGATGGGGCTGAACCAGGTTCTGCAGGGGCTTGGACACCAGAGGGTCCAGGTCGGTCGGGGTCATCCGCGGAATGTTGAGAGGCGTCGCTGCCGGTGGGATCAGGTTCCTCCCGGGCCAGGGACTGTGAATCTTCACCCCCATTGTTGGGGGTAGATTCATCACGTTGTGTGTGAGAGACAGACAATGTTAATGCTGTTTCATGCAACATGCATGTATCATACACATTCAAGTTGGCACTGTTCCTCCAGGTAGTTGTATGTGCCTAGCATTCTCCTCAATGTTCACTTGTGGATGGGTATGTTGCGGGGGACAGATTGATATTTCTCCTGAGTCTTTGACATGTAGATTTTTGGCTTGGATGCTTCTTTGGCTATGTATTGGTGTTGTTGTGTTACATGTCCATTGTGACAGTGTGTAAATCCATTGCCTGTCCCGCGGGTGTCTGCTTGTGTAAGGGGTGTGTGTGACAGGGCCTGCTGGTGGGTGTAGTGTGATTTGGCAGTGGGGCTCCCAAGTGATGTAGCTGTCCCCCCATGGAGCATGCTGTCATGACAGTGAGTGTGAGTTCCTGTCCTAGATATCTGACCTTGTTGTCTTGGTGTTTGAGTTTGCACTGGTCACAGGAGGGCCTTGTGCTGCCTACACCCGGGCCGAGTGTGAGCTATCTTGTCAGTACTTTCCCAATCCCTGTGCATTGTGCATGGTGCATGGGTATGTAACTGGGCCATATGGGATGAGGGCAATTGTGTCTGATTTAGAGTTCAACAATGTGTTTTGTGCCACCCGCCCTCCCAGCATACGGGACATCCATTCTTGGGTTGCTGCTTCGTGTAGCATGGGACATAGCAAGGCCTTGCTTTCTCAATGGAGCATACACATGTTAGTGGCATTAGCGTTATTTTTGACTGTGGTTCTGGCCGATGAGGGTTTGGGGGTAGTTGCGTGCATTTTGTGTAGTTGGGTTGTGGATGCCATTACCCCCATGTTATGTAAGTTGTTTGTGTACTCACCAGGCTCTGGAAGTCCTTGCAGTCCATGTACTCCCACCGGCGGAAGCAGGGCCATCACCTTCTCCTCCCAGGGATGGTAATGTATTGGTCTGCGGGGCGCACCACCTCCAGTGATGTTGCTCTGGGCGTAGTCATCATTCATTTTGCGCTTGACCGCCCTCCGAAGATCGTACCACCTGGCTTGGCATTCATTCCTGGTCCTTCTGATGGGTGCAACAGCATTCACCCTATCGACGATCCTCTGCCACAGGCGTGATTTTTCAGCTATGCTGGTCTGTCTGACCAATGTTCCAAACAGCTGTGGCTCGACTCTGATGACTTCATTGACAAGGATCTCCAGCTCCTCCCTTGTGAACTTTGGATTCTTGTCTGTGGGCATGGTGTGGGGTGAGGGTGTGGATGGTTGTGGGTGTGTGGGTCTGAATGTGACGGTGTCGGTGTGAATGTGTAGAGGGGGTATGTGTGAAGGAGGTTGTGTGACGGTGTATATGTTAAGGTGGATGGGTGCAGTTGTTGGTGTGTGTTCTCTAGCTGCAGTGAGTCTGTTGCAAAGGCTCATGGTTTGTGTGTGTGGGCCCTTTTTATTGGTCCATTTGTGGGTGGGCCTCAGTTAGAATTTTTGGTGGGTGTGTTATAAAGGGTGGTTGTGAGTTTGCCCCTCTGTTTGCCTGTTTGGATGTGTCCAGGTCAGTCATTTCCATTCTTAGTGCACTGTAGACGTGTTTTGTGGTGTTGTGCGAGTTGAATAGACCCTCCTTGTGCTGTTTTACAGTGTCCGTGGTTCAGTACGGTACAGGGGTACGAGTCGTACAGGCACACACCCCCTTGCGTTGTGTATGTACGGTGCGTACACGGCCATTGCTATATACGGTGCGTACACCGCCATTGCTTATGTACGGTGCGTACACCGCCATTGCTAGGTACGGTGCTTACACCGCCATTGCTATGTACGGTGCGTACACCGCCATTTCTAGGTACGGTGCGTACACCGCCATTGCTATGTACGGTGCGTACACCGCCATTGCTATGTACGGTGCGTACACCACCATTGCTAGGTACGGTGCGTACACTGACATTGCGTATGTAAGGTGCGTACACTGCCATTGCTATGTACGGTGCGTACACCGACATTGCATTTGTAAAAGTCATTCCCCGTGTACGGGACGTTTTCCGTACGAACCGTAAATCGGAAAGCCGGTCCGGATCATACTTGTACGCTCGGACTGTCTTTTTACAATTTGTTCGGAAAAGTGTCCGGGTCCGTCTCGTACAATTTTTCCCGCTACGATTCGTACGGATTGGGCCGATCCGTATGTACTTTTTCCCGTACGAATCGTACTTCACGGGTCGGACGTGACTTGTACGAATCGTACGGAAAAAAAAACGGATACGAGTCGTATGGGAAAAAAAAAATACAGGATCGGAATCGGCCCCTAAATGTAAAAAATTTACTTAATTAAAAAAATATATAAACACACAAACATAATAATTTATACATATACATATATTTACTTTAAAATAATTTATTAACTTATCTTTATTTAATTTTTAAACTTTTAAATGATATAAAAATAAAATATATACATACATCAATCATTTAAAATAAAAAAAAAATCTGTAATTAATTAAAACATTATACTATTAAAACAAAATGAAAACGTACATTTCGCAATACAATAAATACAACAGTAGGGAAAATGTTGGATAGCAAAATAATTAAATTTACTATTCCAACTGCAATGAGTGCAACAGTACGTAAAGTGTTGGATAGCGGACGGGTAAAAATTAGTATTCCCAGTCCAAAGAGTGCAGCAGTAGGGAAAGTGTAGGATAGCAGAGGGGTAAAATTTACGATTCCCACTCCAGTGAGTGCAGCAGTAGGGAAAGTGCTGGATAGCGGAAGGGTAAAAATTACTATTCCCACTCCAGTAAGTGAAACAGTAGGCAAAGTATTGGATAGCAGAAGAGTAAAAATTACTATTCCCACTCCAATGAGTGCAACAGTAGAGAAAATTTTGGATAGCGGAGGGGTAAAATTAACTATTCCCACTCCAGTGAGTGCAATAGTAGGGAAAGTGCTGGATAGCGGAGGGATGCAATTTACAATTCCCACTGCAGTGAGTGCAACAGTAGGGAAAGTGCTGGATAGTGAAAGGGTAAAAATTACTGTTACTACTCCAGTGAGTGCAACAGTAGGGAAAGTGCTGGATAGCGGAAGGGTATAAATTACTATTCCCACTCCAGTGTGTGCACCATTAGGGAAAGTATTGGATAGCGGAGGGTTAAAAATTACTGTTCCCACTCCAGTGAGTGCAACAGTAGGGAAAGTGCTGGATAACGCAGGGTAAAAATTACTATTCCCACTCCAGTAAGTGCAACAGTAGAGAAAATTTGGGATAGCGGAAGGGTAAAAATTACTATTCCCACTCCAGTGAGTGCAACAGTAGGGAAAGTAGTGGATAGCGGAAGGGTAAAAATTACTATACCCACTCCAATGAGTGCAACAGTAGGGAACATTTTGGATAGCGGAGGGGTAAAATTAACTATTCCCACTCCAGTGAGTGCAATAGTAGGGAAAGTGCTGGATAGCGAAAGGGTAAAAATTACTGTTACCACTCCAGTGAGTGCAACAGTAGGGAAAGTGCTGGATAGCGGAAGGGTATAAATTACAATTCCCACTCCAGTGAGTGCACCATTAGGGAAACTATTGGATAGCGGAGGGGTCAAAATTACTGTGCCCACCCCAGTGAGTGCAACAGTAGGGAAAGGCTGGATAGCGGAAGGGTATAAATTACTATTCCCAGTCCAGTGAGTGCAACAGTAGGGAAACTATTGGATAGCAGAGAAACAAAAATTACTATTAACATTTAAACAATTTAAAAAAATTAAATAATCTTAAATAAACAATATTTAAAACATATACAATTAAATATATTAATCATATAAAAAGAACACATATTATAATGTTAATTACATATAACAACAAGCATTAAAAATGCAATAGGTCTCGCCTTTCATTAAGTTAAAGCCATTGGCTTTGCTATACAATACCATTAGCAAAGCAAATGGCTTTAACGTAATCAAAGTCGAGACCTATTGCATTTTCAATGCTTGTTTTATTTTACTTTCCAAAGCAGGTGAGGCGCCCTTTCCGTGTGTGCATTAAAGCCCTTGGAGACGTTGCTACGCCACCATCCAGGGCTGCGGCTCAAAGATATGCCATGCTAGAGTCCACTGAATAAGGCGGGTCACGGGTGCCTCTCCTGGACCGGCCCATGGTGCCGAGTATCAGCCTTGCACTCATCTGGTGTTAGAGCCACGTGACTGAATAAATAGCGCGTGGACGGACCCTGCCAGTGAAACTCTTTGCGGCCATTTCATTCTCTAAGAAGGAGACGTGTACAGGGTGTTCTACAGGCCACAAGCGCAGCCTATTTATTATAAAACGGGGCCGCAGCATTAACTGTAGGCAGGGCTTTGAGTGGCCCGTGCCTCAGACCCAATAAGAATTAAAAACAGACACTCAAACGGTGCCGTTTGGGCCATGTATTCAGTCCTTAACTTCACTGACAAAAACACTGATCGATTTCTGAGCAATTAATGTAAAAAAACGTCAAGGTAACCCATGTGGGTCCTATTTATATTTCACATGCTTTGCTTAATCTTGCGTTCCCTCAGTGTTGGCTTTTGCCATAATGTTTGAACTTTTTATTTTACAGCAGCATATTAGTCTTGTATAGTGCATACTTTGAGCTTAGTTGCCTTTAGGTATTTATAACAGGCCACACTTGAGAGCTACGGAGTTGCAGCTGGAAGCAGTGCGAAGTTTTCCTCACGGCTCGTTCCAGGGGTGAAAAACGTGTAAAAAATACATCCAATCCTTGGCCTCTCTGCAAAGCGGCAGAGCAATGGTCATGTATGTCATGTGCAGTTGTGATGCTAGGCGTGTGAAGGAGGTTATACAGTTGCCAAAATATTGAGTGTGTGCTTTGTGTATTTGGTGGTGAAGTGAATGAGATGCTAGGGAGCTCGCTCAGGAAAGAGTGAAAAGAGTGTGTAGAAGATGAAAGCGATAAGGTGTGAGATATGCATATGGAGGATTTTAGAAATATGTAGAAAGAAAGAGCACAAGTGACTAACATAGACTGCAGAGGAATGTTTTGGGACGGGAAGAACATGGGTAAACTTGGTACCTTTAATTACACCACTTGGCAAGCAGAGCCCTGTCTCCGTCCTTGAACACCCCAACCCCACATCTGCCGCCATCAGCCACTGTGACTGGCACCGTCTAGTCACAAAAGCGGAAACTTCATATTCTCCATGGGAAACCCTTACTTACCAGCTTGCCTCACCCCTCGACCTTTTTTACTAGTTCGAAATATAATCATTGTCACCAGACGTGCATAAAGGCTACCAAAACTGTTAAACTGACTCAATATGCGTTTAATAGATGCACAGAGGCGGTGGCCGTGACGCAGCAGCCCCTGTGAAATCTTTGCTTGCCCAAATTTTGAGTTGATTCGAAGTTCAACGAACCCTCAAACATTTAAGGAGTTGGACCTTTGGAGATCGCGGCGGTACAGGTGAACGTTTTACTGAACGGGTTGAAAGGTCACAGCAGTTCCTGCTTGAAGCTCCTCACGTGAGATTGGCAGATTCATGTTGGGCTGAGGATGAAATGTTGTAACGTTCAAGAAAGAAGATACAAGGCAAAAACAGCGAGTGGTTGTTTTCCGCAGGCAAAGACGAAATACTTGCGCTAGTTCAGCGGGATAGGCACCTGCTGCGGAGATCAAAACGTGGCAGTTTTAAACTTTACTCGAAGGCCCAATGTTAGTCACACATTTAAGGGTGCTCATATTACTGTAACGTGCAGGTCACGCTTGACTTATTGAGCTGTTTTACGAGAGTTGAGAATGTCGGTACGACACGGACTACTCTGCCACAGCATTTAAATTGATTTATTTTGCTGTCAGGAAAAACCACGTGCCGGGTGTGATGAGCATTAATAAAGAGAGATGGCCCGGTGTACGCAGAATTAAATCGCGAGATGGGGGATATGGAGATCTATATGTGATTTCCAAATATCCCAAGTGTACAAGTCTTACAAGATACTTGAAACGCTGTTTTGTATTTGTCTGGTTTTCTTTACCCGAAAGCTCACAGTGTGGAAATATGTACTTGCAAAGGAAGGAAATCAGTGAGACGTTTTAAATACTTTTTGCTTTGTAATGGACAATGACTGTGTATATATAAAACAAGCGCTTGCCATGATGTTTTCGTCGCCTTTTTCTGCCGTCCCACTTGGACGGCGTCGGCCTGCTGGTGTAAAAGGTTTATTATCTTCTTTATGGGGCCATCTGTTTCGTCCCACAAAGATAAGAAACATTTTACGCCAGCAGGAATTCAGATGAGCCAGTCCAACTGGGACGGCTCTAAAAGAGAAAAGTGTACGTCACTGGAAGCTCTTTTCCAAATGGCTGGCCACCGTTTAGTATAAACGGTGACGCCAGCCAATGGAAAAGAGGGGCGGGCTTAAACCCCGCTAGTGAAAGCTACCCTAAATCATTAAATCTCGCCAGCGAGACTGCGCATATGTGCGCTGCCTACGCTAGCCGAGACCTAAAAAGGTACAAATATGATAAAAAAAATTATAAATACATTTATAAACAATATTTATTTAAAAGGAGCAAATATTCACAAACAAATTATTTAAAACATAAATGTATTCATTTTATTTCCTACCCTATAACACCACACCAATAAAAAAAGACATTAACGTTTTTATTTAAAATTATGTCCATAATTAACATAATTAATAATGAATTTAAAATAGCTTAGTAATAAAAAAGATAAACATTTATTTAGTACATATTCTTTAACACTATAATATCCACAACTCACACCTAAAATTAATTACACAATTACCATCATTTTTTACTAATTAATTAATTTAAATTAATTAACAAATAATTGATAATTCATCAATAAAAAATAAATTACTTCCCACCCTTCACACTATTTACACCTATAAACACCACAACACACACCTAAAATTAATTACACAATTACCATAATTAATTACAAATTAATTAATTCAAATTAATTCACAACAAATTATTAAACAATTATTAATAAATTAATTTACACATTTAACACTATAACATCACAATTAAAACAAATATTAATAAATACAAATTATTCAATACATTTTATAAAATTAAATTACTTTCTACCCTATTCCACTATAAACCCACAATCCGCTACGGAACTAAAAGCGCAAAATTCAATTGAAAGAAATTAATAACTACTAAATTTTGAACACATATAATAAAAATACAAACAGTTCTTATACAAAAAAACAAACATCACATGCATATAAAATATATACTAAAATACATAACATTAATAAAAAATCGATATTTTTAACAACTATATTCTTACAAACGATATTAAACACTTCGATATTTTTTACATCGATATTACTCACCTAAAATTGATATTCTTGACAATTATATTTTGTCTGATGATATTTCTGACCCACAATATTTTTACCTCGATATTTGTGCAAGTCCATATTTTTACATCGATATTCCTACTCTGCACCGTCCCTGCTTATTACAACAATGCACCCTACCCCTGGGGCACCTAGGGAAGACCTTAGGGGTGACTTACGTGTAATAATAAGGTAGTTTTAGACTTTAGAAGTACTTTTAATTCCAAAATTCGAATTAGGACCTATTTTTATTTTAAAAGCAGCCCACAAAGCAGAGCTGCCTTTAAAATTGCAGCAGACACCACTGCATTGCACATTTAAGAGCATTCAAATTCACTGGGGTCTCTAAACCTACATGCCCTACCATATACTAGGGACTTAGAGGTAGGTTGTCAGTACCAATTGTAATTACACCTAATTACCATACACCTTTTAAACGAAGCACTGGCCGTGGGCCTGGTTAGTAGCACCCAGGGCTCAATCAGAGTCAGAAAAACAGCATCTAGTTGTCCAAATGGGGGTAAAAAGTAGGGGGACATCTGCAAAAAACCCTGTTTTCTTACATCTCCCAATTGATAAGATTAAAAGTATGCTAAAAATTAGGTAAGCTGACAATTTCTATCACTGGTAGAGTCTCAAAGTGAAAATGCAGATAGTGCCCCTTTTTAAAAAAATTTTTACATCAATTCCATGTTCACTAACTAATATATATATTTCCATAAACAAAACTCCCTTAACAACACTTTTATTTGGAACAAGAACATCCTAGGATCCACCCAAAGAAAACCTGAATTTGGCAAATGAATGACAGTTATCTCTTCCGGATTGGAAGACTTATTACTTTGCAGCCTTCATTATAACCAATGATAGGTATTATAAATTCAATCAATCTAAGTTATTATGAACTTTTTTTCTTAGAAAGAATGAGAACAGGGAACTTCTCTTAACCAGACCCCTCTATCCTCTCCGTCAAGATTCCTAAATTGATATGGTATCACACATTAGACATTTTTAATCAGGAGCAGTTATTCCGATGGCTAAAGATTCCCGACATCCATGGAGAAACTCCACTTAGGGGCCTATTCCGATCCGGGTCGAAAAGCACTCCGACTGAGCCGGATCCGGAGTGTTTTCCGACCGAGCCGGAGTCCTGCAGTCCGACCGAGCGAGTACGATGCGGCCGTATGCTGCCGGACTCGGTTCGGTCGGACTCCCATAGAAGTCAATGGGAGCCGATCGTACGACGCGTACATGGGCTCCCATTGACTGAATGGGTACGTCTCGCACAAGTGCGCCCCCTACAGTGGGTACGCGTCTGTGCCATCCGCACCGTACATGCCTGTGTTGGGGAGACTCATGGGTCTCCCCCTGTGTCCGAGTCGTAGGGCTGCGGGTGACAGGGGGTCCGACGCGGACCCCCAAAGGCAACCACCTGGACAATTTGCGAGCCGGACACTCCGGCTCGAACAGGCTATCCGACACGTGCATTGTACTGGCTCGGTCGTGAATCGCATCCATTGCACGCCACGGTTAGCTTACGACCGAGACGTACGGAGCGGTTCGGACCCGGAAACGACTCGTTCAGTGAATATCATGTAGCTCGCATCCTACTTGCTCGCTCATACAGCTGTACGAGTCAGCCGGAAAACATGCGTACGGCTCGTAGTTTTTCCGGCCGGATCGCGTTCGGTGCCCTTCCGACCCGTATCGGAATCGGCCCCTTAAAAGTATATGCCTGGCAATTCTGGAGAAAGAGAAAAATAGGAACGTTTTAATTTTGGGAAAGTAGAGGATTGGTAAATTAAAAATTATCTAGTCACATGGGAGGCTGTTGAGGCTAAATTTTCATCACTGTGGATGGACTCAATATTCTTTCCTACTTTCAAATAGTCACCATACTGAATAAATCTGTACCTCCCTGAATCAAACCTACAAGCGAGGTATTTTATGCTAGTAAACAGAGAAAGTTTTGTCAGTGGGTACCTAGGTACAGGCTTCGCAAAAATAACTTAGAAGACCAGTTCTGCGCTATACAGAGCAGGTGGCAAAAATAAACAAACACAAACATAGCAAAAGAGGAATGGGTAGAAGCCTCTCACCTTATTTGCAGAGGGATGAGATGTCCCAATTTTTAACGGATGAAGTTATATGCCAAATGATTTACCATATACCTTCAGCAATAATCACACCTCGAATAGACCTCATTGGCTACAATACTGCCACTGCACAAAGGGAGACTGGCGTGTGAAATCCTATCTGTAATCAGCATAATACACATATTCTGGGCAGCCGGAAAAATGCTGAGAGAGTACTTCACCTCCCACCTGAAGAAACCCCATTTGTCATCATTCTTAAAAACGTTCCCCTCTTGCCGACTAACAAGGAAGAAGGCTGGAAGCAGCTTAAAAATAAAACAGTACATTGGTTGGCTAAAGCAGTGGACTGGACAAGTAGTGACGACTTGTATCATAACATGAACAATGTCGAACGTGTTTCATGGGTGGGTTCACAAGCAAAAACTGAAACAGGTGATTGTATTGTCGTTAATTTTAGGAACAGGTCTCTAGTACGTTGTTTTATGGACATGCATTCATGGAATAATAACGCAAGGAGCCCTATTGAAGGAGTACCATTAGGGTACTTTTATAAACCATCGACAAATGAAGGATTAGGGCCTGTCCCCCCATCTGCTAAATTGCCGCCTGTATTTGCCATTCCTACTTTCAATTACTTTTCCCCTTTAGACTATGTGGACTGACTGAATCCTCATATTTTGGGCGCCCTCTGTACCAATGAATTAGATTTAGATTATACACTTTGCCAGGCCCAGACATGTGGGGCAACCTCCCATGTCTGGATCAGGCACTGTTAACTATCCTGAATCCCCAGTGAATTCCACCCCAAATCTGAATGTCGATTTGCAAGGCGAGACACTTTCTGCTTATGTGTGTGGCCGGGATAACTAATTTCTTCCTACTAGGCACAAGACAGACAGTTCGATTCCTTCTGATCCACCAGACACACTTTTAGCGCAACCTAATGCATTACCACCTGGTGAGTTGGATTCTTTTGCCCCACTACCTGTAACGGCAGTTCCCTGTCGCACAAAGAGAATGCACAGTAGTCCAAATAACACGCGAATTCATGGTAGCCTCTTCTGGAATATTGCTGGTCTGTCGACTAGATTAGAATCAATAGAATGGGCTAACTTTATTGGAAAATATAGTATTGTATGCCTACATGACACATGGATGCAAGATAATGCACATATAAATGGTTTTATTCTATCCATACGCCAGCTATAGCCTCGCTAGGTGGACAAGATAAAGGGGGCCTATTAACTTTGGTTTCCACGATATTGAATGGCAGATTAGGAAAAACCCTGCTTGAATCACACCATTTTCAGATCATTAATATTTTGCACAGGAAAATTTGACTCTGGTGCTTGTAAACTTTTACTATAATAATTTTAACACTACAAACATCAGCATCGCTCAAGAGTTGGAAGTTGCACTTTCAAGGCATGTTGAGGAGATAAATATGGATTTTGTGGTATCCTGGGGAGGTGATTTTAATTGTAAATTATGTCCCTTTTTGAAACAATCAGCATGCCATTTAGTAGTTGGGGACATTGATGGTGGTTGCCATTTCTACCATAACCCTTGTGGGAATATTTTTAACTCAATATTGTCAAAATTCTCTCTTTTTTTAACTGTGGATCTTATTGAAACGGAAGGCCCTGATTTAGTATCTTATGTTGGGAAAGGCAAAGGCACTTTAATTGATTTTATTGCTCTGTCTGACTATTTTAACACACAGCCTGTGACTTTTACTATACATAAAATACATCTCAGTGATCATTATCGCTAAACTTTGGAGTTTGAGAGCCAATCTGATGACTTAATCACCCCTGTTAGATCATCCCCACTACTTCATGATAAAAATGAGGGATTACTACGGAAGTGGTCTACTTTAGACCCTGATTTGGTTCTAAATCAGATTATAAAAATTAATTTAAATCTAGTTCTAATCTGACTGGAAGATAGCATAAACCCTCAAGTCATGACAACATCCTTTGAGGCAATACCGGAGACAATAAGGGTGGTATTGACCAAGACACAAAGAAACATACCACGGAGAAATAAAAGGTGGTTTGATAGTCAATGCACACACCTGCATAACAAATTAGTCAAGACTTTAAAAGTCAGACCCCGAAATTCACTTGAGGTAAAAAAGTCACGTTTTGAATATAAGCAGACGCTATAGAAACACAAGCAAGAAATTAGGCAAGATGCTCGGGAGCAACTTTTTGTAGCCGGTAGGAGTAAAGACTCTAAACTTTTTTGGCAAACTGTCAACCAGGATTATTTTAACGGCACCAATAATGAAAGTATTGATGTTACAATCATGCCTGATACTTGGGTAGATCATTTCTCTGGCCTTTATAAAAATTAGTGGCGATTTACTTCGGAGTACCAATATTCAATATGGGGCGTCAACCCTTGCACCTCCGACAATAGACGAGGTGAAAAGGGCTTTATCACAGACTGTGAAGAACAAGGCATCGGGCCCTGACGGTATCCCCGCTGACCTGTTCTTAGCCAATATTCCCCCGTGGCTTCCATTATTAACAAACATTTTTAAATGTTACGTGGCCCGTGGTCCTCCTGAATCGTGGAGAGTAGTGACAATAGTTCCCATCTTCAAAAGGGGAGATAGGTCGGACCCCAAATGCTATCGGCCCATATCTCTAATTGACTGCACTTGTAAGATCATGGGCCGATTACTACTGGAGAGGTTTGAGGATTGGGTATCAGAAAGTGGGAGCTTTTCTGACATCCAATATGGCTTCAGGAGAGGCCTGGCCACGGTCGAACAGTGCCTCAATCTGCACCTGGTCATAGGTAAATACAACCTAGCCAAGCCTGGATCTCTTTATCTCGGATTCATGGACTTGACGTCTGTCTTTGACTGGGTGCAGAGAGGAAGGCTCTGGGAGAAAATGCTGACTATGGGTATTGACCCACCAATCGTGCATTTTCTGGCAGCTATGCACCAGGAAGTGAGAGTTAGATATGGAGCAGGTGGTGAACTTACTGCCCCAATACGGATGGACGTCAGAGCTGCGTCCTCACTCCCTTTTTTTTTTGTTTGTACATAAATGATTTAGAAAGCCACCTCAAAAAAGGGAACGTGGATGCCCCGCTGGTAGGTCGCAGGTCACTGCCAGCACTGTTATAGGCGGACGACTGCATATTGATGTCTAGAAACGGGTGGGGCTGCAGAGGCTTTTAAATAGTTTTAATAACTTTATGAATGATCTTGGTCTAAAAACCAACGTAGCAAAATCACATATCATGGTGGTGGGCAAATCTTCCAAGATTTTAAAGACATGTTACATAAATAAAGAAAAATTGTCTTAAGTGCCGACCTTTTCCTATTTATGGATTTTGTTTGATCAAAAAAGCTCCTGGTCTCAGCTAGTTGAGGCCAAGACTAGGGGCCGCGTTGCTTTTAATAAGCAACGCGGCACATACACCATGCTGCGCTGCTTACTAAAATCATAAACTATTGAAAAAATAAAATTTAACAAACCGCGCCTTTCTTTTACACAGCGCGGCTCGACCAAACTCTACTTTTTCAATATTTTATTATTTTAATAAGCAGTGCGGCACAGGCAACATGCTACCAGCTTACTAAAAGTATAAAATATTGAAAAAAAGAGTTTGGTGAGCCGCGCCTTTATTTTATTTCTTTAGCAAGCGATCGGGACGGGACAGCAGAGGAGCGTGGGCAGGTCGGGGATGGAGGGGGCTCGGAATGGGAGGGAAGGGCTGGGTCGGGTCGGAGCAGAAGACATGAGTAGTTGCATGATGCTGGGTGGGGGAGGGGCAACAACACTTGGGGAATGCTCAGATTACGGGTATTGGTACACATTTTGTTTACACTTTTGGTCCCCCCTCCCGCCCCCAAACAGGGCTTTGCATTTCCAATGAGGCCTTTGCTGTTACTGTGCTGTAATAGATCCTTGCGAGTTAACTACAATGACTGACCGGGCACATAACAACACACCCAGCCAGGCACATAACACCGGGTCTGCCAGCGGCGCCAGCGAGAACACTCCCTTGGAGAAGAATACCTTTTTAACTCCTTTCATTGATAATGTCTTGCAAGAGTGATGCCACATAATTTTCTCTGTTTTGCCATGTTTGATATGGATGCCATTTGTTTTAATGTTATACTTACCGAACTAATACAATGCCAATAGGTCTAACCAGAGTTTAAGCCATTGGCATTGTAAATGACAATGCCTTTTATTTATTTTTTAAAAAAATTGGCATTTACAATGTCAATAGCTCAAAATAATGTAAATGCGAGACCTATTGCATTGCAAATGCTTGTGTATTATAGTCCCTAGATACATTTTATTGTATAAGAAAAAAGAGATATTATTCAATGACCTGCCATAACAGTTATGCACTGTCAATCGCTATACTATATCTGCCACCAACCCACCGGAGTACAAAGTTCTTCTCTGCATTCCTAGTACCAAGCATCTACCCTAGTAGGGAACACCTTTATTCTCTCTTTTCGGGCTGGTACTGATTGTCCATTGCAATGGGATCTGGGAAAATGTCTGACAATTGTTTCGAAATCACTTTAAAAAACAAAGGAACTTTTTTTTAACTTGAAGCCTTTTTGAGTTATTCATATCGTTAACCCTCTAGCAAGCTGGAAGGGAACTTGAGATTTCACAATATGACAAAGGCAGTCAATAAAGGCAGTCACTTTACACTGAATGTGAAAAATACTTTGCACCCCAATTCCAAATTGCAGGCAGATTACCTATTGTTTCTTGGACATATTATGAATTGACGAGGTCCGGCTTCAATCATGTGCAACACCCACAGGATACCCAAGCTATGCCATATTTAAAAAAAAAAACTCAGGGGCATATGTACAAGGAGTTAGCAGCACCTTTCCAATGGTTTGGCAGCGATATTTTCATCGCCATATGTACAAGCTGTGGCTATCCTCTGTTAGCGGTAGTTTTCCGGCAAAAACATCCATAGAAAAGATCGCCACTTCTGTTAGCAATAATGACATGCAAGGGAGGCGTTCCCGTGCAAAAACGGCCACTAACCTTACTTTGCGATATTTACAAGGGAATTCTTGATGGTAGGAGGACAAAAAGCTGCCTTTAACTGCTGTTAGAGGCTGTTTTTTAAGACCAGAAAATAGCTGGTCTTTAAAATGGAGATAACACGTGGGGCCTCATTTCAGCAGGTTTTGGTGCTGGACAGCGCTGCAATCAATGTTGCTGCGCTGCCCTGCTACAAAACTACAGGGCGGGAATGTGCACCATCAATAAGATAGTGCGCATTCCTGGGCCTCAGTCATGAAAAGTTGTTTTGAATGTAGCTTCTCACCAATAAGCCACACCCAATCCCTGCACTCCCACCTGGGAGGCAAATAACAAAATGCAAAGACTATCACTTTTAGAATAATGCTTGGGGTTTATTACATAATACTCTAAACAAAAGCTGTCTCAGATACCAAATGCATAAGATTCAAATATATGTAGCAAACTCATAATCTAAAGGCATGAATCAATAACTGAGCAAACTATAATACTGATTAATAAACAAGCAATAACTGATATAAGATAAGGTACACTGGACATCCTGCAAGAGATCAGAAAGATATACATATATAGAGAGCAGAGGAGTACTCTGGATGTGCACCTCCCACACCACAAAGAAAACACCTCCAATGATCAAAGAACCACACAACTCAATACATCACCTGGTGCATACACGGCCCACTTCTGACTGGGGGAATTACAGCCGGGGATCAGAGCTCAGCAAGCCAGGGTTCAATCCGAGATAGACACGTCTGCCCTCGCTCGGAATCCAAACTCCCAGTTTCTCAGCCTGCAACCCTCAGCTATAAACACACTAGAAGATTCGTGAAAGACCTCCTCCCACCGCCAGAGGAATTTTACCAGAACTGGCCAAGTTCCAAGCAAGCATCTCCATGGCAGTAAGGATCTCTCAAGTCTCTTCCTCCATTAGCACATCTTCCAGCCTCTGTCTTGACGAAGCTCTCACAAGGCCTTCCACAGTACAATAAACAAAAACAATCACTCAGGAAAACACCAAGACCTTGAATGTGAATAACCCAAACAACTTGCAAGCACGGCTGTGCACGCAGCAGCAAGGCAGAGTCAGACATGAGGCCCTGTCAAAGGCAATAGTCCGCACCTATAATTCTCATCCACACAATTTACAAACACCACTGTGTACACAGAAAAGTTTGAAGCACGGTAAAGTCAGAAGGTAGAATGACATTAGACTATGTCAAAGCCAATAGGTCAAAGTCATAATTCACCTAACCCAAATAACATTATACACTTAATCCCTCAGTATACAACATTGAGCACATGTGTGCACCACCACCCACAAGACTGCACCTCAACATCCCATACCTTCTATTCTTGGAAAGACTATTCCACTAAAAGACAGAAGAAAAGTAGACATATGCAAACCCATCCTACATTAAGGCTAAGGTAACATAACACACTTAAGTCAGTACAGAATGGTGGTGGTTGAGGGTCATCATAGGGTGTTAGACCACAAAAGTGGCTGATTCACTACAAAAGTGTTGCAGCGCTGCGACAAGACAGCGTTGCAACACTTTTCACTACGCCTTTCTTGCAACACCATGGATGCGCTGTATTCACTGGACAGCGCACCATGACGCAAGTAATTACAGATAGGTCTAGAATCCTGACATATCTGTCTGCGCTAAAGTCACACATTGCTGCAGTTGTGTCACAAGCATGACGCAACTCCAGCAATTATTGGGGCAAGCCTATCCATGTGGCACCATCAGGCAGGCGTAGGGTACTGACGCAGTGCCGTCCTACAATTGTTGCAGTGAAATCTGATGGATTTCACTGTGCCATTCCTATGAGGCCTTGTTGCGTGGGAACGCACAACCTGCATACATCATACCTGATGCAGGTATGATCTGGCACAGGGCTTCACAGGGTCACGCATATGCCTACATGCGTCACTTTGCAAATACGGAGCAGCGTGGTGCTAGATTTTGCATGGTCTTTTCTTGAGAGGTGCCAGGGAGTCAGCACAGTTGGAGATCCATCGGTGGCGGCTGCGGTGTTATTGCCTGTAAGCGTTGGCGGAGTGGTGGAGCTGAGGGAGTTGATGAGAAGTTCTTCGGTGGCCTTGATCCAGCTGCGAGGGGGGACGATGATGGGGGTGGTGTACGGTGGGCATGGTGAGGACGTGATGTATACAATGATGGTCGGTCCAGGAGAGTCCGGTGGTGTGGCTGTAGTTGAAGTTTCCGCTGGCGGAGGAGACGTGTTCGACCGTGTGTCCTGCTTTGTGGCTTGCTGGGGTGACTAGCTGCTTGAGTCTGATTTTGGCGAGCTTCCCCAGGAAGGGGTGGTGTTCTGGTCACTGGGGTTATCCAGGTGGAAGTAGCGTTCACCGAGTAGGATGCCGTCGATGGATAGGAGAACCTGGGGTGCAATGAAGTCTACAATGGTGTCAGAGAATGGGGGTCCAAGGCCCGCGGAGCCTGCAGATGAGGGTGCCACAGAGGATGGGGTTGGGGTTGCTCCGGATCTGGAAGTTGAGGTGTTTCATGGTCACCGTTGGGTCATTAGAGTGCGTGGTCAGTCGGAGTGTGCTTCTGTAGGTGATGGCAATGCCTCCTCCTGGACGGTCGGGGTGGTCCTTGCGGTTGATTTAGTAGCCATCAGTGATGGCGATGGTGATGTCTGGTCAGGAGCAGAGGATGGTCCTGTCAGGCGATGTGGTGTCCAGGGTTGATGGCGAGGATGGTACTGGCGTCATAGCAGTGGAGTGTCCCAGAGGAAGGGGCCTTGGTGCTGAGCGCGGTCCAGGGGCAGACAGACGTGGACAGGCTTGCCTGTGGCTTGCCTTTGGCACAGGAGTCGTTCATTACAACGCAGGCATTACATCGTAATGCCTTTTCAACGCAACTACAACAACGCAGGTGTCTTTACATTGCATTCCATTCCAACGCATTGTGAGGTTAGTAAGGGTGTTTGTTAAGTTTTAGGGTGGGTATGGGTTTCGGGTGTCAGAGATTAAATTTGGGGGGTGTTTTTGGGGGGACAAAGAGGAATTTCAGGGCCCAGGGTGTATTTGGGGGGACAAATAAGAATTTTAGAGTTCTGGGTGTGTTTTGGGGTGCAAGGGTTAGTTTTAGGGTTGCACTCACTGAAGTGGGAATAGTCATTTTTTCATCTCCGCTATCCAGCACTTTCCCTACTGTTGCAATATGCGTAGTATTAGAATTCATTGTAATGGAATGTGATGTAATGGTATGCGTTGTAACGTCATATATACCTTTGGCACACCAGATGTACGCCCGCTGCACATGGGCACACATCACCCACCATAGAAAAGTTATGTGGGGTGGACTGGACAGCTGGAAGGTGGGAAAGGCCGGAAAGGGCACTGGATTGGGCGGGGACGCGGGGGGTGTGTGTGAGTGGGTGTTGTAAATATTTAAATGAAAGACATCTTACCTCGCATCCAGGTCTCGTGTCTTTGTTGCTCCTGCTCTCCTGAGTCTGCTTGAAAGCAGTGGGGTGATGCTCTTCTGGGGATGCGTCACACCAGGTGGTAGGCTTGGGCGACTCGACCCCTGGTCCTCCTCTGATACGCATCCCACCTTCTCCTTACCTGGATGAAACCGTGGCGCAGTTAGCTCTACTCTCTCCAAATCTGTGACTCAGCCAGCAGGAGCCTCAGCCAGGTGGGGTTTCACAAGCCTGGGTACAGCAGTCGCCGCCAAATCAGCTGGGGAACCTCCAGATGCAGGTAATGCTGCAGGGCACCCTTAGGCGTGAAGATGCAGCGCTCCCTCTACAAAAGTTCGGCTCAGGTCAGGGCTCTCACCCTCTGCTGCGTCTGGCCAGCACAAATTCATCAGGCCTGTGATGCAGAGAGGTGCTGCCCACCGCTGGTAATCCCCTCTGTGCACCCCGGTGTAGTGGTGGATCGTAGTATGCGATGCAGATCTCCCTACGTTGGTGCGCAGCAGCGCCTCTACCATTCACAGCTCCAAGGGGCTCAAGGCAGTCTTCTCACACAGGTGCTCCCTGCCAGACTTCACCACCAGGTAAGGGCGATCGCCGTGCCTCAATGTCTACCGCCACAGCTCATCGACTCCACAGCACCGCCACATCCCACTCCAGGCTCCAGACGCAGGACCAGCAAGGCATCCAGGCTCCCGATGCAGGACCAGTGAGGCCTCCAGGTCCCAGGGACTGTCCGCGCTTTCAAGGTTTTGGATGCCATGGTGTTGCGAAGAGTGCGTAATGAGAAGTGATACATCACTGGTGTTGCACCGCGATGCACCTCTTTTCATGGATGTAGCCCTGCATTTCCTCTTCCCCTGGGACTCTGGCTGGTCATCCTGTACATACGTCGCTTATAAGGCGATAGTTTTCAGTGGTACACGGTGGTAAGAAAACTGATGCTAACTAGCGTTAGCAGTAGTTATCGCCAGTCCTTGTATATATACATGCCCCTATTGCCATCTCATCGTCACTTTCAGTGTCGTTGTGGTGGCAATAGGGGCCTTGCCTTATTTACAAGGAAGCGTTAAGCTACTTAACGTGGCTTAACGCTGCCTTGTAAATAAGGCCTCCTTGCATGCAATGCTTGGCGTTAAAGGGGCGGGCAGTGGGCATTACGGTGGGCGTTCCACCGCACAATCCATTGTTTTTGATGCTGCCCCCTATTTACAAGTGCAACGTAAATAGGAGGCAGCGCCAAAATTAAAACCAGGAAAAACCTGGTCTTAAGTTGGCGTAACAAGGAGAAATGCTTTATTTCTCCTCATTTTTGCTTTTTCCATGCGTGCCGCCTTGTGCAGCACACATGGAAATAGCAAAACACCCTGGATTGGTTATTTGTAGGAAGGTGATCCTTCCTGAAGATAAACAATCATTTAAAAAAATCACATTTTGTAACTTCCTTGTGTGCTGCATTAAGCAGCACACATAGAAGGGACAAAATGGCAGTTCAGGATGTTTATGTACAGAAAGGAACACCTTCCTTCACATACACAATCCTCCCCTGCACACAGACACCCTGGCACTGTGGTGCAAGGGCGTCTGCGTTGGCGCTACACTGCTAAGTGTAGCACCAGCGCAGGGAAAAGCGCAAGGCTGCATCATATCCTTGTAAATATGGTGCAGCCTTGCGTTTTTGAAGTGGCGGAGTGAGGCATTAAGCCATGACGGCTAACGCCACACTTCCTTGTACATATGCCCCTCAATATTCAATTATTGCACTTCCAAATAAATAGAGATGTTTCTGCCTCCAGGTCTGGCTCTGTATTTCCCATGATTCCTTGGCCCTTTCAGTGAATTAATTCTTTAGATGGCAGGTGCCAAACGAGGCGTGCCAGCATGGCGGCTCTTCAGTTTGCCTTGATTTGAGAAGAATTCTGAAATTGGATTATTGCACAGCGGCAGATCACTTGAGATGCAAGGGAGCTTCATCTAGAAACTTAAGAATGTATTGCTTGATTTTTTTATAATCAGCTCTGCTAAAGGAAGTGCTGTGCAATTGCTACTTCCAGAAAAGACATAGGATCCTGTGCAAAGCAAATGGAACTACATAAGATGTGTTGATGATGGAGGAGGGTGGAATGAATGTAGAGACTATTATACACACGACAGAAGTCACACTGATGGTATGTTAGGTGCACCTGTGTAGGGCATTTCCTGCATATGTGTGTTCTCAAAGCACTTGAGGAAACCGGTGGCCTCCATGGTTCTGAGTTTCTCATACAGCAGAGTCAAAGGGTCTGTTGATAGTGTATTGTTGTGCTATGTTTCGTGTTGTGCTGGTTTTTCTGTTGTTTAGAGGTGTGGTGTCTTGGATTGTGCCATACAAGGTTGGGACAGACGACTGTTTGGTTTAATGCAGGATTAAACTGGGTGGTGGCCAGCTAGTTTCTGTTTTGGACCTGGCTGGAGCACTAAGTGAATGGATGCTTGTGTTGACACACATTGATGTTTGTTTGTTCTCCTGGGCTGCATGGTTGTCCATTTTTCTGCTTGGTGTTGTTGTTACACATCGAGGCACCTCGAAAAGAATGTAATGTATGTATAGTGAATTAATTACATACTGACTAGCAGAAAAGTGACAATGATCGTGGTATGAGTGAGGGGTTTAGGGTTTGTGCTCAACAAAAGGTGAATTTTACGTGTTATTTTAAACTTTCTTGGGGAACGGGTGGCCCTGATATGGATTGGGAGAACCTTCCACAGAAGAGACCCAGGTAGCTGATGATAAAGTAGTGCCTGGGTTTTCCAGACATACTAAAGCAGGTCTGTGAAGCTTTAGAATCCCTCTGGAAATGGTCATGGGATGGGTATTAGGTTTTTGTGCAGCAGTTCCGCTCCAACACGTCCCTCTTCTGGGTGGCGGTGTTCTATCTTGATCATAAGTTACTTAAAGCCGTCTACCACGTCTGATTTGTCTTGTAGAGCCAGATGAGGGTGTGGATTGGAGCTGTCGCCAGTGACCCAGGCCTACAAGGGACACATCACACAGTGCTTAATTTGAGATGGTGGTTTCTGATGCTCAGCACCGGTACCCAATTGTGAACACCGGCACTGAAGGCAGTCTGCCACATGGTGGCGCTGTTTGTATAATTTAGTGATGAGCACACCAACATTTGTTTATTAATTCAATTTACATTAAAAAATTGTAATACCTGCCACCCAAGCCATTCCTATAGCTTTTGGGGCATGGAATAGTTTGAATTGTAACTTGTTGGAGTGTGATGGTTAGTAGTCATGTTGATAGTGTCATTGGCATCGCGAGCAGGGGCAATTGGTGGTGCAAGCTACAATGGCCTCCTGATGACAGCCCTGGCACATAGTTTCTTATAAATTAAGCACTGAACACAAGTATGGTCCGGTGATGCTATATGAGTGGTGGTTTGTGTATAGAAAGATGCTGGCTTTTATTGAAATGTGAACTTGTTTTGTTTGTTCACAAGGGGGCTTTTGGTTTTAGTGTATAGGCTACTGCGTTTTGTGAATGGTTCATATTTTGTGCTGTGTGTAATTGAATTATGTTTTGTGTCTGGGCCTCTTGGTTTTTGTTTTATAGGAATGATGAGTTTGTATGTAGGGGGTGTTGTTTGGTTCAGTGTGCATGAGTGCTGTACTTGTGCGGTTTGGTTGTATTTGTATGTGTGTTGTCTTTGTGTATGTAACAGTTTGGATAGTTTGTTTACAGGGAGCATCCGATTGCAAGTAAGGAATGCTGTTTTTGGCTTTTGTTGGGGTATTTTGTGTTGTGCGGGGTACTGTTGGGTCTCCTGTGTGTGAATAAGTGATTGTTTATCTGTTCTGTATATATAAGGGTTGTGTTTGTGTTGTGCATGAGGCTATTGGTTCCTGGTTTGTGTGTTATGGTGTTGCTTTTGTGTCTAAAGGTTGCTGCTTAATTATGTGTCTCTAGCGTTTTAGAAGTGTTGTTTGCGTGTAGGGGGTTGTTATTTTACGCTATTTTGTAAATGTGTTTTGGTTCCTGTTGACAGTATAGGTAACTGTGTTGTGCTGTGTTTTTGCGTAAAAGCTATAGGGAAGAAGCTCTTGTATTAAGGGTGAATGGGGTTTTGCATGTATTTGTTTGTAATTATTAGTATGTCCTGCATGTAGGAGATGTGATTGTGTTTAGGGGTGCTGGATTGTGATGTATGGCGATATTAAGTGTGTGGGGGGTGTTCCTGCTTTGAAATATGTGTAGGGGTGTCCTGTTTCTATTTATGGAATTGTTGATTTCTTCTGCGTGCCTGAGGGATTGATAAAGTGCATTAGGGTCTGAGAGTTTGTGCTGTGAGTTAAAGTATTGCTTATTTGTATAGTGTTATTTTGGTTTACATCTTTATTTTAGCATTTAGTGGCCTTTTGGTTTGTGCTCAGCACAGGAAAGTTGACTTCGTACACGTGGGGAAGTAGGTGTATGCTGTTAGTGTGTGGTTGCATTTTTTTATTCTCTTTTTATTGAACAAAACCAATGGTACCAAGGTGAGTCACAGAAAAGCGTAATAGTGAGAAATGACAATAAAGGCTCGCAGGTCAGTGCATATATTCACTGATGGCAACAAAGCCCATTAAACAGTGAGCCGGTCAACATTGAGGGCATGGATCTGCAGTTCAATTGAAGGCGACACACAAAGGCCCCCCGCGACACGTTCCATTTCGTCCATTTACTATCCCATTTGCCAGGGCAGCTTCTTCGTATGAAAACGTCTTTTTCGCCATTCATTGCACTGTCCAAGTCTCTGGCCCATTTTGGAATCTTGGGGATATCAGCAACCCCCCAACCCCCCACCCCACCCCTGAGCGATGTTCCTTTTGGCAAGAGCGAACCCCAAGAAAGCCCAAATACGCTCCGTCTGGGTTAAGTCTGTGGCCTCCCACACTTTTAGTAAACAAAGACGAGCAGAGAAGCCAATCGTCTTCCCGCTCACCCGCTCCGAGGTGTCAACAATTTTGGCCCAGTATGGCTGGCGACGTGGACATTCCCAAATTGTGTGGAAGAAGGTACCTTCGCCACTACATCACCTGAGGCACCCTGGGTCTTGGTGTCTTCCCATCTTAACCAGTGTGTGCGCTGATAGGTATGTTCTGTGTAGGGTTTTGAGCTGTACAAGATGCAAGCGCATTGGGATGGCAACTTCCCTAGGGGAGGAGAGGGCTTCATGCCAGTCGTTGTCATCGAGATACCCTAAGTCAGTCTCCCAAAGTTGCCGGAGGCGCACCAGAGGGTCGGGCTTGTTGTTTATCAATTTGCGATAGGTAAGTGAGACTGCTTTACTTGGCAGCGGGTCAGTGAGGAGGCGATCCTCCAGCAGGGAGGCCTCGGGCAATGCCCCATCACTGCCGATGGCGGAGGTAAGTGCATGCCGAATTTGAAGGTAGCAAAAAGTTTACGATTCTGTCAGCTGGTACTCCTTTTGGAGAGCAGCGAAGGGAACCATAGCCTTCTGTTTCCAAATGTCCCCCACCGAGGAGATACCGACAAGGTCCCACTTATTGGCAGTTGCCCAACCTACCTAATTGTTCAGATTCCCACAGGTGGGTGAGTAATGTGAGTTTCTTGCGCCACCCTAGTTTTACCGTAGCGTGGTGCCAAAGTGTCACCGTATGAGCAGTGGGACCCGTGAGGTGCTGCCGTCTTGGGTTGGAGTACAAGGCCCGTTGATAGCCTCCCCTTGCCATTAGCCATCGGTCTGTGCGGTGAGCCGGCTCGGACTGCAGGGCGAAGACCCACTGATTGACTACCGTCAGTTGGGCAGCCCAGTAGTACTGTTTCAGGTCAGGAAGCGCGATCCCACCATTGTACCACCCCCTGGTCAGTTTATGCATTGCGATGCGTGGGCTCCTCCTATCCCACAGAAGAGTCCTGACCTCGTTCTCCACACTTGCAAAATAGGCATCCAGAACCCTGTGGGGGGTGTTTTGTAACACATATAGGAATCGGGGAAGGGCCAGCATCTTGTATAGCGCCACTCTGCCCGGCAACATTAGGGGTAGCGACCGCCAATACGAGTCATTGTTCCGAAGCCTGGCCAGAGGGGCTCAGAGATTGGAATCATAAAAACGATTTGGGCATGGGGTGATATAGAAACCGAGATAGCGGAACTCATCAGATGTGACGATGATCTTGGTATCTTTCGGCAGCCGTGGAGTAGGGCCCTTTACCATGAACAGGACAGATTTTGTCCAGTTTATAGTGTAGCCCGAGTGGGCACTGAAAATGGCGAATATATGCAAGATCCCGTGAATTGAGGCCGACGGGGTTGCAACATAGTGCAAAACATCGTCGGCATAGAGTGAGATCCTATCCTCATGGTGGTCGGTCCATTTCAGACCCTGGATCTTGGGGTCGCCCCTCACCCAGGTCGCCAGTGGCTCCAGCAGTAAAGCGAATATGAGGAGTGACAGGGGGCACCCCTTCCTGGTTCCTCTCTCTAAGTGGAAACTCTGGGAGGCATGTTGGTTGACCACCACCTGAGCTGTAGGACCCATGTACAACAGCTTGACCCTCCGAATAAAATGGAGACCCAACTCTAGGCGTTCAAGAAGAGAAAACAAATAAGGCCACTCAACAGTGTTGAATGCCATTTTGGCGTCTAACGACAACAGTGCCGAGTCCTCCATTATAGTATTGACTCTCCCCATCACCCTGTGAAGTCTACGGAGATTAAGAGCAGTGTTGCGGCCGGGCATGAAGCCCAACTGGTCGGGGTGCACAATCTTACAGATGATTGGGACCAGGCGATGGGCCAAGACCGTAGCTAAGATCTTGACTTCCTCCGTTAGTAACAAGATGGGACGGTATGATTCACATTTCACGGCCGGCTTGCCCGGTTTGTGAATGACAACAATGGAGGCCAGCATCAGGTCTGGAGGTAGCGATCCCGCTTTGTAACTCTCCAGATACATGGCATGGAGGGCAGGCGTTATTTTAGAGGAGGGCTAGTTTAAATAGCTCTATAGGGAGCCCATTAGGGCCCATGGCTTTGCCCGATTTAATACCATTGATTGCAATTGCAATTTCCTCATCTGTGAGGTCGCCCTCTAGAGATGCACTGTAGTCTGGGTCCAGTACTGTCACTGGGAAAGTGGCCAGGAGGTCTCAAGAGTCTTGTAGGGTTGTATGTGTCGTGGAGGAGTATATGGCGGTGAAGTGGAAGGCAAATACCTCAGCAATGCGCTGTGGGTCTGTCACCGGGTCGCCCCCATCCGCCTCAATAAGGGACACCCATCTCTGAGGATCCTCCCGCCGCTCCAACCAAGCTAGCATCTTGCCCGTGTCCTCACCCAAATCATAGACCCTGTGACAGGTCACAGTATATTTTGCTTTGACCCTTTCTGTCGCTAGTTGTCGGTAGCCTAGTCGCTTGATACTCAGAGAGTGAGCAAGCTGCTCGTCATCTCGGAGTGCCACCTCGGTCTCCAATTCCCGGATTTCCTGCTCTAGGGATTCTAATCTAGCAGTCTTTTCGTTTTTGTGAGAGAAAGCGCCTGTCCCTTGATGACCGCCCCAAAAGCCCCCCATAAAGTGCCCGGGGATTGGACAGAATGAGAGTTCTCCTTGAAAAAATAATCCACCCCCTCAAGCAGCGCATTCTTAACCTGTGGAATCTTCAGGCACCAGGGGTTGATAGAGAGGGTGTGATGGTGTTGTGTCTGGGGTAGAGTCAGCTGGGTAAAAACTGGGGAATGGTCAGAGATACCCCGCGCCAGGGAGCTGGTATCAGTGAAGTAGGAGAGGCCGTTGAAGTGTGTGAAAAGATGGTCAAGCCTAGACTGCCAGCCGTGTGCTCCGGAGTAGAAGGTAAAGGATTGCTCCAAGGGGTGAGAGTGGCGCCAGAGGTCTACCAGTCCAAAAGCTTGGAGAATGTCCCCGAGGAGGGAGGTGGCATGTGGGTCCAGGCGAAGGGGACGGCGGTCGACCCGGCCATCCATGACAAGATTAAAGTCTCCGCCCAGCACCAAGAGACCCGCCGGGAGACCCAACAGGAGAGTACCCAAGTCTAAGAGTGTGGCGGCCTTAAGTGCCAGGGGGGACCTAAACCGAGAGGACGGTTAGGGAGACCCCCTCCCAAGTTCCCGCAATCGCCGAGTATCTACCCTGGTCATCAACCCAAGTGTTGTGCGGGATAAAAGGGCATTGTTTACGGATAAGGACACCGGTCCCTCTGGAGCCAGATGTGAAACCCACATTTGCCACCAATTATACCCCCAGCTATCCAGTGCCTTGCAGGTGTTCCCAATGAGGTGCGTCTCTTGTAAGACAGCAACGTCAATCGCTTGCCTCTTAAGGTATTGGAGTACTACCCCTGCTTAAGTTTGTGCCCCAGACCGTTGACATTCCATGTTAGTAGGCGGAGTGCCCTAGGTGATTTGTTATCTGTCATGGGGTTTGAGGGGGAGGTGGGGTACTATCAGCCCCCATTGCAGGTGTATGCGATAAAATTTGATGCCCTGAGGCGGCGAGTCCTGCCTGCCTGTGAGTGGATAGTGTGTTTCTCGCCAGTACCAAAGCACATGAACAACAACAAAACAAGTAAAACAATTCCCCCCTTCCCAGGACATTCCAGTCCACCCACCCTGCCTCCCTGCACAGCGAGCAATGAACCTCCCGCCTCCCCCAACTTGCAGAGCGCCTATCGCCCACCCGTAAAATGATGAGGAACGTGATCTAACCCGTGTGGTTGTATTTTAGTTTAGCTACATACTTCTTTGTGTAGTGCATACTGTATCAGGCTTGAGTGGCTGAATGAGTATTGCACTGCAAATGAATATTTTTATGTTGGCTTGGCAGTATGAAATGTGATACTTTGGATGTGCAGCAGTCGGGTGATGGGTGAATAGGTCAGTCTCATAGGCTGGGTCAAGTGGTCCCTTGGTAGATGTGTTTGCAGGTGACTTCTTTCTGGCAATGCCTGCATATATAGAAGGGCTGCTTCCTCCTTTCCAGCTCCCCACCCACCTCCCTCCTTGTTGCCCCTCGGCTTCTCAAACACAATACTGTTTTTTTTTTTTTTTGCTTTTTTTATTGTACGGAGAACATTTAATTTTTCATAAATAACAAAAAGTTCCAGAAACAAAAAAATGCCATCGTTTTTCGATGCCGTCCAATCCCGGTGGAAGGCAGTAGAGTAGAGACTGGGCCATGTCCATCAGTGGTCTTGGGCAATGGGACACCACAGCAAGCTTGCATCTCATCCAGGGGAGGCGGCTCGGCACCGCGGGCGCCATCTTGGTTGTTGCTTTGGCACTGATGTTGGTGGTGCGGGGGTGGGAGGGAGGGGTGTGTAGCTGCCTGAGATGGAGCGGGGCTCCCGGTAAACTCCTTGGAGATGGTAAAGGGTCGGGAGCAGAAGGTGGTCGTAGTGAGTAGGGGGGCAACCTCCTTAGAAGCACTTCCTGTGGACGATGGAGGGGCCTGCCTCATCGTATTCCTGCTTGCTGATCCACATCTGCTGGAAGGTGGACAGGGAGGCCAAGATGGAGCCACCGATCCAGACGGAGTACTTACGCTCTGGGGGAGCAATGATCTAGAGAGAGAAGAGGAGAAATGGGGGACATGTTACACGAGCCAGGTCGAGGCAAGACAAAGGTAGGGAGAATTCAACACCCTGCCCCCAAACAAAAGTGGGCATCCCCACCCGGAAACTGGATTTTGGAAAGTTTGGACAAGCCTGGCTTTTCTTGAACTTTCAATGGACCAGTCTTATATGGAAGCACTAGTCCCAGACATGACCTCTTCAAATGAACCCCTGCAAAATGGCTCCATGTATCAGTGACCTGAACCTCCTGTATACTGATAATCTGATATATATATACTGTATTGTCCTTAAGGCCTGTGACAGCCCAGAAGAATATCTTGGAAGCTGAAATTATGTCTAATTTACTCTTAAAGCGGTCCAAATAATGATTTTAAATTCTTGTCAATTTTTTTTTTCATATGGTCATAAAATGTTATTGGTTGAGCTGTATCGTGGTTACTCATTATAAAGTTTGAATATGCAATAAATGGAAATAAATAGATTTTAATACACCTACCCATCTGAAATGGTGGCAACCAATTTTGGGATGTGGCCACTAACCAATTTCTGTCTCTGCCTACCTGGGTCTGACATGACCTGGATAAGTTCCCTAAAACTTCCTGAGATTGTCGGCCTATCCACCACTGGTAACCCAGGCAAGGATGGGAGAGGGCCTGTAATACTGATGACCACCTTAAAATCTACAGGCTAAGCTCTGATGGGAGACAAGTCCTTTTTGGTCTGAGTGGGAGTGTAGAGCTCTGCTTACCTTAATCTTCATGGTGCTGGGGGCCAGGGCAGTGATTTCCTTCTGCATCCTGTCAGCAATACCAGGGTACATGGTGGTACCACCGGACAGTACGTTGTTGGCATACAGGTCCTTGCGGATGTCAATGTCGCACTTCATGATGGAGTTGTAGGTGGTCTCATGGATGCCGGCAGATTCCATTCCTGGAGGGAAGGAGAGTGTACATGTCAGGAGGGTGGGTCAAGCGTGTACACACACACACACACATGGCTCCAAGTCATGGGTCAGGCTGTGGGCTCTAGGCTGGACTCAGCCAGGACGGTGAATGACTGTGAGGGAGTATGTCCAACTTTACAGAGGAACTATACGTGTGGGGGCATGGGTAACCCAAGCAGCAGGCTAGGCTGCACCTTACTAGATAGAACCCTGGGGAGAGGTGGCCGGGCATGGAAGGCACTTCTGTGTGAGCTAATGTGAAAGTGCACCTCTATATTTTGAAACGGGGTGAAGGTTGCTGCCCCTCTTATGTGGGACACAGAGCGTGCCTTCCGGAGAGATTCTAGTCATGACCAGAGTTCAGGAAGCTCCCTGTGTAAAGGTGGGCTCATGGGGAGATGAGGGGCATGCTGGGAGTTAAGGACTAGTAAACCAGTGATGAGGAGGGGGAATCAGGCTTCTCTATGGAGACTGGTGAGAGAGGGACAGACAACGCCGCAGTTGAGGTCTGATGTCATCAAAGGGGGCTCTGGTTCAAAACTTCACCTTATATGGATTTACCAAGGAAGGCGTGTGTGGGGGGAGTAAGAGCGCCCCCTGGTGTATGCTCACTTATGATGGAAGGCTGCAGAGAGGGTCTGGTGGCAGGGGAGGTGTGTGTGGGTGGGGGGATAGTAAGAGCGCCCTCTGGTGTATGCTCACTTATGATGGAAGGCTGCGAGAGGGTCTGGTGGCAGGGGAGGTGTGTGTGGGTGGGGGGATAGTAAGAGCGCCCTCTGGTGTATGCTCACTTATGATGGAAGGCTGGAAGAGGGTCTGGTGGTATCATGGGAGGTGTGTGTGGGGGGAGGGCGTTGCGGTAAGGGCGCCCCTTGGTGTACACTTACCGATGAAGGAAGGCTGGAAGAGGGTCTGGTGGTATCATGGGAGGTGTGTGTGGGGGGGGGGGGGGTAAGAGCGCCCCCTGGTGTATGCTTACTAATGAAGGAAGCCTGGGAGAGTGTCTGGTGGCAGGGGAGGTGTGTGTGGGTGGGGGGATTGTAAGAGCGCCACCTGGTGTATGCTTACTTATGAAGGAAGGATGTGAGAGGTCTTTGGCATGGGTGGAGGGTGTGTGTGTGTGGGGGTGGAGTAAGAGCGCCCCCTGGTGTATGCTTTCTAAAGGAGTACAGCTGGGAGAGGTCTGGTGACATCATAAGCTGAAGGGCGTTGTGGTAAGGGCGCCCCCTGGTGTACACTCACTAATGAAGGAAGGCTGTGAGAGGGTCTGGTGGTATCATGGGAGGTGTGTGTGGGGGGGGGGGGGTAAGAGCGCCCCCTGGTGTATGCTTACTAATGAAGGAAGCCTGGGAGAGGGTCTGGTGGCAGGGGAGGTGTGTGTGGGTGGGGGGATTGTAAGAGCGCCACCTGGTGTATGCTTACTTATGAAGGAAGGATGTGAGAGGTCTTTGGCATGGGTGGAGGGTGTGTGTGTGTGGGGGTGGAGTAAGAGCGCCCCCTGGTGTATGCTTTCTAAAGGAGTACGGCTGGGAGAGGTCTGGTGACATCATAAGCTGAAGGGCGTTGTGGTAAGGGCTCCCCCTGGTGTACACTCACTAATGAAGGAAGGCTGTGAGAGGGTCTGGTGGCACCATGGGAGGTGTGTGTGGGGGGGAGGGCGTTGCGGTAAGGGCGCCCCTTGGTGTACACTTACCGATGAAGGAAGGCTGGAAGAGGGTCTGGTGGCACCATGGGAGGTGTGTGTGAGGGGAGCGGTAAGGGCTCCCCCTGGTGTACACTCACTAATGAAGGAAGGCTGTGAGAGGGTCTGGTGGCACCATGGGAGGTGTGTGTGAGGGGAGCGGTAAGGGCTCCCCCTGGTGTACACTCACTAATGAAGGAAGGCTGTGAGAGGGTCTGGTGGCACCATGGGAGGTGTGTGTGGGGGGGGGGGAGTAAGAGCGCCCCCTGGTGTATGCTTACTAATGAAGGAAGTCTGGGAGAGGGTCTGGTGGCATGGGTGGAGGGTGTGTGTGGGGGGCTGAAGTAAGAGCGCCCCCTGGTGTACACTCACCAATGAAGGAAGGCTGGAAGAGGGTCTCGGGGCAGCGGAAACGCTCGTTGCCGATGGTGATGACCTGGCCGTCGGGCAGCTCGTAGCTCTTCTCCAGGGAGGAGGAGGAGGCAGCGGTCGCCATCTCATTCTCGAAGTCCAGAGCCACGTAGCACAGCTTTTCCTTGATGTCACGCACGATCTCACGCTCGGCTGAGGGAGAGGAGTTGGATAGTTGGTTCGTGTACTCAGTCTCGGTGGCACCTTCCTCCCTCGCCTAGTCCGCTCATTCTCTCTCACCCTTTTAACACCCCCATCTCGAAATCTCCACCTTGCCTTCCCTTGCCTCAAGCATAGCCTTTTGCAGTTCCTCGTCCTGACGTCTACTTCCTCCTCCTGCTCTGCCAGAAAATGTCAATGCTCTGCGCCTACACCTGTCCGCTCAGCTCTGTCCTTCAGTGTATGCACTCGTGTAGTCCTCTGTTACCTGTCCCTCTGAGCCCCCAGGGGTTCTCTCGGTCAACCCTCCATCCCGCAGAAGGTGCAGAACTCTCGCAGACCTCAATTGCTCTGAAAGTGCAGAGCTCTCTCTGTTCCCCAGGGGTTCGCCCTGTGACTTAGCCCCCCCCCCCCATCTCTTTGTAAGTACAGAGCTCCCTCTGTTAGACACTCATCCCTCTGAAAATGTTTAGTTCCTCTGTCCCCCGAGATTCACCATCTTCGTCTCTCATCCCCCTGAGGGGGCAGAGCTCCCTCTGGCCCCTTGTTATCCCTCCCTACCTCTGAAGGTATCTTCCCTCTGTCAGACCCCGTCCCTCTGAAAGTGAGTTATCTCTGCCCCCTGGGGCTCAGCCTCTCAGTCCTTCACGCCCCTGAAGGTGCAAAGCTCCCTCTGCCCCCCCCCCCGTACCTCCAAGAGCTCTCCATCCCTCTGTAGATACAGCGTTCCCTCAGTCATCCCTCTGAACGTGCGGAGTTCTCTCTGCCCCCTGGGGCTCACCCTCTCAGTCCCCCATCCTCCTAAAGATGCAAAGCCATCTCTGGCCCAATCATCCCTCTGTAGGTACCGAGCTCCCTCTGTCAGTCCTCCCTCCCACCGACGTCCCTCTGAAGCCCCAGATGTCCTCACCTGTGGTCACGAAGGAGTAGCCACGCTCTGTCAGGATCTTCATCAGGTAGTCAGTCAGGTCCCGGCCGGCCAGATCCAGACGCATGATGGCGTGGGGGAGGGCGTAACCTTCATAGATGGGCACGTTGTGGGTGACGCCATCACCGGAGTCCAGAACGATACCTGAGGGGAGGAGCACAGCGCTTCGGTTATCACGTGACCTCTTGAAGTCAACTGTAATCACAGGGCAGTTGAGGGCCCAGTGGACCATCACCAGCATCTCTGGGTGTAGGGGGGCAGTGGGGGGGGGGGCGCAGCCAGCTACCAAAAGACCTTCCAGGGACTTAGTGGCTACCACAGGGCAGGCGACAACCAGAATACCTCAGAATAGCAATGCCAACTGCTCATAGGAGCCAGCGGCCACCACAACACCTGCAAGGTGTTCAAAATAGCACAGGACTGAGTGGGCAGCACAAGACCTCTCAGGGACAAAGCAGTCCATTCGGGACCGCGAGAGCCCTGGGGCCAACACAGGACATCTCGGGGCTAGCATGCCATCGTGTAATGGCAGAGGGCCCAATGAGCCATCACAACACCTCACAGGACCAGACAGCTATCACAAGACCGCAAAGTGTAAGGGGCCTTTACAATATTTCTCCGGGGCTACAGGGTCAATAAAGGGCAGCAAGGAGACCTAGCAGCCATAGCAAGACATTGGGGGGGCACTGTTGCTACCGTGGGGATAAACAGTTGCTAAGGGATCTCAGTGAGTCAGCCTAGACAACTTGGGTACCACAAAATGACAGTGGTCTAGGACCATCACAAGAACTCCGATGCCTAGGAAGCCATCACAGGACAGCAGAGAGCCCAGGAGGTCATCAAAACACACCACACGGCCAAGCAGCCATCACAATACCGTGCAGGCCTGATGGACATCACACGACCTCACATGGGCCAGGCTGTCAGTCTAGGGCAGAGGAGAGCCCAGACAGCAGTCACAAGACTTCTCTGGGCCAGACGGACATTACAAATCTGCGGCCATATTAAGACCTTCCAAGGAGCTTGCAGGGTCAACAGTGCAATGGTAGCCTCCGTTCGGGAGAAGGAAAGGGTTACTTGCTATGGGCCCCTGGATACTGCAGGGACCTGGGGGGCGAGAAGGGGAGGGGGCAGCGCTCTTACCGGTGGTACGGCCGGAGGCGTACAGAGACAGCACAGCCTGGATGGCCACATACATGGCGGGGACGTTGAAGGTCTCAAACATGATCTGGGTCATCTTCTCACGATTGGCCTTGGGGTTCAGGGGGGCCTCTGTGAGCAGGGTGGGGTGCTCCTCGGGGGCCACGCGCAGCTCGTTGTAGAAGGTGTGGTGCCAGATCTTCTCCATGTCGTCCCAGTTGGTGATGATACCGTGCTCGATGGGGTACTTCAGGGTCAGGATACCCCTCTTGCTCTGAGCCTCGTCCCCAACGTATGAGTCCTTCTGACCCATACCCACCATGACACCCTGCAGGGGGAAACAAGGGGGCTCGGTTAACCCGTGACCCAGAGAGCGGCCCTGACCATGGTTAGCTGTAGTAAAGGGCGGGGGTGGGAGATGATTGTCTGCCCTAGGCACTGTGTGTGTGTGTGTGTGTGTGGGGGGGGGGGGGGTGATCCTCGGATGTATTAGGGAGGATTAATGTGCCCTATTGGGGTAATGGGTCGTCTTCACGGGGTGCTCGAATGTGCAGCTAGGGTAGTGATGGACTAAGGCGTCCTGTCCATATATGAGAGTGATTGGATTGGTCACATCGGGATGCAAGTGGGGGAACTGACCGTTTCCTTTTTTCTGGGGTGCTATAAGGTGGGACATTTATGGGGTGTCTGATGACTGTAAGAAGGACTCTACAAATTTGGGAGAAACGGGCAAGAGGCTTAGGAGTACGAGGGGCAGCAATGGGGTGACGTCTCTCTGCCATTCTTGCATGTGATGTGGTGAGGGGCTTCAAAGGGGGCATGGTGTGCCGGGCTCAGCTCAGATGGAGTTATTTTTAAAAGTGCCATGCGGGATGAGCGGCTGGCAAATTAACGAGGGAGCTAAAAATGTTTCCAGGAGGGCAGGTGGGTTAGTGGAGGGGGGGGGTGTAGGCAGTGGGGGCGTCGAATTAAGCTGGTAAATGATCTGGCCGCGCCTGTCGCAGGCCGGGGGTCTGGGAGGAATGTGCTTAGGTTAGCAATTCTTCTAAGTACTTGACAGCTGCACCGGGGACAGCTGGGTGAGGGTGGGGTAGGGCGGGGGGGGGGGGGGCACCGCCTCGGGTGGATCCACAAGGACATGTGCGGTCGTCACGCCCCCTCACAGCAGGTGGGAACCGGAGGGGCACTTACCTGGTGGCGGGGGCGACCCACGATGGAGGGGAAGACGGCGCGGGGAGCGTCATCTCCGGCGAAGCCGGCCTTCACCAGGCCTGAGCCGTTGTCGCACACGAGGGCGGTGACTTCTTCATCGTCGCACATGGTGGTGGTTTTGTGGTGTCTGTGGAGGGAGGAAGAAGGATGAGAAGGCAACACGAGACCCCGATTCCTGGCTCCTGCCCTAAAAGCAGTACTGGACTATGTTCTTTTAGCAGTACTCCCAACCCTGGCCAGCAGGTGTCACTGTAACATCAGTGCTTGTCACCCCCTCTGTAGCTGAGTGTTATTCAGCTGCGCTCCCAGTCCTTCTGCCCAGCAGACTATCCATGACAGTTCCCTACCCACATTTCCCTAGGAGGTGTTATTCCCGCAGTACTCCCAGCTCTGGCCAGCAGGAGTCACTGTCACTGTAACATCACTCCCTCCATAGCTGAGTGTGTTATTTCAGCAGGACTCCCAGTCCTGCTGCCCAGCAGGAGACCACCCATTACAGAATGTCCTCATTCTACTTTCCCTAGGAGGTGTTATTTCAGAATCACTCTCATCCCCAGCCAGCAGGTGTCACTGTAAGAGCAATACTGGGCTCGCACGACCATCTCCCTTCAAGGTAATTGTTACTACAGTCTACACCACCAGCCCTGGCCTGTAGGGTGCGCTCTATCAGCAATGGTTGCCCATCCCTAACTTCGTATATAAGCAATGACTTCAGCAGCGCTCCCTTCCCCGGCCAGCAGTAGTAAGCATATGAGCAATACCCGACCCAACCCCCCAAAGAGCTGTTTCTTCAATGGCTCTCCCAGCGTTCTCTGCAGTCGTGGTTGTAAGAGCATGTACTCCTCCACCCACATCCACAGACCTCCTCACAGACCATATGCACACGCGTCAGCCTGGGGTTAAGCTATAGAATAACAAATACCCTCATTTAAAATACTTGATGCTCTAACATCTCTCTCAGCTCCCAAATCCCTTCTCAATGAACAGCAAGACAGCGTAGTGCCCAAGATCAAAAGGTGCCACTGCAGCTCCAGGGCACAGATCCTTTAATCTTTCTCTTTAACCCTGTGCATCTCATTCCTGCTCCCAGGTCGCAAATTGCCCCATGTCAGGTCTGAGTAGCTCGCCCAGACCATTTGCATTCTGGTACTTGCAGTCCTGCAATTATAACGATCAGAATAAAACTCCAAATACCAGAAGTAAAAACAAAACTTGGTAACCACTCACACTTCCTATCAAGGAAAAATATATTATTCTTGGATCGATTCCACGAGCCCCTCTTTTTCCTGCCTCATATTTGTTTTTTTCTCTTTTCTTTAGTTTGCCCTCGTTTCTTTTCGTTTGCTGTCTCATTCTGCCTTCCCTTTCAAGTCATTTTTGGTTGATTTCTTTTTGTTTCACTGCTCCCTTGTTTCTTTATCTCATTTTCTCCTAGAGTCTGGTGTTAGTTCTACCCTCATGTCGCCAACTGCTTCTTCTCCAATATATTCTCCTTTTGCATTCCTTCTTAATATTTCTGTCCTCTCTGTTTCATCGTTACTCCATCTCTCGTATTCTCATCTTACTTTCTCTTTTTTTCCTCCCCCACCCAACTCTCTCCGTTACTTTTCTCTCTTGTTCACCCTTCTCCTTTGACTGCTTCCTTCTCTCTCCCGGCATTGCCCCTTGGCGCTGTGAAAGCTACCCACCGTCCCCCGGGCTATGCCCCTGCTTCTGTTCTCCCGCGGTCTATGCCCTCCTCTTCTCGACCCCTCCGCGTCTGGCTGTCTGTTTTTGCCCCGCCTCTCTCTGCCTCTTCAGATAATATCGCTATGAATAGTGCTGATATCTCTGAATGTCTGAAGCCTCTGCGCGCTACAGGGACTCTCAAAAGCGCAGTAGCCGTTCATGCACCAGTGAGAGTCTGGAATTTAATCTCCCCCGAGAGTCCCTTAAACAGGTCCAAGCCCCTCCGGGTCTCAGATATCGGGCGCCCCTTTGGCTAAGTTAAGAACACCATGGAAGCCGCCTGTTTCCCAGCACAGGGGCCGGACCAGGAAGAGATGCCCCTCTCTGACAGGAGGCCGTGCAGGGCGGAGGGGGTGCTCCAAAGGGCCACCCTTCGGCTGAGCGACGGCGCCAATTACTCGTCCTAATCCTTCATTCTAACCCCCTGTCCCGAATGGGGACAGCCGCCGGGCAGGATCCGGGTCTGTCAGTGGGCCTTATTTCGAGTCCTGGGTGCCAGCGCCACATGACCAGGGTTCCATGGCCTGTCAACCCCAAGGGTGCCAAGCCGTTCCCGGTGCGAGCACCGGCGAGGCTGAGATCCGCAGAGGTAGTCCATGGAGTGCAAAGGTAGCTTAGGCACCATGTGTGATCCTGGGCACCCGACCCGTCCCGGATGAGCCATCGGCGTGGTCCAGAGGGCTCGTCCCCTGGCGCAGTCGAGCCCCGGACTCAAGGGCTCGCCTTGGCGTGCTACATTTTCCTCCACACTCCCTCACTAGACTCTGTCGGGTCTTGGTACGGTCCCTTACCGGCTCTTGGAGCAGCGATGAGGCCCGGAGGGATGGCTTGGCGACGGCTACGGATGGCTCTTCTGGGCTCGCTCCGGGGTATATATACCAGCTGCCCTCCTCGCTCGCACACCCCCCGCCGGCACACTCCATATTTGGAAAGGGTCCAAGGCACCTGTGCCAGGCCCATTCATGGCCAGCTGACCGGCCCCAGCCCCGTCCCGGCCGGAGGGCCACCCCAGGGCGTCTCGGCCCTTGTAAGGACAAGCCGGCGACAGCTTGGGGGCAACCATGGGAAGCCATTCCTTCGCCATATATAGCGCTCAGGGAGGCACCTGCTTCGCACCAGCACCGTCTATACGTTCGCCTCACCCTAAAGGACTATTCTGGGTGCAGCCTTTCTAAGAAAAGTGGCAAATTCGGCCCAGAACGGACTTGGGGGGCTGTGTGGGGGAACCTCAACCAGCTCTACTGAGGGGCACAGTCAAGTTATATGAACCCAGGCCCCTATCACCTCAGAGTAGGTCTGTAGTAAACGCATTATGCAACCTCCCGGGAGCTGGTTATGGATACCTATATATTGCATGGGAACAGGACATATATTTCCATCCAAGAGCAGCTCTGTAAGTAATGAAAACTGAGAACAGAATGATGTTACCCCTCGAGCGCAAGATGCACGTCAGATATTACACACCACAGGTCTCTCTCCCACACAGGTATGGCGTCTAGTACAGGCGCGGCCTTCATTCTAGTCACACTCACAAAAGGAAACCATAGACACAGCCACCGTGGGGTTGTTTATTTATGTGTTTGTGGTCTTTTCTAGCGTGAACTCCGCTGGACTAGGCTTCAGAGCGCTGGGCAGTGCAGGTGTGAACCGTGCAAAAGTCAGCCAGGCGTTGACTGTGGTAGGAGGGCAGACGAAATGTGGCATATTTACACACATGGTCTCAAATGTACAGGGGTTAAGAAGAATGTAGCACAGTGGATGGAACACAGAAAACAGGAGAGAGAGAGAGAGAGAAAGAGAGAGAGAGGAAGAAAGAGAAAGAGAGGGAAAGAGAGAGCGATAGAGAGGGAGAGAAAGAGAGACAGAGAGATAGAAAGAAAGAGAAAGAGAGAGGGGGAGAAAGAGAGACAGAGTGATAGAAAGAGAGAGAGAGACAGAGAGAGAGTCAGAGAGAGGGAGAGAAAGAGAGACAGAGTGATAGAAAGAGAGAGAGAGAGACAGAGAGAGAGACAGAGAAAAAAGAGAGAGAGAGTAAGAAAGAGAAAGAGAGAGAGATAGAGAGGGAGGGAAAGAGAGACAGAGAGATAGAAAGAAAGAGAAAGAGAGAGGGAGAGAAAGAGAGACAGAGTGAGAGAGAGAGAGAGAGAGAGCGACAGAGAGACAGAGAGAGAGAGAGAGAGAGAGAGAGAGAGAGAGAGAGAGAGAGAGAGAGAGAGACAGAGAGAGAGAGAGACAGAGAGAGAGAGATGTCTCCAACAAAGAACCCAAGGCGCAGCTATGCTAAAATTCGGCACCATCGCTTCGGCCTTGCAAAGCCAGAACAAAAATTAGATTCATTTAATATAAGGCAACAGAAATAGCACTTGACAGCGGGAGGAGACTAGAGTCAGGGGTTGAAGAGAAAGGGACAGCTGATCCTTTGAAGTTGCCCCCTCCATCTTTTGGGTGCTCCCCCCACATGGCAGTGACATACACAGTGCTGATTCGAAGCATTAACACCTAACTCTTTACTCAGTTGCATGACAGCCTGTCCTCGTGCCTGTCCCTAGTGCAGACAGAAGCCTGTGCTCATTTGTTAATTGTTATGAGTGTCTGCAGGGGGCGCACACACATTGTATCAGAAGTGCAAGGGCGATGCACTCTCTCTACTGTGATGGCGGCAGGCGTGGGGTGGTATGGATGGAATGCCAATAGTCCTTGGCTGTATTTCATTTTTGGGTTGGTCAGGGTAGTGGGGAATCCGAGTTGCTTCTTTTGTTTTGAGGATGGGTGGAAGAGGAGAGAAAATAGCCGCACCCTTGCTTGTGTTTTTGTGCCTTTGACCAGGGGACGTAGGGGCAGTGCATACAATGTTCTGCACGTCATGCTATTTTATTGTATTGTAATTGCATTTATATAGCGCTTACTACCCCTGATGAGGCGTTGAAGCGCTTTTTCGGCGAGTAGCACCCTACTCTGGAACCCAAAAAGGATTAGTGGTGGATTAGTATAGCGAAATATGAAAGTAATTTAAGTGGTGGATATGTTAGTCAGTTATTTGGATTGAGAAAGATAGTGGAGGGATAGAAGAGGGAAAAAGGTTTGCATTTATATAGCACTTGCTACCCTGATGGGAAATGAAGGGCTTTTTTGGCGAGTAGCACACTACTCCGGAACCCATAAAGGATTAGTGGTGAATTAGTATAGTGAAATATGAAAATAATTTGAGTGGTAGATATGTTAGTCAGTTATTTGGATTAAGAATGATAGTGGAGGGATAGAGAAGGGAAAAAGGTTTGCATTTATATAGCGCTTGCTACTCCGATGGGGTGTTGAAGTGCTTTTTCGGCAAGTAGCACGCTACTCTGGAACCCATACAGTGTCAGTGGTGAATTAGTATAGTGAAATATGAAAGTAATTTGTGTGGTGGATATGTTAGTCAGGTATTTGGATTGAGAAGAATAGCGAAGGGGTAGAAGAAGTAAAAAGGTTTGCATTTATGTAGCGCTTGCTACCCCTGATGAGGTGTTGAAGCGCTTTTTCGGCAACTAGCACACTACTCCGGAACCCATAAAGGATTAGTGGTGAATTAGTATAGTGAAATATGAAAGTAATTTGAGTGGTGGACATGTTAATCTGTTATTTGGATTGAAAAGGATCGTGGAGGGATGGAAGGGGGAAGGATTTAGAATATATATTTTTTTTTGGGGGGGGGGAGCAATTGGCTAGCATACAAGGGTATCCACTGTAGCTTTAGCAGGACTGTGGTTCCTATTGGCTTCGAGTCAGGTTTCTATTGTTTGGTATGAGTGAGTGAGCCCTTTCTGTCCTTTCTATCCCTCCCTAAGAGTGAATGTGAGTATATACTTGATCCTGATTCTCATCTGTTTCTTTTTAGGAGGGACTGTCCTGATTTTTATGGCGTTCTGTCATAATATCGAAGTTCATTGACCTGCACTTCTATGGAATCCACAATCTGGGTTACCAACAGGGCACCAGGGCGAGTAGATGTGGAGTTAAGACTAGTAAACGTATACTTCCCCATATATACTTACCTTGGTGATAGTTTGGTAGGCCATATTATGGAGTCGATATACCTGCAGGCCTATATTTTTCATTTAGATATTGAAGCATGCAATAATTTTGTGATGCACCATTTGTGTGCATTTTCCTTAGTTGGCAAACTGAATTCTAAATGCATTTTAACTGGAAGTTATTACAGCAGCGGCCCTCCTTTCACCTATCCGATGCCTGGAGACAGGCTTTCCGATTGGAGTGTGAGCAGTGGATTGCAGTGCAGGTGAAATGCGCACACGGGCGTCTTTCTTAGCGAAAATGAAAAAAAAGCCATTTTCATACTCCCAAGATGAAATGCGGGATATCCAGGTTGAGTTGCAATAGCTGTAACTATGCTTCAAAGTTCAGAGATACTCACTTTCTCAACCGTACAATGAATATATATATATATATATATATATATATATATATATATATATATATATATATATATATATATATATATATATATATATATATATATATATATATATATATATATATATATATATATATATATATATATATATATATATATATATATATATATATATATATATATATATATATAGGTGCATTAACCAACCAGGCTTTCTTAGTAAGATTGAAACTTGTAATGTGAAGGTTGCATCAGATCTCTGCATCCCTGTGCTAACATGTTAGTACTGGAACCTGTTGCCCGAAGATTGTATATATATCTCTTAATGTGCTCAACTCAGTGCACTCCCTAAACTGCATATTTTTGTCTCTTTCAGCACTCCATGGTACCCTGGGGCTGACGACCCCTGCTTACTTTTCTGTGCAGATCATTATATTCACATTTGGACACATAGATTAATGCAAACACTTTGCGTAGCACATTTATAGTAAATAGCTTGAGCCAATTAATAATGGCATTATTGCCCAACTTTCTATGTCGACCTGGGAAGGATGAAAGGATAAGCTCAGCTATTCAGGATTCAAACCAGTGCAATGAAAGTTGTGCATATCTCTGTGGCAGATGCATTTAAAAGCTCAGCAATCTTTCTAGAAAAGGGGCATGCACCGATTTCTCACTAAAATGCATTGAGAACCATCGACGAGTTATGTAAGAGGGAAAACTCCGTGGTCCTAGTATACTTTTCAATTCAAAACAGAGAAACATTGTGAGAATTGTTTGGGAGTTTCAAAACTGTGATAATGGTGCATGGTTCAGATTGGATGTGCATTGTGAGAGCCCAGGATGGATACACCGGACCTGAGATATCGGTGCATGCTTTAGAGAAGGCTAGAGGTGCATTGTGAGAGCTCTGTGGATACACCGGTCCTGAGGAATCGGATAGAGGTACATTGTGAGAGCTCTGTGGATACACCGGTCCTGAGATATCGGTGCACGCTTCAGAGAAGGATAGAGGTATATTGTGAGAGCTCTGTGGATACACCAGTCCTGAGATATCAGTGCATGCTTCAGAGAAGGATAGAGGTACATTGTGAGAGCTCTGTGGATACAACGGTCCTGAGATAGTGGTGTATGCCTCAGAGAAGGATAGAGGTACATTGTGAGAGTTCTGCGGATACACCGATCCTGCGGAATCAGATAGAGGTACATTGTGAGAGCTCTGTCGATACACCGGTCCTGAGATATCGGTTCATGCTTCAGAGACGGACAGAGGTACATTATGAGAGCTCTCTGGATACACCGGTCATGAGTTATCAGATAGAGGTACAATGTGAGAGCTCTGTGAATACATCTGTCCAGAGATATTGGTGTATGCCACAGAGAAGGCTAGAGGTACATCGCAAGAGCCCTGTCGATACACAGGTCCTGGGATACCGGTACATGAGCCAGAGAAGGTTAGCGGTACATTGTGAGAGCTCAGTGGATACACAGGTCCTGAGATACCGGTGTGATCCCAGTATGTAACTACGTAGAGCTCAGTGGATACACCGGTCCTGAGAAATCGTATAGAGATATTTTGTGAGAGCTCTGTGGATACATTGGTCCTCGGAAATTAGTGCATGCCTCAGAGAAGGCTAGAGGTACACCGCAAGACCTCTGTCGATACACAGGTCCTGGGATATTAGTGCATGCGTCAGAGAAGGATAGAGATACATTGTGAGAGCTCTGTGGATACAACGGTTCTGAGATAGTGGTGCATGCCTCAGAGAAGGCTAGAGGTACATCGTGAGAGCTCTGTGGATAAACAGGTCCTGGGATATTAGTGCATGCTTCAGAGAAGGATAGAGGTACATTGTGAGAGCTCTGTAGATACACAGGTCCTGAGATACCGGTGCATGAGCCAGAGAAGGATAGAGGTACATTGTGAGAGCTCTGTGGATACACCGGTCCTAAGATACCGGTACATGAGCCAGAGAAGGATAGAGACACATTGTGAGAACTCTGTGGATACACAGGTCCTGAGATAACGGTGCATGAGCCAGAGAAGAAAAGAGGTACATTGTGAGAGTTCTGTGGATACACAGGTCCTGAGATACCGGTGCATGAGCCAGAGAAGGCTAGAGATACATTGTGAGAGCACTGTGGATACAACGGTCCTGAGATAGTGGTGCATGCCTCAGAGAAGGCTAGAGGTACATCGTGAGAGCTCTGTCGAAACACAGGTCCTGGTATATTAGTGCATGCCTCAGAGAAGGCTAAAGGTACATTGTGAGAGCTCAGTGGATACACAGGTCCTGAGATACCGGTGTGATCCCAGAATGTAGCTATGTAGAGCTCAGTGGATACACCGGTCCTGAGAAATTGGATAGAGATATATTGTGAGAGCTCTGTGGATACATTGGTCCTGGGATATTAGTGCATGACTCAGAGAAGGCTAGAGGTACACTGCAAGACCTCTGTCGATACACAAGTCCTGGGATATTAGTGCATGCCTTAGAGAAGGCTAAAGGTACATAGTGAGAGCTCTGTGGATACACAGGTCATGGCAAATTAGTGCATGCCTCAGAGAACGATAGAGATACATTGTGAGAGCTCTGTGGATACAACGGTCCTGAAATAGTGGCGCATGCCTCAGAGAAGGCTAGAGGTACATCGTGAGAGCTCTGTAGATACACAGATGCTGAGATATCGGTGCATGCCTCAGAGAAGGATAGAGATACATTGTAAGAGCTCTGTAGATACACAGATGCTGAGATATCGGTGCATGCCTCAGAGAAGGATAGAGATACATTGTGAGAGCTCTGTAGATACACAGGTCCTGAGATACCGGTGCATGAGCCAGAGAAGGATAGAGGTACATTGTGAGAGCTCTGTGGATACACCGGTCCTGAGATACCGGTGCATGAGCCAGAGAAGGATAGAGGCAAATTGTGAGAACTCTGTGGATACACAGGTCCTGAGATAACGGTGCATGAGCCAGAGAAGAAAAGAGGTACATTGTGAGAGCTCTGTGGATACACAGGTCCTGAGATACCGTTGCATGAGCCAGAGAAGGATAGAGATACAATGTGAGAGCTCTGTGGATACAACGGTCCTGAGATAGTGGTGCATGCCTCAGAGAAGGCTAGAGGTACATCGTGGGAGCTCTGTCGAAACACAGGTCCTGGTATATTAGTGCATGCCTCAGAGAAGGCTAGAAGTACATTGTGAGAGCTCAGTGGATACACAGGTCATGAGATACCGGTGTGATCCCAGTATGTAACTATGTAGAGCTCAGTGGATACACCGGTCCTGAGAAATCGGATAGAGATATAGTGTGAGAGCTCTGTGGTTACATTGGTCCTGGGATATTAGTGCATGCCTCGGAGAAGGCTAGAGGTACACCGCAAGACCTCTGTCGATACACAGGTCCTGGGATATTAGTGCATGCCTCAGAGAAGGCTAAAGGTACATAGGGAGAGCTCTGTGGATACACAGGTCCTGGCATATTAGTGCATGCCTCAGAGAAGGATAGAGGTACATCCAAGAGCTCTATCGATACACAGTTCCTGGGATATTAGTGCATGCCTCAGAGAAGGCTAAAGGTACATCGTGAGAGCTCTGTAATTACGCAGGTCCTGGGATATTACTGCATGCCTCAGAGAAGGATAGAGATACAATGTGAGAGCTCTGTGGATACACAGGTCCTGGGATATTAGTTCATGCTTCAGAAAAGGATAGAGGTACATTGTGAGAGCTCTGTGGATACACAGGTGTTGAGATATGGGTGCATGCCTCATAGAAGGCTAAAGGTACATTGTGAGAGCTCAGTGGATACACAGGTCCTGAGATACGGGTGCATGAGCAAGAGAAGGATAGAGGTACATTGTGAGAGCTCTGTGGATACACCTGTCCTTAGATATCGGTGCATGAGCCAGAGAAGGATAGAGGTACATTGTGAGAACTCTGTGGAAACACAGGTCCTGAGATAGTGGTGCATGCCTCAGAGAAGGCTAGAGGTACATCGTGAGAGCTCTGTGGATAAACAGGTCCTGGGATATTAGTGCATGCTTCAGAGAAGGATAGAGGTACACTGTGAGAGCTCTGTTGATACACGGATGCTGAGATATCGGTGCATGCCTCAGAGAAGGATAGAGATACATTGTAAGAGCTCTGTAGATACACAGATGCTGAGATATCGGTGCATGCCTCAGAGAAGGATAGAGATACATTGTGAGAGCTCTGTAGATACACAGGTCCTGAGATACCGGTGCATGAGCCAGAGAAGTATAGAGGTACATTGTGAGAGCTCTGTGGATACACAGGTCCTGAGATACCGGTGCATGAGCCAGAGAAGGCTAGAGATACATTGTGAGAGCACTGTGGATACAACGGTCCTGAGATAGTGGTGCATGCCTCAGAGAAGGCTAGAGGTACATCGTGAGAGCTCTGTCGAAACACAGGTCCTGGTATATTAGTGCATGCCTCAGAGAAGGCTAGAGGTACATCGTGAGAGCTCTGTGAATACAAAGGTCCTGGGATATTAGTGCATGCCTCAGAGAAGGCTAAAGGTACATTGTGAGAGCTCAGTGGATACACAGGTCCTGAGATACCGGTGTGATCCCAGAATGTAGCTATGTAGAGCTCAGTGGATACACCGGTCCTGAGAAATTGGATGGAGATATATTGTGAGAGCTCTGTGGATACATTGGTCCTGGGATATTAGTGCATGACTCAGAGAAGGCTAGAGGTACACCGCAAGACCTCTGTCGATACAAAGGTCCTGGGATATTAGTGCATGCCTCAGAGAAGGCTAAAGGTACATTGTGAGAGCTCAGTGGATACACAGGTCCTAAGATACCGGTGTGATCCCAGAATGTAGCTATGTAGAGCTCAGTGGATACACCGGTCCTGAGAAATTGGATGGAGATATATTGTGAGAGCTCTGTGGATACATTGGTCCTGGGATATTAGTGCATGCCTTAGAGAAGGCTAAAGGTACATAGTGAGAGCTCTGTGGATACACAGGTCATGGCATATTAGTGCATGCCTCAGAGAAGGATAGAGATACATTGTGAGAGCTCTGTGGATACAACGGTCCTGAGATAGTGGTGCATGCCTCAGAGAAGGCTAGAGGTACATCGTGAGAGCTCTGTGGATAGACAGGTCCTGGGATATTAGTGCATGCTTCAGAGAAGGATAGAGGTACACTGTGAGAGCTCTGTTGATACACGGATGCTGAGATATCGGTGCATGCCTCAGAGAAGGATAGAGATACATTGTAAGAGCTCTGTAGATACACAGATGCTGAGATATCGGTGCATGCCTCAGAGAAGGATAGAGATACATTGTGAGAGCTCTGTAGATACACAGGTCCTGAGATACCGGTGCATGAGCCAGAGAAGGATAGAGGTACATTGTGAGAGCTCTGTGGATACACCGGTCCTGAGATACCGGTGCATGAGCCAGAGAAGGATAGAGGCAAATTGTGAGAACTCTGTGGATACACAGGTCCTGAGATAACGGTGCATGAGCCAGAGAAGAAAAGAGGTACATTGTGAGAGCTCTGTGGATACTCAGGTCCTGAGATACCGTTGCATGAGCCAGAGAAGGATAGAGATACAATGTGAGAGCTCTCTGGATACAACGGTCCTGAGATAGTGGTGCATGCCTCAGAGAAGGCTAGAGGTACATCGTGGGAGCTCTGTCGAAACACAGGTCCTGGTATATTAGTGCATGCCTCTGAGAAGGCTAGAAGTACATTGTGAGAGCTCAGTGGATACACAGGTCATGAGATACCGGTGTGATCCCAGTATGTAACTATGTAGAGCTCAGTGGATACACCGGTCCTGAGAAATCGGATAGAGATATAGTGTGAGAGCTCTGTGGTTACATTGGTCCTGGGATATTAGTGCATGCCTCGGAGAAGGCTAGAGGTACACCGCAAGACCTCTGTCGATACACAGGTCCTGGGATATTAGTGCATGCCTCAGAGAAGGCTAAAGGTACATAGTGAGAGCTCTGTGGATACACAGGTCCTGGCATATTAGTGCATGCCTCAGAGAAGGATAGAGGTACATCGCAAGAGCTCTATCGATACACAGTTCCTGGGATATTAGTGCATGCCTCAGAGAAGGCTAAAGGTACATCGTGAGAGCTCTGTAATTACACAGGTCCTGGGATATTACTGCATGCCTCAGAGAAGGATAGAGATACAATGTGAGAGCTCTGTGGATACACCGGTCCTGAGATAGTGGTGCATGCCTCAGAGAAGGCTAGAGGTATATCGTGAGAGCTCTGTGGATACACAGGTCCTGGGATATTAGTTCATGCTTCAGAAAAGGATAGAGGTACATTGTGAGAGCTCTGTGGATACACAGGTGTTGAGATATGGGTGCATGCCTCATAGAAGGCTAAAGGTACATTGTGAGAGCTCAGTGGAGACACAGGTCCTGAGATACGGGTGCATGAGCAAGAGAAGGATAGAGGTACATTGTGAGAGCTCTGTGGATACACCTGTCCTTAGATATCGGTGCATGAGCCAGAGAAGGATAGAGGTACATTGTGAGAACTCTGTGGAAACACAGGTCCTGAGATAAAGGTGCATGAGCCAGAGAAGAAAAGAGGTACATTGTGAGAGCTCTGTAGATACACAGGTCCTGAGATGCCGGTGCATGAGCCAGAGAAGGATAGAGATACATTGTGAGAGCTCTGTGGATACAACGGTCCTGAGATAGTGGTGCATGCCTCAGAGAAGGCTAGAGGTACATCGTGAGAGCTCTGTCGAAACACAGGTCCTGGTATATTAGTTCATGCCTCAGAGAAGGCTAGAGGTACATCGTGAGAGCTCTGTGAATACACAGGTCTTGGGATATTAGTGCATGCCTCAGAGAAGGCTAAAGGTACATTGTGAGAGCTCAGTGGATACACAGGTCCTGAGCTACCGGTGTGATCCCAGTATGTAACTATGTAGAGCTCAGTGGATACAACGGTCCTGAGAAATCGGATAGAGATATATTGTGAGAGCTCTGTGGATAAATTGGTCCTGGGATATTAGTGCATGCCTCAAAGAAGGCTAGAGGTACACCGCAAAACCTCTGTCGATACACAGGTCCTGGGATATTAGTCCATGTCCCAGAGAAGGATAGAGATACATTGTGAGAGCTCTGTGGATACAACGGTCCTGAGATAGTGGTGCATGCCTCAGAGAAGGCTAGAGGTACATCGTGAGAGCTCTGTGGATAAACAGGTCCTGGGATATTAGTGCTTGCTTCAGAGAAGGATAGAGGTACACTGTGAGAGCTCTGTTGATACACGGATGCTGAGATATCGGTGCATGCCTCAGAGAAGGATAGAGATACATTGTAAGAGCTCTGTAGATACACAGATGCTGAGATATCGGTGCATGCCTCAGAGAAGGATAGAGATACATTGTGAGAGCTCTGTAGATACACAGGTCCTGAGATACCGGTGCATGAGCCAGAGAAGTATAGAGGTACATTGTGAGAGCTCTGTGGATACACAGGTCCTGAGATACCGGTGCATGAGCCAGAGAAGGCTAGAGATACATTGTGAGAGCACTGTGGATACAACGGTCCTGAGATAGTGGTGCATGCCTCAGAGAAGGCTAGAGGTACATCGTGAGAGCTCTGTCGAAACACAGGTCCTGGTATATTAGTGCATGCCTCAGAGAAGGCTAGAGGTACATCGTGAGAGCTCTGTGAATACAAAGGTCCTGGGATATTAGTGCATGCCTCAGAGAAGGCTAAAGGTACATTGTGAGAGCTCAGTGGATACACAGGTCCTGAGATACCGGTGTGATCCCAGAATGTAGCTATGTAGAGCTCAGTGGATACACCGGTCCTGAGAAATTGGATAGAGATATATTGTGAGAGCTCTGTGGATACATTGGTCCTGGGATATTAGTGCATGACTCAGAGAAGCTTAGAGGTACACCGCAAGACCTCTGTCGATACACAAGTCCTGGGATATTAGTGCATGCCTTAGAGAAGGCTAAAGGTACATAGTGAGAGCTCTGTGGATACACAGGTCATGGCATATTAGTGCATGCCTCAGAGAAGGATAGAGATACATTGTGAGAGCTCTGTGGATACAACGGTCCTGAGATAGTGGTGCATGCCTCAGAGAAGGCTAGAGGTACATCGTGAGAGCTCTGTGGATAGACAGGTCCTGGGATATTAGTGCATGCTTCAGAGAAGGGTAGAGGTACACTGTGAGAGCTCTGTTGATACACGGATGCTGAGATATCGGTGCATGCCTCAGAGAAGGATAGAGATACATTGTAAGAGCTCTGTAGATACACGGACGCTGAGATATCGGTGCATGCCTCAGAGAAGGATAGAGATACATTGTAAGAGCTCTGTAGATACACAGATGCTGAGATATCGGTGCATGCCTCAGAGAAGGATAGAGATACATTGTGAGAGCTCTGTAGATACACAGGTCCTGAGATACCGGTGCATGAGCCAGAGAAGGATAGAGGTACATTGTGAGAGATCTGTGGATACACCGGTCCTGAGATACCGGTGCATGAGCCAGAGAAGGATAGAGGCAAATTGTGAGAACTCTGTGGATACACAGGTCCTGAGATAACGGTGCATGAGCCAGAGAAGAAAAGAAGTACATTGTGAGAGCTCTGTGGATTCACAGGTCCTGAGATACCGTTGCATGAGCCAGAGAAGGATAGAGATACAATATGAGAGCTCTGTGGATACAACGGTCCTGAGATAGAGGTGCATGCCTCAGAGAAGGCTAGAGGTACATCGTGAGAGCTCTGTCGAAACACAGGTCCTGGTATATTAGTGCATGCCTCAGAGAAGGCTAGAAGTACATTGTGAGAGCTCAGTGGATACACAGGTCATGAGATACCGGTGTGATCCCAGTATGTAACTATGTAGAGCTCAGTGGATACACCGGTCCTGAGAAATCGGATAGAGATATAGTGTGAGAGCTCTGTGGTTACATTGGTCCTGGGATATTAGTGCATGCCTCGGAGAAGGCTAGAGGTACACCGCAAGACCTCTGTCGATACACAGGTCCTGGGATATTAGTGCATGCCTCAGAGAAGGCTAAAGGTACATAGTGAGAGCTCTGTGGATACACAGGTCCTGGCATATTAGTGCATGCCCCAGAGAAGGATAGAGGTACATCGCGAGAGCTCTATCGATACACAGTTCCTGGGATATTAGTGCATGCCTCAGAGAAGGCTAAAGGTACATCGTGAGAGCTCTGTAATTACACAGGTCCTGGGATATTACTGCATGCCTCAGAGAAGGATAGAGATACAATGTGAGAGCTCTGTGGATACACCGGTCCTGAGATAGTGGTGCATGCCTCAGAGAAGGCTAGAGGTATATCGTGAGAGCTCTGTGGATACACAGGTCCTGGGATATTAGTTCATGCTTCAGAAAGAGAGAGAGGTACATTGTGAGAGCTCTGTGGATACACAGGTGTTGAGATATGGGTGCATGCCTCATAGAAGGCTAAAGGTACATTGTGAGAGCTCAGTGGATACACAGGTCCTGAGATACGGGTGCATGAGCAAGAGAAGGATAGAGGTACATTGTGAGAGCTCTGTGGATACACCTGTCCTTAGATATCGGTGCATGAGCCAGAGAAGGATAGAGGTACATTGTGAGAACTCTGTGGAAACACAGGTCCTGAGATAAAGGTGCATGAGCCAGAGAAGAAAAGAGGTACATTGTGAGAGCTCTGTGGATACACAGGTCCTGAGATGCCGGTGCATGAGCCAGAGAAGGAAAGAGATACATTGTGAGAGCTCTGTGGATACAACGGTCGTGAGATAGTGGTGCATGCCTCAGAGAAGGCTAGAGGTACATCGTGAGAGCTCTGTCGAAACACAGGTCCTGGTATATTAGTTCATGCCTCAGAGAAGGCTAGAGGTACATTGTGAGAGCTCTGTGAATACACAGGTCTTGGGATATTAGTGCATGCCTCAGAGAAGGCTAAAGGTACATTGTGAGAGCTCAGTGGATACACAGGTCCTGAGCTACCGGTGTGATCCCAGTATGTAACTATGTAGAGCTCAGTGGATACACCGGTCCTGAGAAATCGGATAGAGATATATTGTAAGAGCTGTGTGGATAAATTGGTCCTGGGATATTAGTGCATGCCTCAAAGAAGGCTTGAGGTACACCGCAAGACCTCTGTCGATACACAGGTCCTGGGATATTAGTCCATGTCCCAGAGAAGGATAGAGATACATTGTGAGAGCTCTGTGGATACAACGGTCCTGAGATAGTGGTGCATGCCTCAGAGAAGGCTAGAGGTACATCGTGAGAGCTCTGTGGATAAACAGGTCCTGGGATATTAGTGCATGCTTCAGAGAAGGATAGAGGTACACTGTGAGAGCTCTGTTGATACACGGATGCTGAGATATCGGTGCATGCCTCAGAGAAGGATAGAGATACATTGTAAGAGCTCTGTAGATAAACGGACGCTGAGATATCGGTGCATGCCTCAGAGAAGGATAGAGATACATTGTGAGAGCTCTGTAGATACACAGGTCCTGAGATACCGGTGCATGAGCCAGAGAAGGATAGAGGTACATTGTGAGAGCTCTGTGGATACACAGGTCCTGAGATACCGGTGCATGAGCCAGAGAAGGCTAGAGATACATTGTGAGAGCACTGTGGATACAACGGTCCTGAGATAGTGGTGCATGCCTCAGAGAAGGCTAGAGGTACATCGTGAGAGCTCTGTCGAAACACAGGTCCTGGTATATTAGTGCATGCCTCAGAGAAGGCTAGAGGTACATCGTGAGAGCTCTGTGAATACAAAGGTCCTGGGATATTAGTGCATGCCTCAGAGAAGGCTAAAGGTACATTGTGAGAGCTCAGTGGATACACAGGTCCTGAGATACCGGTGTGATCCCAGAATGTAGCTATGTAGAGCTCAGTGGATACACCGGTCCTGAGAAATTGGATAGAAATATATTGTGAGAGCTCTGTGGATACATTGGTCCTGGGATATTAGTGCATGACTCAGAGAAGGCTAGAGGTACACCGCAAGACCTCTGTCGATACACAAGTCCCGGGATATTAGTGCATGCCTTAGAGAAGGCTAAAGGTACATAGTGAGAGCTCTGTGGATACACAGGTCATGGCATATTAGTGCATGCCTCAGAGAAGGATAGAGATACATTGTGAGAGCTCTGTGGATACAACGGTCCTGAGATAGTGGTGCATGCCTCAGAGAAGGCTAGAGGTACATCGTGAGAGCTCTGTGGATAGACAGGTCCTGGGATATTAGTGCATGCTTCAGAGAAGGATAGAGGTACACTGTGAGAGCTCTGTTGATACACGGATGCTGAGATATCAGTGCATGCCTCAGAGAAGGATAGAGATACATTGTAAGAGCTCTGTAGATACACAGATGCTGAGATATCGGTGCATGCCTCAGAGAAGGATAGAGATACATTGTGAGAGCTCTGTAGATACACAGGTCCTGAGATACCGGTGCATGAGCCAGAGAAGGATAGAGGTACATTGTGAGAGCTCTGTGGATACACCGGTCCTGAGATACCGGTGCATGAGCCAGAGAACGATAGAGGCAAATTGTGAGAACTCTGTGGATACACAGGTCCTGAGATAACGGTGCATGAGCCAGAGAAGAAAAGAGGTACATTGTGAGAGCTCTGTGGATACACAGGTCCTGAGATAGTGGTGCATGCCTCAGAGAAGGCTAGAGGTACATCGTGAGAGCTCTGTCGAAACACAGGTCCTGGTATATTAGTGCATGCCTCAGAGAAGGCTAGAAGTACATTGTGAGAGCTCAGTGGATACACAGGTCATGAGATACCGGTGTGATCCTAGTATGTAACTATGTAGAGCTCAGTGGATACACCGGTCCTGAGAAATCGGATAGAGATATAGTGTGAGAGCTCTGTGGTTACATTGGTCCTGGGATATTAGTGCATGCCTCGGAGAAGGCTAGAGGTACACCGCAAGACCTCTGTCGATACACAGGTCCTGGGATATTAGTGCATGCCTCAGAGAAGGCTAAAGGTACATAGTGAGAGCTCTGTGGATACACAGGTCCTGGCATATTAGTGCATGCCTCAGAGAAGGATAGAGGTACATCGCGAGAGCTCTATCGATACACAGTTCCTGGGATATTAGTGCATGCCTCAGAGAAGGCTAAAGGTACATCGTGAGAGCTCTGTAATTACACAGGTCCTGGGATATTACTGCATGCCTCAGAGAAGGATAGAGATACAATGTGAGAGCTCTGTGGATACACCGGTCCTGGTATATTAGTTCATGCCTCAGAGAAGGCTAGAGGTACATCGTGAGAGCTCTGTGAATACACAGGTCTTGGGATATTAGTGCATGCCTCAGAGAAGGCTAAAGGTACATTGTGAGAGCTCAGTGGATACACAGGTCCTGAGCTACCGGTGTGATCCCAGTATGTAACTATGTAGAGCTCAGTGGATACACCGGTCCTGAGAAATCGGATAGAGATATATTGTGAGAGCTCTGTGGATAAATTGGTCCTGGGATATTAGTGCATGTCTCAAAGAAGGCTAGAGGTACACCGCAAGACCTCTGTCGATACACAGGTCCTGGGATATTAGTCCATGTCCCAGAGAAGGATAGAGATACATTGTGAGAGCTCTGTGGAAACAACGGTCCTGAGATAGTGGTGCATGCCTCAGAGAAGGCTAGAGGTACATCGTGAGAGCTCTGTGGATAAACAGGTCCTGGGATATTAGTGCATGCTTCAGAGAAGGATAGAGGTACACTGTGAGAGCTCTGTTGATAGACAGATGCTGAAATATCGGTGCATGCCTCAGAGAAGGATAGAGATACATTGTAAGAGCTCTGTAGATACACGGATGCTGAGATATCGGTGCATGCCTCAGAGAAGGATAGAGATACATTGTGAGAGATCTGTAGATACACAGGTCCTGAGATACCGGTGCATGAGCCAGAGAAGGATAGAGGTACATTGTGAGAACTCTGTGGATACACAGGTCCTGAGATAACGGTGCATGAGCCAGAGAAGAAAAGAGGTACATTGTGAGAGCTCTGTGGATACACAGGTCCTGAGATACCGGTGCATGAGCCAGAGAAGGATAGAGATACATTGTGAGAGCTCTGTGGATACAATGGTCCTGAGATAGTGGTGCATGCCTCAGAGAAGGCTAGAGGTACATCGTGTGAGCTCTGTCGAAACACAGGTCCTGGGATATTAGTGCATGCCTCGGAGAAGGCTAGAGGTACATCGTGAGAGCTCTGTCGAAACACAGGTCCTGGTATATTAGTGCATGCCTCAGAGAAGGCTAGGAGTACATTGTGAGAGCTCAGTGGATACACAGGTCCTGAGATAGTGGTGCATGCCTCAGAGAAGGCTAGCGGCACATCGTGTGAGCTCTGTCGAAACACAGGTCCTGGGATATTAGTGCATGCCTCAGAGAAGGCTAGCGGCACATCGTGAGAGCACTGTCGAAACACAGGTCCTGGTATATTAGTGCATGCCTCAGAGAAGGCTAGAAGTATATTGTGAGAGCTCTGTGGATACAACGGTCCTGAGATAGTGGTGCATGCCTCAGAGAAGGCTAGAGGTACATCGTGAGAGCTCTGTGGATAAACAGGTCCTGGGATATTAGTGCATGCTTCAGAGAAGGATAGAGGTACACTGTGAGAGCTCTGTTGATACACGGATGCTGAGATATCGGTGCATGCCTCAGAGAAGGATAGAGATACATTGTAAGAGCTCTGTAGATACACGGATGCTGAGATATCGGTGCATGCCTCAGAGAAGGATAGAGATACATTGTGAGAGCTCTGTAGATACACAGGTCCTGAGATACCGGTGCATGAGCCAGAGAAGGATAGAGGTACATTGTGAGAACTCTGTGGATACACAGGTCCTGAGATAACGGTGCATGAGCCAGAGAAGAAAAGAGGTACATTGTAAGAGCTCTGTGGATACACAGGTCCTGAGATACCGGTGCATGAGCCAGAGAAGGATAGAGATACATTGTGAGAGCTCTGTGGATACAACGGTCCTGAGATAGTGGTGCATGCCTCAGAGAAGGCTAGAGGTACAACGTGAGAGCTCTGTCGAAACACAGGTCCTGGTATATTAGTTCATGCCTCAGAGAAGGCTAGAGGTACATCGTGAGAGCTCTGTGAATACACAGGTCTTGGGATATTAGTGCATGCCTCAGAGAAGGCTAAAGGTACATTGTGAGAGCTCAGTGGATACACAGGTCCTGAGCTACCGGTGTGATCCCAGTATGTAACTATGTAGAGCTCAGTGGATACACCGGTCCTGAGAAATCGGATAGAGATATATTGTGAGAGCTCTGTGGATAAATTGGTCCTGGGATATTAGTGCATGCCTCAAAGAAGGCTAGAGGTACACCGCAAGACCTCTGTCGATACACATGTCCTGGGATATTAGTCCATGTCTCAGAGAAGGATAGAGATACATTGTGAGAGCAGTGTGGATACAACGGTCCTGAGATAGTGGTGCATGCCTCAGAGAAGGCTAGAGGTACATCGTGAGAGCTCTGTGGATAAACAGGTCCTGGGATATTAGTGCATGCTTCAGAGAAGGATAGAGGTACACTGTGAGAGCTCTGTTGATACACGGATGCTGAGATATCGGTGCATGCCTCAGAGAAGGATAGAGATACATTGTAAGAGCTCTGTAGATACACAGATGCTGAGATATCGGTGCATGCCTCAGAGAAGGATAGAGATACATTGTGAGAGCTCTGTAGATACACAGGTCCTGAGATACCGGTGCATGAGCCAGAGAAGTATAGAGGTACATTGTGAGAGCTCTGTGGATACACAGGTCCTGAGATACCGGTGCATGAGCCAGAGAAGGCTAGAGATACATTGTGAGAGCACTGTGGATACAACGGTCCTGAGATAGTGGTGCATGCCTCAGAGAAGGCTAGAGGTACATCGTGAGAGCTCTGTCGAAACACAGGTCCTGGTATATTAGTGCATGCCTCAGAGAAGGCTAGAGGTACATCGTGAGAGCTCTGTGAATACAAAGGTCCTGGGATATTAGTGCATGCCTCAGAGAAGGCTAAAGGTACATTGTGAGAGCTCAGTGGATACACAGGTCCTGAGATACCGGTGTGATCCCAGAATGTAGCTATGTAGAGCTCAGTGGATACACCGGTCCTGAGAAATTGGATAGAGATATATTGTGAGAGCTCTGTGGATACATTGGTCCTGGGATATTAGTGCATCACTCAGAGAAGGCTAGAGGTACACCGCAAGACCTCTGTCGATACACAAGTCCTGGGATATTAGTGCATGCCTTAGAGAAGGCTATAGGTACATAGTGAGAGCTCTGTGGATACACAGGTCATGGCATATTAGTGCATGCCTCAGAGAAGGATAGAGCTACATTGTGAGAGCTCTGTGGATACAACGGTCCTGAGATAGTGGTGCATGCCTCAGAGAAGGCTAGAGGTACATCGTGAGAGCTCTGTGGATAGACAGGTCCTGGGATATTAGTGCATGCTTCAGAGAAGGATAGAGGTACACTGTGAGAGCTCTGTTGATACACGGATGCTGAGATATCGGTGCATGCCTCAGAGAAGGATAGAGATACATTGTAAGAGCTCTGTAGATACACGGACGCTGAGATATCGGTGCATGCCTCAGAGAAGGATAGAGATACATTGTAAGAGCTCTGTAGATACACAGATGCTGAGATATCGGTGCATGCCTCAGAGAAGGATAGAGATACATTGTGAGAGCTCTGTAGATACACAGGTCCTGAGATAGCGGTGCATGAGCCAGAGAAGGATAGAGGTACATTGTGAGAGATCTGTGGATACACCGGTCCTGAGATACCGGTGCATGAGCCAGAGAAGGATAGAGGCAAATTGTGAGAACTCTGTGGATACACAGGTCCTGAGATAACGGTGCATGAGCCAGAGAAGAAAAGAAGTACATTGTGAGAGCTCTGTGGATACACAGGTCCTGAGATACCGTTGCATGAGCCAGAGAAGGATAGAGATACAATATGAGAGCTCTGTGGATACAACGGTCCTGAGATAGAGGTGCATGCCTCAGAGAAGGCTAGAGGTACATCGTGAGAGCTCTGTCGAAACACAGGTCCTGGTATATTAGTGCATGCCTCAGAGAAGGCTAGAAGTACATTGTGAGAGCTCAGTGGATACACAGGTCATGAGATACCGGTGTGATCCCAGTATGTAACTATGTAGAGCTCAGTGGATACACCGGTCCTGAGAAATCGGATAGAGATATAGTGTGAGAGCTCTGTGGTTACATTGGTCCTGGGATATTAGTGCATGCCTCGGAGAAGGCTAGAGGTACACCGCAAGACCTCTGTCGATACACAGGTCCTGGGATATTAGTGCATGCCTCAGAGAAGGCTAAAGGTACATAGTGAGAGCTCTGTGGATACACAGGTCCTGGCATATTAGTGCATGCCCCAGTGAAGGATAGAGGTACATCGCGAGAGCTCTATCGATACACAGTTCCTGGGATATTAGTGCATGCCTCAGAGAAGGCTAAAGGTACATCGTGAGAGCTCTGTAATTACACAGGTCCTGGGATATTACTGCATGCCTCAGAGAAGGATAGAGATACAATGTGAGAGCTCTGTGGATACACCGGTCCTGAGATAGTGGTGCATGCCTCAGAGAAGGCTAGAGGTATATCGTGAGAGCTCTGTGGATACACAGGTCCTGGGATATTAGTTCATGCTTCAGAAAGAGAGAGAGGTACATTGTGAGAGCTCTGTGGATACACAGGTGTTGAGATATGGGTGCATGCCTCATAGAAGGCTAAAGGTACATTGTGAGAGCTCAGTGGATACACAGGTCCTGAGATACGGGTGCATGAGCAAGAGAAGGATAGAGGTACATTGTGAGAGCTCTGTGGATACACCTGTCCTTAGATATCGGTGCATGAGCCAGAGAAGGATAGAGGTACATTGTGAGAACTCTGTGGAAACACAGGTCCTGAGATAAAGGTGCATGAGCCAGAGAAGAAAAGAGGTACATTGTGAGAGCTCTGTGGATACACAGGTCCTGAGATGCCGGTGCATGAGCCAGAGAAGGAAAGGGATACATTGTGAGAGCTCTGTGGATACAACGGTCGTGAGATAGTGGTGCATGCCTCAGAGAAGGCTAGAGGTACATCGTGAGAGCTCTGTCGAAACACAGGTCCTGGTATATTAGTTCATGCCTCAGAGAAGGCTAGAGGTACATCGTGAGAGCTCTGTGAATACACAGGTCTTGGGATATTAGTGCATGCCTCAGAGAAGGCTAAAGGTACATTGTGAGAGCTCAGTGGATACACAGGTCCTGAGCTACCGTTGTGATCCCAGTATGTAACTATGTAGAGCTCAGTGGATACACCGGTCCTGAGAAATCGGATAGAGATATATTGTAAGAGCTGTGTGGATAAATTGGTCCTGGGATATTAGTGCATGCCTCAAAGAAGGCTAGAGGTACACCGCAAGACCTCTGTCGATACACAGGTCCTGGGATATTAGTCCATGTCCCAGAGAAGGATAGAGATACATTGTGAGAGCTCTGTGGATACAACGGTCCTGAGATAGTGGTGCATGCCTCAGAGAAGGCTAGAGGTACATCGTGAGAGCTCTGTGGATAAACAGGTCCTGGGATATTAGTGCATGCTTCAGAGAAGGATAGAGGTACACTGTGAGAGCTCTGTTGATACACGGATGCTGAGATATCGGTGCATGCCTCAGAGAAGGATAGAGATACATTGTAAGAGCTCTGTAGATAAACGGACGCTGAGATATCGGTGCATGCCTCAGAGAAGGATAGAGATACATTGTGAGAGCTCTGTAGATACACAGGTCCTGAGATACCGGTGCATGAGCCAGAGAAGGATAGAGGTACATTGTGAGAGCTCTGTGGATACACAGGTCCTGAGATACCGGTGCATGAGCCAGAGAAGGCTAGAGATACATTGTGAGAGCACTGTGGATACAACGGTCCTGAGATAGTGGTGCATGCCTCAGAGAAGGCTAGAGGTACATCGTGAGAGCTCTGTCGAAACACAGGTCCTGGTATATTAGTGCATGCCTCAGAGAAGGCTAGAGGTACATCGTGAGAGCTCTGTGAATACAAAGGTCCTGGGATATTAGTGCATGCCTCAGAGAAGGCTAAAGGTACATTGTGAGAGCTCAGTGGATACACAGGTCCTGAGATACCGGTGTGATCCCAGAATGAAGCTATGTAGAGCTCAGTGGATACACCGGTCCTGAGAAATTGGATAGAGATATATTGTGAGAGCTCTGTGGATACATTGGTCCTGGGATATTAGTGTATGACTCAGAGAAGGCTAGAGGTACACCGCAAGACCTCTGTCGATACACAAGTCCTGGGATATTAGTGCATGCCTTAGAGAAGGCTAAAGGTACATAGTGAGAGCTCTGTGGATACACAGGTCATGGCATATTAGTGCATGCCTCAGAGAAGGATAGAGATACATTGTGAGAGCTCTGTGGATACAACGGTCCTGAGATAGTGGTGCATGCCTCAGAGAAGGCTAGAGGTACATCGTGAGAGCTCTGTGGATAGACAGGTCCTGGGATATTAGTGCATGCTTCAGAGAAGGATAGAGGTACACTGTGAGAGCTCTGTTGATACACGGATGCTGAGATATCAGTGCATGCCTCAGAGAAGGATAGAGATACATTGTAAGAGCTCTGTAGATACACAGATGCTGAGATATCGGTGCATGCCTCAGAGAAGGATAGAGATACATTGTGAGAGCTCTGTAGATACACAGGTCCTGAGATACCGGTGCATGAGCCAGAGAAGGATAGAGGTACATTGTGAGAGCTCTGTGGATACACCGGTCCTGAGATACCGGTGCATGAGCCAGAGAAGGATAGAGGCAAATTGTGAGAACTCTGTGGATACCAGGTCCTGAGATAACGGTGCATGAGCCAGAGAAGAAAAGAGGTACATTGTGAGAGCTCTGTGGATACACAGGTCCTGAGATACCGTTGCATGAGCCAGAGAAGGATAGAGATACAATGTGAGAGCTCTGTGGATACAACGGTCCTGAGATAGTGGTGCATGCCTCAGAGAAGGCTAGAGGTACATCGTGAGAGCTCTGTCGAAACACAGGTCCTGGTATATTAGTGCATGCCTCAGAGAAGGCTAAAAGTACATTGTGAGAGCTCAGTGGATACACAGGTCATGAGATACCGGTGTGATCCCAGTATGTAACTATGTAGAGCTCAGTGGATACACCGGTCCTGAGAAATCGGATAGAGATATAGTGTGAGAGCTCTGTGGTTACATTGGTCCTGGGATATTAGTGCATGCCTCGGAGAAGGCTAGAGGTACACCGCAAGACCTCTGTCGATACACAGGTCCTGGGATATTAGTGCATGCCTCAGAGAAGGCTAAAGGTACATAGTGAGAGCTCTGTGGATACACAGGTCCTGGCATATTAGTGCATGCCTCAGAGAAGGATAGAGGTACATCGCGAGAGCTCTATCGATACACAGTTCCTGGGATATTAGTGCATGCCTCAGAGAAGGCTAAAGGTACATCGTGAGAGCTCTGTAATTACACAGGTCCTGGGATATTACTGCATGCCTCAGAGAAGGATAGAGATACAATGTGAGAGCTCTGTGGATACACCGGTCCTGGTATATTAGTTCATGCCTCAGAGAAGGCTAGAGGTACATCGTGAGAGCTCTGTGAATACACAGGTCTTGGGATATTAGTGCATGCCTCAGAGAAGGCTAAAGGTACATTGTGAGAGCTCAGTGGATGCACAGGTCCTGAGCTACCGGTGTGATCCCAGTATGTAACTATGTAGAGCTCAGTGGATACACCGGTCCTGAGAAATCGGATAGAGATATATTGTGAGAGCTCTGTGGATAAATTGGTCCTGGGATATTAGTGCATGTCTCAAAGAAGGCTAGAGGTACACAGCAAGACCTCTGTCGATACACAGGTCCTGGGATATTAGTCCATGTCCCAGAGAAGGATAGAGATACATTGTGAGAGCTCTGTGGATACAACGGTCCTGAGATAGTGGTGCATGCCTCAGAGAAGGCTAGAGGTACATCGTGAGAGCTCTGTGGATAAACAGGTCCTGGGATATTAGTGCATGCTTCAGAGAAGGATAGAGGTACACTGTGAGAGCTCTGTTGATAGACAGATGCTGAAATATCGGTGCATGCCTCAGAGAAGGATAGAGATACATTGTAAGAGCTCTGTAGATACACGGATGCTGAGATATCGGTGCATGCCTCAGAGAAGGATAGAGATACATTGTGAGAGATCTGTAGATACACAGGTCCTGAGATACCGGTGCATGAGCCAGAGAAGGATAGAGGTACATTGTGAGAACTCTGTGGATACACAGGTCCTGAGATAACGGTGCATGAGCCAGAGAAGAAAAGAGGTACATTGTGAGAGCTCTGTGGATACACAGGTCCTGAGATACCGGTGCATGCCTCAGAGAAGGCTAGAGGTACATCGTGTGAGCTCTGTCGAAACACAGGTCCTGGGATATTAGTGCATGCCTCGGAGAAGGCTAGAGGTACATCGTGAGAGCTCTGTCGAAACACAGGTCCTGGTATATTAGTGCATGCCTCAGAGAAGGCTAGAAGTACATTGTGAGAGCTCAGTGGATACACAGGTCCTGAGATAGTGGTGCATGCCTCAGAGAAGGCTAGCAGCACATCGTGTGAGCTCTGTCGAAACACAGGTCCTGGGATATTAGTGCATGCCTCAGAGAAGGCTAGAGGTACATCGTGAGAGCCCTGTCGAAACACAGGTCCTGGTATATTAGTGCATGCCTCAGAGAAGGCTAGAAGTATATTGTGAGAGCTCTGTGGATACAACGGTCCTGAGATAGTGGTGCATGCCTCAGAGAAGGCTAGAGGTACATCGTGAGAGCTCTGTGGATAAACAGGTCCTGGGATATTAGTGCATGCTTCAGAGAAGGATAGAGGTACACTGTGAGAGCTCTGTTGATACACGGATGCTGAGATATCGGTGCATGCCTCAGAGAAGGATAGAGATACATTGTAAGAGCTCTGTAGATACACGGATGCTGAGATATCGGTGCATGCCTCAGAGAAGGATAGAGATACATTGTGAGAGCTCTGTAGATACACAGGTCCTGAGATACCGGTGCATGAGCCAGAGAAGGATAGAGGTACATTGTGAGAACTCTGTGGATACACAGGTCCTGAGATAACGGTGCATGAGCCAGAGAAGAAAAGAGGTACATTGTAAGAGCTCTGTGGATACACAGGTCCTGAGATACCGGTGCATGAGCCAGAGAAGGATAGAGATACATTGTGAGAGCTCTGTGGATACAACGGTCCTGAGATAGTGGTGCATGCCTCAGAGAAGGCTAGAGGTACATCGTGAGAGCTCTGTCGAAACACAGGTCCTGGTATATTAGTTCATGCCTCAGAGAAGGCTAGAGGTACATCGTGAGAGCTCTGTGAATACACAGGTCTTGGGATATTAGTGCATGCCTCAGAGAAGGCTAAAGGTACATTGTGAGAGCTCAGTGGATACACAGGTCCTGAGCTACCGGTGTGATCCCAGTATGTAACTATGTAGAGCTCAGTGGATACACCGGTCCTGAGAAATCGGATAGAGATATATTGTGAGAGCTCTGTGGATAAATTGGTCCTGGGATATTAGTGCATGCCTCAAAGAAGGCTAGAGGTACACCGCAAGACCTCTGTCGATACACATGTCCTGGGATATTAGTCCATGTCTCAGAGAAGGATAGAGATACATTGTGAGAGCAGTGTGGATACAACGGTCCTGAGATAGTGGTGCATGCCTCAGAGAAGGCTAGAGGTACATCGTGAGAGCTCTGTGGATAAACAGGTCCTGGGATATTAGTGCATGCTTCAGAGAAGGATAGAGGTACACTGTGAGAGCTCTGTTGATACACGGATGCTGAGATATCTGTGCATGCCTCAGAGAAGGATAGAGATACATTGTAAGAGCTCTGTAGATACACGGATACTGAGATATCGGTGCATGTCTCAGAGAAGGATAGAGATACATTGTGAGAGCTCTGTAGATACACAGGTCCTGAGATACCGGTGCATGAGCCAGAGAAGGATAGAGGTACATTGTGAGAACTCTGTGGATACACAGGTCCTGAGATAACGGTGCATGAGCCAGAGAAGAAAAGAGGTACATTGTGAGAGCTCTGTGGATACACAGGTCCTGAGATACCGGTGCATGAGTCAGAGAAGGATAGAGATACATTGTGAGAGCTCTGTGGATACAATGGTCCTGAGATAGTGGTGCATGCCTCAGAGAAGGCTAGAGGTACATCGTGTGAGCTCTGTCGAAACACAGGTCCTGGGATATTAGTGCATGCCTCAGAGAAGGCTAGAGGTACATCGTGAGAGCTCTGTCGAAACACAGGTCCTGGTATATTAGTGCATGCCTCAGAGAAGGCTAGAAGTACATTGTGAGAGCTCAGTAGATACACAGGTCATGAGATACCGGTGTGATCCCAGTATGTAACTATGTAGAGCTCAGTGGATACACCGGTCCTGAGAAATCGGATAGAGATATAGTGTGAGAGCTCTGTGGTTACATTGGTCCTGGGATATTATTGCATGCCTCGGAGAAGGCTAGAGGTACACCGCAAGACCTCTGTCGATACACAGGTCCTGGGATATTAGTGCATGCCTCAGAGAAGGCTAAAGGTACATAGTGAGAGCTCTGTGGATACACAGGTCCTGGCATATTAGTGCATGCCTCAGAGAAGGATAGAGGTACATCGCGAGAGCTCTATCGATACACAGTTCCTGGGATATTAGTGCATGCCTCAGAGAAGGCTAAAGGTACATCGTGAGAGCTCTGTAATTACACAGGTCCTGGGATATTACTGCATGCCTCAGAGAAGGATAGAGATACAATGTGAGAGCTCTGTGGATACACCGGTCCTGAGATAGTGGTGCATGCCTCAGAGAAGGCTAGAGGTATATCGAGAGAGCTCTGTGGATACACAGGTCCTGGGATATTAGTTCATGCTTCAGAGAAGGATAGAGGTACATTGTGAGAGCTCAGTGGATACACAGGTCCTGAGATACGGGTGCATGAGCAAGAGAAGGATAGAGGTACATTGTGAGAGCTCTGTGGATACACCTGTCCTTAGATATCGGTGCATGAGCCAGAGAAGGATAGAGGTACATTGTGAGAACTCTGTGGATACACAGGTCCTGAGATAAAGGTGCATGAGCCAGAGAAGGATAGAGATACATTGTGAGAGCTCTGTGGATACAACGGTCCTGAGATAGTGGTGCATGCCTCAGAGAAGGCTAGAGGTACATCGTGAGAGCTCTGTCGAAACACAGGTCCTGGTATATTAGTTCATGCCTCAGAGAAGGCTAGAGGTACATCGTGAGAGCTCTGTGAATACACAGGTCTTGGGATATTAGTGCATGCCTCAGAGAAGGCTAAAGGTACATTGTGAGAGCTCAGTGGATACACAGGTCCTGAGCTACCGGTGTGATCCCAGTATGTAACTATGTAGAGCTCAGTGGATACACCGGTCCTGAGAAATCGGATAGAGATATATTGTGAGAGCTCTGTGGGTAAATTGGTCCTGGGATATTAGTGCATGCCTCAAAGAAGGCTAGAGGTACACCGCAAGACCTCTGTCGATACACAGGTCCTGGGATATTAGTCCATGTCTCAGAGAAGAATAGAGATACATTGTGAGAGCTCTGTGGATACAACGGTCCTGAGATAGTGGTGCATGCCTCAGAGAAGGCTAGAGGTACATCGTGAGAGCTCTGTGGATAAACAGATCCTGGGATATTAGTGCATGCTTCAGAGAAGGATAGAGGTACACTGTCAGAGCTCTGTTGATACACGGATGCTGAGATATCGGTGCATGCCTCAGAGAAGGATAGAGATACATTGTAAGAGCTCTGTAGATACACGGATGCTGAGATATCGGTGCATGCCTCAGAGAAGGATAGAGATACATTGTGAGAGCTCTGTAGATACACAGGTCCTGAGATACCGGTGCATGAGCCAGAGAAGGATAGAGGTACATTGTGAGAACTCTGTGGATACACAGGTCCTGAGATAACGGTGCATGAGCCAGAGAAGAAAAGAGGTACATTGTGAGAGCTCTGTGGATACACAGGTCCTGAGATACCGGTGCATGAGCCAGAGAAGGATAGAGATACATTGTGAGAGCTCTGTGGATACAATGGTCCTGAGATAGTGGTGCATGCCTCAGAGAAGGCTAGAGGTACATTGTGTGAGCTCTGTCGAAACACAGGTCCTGGGATATTAGTGCATGCCTCAGAGAAGGCTATAGGTACATCATGAGAGCTCTGTGGATACAAAGGTCCTGGGATATTAGTGCATGCCTCAGAGAAGGCTAAAGGTACATTGTGAGAGCTCAGTGGATACACAGGTCCTGAGATACCGGTGTATTCCCAGTATATAACTATGTAGAGCTCAGTGGATACACCGGTCCTGATAAATCGGATAGAGATACATTGTGAGAGCTCTGTGGATACATTAGACCTAGGATATTAGTGCATGCCTCGAAGAAGGCTAGAGGTACATCGCGAGCGCTCTGACGAAACACAGGTCCTGGGATATTAGTGCATGCCTCAGAGAAGGCTAGAGGTACATCGTGAGAGCTCTGTGAATACACAGGTCCTGGGATATTAGTGCATGCCTCAGAGAAGGCTAAAGGTACATAGTGAGAGCTCTGTAGACACAGAGGTCCTGGGATATTAGTGCATGCTTCAGAGAAGGATAGAGGTACATTGTGAGAGCTCTGTGGATACACAGGTCCTGAGATACCGGTGCATTAGCCAGAGAAGGATAGAGGTACATTGTGAGAGCTCTGTGGATACACCTGTCGTGAGACATCAGTGCATGCTTAAGAGAAGGCTAGCGGTACATTGTGAGAGCTCTGTGGATACACCGGTCCTGAGGAATCGGCTAGAGGTACATTGTGAGAGCTCTGCGGATACACCGGTCCTGACATATCGGTGCATGCTTCAGAGAAGAATAGAGGTACATTGTGAGAGCTCTGTGGATACACAGGTCCAGAGATAACGGTGCATGAGCCAGAGAAGGATAGAGGTACACTGTGAGAGCTCAGTGGATACACAGGTCCTGAGATACTGGTGTATTCCCAGTATGTAACTATGTGGAGCTCAGTGGATACATCGGGCCTGAGAAATCAGATAGAGATACATTGTGGTTGCTCTGTGGATACATTGGTCCTGGGATATTAGTGCATGCCTCAGAGAAGGCTAGAGGTACATCGCGAGAGCTCTATCGATACACAGTTCCTGGGATATTAGTGCATGCCTCAGAGAAGGCTAAAGGTACATCGTGAGAGCTCTGTAATTGCACAGGTCCTGGGATATTAGTGCGTGCCTCAGAGAAAGCTAAAGGTACATAGTGAGAGTTCTGTGGATACACAGGTCCTGGGGTATTACTGCATGCCTCAGAGAAGGATAGAGATACAATGTGAGAGCTCTGTGGATACACCGGTCCTGAGATAGTGGTGCATGCTTCAGAGAAGGATAGAGGTACATTGTGAGAGCTCTGTGGATACACAGGTGTTGAGATATGGGTGCATGCCTCACAGACGGATAGAGATACATTGTGAGAGCTCTGTGGATACACAGTTCCTGAGATACCGGTGCATGAGCAAGAGAAGGATAGAGGTACATTGTGAGAGCTCTGTGGATACACCTGTCCTTAGATATCGGTGCATGCCTCAGAGAAGGCTAGAGGTACATTGTGAGAGCTCTGTGGATACACCGGTCCTGAGGAATCGGATAGAGGTACATTGTGAGAGCTTTGTGGATACACAGGTCCTGGGATATTAGTGCATGCCTCAGAGTTGGATAGAGATACATTGTGAGAGCTCTTTGGATACACTGGTCCTGAGATAGTGGTGCATGCCTCAGAGAAGGCTAAAGGTACATAGTGAGAGCTCTGTGGATACACAGGTCCTGGGATATTAGTGCATGCCTCAGAGAAGGATAGAGATACATTGTGAGAGCTCTTTGGATACACTGGTCCTGAGATAGTGGTGCATGCCTCAGAGAAGGCTAAAGGTACATAGTGAGAGCTCTGTGGATACACAGGTCCTGGGATATTAGGGCATGCCTCAGAGAAGGATAGAGATCCATTGTGAGAGCTCTGTGGATACACCGGTTCTGAGATAGTGGTGCATGCCTCAGAGAAGGCTAAAGCTACATAGTGAGAGCTCTGTGGATACACGGGTCCTGGGATATTAGTGCATGCCTCAGAGAAGGATAGAGATACATTGTGAGAGCTCTGTGGATACACCGGTCCTGAGATAGTGGTGTATGCCTCAGAGAAGGCTAGAGGTACATCGTGAGAGCTCTGTGGATACACAGGTCCTGGGATATTTTGCATGCTTCAGAGAAGGATAGAGGTACATTGTGACAGCTCTGTGGATACACGGGTGCTGAGATATCGGTGCATACCTCAGAGAAGGATAGAGATACATTGTGAGAGGTCTGTGAATACACAGGTCTCGGGATACCGGTGCATGAGCCAGAGAAGGATAGAGGTACATTGTGAGTGATCTGTGGATACATCGGTCCTGAGAAATCGGTGCATGCTTCAGAGAAGGATAGAGGTACATTGTGAGAGCTCTGTGGATACACAGGTCTTGAGATACTGGTGCTTGAGCCAGAGAAGGATAGAGGTACATTGTGAGAGGTCAGTGGATACACAGGTCCTAAAATACCGGTGTATTCCCTGTATGTAACTATGTAGAGCTTAGTGGATACATCAGCCTGAGAAATCAGATAGAGATACATTGTGGTTGCTCTGTGGATACATTGGTCCTGGGATACTAGTGCATGCCTCAGAGAAGGCTAGAGGTACATCGCGAGAGCTCTGTCGAAACACAGGTCCTGGGATATTAGTGCATGCCTCAGAGAAGGCTAGAGGTACATCGTGAGAGCTCTGTGAATACACAGGTCCTGGGATATTAGTGCATGCCTCAGAGAAGGCTAAAGGTACATAGTGAGAGCTCTGTAGACACACAGGTCCTGGGATGTTAGTGCATGTCACAGAGAAGGCTAGAGGTACATCGTGAGAGCTCTGTGAAATCACAGGTCCTGGGATATTAATGCATGCCACAGAGAAGGATAGAGATACATTGTGAGAGCTCTGTGGATACACTGGTCCTGAGATACCGGTGCATGAGCCAGAGAAGGATAGAGGTACATTGTGAAAGCTCTGTGGATACCCCTGTCCTGAGATATCGGTGCATGCCTCAGAGAAGGCTAGAGGTACATCGTGAGAGCTCTGTGGATACACCGGTCGTGAGATATCAGTGCATGCTTCAGTCAGAGAAGGATAGAGGTACATTGTGAGAGCTCTGTGGATACACCGGTACTGAGGAATCGGCTAGAGGTACATTGTGAAAGCTCTGTGGAGGATGTATGACGTTACAACGCATACTTTTACAACGCATGCACTTACAACGCAATTTTTACAACGCAACATCCACTACAACGCATTCCATTACATCGCATGACAATACAACGCATTTTTAAAAACTACCTTTACAACGCATTCCAGTACAACGCATACTACCTTTACAACGCATACCATTACAACGCATAATATTACATTGCATTTAAGGTAAGTATTGGATAGTATAGGGGTAAAAATTACTATTCTAACTCCAAGGGGTGCAACAGTAGGGTAAGTGTTGGATAGTATAGGGGTAAAAATTACTATTCTAACTCCAGGGGGTGCAACAGTAGTGTGGTAAATATTTAAATTACCTGTACTATTTTTTATGCGGAAAAGTCTAGTAAGAATAACTCAGTCAAAATAAGAGGCAGAATCCGTGGTATTAGAGGTTCTGAAAAGGGCTTTATTCCTTACAAAGGAATTATGGTTCGAACCAGGCAATCTTATTCCATCACCACGAAGGTTCAGGAAGGGATAGGCAATACATTATTGACAAGTAACAATATATATATGAAAAGCATTGCATTAAGACAGATGCAGGAGGCGTAACAGCTGATAATACAGATAAGAATACACATACGTAATGAAAATGGGCGTAATAACAGGCGTACACTAGAAACGTCATTTAAAATGATGTCACAGGTGGGTGGATCCATAAGAGAATCCTGCAGTGTCAGCAGAAATATTTGGCAGAGATGCGCGTGCAGCCGCATGACGTGTGATTGACGTGCAACTAAAGGGTGAAGGGGAATTGACATTTTAGCTCTACATGTGGAGACAGAAGTCTGGGGGTCAGGTCAACCTAATCCCAAATCGTATCTAATATCTTTGTTTAAGGAACTGTTTTATCCAAAAGGAAAGGTCTCTCGGGCGGAATCTATTCTATACTGACTGTTAGTGCATGTACAAGCGTCTATGTGTCTACATGAGATGCGAGGGGGCAAGAATCTTCCATGGTAACAGGGGCTATGAATTACTTGCATAAAGACAGCGAGGCCGAGCCCTTTGCTCGGTAACTGGAAGGATGTTTACCTAAACTACTAGACAGGAATGCATCGGATGAGGAGCGGAGCAGATAACTTGAAGGCTGAATACAGTTTTTGGCAGGCAACAGGCCGCGTCAGGCACCGTTAGCCGCGCAGGGAGTAGGACAAAGTTCATGGATACGGATGCAGGTCCAGGCCGGAGCATTTCAGAGGTAGAAGCAGGAAAAAGGCTTGATGGCAGAATTCAGGGCCTACTCGCCTGAACTGTAAAACGTGAAAAGTGAACCATATAAAGTCGGTGGCCAATCATACTTAGGAATGGAATATTCGACCCATTCATGGCGGATCTGAAAGAGGACAGGTTAACGTTGGACGCACATGTATTTGCGTCTTCATAGCTGGAACTGGAGGGAACATACATGTACTTGTAGCATGTACATGGAGCCGTTGGGGTCTAAGATAGGGGACACAATTGACCATAAAAATTCATATTTCCTCATTCCCTCCTTGTCCCCTACGGACCCTTATGAAACATCCATCTTCATCAATCCATCAATCTGTTCATATAGCATCATTTGTTCTTCTTTCTTCTTCCGGGATCTTGAATGAAAATTCGAAGGCGGGATACACGATGTGGCACACAGACCACAAATCGCTGGCCCACATTGTAGACACAAGCAGCAACTGAATAGAATGAGAAAGCCAATACCTAGGAAGGATACGATCCTCCATCCCCAGGCTGACAACACGCTCCAGAACCAACCGGACCAAGTCCAGGTGCCTGGATTCTGGTGTATCTGGCTTACAATCTTATGAAGTCGAGTTATGGCTTTATATACTGACGGCGCGTTTTCTGGTATGAAAACACAGCAACTTGATCCGATGACCCTGCAAGCTCCGCCCCTATCGGCCAGGATGACGTCAAGGACAAGACGATTTTGAAGAACAACAATCCGCATCGCAGACTGCTCCTCTGTTAAGTTGCCTAAGGCGGAAGTAGTTTCATTCACTACTGCTTCAAGGGTTCTAGTTAATCTACGTATCAACTTACTATTAGTGACTGTACCTATGTAGGGAAAGAAACCTTTATTGAAATCTGTGTATTGCTCCCATGCTGTTTCGGTGTAGTCGACAATCGGGAGATCTCTCTGCTGTCTATTGTGTACTAAATGGGTATTCCTATGGTAATCAGGCGGGGCTAGGAAAACAGGTGGCAGAAGGAATGCAATGTAACAGGTACCATCCCAATCTAGGGGTAGGCGTATGTATGCGGTGTGACCACAGATGAAGTAGGAGTGACGAGAAGCTCTAAATGTAGATTTACCTTTATCACTGAATTCTATTACAGTGGTACATTTACTATGGCCCATGTGTATTGAACCATTCTTTCTTACACATAATTCGCCTCTAACTGGAAATACTGACATAGCGGGCAAGATTGGTGTAGCTTCGGATTCAACATTCAGGATCATGAGATTAAGTGTAAAGTTACCTAATCCATATACTTCATTTTCTAGATCAGTTCCTGTTCTTTTGGGAAGTCCCTCCTTGTTAGGGTAGCAGACTTTAAGTAAAACTAGGTTCAGGTTTCCCCAAACCCAGTTGTCTTGATAAACTACTGAATTTGAATCTAGGGAATTAATCAAACTAAACCATGCTCCACAGGAGCCATTGTGTGTGAATGGATACGGAAAGAGAGGCAGAACTCCCTTGTATTTCTGATAGGGAGGGAGTCGGCCACATATCCAACAATTTGTAGCATTGCTGGTCTGATGAGAATGATGTAACATACTAATGAATGTATTGTTGCGCAGCGCAAATCTATAGGACAACTCATGCGGGGGTAATTCGCTAAAAGAATGTTCGGCAGTAGCATTGAAAGCATGCTTGGAAATAGGGTAATACATGTGTAATAATATACTGGCAATGATAATCAGAAGACTTAGAAAAAACATAATTAACAATGTCACTATGCAGTGACTACGAAGTGATTTACAGTACGCATGTTTCTTGAGCTGTTTCTGTCTATTTCTCTCTCTATTTCGGTCTAGAGGATACATGTCAGAGACAAATTCAACCGATTCACCTTGGAGAGGACTTAAACAATCAAATTGTCTGACTTGCTAGACCTTAGTTTCAGTTTATAGTTTTCCTTTTCTGTCTTGTCAACCAGGGGGAGTTTTGAGTCAGTCTGTGAGGGAATGCAGGGCTGATAATTCAAGTTGGATGATAGTCCATGAAATTTTTTGATATGGCTCGAGTGCAACCACCCTTTACGTCCCTCAATCTTCACAGCTGTCCTTGTGGTCAATAAGACGAGTTTAGGCGACTGCCAGCGAGGCTCCAGCGGGTTCCTTCTGTCGAAGTTCCTTATAAGTACAAGATCTCCCGGAACCACGTCATGGGGCTTCACCTCAGTGTTATCGGGAAAAGCTGCAGCTACCTGTGAACGACAAGATTGTAGTGCAGACATCAAGGAAGCCAGGTAATCTGTCAGCATATTACAATCAACATCAGTTATTTTACGGGGTATAGGCGTCCCCCACATATTTGGTGGTCTACCGAAGATCACCTCATACGGGGATAGCCCTGTTCGAGAGTGTGCTACCATTCTCATGTAAAAGAGCGCAACTGGTAAAGCTACTATCCAGTCGACACCTTTTTCTCTACATACTTTGGACAGTCTAATTTTCAAAGTTTGATTATGCCGCTCCACGAGACCTGCTGCCTCGGGATGTCGGACACAGTGGAATTTCCATTGATAGCCTAACAAAAGTGAAACATGTTTCATTAGCTCGGATGAGAATGGCTGGCCATTATCTGAGTACACAACACGGGGCAAACCATACCGTGGGAAGAATTCTCGAACTAACTGTTTGGCAGTAGTCGGGGCAGTGTAATCTGAGACGGGATACGCCTCTGTCCACCGGGAAAGAGCGCATACAACTACGAGGACATATTTAAATCCTCGACATCGTTCCATCTGGATATAATCCATCTGGAGGACTTCAAAAGGGTGATTGGGGGGTTGAAATCCACCCTGTTCTACAGGTACGCCTTTTCCTGGATTGAACTGACAACAAATCATGCAGGTACGTACTTTCTGTTTAGCTGCTGCTCGCAAGTGTTTATTGAACCAAATGTGTTGAATACTGTCTAGCATAGCTTTCTCTCCTAAGTGCGCTGGACTATGTATTGTGTTAATAATGACTTGGACCATTGAGTCAGGAAGAAACCATATAGATTTTCCCTTCGTCATCCATCCTTGATCCGTTCGGATCCCTCCTAATTCAGTCCATCTCTTTATTTCTCCTGGTGTAGCATGTGTCTGTATGTCAATTACATCAAGGGCGGGATCCTTAACTGTCATGCAGTGTGTTGGTGTCGGAACTATTGTCTTTGTCGTGTCAGTTGTATGAGTCTGATTCTGAGCAGTCTGTTTAGCTGTTCTGTCAGCTAGGTCGTTACCCTGAGAAATAATGTCAGTCACTTTTGTATGGGCTTTACACTTCATAATCGATATTGCAGTCGGCAGATGTATTGCATCTAACAGAGCTTGAATAAGGGGACCGTGCTGGATGTGGGCACCGTGAGAAGTTAAATAACCTCTCTCTCGCCAAAGTACGCCGAAGTCATGGACGACTCCGAATGCATAACGTGAATCTGTGTATATGTTGACTTTCTTATTTTTGGCTTGAATACAGGCTTGTGTCAGAGCGATGAGCTCTGCTGCTTGAGCTGACAAGGTATCGATACAATTTGTTTCAACAATTTCAGTGTCTGTTGTGACTGCATAAGCGGCCACTAACTCTCCTATACTTGTTCTCATGCATGAACCATCTACATACAATGTCAGGTCTGGATCTGATAATGGAATATCTGTCAAGTCTTGTCTGGGTTTCGTCGTAATAGTAATAACTTCAATACAATCATGTGCCAACGGGTCTGTTCCACTTAATGGCAAAAGTGTGGCAGGATTTAATGTACTACAACGTCTGATTTCTATGTGTGGCTGGAACAATGTCAATTCATAACCCGTCAGTCTTGCTATAGTCAAGTGTTGTGTTTGGGTCCGGTTCAAGAGAACCTCTACTGCGTGTGGTACTTGTACTGTCAATTGATGTCCTAACACTATGGCATCGCTTTGTCTGATTGCTAAAGCTGTTGCTGCGACTGATTTCAGGCACGCAGGAAGAGCCTGAGCTACTGGATCTAATGTACTAGAAAAATAAGCACATGGCTTGTGTGATCCTGCTTGTTCCTGCGTGAGTACTGACAAAGCAGTACCTTCACGTTCTGTAACAAAAAGTGTAAAACGTTTGCTGTAACATGGTGTTGCTAAAACAGGTGCTTGGCATAAAGCTTTCTTTAAGCTTTCAAAAGCTTGTGTATGTTCCTGAGCCCAAGGGAGGACAGTCGATGTCGCTGCCTCCTGTGTTGTCAACTGAATGAGTGGTTTTGCTAGAAATGCATATTGAGGGATCCACTGCCTACAGTACGAAGTGAGGCCTATGAATGCCCGTACCTCCTTTTGTGTCTTGGGTGGCGGCATGTTAACAATTAACTGGATACGGTCGGGTGTAAGCTGTCTTCCCCCCTTGGACAGCAAGTGCCCAAGGTACACAACTTGCTGGACACAGAATTGCAGCTTTGAAGGAGACACTTTGTGCCCCTTGTCGGCTAAGAAATGTAAAACCGTCAGTGATGCTTTTTCACATTCAGGTTCGCTTCGGGCGGTGATCAGCAGATCATCGACGTATTGAAGCAAAGCAGTGTTAGCTGGCATGTGGATACTGTCAAGTTCTCTTTTCAGTGCTTGGCTATAGATGCTGGGGCTTTCTGTGAATCCTTGAGGTGCGCGTGCGAATTTAAAACTTCGTCCATTTAAACTGAATCCGAACAAATATTGGCTTTCCGGATCGATTGGGACGCTAAAGAAAGCGTTCTTAAGATCAATTACAGTAAAGAACGTTGCTTCTGAATCTATGGCTGTTAGCAATGAAGAGATATCTGGGACCACGGGGTATTGTGGTACAATGCATTTATTTAATTCTCGCAGATCAATAACTAATCGATATACTGGTGGTGCTTTTGGATCAGTTCGTTTAAGAATCGGAATTATCGGGGAATTGCATACATTGGAGTCGGTTTCCACGACCACTCCTTGTGCAATGAGCTCGTCAATGATTTGCAGCAAAGCCACAACAGCATCTGGGGGTAACTTGTATTGTCGCATTCGTGGTAGTACTACTCCTGTTTTGAGTGTGACTCGATATGGTGTAATGTGCATACAACCTACATCAGTGGGGCCTTGCGCCCATAAATGTGCAGGTAGATTCTGTAACCGATGATCCATGTCTCTAGACACGTAGTGACCTTTAAAGTCACGCAAAAATAGTCGTACTCCTTCCGGAGAACAACATATTACAGCTCCTAGAGCCTTCAATGTTTTTATACCTAACAAGTTTTCTGGACATGATTTTGTAAGCAATAGATCTGTAGTCCGTGTTAATGGACCGACTGTGAATGCAAGCGGTTGCGATACTTCGTTGATAGTGGGCTTTCCTGAAAAACCAAGGGAAATATTTTGTGAGCCTGAGAGGGGTGCCCCTGGGACTTCGCTGTGACTGATAGTGGTTCTGCTTGCCCCTGTATCGAGTAGAAACTTTCTGTCTTTCCCTAATACTTGACTCTGTACGTAAGGACCTTCTTGATCTACGGGAACCTCAATAAGGGGTAGGCCAACTTCCCTCTCTAGGCTATTTCATGTGTAGCGCTGATACTCTGGATAGTCATTTTGTGCATACTGGTACATCTGTTGTGTCGTGTTTTGTGTTGCAGCAATGGGCTGTGGCTGTTGTTGTGGTTCTGGTGCGGTCTGTTGTGGAACTGGCATAGGTTGCGCATGCTGAGGTACTTGTTGTTGGATCTGATCCTGTCTAGGCGGACGTGGTCTCTCCTTCGTTATACCCGTAGAGATATTATGTTTCAGAACTGCGCAATCGTGTATATAATGACCTGGCTGTTTACAATAGTTGCATGTCCCTCTAACAGGACCCGCTGAATCATTGGACTGCATCGTACCCTTTTTATGACCGTCAGCTGGAACTGACTGAGCAACGAGCATTTTCATTTTCGTGTCTTTCATACGCCTTTGTTCATGTTCTTGTTCTTCTCTAATTCTATTGTGATGATATTGTAACATTTGTAACATCTGTGACGGTGTGTTACCTTGCCAAGTACTCTCGAATTTCAGTACTCTACTCTTAACTTGGGGCAGGGAATTCTCAACTAATTTTGTCACAAACAGATGTGGATACGACTCACTACTTGCTTTTATGCCACTATTAATACCAAAACATTTTTCAAATCGGGAATAGAAATCACTAGTGTCTTCATCTTGTTTTTGTTTACAGGCTGAAATTGCACCCCAGTCTTCCTTTTTCGTAGTTAATAAACGTGGTAGTACCTGCACTAATAATCCTGGTAATGCTGTAGTCTTTTCCCCAAGCCCTGAACCTGCAGCTCTGGCTTTTTCTTCGTTTTCTAATGCTGTCCACTCTATCTTTTGGTCTCCCACCTCCCATTCCTTTTCTTTGAGTTTCTCGTAAATACCGGCAGGCAATAAAACTTTCAATATTTTCATGATGTCTGGATAAGTATACTCTCCCATGAGTAACATGTCTTTTATTTCACGGTGGAAACCTGCTGGATCTTTGTCATGGCTGGGTACTACTTTCTTCATTTCTAATAATTCAATTTTGGTTATGGGCGCGTACACAAACACACGTTTAAAATTATTGTCATCACCTCTGATTGGGTGCACTTCGCGTAAGGGATTCTGTCTGTCTATGTGATACGTTTTTCTTTCCAACTTGGGGGGAACTGAATCATGTTCTAGGCATACGAAGACAATGTACTGGTGTCGATAGTCTAGGATTTCTTTAATTAAATCAGTACCTGAACCTCTCCATTTATTCGTGAGTAATTCTATCAGTATATCAGGTAGGGGATCAGGATCGGAATGTTGGCTTCTATATAATATAAGGAGGTGTTGTATCATGTATATACCAGCTAAACGCTGTTCGTCTGGGGTAAGGTTCAAAAACGTGTGTGCTAGCGCATCATCACTGTATTTTTCAGAACTGTCAGCCCATTGTACTGCTGACCTGGCTAATTCTTGTTCATCCATAGAATCGAGCATATGATACCCCCTTCGGTCTCGGAGTAGTTTATCAGCAGCCTGGAATAAGTGTTCAGGGGACCTTGCATTTAACATAGGGGCTTGAAAATGTCTGTTGCATTCTGGACGTATCGGACGTATTGGATCATTAAAGTATCTGGTATTGTTACAAGGTCTTCCCCTACCTACATAAGCTATCGTTTCTAACTGTCCTGTGGGCATTTCTGATTCTTCCTCCTCCTCTCCCTCTGATTCAGTTTTGTCTGCCTCTAATCTGGCTTTATGTATTCGTTCTACTTCCTTGCGGATCTTTCGGCACATAGCTACTATACACGTCTGTTTATCATGTTTTCCCTCTGATATATTCTGACCCCATCTGGTAAGTACTTGCATTTCATCCTGGTCTACCTCGGACCTATCTCTGTCTCTGATCAAGCAGTTTATGAAGAAACGTAACAGTAGTCTCTGTATATCCACTTTCTGGTATTCCATGGCTTCGTCAATGCTTTCAGGGCCTTGCCCCGTTTGGACAAAGCGATATATATTGTCTAAATGTTTAATCATTCCTGGTAGTGTCGTTAAATACATTGAAGCTCGTCGTATACGTAGTGATGATAGCAGCATTCTGTCATTTTTACCGGGCACTGGATCATATCTACAATCTACAAGATGTTCCTTAAACATGTCGGACGTTGCTATTTGGGGTGTACGTTGGTTTGCTAAATCTCTAAGAGACGATTTACTTCGTAATGGTGGCGTGGCGAAAATTGCTGCCGCACCTCCTGTCGCACCTTCTGAGGTGCTAGGCATAAAAGGATTTGTGGGATGTAAGGTAGAAACTGTGGATGCAGGAAAAGTTGGATTGTGCGGAGGAGTTTGTGGTTGCGGAGTTGGGGGCGGATGATCTCGGGGTTGAGCACCATCGACAGGTGGCGTGTGTGGTGGAACATTAACATATTCGGGAGCTACATCGTCTAAATAGGAGGAAAGGAAAATATCTTTTGCGGTCTTGGGATGTGCCTTAATCGGGAGTAACGGGGGTGGCAAATCTTTCGGTATTTCCGGGGTGGCCTTAGGTAAACCTTCGGCCAAAAGAGGATACATACCATTCATAAGAGTGTTTCGTTGTCTATCTACTTGTTCTGTTTTTACTCGGATACCTTCCTCAACTAATACGTTTTCTCGGGCTTTATTTGAGTTCTCCCTACTTTTCTCTTCCTGTCTGAGCGCTTTCTCTGTGCGCCTATGCGACTCTTTACGCCATAACTCAATGGCATCTTTCTGTGACTGTCTGGCTTTCTTTTTCCATAATTCTTCTTCTACTCTCATGATGCAATCTGCATCCCATGTCCCAGCTGCGGGCCACGTCTGATTTTCTGCTAGATCCTTGGTGTGGTCCACCCATAAGTCAAGATATAATACGGCATCTAGGCCATGCTTATGGTACATAAAATACCCTGGAGTGTCCCTAGGTGGAATGGGAACAGCTTCTTCGAGTACTCCTTTTCTAGTTTTGATCTGTCTTAATTTTGAAAAGAACGGCATCTTTAAACCTTGCTACTTGATTCTTACTTGAACTGGATTTGAACACAATTAATACGATAAACACAATAATGAACACTCATTCATACCACAATTTTAAACACTGTAAACATTTAACATTTAACATTTAACGAACAATGATAATTAGAAGAAAACTAGTTACTGACATAATACTAATACTAGATAATACTGAATTATATATATACTGGATATACTGCTAAACAGTACAGATACACTGCTAAAACAGTGCAGACCGGATCTGTGTACCCAAACCCGTCAGGACCGGCACAAACCAATGTGCACGTCTAAATGCCTCCCCAGCAACGGTACTCACCGGGTAGCATGGAACGGAAGGCCTCGGAACTGAACTGAACTGAACTGGACCGGACTGGACTCGACTGGACTCGGAACTTCGGAACCTGGTGGGCCTCTGTATACCTCGGATCTTGCTCTCTCAGCTAGGCTCTGGTCGGGATACTTCGCACTTCTCACCGCCTCGTCTGGGTGTTGATCGCAGCCTCAGTCACCCCCGCTTGGCCGGAGGGAGATACAGGAAATCCTGCGGGTACGCGTTTTTGTCCGTTCAGCTGTGGCAGGGGACCGGGCCTGCAACGCACCTCCGGCGCGTGAGATGAGAAAGTGTCCCTGTTCGGGCGCCAATTTATGTGGTAAATATTTAAATTACCTGTACTATTTTTTATGCGGAAAAGTCTAGTAAGAATAACTCAGTCAAAATAAGAGGCAGAATCCGTGGTATTAGAGGTTCTGAAAAGGGCTTTATTCCTTACAAAGGAATTATGGTTCGAACCAGGCAATCTTATTCCATCACCACGAAGGTTCAGGAAGGGATAGGCAATACATTATTGACAAGTAACAATATATATATGAAAAGCATTGCATTAAGACAGATGCAGGAGGCGTAACAGCTGATAATACAGATAAGAATACACATACGTAATGAAAATGGGCGTAATAACAGGCGTACACTAGAAACGTCATTTAAAATGATGTCACAGGTGGGTGGATCCATAAGAGAATCCTGCAGTGTCAGCAGAAATATTTGGCAGAGATGCGCGCGCAGCCGCATGACGTGTGATTGACGTGCAACTAAAGGGTGAAGGGGAATTGACATTTTAGCTCTACATGTGGAGACAGAAGTCTGGGGGTCAGGTCAACCTAATCCCAAATCGTATGTAATATCTTTGTTTAAGGAACTGTTTTATCCAAAAGGAAAGGTCTCTCGGGCGGAATCTATTCTATACTGACTGTTAGTGCATGTACAAGCGTCTATGTGTCTACATGAGATGCGAGGGGGCAAGAATCTTCCATGGTAACAGGGGCTATGAATTACTTGCATAAAGACAGCGAGGCCGAGCCCTTTGCTCGGTAACTGGAAGGATGTTTACCTAAACTACTAGACAGGAATGCATCGGATGAGGAGCGGAGCAGATAACTTGAAGGCTGAATACAGTTTTTGGCAGGCAACAGGCCGCGTCAGGCACCGTTAGCCGCGCAGGGAGTAGGACAAAGTTCATGGATACGGATGCAGGTCCAGGCCGGAGCATTTCAGAGGTAGAAGCAGGAAAAAGGCTTGATGGCAGAATTCAGGGCCTACTCGCCTGAACTGTAAAACGTGAAAAGTGAACCATATAAAGTCGGTGGCCAATCATACTTAGGAATGGAATATTCGACCCATTCATGGCGGATCTGAAAGAGGACAGGTTAACGTTGGACGCAAATGTATTTGCGTCTTCATAGCTGGAACTGGAGGGAACATACATGTACTTGTAGCATGTACATGGAGCCGTTGGGGTCTAAGATAGGGGACACAATTGACCATAAAAATTCATATTTCCTCAGTAGGGTAAGTGTTGGATAGTATAGGGGTAAAAATTACTATTCTAACTCCAGGGGGTGCAACAGTAGGGTAAGTGTTGGATAGTATAGGGGTAGAAATTACTATTCTAACTCCAGGGGGTGCAACAGTAGGGTAAGTGTTGGATACTATAGGGGTAAAAATTACTATTCTAACTCCAGGGGGTGCAACAGTAGGGTAACTGTTGAATAGTATAGGAGTAAAAATTACTATTCTTACTCCAGGGGGTGCAACAGTAGGGTAAGTGTTGGATAGTATAGGGGTAAAAATTACTATTCTAACTCCAGGGGGTGCAACAGTAGGGTAAGTGTTGGATAGTATAGGAGTAAAAATTACTATTCTAACTCCAGGGGGTGCAACTGTAGGGTAAGTGTTGGATAGTATAGGGGTAAAAATTACTATTCTAACTCCAGGGGGTGCAACAGTAGGGTAAGTGTTGGATAGTATAGGGGTAAAAATTACTATTCTAACTCCAGGGGGTGCAACAGTAGGGTAAGTGTTGGATAGTATAGGGGTAAAAATTACTATTCTAACTCCAGGGGGTGCAACAGTAGGGTAAGTGTTGGATAGTATAGGGGTAAAAATTACTATTCTAACTCCAGGGGGTGCAACAGTAGGGTAAGTGTTGGATAGTATAGGGGTAAAAATTACTATTCTAACTCCAGGGGGTGCAACAGTAGGGTAAGTGTTGGATAGTGTAGTGTAATATTATGCGTTGTAATGGTATGCATTGTAAAGGTAGTATGCGATGTAATGGAATTCGTTGTAAAGGTAGTTTTTAAAAATGCGTTGTAGTGTCATGCGATGTAATGGAATGCGTTGTAGTGGATGTTGCGTTGTAAAAATTGTGTTGTAAGTGTAGTGCGTTGTAAAAGTTGCGTTGTAAAGGTTGTTCCCCCTCTGTGGATACTCCGGTGCTGAGATATCAGTGCATGCCTCAGAGAAGGATAGAGCTACATTGTGAGAGCTCTGTGGATACACTGGTCCTGAGATAACGGTGCATGAGCCTGAGAAGGATAGAGGTACTCTGTGAGAGCTCAGTGGATACACAGGTCCTGAGATACTAGTGTAGTCCCAGTATGTAACTATGTAGAGCTCAGTGGATACATCGGCCTGAGAAATCGGATAGAGATACATTGTGGTTGCTCTGTGTATACATTGGTCCTGGGATATTAGTGCATGCCTCAGAGAAGGCTAGAGGTACATCACGAGAGCTCTGTTGATACACAGTTCCTGGGATATTACTGCATGCCTCAGAGAAGGATAGAGATACAATGTGAGAGCTCTGTGGATACACCGATCCTGAGATAGTTGTGCATGCCTCAGACAAGGCTAGAGGTACATCGTGAGAGCTCTGTGGATACACAGGTCCTGGGATATTAGTGCATGCTTCAGAGAAGGATAGAGGTACATTGTGAGAGCTCTGTGGATACACGGGTGCTGAGATACGGGTGCATGCCTCAGAGAAGGATAGAGATACATTGTGAGAGCTATGTGGATACACAGGTCCTGAGATACCGGTGCATGAGCAAGAGAAGGATACAGGTACATTGTGAGAGCTCTGTGGATACACCTGTCCTTAGATATCGGTGCATTCCTCTGAAAAGGCTCGAGGTGCATTGTGAGAGCTCTGTGGATACACCGGTTCTGAGGAATTGGATAGAGGTACATTGTGAGAGCTCTGTGGATACACCGGTGCTGAGATATCAATGCATGTCTCAGAGAAGGATAGAGATACATTGTGAGAGCTCTGTGGATACACAGGTCCTAAGATACCGGTGCATTAGCCAGAAAAGGATAGTGGTACATTGTGAGAGCTCTGTGGATACACCTGTCCTGAGATATCGGTGCATGCTTTAGAGTAGGCTAGACGTACATCGTGAGAGCTCTGTGGATACACAGGTCCTGGGATATTACTGCATGACTCAGAGAAGGATAGAGATACAATGTGAGAGCTCTGTGGATACAACGGTCCTGAGATAGTTGTGCATGCCTAAGAGAAGGCTAGAGGTACATCGAGAGAGCTCTGTGGATACACAGGTCCTGGGATATTAGTGCATGCATCAGAGAAGGATAGAGGTATATTGTGAGAGCTCTGTGGATACACAGGTGCTGAGATATGGGTGCATGCCTCAGAGAAGGATAGAGATACATTGTGAGAGCTATGTGGATACACAGGTCCTGAGATACCGGTGCATGAGCAAGAGAAGGATACAGGTACATCGTGAGAGCTCTGTGGATACACTGGTCCTGAGGAATTGGATAGCGGTACATTGTGAGAGCTCTGTGGATACACCGGTGCTGAGATATCAGTGCATGCCTCAGAGAAGGATACAGGTACATCGTGAGAGCTCTGTGGATACACAGGTCCTGAGATACCGGTGCAAGAGAAGAATAGAGGTACATTATGAGAGCTTTGTGGATACACCTGTCCTTAGATATCGGTGCATGCCTCAGAGAAGGCTACAGGTACATTGTGAGAGCTCTGTGGATAAACCAGTCCTGAGATACCGGTGCATGTGCCAGAGAAGGAGAGAGGTACATCGTGAGAGCTCTGTGGATACACCGGTCCTGAGGAATTGGTGCATGCTTCAGAGAATGCTAGAGGTACATAGTGAGAGCTCTGTGGATGCACAGGTCATGAGATACCGGTGCATGAGCCAGAGAAGGATATAGGTACATTGTGAGAGCTCAGTGGATACACAGGTCCTGAGATACCGGTGTATTCTCAGTATGTAACTATCTAGAGCTCAGTGGATACACCGGTCCTGAGAAATCGGATAGAGATACATTGTGAGAGCTCTGTGGATACATTGGTCCTGGGATATTAGTGCATGTCTCGGAGAAGGCTAGAGGAACATTGCAAGAGCTCTGTCGATACACAGGTCCTGGGATACTAGTGCATGCCTCAGAGAAGGCTAGAGGTACATAGTGAGAGCTCTGTGGACACACAGGTGCTGGGATATTAATGCATGCCTCAGAGAAGGATAGAGATACATCGTGAGAGTTCGGTGGATACACCGGTCCTGAGATAGTGGTGCATGCCTCAGAGAAAGCTAGAGGTACATCATGAGAGCTCTGTGGATACACAGGTCCTGGGATATTAATGCATGCTTCAGAGAAGGAACGAGGTACACTGTGAGAGCTCTGTGGATACACGGGTGCTGAGATATCGGTGCATGCCTCAGAGAAGGATAGGGATACATTGTGAGAGCTCTGTGGATACATTGGTCCTGGGATATTAGTGCATGCCTCAGAGAAGGTTAGAGGTACATCGCGAGAGCTCTGTCGATACACAGGTCCTGGGATATTAGTGCATGCCTCAGAGAAGGCTAGAGGTACATCCTGAGAGCTCTGTGAATACACAAGTCCTGGGATATTAGTGCATGCCTCAGAGAAGGATAGAGATACATCGTGAGAGCTCTGTGGATACACAGGTCCTGAGATACCGGTGCATGAGCCAGAGAAGGATAGAGGTACATTGTGAGAGCTCTGTGGATACACTTGTCCTGAGATATCGGTGCATGCCTCAAAGAAGGCTAGAGGTACATTGTGAATGCTCTGTGGATACACAGGTGCTGATGAATCGGCTAGAGGTACATTGGGAGAGCTTTGTGGATACACCGGTCCTGACATATCGGTGCATGCTTCAGAGAAGGATAGAGGTACATTTTGAGAGCTCTGTGCGTACACAGGTCCTGAGATACTGGTGCATGAGCCAGAAAAGGATAGAGGTACATTGTGAGAGCTCTGTGGATACACCGGACCTGAGGAATTGGATAGAGGTACATTGTGAGAGCTCTATGGATACACCGGTCTTGAGGAATCAGATAGAGGTACATTGTGAGAGCTCTGTGGATACACCGGTCCTGAGGAATCGGATGGAGGTACATTGTGAGAGGTCTGTGGATACATCGTCCCGAGATATCGGTGCATGCCCCAGAGAAGGATAGAGATACATTGTGAGAGCTCTGTGGATACAAAGGTCCTGAGATACCGGTGCAAGAGAAGGATAGAGGTACATTGTGAGAGCTCTGTGGATACACCTGTCCTTAGATATCGGTGCATGCCTCAGAGAAGGCTAGAGGTACATTGTGAGAGCTCTGTGGATACACCGGTCCTTAGGAATCGGATAGAGGTACATTGTGAGAGCTCTGTGGATACACAGGTCCTAAGATACCTGTGCATTAGCCAGAGAAGCTTAGATGTACATTGTGAGAGCTCTGTGGATACACCTGTCCTGAGATATGGGTGCATGCGCATGTTTTAGAGAAGGCTAGAGGTACATCGTGAGAGCTCTGTGGATACACTGGTCCTGAGGAATCGGCTAGAGGTACATTGTGAGAGCTCTGTGGATACACCGGTCCTGACATATCGGTGCAGCTTCAGAGATGGATAGAGGTACATTGTGAGAGCTCTGTGGATACACAGGTCCTGAGATACCGGTGCATGAGCCAGAGAAGTATAGAGGTACATAGTGAGAGCTCTGTGAATACACAGGGAATGAGATACCGGTGCATGAGACAGAGAAGGATAGAGGTACATTCTGAGAGCTCAGTGGGTACACAGGTCCTGAGATACCGGTGTATTTTCAGTATGTAACTATGTAGAGCTCAGTGGGTGCACCGCTCCTGAGAATTCGGATAGAGATACATTGTGAGAGCTCTGTGGATACATTGGTCCTGGGATATTAGTGCATGCCTCAGAGAAGGCTAGAGGTCCATCGCAAGAGCTCTGTCGATACACAGGTCCTGGGATATTAGTGCATGCCTCAGAGAAGGCTAAAGGTACATAGTGAGAGCTCTGGGGATACACAGGTCCTGGGATATTAGTGCATGCCTCAGAGAAGGATAGAGATACATCGTGAATGCTCTGTGGATACACAGGTGCTGAGATTTCAGTGCATGCCTCAGAGAAGGATAGAGACACATTGTGAGCACTTTGTGGATACACAGGTCCTGATGAATCGGCTAGAGGTACATTGTGAGAGCTTTGTGGATACACCGGTCCTGAGATATTGGTGCATGCCTCAGAGAAGGATAGAGATACATTGTGAGAGGTCTGTGGATACACCGGTCCTGAGATAGTGGTGCATGCCTCAGAGAAGGCTAGAGGTACATCGCGAGAGCCCTGTCGATACACAGGTCCTGGGATATTAGTGCATGCCTCAGAGAAGGCTAGAGGTACATCGTGAGAGCTCTGTGAATACACAGGTCCTGGGATATTAGCGCATGCCTCAGAGAAGGCTAAGGGTACATAGTGAGAGCTCTGGGGATACACAGGTCCTGGGATATTAGTGCATGCCTCAGAGAAGGATAGAGATACATCGTGAATGCTCTGTGGATACACAGGTGCTGAGATATCAGTGCATGACTCAGAGAAGGATAGAGATACATTGTGAGAGCTCTGTGGATACACAGGTCTGGATGAATCAGCTAGAGGTACATTGTGAGAGCTTTGTGGATACACCGGTCCTGACATATCGGTGCATGTTTCAGAGAAGGATAGAGGTACATTGTGAGAGCTCTGTGGATACACAGGTCGTGAGATACCGGTGCATGAGCCAGAGAAGGATAGAGGTACATTGTGAGAGCTCTGTGGATACACAGGTCATGATGAATCGGCTAGAGGTACATTGTGAGAGCTTTGTGGATACACCGGTCCTGACATATTGGTGCATGTTTCAGAGAAGGATAGAGGTACATTGTGAGAGCTCTGTGGATACACAGGTCCTGAGATACCGGTGCATGAGCCAGAGAAGGATAGAGGTACATTGTGAGAGATCTGTGGATACACAGGTCCTGATGAATCGGCTAGAGGTACATTGTGAGAGCTTTGTGGATACACCGGTCCTGAGATATCGGTGCATGCATCAGAGAAGGATAGAGGTACATTGTTAGAGCTCAGTGGATACACCGGTCCTGAGGAAGCGGATAGAGGTACATTGTGAGAGCTCTATGGATACACCGGTCTTGAGGAATCGGATAGAGGTACATTGTGAGTGCTCTATGGATACACCGGTCTTGAGGAATCGGATAGAGGTACATTGTGAGAGCTCTGTGGATACACCGGTCCTGAGGAATTGGATGGAGGTACATTGTGAGAGCTCTGTGGATACACCGGTCTTGAGGAATCGGATAGAGGTACATTGTGAGAGCTCTGTGGATACACCGGTCCTGAGGAATCGGATAGAGGTACATTGTGAGAGCTCTATGGATACACCAGTCTTGAGGAATCGGATAGAGGTACATTGTGAGAGCTCTGTGAATACACAGGTCCTGGGATATTAGTGCATGCCTCACAGAAGGCTAAGGGTACATAGTAAGAGCTCTGGGAAAACACAGGTCCTGGGATATTAGTGCATGCCTCAGAGAAGGTAAGAGATACATCGTGAATGCTCTGTGGATACACAGTTGCTGAGATATCAGTGCATGCCTCAGAGAAGGATAGAGATACATTGTGAGAGCTCTGTGGATACACAGGTCCGGATGAATCGGCTAGAGGTACATTGTGAGAGCTTTGTGGATACACTGGTCCTGGGATATTAGTGCATGTTTCAGAGAAGGATAGAGGTACATTGTGAGAGCTCTGTGGATACACAGGTCCTGAGATACCGGTGCATGAGCCAGAGAAGGATAGAGGTACATTGTGAGAGCTCTGTGGATACACAGGTCCTGATGAATCGGCTAGAGGTACATTGTGAGAGCTTTGTGGATACACCGGTCCTGAGATATCGGTGCATGCTTCAGAGAAGGATAGAGGTACATTGTTAGAGCTCAGTGGATACACCGGTCCTGAGGAATCGGATAGAGGTACATTGTGAGAGCTCTATGGATACACCGGTCTTGAGGAATCGGATAGAGGTACATTGTGAGAGCTCTTTGGATACACTGGTCTTGAGGAATCGGATAGAGGTACATTGTGAGAGCTCTGTGGATACACCGGTCCTGAGGAATCGGATGGAGGTACATTGTGAGAGCTCTGTGGATACACCGGTCCTGAGTAATCGGATGGAGGTACATTGTGAGAGGTCTGTGGATACACCGGTCCTGAGATATTGGTTCATGCCTCAGAGAAGGCTAGAGGTACATTGTGAGAGCTCTGTGGATACACCCCGGTCCTGAGGAATTCGATAGAGGTACATTGTGAGAGCTCCGTGGATACACCGGTGCTGAGATATCGGTGCATGCTTTAGAGAAGGCTAGAGGTACATCGTGAGAGCTCTGTGGATATACTGGTCCTGAGGAATCGGCTAGAGGTACTTTGTGAGAGCTCTGTGGATACACCGGTCCTGACATCTCGGTGCATGCTTCAGAGATGGACAGAGGTACATTGTGAGAGCTCTGTGGATACTCAGGTCCTGAGATACCAGTGCATGAGCCAGAGAAGGAGAGAGGTACACTGTGAGAGCTCTGTGGATACACCAGTCCTGAGGAATCGGTGCATGCTTCAGAGAAGAATAGAGGTACATTATGAGAGCTCTGTGGATAAACAGGTCCTGAGATACCGGTGCATGAGCCAGAGAAGGATAGAGGTACATAGTGAGAGCTCTGTGGATACACAGGTCATGAGATACCGGTGCATGAGCCAGAGAAGGATAGAGGTACATTGTGAGAGCTCAGTGGATACACAGGTCCTGAGAAATCAGATAGAGATACATTGTGAGAGCTCTGTGGATACATTGGTCCTGGGATATTAGTGCATGCCTCAGAGAAGGCTAGAGGTACATCGCGAGAGCTCTGTTGATACACAGATCCTGGGATATTAGTGCATGCCTCAGAGAAGGCTAGAGGCACATCGTGAGAGCTCTGTGAATACACAGGTCCTGGGATATTAGTGCATGCCTCAGAGAAGGCTAAAGGTACATAATGAGAGCTCTTTGGATACACAGGTCCTGGGATATTAGTGCATGCCTCAGAGAAGGATAGAGATACATCATGAGAGCTCGGTGGATACACCGGTCCTGAGATAGTGGTGCATCCCTCAGAGAAAGCTAGAGGTACATCATGAGAGCTCTGTGGATACACAGTTCCTGGGATATTAATGCATGCTTCAGAGAAGGTTCGAGGTACACTGTGAGAGCTCTGTGGATACACGGGTGCTGAGATATCGGTGCATGCCTCAGAGAAGGATAGAGATACACTGTGAGAGCTCTGTGGATACACAGGTCTTGAGATACCGGTGCATGAGCCAGAGAAGGATAGAGGTACATTGTGAGAGCTCTGTGGATACACTTGTCCTGAGATATCGGTGCATGAGCCAGAGAAGGCTAGAGGTACATCGTGAATGCTCTGTTGCTACACAGGTGCTGAGATATCAGTGCATGCCTCAGAGAAGAATAGAGATACTTTGTGAGAGCTCTGTGGATACACAGGTCCTGATGAATCGGCTAGAGGTACATTGGGAGAGCTTTGTGGATACACTGGTCCTGACATATCGGCGCATGCTTCAGAGAAGGATAGAGGTACATTGTGAGAGCTCTGTGGATACACAGGTCCTGAGATACCGTTGCATGAGCCAGAAAAGGATAGAGGTACATTGTGAGAGCTCTGTGAATACATAGGTCCTGAGATACCGGTGCATGAGCCAGAGAAGGATAGAGGTACATTGTGAGAGCTCTGTGGATACACCGGTCCTGAGATATCGGTGCATGCTTCAGAGAAGGATAGAGGTAGATTGTGAGAGCTCTGTGGGTACACCGGACCTGAGGAATTTGATAGAGGTACATTGTGAGAGCTCTATGGATACACCGGTCTTGAGGAATCGGATAGAGGTACATTGTGAGAGCTCTGTGGATACACCGGTCCTGAGGAATCGGATGGAGGTACATTGTGAGAGGTCTGTGGATACACCGGTCCTGAGATATCGGTGCATGCCCCAGAGGAAGATAGAGATACATTGTGAGAGCTCTGTGGATACACAGGTCCTGAGATACCGGTGCAAGAGAAGGATAGAGGTACATTGTGAGAGCTATGTGGATACACCGGTCCTGAGGAATCGGATAGAGGTACATTGTGAGAGCTCTGTGGATACACCGGTGCTGAGATATCAGTGCATGTCTCAGAGAAGGATAGAGATACATTGTGAGAGCTCTGTGGATACACAGGTCCTAAGATACCGGTGCATTAGCCAGAGAAGCTTAGATGTACATTGTGAGAGCTCTGTGGATACACCTGTCCTGAGATGTCGGTGCATGCGCATACTTTAGAGAAGGCTAGAGGTACATCGTGAGAGCTCTGTGGATACACTGGTCCTGAGGAATCGGCTACAGGTACATTGTGAGAGCTCTGTGGATACACCGGTCCTGACATATCGGTGCATGCTTCAGAGATGGATAGAGGTACATTGTGAGAGCTCTGTGGATACACAGGTCCTGAGATACCGGTGCATGAGCCAGAGAAGGATAGAGGTACATAGTGAGAGCTCGTGGCCGGTTTGCTGCTCCCGGATGGGCTGCAGCTTACTTCCCCTTCCGGTTTTCGGACTGCCTGACTTCCGGTTTTGACGGAGGTACGGAAGTCAGGCGCCTCGATGTTCCCGGCTGTGGGCTGCTCGTTATAAACGGGCCGGTGGGGTGAGTACCACATAGCGGTTTTGTGCTGTGGAGTTTCTTTGTTTTTGGCTGTGCTTTTGTATTCTGCTGCCATGGGCAAACGTTCGAGCGGTCTTCCTCTTCTTCTTCTTCGCCTGCTGCTTCCAGGTCTCCTTCCCCTGCCAGGTCTCGACGCCGTGATGGTGGTGGAGATGCGCGTATTAAGCGCTTAATACTTGAGACTTTGACTGAGATGGGTGGTGCCCTGCTCCGGTTTCTTCGGACTCTTCTGGCGATGAGTCTGCTTGGTTGGGGGACGGTGATTTGAAGGGCAAATATGTGGACAAGGACGCTTTGTCGAGTATTCTGAAGCATGTTAAGGAGAACATGGGGTTCCCTGATGAGGGCGCTCCGAGGCCCTCTCGAGAGCCTTTGTTGTGTCAGTTTCAGAGTATTGCCACGGTTGATGTTCCTGTCCATCCCTTCATTAAAGATGTTCTGAAGCGTGAGTGGGCTGATCCTGATCGCATTTTGATTCCGCGTATCATGGCTCGGCTTTATCCTCTGCAGGATATGGCTTCGGACCTTCCAGATTCTATCCCTATTGACTCTTTTGTGGCTAGTTTGGTGGGGCGCACTTCCCTGGCTGAGGACGCCGTGCTGAAGGATCCTGTAGCTAAGAAGGCGGATGTTGCGCTCAGGAAGGTTTATTCTGGTTCCCACCTGGCCTTGCGGGCGCTTTGCGTTTGCCTTTCCAGGGTACTTTGTTGTTTGGGGGGGAATTGGAGGCCAAGTTGCATAAACTGTTTAAGGAGAAAAAGCATTCTTCTTCGTTTAAGGTCTCCACTTCTGCTCCTGTCCCTTCTAAATCCAAGTCTTTCTTTCGTCCTGCCTCTCGTAGACAGTTTGTGAGAGGCCAGGGAAGGTTTGCTTCTGGCCGGGGTCGGGATCGTAAGGCTAAGTCCCCTCCGCTTGCCAAGCTGCGTTCCTGACTCTTTGGCGGTGGTTCCCGGGTTGTTGGTTGGAGGGCGGCTGCGCTTCTTCCCGGCGGCCTGGGTTCAGTCTTGTTCCGACGCCTGGGTGTTGGAGATCATTCGCCTGGGTTATACTCTGGAGTTTTCGGTTCCTCCTCCAGATTCCGGGGTTCGGACGACTCCCTGGCCTTCATGCCGTTTGAAGCGAGCTCATCTCTCTCAGGGGATTGTGGATCTTCTTCGGAAGGGTGCCGTTCAGGAGGTTCCTACTTTGGAGATGGGGGAGGGCTTTTATTCCCTGATCTTTCTGGTTCCCAACATTACGGGGGGATTCCGCTTAGTTTTGGACCTAAGGGTGATAACAAGTGGGTGACCAGGGTTCCTTTTCGCATGGAGACTTTGCAAAGGGTGATTCCTTTGGTGCTTCCGGGTCACTTCATGTGTACCCTGGATCTTCAAGATGCTTATTACCATGTTCCGATCCATCCCCGGTCCCGCAGGTTTCTGCGGTTTTGTGTTCTGGGGCATCATTATCAGTTCATGGTGTTGCCCTTCTGTCTTCGGTCGGCGCCGAGAGTCTTTACGAAGGTGGTGGCTCCTTTGGTTGTGTGGCTTCATCTCCGTGGGGTGATGGTGTACCCGTACTTGGACGACTGGTTGGTCCATGCTCCCTCTCGGGTCCTGATGTTGGAGGCCCGGGAGGTGGTGTGTTCGGCGTTGCGGGCCCATGGTTTCCTGATCAACTTCCCCAAATGTCAGCTGACGCCGTCTCAGGACATGGTTTTCATTGGGGCCCGCTTCCGTTCGGATCTGAACCGAGTGTTCCTCCCCGAACCTCGGGTTGTGACATTGGTGTCCCTTGCTCGGCGTTTCAGGGTGGGGGGTGCCTTTCCGGTGCGCCTTTGGTTGCGTCTTATGGATCTGATGGCGGCGACTGTTTTTACGGTGGCCTGGGTGCATTTTCATCTGCGTCCCCTTTGGGTGTACCCACTGTCTCTCTGGAATCCCATGTCCCACGATTTGGTAGTTCTTATTCCGGTGTCTCCTGTGGTCCTCCCGGTTCTTCTGTGGTGGTCGGTGAGGGGACATCTGTCGCTGGGTCTGCATTTGCAGTCTTCCCCTTCTCTAGTCTTGACGACGGATGCCAGCTCCTTGGGGTGGGGTGCGACCTTGGCGTCTCGATCCCTTCAGGGTCGTTGGTCCCTCCTGGAGAGCGGCCCGTCGTACAACTGGCGAGAGCTGATGGCTGTGTCCCGGGCTGTGATGGGTTTTCGGGGTCTGTTGCTCGGTCGGAACGTGTTAGTTCGGTCCGACAATATGGTGACGGTGGCTTATCTCAATCATCAAGTGGGGGTTCGTTCGGCCTCTTTGAATAAGGTGGTTGTTCCCCTGTTTTGTTGGGCGGAGGGCCATCTACTATCTCTGACAGCGGTTCATATTTATGGAGTGGACAACTGTGTGGCGGATGTCCTGATTCGTTGCTTTCCGAATTCTCTGGAATTGTCTCTCACCCCGGTTGCGTTTCGGCTTGTGTGCGGGAGGCTTGGGTTTCCCTTTCTGGACCTCTTTGCCTCCCGGCACAATGCACAGCGTCCTCGCTTCTGCTCCCAGTTTCTGCAGGAGGGTGGCTGGGGGGTGGACGCCCTGTCGATTCCTTGGCCATCCCGTCTACTCTATGCCTTTCCTCCTCTGGCTCTGGTTCCCCGATTTCTGGCCCGTTTGTGTCGGGAGGATCGGGAGGTGGTGGTGGTCCTGCCGTTTTGGCCTCGGAGGTCCTGGTTTCCGACGGTTCGTCTTTTGGCGGTGAGGGGTCCCTGGTTTCTTCCCCTGTCCCCGTCTCCGCTGAGGTCTTCCCCGTCCCTGTCTCTTCTACGGTTGAGGCTGTCGGTGTGGAGGTTGAGAGGCAGGGTTGGTGGCGGCGCAGTTTCCCGGAACATTTAGCGGTGGCCCTTCAGCATTCCCGGCGGCCTTCTACCCTCAAAGCTTATGATCGACATTGGGGTAATTTCGGTCGTTGGTGTTCGGCGTTGTGCCTGTCCCCTTTGTACTGTTCCTTGCAGGTTGTGCTTCCGTTTTTGTGGGAAGGTTTCGAGAAGGGTTTGGCTGTGTCCACTCTATGTGCCCAGTGGGCCGCGGTTAGGGCGTTTCGTTCCCCGTGTGGGAATCTTTCGGATGTTGAGGACTTGGTTTCTCGTCTGCTACGCAGTTTTTCTATTTCTCGTCCTGTGCCACGCCCTTCCTTTCCCCTGTGGGATTTGCCATTAGTTCTTCGGGTTTTGATCGGTCCGCCTTTTGTGCCTTTGGCTGAGGTGGATTTGAAGTTTCTTACTCTCAAAGTGGTTTTTCTGGTGGCCGTCACCTCTGCTCGTCGTCTTGGGGAGTTGGGGGCCTTGATGGCGGCTGAACCTTTCTTGTCCTTCACGGAGGGTGGGGTGGTGCTTCGCCTTGATTCTTCTTTTGTGCCGAAGGTTTCTTCACAATTTCACAGGTGCCAGGAGTTGGTCTTGCCTGCCTTGGGCTCTGTTTTGGATTCTCTTGGTGGTCCCTGGTGGTCGTTGTTGGATGTGTGCCGGGCTTTGCGCATTTATCTTGATCGCACGGCGGTGTTTCGCAAGTCGGACTCCCTTTTTGTCTCCTTTGGGGCTGCTTCACGTGGGGGTAAGGCTTCTTCTGTGTCGATCGGGCGTTGGCTGAAGCAAGTCATTTCCTTGGCCTACTCTCTGTCTGGGTCACCTCCTCCTTTGGGGGTTCAGGGTCATTCTACCAGGGGGGTGGCTGCCTCTTGGGCGGAGGTTCGGGGTGTTCCTCTCTCTGAGATTTGTAGAGCTGCCACCTGGGCCTCTTCTAATACTTTCATCAGGCATTATCGGCTCCTCAATCTGTTGGGGGATGATGGGAGTTTTGCGTTGGGGGTGTTGAGCTCTGTTCGCTCCTGATGTTTTTTTCTTGTTTGTCTCCAATAAATCTCTGAGTTTGTTTTGCTGTCCTGGCGGTTTGTTGTGTTTTGTGGAATGAATGCCGGTGTCTGCTTTGGTATTTCTCACTTGTAATGAAGGTGTCGAGGACGTAGGGACCTGGGGGTAATGTCCTATTACTTACCGGTAATCTTCATTACTCCGGGTCCCGTAGTCCTCGACACCTTCATGACTTCCCTCCCTCCCTCCCTGTCTGCCGGCCTTCATTGTGGCTTGGTATTTCAGGAGGAGTGCTGGGACCAGTACGCCTTATGTACTCCCAGTGGGAGGGGGAGGGTAGGTCCAGCATTCCTTCGTTCTTTTTTTCTGTCTGTGGGATAGTAAATCTCACTTGTAATGAAGGTGTCGAGGACTACAGGACCCGGAGTAATGAAGATTACCGGTAAGTAATAGGACATTACTAGTTACTTTTTTTAAAAAGAAAACCTGAATTTTGAAAATAAAAAATATGTCCCCCTCGCCACAGGAGTTATTTCCCATGGTTAGGAAGGCATCAGAACGTTGTCACTGCCCCTGACCGCCAGGGTTTGCCTGACAGTGAGGGGCAGTGATTAGTGACCCGTATGTCTGCCCATCATAGTAGTCTCCGCCGCGGTTACACCAATGGTCCACCTCTTGTATCCTTACTGCCAACATATAAATCAAGACCATAATCTGTACCCTTTCAGTGTCAACTTTACATCTGATCAACTCCCAGCCACCTGGTGTTTGCTCCAATCATTGTTTGTCCACGATGGATATAGTGCGCCATGTTTACAAGTTTGTAACTTAGGCTACCGAGTGGTATCAGCTTGTAAGACAGGCATTACAAATCATCTTTCAACTTTCAAAGGGTCAGAAGAGCTCTCTATACCACACCCTCAGGGCCAACAACATGTTTTACTTTCTTTAAATTCTTGTCACAGTTCTTTTCACAAACGCATTGCATCTTTTTTTTTCAGAAACAATGTTTGCTATTGTAATATCATCTTGAATTATCATCGAGTTTGCCACTATCTGGTATTACTATTCTAGAAAGACAATTGGCACACCCTTGTTTACCCCCAGGAATGTATTAGACATCAAATTGGTACTTGTGTGGATGCATTATGCTAATCACGACAAGTGTGCCAAACACATGGCATTGCCACACCTGTGCCCGTATTACCATACAGGCACACTTTCCCTGTTTACGCCACTGCGCACCTCAACACGGGTGCAAAGGGTGCAAATAGGGAAAGTGTGCCCTATTATGGTAAATGTGCTGCCCTTAGGGCAGCCGTGAAGTAGTGCTGCCCTGGGGGCAGCGCATTCAAGTGGTGCAGCTTCTTCAAAGACGCTCCATGTTTTACTGTACAGGTGGCAACCCTCCCTGCACTTTAAAGAGCGATGAGAGATCCCCCTGCAGGAGTGTTCACTGAGTGACTGCACCCACCTGCAAGGGGATGTCTGGGGGTGGTTAATGGGACCCCCATTCCAGGGGTGGCCGGCACAGCTCGGGGATGGGGAGACGGGCACGTGCGAATAAACAAAACTTACCTTGCCGCCGAGTCCCGCATCTTCTTTCCTGCTCTCCTTCCTTCAACTCCAGGTCAGAACAGGAAGCAGGCTGCCAGGCTCCCACCACTAAGCCAATCACAACGCTCCAATGGGGCGTTGTGATTGGTATGAGCGCCGTGTCACGGCGCTCAGCTATGGGCTGAAGGGGTGAGCATGCTCTCCATGCAGGCTGAAATGCAGCCTGCATGGAGAACAGAGGAGTGCGCATGACTGGTCGGCCATCCAAACAGTCATTGCACACTTGAGTGGGCAAACCACTCTGCCCTAGCCCTGCTCCATAAGCAGCGCAGCCTCGCCCACCTGCCCGCCGGCAAAAACACCCAGAAAATGGTAGTAACTAAAAGTTATTACCATTTTATGTTTTTGCTTCTCGCACTGCGAGAAAGCAGTGCGGAGGAGCCGCCACTGCCTCTTTCTCCCCTCCAGAGGGCTGCCTTTAGGAGGCACACTGAAAGAATTTGGAGATGCACAGATCTCCCCGCTCACTCCTGATACAAATTCTGTAAGCTATGGAGGTGCCAGGATCAATGTTTTGGGTTGTATCATTGTGAGAATTGAATGTGATGACAAGGAGACCGTTAAATATGTAATCAAGCAGGGTGACAACTTATTACGATGGCACCATCGATGGGACAGGGGCACCACATTGAACCCCAAAGCGCCACAGCAAGTTTTGTCTGTATCTAGAGAAAATTAACGTTGTGATTTATATGAGGCATTTCCTGCGTTTTTCAACAGCACTCTTAGTTTCTCAAAGACTATTGAACATATATTAATCTAAAAGAACAGTGCTGTTCCATCTTTGCACAGCACAGAGTCAGGAGGGTTCCCAATTTCATGATAGAGCCATTGAAGAGGAATATTCACAGGCTTATGCTGGAAAGCATAATTGAAGAAATCGAATCTTCAGAATTGCTTGCACCTGCTGTTTTGGCACTAAAGGATAGGGGCAAGCAAATAAGGATGGGGAACAACCTTTACAACGCAACTTTTACAACGCACTACCTTTACAACGCATTTTTTACAACGCATAATCCATTACAACGCATGACATTACAACGCATGACACTACAACGCATTTTTAAAAACTACCTTTACAACGCATTCCATTACAACGCATACTACCATTACAACGCATACCATTACAACGCATAATATTACACTACACTATCCAACACTTACCCTACTGTTGCACCCCCTGGAGTTAGAATAGTAATTTTTACCCCTATACTATCCAACACTTACCCTACTGTTGCACCCCCTGGAGTTAGAATAGTAATTTTTACCCCTATACTATCCAACACTTACCCTACTGTTGCACCCCCTGGAGTTAGAATAGTAATTTTTACCCCTATACTATCCAACACTTACCCTACTGTTGCACCCCCTGGAGTTAGAATAGTAATTTTTACCCCTATACTATCCAACACTTACCCTACTGTTGCACCCCCTGGAGTTAGAATAGTAATTTTTACCCCTATACTATCCAACACTTACCCTACTGTTGCACCCCCTGGAGTTAGAATAGTAATTTTTACCCCTATACTATCCAACACTTACCCTACTGTTGCACCCCCTGGAGTTAGAATAGTAATTTTTACCCCTATACTATCCAACACTTACCCTACTGATGCACCCCCTGGAGTTAGAATAGTAATTTTTACCCCTATACTATCCAACACTTACCCCACTGTTGCACCCCCTGGAGTTAGAATAGTAATTTTTACCCCTATACTATCCAACACTTACCCTACTGTTGCACCCCCTGGAGTTAGAATAGTAATTTTTACCCCTATACTATCCAACACTTACCCTACTGTTGCACCCCCTGGAGTTAGAAAAGTAACTTTTACCCCTATACTATCTAATACTTACCTTAAATGCAATTTAATATTATGCGTTGTAATGGTATGCGTTGTAAAGGTAGTATGCGTTGTAATGGAAATGCGTTGTAAAGGTAGTTTTTAAAAATGCGTTGTAGTGTCATGCGTTGTAATGTCATGCGTTGTAATGGATTATGCGTTGTAAAAAATGCGTTGTAAGTGCATGCATTGTAAAAGTGTGCGTTGTAACGTCATACATCCAATAAGGATGTGTGTTGGCCTCAAAGATTTAAACAAACATATGGGCAGACCGTGAATCACTGCCTAATATCTCAGAGGTGCATCTTGTACTTATTTACATACACAGACACTGAGGCACACAGAAAGTAGTCCATACAGTGTGGAGATTAGTAACCATAGAAGTAATTCATGTAGTCCAATTCAAATGATCTTTCTTTTAATTTCCGGTCTTATCTTATCAAATCGGTGAGACACACTGGCAGCCGACACGTGTTTCGTCCTATGGACTTTTTCAAGGCCAAATCAATGGGAAGTAAAAACGAGCCGGGAAGATCAGAAGAAACGAGTCTTAGAGAAAACTGAACTTCATACCATGTTAATGGGAAAATAATCCTACATGCTAGTGCACTGAGTAACTATAGTGATTCTGGCTTTACTTCCAATCCCGGAATCCATGGCATATATGCAAAAACGTTTGTAACACGGGTAATATTGAGGGTCAACCCAAACACTTATACTGGGACACGACCTGTGCGTGGCCTTGATAAGCCTGTAGTTCGCCTGAATGAGAGAAAAAGCTCTTCCCGAACTCCCAAGAGCTCTTGGGTCGACCCTCAATATTACCTTTTGTACGAAAGTTTTTGCATATATGCCATAGATTCCGGGATTGGAAGGAAATGTAGCTCTGATAATGCCTTGGTACTTGATGCTTTGCGCGGTCTCATAAGGGCAAGCTTTGCAGCTGCTACCTGGATACGTTGGAGTCGCCGGATCAGGTAGCCAGGGGACTCGAGCAGCAGGGCATTACAGTAGTCCAGGCGAGTAAGAATGGTACAGCGTACCACTGTACCTCTGACATGGGAGGGAAGCAGTGGTAAAACTTTACGTAGGCCTCTCATGATCATGTGGCAGTTCGAGGCCATTTTATTAACATGCGACTCCAGACTCAGCTTCTCATTAAAGCTGACCCCAAGGTTACGCACAGTCTTCACAGGAACCAGGAGTGTGTCCAAAGGAAGAGGCCAGCAATTAGAAGGCAGAGCCTGTGGCACTTTGCCCACTGCACAGTGCAGAATCTCAGTTTTAGCACTGTTGAATTGCAGGGCATTATTTTTCAGCCAGGACGCCATTTCTGTCATGCATTTGTGGAAAGTGATTAAAGAGTCCACATGGTCCCCCTCCAGGGAGATAATCAATTGTGTGTCATCAGCGTAGTTAACTGCCCTGATGTTGTTAGTTTTAATGATTTTGACCAAAAGTCGCATGTAAACATTAAACAGCACCCGGCTGATTGAAGAGCCCTGAGTGACACCATGTTTGTTAGACAGGAAATCTGATTGATACGGAGGCAGAAATACTGCCTGCCGTCTGTCCGAGAGATAAGAGCAGAGCCACTTCAAAGCCAGATCTGTAACTCCCGCCTCCTCGAGTCTTTGCAAGAGAATATCATGGTCAACCGTATGGAATGCGGCGGATAGGTCTAGCAATATCAATGTTGCAGAGTGCCCCTTATCCGCACGCATCCGAAGATCGTCCAAAACGGTGACCAGTGCAGTTTCGGTCCCATGCCCTGGGCGGAAGCCAAACTGATTCTCCTCCAGCTTGTGGTTGCCCTCCAGGAAACCAGAAAGCTCCTGACTAACCAGGCGCTCTACTATCTTGACCGGGAAAGGCAACAAGGATATAGGACGATAATTCCCATAGCAAGCGGGGTCCAGCGAAGGTTTCTTCAAAAAGGGAGAAACCAACGCATCCTTCCAGCAGGACGGAACCACTCCACTATTGAGCCACTGAGTAACAATCTGGTGAAGATGCAGAAATGTCTCAGGACCCAGTGCCTTCCAGAATTTCTGAGGGATAGGATCCATCGGAGAGCCAGAACACACTTTCTTGGCCAACCTAATGAACTCCTCCTCGGAGGGGCAGGTCCAATGATCAAGAGAGGGCCCTGCCAGACACAATTTTTCCCCGGAGTTCGTGCAGCCGGAAGGATTAGCTATCAGTGAGTCCGCCCCAACCTTAGTGCTTAGCAAGGGGTCAGATTGCAAACCCTCAATAATTCCTTTAATTTTATTATGGAAGAAGGCTGCCAACCCATCACATAATTCCTGAGAAGGAATAATCTTGTTCCCCATGCACTCTGGGTTGGTAATGCCTCTCAAAATGTTAAAAACACATTTCACACTATTAGGTGCTTTCAATATAAGGTCCGCAAAATACGACGCCTTAGTGGTTGCTATAGCTTTTTTGTATCTGGCTAACAGATCCCTCCAGATAATTTTGTCGCTATCTGAGTACTGGCTGCGCCACTGCCTCTCTGCATGTTTACACTGAATCTTAAAGGTCCTTAATTCCTCCGAAACCCATGGCGCAGAGGGAGATCCCCGTTTCTTAAGCTTCAGAGGAGCTGACAAATTAATAGTATTTACCAAGTGCCTGCACAGCGCCCCATAGTTTTCATCAACCGACTTCCCCAGATCAAAGAGAGGGATTGCACCAAAAAGTGGCGCTGATTGGGCTTTCCTCATAAGGGCCTTCCAATCCCTAACCAAGACACTCCTTTCCTCCCTGGTAGGGAGCCTACTTCTTGGGACCAGCAACATTCAAAATTTGACCAGATGATGGTCGGACCAATCCACTGGTAGGATACTGTCCATAGCCACCACATTATCCCCAGCGAATACCAAATCAAGTACATGGCCAGCCGTATGGGTGGGCTCCAACACTCGTTGCGGCAGATCAAGGTGAGAGTGTGCTGCCATAGTCCAGTCTGCTTGTTATAAGGGCTAGTGTGACTGTTTTCCTTGTGTTTTCCAGTAGCCACTTGGAGAATTTTTGCAGCATCTTCAGCAGGTGGAAGTTGGTGGAGGTAACTGCATTGACTTGTGCCATCATGTCCCATTTTTCTTCCAGGATGACTCCCAGATTTCTGGCGTGAGTGGTGGGGTTTGAGGCAAGTCCGAGGTCCTCCAGCCACCAAGTGGAGTCTGACGGGGAGGTTGCTTCTGAAGACCACTACTTCTGATTTGTCTGTGTTGAGCTTGAGGCAGTTGGACCTTATCCAAGTGGCTACTGCGGTCATGCAGGCGTTAAAGTTGGTCTTGGCCATGGGATACTTGTCTGAAAGGAAGAGGATGAATTGGGCGTCATCCACGTAGGAGAGGATGTTGCTGTTGATGTTGTCGACCAGTGGTGTCATGTAGACATTGAGCAGGAATGGGCTAAGAGATAAGCCTGAGGGTACTCCGCAGGTGAAAATTCTGGCTTACGATGTGTAGGGTGTCATGCTAAATTTCGGTCGTGTTCTCCTGAGGAAGGAGGAGATCCAGTTGAGAGCGGAGCCTGGGATGTCTGACTTGTGGAGTTTTTTTTATCACGGTGGAGTGGAAGACCATGTCGAAAGCGGCTGAAAGGTCGGGCAGGATGTAGGCTGCTGTTTCACCTCGGTGGAGGAGCCCCATATGAAAGGCACTGCGTCACCCCTTATGCCTGCTTCAAGCAGGCGTAAGGATTTGACACACTGACGCCGTCGAAGTGGCGCAGTGAAATCTCATAGAGCAGAGGGGTCCCAGCGGAGCCACATATGGTGGGCTGCATCTGAACTTGAAACTGGGAATCTTAGATCCCGACTTGGTCATTGGAATATAATGCACACGTTTGCCTAACTACACTGAGAAAAAAAATGTCTAAACTGAATTACAAATTACTAGAAGGTAAGTTGAATCCGGCTTGATTTTGGTGGAGGGCCATCAATTCCGAGGTAAACCAAGTGAACCAGGTCTAGTGCTTTAAGCAGCATGGGTCTCAGCTGGTTAGCACGCAGTGTGTATCTGGGGACGGACTAGGCACACTCAGCAGTGAAGAAAGCGAAAGAGCTGCACATTGCTACTATCCGGAGTGTAACGGAAGCAATAAATCTATCCCAGCCAAAGCAAATCAAGGTACTTACTGTCAGATGCACAACATACATTCGTTCACTGAACCAGTCTTGACACGAGTAAGTGTTCGCCATATTTTATCAGTATTCCTGACTGGGCAAAGGTCTGGTCTCCTAGCAGAAATTGTGACCCCTTAAACCAGCGCGTGTTAGTGGTGCTTCAGTTAAGCTAATTTTCGCTCGCCTTATCGCCCTTGCAGCCAGACGGGTTGCGTAAGTTTGTTACTTAACTTGGATGTGGTTCCAAAGCTGGGAAACACTGGTTTCGAGCACATAGGGTTACAGCTATCAAAACACAATGAGCAGTCCCTTTTCCAAGAAAGGGCAGGTATCTTACATAGTGTTCTCCACCTAGCCACCAGCCCATAAGCTTTTCCTTCCGGTCTGCATTAAGGTAATCCTTTAACAGAAGTATGGAACGGGACGACTTGCGCCAGGGTGCGGACATTTAGCGGGCGACACAGCAGATAGCCTGCTGTCAGACAAGGGTGCTTGCAGGCAATGAGGCCATGCAATGTAGCAGAACCTAACGGTACAGACCCCCTCCCCCTGCCAAATTTGCCCTATGATGTTAGGGCAGTGGGATTCGCAATGTTACAGGTGTTATATCCGCCCATACAGGGGCAGAAGGGTGCATTGCAGGAATCGGTATAAATAGAGTGGGGGCAGACCTATAGCAGATGTGCACTAGTAATCATGAGAGCATGGGGCTAAGATCAAAATCTTGCAGCGGCCATTCAGCCAGGTGGGTTGCGTCTGTTGGCTATGCCAGAAAGTGCGCTGTAGCTCCATGAGTGTCAAGAAATATGGGTTTGGAGCACAATTGCTGACAATTCCTGAGCGCACACTGCACTCCAATCTAAGTAGGTGAAGATAAATATGCTCATATAGTTCTCCCATGTCTTCACAATCCAACGGCATTGGAATCTTTTGCGGCACCTGGGATACCTGCAACAAAAGCTGGCGATGGGCCATATATGCTGGCTGAGGTCACCAGCATGGCGACACAGCATCTGTAGATCGCAGTCAGACTAATGGGTGGTGCAGGCAAGAAGGACATGAGATATAGCAGAATCTTTGGAGTACCCTTACGGGACCTCAGGACCCACCCCTCGATGATTAGATCCACCTTTGTCTCGTTAGGTGGGGAGGTCCACGTGGCGTTCTAAGAAGGCAACACAATCCTTGCTGGGGCCGCAGTTGGTTATCTGTTTGAACCCTCAAGTTGGGACTCGTCAAGTAGGGGGTGGGGTGAATAATGGCTTAATATACCCCCTAAGGTAAATGCATATCCTTGCACACTAGGCTTAACTGATTATATCAATCAATCAATCAATCAATCAATCAGGGGTTTATAAAGCGCGCTACTCACCCGTGAGGGTCTCAAGGAGCTGGGTGGGTGTGCAGCTCCGGATTAGTTGAAGAGCCAGGTCTTAAGGCTCTTCCTGAAGGTGTGCAAAGTAGGGGAGCAGTTGATGTTGATGTGAGCTCGTTCCAGGTCTTTGCTGCAACGTAGGAGATGGCTCTTCCATCTGCTCTGGTTCTGCAGATGCGTGAGTTCTCTGCCAGGGCAAGGTTGGAGGAGCGGCGGTTCCTTTTGGGTACTTGGAAGGAGACTTTTTTCATTGAGGTATTTGAGTTCGATGTTGTGGAGGGATTTGTAGGCGTGGGTGAGTAGCTTGAAGGTTACTCTCTTCTCGATAGGGAGCCAGTGGAGGTCTCGTAGGTGCTGGGTCATGTGCTTGTGTCGTGGGGTTCCAAGGACAAGTCTGGCTGCGGTGTTCTGGATGGTTTGAGCTTGTGTATTAGGGTTTTGTTGATTCCGGGGTAGAGGGCGTTACCGTAGTCCAGTCTATTGGTTATGAGTGCGTGGGTGACGGTCTTCCTAAATTCCGGGGGGATCCACTTGAAGGTCTTGAGGAGGATGCGGAGGGAGTTGAAGCAGGAGGAGGCGAGGGCATTGATCTGGCGGGTCATGGTGAGGGAGGAGTTTAGGATGATGCAGAGGTTTGGGCATCATTATAGCACACAGGACTGTGGTTTCAGGTAGAGCAGTAGCTTGTCATGCTCTTGGGGTCCCATCTGCTGTTTGCACTGCGCTCCCGTACAATTGGAGGTCAATGGGTTGAGATAAGGGTATTAGTTGGCCTGAACAATAAGTTGCAAGGTAAGCAAGGTTGGGGTTAAAGAAGAGAACAGTAGTTCCCAACTTCCAGCCATCGTACAGTCATACAGAAGGGTAAATATATCCATGTGCAAGCCCACCAAGCAGGAGGGCTTGGTTCAACCCAATTCATATCTAATAGAAGGGCATGGTAATTTAGGCATAGCCTCTTTTGTGCTAACACCACACGGTATCCCTATAGGGACGGGGCAGACCTATCAGAAGTAGATAAGGAATTGGTCCAACTAGAACAACGGTAACGTTAGGTTGCAGGAGGTTATAGAGCTTGCAATAATGTGAAGGGTAATAAAGCTATGGTTAAGAAAAGAACAGTAGATCCCCCTCCCGGGGAGGCCATCTCATTCCGAATTAAAGCCATGGACAAGCCCACCAAGCTGGAGGGCATGGTTCAACTCAAATTCATTATGGAATATGACGGGCTAGGTAAATTGGCATGGCCTATTTTGTGTAACACATATGGTCCCCCGATAGGGAACGGGGCACACCTGTCCGAGGTAGCTAAGGAGACGGTCTACCTAGAAGGACAAAAGGTCAACAAAAAGGAGGACGGGTGCACCTGTCAAAGGTGGACATGGATCTGTCCTTATTGCACATTAGCAAGGTGCTGGAAACAGCAGGTTGCAAGTGAAGGGAACGGCAGACCTTGGTGGGGGGCTCTGGAGGCGACGGGCCCACATCTAGAGCTTTGGCGGAGTTCAAGGCCGATCCGGAGGTGGAAGGGTACAGAAGGGTACCTCTTCAAGAGCTCAATAGGGATGCCTGTGCCAAACCCCAGGAGTCTATACAGCAGGACCCTGGAGAAAGAATTGTCAGCGCCCCGCTAGTCCTTCGGGCAGTTGGAAGCCTGAGCAACCAGGGGCTTGCCTTGCAACGCTGCGCCCTAAAAGGGCATGAATAAAGTGGTGGACTAGTGGTTCACAGTATTCAAAGGGGCATCCCCTTATTACTGGTAGCACCGATTGGATTGGCCATGGTGCAATTTGGCTCTTCAGGCGGGCAGGGCAGCGTAGGTCAGTCACCGTTGCCTGCCCTTGGATCGCTCGTAAGTTAACCCACCATGTCACATACTTTTGTATGGAATAAACCTGCAGCAATCTTTTCCCAACAAAGAATTGTGTTGTGTATTTATTTATTCCATTGTGCGTGCTAAGTTTGCAAAGGGTGGGGAGTGTTGCCTATATAGGCACTATGCTTCTTGTGGTCCATGGGTACCCGACTTTCATGGTGGGAGCACTCACAAGCCTAGGCCCACCAGTGAGCTTAATCTCCATCAACCCCTTCACGGATTACAGGCCAGATCCTCAGTTTCTTGTTTACCAAATAGGCAGAGGAGGCACTGGTCTATGGGCCCCACTCCTTTCAGGGGCCCTTGACAATGGATCAAAATAATATTGATTTGATCTTATAAGAAAATTACCATCATGCTTTCTTAAATATTATTTCCACAAGATAGAAAAAATGTTATCAACTGAAAGAAACGAAAACTCTACATTATAGACTCTCAAGAATAAATACTGTATTAACGTAATGTACCCATTAACAACTAAGGGGCAGATTTACAAGCCCCTTGCAACACATTTGCGCCACCATAGTGTCACTTCTGTGACGCAGCGGCGTTATAAACAATGCGCCACGTTGCAACATATTTACAATGTGACACATCTAGGGAGATGCGTCACTTTGTAAAGCCCTGCGCTACATTATACATGCGTCAGGTATAATGTATGCAGGGTGGGCGTTGCGTCGCAAGAAAGCCTCGTAAAAGTGACGCAGTGAAATGTACAAGATTTCACTGAGTCACTTTTACGATGCTGCTGCGTCAAAACCACACGCCTGCTTGAAGCAGGCGTAAGGTGTGATGCAGCACAATAAGTGTAGGCCGCCCCTGAGAATTGCTGGAGTTGTGTCGCGCTTGCGACACGACTCCAGCAATGCACTGCCCTTACGACAAAAGATGCGACACACATCTGTCTATCCTTGCGCCACGGTGCGCTGCATTGTAAATGTGACGCATCCGTGGTGGTGCAAGGGTATTTTTGCATGTTGCATCTTTACTGGCGCATCCCTGCTAATATGCAGAGATGTGCCAAACCCTATAAATCTGCCCCTTAAAGCACATTAACCAGAGACACCAGATTCACATAACAGTTTGTCTCTTAAAAGCTCATCTTCTGGCAGGTGTCATCCGGTGCATTGGGTATTAGGAGATACTCTGGGAGGGGGCCCAAGAAATTTCAACTGCCTAGGGGCCGCTTCTACCAGGTTTATTCCGGCATTGCAGATCCTTGTCCCAGGACCAGCTATTGCCAAACGGCACACCAGCAACAGACTCAGTAAGTATATTCAGAAAAGGACCTGTAAGTAGGTGGGGAACTGGTGATAACCCCTCTCTCCACCAGAGCACTGCCATATATCGCTGCCTTCTAGTCACTTTACATGTTGCTGTTTATTAAGCCACTATAGGAGTCAGGCTATAAAAGATGTCTTTGGGGTCACCACAGGCAGATCAGAGTCAACGTTTCTCTCTTCTTCATCACCTGTCCCTACGTTTTGTGAGACAGAGCCTGAGTTTGATTCTTTAGCTGGGGATCTGGCCAGTTTCCAAAGACTTATTGCAATCTTCGTGACCTTTATGGCAGCTTCTGTTTGTTCCAATGTAGGCCTAGTCGAGTGTCGCTACTTATCAGCACTTTTTTTTCTTGGCCTCTTCTGTCCAAGTGTTCTAAAATTAGGGAGCTGTTTGTCATTGTCCAGGACCCGTGCTATTGACCTGTGCCATGCCTCGCTTGGTTATGAAAACAAAAATAGTTTTATCTTCTAACATGATGCTTACAATTGCTGAAAAGAACAACACATATTTTATTTCTAGCTGGATGAGTAAGTCTCTGCTTTACCTCCAGAAATGAGCAGTGTTTCACCTGGACCACCACTGTGTATTCAGGGAACATTCATATTCTCCGATTGTCTATGAGCAGTGGGCCAATGGTCCTGGATAATTGACATATGGCATCTTTGTTGCAGTAACTAAGTATTAGGGCCACAATTAGGTGTATCCGTGCTCCTGGGGCTGGACATGCGGCTGGCGCCTCATTGGCTCTCTCAATGATGAACTGTGGCCAGATAACCTCGAAAGCCATTTTCTCCAGCAACCAGCTCTCTAAGAAGTCATCCATGTTTTGGTGTTCAACTCATTCTGGCAGCCCCACAATTATTATGTTACTGTGGGGGGATCGTCCCTCCTCATCTTCGGCTCTAGCCTCCAAGGATTGAATCTTTCACTGCACAACATCCATTTGCTTTTATTTCTCCAGTACTCTGGGCTGACATTCTTCCAGCATCTTTTCAGTTGCAGAAAGCCTTTCGCCTATTTTGGCTCATCAGCCCGCAGTCCAGTTGAAGTCCACTGTGCAGATTTTTTGCTCCAATGTCTCCCTAGTCGCACGGATGTCAATCAGGATACTACCCAGTTTATCTGGTCTGGCTCCTGCATTATTGGCACTGCATGTCTGCCCATGACGCCTCCTCCTCATATAATCCATCCAAACAATTTGGACAGCTCCAAAAGCAGGGAGTACAGCTGATAGTCTACATGGGAAAGACCAAGTCATTGCCTCCCAGTGTCCCCACAGGAGTCTCAGCATAGTTCTGTTGCAGCAATTTAGGCTCATGACAGCATTCACACAGATAACTAAAAGAATGCTGTGGCTCTATATGTACACCCCATGGGAACTCCCTTCAATGTTTCCCGTCAACCCCTGCACTGTCCATTACTGAAGCAATAGGGGCATCTTCACAAGCATCTCATGTTCTCATTAAATGTAGGAGTTTAGAGTCTGCTCCAGTCGGGGACTTATTTTCAGTGTGTAGGTCATCTTTTGGACAAACTCATTCAGGTGCCCCCGAGTAACCATGGGCGACCAAGCTTATCGCGCTTCACAGGACGGCCAAGAAAATTCACAGGGGAGCAGTGATGAGGGATTTGCAGCATGGTCAAGTACGTGCCATCGATCCCTTTCCATCAGAGGTGCCTCCAGGAGTATAGGACCCAGGCTCACTCCTCTCGCCACTCCTTGCATCAGTCCATCACCTCTGGAGAGAAGGCCTTGTTTCTGGTCCTCCTCTTAGCTGCCACTCACCACACAGCAACACAATCCAATTTCAGCCTCCTTACACACCATTTCAGTGCCAGGATTATCGACACTCAGCAGCTATCTTGAATTAGGCGTGGACTGTGCCAGAGTCCTCAGAGCCAAGCGGCTCCCTAAGTAAGGCCCCAGCAGTACACAGCAGCATGGCTGGAGCAGCACGCTGCCCCGGTCTGCTATGGCACACTATCTATGACCTACTGTCAGCGCCTCCTCAACTCCTTCTTCTGTGACACGGGTCAGTCAGTGCCGGGGTGAAACTCCAATACCAACGTGAGCCCACTCTGGAGTCCACCTACTCAGACATTTCTCAGCTCCCCTGAGAAGACTCCCGGAAGCGCCCAGCAGCCATCAGTTTAACAGTTGCTATCTCAAAGTGTGTCTGGCTCCATTGGCTGCTGGCCACTCATGCCCTCAAAGTAATTTTATTTATTTAATATTTTTTCCCATGGGTGTCGTAAATTTAGGCTCCTGACTCAATTATTTTCTATGAAAGTGTGCTGCAGCACCTGTGAGTGGCAATGTGTGCTGCTTGACTTGGTGTTTAGACAGAATATTGGAACCAAAAATATTGTGGGACAAAATAAAGTGTCAATAATATTGTGGACAAAAATATGAAGATAAGTTTCTATAGGTAAGTAATGTTTTACTATATATGACTCCATATATATGTACCTTCATGATAAATATACAGCGGCGGCCCCTCCATTAGAGCAGAGGAGTGTCGCCATCCCCCCGCTGCCAGCACCGTAAAAGGTGAAAAATAAAATGGTAATAAAAATTATTTATTACCATTTTATTTTTCCCCTTCCCCAGCCCGAGGCATGGTTGGGTGCAGGGCTACTACTGCTGACTGGCAGCAGGGGAGTGGTGCTCTCTCCACCAGTTTACACAGCGCATGTCACTTTGGCCGGCTGTCTTGTGACAGCCAGCCTGACAGGTGCAGTGTAAACCTCTCCACCCAGCTGCCTAAGACAGCTGGGTGGAGACCAGGCAAAGGCCCTTAGGGCCTAAGGGAGCATCGCGGCAGCCTACTCCAGCCAATCCTGGCACTGCTATCATGATGCTACCATTATCAGCAGCATGAGAGCAGCATTTGGATTAGTGTGGAGATCTGCTGCAGCCTCCAGACCAGACCAGCAACGAGGGACAGAAGCAGGAGGACCAGAGGCAGGCTGCTGCATGCAGTGGGTGTATTTAGTTCTATTTTTTATTACTATCCCACTGATGCACTGTAAGAGGCCTTCAGCCTCAATGCCAGAGTTCTCAGTCATGGTTCGTTATAAACTCTGGGCCTTATTTATTAGGCCCTTACGCCGCTGTTGCATCACTAAGCGACGCAGCGGTGGCGTAAGAAATGCCCCACACTGCGCCATATTTACAAAGTGACGTATCTAGGCAGATGCCTCACTTTGCAAACTCCTGTGCTACATTATACTTGCAACAGGAATAACATATGCAGGTTGGGCATTCCGATGCAGAAAAACCTTGTTGATTAATGCAGCTCCCCTAATGCACTTGCCTGGCACTCGAGGGCACCTAGCACAGCAAGCAGCACTGCCGCTGGTGAAGGGGATTCGAGACAAAATGTGCCAACATCTGTGATTACAGAATATACTTTATAGGGGTACAGTTCATGCAAGTGTGTCACGGAGATGACCAGGCAGACCCAATAGCCTTTTCTATGAAGGTGACCAACCCCCAAGGTGTGCAATGGCTCAAATATCAGATAGGTTTGGAAATATGTGACATTAAGCAAGGTGCCCTCCTGTACTTGGCCCGTGTCCCTCCTATCTTGCAGGGAGTTTGCATGTTTGGTTTGATCTGTGGTGTTTTTGTCCCCCGATTTCCCCGGCTGCTTAACTGCCAGCAACGTGAGCAGGTGTAGACCTAATGGGGGGGGGAATCTAGTGGTTGCAATTTTAATTTTTTTGTAGCCACCTACCTAATGTGCTTCGAGGTAAGCAATAGGTACTTAACCTGTATCTCTTCCCCCTGAAAAGATACAACAATCCGCTTTGGTCATGAAAACCTTAATAAGCACAATTTTTTTTACCAAGGACATACCTCTAAAAGTCTCTGAGATGGGGCCGCTGAAGGACACAAGACCCAGGCAGTGAACCGGTGGAAATGGCTCTACTGGGTGAACGACCAGAAAGACACATCAAACCCGCAGAGACACCTTGGAGGTATGATAACCTGCCCCAAAATCTGCCTGCACCTGACTGGGAACATTTTGCATGGAGGTAACAACCCCTCAGCCTCTGAAACTCAATGTGAGAACAGCTTGCTGAAGCTGCGACTAAATTGCATTACAATTGTTTGCCCAGGCCTGAGAAAGTAAATTGTATTCTCTTATTTGGAGCCTGGGGGAAATAAGGTGTTGAGGAGACTCCTACCTGCCTTCAGGAACAGACTTGTTGTCTACCCACTTATTTGGGACACGGGCTGCAGAAAATGCCCCTTCCAATCTCTGCTTCTAGGCAATTGAAGGATAAACCAAGTGGAGTTTGCCTAAAGAAACCTCCAGATTTTGCGCATGAAACCATATGGTGCCTTTACTGGTACCTGGGAAGCAGGAAATGGAGGACCAATATGCGCTCTACTATGTCTCCAATGGGTTTGCATTCTACGTCAAAGTGATGAACCCTGCTATGAAGCCCCCCAAAAGACAGCCAGCTGTAGTTATTACCGACCGGTCAAATCGTATCTCAAGCCTGCTGCATGGAAATTGAGCATGATTTTGCTGCAGTCAGGTGGTCAATGAAAGGAGCCATTGCCCATGCTTCTGGGATTTGAACCCTTGACTTGGACGGGGCCCGTGGCACCAGATGCGGAAGACCTTGCCTCTGATCTGCAGGTCCTGGATGCAGCCCAGTCACTCTCCCTAGGTCTGAATAAATAAAACGTACTGACTGCGCCCGTCAGGGCACTCTGAGCCACTAAATTATGAAAGCATGTATAGAAGCATTACTTTGGAAGCTGAAGCTAATGGCTTTTTAGGTTGACCCATATGACGCAATGATAATATGGCTTTCCATTATGGTAATAATAAATGCGCTGGGTGCTTTAATACCAGTGCCAGGGTGCGACTGGGGGATTGCTGTGATCTGCCCTGCCAATGTCCTGGTCAACGTTTACCTTAGACAAACCTCCAATCTCTTCTAGGCAGAACCTAACTCACCCGAGTTATCTAGACCTGAACTGGTATGGTAGACTATATGGATTATTTGCCCTCCTGGCGACATAGCGAAATAATTAGAAAAGGTGATGCACGTTTGAACTGGTAGCTGATCATGTTACTTACACCTGCATATACTCCACTCCGAGCAACCAGCAACCCAAGGGCTACCATTGAAAAGGCGGTACCAGCAGACAGCCAATTCTTCACTGCGCCAATCAGTTCCCCCTGACAGAGATCAACACAGAATAACCGGTGACCACAGAAGGGGGGAGGTCTGAACTCCCACAGGACCCCGCTAACTTCTGGGCGCATTATGCACAAGAATAGGTTTTGATGAGAACTTATGGCTGGTAGAACATGCACAAGATGTAATGGGGGGGGTTCCTCTGTAGGATAGGCTCCCAGCCAGCTCTTCCACTTCCCGTATGCAGGCAAACCACCAATGCCGCTGCTCTCCGGGAGGCCAAGGTAAAACTGGCCCTCAGCAGACCCACCCTTGAATGGAGACCTTTCAGGCTGGAAATCACGCTCTGCACCCATGCGCCAAGCACCGGGCCAGATGTAGGACCGCTTAGACTAGCTACATACCGTGCTTATTAGCACCCGCCACCTGATGCAGAAAATTGAAAGCTACAATGAATGGCAATGGTCTATTCTGCTCATCTATGGCCTAATATTAGTCAAACAGTGGAGCACACGTCAACGGACATTAATTCCATCATATGTCCTCCATATTTCCCCTTCTTTCAGGCTGAGTGATGGTACAACATAGCCACAGTGCCAACCGGTGGCCTACCATTTGCAACATGGGCAAGCATAGAACTAGTGACTGTCTTATAATGTACTAGAAGCAACACATTCAAGATTAGACATTCAGTCAGCAAGGCACCCTTAAATGTGCATCACAAACTCCCTCTTATAAAGTATTGTATCAAGCAGCAGGTAGTGCTCAAGATCAGGCACCGTTGCAAATCACGTGGCAAAATGCCTCTCTTTTCCGGTCACTTGCCCAACTGCTGCCGGAATGTTGCTCGCAAACACCGCCCCCCTGTGTTGCGTTCTGTAATTGATTATATATATTGTCGTTCTATTTTGCGCTGCTCGACCAGCATGTATTGGAGTATTCTACATGGGCAATGATTGCAGATACCCACAAGCCAAAGTTCTTCCCGTCACCATCTCCAGAAGACGGCACACCCGACAGAGCCCGTGCACACCCTGGCTCTGGGCCCACAACCCCTGCCACCGCCACCGCCACCGCCACCCCCCAACCTGAAAGCAGCCTGGCAGGTGGCACCAAGAGGGCAAAACAACCACCTCAACGGGCCCGAGCTCACCCGGCAAAACCCTGACGCTGCCCACAGGCACAGGAGCGCGACTAAATACTGTTCGGCCGGAACCCACTGATCAGCGCGTAGCACAACGAGGGGAAACTCCTGTCTCCTCTGAGGACGCTGCATGGAGTCAGCAAGACACCGCAGGGACATCCGAATACCAAGTGGATGAAGAGTGCCAAACAAAGTCTACAAGGGCCATGGGAGGACTAGACCTGACTTGGCCCCAAATATTCTCCGACAACCATCCCGAAATTCTGCACCCTTAACAAACCGATACAGGGGTCGATGAGGTTGCACACACTGGACAAGAAATACCAGAAGGGTGTAAGTGCAACCGGCGTGCCATAGTTAACTATGCTCCAATCCCCAAATCACATGCCTACCAACCCCCTGAGATCAGAGTGGGCACCCAAACCCCTGATGAGGACAGGGAAACAGAGCACGTGTGACGTGGCTGCACCATGCCAAACGCAGTGCCAAACCCACAGTGCTCAGACCACCGGCCCCGGCATGCCCACACGCAATGCCCCACCATGCGCCGCATGGGCCATGCGCTGCACAGCCCCTGTCCCGTGGCAATGTCGGAGGCCCACGGGGTCTGCACCCTCCTCCCGACCACCACGGTCCAAAACCTGCAACCAACACCATGCAGTCAATGGCACACCAGCCCCTGGGCACCGAGCAATGGTCGTTCAAAACCAAGCCTCGGTGCCACACCCCAACCCGGGGGGCGGGGGGCACTGGAAAACCCAGGTCCACTCACCATGATTTGACACTATTGCAATACAAAACAAACCAAACTGATCTCACCTCTCACACCGAATCCACCTCCAAATGCAAAACTGGAATACATGTGCTGGACCTCCCCACAACGAAACGTGCTGTACACAGGGGCCTGACACGGCAAATGCCCCAATGACCAATCTGCCTGGACCGCCCTCCCCCCAACACTGAAGAAAAGAGGGGGGGCAGCGGAGGGCAATGGTGTCAACAGAACTCACCCACCTCACATCAGCCAAGTGAATCACCCGTGCTCAGTGGCGTAACAAAACCTGAGGGGGCCCACCTGCAAAGTGCATGAAGGGGGCCCCCTCCAACCATTTAACCACTCTCCGTGGGCGGTACTCAGTCACATCCCCTGCAACCCTGCTGCAGACCCCCGTGTTGTGGTGCACGACCAATCACTACATACCCCCCTGCACACCAACCTTCGCCATATTGCACCGGCTCACGTACCCCGAACAGCCAGGAGACCAGAGCAACCGGCCCCAGAAGCATAACCAGGAGGCAACGGAAGCCGCCACCAAAAGTGGAGGGAGGCAACTCACCGCCAAACATCACTAACGCAGCCTCCCCGCACAAACCGCCCTCCCCCACTGGCAGGCAGATATCTCCGGAAGTCCCGCGTGTTACCATCCATGGCCAGCAGCGGCTCGAGGCCCAAACTTGGACCACCGGCTCCACTCGGGCCAGCCACCTCGACGCCTGGCGGCCACCCAACCCCTCCCCCAGAAATGGGTGCTGAATTGAACCGGATGTACGACCGGGTGAGGAGCAGCATGAACATGGCTGCCTGCTCACCACTCCTGACGCCCCCTTCTCCGTCCATGCCTGTCCCTGCTAGGACACCACGGGCGGGACACATCAGAGAAGATAAGGAAGGAAGGGGCATGCACGAGTGAGACGTGCTCCCACACAACAATGACAGCACCCAGAGGAGGGGACGAACTCACCGCGGATATCGCCGCACCAAGGCTGCAGACCCGAGCAACCCGCCTGATGTGGAGTGAGACGGCGTGTCCGGCAGCAAAGAGGGCACCCGAAAGGTGGGGACAGGTATAAATACCTTCCCCCAACCCTCTGTGCGCCGGAAATGACGCGGCCCGCGTGTCGGGCTGTGAGGCTCCTTCCGATGGTCCCAAGACTAGAGGGGGTGTTGGTGTACCTAAGTGGCACTAAGATGGCTGCCCTTTTAGGTGGCCCACTGCGTGAGCCGCGGGCAGCCGCACAGATGAAGGCCATGCATATCCCGTCACCTGACTCGAATTTTAGACTCAGGGTTTATTATTTTCTTTTAGTTAATAATGGGTGGAAATGTACTCGCAGTTGGCCCTGGGGTTACTGGATGGTGTTGTTCATCATTTGCTTTTGTTTCATAGGCACTCGTGCATGGGAGGCAGTGAGGTGGTGGGGAGCGGCTAGCTCGGTTGCTTTGGTGAGGCTCTGGGGAAGGGCGAGGATTGGTATTTCAACCTCCTGCACTCTCCCTCGAACCTATTTTGGGTTTGATCTCATTTCAGCTGTCAATGTCTGGGACTTGGAAGCCCAACCTGATGTCCTGGAATGTGATTGGGAGTGGAAACTGACCAGCATGCCACAGAATACTTGCATATGTTAAAAGTGGAGGAGGGTACATTGTGTCCCAGGCACTCAGAGGAAAGTTTGCCGCCACACTTCCGGGATCTCAGGCGGCCCACTTATCTGCAAATCTCAAGATGGCTTAGTGCCATTATCGGCAACTTACCCCCACCCACAGTCTGAGCATGCATGAATAAATAAATACACAAGACCACTTTTGTTATGGGAAATATTGCTGCAGGTTTATTCCATACAAAAGTATGCAATATGGTGGGTTATCTTACTGGCGATCCAAGGGCAGGCAGCTATATCAACCTATGCTGCCTCGCCCGCCTGATGAGCCAGCACTGTGGGACATCCAATCAGTGCTACACCTTTTTGTGATCCTCCTCCTCTGGATCACATGACACGTTGTTCTCTTATTACTCACGCCCTTTTCAGGGTGGAGTGTAGCAGGGCATACCCCCGGTTGGTCAGGCCCACAACCGCCCGAAGGACTAACAGGGCGCCATCGCGGTTTTCCAGGAACCTGCCCTGAGGCTCCTGGTCTTTGGCTCTGGCACCTCTACTGTGCCGCGCAGAGGTACCCTTACTGTACCCGTCTGCCATAGAGGTACCCTTACTGTACCCGTCTGCTTCCAGATCGCCCTGTAACTCCGCCTGCAATGAAAAAAGAAAACATTACAACGTTCTACGTACATTGCCTGCCAACACAACGCCGGGTAAGCGGCAGGGTGGGAGATGGCGTGTCTGGCACACAGAGGCTGCCAGAGAGGTGGAGGGGAGGTATAAGTACTCTCCCTCGACTTCTGTCCGCCGAAAGTGATGCGCCTAGTGCGCCAAGGCAAAGGACTCCTTCCTGTGTCCAACCCTTGGCCAGTAGGGTGGTGTTTGTGCCCAAATGGCACTAAAGGGCCACCCGTTGGAATGGCCCCCTGCGGGGGCCGCGGACAGCCGCATAGTGCCATTATCAGCAACTTACCCCCACCCACAGTCTGAACATGCATAAATAAATAAATACACAAGACCACTTTTGTTATGGGAAATATTGCTGCAGGTTTATTCCATACAAAAGTATGCAATATGGTGGGTTATCTTACGAGCGATCCAAGGGCAGGCAGCTATATCAACCTATGCTGCCTCGCCCGCCTGATGAGCCAGCACTGTGGGACATCCAATCAGTGCTACACCTTTTTGTGATCCTCCTCCTCTGGATCACATGACACGTTGGTCTCTTATTACTCACGCCCTTTTCAGGGCGGAGTGTAGCAGGGCAAACCCCCGGTTGGTCAGGCCCACAACCGCCCGAAGGACTAACAGGGCGCCATCGCGGTTTTCCAGGAACCTGCCCTGAGGCTCCTGGTCTTTGGCTCTGGCACCCCTACTGTGCCGCGCACAGGTACCCTTACTGTACCCGTCTGCTTCCAGAATGCCCTGTAACTCTGCCACAGCTCTGGAGGTGGCCCCCGCCGCCGCCAGAGCCCCCCCACAAAAACAGCTTATTTTTGACCTGCAACCTGCTTTCTAGGGCCTCATGCATGTCCAGTGGAAAGTGTCCTTGCCCACCTGTGACAAATGCACCCCATGTTTGTCAACCTAATCTAGGCGTACGCCTGGATGGCAATGGTGACAATGGACCCCATCTTTAGCAAAGTAGCCTTTAACATTAGCCTGAATCAGCTTGTGTCTGATGAAACCCAGACCCCTCTGGTCTGCGAACGTACGCCATGAACAGTTCCCTCTTACAGGGATGCTCAACGGCCTCCTCTGACTTTGCCCCGTGTCACACTCTGCGGGGAATAATCTCAGGCCACCAGAGCTCACATTGACCCATGTAATTGCTGATCTCCCCTAAGTCAGCTTTCATGGCTTGTAAGAGTGACCTCCTCCCCATGGCAATGAGGTAATTGCCCCCTAGGTGTATCACTAAGAAACTGAGGGGGACCTCTCCCTTGGGCCAATCTCTGAGCAAGGGTGTACCCCTGCACTTGCCATGCATCCCTTATTCCTTATGGGAATTTCGCCTGCTCCGCTCCCTCTGTGGAGAAAGGGGTTCTAACCACGGCTGTATTACCCTACAGGCTAATGTGGCTCCAACCTTCTGCAACCTGTAGTTGCCGTCTATCTAGCACCGTATGTGCCGGAACACCCGTGTCCCCAATCTATGGGACAGGAGCCTACTGTTAGGAGGCCGCTCCCACAACCCACCTGTCTACTTTGGCTGTCAGGGCGAGAGTTTTATGCTTAACTGAAGCAACCCGTAACCTGCCCATGGTGTGGAGTGCACATATTTCTTAGCTATATTCTCACCTGTAGCCTACTTTCTAGGGCCTCCTGCCTGCTCCAGCGGAACGTGTCCACCCCCCCATGACAAGGCACCCCATGTTTTCCAACTTAACCTTAGGCATGCACCTGGGTGGCCCATGCCTGAAGGAGCACAAAAACCCCTTAGACTGAGAACCTGTGAACTGGGACCTCCCAGTTAATGTAGGGTCCACTTTCTGTAACCTGTATTTGCAGTACTTCTAGCACTGTATGTGGCTTAACACCTGTGTGCCCAAATTATGGGACAGCAGCCCACTTGTTAGGTGGCCTCTCCCACACCAGCCTGTCTACCTCTGCTATCAGGGCGAGAAGCTCCTATGCTTCACTGAAGTTTGCCCATGGGGCAGAGTGCACACATTTGCACAGTCCTCTTTTCTTGCTAGATCATGGTGAACTGGCATGTTAAACTACCGTTATGTAACCCTGAGCAAGTGTGTCCTCAAGCACTTCGCTTGTATCCTCTATTCCTTATGGGAATTTCACCAGTTTTTGTCCCCTCAGGTACTTCATTTACTTGCAATACAACACCTCCCGCCTTAATGTGCTACGTTGTAAGCGATTAGGTGCCTAACTTATATCTCTTCCCCTTGAAAAGATACCAGCCGTAGGGCCAAAGGCACCCATGGATTAACCTATTTACTGGTTCTTGCCACAGGGCACCCATCTGGTTGGTGATGCAAAACTTCCTACCTAGTCTAGCGTTGCAGACACACCACCTGTGTCCCATGAATCACCCTCCTGTGCAATAGTCATGCTGCTAAGGGGGCAATCACTTCAACATCCCTCCTATCCTGCCAGACTGTTGCCTGTTCAGTTTAATCTGTGGTGACTGCACCCAGACTTCTCAGGCAGCTTTAATGCTGACAATGGGAGCAGTTGCCGGCATAGAGGGAATCTCACGCTTGCGACTCACAACTACAGCGAATTTTAAATTAATATGATACTGAGTATCTGAATGAACTATGCACAGGTAATAGAAACTCTTACATGTGTGGTTTTTGTGAACAACAGGTGGATGGCCAGGATGTGTGGGGGGACCTCCCCCTACCAGTCTCTGCTGTAGTTTGTGGTGTAGGCTGAAATGTTCTTATGGAGCCTCAAGATTAAAGCTTGAAGCCATATGGTGCTTCGTGGGGACCCGGAATATCTGGCAAATGGAGGACCCCTGTGCCTGTACTATGCCCCTATGAGCTTTAGCATTGTAAGCCAACATGATACACCTTGTTCTGGAGCACCCCCACGCAACCGCCCCCTGTAGCTCAGTGGACAGGTGAAATTGTATCCCAAGCCTTCTAATGTATTGTTCACATGGTGAAAATTGGGGCTACTTATAATACCACTGGTGGTGGAGAGCTGGTGGAGTGCTGTGGACCTACAGCCAGCATCTCCCATGCTCCGTCAGGGTTTCCTTACCCCCAGTCCCGTACCCTTCTGGCCCCCCTAGGATTTAACAGAGTTGACCCCCCAACCTAGGTTGTGATGGCCTGCTCGCCACTGGCCCAATATGTGAGTACTATCAGGGACCTAAAGCTTTCTTCTATCTCAAGCAAGGAATGGCCACCTGCAGCGCTCAATCGCTCCCGAATAACATTGCCTTCCTGGCAAGTTTAGCAAAACTAAATTATTACTTGATGTCCAGTATGGGTCCAGCCCGACACTTAAAGACATGCTTGCTTCCTTGGTGTAGGTGATGCAGCCGGCATATACTATGCTAAGAGCACCTGTTCTGTGGACCCCTGACTGCTTGCCTGGCCTTCCTTTACGCCCAGGGATACCTCAGGCAACGCTTCAATTCCAAAATGATGGGACTGTACAAGAACTGTATTGAGTCCTCACCTGCACAAGGCACCCAACAGGCAAGTTGGCCCTCACTAACCTTGTGTTCTGGTGTCAGATTTGGGAAAGTGTTTCCCATGTTCTGTCAACTACTGTGCTATTGGAATGCTAAATATAAGGTGGGGATGCTAACCTGCCCTGAACTCAGCGGCCACAACAACCTGCACAAGCTTACGAAAACATCCGAGAAGCTGGACAACCAATCAAACCGTCCCCAACACCCTGGGGCCATGCCGCCATTCCTTGGCCTGTAACTATGCACAGATAATAGAAAACTTTTACACATTCAGTAAATGTGACATACTTGGACTTGTCCCTCAAACTTAAGCCAAGCACCCCTGGGTGAGGTTTGGCTCTCCCAAACTTCTGCTAATGTGTACCAGGGAGAAGACATGTCAGTGGGAATGGGGAGGGGAGGGGGGGGGGAACAGTATGACCCGCTACCTGCCCATTCTAGAATACTGGGAATGTCTGGTGTTCCTTACTACATCGTTGCCCCTTGTGCTCTAAACCAGTGTTTCCCCAACCTCTTAAGTACAGCGCACTTGTAAGGTGACAACTCCCACACTCGCCATACTGCCATGGCTAAAGGGCGGGTGCTTCTAGCTTAACTGAAGCAACATGCCCATACTTAGCGTCACCGACCAGACATTTTGGAGCTAAACTACGGCAGCAATTGAATGGTGTCAATCTGGTTTGCATATGTATGTCTAGTATGCAGACACGGAGTGCCCTGCTGTTTCGGCTGGGTTTAACCTGTTGCCTGCCCACCCTTACGGCCTATGGAAATTGTGCAAAACTCTTGCTTCCTACACTGCTGAGTGAGCCCACAGCATTTCACAACATTCCTATAAAATGTCAATTTCCGAATAATTGTGAATATGTTCACCCCATGGTATCTTAAACACTGAACAACATGGTTATTGTTGCCCAACTCAATGGTACTCATATCATTGACCTCTGAAGGATGCAGTGCTGAGTCCCCGCAGTGCCCCAGGACCTCACAGATTCCACACGTTAAGTGCTTGATTTGTAGAACCATACCAGGACAGACGCCAGTTCAGTTTGCACCACACATTGCTCCTGCCATGCTGCCAATCATAACATCACAGCTACTAACCCTGACACTTGTGCAACTATATGCCAGGGATCTCGTCAGGTGGCCACTTCGTTTTACACCACACATTGCTCCTGCCATGCTGCCAATCATAACATCACAGCTACTAACCCTGACACTTGTGCAACTATATGCCAGGGATCCCGACAGGCGGCCATTTTGTTTTACACCACACATTGCTCCTGCCATGCTGCCAATCATAACATCACAGCTACTAACCCTGACACTTGTGCAACGATATGCCAGGGATCTCGTCAGGTGGCCACTTTGTTTTACACCACACATTGCTCCTGCCATGCTGCCAATCATAACTGCAGAACTACTAACCCTGACACTTGTACAACTATATGCCAGGGATCCCGACAGGCGGCCACTTTGTTTTACACCACACATTGCTCCTGCCATGCTGCCAATCATAACAGCAGAGCTACTAACCCTGACACTTGTGCAACTATATGCCAGGGATCCCGACAGGCGGCCACTTCGTTTTACACCACACATTGCTCCTGCCGTGCTGCCAATCTACTAACCCTAACACTTGTGCAAGTGTGACAAAACTAGCTATTCCAGATCCCCAAAACTATACGAATGGCTTGTGCAGCAGGCAATAATAATTTTAATGTATTTTGAATTAATCCGTGCCTGTTGTGGTCATCTCTAAAATAGACAGACAGCGCCAACCAGTGGTGGACTGTCCCAAGCGCTGGTGTAACAATTAAGTAAAGGTGCCACGCACCAGAAACTGCTTGGTCAAATTTAGCACAGGTAAACTTGATGCTGTAATTTACCCTTAGTAGGCCATTGCAGCACTTAAAAGACAAAACAGTTTGTGCGAAGAACACGCAAACATGCAAGCAACAAGCTGCCAAGTGGCTGTTTATGGCAGCAGACATATTTCTTTTGGTGCACATGACCAGGAGGATGCTTCAGCCTTAAAGTTAAGCATCCGAAAAGATTTGACAAGCAGCATCCCTCCCCTTCCCCCAATCCAGAAGCACACCAAAGAAGGGAAGTAGGTAGCTCTAAGGGTGCTTATTATTTTGACAGAATGTCAAATGCAGACAGGTGTCACTACCTAGAATATCTGCACCATCAACGGTTTTTTTTTTTGCCAATACCCCTCACCTTCAAGGCCCGCCCATGCTTCTTTACGGACCAGACTGGCTGGAATCTATAACCCCTACTGGCCTTGCGATTTGATAACGCAGCCGCTGACTCTCTATCAGCTGCACTCCAAAAGGGCACCCTTGTGCTCTCTAATAGAGACAGCCTCTGGCTTGTTATTGCGGTCTGCCTCTTAGGCTTAATAAGAGGCGTCTAATACCTCGGAACAGCAACATCTGATTCCCTAAACATGAAAACTTACGGTTCAGTAGTCTACGCGAGACTGAAAGTCTCAGAGAAGCCTGCTCAGAGTCTGAGACTCCTTCACACTGTCAGATATCAATACGGTCATGCCAGCCGCATTTGACCTCCAAATACCGACACCTCTGAATCAGGAATGTAAACAGCATCGGCCTCGATGGCTGCAGGCGATAACTCCTACAAAGGCTTTCATTGCAGTGGTACTGGGACAATTTCAATGTGGGGGCTGGCCACCGACAACCATGTTTTGAGTTGAACTGCTGCCCAGCGGCATCCCGACTTAAATGCCTTGACTGTGTTGGTCATGCTGCCCATAAATATTTTGAGTTACGTGTAAATTATTTTGTACAGCAACCAAATTACCCTTTGTGACATCTTTGGTACTTTATACCTAGGCTGTCCGGAATTCGGTTTAAACCGAATCTAACCGACACTACCCTACCGGATGAAAATCAGCGCACTCGGTTTAAACCGAGTGTCACTGATTTTCATTGCTGTTGCACCACTTGGCCACTTGATGGAGCTAGGGAGCAAATGTTGCCATTCTATTACAATTTCGCGAGAATCTCCCCAATTTTAACCACGTATATAAATGAGGAAAAAAACGCTTTCTGTTAATTTAGATTAAAATGAGCCCTTGTTAAACACTACCGGAAGGTGGGCTTGTGCCAGGCGCGCACCACCCATTGGACTCAAAGGCCCCCCCGTCGCACATACAGCCGCACCCGAGCACTCCACAGGTCTTTAAAAGACCATTTGCAAGTTAATGAGGCCTCGCTGTTATTTCACCCCTTAAGAGCCCCTGCAGCTCTTAAGGCCACCCCCCCACCGAATGTGTGGACGGACTGACAGACTGTGGATGAAGGGTGTGCGGATGGAAGGACGGACAGGGACAGATCCGATAGAGGTTCATGCGCGGAGCGCCTACCGGCAGAGGTCCCTGCTGCCCTCGGGGTCCGGAGGAATGCATGAGGTGCGGCGGTCACTCCCACCGACGGTGCCCGCCTCCGGGGCAGGGGTCCCTCCGTGCGGCGGAGCAGAAGCGCCTGGAGCGTGGGAGGAGGGGCACGGGCAGAGAGAGGGGGCGCGTGGGGCACCAGCTTCCCCCAAACACGCTCTGCACTGCGAAGAAACAGACGGATCTCCCCCGTTTCTTTTATGTGTGTGTAGATGGAAGGCGCCTAGAGGCGAGCCTTGCCCATAGATGGAAGGCGCCTAGAGGCGAACAATGCGTATAGATGGAAGGCAGGCGCCTAGAGGCGGGCAGTGCGCATAGATGGAAGGCGCCTAGAGGCGAGCAGCCATCCTCCAATGGACAGGCAACGCATCCCGGGCTCCAGCAGTCCAGATCCGTGGGGTGGGCGCTCCTGGGTCACTTCGGGGGCAGGCGGTGGAGAGCAGGCGCATCCTGACCGGAGCAGCAGGGAAGAGAGTAAAGCCTCACCGGTGCCCTCGCTGGGTGCTGCCTGCCTTGCCCGGTCTTCTGCTCCTGCCTGCTGCCCTCCTTGCCTACTGCAGCTGCCCTTCCTGCAACAGCTGCCTGCCGTTGCAGACAGACACATTCATTTTGTTAGGCACGGGGAGATTAAGTTATTTGCCCAAAATCACAGGATGTTGAGTGTCCCTGCCGAGACTCGAACCGGTTCCCCAGCTTCGAGATCGGCCACTCTAGCCCTTAGGCCACATCCTCTCCCCTCGCTTCAGCTGCTCTGGTCCACTCACTCTCATCTTAGCATTGCTACCCCTAGCCCTTGGCGGATGTGAGGACCCTTGAAAAAGTAAAATAACAAAGCCATGCCTGCAACACAGCATACAACACTGACACTCTGCGTGGATAAAATATGTGTTGCAAGTCTCTTTTGAAAGCAATAATCTGCTGATCTGTTTACATCATATGCACTCTGTAATCTACTTGGTACACGTTGTTTGCAGCAGGCATATTAATCCTCTGCACTAACTTCACCTAAGTCAAAACCTCAACTTTACAAAACACTGACCTCTCTCCAGGAAGATAATTAATCACACGAGTTTTCTTGACATTTATGTGAAGTCTGGTAATTGCCGGCGGAAAGAAACGCTGCAGCAGGTTCAAAAGCTTAATAAACTTTCAAACACGGTGCCCCCAGGAAGCCAGCACCCGGTGCGGTGGCACCGGTCGCACCGCCCTAAAGCCGGCCCTGAGGTCCTGCCTCTGGCTCCATTTAAGGGCCCGGCATGGTCAGGTGGCTCGTCATTAATAAATAGGGCAGACGTGCTTTAAAATCTATAATAATGTTGCCCACGTTCAAGGCCTTGAGAAAGCGTGGGGCCTGGGGACCAATGACCTCCTGCCCCCCCCCTCCCCCCACCATCTGGCCGGCCCGCAGGTTACCAATGCCGACGTCGTGGTGTGCCAGTGAGAAGTGCTTGGAACTACCTGCAGTGTAACGTGCTAATTCTTCCAGCAATAGTCAGAATGGCGATGCAGGAGGTCTAGAAGAGGTGAAAAAACAACTAAGCCTCATTAACAAGCGAATGGTCTGTGAAGTACTGGGAGCAGGGGGGCGGCGGCTGTTTGTGTGCCCGAAGCTAATTCAGCCCGGGCTGACGGGGGAGAGGGGGGGGTGTGTATGCACTGACCGCAACCTGCCAGGCCAGTTCAAACTCTTGCATCCCTCCCTTTCTCTGCCTGCCATTGCGCTCCATGCTTCTGAAAGGCGATAAAAAAACACGTGAAGTTGCTTTCAAATGTCCGATCCTGCAGCAGCACACTTCCAAAGTCCATACATGACAGAAACCCGATTGAAGGCCCCATTCTCCCGATTATTATTTTTTTTTAAATCTCCCACTTTACTTTTCTGAAATGCTGGCATGTATGTTATTGTACCCTGCAGATGGGAAACCTATGACGTAGCATCAGTGCGGGCCTCTGGTGTGGTCATCAGAGCTCCAAGTGAGGCTGCCAGGGCTGGGCTCTGGATGAAGCCTGCATAACCCATGGAAGACCCCGGGTGATGCTTCAGTAGTTTGCGCAACAAAAAGGGACCCCAGGTTTCTAGCAGCACTGACAAGTGTGTGTGTGGGTGGGTGGAGCGGCACCCTGCTCCTCAGGCCGCCAGAATGGTATTTACAACTATGGCTTAAAAGATTCAGCCCCCCCCCCCGAATTTTTTTCTTACCCACCCCCCCCTGAAATTTGGCTCTAGTTGCGCCTCTGCTGTGCAAAGTTAGATTTAACCATAACTACAGAGGCACCAGTAAAGCCTCTAAATAGTATGTTTTTTGTGTGCGTGCGTGTTTATCAATAATATCTCCATGTAAATTCATTACATAGTGGTTGCAGCTTTTCTGTAGTAAAGGTTAGAACATGTAATCCGTAGGAAAAGTATTTTGGGTTTTGCAAAAAAACCTTTTTGTTTTTCCCCCCTTCTTAGAGCCCCTGCATCTCCATTCTGCCGATTGCTGGAAGAATCCCCCCCCCCCCGAAATTTGACTGTAGTTGCGCAACTGTGTCATTTAGTCGGTGGTTCTCAGTCCTAGAGGCCGTGAATGCAATTTTATCTATGTGGCGACCGTTTACTGATTTTTTGCTTAGTGATGATGCAAAAGGCAAGAAATGTGAGGATCTTCGGGTGCATATTATTGATAGCGATGTAAAAAAAAGTACATTGTACTGCATTCTTAGATTCCTACAGGAAAACATGACTGCTGTAGTGGACATAATCAAAAAACTAGAGTCAGAAAACACCCTGGTCTACCAAGTGTTCAGCATAATTGGTGTAGATGTCAAACATCTCCTCGAGAGTAGGCTAGGCGACACTTTTAGTGACTTTGGCACTGCAACATGTTCCCTGTTAGAATGCTTGCCACTTGGTAAGCAGAGAAGTGTTGAGGACCAATTCAGGAAATTTTATTTCACAATGCATGAGAAATGGCTAGCTATGATGCATAGAAATGTCCCTTCACCAACCATGGCGTTTGAAGCCAATGAAGCCTCACTTTGGTACTCTGCGCAAGTGTTAGATCCCTTCCGTAAAGGGGAATTTTCTCCAGATTTTGCGAAGTACAGCTTCATTTTTGACCGCTTTAACACCTCGGAGGGCATATGCACCCAGTTCAACGCATATGTCGCAGAACCTGGCCCAGAGAATGTCAACCTTGAGGTGCACCAGTACTGGCATGGAAAGCTACGTCAGTGGCCAGAGTTGGCAAATTGTGTACTGTCTGTTTTGGCGTTGCCAGTCTCAAGTGCCAATGTCGAGAGGGCCTTTTCCCAAATAAAAGTGTACATGGGTAGGAAAGAGAGAGCGCGAATGACCAAAGATTCACTGAAAAAATATTGTATGGTGTACTACAATAAATTCGACTTGTAAAAATGTATTTTAACCTCATATACACTGTACATAGACTGTCTATATTCCATGCACCAATTAAGAAAGCAAACAATAATAAAAGCAAAGCGCCCCATAAACACCGGTAAAACACAGTTTCAGTTGGTTTTTTTGGGGCGAAAATGAGTAACCACTGAAAAGCACTGTTTTTTTGAGGTTTTGAAATCACTGGAAAACACTGAAAAAACACCACCAGAATTCACCAAAAATAGAAACTGAAAACAGGAAAGCCTATTTATACCCATTAGCCCCCGCAATCCCCCAAGCCAAAACCTCAACCCGTCAACCAGCACACCGGGACCGACCCGGCACACAGCGCTATCCCCACATGTGGCAGCAAGCCCAGCTAGTCTCCCAAACGTGACGAGCGCCCAGAGCAGGGAGGTACCCCATTTTTTTTTTGTTGCATATTTATAAAGTGCGAACTCGACCCGAAGGTGTTGGAGCGCTTTACATGAGCACTGGTTACGTTACACATTGAGGTACGGGGAGATTAAGTGATTTGCCCAGAATCACAGGGTGTGGATGCGACCCCGAGGCTCGAACCCTGGTTTCCAGCACCAAAGTCGGCAGTCTAGCCGATGGACCACATCCCCTCCAAGATATGGCGGCAGCTGCATGGAATTAGCCTATAGATTCAGACAATCGAAAAATTCCCTCGTGTTGGCCACCACGCCTGGACAGACAAATTACTCACCCCAGCTTGGCCGAGTTGATGAGCTTGGCCCCGGGCCCCCTCGAGTCAGTCACGCGCCACCCGTTAGACCGTGCATGCTTCACTGGCACAGCGGACATCAATGGCACCGAGCGCAGCCAAGCTCTGGCTGAACCAGCAGACCCCCGCACTTTCACGGCCTCACGCCCGCGGCCCCTTCCCCGTCACCAGGAGTGCCGACACCTCCCGCACAGCCAGGGGCACCAGAGGCGGGCAACGCCGGCCGAGGCAGGACACTCCTCCTCCCGAGGGAATGTCGAGGCCGCGAGCGGGCCAGAATCCCCACAAGGGAGAAGAAAGAGTTTCGGAGAGAGTGCATGCTCCCGGGCAGACCCCGCAACCACCGGGGGACTCCCCTGCTCGTACACCGAATCGTCTGGTGCTATATCCTATGGCAGAAGCCATCCTGCAGGCATGGGATCCGACTGGAACACAACCGCCCCTACGCAAACGTTCCACAGAGACCCGCACTGTGACACCTCCTCCACAGGACACAGTCCTGGAATGACTCCCTGTTGCTTGGCACCAACTGGCTCGGGCGCCCTCCCCCAACCAGGAATGCCCACTGCACCGTGACCCTGCTGGCCGCAGCGTCCACACCACTGACCAGGCCAGGGCGGAGTCTCAGGCCTGCACAGCGGCTGCAAACAAATCATTCCGGATAGCAGATGTGTAATTGTTCCCAAACGATACTCACTTTCTCGATCTCACAAGGATGCATGGCGCCTCCGGGACTCGCCGAGGTCAAACACAATCCCCTCTCCAGGGTCGACTGTGACGCATAAGTCCACGAAGCTACCAGACCCGGTGGAATCCACAAAATCCAGAACGGGGGGAATCCAGAATGGGAGCCTAGCCCCCTCCCCCACAGCTCCTAGAACACAGACTCAACCAACGCGCAAGCGAGGTGCACAGCACGGGCCAAACCCACCGTCATTGGTTACCATCCCATTAGGGGTCGGATTTCACTAATAACCAGGGACCCATGAAACCCGCCGGCCTCTGCACACCCGATAACCATGGGACGGACTCAAAACCAGGGACACGAAGCCAGCCCACAAGGGGAAAACTTCTGAACGTTTCAATGTAACCTGAAGCACCACACCCCAATGGCCATGAGACAGGACATCAACCCCAGGTCACCCCCCAACAACAGGTAAGAGGCCGGGCAGTAGCAAGGCCGCGGGCCAACCTCCATGCCACTCGCACTGAACCAAACACGCCCCTCAACCCAATCGGTCGCATCCCTCTGCCCCAACATCAAGGCAAGCCAACCACGCTGATACCTTAAACTCGCGGGGCACCAGCTGACCCTCGACGGGCCGCCTATGCCTCCAACAAACCCGTCGGGCCTGGGCACCCAATATCCAATTAAAACACTTGTTAACATTGCGGGATTAGCTTTTCCAGTATCGTCTGCAGCGGCTCACTGGCTTCAGTATTCAGTATTGCAGTGTACCGCGACGTTTATTCCTTTTCCCAAGTTCACATATCGTAATCTTTTAGACCTTGCAATGTCAAATAACTCAGAAGTTGCAGCAAAGATAACGGCAGCTGTGGACCTGCAAGACGGAGGAACAAATAGTACTCATACTGACAACCCTGCTCTATTACGAGTCGAACGTCCGGTACCAGCCACGGAGCCAACACCACCCCCTTTCCCACACAACTCGGGACCCGGGAACCCAAGACCACCTGAAGCCCCCTGACCAGGAAACAACCAGGAGGTCGGAGCCACAGAGTCCCCAAAAGGGGAAAAGAGAGGGGAGGCTGTTAATCCCCTACAATGGCCCCTCCTAGCCCGCACTCACCGGAACCGACGCCGTGATCACTTAAACGATAGCCACCGTGATCATGCCCACATTACTGGCCACCCCCGTTACACCCGCCCCAGGCTGACTACGATGCCGCTCCCATGCGGCCCTTGTGCCTGCATAGTTGTTAGAGGGCCGGGCAGGGGAGACGGGGTAAGAGTGTTCTGTCTGCAAGAGACAGGGAGACCCCAGATGTACAAGGGGGTGGCCCTGGGCTGCTGGGCTGACTCACCGCACTCTCATGCTAGCCCATGGGTACTCACAAACTTTCTCTCTGGGGCCACATTTACAGTGTGGTTTATGGCCGAGGGCTGCACCGGTGGGGACGGGGGCAGTAGGGTGAGAGGGCGGGGCTAGAGCAACAAAAAAAACTATGCCCATGAGGTTGAACACAGGCCCCTGTAGCGGACGCCTTCATCCACTGAGCCACCAGACCCGGCATACACACATCTCTCTCTCTATTTATCTATCTCTCTCTCTTGCTCTGTCTCCCTCCCTCTCTCTAGCTCTCCCTCCTTCTCTCTATCTCTCCCTCCCTCTCTCTCTCCGTCTCCCTCCCTCTCTCTATCACTCTCTCTCTCCCTCTCTCCCTCCCTCTCTCTCTCTCTGTCTCCCTCTGTCTCACTCACTCTGCTTGTCTCCCTCTCTCTCTCTGTCTCCCTCCCTCTCTCTCTCTCTCTGTCTCCCTCTCTCTGTCTCCCTCCCTCTCTCTCCCTCTGTCTCCCTCCCTCTGTCTCCCTTTGTCTGTCTCTGTCTCCCTCCCTCTGTCTCCCTCTGTCTGTCTCTGTCTCCCTCCCTCTGTCTCCCTCTGTCTCACTCACTCTGCTTGTCTCCCTCTCTCTCTCTATCTCCCTCCATCTCTCTCTCTCTCTCTCTGTCTCCCTCCCTCTCTCTCCCTCTGTGTCCCTCCCTCTGTCTCCCTCTGTCTGTCTCTGTCTCCCTCCCTCTGTCTCCCTCTGTCTGTCTCTGTCTCCCTCCCTCTGTCTCCCTCTATCTGTCTCCCTCCCTCTCTCCCTCTGTCTCCCTCCTTCTGTCTCCCTCTGTCTGTCTCCCTCCCTCTGTCTCCCTCTCTCTGTCTCCCTCCCTCTCTCTCCCTCTGTCTCCCTCCTTCTGTCTCCCTCTGTCTGTCTCCCTCCCTCTGTCTGTCGCCCTCCTCCCTCTCTCCATCTCTCCCTCCCTCTCTCTCTCCATCTCCCTCCCTCTCTCTATCACTCTCTCCCTCTCTCCCTCCCTCTCTCCCTCTTTCTCTTTCTCCCTCTGTCTCACTGACTCTGCTTGTCTCTCTCTCTCTCTCTCTGTCTCCCTCCCTCTCTCTGTCTCCCTCCCTCTTTCTCTCTGTCTCCCTCTCTATGTCTCCCTCCTCTCTCCCTCTGTCTCCCTCCCTCTATCTCCCTCTGTCTGTCTATCTCCCTCTGTCTGTCTCCCTCCCCCCATCTCCCTCTCTCTGTCCCCATCTGTCTCCCTCTGTCTGTCTCCCTCTGTCACCTCACATGCTGCTCTCACTCCCTGCTGCCCTCCGCCACCTCACCCGCTGCTCTCACACCCTGCTGTCCTCGTCGCCCTCTGTCACCTCACCCCGCGTGTGTCACCCCGGACTGAGACTGCATCCCGGGCACACACACAGCTGCACCCGAGTACTTCACAGGTCTTTAAAAGACCATTCACTTGTTAATGAGGCTTTGTTGTATTTCACCTCTTCTTAGCGCCCCTGCATCTCCACTCAATCAGAGGGGAGATGCAGGGGCGCTAAGAAGAGGTGAAATACAACAAAGCCTCATTAACAAGTGAATGGTCTTTAAAAGAATCGCCCGGCCCCCATAGCTCCGCGCTGCTGCAACCGGCGGTGTTTGCTGACACTCTTTAAAAAAAAAAAAAAGCACAGGTACGATGTCTGCAAGGTCCGCGGGCCGCCACGGAAGGCTTGCCGGGCAGCTGGCGGCCCGCGAGCCGTACTATGAGTACCCGTGTGCTAGCCTGAAGAATTGTGCACAACGCGAACGACGGCATGTCTGGTACAAAGAGGACGCCAGAGAGGTGGGGTGGAGGTATAAGTACCCTCCCCCGACCTCTGTCCACCGGAAGTGATGCGCCTAGCGCGCCAAGGCGAAGGACTCCTTCCTGAGTCCAACCCTTGGCCAGTAGGGTGGACAGCCGCAGAGTAATTGGGGGCTGGCAGACAACTGGCACACAATGAACCCAGAGGGGAGAGCGTAGTGCCATTATTCGCATGTCCACATACGCAAATTAATTTGTTTTTCTGCGACCAGCGATAACAAGACATAATCCTGCTTTCCGTATATGTACGCAAAGTTACTTTGGATATCGGCCCTGCTAATATAATGAGGAATATGTATTCCCTAAATCCCAGTCTGGTGCCTCTCGATAATGCTTTGTACAAGGAATCATTTAGAACTGTAATCAGACAATCTTTGTTTTTTTAATGCATATTTATATAGCGCGAACTTGACCTGAAGGTACTTGAGCGTTTTAAACGAGCATAGGTTACGGTACACAAGGACACATTCAGGAGAGATTAAGTGATTTGCCCAGAATCACAGGATGTGGACGCAGACCCGAGGGTCGAACCCTGGTTTCCAACACCAAAGTCGGCAACCTAGCCGTCAGAGCACATCCTCCTCTTTTTCGCTGATAATGAACGTATAGCTAGTGATCTTCTAACATTGTACCGGAGGCCTTCAAGGTTTCAGTGAGAGCCCTGTGTTTGGAGATGATATATGTGGTAAGTAAGTTCCTAGAAAAGGAAATAGAATCCCCGGAGGACATGCTAACAACCTTAGTCATTGAAAATGGTAATGACGAAGCGCCCTCTGCTGACGCACACTAGGAAAACGTGTCTGGAATCCCCGGTTAGAGGGTGACTGCACCATGAAAAGGCGCATCGAGCAAGGAGACGTGGTGAAAGTGACAAGGCTGGCAGAATGCGTGCCTGGCTGATCAGACGCCCACTGCTGCGCTTCGAGCAGGCAACAATATCATTAACACTCAAGCAGACATTGACGTGGCCCTGCTTCATTACTGTTCTAATTTGTATGCACAGCCTGATATACAATGAGCAGAAAGGCGTAGGATGTATGTCGGTAATGCAGGGCTGAACAAGCTTGCCCCTGACTTTTAACCATGGCTGGACTCCCCAATATTAGTTCAGAAAAGCAGGCTGGCTATCAATATCTTAGCAGCAAACAGTGCTTAATTTGTATAAAACAAAAAAAAGAAAGTGTCAGGGCTCTGTAAGAGGCCACTGCAGCTTGCACCACACATTCCCCCTGCCATGCTGCCAATGACAGTACAACAAACTACTAACCCTCACACTCCTACAGGTGAGGCACACCGGCTATTTCAGGCCCCCAAACCTATAAGAACGGCTTGGACGGCTTGTAATAGTCATATTTAATGCATAATTAATTAATAATTAACAGTTGTTGTGGTCATCTCTAAATTGGACAGATACCACCACCTTGTGGCAGATTGACGATTAAGTGCCAGTGCCGAGCACCATAAGCCACTGGCTCAAATTAAGCACTGAGCAGGTACATCCCCTAGAAGCGATGGACAGCCATAAGAATTGTACACCACATACAGAGATACTTTGGCATTCCACCTATCAGAAGTATACTTGACTACTAAGGAGATACGCTTGATTCCCCCCACTATAAGGGAGGCAATTATAACTACCCTCGTGAAGCCCAGAAGGGACCCATTAGAGCGGGGCTCTACCTACCCAAATCCATGTTAGACATGGCTATAACATTTTAGCCAAGCTACTAGCTAACTGACTCTCCTCTCTAGTACCTGGGCTGAATCGTACCAATCAATTGGGGGTTATCCCCTGCAGAAACTACTCCCCGAACATATGTTGACTGTCTCACCTGCTCAACTCATTACTCGGAGCTTTGCAACCTGCAGTGGCTAAGATTGGCATGGAAAAGGCATTTTATACTTTAACTGGAAGTTTCTGCACGTTGTGATAGGAAATGGGATTTGGACCAGAATTCACAGAAAGGGTACGTTTATTGTACACTTGTCCAGTGGCAAGGGTCTGCAATGGTTGGACCATTTCTGAGGCCTGGGAGGTACAGAGGGATGTGAGGCAGGGATGTTGTCTCGCTTTATCTCATATACCTGAGGGACCCAATTGTGGACCTGCCCATAATTCTCAACCACTTGGATAGATCTGGTGCTCAATCAGGCCTTAAGCCCAATTAAAACAAAACATGTATCTTCCTGTTGAAGCCACAATCCTTAGATACAGATGTAAATCTCCCTGCTCTCCCGCTACAATGCAACCTGCAATCTATCAGATACTTGGAAATTTAGATATTTCGTAAGGATCAGGACAACATTGAAAGGAACATCAGTAAAATGTTGACGGTCATGAGGGAATCCATAACATTTTGGACCAAACTGCATTTCTCCAAACTGGTTGTCCTTCCCAGTTTCCTGTGTTTTTCCTCAACTGCCCCAGTGTGTAGGAAGCTGGCTTCTTATATGATATACCAAAATTAGGTATATCGTGCAAAGGTATTCCCTTATCAAGGGTTTGCTCTAGCAATCCTAAGGTGCTCTTCTAAGTGGTGGTGTGGTCGAGCAGCCTTAGGCTTATCAGAGAGGAGTGTTAGACATCTGCAGATACACAAAATAGTTAATAAATGATGCACATGACTCAAGAAAGAGATCCACACCAATTTATAAAAATAACACATATCTTCATATATGTTTAGGCACCAGAATCTATATGATCAGGTAAGTGCATTTTTCAAGAGAAATACTTTTATGTTTAAAAAGTTGACACCATGCAACTTTAAGAAGCTGCAATGTTATCCTATGGGAGGAAAAACAAGTACGGCATTCAGGTAGAGTACAGCGATTTATGAGACTAATCTTCTGGGCTTAAGGTGAGTATGGGACAAGGTCCAAGGAAGTACCAGCAGGTCACATCCAGCGGCACTAGGGTGGCCGGGTGTAGTGGTGCAACACAGCATCTGGTGCCCAATGTTAGTTAATGGGTATCGGTCTGCAGGAAAATAGGCTGCAAGCTTGGACTGGGACGTCAGTCGGGCTGACCCAACCAGAGGGTTCAAGTCTTGTGATGTTAGGGGAAATGGGGACAGTGGTGGTCCTCTTCTCCTCGGACCGAGGTGGCTGGGTGAAGAGGGTATTTCAGGGGTCAGCTTTCTTTGTCCGGCAGCACTTGTGGATAAGTGGGGACTACAAACAGAGGCTGCAGGTGACATTGGGGAGTTCATGAGGGATGAAACCAAAGTGGACTCTGACTCTTGAGGACTTGGGGACCATGCTGACACCGTTGGCCTATTCCGACTCGGGCTGGGGGACTCAGGTGCAGTGTAGCTTGGCGGCATTGGGTTTTGGCAGTTCCAAAGTCCTTGCAGTTCTACATTGGGTGCTTGCAGGAGAGCAGCTCCGCTGCTCCACGGGAGCCCCTGGTCTTTGTTGAAGACAGGGTTTAGATGCATGACAGCTTACAGGATGAGACAACTTTGGCGCTATTCAATGGGGAACAGCAGACAGGTCGGCAGGGCTGGTGCCATGTCAGTTGCTCTTCTTCAGTCTTTGCTTTCATGGTTCTTCAGTGTCCTTCTTCGTAGGTCAGCAGGATCTACCTTTCTGGTGCCAGGGGCTCCCCTAAATACTGATTTTAGGAGCATTAGAGGAGTTTAGGGTAGTAGTCAATGAGCTACCTACCCCTGGGGTGACTATGCCCCCTATACGACCACCTCCTGTATGAACTGCACATACCCTGTCCTAGAGATCCTAAGTTTGCCATCACCAAGGCGACTAACTTTGAAAAGTCGCCTCCACTTCAGGTAGCCCACCTTAGAGGTGGTACTAGCCTGAGGGTGGGCAGGCCTATCTGACAAGCTGATTTTCCTGCCTGCCTAGGTGCCAAAGGTCTCTGAACAAAGGGTTTCGGCTACCCTTCCTGTGAGAGAAGCCAGATTTGCTTACCAAAGGCAGTGGGCTCTTTGAAGCTCCCCTGCCTTGGAATGCTAATCTGCAAGTCATCCTGTGGAACGGGGTGTAAACACCTTCTGCCCAAGCAGGCTTTGTTTCTGACCTCCTGAGAGCAACGGCCCTCTCCCTTGAGGGTCAGAAACTTCTCTCTAGTGGCAGGCTGGTGATAACCAGTCAGTCAGCACACCAGCAGCTGGTAGGTTTTCAGGGGCACCTCTAAGTGCTCTGTGTGCAGGTATTAATAAATCCCACACTGGCATCATTATGGGTGTATTAATACCAGATGTTTTATACCAAACATGCATATTGTCAGTGAAGCCAAGATGTAGTTGGGGAACCTCGTTTTCACTTATGTCCAGCACATGTACTTAAAATGGCTTCCATGTTAACTTGTACTAGCAGCAATAGAGCTGATGAGCACAGGGGCATAACTGCTCATGCAGATATGTCCTCACATGTAGTATAGTGCAGGCGCGCAACACCCATTGGACTGAAAGGGCTTCAGCCCCCCGCCCCCGTCGTGTGTGGCAGCCCGGGAAGAGACAGCTTCCTGGGCACACACACTGCCGCACCCGAGCACTTCACAGGTCTTTAAAAGACCATTTGCATGTTAATGCGGCCTTGCTGTTGTTTCACCCCTTCTTAGAGCCCCTGCAGCTCCAATCTGCCTCTTGCTTAAAGATTCAGCTCCCCCCCGAAAAATTTTCTTAGCCCCCCCGAAATTTGGCTCTAGTTGCGCCTCTGGTATAGTGCACCATGCCTTAGGGCTGTAAGGCCTGTTGTTGGGGTGTATGCCATATCACATTTTCACTTTTGTCTGCCCCAAGACACACAGCCTGCAATGGCAGTCTGTATGTGTTTGGTGAGGGGGCCTGTTAGACCTGGCTCCTTAGCGTGAGTCTCCCTTCCACTTTTTTGTCGCTGTGCCTCATGTGTTTTGCTGGTGTTAGCTGCTCAGAGCACTGTGCCACTGCCAACCAGTGCCACAGTGCAAGTGCTCCCTATTTTAAATGTATATGTTGGTTGGATTCCATAATTGGCTTATTTGGTTTACTGTCAGACCTCAGTAAAGTGCACCAGGAGTGCCAGGGCTTGTACATACAAATGCTGCTGGTGGGCTTGCAGCACTGGTTGTGCCTCCCACAGAAGCCGCCTGGTAAAATGTATCTAAGGTCTGCCATTGCAGAGCCTCCGTGCAGTCTGGTACTGTCATGCTGACTGGGTAAGTGCACACACTTGCCAGTCCCTAAACCTTCCCTTAACTTCATATCAGTCACCCCTATGGTAGGCCCAAGGGCAGGGTGCATTGTAAGCATAAGGTAGGACAAGCCCTGATGTGTGTGGCATGTCCTAATAGTGAATTACAGCCATTTTCGTTTTTTACTATTGTAAGGCTACCTGTTCTCCATAGGCCAGAATGGGCTGTTAGAATTGTTACATTCTATGATCCTAACAGACCCAGGGAACATGGTAGAAATTCGAGTTTAGTATGCCTGAACTCAGAATAATAAAATACATCTTTTAGTAAAGTTTATTTTAATATTCTGTGTTTGCAAATACCACTTTTAGAAAGTTGGTATTTGCTTGCTTGACCATTTCAGCCCGCCTCTGCTATGATGTGTATCTGCCTGTCTGGTTGTGTGAGTGACAGGGCTGGGGAAACCCAGAGGGGCAGGGCTAGGCAGCCTGGTGGTGAATAGGAAGATTGGCAGTCAGATGGGTGGGAGGAGTACACCTGGGCTCTGAATAGGGTTGTGCTCTGCTACCACAATGCTGGCTCCACCTCCTGCGGAGCGGCTGATGTCTCTGCCCTGCACCCTGAATAGAAAGGCAGAGTCATGTCAACATAGTGCTCAAGAACTGGTTTGGACTGGGCAAAGGCCCCTCAACCCCAGAGGAACAAATGAATTAGGGGTATAAGTATTGGGACCCTGCCCCCAAGAAATTAGATCCTGCTGAAACAAGAAGAACCTCTGCCAGAGGAGAAGGAACTGGGAAAGCTGTAGGAGGAGTAACTGTCCCTGACCTGGGGGATTGGCCTGCAGTGGTTGCCTTGCTGCTGAAGGAGAGGAGAAAGACTACTAAAGACTTTGCTTCAACTTGTGCTTTGAAAAGATCTCCAAGGGCTTGAACTGAGCTTGCCACCTGAACGAAGTCCCAGGACCAGTGGACTTCACCCCCAGCTGCCCAGAGTCTTTTGGAAGTGCCTGCTGCTGTTGTTGGGCCTTCTGAGGGACTGCGTGTCGCAAGGAGCTGGAAGCGCGACGCAAGGAAGAGAAGCGTGCCGCCGTCGGAGCCGCTGTCGTCGCATCTCGCAAAGAGTGTCGCCGCTGCAGCATCACATAGAGCGGAAGCGTCTCGCATCATTCCGGAAGTGTCTCGCAACGCCGAAGAAGCGTGTCGCCATCGCAGCCATCGTAGCTGTCGCATTGCACCGCATCGAGAGGAGAGTCTCGCATCGAGGAGGAAGCGTGTCGCCATCGCAGCCATCGTAGTTGTCACATTGCACCGCAACCAGAAAAGCGCCTCGCATCCACGGAGAAGCGCGCCGCCGTCGGAGCCGCTATCGTCGCATCTCGCAGAAGGGGTGTCGCCGCTGCAGCATCGCATCGAGCGGAAGCGTCTCGCAACGTCGGAGAAGAGTTCCGCTGCCAAGGCCGCTGTCGTCGCATCTCGTCAAGGGTGACGCCGCTGTAGCTGACGCATCGAGTCGAGCCTTCTCGCAACATCGGAGAAGCGTAATGCATCTGGAAGATCCCGTCTTTATTTCTTTTGCACCAAGAACTTCAACGCATCTGCATCGCTGCAACACTTTTGTTGCCCTGCGTGTCGCATCTAAGGTACATTGACTTAAAGTGTCGCATTTAAGAACTTAAGAGAAATTAAGCAATCTTCTACCAACTAAGCAACCGTATTGTGTATTTTTAATCGTTCAATGGTCTTGTGATAATCCTATATAAAGAATCCTTATTTTTAATATAAATACCTGTGTGGTGTCCATTTGTAGTGTTGTCACTTGGTTACTGTATGTGTTCACAAATGCTTAACCTATAACGCTCTGAGATAAGCCTTGTCTGCTCACGCCAAGCTACCTAGAGGGTGAGCAAGGGGTTGTTTTAGGAGTGTAACCCCTTACCCTGACTAGAGGAAAGGTTCCCTGCTTGTCACAAGTACCTACCTGTGCCAACCAGAGAACCCGGATTCTAACATTGGTGGTCAGCGGTGAGGATTCTGGACTTGCATTTGTGACTCATGTACAGTGATTGGTGAACACTACTTAGTGAGTGCAGACCTTAAACGCAACCAATACTTGTTGGTAGATTTCTTTTTGGGACTTTCTATTTTTAAGTACTGCCAAACTTAACCATGGTGGAGAAAGCAGCATCCGTAGTCTCTGTGAATACCGAATGGGAATGGGAAGAAGAGAAATTGGAAAACTACACTGCCAAGCAGCTGAAATCCTTTTGCAAAAAGTTTAAAGTTTCTACAACTGGATGTAAAAACAAGGCAGAGTTCTACAAGGCGCTGAGGGCCTGGGTAGAAGCAAGGACTACCATGGAGGATGATAATGCAGAGGAGCAGCTGGATGGGCCAGTGGGCTCAAGAGGAAGGAGGACCCCTTCCCCTGCTGGTAGCAGTGTTTCTAACCACAGTCTATCTCCAGAGGATCTGGCAGATAGAAAAGAGTGTAGGATGCATGAATTAGAGCTGGCCAAGCTCAAGTTAAGTGGGCAGTTAGAATTGGAAATGCAGAGTAGAAAGTTTGCCCTGGAAGAAAAGAAGCTACAATATGAACATGAAAAGGTTTTGAGGGAGATGGAGCTGAAAGCCCAGAGTCTAGAAAAGGCTCCCTCTGGTGGCAGCACACCGTCAGTGCAGACAGAGTCAAGGGTATACATACCCAAGGATGTGGTTAAGGAATTCTTCAAGAATGATGACATAGGGCAGTGGTTTAAGGCCTATGAGATAGCCATGTCTTCCCACCGGGTCCCTGAGAAAGATTGGGGAGCAGGGTTGTGGGGACGTTTCCTTAGTGAGGGGCGGGATACACTGCTGGATTTGCCTTCAGATGATTATAATTCCTATCCCCATATGAAGGCTGCTTTGATGTCTAGATATGGGTTGACCCCTGAGTTGTATAGGCAAAGGTTCAGGGGTTGCACCAAGATTCCAAACAGTACGTATGGTGAGTATGTGACTTTTTTTTGCAGAGCACTGGATGGTTGGGTAAAGGGTAGCAAAGTTAATGATTTTCAAGGGCTTCTTGATTTAATGGCATGGGAGCACTTGTCTATTAATTGTTTTCCTGAGCTACGCCAGCACCTGCTTGATAGTAGGCTGACTAACCCTAGGAAGCTTGCTGAGGAGGCAGACCGCTGGGTCAGTACCAGGGTCCATAAGGGTTAAGTGGGAGATTCCGCCAAAGGTGGGCAGGGTCCCCAGCAGAAGAGTGGGGGGGGGAACAAGGGTAAACAGAGGGAGTTCCAGAAGAGGCCCCAAAGTAATCCCCAAGGGAACCAAGGGAAAGGTTCCCAGCCTCCCCCACCACAGAAACCGACCGTGGCCCCGACAGGTACACCTGTTCAGAAGGGGCCCATCAGATGTTACAAGTGTGGTAATATGGGGCATTTTGCCTCTGATGTGAAGTGTCCATTATTTGGTAAACCAGCACCCACTGGTGCTCCGTCCCGGCAGGTGACTAGTGTAGCCCTGGGGGAGGAGATGGATGTCCAAGGTGGGTGGGGTCCCACAGAGATGTCCCTTGTCTCATAGGAGACCGTGAAGTGGTCCCCCAAACCCAGCTGCCTGAGAACACTAAAAAATACAGGCAGTGGGTGACCATAAATGGCCATAGGGTTGAAGCTCTCAGAGACATAGGAGCCAGTGTGACGGCTGTCAAGCGCCACCTGGTGTCTCAGGAGCAGGTTGTCCCAGGAGCATTCTATCCGGTTGTTGCCGCCGACAACACCGAGAGTCACTGCCCAGTGGCTCAGGTTCCCTTTGAGTGGGGGGGGGGGTCTCTGGTACTCTTCAGGTAGCTGTGAGGCCCGCCATGCCTGTAGACTGTCTGTTAGGGAACGACTTGGAGAGCTCACCTTGGGCTAAGGTGTAGCAGAGTGCTCACCTGGAGATGTTGGGTATGCCGGATTGGGCATGTGTCACCACACGGTCCATGGCAGCGAGTAGAGGTACTCAAGAGGTCCTGGAGCCTGAGAGGGAGGCCCAGGGACCGGCCTTAAAGAGAAGGAGCAGGGGGCGCGGGAAACCGGCCCCTGAAGTTCACACGGTCCAAGAGGGAGCAGACCTTGAGGGGGATGCCCTGGAACCTACAGGGGAACAGATAGCTGAACTGGGGGACCTGCCTGAGCTGACCCATTGGCAGCAAGAAGGAGGACCCTCCAGGGAAGAGTTCTGCAGGGAGCAGAAAGAATGCCCTTCTCTTGTGGGTATGCGGCAGCAGGCTGCAGACCAGGCCAACGGTGATCAGTCCGGAACACATTTCATTTACTGGGAGAACGACCTCCTGTATTCTGAGCCTAAGGTTGCTGAGCCTGGGTCAGCCCGTTTGCTGGTGGTACCCCAGCGCTTCAGAGCCTTCCTACTGGGGCTGGCTCACGATGTACCCTTAGCAGGACATTTGGGGCAGGACAAGACCTTTGAAAGGCTTGTCACCCACTTCTTTTGGCCCCAAATGCACAGTAGTTCAGATACTCACTGCAGAACATGCCAAACTTGCCAGGCAAGTGGGAAGAGTGGAAGGAAGCAGAAGGCTCCACTCCAACCATTCCCTGTGGTCGGTACCCCATTCCAGCAAGTGGGGATTGACATTGTAGGGCCACTGGACCCCAGGACAGCGATGGGCAATAGGTTCATCCTGGTCCTGGTGGACCATGCCACCCGGTACCCGGAAGCCATCCCTCTGAGGACAGTGACGGCCCCCGTGGTGGGACGTGCACTGATGGGAATTTTCTCACGAGTGGGATTCCCTCTAGAGGTGGTGTCTGACCGAGATACCAATTTCATATCTAAATATATGAAATCCCTTTGGCAAGAGTGTGGTGTAACCTACAAGTTCACCACACCTTACCACCCCCAAGGAAACGGGTTGGTTGAGAGATTCAACCAAACCCTCAAAGGCATGTTAATGGGCCTGGAAGGACCCATGAGGCGTAAGTGGGACGTCCTCTTACCATGCCTTCTCTTTGCTTACAGAGAGGTGCCACAGAAGTCTCTAGGGTTCAGTCCCTTTGAGCTTCTGTACGGACACCCAGTGAGAGGACCTCTAAGTCTGGTCAAGGAAGGCTGGGAGCAATCTCCCAGGAAACCTTCCCAGAATGTATATAGTTACATGCTGGCCTTCAGAAACCAGACTCGGCGTTTCATGGAACATGCTGAGGCAAACCTGGAAGCCAGCCAGGAGGAGATGAAGCGGTGGTACGACCAGAATGCCACTCTGGTAGAGCTTCAGCCTGGACAGAAGGTATGGGTCTTGGCCCCTGTTGAGCCCTGTGCGCTCCAGGATAAGTGGACCGGTCCCTTTGAGGTGGTGGAGCGCAAGAGTCCGGTTACCTATCTGGTGGACCTGAAGTCTCCTAGGAACCCCTTAAGGGTCCTACATGTCAACCGCCTCAAGCCCCACTTGGAGAAGTCCCAAGTGGGCATGCTCTTGGCGACAGATGCTGGGATGGAGGAGGAGACCGAGCCTCTTCCTGACCTCCTGTCAGTCAAGGAGCAAGATGGGTCAGTGGATGATGTCATCCTCTCTTCCACCCTGACCCCTGAGCAACAGAATGATTGTCGCCAGCTGCTGGGACAATTTTCTGACCTGTTTTCCCTGGTTCCCAGTGTCACGGATTGGTGTGTCCATGATGTGGACACTGGGGATAGCACACCTGTGAGGCACAAGGCCTACAGGGTGACTGACAGGGTAAGGGCCTGCATCAAGGAAGAGGTCTCCAAGATGTTTGCCCTTGGGGTAATTGAGTCCTCAAGCAGTCCTTGGGCCAGCCCAGTGGTCTTGGTCCCAAAGGCTGCAGCGCCGGGAGCCACACCCGAACTCCGGTTCTGTGTGGACTACAGAGGACTTAATTCGGTCACCAGGACTGATGCACACCCCATCTCCAGAGCTGAGGAGCTCATAGATCCGCTAGGAGCTTCCCACTACCTCAGCACGTTTGATCTAACGTCTGGGTATTAGCAGATCGCCTTGACCGAGGGGGCCAAAGAGAGGTCAGCATTTTCCACCCCTGATGGGCATTAGCAGTTCCGGGTTATGCCCTTTGAATGAAAAATGCCCCTGCCACCTTCCAGAGGTTGGTCAACCAGGTGTTGGTTGGGCTGGATTCGTTCAGTGCAGCATACCTGGATGACATCGTAGTGTTCAGCTCCACGTGGGAGGAACACCTGCGCCACCTCTGGGAAGTGTTGATGGCGCTGCGGAGGGCAGGCCTCACGATCAAGGCGAGTAAGTGCCAGATCGGGCAGGGTTCAGTGGTGTACTTGGGGCACCAAGTTGGGAGTGGCCAGGTGGCACCCCTTCAACCCAAGATAGAAACCATCCTGAATTGGGAGTCGCCCAAAACCCAGACGGAGGTGAGAGCCTTCCTAGGTCTCACCGGGTACTACAGGAGGTTTGTCAAGGGGTATGGCAACATTGTTGCCCCCTTGACAGCGCTGACTTCAAGGAAGCAGCCCAGGAAGGTGATCTGGACTGACACCTGTCAGAAATCTTTTGAGGCCCTGAAAGCTGCTATGTGCACGGCGCCCGTGCTTTTGGCTTCCAACTTCTCCAAAGAGTTTATCGTTCAGACAGACGCTTCAGAGCATGGTGTGGGGGCTGTTCTTTCACAGATTAATGAAGAGGGCCTAGATCAACCTGTAGCCTTTATTAGCAGGAGGTTACTTCCACGGGAACAGAGATGGAGTGCTATTGAGCGTGAGGCATTTGCTGTGGTCTGGGCGCTGAAGGAGCTAAGACCCTACCTGTTTGGCTCTCACTTCCGGGTTCAGACAGACCACAGGCCCCTCAGATGGTTGATGCATATGAGGGGTGAAAATCCAAAGCTGTTGAGGTGGTCCATTTCCCTACAGGGTATGGATTTCACGGTGGAACATCGCCCTGGTACAGATCACGCCAATGCTGACGGTCTGTCCAGATTTTTCCGCCTTAGTGATGAAGAACTCCCTGATTTAGGGTAGTTCTCCCCCCTTTTCAGCTGGAGGGGACACGTGTTAGACCTGGCACCTTGGCGTGAGTCTCCCTTCCACTTTTTTGTCGCCACATGTGTTTTGCTGGTGTTAGCTGCTCAGAGCACTGTGCCACTGCCAACCAGTGCCACAGTGCAAGTGCTCCCTATTTAAAATGTATATGTTGGTTGGATTCCATGATTGGCTTATTTGGTTTACTGTCAGACCTCAGTAAAGTGCACCAGGAGTGCCAGGGCTTGTAAATACAAATGCTGCTGGTGGGCTTGCAGCACTGGTTGTGCCTCCCACAGAAGCGGCCTGGTAAAATGTATCTAAGGTCTGCCATTGCAGAGCCTGCGTGCAGTCTGGTACTGTCATGCTGACTGGGTAAATGCACACACTAGCCAGTCCCTAAACCTTCCCTTAACTTCATATCAGTCACCCCTATGGTAGGCCCAAGGGCAGGGTGCATTGTAAGCATAAGGTAGGACAAGCCCTGATGTGTGTGGCATGTCCTAATAGTGAATTACAGCCATTTTTGTTTTTCACTATTGTAAGGCTACCTGTTCTCCATAGGCCAGAATGGGCTGTTAGAATTGATACATTCTATGATCCTAACAGACCCAGGGAACATGGTAGAAATTCGAGTTTAGTATGCCTGAACTCAGAATAATAAAATACATCTTTTAGTAAAGTTTATTTTAATATTCTGTGTTTGCAAATACCACTTTTAGAAAGTTGGTATTTGCTTGCTTGACCATTTCAGCCCGCCTCTGCTATGATGTGTATCTGCCTGTCTGGTTGTGTGAGTGACAGGGCTGGGGAAACCCAGAGGGGCAGGGCTAGGCAGCCTGGTGGTGAATAGGAAGATTGGCAGTCAGATGGGTGGGAGGAGTACACCTGGGCTCTGAATAGGGTTGTGCTCTGCTACCACAATGCTGGCTCCACCTCCTGCGGAGCGGCTGATGTCTCTGCCCTGCACCCTGAATAGAAAGGCAGAGTCATGTCAACAGAGTGCTCAAGAACTGGTTTGGACTGGGCAAAGGCCCCTCAACCCCAGAGGAACAAATGAATTAGGGGTATAAGTATTGGGACCCTGCCCCCAAGAAATTAGATCCTGCTGAAACAAGAAGAACCTCTGCCAGAGGAGAAGGAACTGGGAAAGCTGTAGGAGGAGTAACTGTCCCTGACCTGGGGGATTGGCCTGCAGTGGTTGCCTTGCTGCTGAAGGAGAGGAGAAAGACTACTAAAGACTTTGCTTCAACTTGTGCTTTGAAAAGATCTCCAAGGGCTTGAACTGAGCTTGCCACCTGAACGAAGTCCCAGGACCAGTGGACTTCACCCCCAGCTGCCCAGAGTCTTTTGGAAGTGCCTGCTGCTGTTGTTGGGCCTTCTGAGGGACTGCGTGTCGCAAGGAGCTGGAAGCGCGACGCAAGGAAGAGAAGCGTGCCGCCGTCGGAGCCGCTGTCGTCGCATCTCGCAAAGAGTGTCGCCGCTGCAGCATCACATAGAGCGGAAGCGTCTCGCATCATTCCGGAAGTGTCTCGCAACGCCGAAGAAGCGTGTCGCCATCGCAGCCATCGTAGCTGTCGCATTGCACCGCATCGAGAGGAGAGTCTCGCATCGAGGAGGAAGCGTGTCGCCATCGCAGCCATCGTAGTTGTCGCATTGCACCGCAACCAGAAAAGCGCCTCGCATCCACGGAGAAGCGCGCCGCCGTCGGAGCCGCTATCGTCGCATCTCGCAGAAGGGGTGTCGCCGCTGCAGCATCGCATCGAGCGGAAGCGTCTCGCAACGTCGGAGAAGAGTTCCGCTGCCAAGGCCGCTGTCGTCGCATCTCGTCAAGGGTGACGCCGCTGTAGCTGACGCATCGAGTCGAGCCTTCTCGCAACATCGGAGAAGCGTAATGCATCTGGAAGATCCCGTCTTTATTTCTTTTGCACCAAGAACTTCAACGCATCTGCATCGCTGCAACACTTTTGTTGCCCTGCGTGTCGCATCTAAGGTACATTGACTTAAAGTGTCGCATTTAAGAACTTAAGAGAAATTAAGCAATCTTCTACCAACTAAGCAACCGTATTGTGTATTTTTAATCGTTCAATGGTCTTGTGATAATCCTATATAAAGAATCCTTATTTTTAATATAAATACCTGTGTGGTGTCCATTTGTAGTGTTGTCACTTGGTTACTGTATGTGTTCACAAATGCTTAACCTATAACGCTCTGAGATAAGCCTTGTCTGCTCACGCCAAGCTACCTAGAGGGTGAGCAAGGGGTTGTTTTAGGAGTGTAACCCCTTACCCTGACTAGAGGAAAGGTTCCCTGCTTGTCACAAGTACCTACCTGTGCCAACCAGAGAACCCGGATTCTAACATTGGTGGTCAGCGGTGAGGATTCTGGACTTGCATTTGTGACTCATGTACAGTGATTGGTGAACACTACTTAGTGAGTGCAGACCTTAAACGCAACCAATACTTGTTGGTAGATTTCTTTTTGGGACTTTCTATTTTTAAGTACTGCCAAACTTAACCATGGTGGAGAAAGCAGCATCCGTAGTCTCTGTGAATACCGAATGGGAATGGGAAGAAGAGAAATTGGAAAACTACACTGCCAAGCAGCTGAAATCCTTTTGCAAAAAGTTTAAAGTTTCTACAACTGGATGTAAAAACAAGGCAGAGTTCTACAAGGCGCTGAGGGCCTGGGTAGAAGCAAGGACTACCATGGAGGATGATAATGCAGAGGAGCAGCTGGATGGGCCAGTGGGCTCAAGAGGAAGGAGGACCCCTTCCCCTGCTGGTAGCAGTGTTTCTAACCACAGTCTATCTCCAGAGGATCTGGCAGATAGAAAAGAGTGTAGGATGCATGAATTAGAGCTGGCCAAGCTCAAGTTAAGTGGGCAGTTAGAATTGGAAATGCAGAGTAGAAAGTTTGCCCTGGAAGAAAAGAAGCTACAATATGAACATGAAAAGGTTTTGAGGGAGATGGAGCTGAAAGCCCAGAGTCTAGAAAAGGCTCCCTCTGGTGGCAGCACACCGTCAGTGCAGACAGAGTCAAGGGTATACATACCCAAGGATGTGGTTAAGGAATTCTTCAAGAATGATGACATAGGGCAGTGGTTTAAGGCCTATGAGATAGCCATGTCTTCCCACCGGGTCCCTGAGAAAGATTGGGGAGTGGGGTTGTGGGGACGTTTCCTTAGTGAGGGGCGGGATACACTGCTGGATTTGCCTTCAGATGATTATAATTCCTATCCCCATATGAAGGCTGCTTTGATGTCTAGATATGGGTTGACCCCTGAGTTGTATAGGCAAAGGTTCAGGGGTTGCACCAAGATTCCAAACAGTACGTATGGTGAGTATGTGACTTTTTTTTGCAGAGCACTGGATGGTTGGGTAAAGGGTAGCAAAGTTAATGATTTTCAAGGGCTTCTTGATTTAATGGCATGGGAGCACTTGTCTATTAATTGTTTTCCTGAGCTACGCCAGCACCTGCTTGATAGTAGGCTGACTAACCCTAGGAAGCTTGCTGAGGAGGCAGACCGCTGGGTCAGTACCAGGGTCCATAAGGGTTAAGTGGGAGATTCCGCCAAAGGTGGGCAGGGTCCCCAGCAGAAGAGTGGGGGGGGGAACAAGGGTAAACAGAGGGAGTTCCAGAAGAGGCCCCAAAGTAATCCCCAAGGGAACCAAGGGAAAGGTTCCCAGCCTCCCCCACCACAGAAACCGACCGTGGCCCCGACAGGTACACCTGTTCAGAAGGGGCCCATCAGATGTTACAAGTGTGGTAATATGGGGCATTTTGCCTCTGATGTGAAGTGTCCATTATTTGGTAAACCAGCACCCACTGGTGCTCCGTCCCGGCAGGTGACTAGTGTAGCCCTGGGGGAGGAGATGGATGTCCAAGGTGGGTGGGGTCCCACAGAGATGTCCCTTGTCTCATAGGAGACCGTGAAGTGGTCCCCCAAACCCAGCTGCCTGAGAACACTAAAAAATACAGGCAGTGGGTGACCATAAATGGCCATAGGGTTGAAGCTCTCAGAGACATAGGAGCCAGTGTGACGGCTGTCAAGCGCCACCTGGTGTCTCAGGAGCAGGTTGTCCCAGGAGCATTCTATCCGGTTGTTGCCGCCGACAACACCGAGAGTCACTGCCCAGTGGCTCAGGTTCCCTTTGAGTGGGGGGGGGGGTCTCTGGTACTCTTCAGGTAGCTGTGAGGCCCGCCATTCCTGTAGACTGTCTGTTAGGGAACGACTTGGAGAGCTCACCTTGGGCTAAGGTGTAGCAGAGTGCTCACCTGGAGATGTTGGGTATGCCGGATTGGGCATGTGTCACCACACGGTCCATGGCAGCGAGTAGAGGTACTCAAGAGGTCCTGGAGCCTGAGAGGGAGGCCCAGGGACCGGCCTTAAAGAGAAGGAGCAGGGGGCGCGGGAAACCGGCCCCTGAAGTTCACACGGTCCAAGAGGGAGCAGACCTTGAGGGGGATGCCCTGGAACCTACAGGGGAACAGATAGCTGAACTGGGGGACCTGCCTGAGCTGACCCATTGGCAGCAAGAAGGAGGACCCTCCAGGGAAGAGTTCTGCAGGGAGCAGAAAGAATGCCCTTCTCTTGTGGGTATGCGGCAGCAGGCTGCAGACCAGGCCAACGGTGATCAGTCCGGAACACATTTCATTTACTGGGAGAACGACCTCCTGTATTCTGAGCCTAAGGTTGCTGAGCCTGGGTCAGCCCGTTTGCTGGTGGTACCCCAGCGCTTCAGAGCCTTCCTACTGGGGCTGGCTCACGATGTACCCTTAGCAGGACATTTGGGGCAGGACAAGACCTCTGAAAGGCTTGTCACCCACTTCTTTTGGCCCCAAATGCACAGTAGTTCAGATACTCACTGCAGAACATGCCAAACTTGCCAGGCAAGTGGGAAGAGTGGAAGGAAGCAGAAGGCTCCACTCCAACCATTCCCTGTGGTCGGTACCCCATTCCAGCAAGTGGGGATTGACATTGTAGGGCCACTGGACCCCAGGACAGCGATGGGCAATAGGTTCATCCTGGTCCTGGTGGACCATGCCACCCGGTACCCGGAAGCCATCCCTCTGAGGACAGTGACGGCCCCCGTGGTGGGACGTGCACTGATGGGAATTTTCTCACGAGTGGGATTCCCTCTAGAGGTGGTGTCTGACCGAGATACCAATTTCATATCTAAATATATGAAATCCCTTTGGCAAGAGTGTGGTGTAACCTACAAGTTCACCACACCTTACCACCCCCAAGGAAACGGGTTGGTTGAGAGATTCAACCAAACCCTCAAAGGCATGTTAATGGGCCTGGAAGGACCCATGAGGCGTAAGTGGGACGTCCTCTTACCATGCCTTCTCTTTGCTTACAGAGAGGTGCCACAGAAGTCTCTAGGGTTCAGTCCCTTTGAGCTTCTGTACGGACACCCAGTGAGAGGACCTCTAAGTCTGGTCAAGGAAGGCTGGGAGCAATCTCCCAGGAAACCTTCCCAGAATGTATATAGTTACATGCTGGCCTTCAGAAACCAGACTCGGCGTTTCATGGAACATGCTGAGGCAAACCTGGAAGCCAGCCAGGAGGAGATGAAGCGGTGGTACGACCAGAATGCCACTCTGGTAGAGCTTCAGCCTGGACAGAAGGTATGGGTCTTGGCCCCTGTTGAGCCCTGTGCGCTCCAGGATAAGTGGACCGGTCCCTTTGAGGTGGTGGAGCGCAAGAGTCCGGTTACCTATCTGGTGGACCTGAAGTCTCCTAGGAACCCCTTAAGGGTCCTACATGTCAACCGCCTCAAGCCCCACTTGGAGAAGTCCCAAGTGGGCATGCTCTTGGCGACAGATGCTGGGATGGAGGAGGAGACCGAGCCTCTTCCTGACCTCCTGTCAGTCAAGGAGCAAGATGGGTCAGTGGATGATGTCATCCTCTCTTCCACCCTGACCCCTGAGCAACAGAATGATTGTCGCCAGCTGCTGGGACAATTTTCTGACCTGTTTTCCCTGGTTCCCAGTGTCACGGATTGGTGTGTCCATGATGTGGACACTGGGGATAGCACACCTGTGAGGCACAAGGCCTACAGGGTGACTGACAGGGTAAGGGCCTGCATCAAGGAAGAGGTCTCCAAGATGTTTGCCCTTGGGGTAATTGAGTCCTCAAGCAGTCCTTGGGCCAGCCCAGTGGTCTTGGTCCCAAAGGCTGCAGCGCCGGGAGCCACACCCGAACTCCGGTTCTGTGTGGACTACAGAGGACTTAATTCGGTCACCAGGACTGATGCACACCCCATCTCCAGAGCTGAGGAGCTCATAGATCCGCTAGGAGCTTCCCACTACCTCAGCACGTTTGATCTAACGTCTGGGTATTAGCAGATCGCCTTGACCGAGGGGGCCAAAGAGAGGTCAGCATTTTCCACCCCTGATGGGCATTAGCAGTTCCGGGTTATGCCCTTTGAATGAAAAATGCCCCTGCCACCTTCCAGAGGTTGGTCAACCAGGTGTTGGTTGGGCTGGATTCGTTCAGTGCAGCATACCTGGATGACATCGTAGTGTTCAGCTCCACGTGGGAGGAACACCTGCGCCACCTCTGGGAAGTGTTGATGGCGCTGCGGAGGGCAGGCCTCACGATCAAGGCGAGTAAGTGCCAGATCGGGCAGGGTTCAGTGGTGTACTTGGGGCACCAAGTTGGGAGTGGCCAGGTGGCACCCCTTCAACCCAAGATAGAAACCATCCTGAATTGGGAGTCGCCCAAAACCCAGACGGAGGTGAGAGCCTTCCTAGGTCTCACCGGGTACTACAGGAGGTTTGTCAAGGGGTATGGCAACATTGTTGCCCCCTTGACAGCGCTGACTTCAAGGAAGCAGCCCAGGAAGGTGATCTGGACTGACACCTGTCAGAAATCTTTTGAGGCCCTGAAAGCTGCTATGTGCACGGCGCCCGTGCTTTTGGCTTCCAACTTCTCCAAAGAGTTTATCGTTCAGACAGACGCTTCAGAGCATGGTGTGGGGGCTGTTCTTTCACAGATTAATGAAGAGGGCCTAGATCAACCTGTAGCCTTTATTAGCAGGAGGTTACTTCCACGGGAACAGAGATGGAGTGCTATTGAGCGTGAGGCATTTGCTGTGGTCTGGGCGCTGAAGGAGCTAAGACCCTACCTGTTTGGCTCTCACTTCCGGGTTCAGACAGACCACAGGCCCCTCAGATGGTTGATGCATATGAGGGGTGAAAATCCAAAGCTGTTGAGGTGGTCCATTTCCCTACAGGGTATGGATTTCACGGTGGAACATCGCCCTGGTACAGATCACGCCAATGCTGACGGTCTGTCCAGATTTTTCCGCTTTAGTGATGAAGAACTCCCTGATTTAGGGTAGTTCTCCCCCCTTTTCAGCTGGAGGGGACACGTGTTAGACCTGGCACCTTGGCGTGAGTCTCCCTTCCACTTTTTTGTCGCCACATGTGTTTTGCTGGTGTTAGCTGCTCAGAGCACTGTGCCACTGCCAACCAGTGCCACAGTGCAAGTGCTCCCTATTTAAAATGTATATGTTGGTTGGATTCCATGATTGGCTTATTTGGTTTACTGTCAGACCTCAGTAAAGTGCACCAGGAGTGCCAGGGCTTGTAAATACAAATGCTGCTGGTGGGCTTGCAGCACTGGTTGTGCCTCCCACAGAAGCGGCCTGGTAAAATGTATCTAAGGTCTGCCATTGCAGAGCCTGCGTGCAGTCTGGTACTGTCATGCTGACTGGGTAAATGCACACACTAGCCAGTCCCTAAACCTTCCCTTAACTTCATATCAGTCACCCCTATGGTAGGCCCAAGGGCAGGGTGCATTGTAAGCATAAGGTAGGACAAGCCCTGATGTGTGTGGCATGTCCTAATAGTGAATTACAGCCATTTTTGTTTTTCACTATTGTAAGGCTACCTGTTCTCCATAGGCCAGAATGGGCTGTTAGAATTGATACATTCTATGATCCTAACAGACCCAGGGAACATGGTAGAAATTCGAGTTTAGTATGCCTGAACTCAGAATAATGAAATACATCTTTTAGTAAAGTTTATTTTAATATTCTGTGTTTGCAAATACCACTTTTAGAAAGTTGGTATTTGCTTGCTTGACCATTTCAGCCCGCCTCTGCTTTGATGTGTATCTGCCTGTCTGGTTGTGTGACTGACAGGGCTGGGGAAACCCAGAGGGGCAGGGCTAGACAGCCTGGTGGTGAATAGGAAGATTGGCAGTCAGATGGGTGGGAGGAGTACACCTGGGCTCTGAATAGGGTTGTGCTCTGCTACCACAATGCTGGCTCCACCTCCTGCGGAGCGGCTGATGTCTCTGCCCTGCACCCTGAATAGAAAGGCAGAGTCATGTCAACAGAGTGCTCAAGAACTGGTTTGGACTGGGCAAAGGCCCCTCAACCCCAGAGGAACAAAGGAATTAGGGGTATAAGTATTGGGACCCTGCTCCCAAGAAATTAGATCCTGCTGAAACAAGAAGAACCCCTGCCAGAGGAGAAGGAACTGGGAAAGCTGTAGGAGGAGTAACTGTCCCTGACCTGGGGGATTGGCCTGCAGTGGTTGCCTTGCTGCTGAAGGAGAGGAGAAAGACTACTAAAGACTTTGCTTCAACTTGTGCTTTGAAAAGATCTCCAAGGGCTTGAACTGAGCTTGCCCCCTGAACGAAGTCCCAGGACCAGTCTTTTGGAAGTGCCTGCTGCTGTTGTTGGGCCTTCTGAGGGACTGCGTGTCGCAAGGAGCTGGAAGCGCGACGCAAGGAAGAGAAGCGTGCCGCCGTCGGGGCCGCTGTCGTCGCATCTCGCAAAGAGTGTCGCCGCTGCAGCATCGCATCGAGCAGAAGTGTCTCGCATCATTCCGGAAGTGTCTCGCAACGCCGAAGAAGCGTGTCGCCATCGCAGCGATCGTAGCTGTTGCATTGCACCGCATCGAGAGGAGAGTCTCGCATCGAGGAGGAAGCGTGTCGCCATCGCAGCTATCGTAGTTGTCGCATTGCACCGCAACCAGAAAAGCGCCTTACATCCACGGAGAAGCGTGCCGCCGTCGGAGCCGCTATCGTCGCATCTCGCAGAAGGGGTGTCGCCGCTGCAGCATCGCATCGAGCGGAAGCGTCTCGCAACGTCGGAGAAGAGTGCCGCTGCCAAGGCCACTGTCGTCGCATCTCGTCAAGGGTGACGCCGCTGTAGCTGACGAATCGAGTCGAGCCTTCTCGCAACATCGGAGAAGCGTAACGCATCTGGAAGATCCCGTCTTTATTTCTTTTGCACCAAGAACTTCAACGCATCTGCATCGCTGCAACACTTTCGTTGCCCTGCGTGTCGCATCTAAGGTACATTGACTTAAAGTGTCGCATTTAAGAACTTAAGAGAAACTAAGCAATCTTCTACCAACTAAGCAACCGTATTGTCTATTTTTAATCGTTTAATGGTCTTGGGATAATCCTATATAAAAAATCCTTATTTTTAATATAAATACCTGTGTGGTGTCCATTTGTAGTGTTGTCACTTGGTTACTGTATGTGTTCACAAATGCTTAACCTATAACGCTCTGAGATAAGCCTTGTCTGCTCGCGCCAAGCTACCTAGAGGGTGAGCAAGGGGTTGTTTTAGGAGTGTAATCCCTTACCCTGACTAGAGGAAAGGTTCCCTGCTTCTCACAAGTACCTACCTGTGCCAACCAGAGAACCCGGATTCTAACAGGTCCTTTAAATTGGCACAATTTGTGCTGCAGCCCTTAAGGACCCGCTTTAACCTCCTTGCCCTAGTTACCAGAGTTACCACTTATTAGGGACTTACAAAGGGGCATATTTACAAGCTGGCGATCAAAAATTATTGCCGCTTTTGCGGCCATTTTCGGCCGAAAAGCGGCAATAATTTCATTGCCTAATTAGCAAGGCCACGCTAACGCGTGAAACCTTGCTTTAGCGTCGGGATTCCTAACGCCCAGCTTTGCATCTCTAATGAGATGCAAAGTGGGCGTTCCTGACCTCACATGACAGGAGAAATGTCGCTAAGCGACATTTCTCCTATCATCAAGCCCCACGCTATGAAGCATAGCATCAGGAAAAGTAGCGATAACCCCTGTTATCGCTACTTACCTTACGCCTGCTTCAGGACTGACTTAGCCATGATATCCTATGGAAGGTGGATATCATGGCTAAATTTGTGAGTCCCTATTAACAAGCTAATGCCACACTATGTGAGATTATCGCTGGGTTTCCAGCAATAATCTCACGTTAGGCAGTTAGCATGAGGATTTTTATCGCTGAGGAGATAAGCGTTGTTAATAGCACGCTATCTCAGCGATAAAAATCCACGTTACCCGGCGATAATTATCCTCACGCTAAGAGCGCTGAGCGATAATTATCGCCGGTTGTTGCTGATATGCCCCAAAGAGTGCTAAAGGTATTGCCAATTGGGGTACAGTTGCACAGTTTTGGGAAAGAGATCTGGCACTGTTGACTCGGTTAGCAGGAACCCATTGCACTTCCAGTCGAAATCACATCAAATACCAGGCAAACAGTGGGGCAGACCATGTCAAAACGTGGCACTTTCCTACACAGTGGCATGGCTGGGTTGAAATTCTGTTGCTCGTAAGAGGACACTGTTGAATTTGGTCTGGGGAGATGGCAGGAACTAGGAGGCATTTAGCAAACTACAGTTACTCCCATAGGAGGATTAGTTGCCCCCAATTATGAAAATTGTTATATAGCAGCTAAGCTTCAGTGGGTGGCTGTTTGGTTGAGAAACGTGAAGCTGAACGAAATCAAAATGTTTGGTGGGCCCTGTGAGGGGTGAAAACTATTGTCAATGGTGCTGGATTTGAGCCCTATGGTTGAGGATTCTTTGAGATTACTGAGCACATCCAAGTATTGTTGGAGTAGATGTCTTGTTTTGCGCTAACACACAGGAGGCCTCTGCTCCTGAGCTTCCAATATGGACGCACTCCAAACTGTGAGCACTCAGCTCCGCTTTTGGCCAAGCACCCTGGTACAGGACTAACATACTCTCAACTGGAGATATGTGTGGCAATCAAACACCCCTCATGTTTGAGAGACTGAGATGGAACACTCAGCTCCCAGTGGGTCTGTTCTTCATGTATAATGCAGATAAGGTCTGATTGGATCGAGTTCAGAAAGGCGTTAAAAATCTAGCTCTTTAGGCAGGAGGAGTAGTATCTTGAGTCTCTCAGTCTCTCTAGTCCATTTTACTAGCACGAGGACCCCTCTGTTGAGGTAGCTGTGCGCTCTATAAATGGCCATTGATTGATTGATTGATTGGAAGCAGGGCAACATTGAACCTACTCTACACAACATCTTGCAGACTGTACTAATCCATGGCATTGTCAGGAAAGCAATTACAGCTCTATATCGCAGACTGATGTATTAGTCAAAGATAGATACTGTATTACTGAAGGGTCTCTGGGAACGCGATGCAGGTAGAAACTTTACAATTAAGGAATGGTCTGAGATTGTTGAATACCCCTTGAAGGTGTCTCCTAACGCAAAGTTTAAATTAATCCAATTTAAAATACATCACTGGGTATCCCTGAATCGTTATAGACTATACAAAATATACCCTACTGTATCAGATGTGTGTCTCAGATCCCATCGACCTGACATGGCTCGTATGTTCTGGATTTATATAGATTGTCTCATTCTGGGTAATGCTTCAGAGCTTGGTGCAAGAGGAGACCCTGCATTGAACCCTTGAGGACAATGTCCTGGGATTGTACTAAAAGTCAAAGGTGGCAAAGTCGAAAAGCAGGTTTGCTGACTTAGCGTGGTTGCTAGTCACATGGAAAGTAACCTCCTGATGCTACCAATATGCAGGGGATGCTGTCGCCTGTAAAATATTAGATTCCCCTCCCTGTGTTGGGCTCACTGATGCCCTGAATCCACATTTACTTTTGTCTTAAGGTATGAAGCCCCTTGCCAATTTGACACCACTGCCCCACTGCCAACCAATAATGATGCCCTTGATGACAGTGCCTTTTAGATGATAAGTTATGTTCTATTTTGTTTTGCTGACGAATGGAATCTCTCAGCATGCAGTGTAACAAATACACTGAGGAACTGCTTGGAGAATTCTGTATGATGCGTATTTGTAAAAATGTCCATGAAAACATATAAAAAAAATATAGATAATTATATCTATCTATCTGTCTATATTTATCTATATATCTATGCTGTTGGGGCATGCAACAGCATCCACTTGGATTTATATTTATGTAGAGCACTACCAATACCAGAGTTCATTGCGCCTGAGAAAGGCATGTGATACGCCCACCGGGGCGGGACTTAAAATGAAGGTGAATTGGTGCTCCACACAGCTGGAGCTATGTTCTTTGTGTTTCAGGTTCATGAATAAGAACGTTAGTTCGAAATGCGTAGAGCCGCCAGATTTATGATGGACATTTGAAACTGTCTCCGCTGCCATCCCCAGCATCATAGGGAAACTTTCTCTGTGGCCGTTCTCACTGGGGAAACCTTTTGTGATGGATGTATATATATCAACACCAAATCAGACCAAAGGAATGAGGCAGCACACCATCCAAGTGATACGAGTGTTTAATCGCTCAAAAACAACGCGTTTCAGCCGTGAAGGTCTTTGTCAAGTTACCAGAGTGCAAACAGGTAAACATTTAATTAATAATACGTCATCATAGACATAGAGAAGTTACCCAAACAAGAATCGTCAGTAACTTTAATGCCAGGATTCGATACTTCTTAAACCTAAATATTTTAAATAACTTTACAATCAAAATGTTATAACATAATCAATAACAACAATAAATAAATGCCCAACATGCGCACGTTTGTTTGCATTTCACGACTGTTACACATCCTAGCATTCGCGTAGATGTAGAAGAAATACTATTGTGTTTTTGAATTTATCATAAAATCAGGTATAGAAGAAATACTTCAGTGTTGTGTAGTTAATTACATAATTAATTATATAATCAAATACACAGACTTTGTCCTAATGTCTTATTTTAAACAATGATATTACAATAATCACTGGGCATGGGCACAAATTGCTGCAAATGTATTTAATTAATTAAAAAATTAGAAATACATACTTATAAACATACGTAATTCATCAGCATAAAATGATGCATCTTCCCCTAAGTGATTTTAGGGTACTTGGCATGAAAAAGGGGGAGGGGTAACATTAGACACATGTGATATATATTCAAGTTCATCCTGGTTGGTGCACTCTGGATAGAAAAGAAAATGTGGTGTCGCATTTTGTGAGAAATGAATAGATTAGTGATATATTGAAGATTAAGGCATATGTCATCGGATACCAACTTGCTAGAGCAAACAGTTATTCGCTACCAAAACCCAGATTAGTAATCTGATACATATTTCAGACCACCATATGTGGATGCTAAAGACCAAAATAGGACCTATTGGAGGAACCTGGAAGAATTATCGATATACAACGATAACCTCCTAATTGAGGGCCAATGCCCAAATGCAGAAGCATCAATACACATATGGGTTAGGCAACAAATTGCAATTTTCATCTCATCATGTACATAATTCAGGACAAGTGTCCAAATATGCGGTTGTACTGAGTGTGAGGGTGCACCCATAATAAAAAAATGTATATCAACATTATCACAGGGAAGATATCCCCTACCACAAAAATAAATAGAATAAGTAAAGAAAGAATAACAGATAGAAAAATGTTGCAACAAAATGGACAAATATTCCAAATGCAGATTGAACATGGTCACGGATACAGGCAGGTCATCAGAGACCGATATGGGTACTCCGTTCCTCTTTCCTGTTTAGGCCATAAGGCATCCTAGTATTCAGATCAATAATGTATCTCAATTCGAAAACTCGTAACTGCTTCTCCCTTTCCCCACCACAAATGTGTTTCATAACTCTGTCACTGCCACAAAAAGCAAGGAGTTTATTATTGCTACTGTGTGAGTTATAAAAGTGACGAGCCACGGGATAACTAAAGTCCATGTTAGTTATGGCCCTTTGTTGTTTTAGGATACGTTTCTTCAGCTTATGTTTTGTGCTTCATATATATCCAATGCCACAAGGACATTCCAACATGTATATTACATGATCCCTGCTGCATGTGATACATTTTCTGATAGTTCTGTCCTTACCATCATAGGCCTTATAGGTTTTGCAGCTAGTGGTGTATCTGCAGGCTTTACACGAGTTACACTTGTGAAAACCCTCCTTGAGTTGTAACCAGGTTGTGGTCAGTTGGGTCTGTTGGTGGCTCTGTACTAACCTATCCTTCATAAACACAGGTTGTCTGTAAGTTACTGTGGGTGAGTTCCCCATCTCTTTCCCTATCACTGGATCTGCCATAATAAGGCCCCAGTGCTTTCTCATCATTACTTTAAGTTTGCAGGATTTCACATTATATGTAGTGATCATGCGAGTGCTGCTAGTCACTAAGTCTCTTTTGCATGAGGTATCCCTGTTGCAAAAAAGAACATCAACTTGTTTGAAATTGCACAGTTTATTATTGGCTTGTTTCAGTGTTTTTTAGTGTATCCAAGTTGTTTGAATCTTTTGATCATATTCCTGCTTTCAGCATTGAAAGCCTTCTCCGTGCTGTAATTTCTCCGAGCGCGTAATAGCTCCCCATAGGGGATGCTATTAATCAGAGAGGGAGGATGATGACTGTGTGCGTGTAATAGGGCATTGCCCACAGTATCCTTCCTGAAAAGGGCAGTTGTAAGTTTGTTCTCATTAACCGTCACCCTGATGTCCAGAAAATCACATGAGGTATCACTCATAGAGCTTGTAAAGCTTAAACTTAGATCATTGGTGGACAAGACATTGATGAACTCTCTAACCAGGTCTAAACCTCCATTCCAAATTAAAGAGATTGTCGATGTATCTCAACCATAAAGGTACATGTTCAGGGTACTTCTCATAGGTATCGGTCCAAACCACCTGCTCCTCCCACCGGCCTAAAAATATATTCGCCAGGCTGGGGGCAAAGCAGGTACCCATAGCCGCACCAGACCTCTGCCGATATAATGTTTGATCAAACAGAAAAATATTCTCCTGTAAACAGAAAAACATCATTTGTTTTAACATCAGAGTGTGATTGAGCATATCAAAAGGCTGACGTTGCAGATAATACATGCATGCTTCAACCCCCCTACATTGATCAATACATGTGTACAGAGAGCACACATCTAAGGAAATCATGACAAAGCCCTTTTCCCATTTAATGTCATGGATCCTCTTCAGGAACTTTGTGCTGTCTTTGCAGTATGACCTGAGGTCTGAGACATAGGGAGATAGAAAATGATCCAAGAAGATAGACGTGTTCTCCAGGAGGCCACCATTAGATGAAACAATTGGCCTCCCTGGTGGCTTGGTGGGATGCTTATGTACCTTGGGTAAAAGGTATAGACATGGTACTTTAGGATTTTCAGTCTTTAAAAATTTGAACTCATTGTGATTCAAGAGTCCATCCTTCCACCATTGATGTAGATTATGATATTTTGTCACCGTTCCTTCATATGTTTTCAAACTCATAGCCTTGTAACAGCTTTCATCACTCAATTGACGCAAGGCTTCACTTTTGTAGTCCTTAGAGTTCATTATTACAACATTCCTACCTTTGTCAGAGGGTTTGATCGTTATTGTGGGATCCCCTAGTAAATTTTTCAGTACATCTCTCTTTCCTTTGGTGAGATTGTCTCTGATACGGTAGCTCTGATCATTCGTAAATTCAGTCAATTCATGAGTAAGTACAGAGTGAAAAGCCTCTATGTTGTCGTGTGAGCCCCATTAGGATTGAATTTGGATTTCAATTTGAAGCCACTTTTAGAAACAGTGTCCACTGGAAACCCTATGGTTTGCAATCTTGACCCTGCCGTTTCATCACTGTTGTATGTACTGTTGTTCTCTAATTCCTGATTTTCCAAAATGGTTTCAATTTTCTCCATTGTGAAGTTGGTAGGCAAGCGAGCAGTTAGTTGGAATATATATATATATATATATATATATATATTCACTGAAAAAACCATAGGTTTCAGGGGTGTTATAGTTAGCTGGACATTTCACTCATACAAAACCATTGAAATTCCTCAGTTATAGTTAGTTCTAGTAACTATAACTTGCGCGCCCGCAATCCACTGCTGATGACGTCACATATTACATCTACTGGATGATGTCATCAGTGATGTCATTAGTGATGTCATTTGAGATGTCATCAGTGATGTCATCAGTGATGTCACTGACCATGTCATGAATGATGTAATATGTGCATCATCAGCAGTGGATTGCGGGCGCGCGAGTTATAGTTACTAGAACTAACTATAACGGAGGAATTTCAATGGTTTTGTACGAGTGAAATGTCTAGCTAACTATAACACCACTGAAACCTATGTTTTTTTCGGTAAATTTCTAAGGTTTTTTAAATGCTAATTCCTAACTATAACATACCTGAAACCTATGGTTTTTTCAGTGAATATATATATACATATATATACACACACACACACCAACACCCTTGAGATACAAGGACAACAACACAATGTGTAAGCTCCAAAATCTTTTATTGACTGGCTATCCTCAAATGAATTTCAGCTGGCTCAGGGCCTTATTTACTGATGGGGAGGCACCATTTCCAAAAAGTATTTACAGACATTAGTGCATGACATGATCACACTACAAGTGAAGAAAGACTATGAACCCTGTTTGTGTCCAGACTACAGAATTTCTTCCTCACAGGAAAATCGAACAGTATCGTAAATACATTAAAACAAACACACACACACACACACACAATTTCAATATTCTAAAAAATGCTTAGATTATAAAATACATGTCACACACTGCAATGCATATTGTTTGATTTTAATAATTAATGTAGATATATTATTGATCACATTAACCATCAGAATGACTTAACAAACATGATGGCAATCAAACTATACTCCAATCATACAACTATGTCATTGTGTGCAAAAAATGTACGGCTTGAATCGTATCTATCAAGGAAATAGACTAATTCAATATCGTCCATGTGGACCAAGTCCCTCACATTGACCCATACAGTACAATGCATCATGCTGTATCTCCCAAAGCATTTGAATAAACTCATTAGCTGCATAAATCTTGCCATCAGTGCTCCTGATGGCAAAAATAGCATTGAATGCACAATGTACAAAATAGATGTAGATACACAAACCGTGCTGATGTTGCAGCGCAACATTAATTGTACCCTCAAGGGCAATAACAGAGTTACTCACGTCCTAGTGGACAGTGCCCCTCTAGGCTGACATCATCTCACAAATAAATGTTTTCAAGCCCAAGTGGGCCGGCTTGAGCTTTATATTGATTTAACAAGGCACAATGTATCCAAATTTGAGAGGTTCCTACTAAATCAAACATCAAAACTGTGCATACTAACTGAAACATTATACAAAATATGTATTTTGTCTAATGTTTGAGTATACAATTATGGATGCAATGCAATTACCAACATTGACATAGATTTATGTATCTACATCTATTTTGTACATTGTGCATGCAATGCTACTTTTGTCATGAGGCGAGATTTAAGCAGCCAATGAGTTTACTCAAATTCTTTGGGAGAGACAGCATGATGCATTGTAATGCATGGGTCAACGTGAGAGGCTCGGTCCACATGAACTGATGGTGAAATTTATGGGGCAAATTAGTTTATTCAAATTCTTTGGGAGATACAGCATAATGCTTTGTAATGTATGGGTCAACATGAGGAGCTCAGTCCACATGGACGATATTAAATTAGCCTATTTCCTTGATAGAAATGATTCAAGACATACCTTTTCTTCACACAGTGACATGGTTGTATAAATTGAATATAGTTTGATTGCCGTCATGTTCGTTAAGTTTTTCTAAATTCCTTAAACTTGGCATGTGTATTAATGTATTTAATGATAATGTTCGATTTGCCTGTGAGGAAGAAATTCCATAGTCTGGACACAAACAGAATGTGAGAGGTTTCAAAGTCTTTCTTCATTTGTAGTGTGATCACTTCTTGAACTCATGTCTGTAAAAACTTTTTGAAAATGGTACATCGCAATCAGTGAACAAGGATGTGTGCCAGCCAAAATGTGTTTGATGGTAGACAGACAATAAAGGATTTTGGAGTTTACACATAGCATCGTCATCCTTGTATCTCAATGGTGTTGATGTATGTTTATGGACTGTGTCCGTTTGGATGATGCGCCCTATGTTCAAGTGCACAACGGCAGCCAGCAAGCAAGCTGAGGACAGGAATATATATGTGTACATATATATATATATATATATATATATATATATATATATATATATTCAGTGAAAAAACCATAGGTTTCACACATGTTATAGTTAGCTGGACATTTTACTCGTAAAAAACCAATGAAATTGCCCCGTTATAGTTAGTTCAGCTAACTATAACTCGCGCGCCCGCAATGCACTGCTGATGACGTCACATATTACATCACTCATGACATGGTCAGTGACATCACTCATGACATCACTGATGACATCTCAAATGACATCACTGATGACATCATCCAGTGAATGTGTATTTTTCTGAAAATTAAATATGTTTTATATATGTATATCTCAAGGACGATGGAAGAATAAATGGGTATATAAGTGTCTAAATGGATGATTTGTTTTTGAAAAATTGATTGTATAACTGACTGATTAAGTGTATCTTAGTGAATACATGGCTTAGTGAGTAATGTTTAAATATGTAAATATCTGTATCAGTCTCTCACTTTGTGTATAAGTGGCTGCATGGGTTGGTGAGTAGCTACATGGGTGTCTATATAGGTTATTAGTTGGTTTTTTGAGTATCAGTCTGAGTGTCTGCATGGTTCGGTGGGGGGTATTACGTAGTGCATAGGTGCATGTATGTGTTGAACAGAGCATGTGTGCAGGACTGCATGGGTGGATGAGTGTGTGTATGGGTGTGTTAGTGAGTGAATGACTGTCTCAATAGTGTCTTTATGAGTAACTACATATGTTTAAAACTAGTATATGTGACTATTGGTGTATATATGTGATTATATGTGAGAGATTGAAAGAGTTCCTGTATGAATAAGTATGTGTTTCTATAAGTGATTGTTTAAAAGACTAAGTATGTGTAAGTTTCCGTAGAAGTAAGTGTGGTGGTGTGTGTATAACTGTATATGCAAGTAAATGTATGTTTGATTCTTTATTAGCATGAGTGACTATGTGTGTGAGTTGCTCTATGGATGAGTGGCATTGTGTAACAGGATGTATAGGTGTATGAGTACATATGATGAGTGAGTACATGTATGAGTGACTGTATTGGACTGTTGGTGAATGAGTGGATGTGTATGTGGATCTTAGAATTACTGAAGAGGTTGTTGTAACTGTTATTGGTATGTCCATTGTTTTGTAAATTTTAGTCTCTATTTTTGAATGTGTGTGTCAAAGGTTATATTAGGGGAAGAGGAGGTCTGCCACTCTATCACAAGGATGATGTCATCAGTGATGTCATCAGTGATGTCATTTGAGATGTCATCAGTGATGTCATGAGTGATGTCACTGACCATGTCATGAGTGATGTAATATGTGACGTCATCAGCAGTGCATTGCGGGCGCGCGAGTTATAGTTAGCTGAACTAACTATAACGGGGCAATTTCATTGGTTTTTTACGAGTAAAATGTCCAGCTAACTATAACATGTGTGAAACCTATGGTTTTTTCACTGAATTTCTAAGGTTTTTTAAATGCTAATTCCTAACTATAACGTGTGTGAAACCTATGGTTTTTTCACTGAATTTCTAAGGTTTTTTAAATGCTAATTCCTAACTATAACGTGTGTGAAACCCATGGTTTTTTCAGTGAATTTGCAAGGTTTTTTAAATGCTAATTCCTAACTATAACGTGTGTGAAACCTATGGTTTTTTCAGTTTATTTTTTTCGTTTTTTTAAATGCTAAGTTACTTTACGCCATTCGTGGCGTGCGCGCCCACTTAACGCCACCAAAAGCACAGGGGGTGGGGTCAATGTGGATAGTGGTTTTTTATTTCGATTTTATATTTTTATTATAATTTAATGCAATTTTTTTTTATTTCATTTTTTGTAAGCCTTTTTTTAATAATTTATGTACTATATCCTGCATTATCGAAAGGTTTTTTTTAATGCATTTTTTTCCGTGCGCGTACGGTAAGCTGACGCTACGCGCTTGTAAAATACGCGTACGGTAAGCTGACGCTACGCGCTTGTAAAATACGCATACGGTAAGCTGACGCTACGCGCTCTGGACGTAATTAGTGCAGCGCGCCTACGTGATACGTGCGTGCCGTACGCGTATACCCGGAAGCAACGTCGCGGTTACGCAGGGGCGTGTAATGCGCATGCGCAATACGTGATACGTGCGTGCCGTACGCGTACACCCGGAAGCAACGTCGCGGTTACGCAGGGGCGTGTAATGCGCATGCGCGAAAGTGACGTAAGCGCTGCGTAAGCGCACCGTAAGCGTCACGTGCGCGCACGGTAGGCCATGTGACTTACAAAGAACACTTTTTATTGGTTGAAATTACTTTCACTTCCAGAAACTTCCCACACCACACCCATTCCCCTCTTTACTGCTTGAAAGAACACTTTTCATTGGTTGATACTACTTTCAGTTCCAGATTCTTCCCACACCACACCCATTCCCCTCATTTCTGCTTGTGATTCTCTAGGAGCAGGAGCTGGATTGACATTGGGATACAATGGCAGAACAGCAGAGCTCTTCTGAGAGTGAGGCCAGCAGCACCACCATGATCCAGAGAAGGAGGAAACAAAAGACTTCTTTTGTATGGGAGTATTTCACTTTTCCAGAGGGGGAGAAAAAGGTCAATGCTCCAAAGGTCACTTGCATACTTTGTGATCGTGTTTTATCAAGAGGAAATCCAAGTAGGAAATATTCCTTTGGAAATCACTCTATGATGAGACACCTTCAGGACAGACACCCAAGGACCTTTGCTCGACATACTGGAGAAAACTCTTCAGTAAGTCACCAGAGCCCAGCCTCAGATGCTCAGCCGAGTACATCATCGGCAGCTCAGCTGAGCCCTTCCTCTGTTGTTGGAGCATCACCTTCTTCTTTTCCTTTGGACATCAACCCTCGATTTGCGAGTGTTGAAATGAGGTGTACAAAATGTGGTGGTCTTATTGCTTTTGGGGAGGTCAGTCTTCCCCTTATTAACAATAAGATAGACCAGCATGTTTGTAGACGCTCATAATTCTCCCATTCTTTCTTTCCTCCATCCCTGTATGAACCCAACGGCTCTTATAAGAGCCAACCTTACCTCACAATTTTTTTTATTTTTTTTTAAGCTTCCCTTTTCGCAAAAAATTTTTTTCCGTGCGCGCACGGTACGCGTAATTCCGCAGGTCGCCGTGCGCGTACGCTACGCGCATACGGCGATTTTTCGAAAAATAATTTTTTTTTATTTTTGCCCTTGAGGGTCCTTCTGGGACCCCCTGACCAAGGCTAGGGGGTCAGGAACTGTCGAGCCTGCCCCCTTTTCACATTATCCACCTTTTTTTTTCACCCCCCTGACAGTTCGAGAGAGAAAATGGCGGCCGCCGCTTCCTGGTTTCGACCGATTCGAATGTTTACTAAGATCTAACAGCCAATCAGAATCGTGCTCGCGCACGCCACCGTACGCGTACCGTAAGCTTACCGTAAGCGCACGGTAAGCGCACCGTAAGCTTCCACAGATATATATATTGATTTAAAGGCTATTTTCTCAGGATCTACTGAACAGATTTACACCAAACCTACAAAAGGCACTTCCTTGACCTGAGGACTACCTCTCTGCCAAATTTCTAGTAATTCTGTTCAGCCGTTCGGGCTGTAGCTCGTTCTAAAGGTCCTATGGAAAAATGCATGGGAAAAACGCGTTTTGGGACCCCCCTTTTATCTCAGCCCCCGCTTGACGAACCCCCCCGAGACTTTCAGGGTAGGAGCGGAGCGTAGCGCCCCACCTATTTTGAGAAATTCGCGAGGATTCGTCGACCGGCGCCAAAGTTATTCAAAATAGAATGTTGAGGTTTTCCTATGGAAACGTGGTCCTAACTATAACTACCTACTGGCGACCGCCAGTAGGTAATATATATATATATATATATATATATACAACCAAAGGTGCCTCTGATCTTAGGAACGCCACTCCACACAGAACAGGTTTCCAACCTTTTAATTACTGGCATCTGCATTCAAAAGTTCGGTAAATTTTTGTCCCCTAAGCGTTTTGAAGCAGCATGCTTCTTCTTCATGGGGTGGGCAGCAATTGACGAAACCGGCCACAACGTCATTTCCCCTTTTGATGTAAGCTAACTCCAGTGATGCATACTGGGCGCTGTAGTCGCACAAGTTAATCCCTTCAGGTAGGGTTCGTCAAAGAGCCTTATTTTCACTTCTAGCCTCTCTTATTGGTTTTCACAGCCCTCCAGTCGGCCCCAAACCTCCAAATGCCGGTGCCCCAGATTTTAAAGTTCATGTGCGCTGTACATGGACTGAAAGTTCACAGCCAAGCAGACCCATTTGAAGTATTGGGCGGTGCATTCCCCGCGGCTGAGGCCGCCGCGTCACAAATCCAACCAAAGGTGCCTCTGATCTTAGGAACGCCACTCCACACAGAACAGGTTTCCAACCTTTTAATTACTGGCATCTGCATTCAAAAGTTCGGTAAATTTTTGTCCCCTATGCGTTTCGAAGCAGCATGCTTTTTCTTCATGGGGTGGGCATATATATATTTAGAACATTGGAACGTTGGCAGCTCCATTGAAGACAATGGAGCGCTCCGGGCTAATACTGGCCGGTATAAGCCCGGAGCTCCAACATTCCAATGATTGTCTTTGTTCACAGCTCTGGCTGTGAACAAAGACTTCAGGGAGCCTGAGGGGATTTCAATCCCCTCGCGCTCCCTGAAGGGCTTTGTTTTGGTAGAACATTCTGCCCTCTAGTGGCAGAATGTTCTAATAGCCTTATAGCCCTTCGTAGCAGGGCTATACCGCTGTTAATGGCCCGCTGCTGTTGTTAAAGTCCCTCGCCTTCGGCTCGGGCCTTTAACGCTGCAGCGGGCCATTAACAGCCGGTATAGCCCGCTACGGCGGGCTATAAGGCTATAATATGATACGAAGCAGGAAGTGATTGTTGGCACTGGGGGGGGAGTGCTGGGTTATGAACCGGAACGTTTTTAATCTACTACTGCAATCTGCCAGCAGCCCATTGGGGAAATAATGCGAATGGACTTCTAGTTCCATAATGCTTACTGATGTGCTCCCCTGAGCGTGTTTGTGTTCCAAATAAAAGGGAAGAATCTGGAACTTCAAATTGCTGGTGGTTATTTGTAGTTCACCTTTGATGAAGAGCGAATGCACAAAACGAGTCAGAACTGTTTAGGACGCGATGGGCACAACCTGACTGGCCCTAATCGTTACTTACCTTCTGAGAGTGCGTCTCAACTAGGGGCAACCTTTTCTTTTCATTAAAGCGGCCAGCCCAGTCGCGAGCTGACACCGCTGCTGATGGTGCGGATCCGTTGCTGGTGATTTTTCAGCGTGATACGGAGCAGGAAGTGATTGTTGACACTTGGGGGAGTGCTGGGTTGTGATCCGGAACGTTTTTAATCTACTACTGCAATCTGCCAACAGCCCACTAGGGAAATAATGCGGATGGACTTCCAGTCCCATAATGCTTACTGATGTGCTCACCTGAGCGTGTTTGTGTTCCAAATAAAAGGGAAGAATCTGGAACTTCAAATTGCTGGTGGTTTATTTGCAATTAACCTTTGATGAAGGGCGCATGCACGAAACGAGTCAGGACTGTTTAGGACGCGATGGGCACAACCTGACTCGCCTTAATCGTTACTTACCTTCTCAGAGTGCGGCTCAACTAGGGGCAACCTTTTCTTTTCATATATATATATATGTATATTTGTATACACACACACACAAATACCTGTAATTGAATTGCCGAGTGCCACTGGTATCCAGGAGGAGGTCAAGAAAAATTAAACAAACACACACATCAAGACAAGATTGCTTACTCTGCGGACTTCAATACATCGGCAGTATGATACACCCGGCTAAAAAGCGGGTTTTAGAACACAAAAGGGCAATGACCAACCATGACAGATCGTACCCTGTGGCAAGACACTTTGCCACGGCCCATGATGCTAGGAGTGACAGATTACTTTACTTCTGCATTGACCAAATTCCTATGAAGGAAAGAGGGGGTGATAGAGTGAACCTTTTGAGTCAGTTGGAAGCAAGATATATAGTTGACCTGCGCACTCGTGCAACCTGGAAATTGAACAGCGAAGAAGAACTTTGGTCATATTCTGGCTAAGTACAGGGTTGTTTCAGCAAGCCCCGGGATCACCCCTGTAATTGAGTGGGTAATAATCCCCCTGGCCCCTCCACCCTCCCCCCAAAACCCCCCGAACCATCTCCATGCTCTCTTCCAACACCCCCCACCCCTTTTTGTGTGGATAGAAACACAGGAGTATAGTTTTGAACTTTTGATATAGTTTACAACCTTGGTGAAAGACTGCTCATTCAGAGCGAGATTGGGTGGATAGCAACACAGGAGGAAAGTTTTAAACTTTTGATACACTATGCAACCTTGGGGAACCACTGCTCATTTAGAGCGAAATTGTACCTTAGACCCCCCTATGGTAGTTCTAACAATCTTGGAATGGGAATATTTTTCTTGAGTGTTAGCTTCTAATATATTATAATTGTGTATTTTACCATTAGTGACGTTCCCGAATCTAGGGGGTCATGAATTGTCATTTATGCATTCCATTTTTGTAATGTTTAAAGATGGACAACACTTTCCCATTCACCGTGGTTGTTTGTAAAATGCAGTCCCTTTTCAATGTTTAATTCACCCGTGAACCAATGAATTTACTTTTTGTTATAAGGCAGTATCTGGTATTGAATCACTTACATTGACGAGGGACAAGAGGCTGAAACGCGTTTGTCAGTATGCCCGGAGTTGCATGTAATAAATAATTTGATTGAATTATAGCCGTGTGTGCAGCATCTTTTTGAACTGTCTGCAAATTCTCTCTCTCTCTTTCCTCTCTCTCTCTCTCTCTCCCCCCCCCCCCTTTTTAATAACGGAGTAGACATTTAACAGCCAGTATAGCCCGCTATGGTGGGCTATAAGGCTATAAAATGTTCCCTGTTTTGCCCAATTGCCCTGTGGTGGTGAGCTCCACCAATGTGTGAAAAGTTAGTAGAGGTAACTCTACATTTGTAAATCCTGTTAAAGGATCCTTCACCAGATGGTAGAGACACGTAAGCCTACATTTAGGTGTAAAATTACACTCGGAAATGGTGAATAGCACAAAAGTGTAGATTTACACTTAGGTGCAGAAGTAGATTCACACGAGTAAATTTACATGTGCATACTTACCTTTGTGAATTGAGCCCTCTTAGTTGAGCGTCCAGCATACGTTTAATCTCCATCCATCTTTCTAGAGAGAGACAAATTTACAAGGAGTGCACTCCAGTTTGTAGAAGATCCTGGGATTTCTGGATGAAAGTTAATCTTAGATTGGCGTAGAAAGATTCAGTCTTTGTTGCGTCCCATAGGCAGCTCAGTAGGTTTCTATCTTTGATAAACTGTGGCACTGTGTTGATAGTTACTTTGTGGTGATTTATTTGGTGTATTTTGGTGCCATGCTAAGGGGAGTTTTGTGGGTGATTGTCTTTGGTGTACTGTGGACCTATACTATGGATGTCTTTATGGTTATTTGAATTTTGAGTACTGTGCCATTGTCCCGTATATATATATCTTTCTGGATGATTGTCTGAAGGTGGTTTGGGGCACAGTGCTATACACAAATATTGCTGTGTCATCGTTTTTGCTGTGTTAATGCCCTATTCTTTAGACTGCTTTGTTGGTGTTTGATGTTTTGTAGCATTGTGCAGTATATGGCTTTGTTTGTGAGTGTCTAAGATGTTCAGAGGCACTTTGTATGTATGAAGGAAGACTGCACTGTTGTCATGTGTGTGTGTAGGTGTTTCTGTGTCCAAACGTGTGTGTTTGTGTATTGTGTGGGATCTCAAACCACTTTAAAAGAGAGTTTGGAAAATCATTTTAGCGAAACAAAAATGAGAGACTCTGTTGTGCCATGCGGAATGACAGACTTAGTGAAAGGCTGCGGTGCCATTTAGTTGATTCAGGAATGAGGTTCAACTTTATTTGTGAGGCCTATATGGCCTAATTTAAGAGCTAGGCGGATGGAGTTTAGTCCATCGGGGTGGCAGAAGACAAAGCTCTGGCATCCTGATGGACCTCCATCTGCTAGATTTAGAGTTGTCCGCCGGCCTTGAGGACAACTCTCTCTATTGACAGGAACCTTTCAGTGGACGGCTCCATTTCCTTGCACAGCTCAGCCTGGTAGCTGCTGCCCCCGAGCTCCCTGCTGCTGATATTTTGACACTCGAGTCAGTTGTTCGAAGCCCTCTTCCACCCTCAGCCACCTGCCTGCGTGTCATCCATGGTGGTCTAGTGGTAGAGCGTCTCTGTGCTAGTGCTGGGCTGCCCTTTGTCTCTCGTTTTCTCTGCTTTTTGTTGACCCCGCGCTCCCTGCTGCTGATCTTCTGACCCATGGGTCAGTGGTTGGAAGCCCTCTTCCAACCACAGGCTCCTGCCTGCGCCTCATCCCTGGTGGTCTAGTGGTAGAGCCTCTCTGCTCTGCTGCTGGACTTCACTCTGTTTTTTTTTCTCAGCTCTTTTCTGCCTTTACCTACTCTTTCTCTGCTTTTTAGGTCTCGGCTGCGAAGGCTGCGCTTGCGCAGTCTCGCTCCGAGATTTAATGAGTTTGAGTGACTTTGAGAAGAGGGGCTTGCACCCGCCCCTCTTCTCTCCTGTTCTCCATTGGATGGCCTCTTAAATGCTGGCCAGCCACTGGAGAAGAGGTCCAGTCACTCCGTTGAAGCCCCGTCCTTTTCGGATCGGGGGGCGTGTTTTTTCGTTGCTTTTCGCAGGGCGTGTTTTTCTCTCCTCCAGCCAATGGCAAGAGGAGAGAAAAAGAAACACGCCCCCGAATCCGAAACTGAGGCTGCGTTTCTCCGAGGCAGTTCTTCTCTGCCTCGGAGAAAGGCGGTGGTGTCCCGGCGTTGCTCCCTCACCTGATCTCCTTGTTTTGCTATCGGGATCCGCACCGTGCTTTGGACGCCTTTCCCCCTTGTTTATTATACCGCTTTCGCATCAAAGGATACAAAAGCACACTGGTTCTAGTCCTTCTTCCGTGTCTACAAGTTCAGGCGTCAGTAGACTGGGCGTGTTTCTCACGCCTGCGCACTGGGGCTTTTGATAAGAGGGGACCGGAAACTTGAAGGAAAAGTTTGCTACTGTTTCACTGCCGTTAGCCGCAGAAGATTCCCTTTCCGCCGCGCAGACATGTCGGGGGCTACAAACGTTACGACCATGAAAAAGCTGGTGCATCAGCTGCGACTGGAGGCCAGCCTAAACCGTGTGAAGGTGAGAGACACCATTTTCTACTCCTCGGTAACTTGGGAGCAAGGGGAGGGTTTCTGCCCCGCCTTTCGGAAGAGTCGGAGACAGTCTGTTTACTACTTTTCTCAAACGAGTCTTAGAGATGGTTCCCGTTTACTGTAGCAGACAAAGAAAAAATGGGGGTTGTACCTGCAGTTCTGTTTCAGTTGCTCTGCTCATGTCAACATGTGTCCTGTGTTTTTCTCAAACTGTAGCCGCACCCGGAAGCCCGGTGGTTCCCCTTACATCGCTTCCCCTAGCAACTTGAAAAATATGGGATATCTCCTTTACAGTTTTTAGCTCCTCTGCAGAAGTGTGCTTTTTGGGTTAATAGTTTCCCATCACATACATGCCAGCATTTTAGAACAGGCAAGTGGAAGATGTATGCTACCAGTATTTGATGGAAATGACAAGAAGCTCTAAGTACACAAGAGCAGGCAGGGCACGGAAAGCAACAGGTGTCTCTCCTGGCAACGCGCTCTATTGTTTGTTAATTGCATCTGACCGACTACGCCCACTTTTACATTTGTACATAGGTCTTCGGAGAGTACGAGTCGCCTGAAAGTCTTTGGCGCCCCAGTGACAATGAAAATATATCTGCCATCTTTGTCACACTCCTTGCACAAATTTCTCAGCTACGCTGTCGACCGCGCTAGCCCTTTATTTCATGGATCTGTATGAATTAAGGGACATGTTTTCAAAGAGCGCAGCAAGTTAAGTTTCTACATTGCCTCAGCAGGAGATAGCAGAACTGTGACTTATCTCACAGAAATGGCACTTTTATACTCTCTCCATGTGCTGGCGCACTTGTGGTTGACCAACGCAAGCACCATTGCGCCATAGTGCAGGTGTCTGCATTGTGGTTCATATCGCTTTTGTGCAAGAAGGGATGCCTTCCTGCATAAAAAAAACTCGAATTTTAGATTATTTCCTCTTCATAATGCGTTCTGCAGAGTGCAGCACACCCGCAGTAAGGAAATAACGAGGCAGGCGCACCATTTTGGTGCAAATCAGTGTCTACAAGTCTATGGGTTTGTGTCCGAATCCATCACTGAATGCAGATGAACACTGATCCACCAGCCATAGAACTCCTATCTGATGCAAAGCAGTGCAATGTGCTGCGTTGCGTTGTTTAAAAAAAAAAAATAAATTCACAAAGCCACGCGAAAAATCATTTGCGTTGCTTTAGGTTGCTTATGCATATCAAGTGGGATTTTTTTTGTCAGGTTTGCATTACAACTGTAATGCAAACCAGAGGCACAACATTTCTAAATCTGGGCCTTTAATGTTAACACAGATCCATCGTAGTGGGAGGTCATGTAAATGCTTAAATTGTGGCACCCGAATAAAAACCCTTAACTGGCTTTGAATTGGGTTTAGTTCATCATGGAACAGACTTTTTCCACTTTATGCAGAACGCAAATTTACAGTGCGATATCCGCCTGGCTCCAGAACTTGAAAGGAAGCTTTAATGTTAATTAACAGGGATGGCTATGTTGTCTCTCTTTGGGAAAGCCCTTTTGGGATTTATGTTCAGTCCTCATTACTACAACTGTTGGTGCTGAAATCTCCTCCTGGAAGTGTAATTAGAGTAGATCAGACTGGCTGATTTATTAAGATCTTCCTTTTAAGCCTTTTTGCAGAATGGTGTATGGTGAAATGATATCTCTTTGATCTGAAACACATTGCTGTGGCTGTACTTGGCACTCAAAGAAACTCCTTTGTGTGTGGATGTGCTCCTTGTCAAAGAAAAGAATGCTGTTACTCTTAGTGAAGTTAGCCAATGGCTGAAGAGAGCTGACCCATTGTCCAATGGTGTATGCTGTAGTGGACGGAAGAAAATGTAAATGACAAGAAATAAACAAGTGAATTATGACAGCCGACTGAAAGCTTCTATATGTAAAAATAGTATGCACATATTAATTTCCGCAGGCTCATGCAAGACAGCAAATGCAGGCCTTAGTTTAATCACAGTCCTGTATCTAGTCCAATCACAAGGAAGTGCAAGGTTAAAGAGCAGGATAAAAGCACAATGGGTTATGTGGGTCAGGGTGGTAGGAACTTTGCGGCTCTCCACAGATAGCAGAACTTTCCTTCACAGAAATGTTAGGAAAATGTGTTTCTTACCAAAGTTTGATGTTTGCAAGTGCTTCTGGGTAAAATTAACTAGTGAGAGCCACACAAGTCAAACTCCCTTGCTTGTGTAATTTAAAAATAAATAAATGTGCAGGTTGCCTCAGGTGCCGGCTGAGCTAGGGCCTAAAATCCACAGCTACTCACATTGGAAAACAAGCATTTACAATGCAATGGTCTCGGCATTGGTAAAGTTAGAGCTATTGGCATTGCTCATGACATTCTTTTTGTTTATGTTTTTGTTTTTAAAACATGTAAAGAAACGGCATTGTCAGGAGCAATGCCAATAGCTCTAACTTTACCAATGCCGAGACCATTGCATTGTAAATGCTTGTTACTACTTTTCTCCTGCATCCCTGGTGGTCTAGTAATGGAACATCTCTACTCTGCTGCCGGATTGCCCTCTGTCTCTCTTTTTTCTGTTTTTTTCTGCCTTACTCTGCTTTTTCTCTGTCCCTTTCATCCTTTTAGCACTTTTCCCTCTTTTTCCTCTTTTGCATTTTTGCAGCGCTTTGCCTCTGCGATCCCCAGTGTCCCCGCCCCCTCCAGTCCCACTTTCCCGATACGTTTCCCGCCTCTCAGCTGTCCAGCACCCTTGCACACTACTTATTGGTGGCTGCTGCGCGGTTAAGGTGCAGTCCACTGACCCTTCAGTGGAGTGCTCCCTTCCTTGCGCTGCTCTGCCTGGTAGCTGCTGACCCTGAGCTCCCTGCTGCTGATCTTCTGACCCTCAGGTGGTCTAGTGGTAGAGCGTCTCTGCTCTGCTGCTAGACTGCCCTCTGTCACTCCTTTTTCTGCTTTTTTCTGCCTTTTCTTTCTGACCCTTTCACCCTTTTGGCACTTTTTCCTCTTTTTTGTCTTGCGCCCTTTTGCTATGCTTTGTCCCTGCTGCTATGATCCTTCGCATTTCCCACCTCCTAGTTGTCCAGCACCCACACACTACTTAATGGTGGGTGTACCAAAGGCCAGCCCATCTGTGCCTGGACCATGCCCAGTGCCAGTGCCAGTGACCCTGGTCCTCGGACCTCCCACTGATGCCAGAACCCTCATCACACTCAACTCTGGACGCCACGCCGCCTGCCACCTCGCATCGCCGAAGGACACCCAAGGACCCTTCTCCTGCTTGAACTGTGGCTGCACCCTGTCCCACCTCTGCACTCCAGCTCGTCTCGCCGCCCAACTGACCAACTGCAGACCTGACCGACTCAGCTGCATCCTCCTCAACGTGCACTCCCTCCACAAACACGCCACAGAAATCTGGGACATCCTCGACTCATTCTCTCCCGACATCATCTTCCTCACGGAAACCTGGACAAGCCAAAGCTCTGGCCCGACATCACCACTGCCATCCCCGACCAGGAGGAGGCATCACCATCGTCCACAAAAACACCCTCCGCATGACCACCCACTTGGACGACTCAACGACAACAATGGAACACCTCCATGTCCAGATCCAGACCAACCTCAACACCATCCTCTGCAGCACCCTCGTCTACAGACCACCAGGCCCCCGCCCACCCTTCACTGAAGCCATTGTTGACTTAATCGCCCCCCCCCCCCCCAGGCTCTCTCATCCACCAATTACATCCTACTCGGTGACCTCAACTTTCACCTGGACAACCCCAACAGCCAGAGCACCGCGTCCCTATTTGAGAACCTCGCCAATGTAGTACACAAGCAGCTAGTCACCGCTCCAACCCAATCCTCTCCGCCAATGGAAATGTCACCTACAGCCACACCACCAAACTCCTCTGGACCGACCACCACTGCGTGCACTTTGCCTTCACCAAACCCACCATACATCAACGCCCTCACTACCCCCCCTTCACCCCCAGCCGCAGCTGGAACAAGGTCACCGAAAAACTGCTCACCACCTCCCTCAGCACTACGACACCGCCGAAAGCTGCTGATGCCAATACCGCAGCATGCAACCTCCACCGATGGATCTCCAGCTGCTCCGACACCCTGGCTCACCTCAAGAAGGCACCCGACAAGCAACACTCCAAGAAAACCAGCTGGTTTACTTCCACCCTCCACGAGTCCAGACGCACCTGCAGACAAAAAGAGAAGAAATGGAGGACCAACAAAACCCCGGAAACCCACACAACCTTCAAAGTTGCAATCTCCGCACAGCACCTCCTCCTCAAAACCACTAAGACAACGGCCCTCCAGGACAGAATAAATACCAACGCACACAACAGTAAAGAACTCTTCGCCATCGTCCAGGAGATTGCCCGGCCCAACAGTGAGAACACGGACGTGACATCCTCACCAGACCACTGTGACAAACACTGCGCCTTCTTCCACCACAAGACCAGGCAGATCTACAACAGCTTTGACACCCAAGACCCTCCCACCAAGCCTGACACCCTTGCACCCAACCACGCCGCACTCCAACAGATCCTGCTCACCTGGACCCCGCTCACCACAGACGAGACTCTCAAGACCATGAAGAGCATCCACCTTGGAGCCCCCTTGGAACCATGCCTGCACCACATCTTCCATAGAGCAGCCATCGCCATCGCCATCGCCTCCGAAGTCTGCTGCACCATCAACTGCTCCACCGAGACCGCCACCTTCCCTGATGACTGGAAACACACTGAGATCAACCCTCTGCTAAAGAAACCATCCGCCAATCCAACAGAGCTCAAGTACTTCAGACCCATCACCCTGCTCGCCTTCCCAGCCATCAGTCATTGAGAAGGCCAACAATGCCCAATTCTCTGAGTTCATCCAAGCAAACCACGTCCTGGACATCTCCCAATCTGGTTTCAGAAGCAACCACAGCATCGAGACTGCACTTCTCGCCACCACCATAACATCCGCTTCCTCCTTGACCAGGGCGAAAAAGCAGCCCTCATCCTTCTGGACTTCTCGGCCACCTTCGAAACCATCTCCCATTGTACCCTAATCACAAGACTCCACAATGCCGGCATATGCGACAAGGACCTGGACTGGGTCCAATCCTTCCTCCCCGGTCGATCACAGCAAGTCAGACTACCTATGTTCATCTCCGAACCCACAGAGATCAGCTGCTATGTACCCCAGGGCTCCTCCCTGAGCCCCACCCTCTTCAACGTCTACCTGGCCCCTCTCGTGTCCATCATCAGGAACTATGGGCTCAACATTGTTTCCTACGCCAACGACACCCAACTGATCCTCCCCATCACCAACGAACCCACAACCACCAGAAACAACTTCCACAGCTGGATGAAAAATGTTGCCACCTGGATGAAAAATAGATGCCTCAAACCTAACTGGGACAAGACCGAATTCCTCATCCTGGCACTGACCCCCTCCGCATGGGACGATTCCTGATGGCCCTCCACATTGGGAACCCCGCCCACCCCCCTGGACCACGCCCAAAACCTTGGCATCATACTGGACTCCTCTCTCACAATGAACCGTCAGATCAACACCGTCTCCCCATCTTGCTTCCAAATGCTTTGCCCACTTCAAAAGAAATTCAGATGGACCCCTGCTGAATCCAGAAAAACAGTCACCCACGCACTCATCAGCAGCAGACCCGGCTACAGCAACGTACTCTAAGCCGGCGTCACCCTGATACTCCTCAGGAAACTACAGAATGTTCAAAATGCCACAGCCAGACTGGCACTCGACATCCCCTGCCACAAACATATCACCGAACACCTCAGAGAACTCCACTGGCTCACAGGTAACAAAATAATCACTTTCAAGCTCCTCACACATGCCTACAAAGCCCTCCATGACGCAGGACCAGCATACCTGAACCACTGCCTCTCATTCCACGTACCCACCAGACACCTTTGCTCCACCCAGCTCACCCTGGCCACTGTCCCTTGGACCCACAAGACTAGAACTGGAGGAAGATCCTTCTTCTACCTCTCAAGACCTGGAACACCCTGCCTCCCCATCTCAGACAATCCCCGTTGTTGACCCAATTCAGGGAGGATCTCAAGACCAGGCTCTTCGACTGAAACCCAGCGCTCAGACGGTCCAGCAGCCCCATCCCTCCCCCCCCCCTGCACCTTGAGACCCTCATGGGTGAGTAGCTGTGCTTTACAGACCCTGATTGATTGATTTATTGATTGATCATAGCGGTTCCTTTCAATGTAGGAAAAGTCTGACGGACGGTATGCGCAGCCATGATGGCTTGCTGTCAAACATTTCAAAATTGTTTTGTTATTCAAAAACAAACTCCCAAATCATTTTTTCCTGTTCCTTACTTCTGTTTATTTCCTGGTGCTGATAAACAGGAAACAAAGGACTTTACACAGCCAACCCTAAACAATCAGGGAAAGCTGGTGGCTCTCAGTCTACCTGCAGAAACCCTCTGGCAAAAACCTACAATAGCAAAAAGAAAACTGCCACTAAAGCACAAAGCCCCAGATTAACTATCATTTATGCTGCCCAGTGGTGTGTGAAAATCAGCAGTGCTGCGTGAATAGGAATAGATTGCACAGCACCAGATTTAGCAAGATGCCATTGTCTTATGATGCTATTGGTTGCAGTTGTGCTAAAAAAAAGCCATTTTGGCACTACCTTTAATGTTAAAGTGCAAGGGTGACCCAGTGTTGAGATGAGATTTGTACTTGAGGTACACCCAGTGATACAAATTTCAACACAAGTGTAATCCACATTAAATGTGTCATTTTGCAGTAACTACATCCATTCTATTCTATTCTTGGCATTTCTGCAGCGCACAGTGGGCCTCCCATGCTAACAGATTATACCAGTACCCATATCATGGCAGAGAGTGAGATGAACAGCAAAGTTTTCAACAACTTCCTAAAACGTAGCTCATCTTTGGTCTTCTGTAACTTAATAGGTAGTGAATTTAATGGTTTAGGAACCAGATAGGCAAAATATTTACCACTGCGTTCTTGATTTATTGACAATAGGAATTGTCAGTAGATATAGAGCAGTGGAACGCAAAGTTCTGTTGGGGATGTAGGGACCAACCAGATGTTGTAATAGCCATGGGCCCTTACTGTGCAGAACTCAGTGAGCTATGCAAAGGGCCTTGAACTGTATCCTCCTAAGAACAGGGAGCCAGTGGAAGGAGACAAGTGCTGCTGAAGCAGAGAGTTATGTTTGAGGAATTTCAGCAAAACACGAGCTGCAGTATTTTGCATTACTTGAAGTCTTCTTACATCATGCTGGGGAATTCCAAGGTAAAAGAGCTGCCATAGTCTACATGTGACAGGACTAATGCTTGTATCACCAAAGTCAACGCGTTCAGAAGTAGAAATTCCAAGTGTCCTCAGCAGACCAAAGCTGGCAGCAAGCTTCCTCGCTTGTACCTTCAAGGTGAGCTTAATTTCAATCCATACCCCCAGCCTTTTTACAGCTGATTTGGGGGTGGGATGATTGCCTAATAGTCCTGGCCAGTGAACAGCAGACAACTCACAATTAAATTCATTGGCAACCACTAACACCTCTGTTTTATCTCCATTAAGCTTCAGACAACTGGATGACGTCCATTCTGCTACATCATTCAACCAAGAATTAAGCCGGTCAGAGTCTGCATCCGTATCAGGGGTAAGAGGGATAACAATCTGTGTGTCATACACATACAATGCTATTGAGAGACCGTGTGGTTGTACAATCTCAGCCAAGTACCGGACGTACAAATTAAATGAAGTAGTGCGTAATGAGGATCCCTGAGGTACTCCACACTTTAGGGAACGGGATTCTGAGTAGAAAGGTTCCTGGTAGACCTGGAAGCTTCTGCCATCTAAGAAAGAGGCAAGTGGTTTCAAGGCTAGTCTAACCTCTTCTGCCTGCTCCAGCCTGTGTAATATAATAGGATGTGATATGGTTTCAAAAGCTGTGCAGGTTTCTCATAACATCACTGCAGCCGACCTGCCTTGATCTAGAATTGTTCTCAATTCTTTCATAATGGGCAGAAGTGCTGTCTCCGTACCACATCCTGGAGGACAGCCTGTTTGGGTAAAGTTAAATATATTGTGGTGTTCCAGAAATTAAGATAACTTTTGGTTGACAAATTTTTCAAGTACTTTACTTATACTCAGCAACATAGATATTGGCCTATAGCTTTCAGCTGATGCAGGGTACAATGATGGCTTCGTTAATAATGGTCTCACTATAGCATGTTTCAAGGAAGGCGGCGCCATACTGCTCTAAAGTGATGAACTGAATATATCTACCAGGACAGGGTACATTACATTTTCTCCTTGAGTAAACGCAAAAAGTGGGGCAGGGTCTAAAGAGGAACCCGATTTAACTGTCTTCATCAGACCTTATGGGAAATAGCGTTTACAACGCTGGTAATACCAAGCGGGTAGGTTACAACGCGGACGTTACATCGTCCGCGTTGTTACCACGCATGGCATTACATTGCAAGTCGTTTCAACGACTTGCGCTAGATGGTGTGCAACACCAGGGAATGTGTTGGATTCTAAGTCCAACACATTCCCTGCTGTTGCGCTAACTGGAGTAGGTTTAGTTATTTATACTATTCCTAAGTCCGGCATGCCACCTAGCGCAAGTCGTAGAAACGACTTGCAATGTAATACCATGCGTGAACAATGTAACGTCCACGTTATAACCTACCGCGTGGAATATGCTCGCGGTGTAACGTCATATATTTGACCTTATACATCTTCCTTCCTAACAGGAGGGAAAGCAGATAAAGTATCATTAGATGACCAGACAATGTGAGACAGAGTGTATTCGACTTGGCCCTTATTGTCCAAATTTTTTTCGCTTTTCCCCCTAGCCTTTTACCATGTCTGAAGTAATACCTGCTGCGCAATGGCGTGCGCAGATTTATTTGTACTGTTGTGAAGAAATGCTACTTTTAAAATGGACGCCATGGCTGTGTGTTTGTGCCGCCTGCCTGAGGTGAGTTGCCAGTCTAGTTGTCTGTTGTCCAGCACCCCCAGCTTTTGGAGGGAAACCTGGCAGACAGGGTGCTGGATACTGACCGCTGATCTTGCCCTGTAGTGCCTGCTGCTCTCCTGCCTAGCGCCTCTTGAGCGCTACAACTGTGTCCTACCTGCTGGCTAGCGCCTGGAGAAAAGAGAGCGCTATATTGGGCTGGACTGTACTCCCAGGAGGTGAGGAGCGTGGGCTCTACTTTGATGTGTGAGACTGTGTGCCTCTGGGCCCTAGCGCCTCGTGAGCGCTGCATGTGGAGTGCCAGGAGAGAGGAGCGCTATTTTGGTCCCTAGAGCTGTGGTGCCTTCCAGCGCATGGTGAGCGCAGTATCTTTCTCCCCCCAAGAAGAAGTAGGTGAGGAGCATGTGCGCCCCTACAGCGCTGTGCTGCCGAAGTGCCACGAGGAAATCCTAGCGTGTGGGATTCCCCCCTGCCTGCCTGCTAGGGGAAGAGCGGGAGCCCACTCCACATGTGTGGTCCTTCACGGGTGCCCACCCTGCGTTATTGCGGCACTTTTGCTGAATTGAAACAGCGGGAGCCTACCCCGTGTTTCTGCCGCCTGGATACTTTATTTTTACAGCGGGTGCCCACCCCGCGTATTGGCAGCGCTTTACTGACTGTCGCGAGTGCCCACCCAGCATTGGCGATATTTTGGATAGCGGGAGCCCACCCCGCATTGCCGGCGAGAAACATGCGGATTGGGAGGCAGGCCACCGCACTGCCTGCGGCGACCCGGAAGCCAGGCCAAGGTGCGCTTGGTTGGGGGTGTGGCCCGCCGGCAGGAAGGAGCCAGCCGGAAGCGGGCGGAAGTGCTGTCGGCGGGGCTCCCGTGGTAGAGGGAGAGCCCCGCAAGCCTCGCATAGAAGACCCGGGTCCCAGGAGGGGGCCCAGGTGAAGTGGGGAGAGGTGCCGGCAACGTCGACGTCTGGGTGGGAGTCTTCCCCTGCCTTCTGGAGTCCCGCAGCCGCATGTCAGGAGAGGCCGGGGAGAGGCGACGGAGCCCTGGAGCAGCCCAAGAAGAGTCTTGCTGGTGAGTGGGGGCTCCAGGGAGCATCGCTGGCCTACCGGGGACCTTTTCAACCTTTGTTGTGGGCTGGCCAGACGGTTGGAAGCCCCCCTGTTGGGACCGGGCCGGTCCGTTGGAACTTGCTCTGTTTGGGGGCTCTAGAGGCAATATAGGTGCCAGGGACCATTTGTGCCTACACAGTTGCAACTTGGGGGCAATTTAAGTTAGAGTCCCAGAGAGGGGCTCCCCACTGGACATTGTCAGGCCAGGACTGACTTGGTTGGACACAATTGCCCCGCTGGACAGTGGGCAGTTACAGCGTTGGGGGCACTTATGTTGTGCGCAGCTGCTCCCTATCACGTTTATGCTGGTGGCTTTGGGCTGCCTGCGTCCCTGCTAATCTGATTACGCCTAGTGCCCATCCTGCTATAATTATGCCCACTGTTAATGGGGGGTATGCTAATGTGCTGATGCGAAGTTCGCTATTCACCAGCATCTCCTGGCTGTAATACATTTATGATGGTGATTTTGCCTAATGCCCTACATCGATGTTTTCATGCTGATATGCCTTCATGCACATAGGTTCTAGGCCCCAGTCTGATAGGGGTTGGCACGTAGAGTGTTTATATGCCTGACCGGATGTGTTCATTTTAGGCTTCATGTTTATGCCCACAAGGATGTCTAGTGCATATGATGATGCTACTGTACATGCTCATGCCTAAAGCAAATGGTTTCTTCTCCCCTATGGCTACAGCATTGGTGTTCTGCATAACTTGTTCCTTATGCAAAGTAGGCCTAATGTTCACATGTTTACGCCCACAGGTTCATGCCGATTGATAATGTTTTATGTTTATGGCAATGTTGCTAAGACTAGGCATAATGGACTTATGATAATGCTGTGGTGCTAATGAGGTTGCAGTTATGCTAATGTGAGGATACTAAGCTCCAGATCTGGCCAGTAGGTATTGGCTGCCTTACGTTTAGTGCTGAGACTTGCATCTATTCTAACTGTGCTTGTGATGGTTCTGGCAGCGGCCCGATTGGCCCTGCCCTGTAAATAGTCCCCTTTGTAAATGGCTACCTGGTGCCAGTTGGCACCGTGTTCACAACTGTGATTACCTCTTGCTGTGTTTTGCGTAATACATATGCTGTTTCTTTCACCTAAACTGGTGTGGTCTCTTTTTGTAGTGTGCCTTGTGTGTCGCCTGTGTGTGCTGCGCAGATGTTTACACATTTCCTCCAGAGTTTGGCCCGCCCGCTCTGCACCACGCTACCCGTTTCTAAAAGAGTGGGAATCTTACAATGTTCTGCTTTATCTGCAAAAGTATCATAAATGTTTCTTAACACGGCATTGATGGTGGCCAAAAGAGACATTGAGGCCAACTGGCTGGGTACGACTGCTCCCACCATGACGCGCTGACGCAGAGGGGCGGACTGGTGCTCTGCTCAGGAGCGACCCTTGTACGAGGCACGAGGTTGTCCGAAGAAATTTCAAAGAATGTGGGGCAAATGGGTCGGTGTAGTGGAGGACTAATACCCTCTAAGTCCAACTGGGGTTGGGATTGGGTGCAGCATTGTCTTTATTTTTATCCTCCTTATCATTGTCTCTTTATTATTGTGATGTTTTCTTGTTTTTGTCTTGAATGGTCAAATGTACAAAAAGCTGGTGCTGTTGTTTTTTGTTGGTTTTCTACAAAATCAATAAACTTGGTTATCAAAAAAAAAAAGTATCATAAATGTTATTAACTTTATCACGGAAGAACTTGGCCACCTTATTGCAATAGGATTCGGACAGTGGGGTAAAATGCACATTTTAGAGAAATTTGTAAAAATTCGAACTATTTTGAATAACTCTTTATTGAATGAGATGCATTATCAAGTTGTATAGCATAATATGTGGAGCGTGCTTCCTTAATTACATTGTGATATCTTTTTACTGCTTTCTTATAGTTTAATTTGCTATTTACATCACATGCTTTTCTCAATTCCTTTGCACCCTTTTACTTTCTTTTTTAAGCTCCAATAAATCGGTATTGAACCAGGGGGTCTGTCCTCCTGACCTGCCCTTTTTATGAGTCCTGAATGGTATAAGCTTGTCCAAAGAGGACTTGAACCAATCATTGAAGATTGGGATTACCTTTGAGATTTCTCTTTTTAATTCAGGTGTAAAATTTAGAAGGGTATTTTCCCAATTGGCAGGGTCCAGCTTTGACCAACAGCAGCCTAGTCTCTGAGGTCAGGAGTGGGGATTACTGTCTACATGACTACCGAGGAGAAATGGAACAATATGATGACCCGATCACAAAACTAGAATGGGAGTTCTTACTTGAATATTTGGCAAATTAGTAAAAATTGGGTCAAAAAGATTGGGTCTTCCACCAACCGGTAAATTCCTTTCACTCTCGCAACGGAGGTCTTCAAAATGCATGTTTTTAAGTCTCCCAAAAATGTGAAACTAGCCTTGTGCAGAGCCAAGCCAGCCAGTATGTGTAAGGCTTGTGAAAAATGAGTGACTGGGCCAGGCAAACAATAAACCAAAATCCCTGAAAAGGTGAAAGTAGGGGTAAAGTTAATAGTAAAGGAGAAACTCTCACCGCCTGGAATAGTGAGAGGAGTAAAAACACAGCTCAAAGTCTCCTTATAAATTATAGCAACCCCGCCATTCATTTTGTCTGGCCGATCACATCTAGTATGGTATATCCCGTTGGTAAAGTCTGCCCTACATCTGGCATGGACTCTTCACGAAGCAAAGTCTTGGCGAGCATAATAGGTCCTCTAACTGACAGTCCCCAAGGAGAGCAAACAAGTCTAATTTATGTCTTGGCAATGATCTACAATTAATTAGGTATATCTGCTGTGACTCATTCTCTATTAGGAGTGAGTTCTTGTACACCCCACTGGGAAAGTGTATATTCCAATCCAAAGTAACAATTACATATAGCTCAAGGCAAAGATATAGCCCTGCCTAGTGTCACACATCTCATGTTACACTAACGCATTTTAAGTTACTGTTCCACATTACCTCAGCTAAAAAGATTGTCATGCAAATGAGCTTATTAAAAAAGCTGAGTGTGCTAACTCTGTTCATTGAAGAATCAGCTGTTTTTCGTGAGGCTAAAGTGACTCAGGTACTGCACAGCAGCCAATGGATGTTGCGATCTGCTTTGATGGGAGCGGCTGGTTCGCCCTGATTGGACTGTGTTTAGGTTGTGTTATGCACCATACTCAAACAGAAATACACAGCATATCCCTTTGTATATAAGCATTTATTTGTACTACAGATACGTACCTATATATGTGTATTGCTTTGTATAAACATGTAGAATAATTGTTAAAAAAAAAGAAATTAAGTACAACCCTTGACAACCAGAGTTTATCTAATGCCTCTTTAATCTACATATACCTACCTCCTTTATGCATCTATATACCTTCCATGTACTTGGATCTATATATTTATTACTTTTCTAAAATAAAAAAAACATATTCAATGCACCACCCTATTTCTTACCCTATACCTCTATCAATATCTTTAATCTACATATACTTCCTTCCTTTGTGCATCTATATACTTTCCATGTACTTATGGATCTATATATTTATTACTTTTTTCTAATTCAGCATATCCAATGCACTACCCTATTTCTCACCCCATACCTCTCTCAATATATCTTCTACCGCACCTCTCAGACTCATCTCAAACCTCTTTCTACTGCTCTTTCCAATGCACTACCCTATTTCTCACCCTATACCTCTATCAATATATCCTCTACATCCACTCTCTCATTCATCCCAAACCTCGTACCACTACTATGATCCCCAAAAGAGCCCTTTCTTGACACCCCCTACTCTACCCCTCCTTGCATCATCTGACACCTCTTTTACTATACCAATCCCCCAAAACAAGCCTTTCTAAAGTCTTCCCTCTAACTCTTCCCCTCCACAGCCCTTTACTCATCTCGAGCCTCCTCCTACTGCTATGACCTCAAAAACAAACAAAAAAAGTCTAAATTCTTCACTCTTCTTTAACCACTATCATTTTCAATCAAAATACCAGACTAACATGTCCACCTCTCAAATTTCATATTTCACCATATTAAATTCCCCACTAATCCTTTATGGGTTCCAGAATAGCGTGCTACTCGCCGAAAAAAGCACTTCAACACCTTATGAGGGGTAGCAAGCACTACATAAATGCAAACCTTTTTCCCTCTTCTATCCCTCCGCTACCCTTCTCAATCCAAATAACTGACTAACATATCCAGGCACATTACTTTCATATTTTCACTATACTAATTCACCACTGATCCTTTTATGGGTTCCGGAGTAGCGTGCTACTCACCAAAAAAGCAGTTCAATACCCCATCAGCGGTCACAAGCGCTTTATAAATGCAAACTGTTTTCCCTCTTCTATCCCTCCGCTATACTTCTCAATCCAAATAACTGACTAATATCCACCACTCAAATTACTTTAATATTTCACTATACTAATTTTCAACACTAATCAGTTATGGATTTCGGAGTAGCATGCTACTTGCCAAAAAAGCACTTCAACACCCCATCAGGGGTAACAAGCGCTATATAAATGCACATATTTTTACCTCTTCTATCCCTCCGCAATCCTTCTGAATCCAAATAACTGACTAACCTATCCACCACTCAAATTACTTTCATAATTCACTAAACTAATTCAACACTAATTCTTTATTGGTTCCGGAGTAGCGTGCTACTCGCCTAAAAAGCACTTTGACGCCTCGTCAGGAGTAGTAAGCACTATATAAATCCAATTACAATGCAATACAATGCAGCGCTGCCAGGCTGACCTGCCTAGCTTCCCCTGGCTCTGATTGGTCAGCATTAGTAGTCGGCACGTGTATGCAGTCGTAAGGCATCCTGCCCACCATAGCGAGCTTTACTGCCAGGCGGCAAGTGCAGTGTTAGTGCTGCTGACGTCGACAAGCAAAGTTCCCCAGTCGCCTCATGGAGTGACGGTGACTAAAAGGCTTCGGTCGGTGTAGGAATCACATTTTTAATTTCACATTCCTTCCGCAGCCACCCAGGGCCACTAAATGAAAGGACAAGGAGTGCCATCTGTCACCTCCTCGACATGTGCTGGTTTGCCCTGCTCGTGGGGGGTAAATTGGGGCTGTGTCGAGTGTCTGAAGGTCAGGGCACAGCTCTGAAGACAGTGTGCCCTACCCCTAAGCCATGATTCTCTCTTACTGTGACTTCAATCTACAGCTCAGCTGCAGATCAGTGGCATAAAGAAACTTAAGGGAGCCCCCCTACAAAGGACATGGCGGGGCCCCCACTCTCTGGACCCAGTTAGGAGCTCTCAGTCCACAGCCCGCCACCCATGCACAGTGCCCCCGCACCTTGGGGGCTGTGGGGCTATTGTTACGCCAGTGCTACAGATTAGATGCAACGCAGATCCCTACTGTTTGCAGAGAGGAGCCACAGAATCATGAGGTCACTGTGCCAGTCTGCCCTCTTCAGACTGACAGCTGTCCCCAGCACATCACATCAGAGCAGCTGTCTGCAGTGAAAGGGTCTCCACAGACTGCAGCTACTGAGACTAGGCCGCGCAGCACGAGGTACTATTTACCCAGTGATGTCCAGTGACTCCATTGGTAAGTCAAAGAGCATTTTATTTAATGTTCCTGCTGGAGAGAGATGGGGTTTTGTCTAGTGCAAGTTTTGACTCACCAGTAGCGCAGAGGGTTAGGGTGCCTGCTGTAAAGAATGTGTGTCATGCATATCACAGAACCTAATGTTGCTAAAAGGAGTTAGTTTGGGTACAAATGCTTTCTTATTAGGAAAGCCAACCTCAACCACTGTGGTACGTTTTAAATCCTGAGTTTGTGCTTCTCCAGACCAAATGCTCTTAAAATATACTGACTGCTAGTAGTATCTGTGACATGTGACTCCTACACCTTGCAATCCTCATTGTTGTATGTAATATTTCCTAGACTGATTTACACCCATGATTCATTGTCTCTGTGTAATGTGTCTGTGGTGTAAAGTGCTTGACACCCTGAGCTGGTATGAGCAGCGCTATAAAACAAATGGAATATTCGGGAGAGAGAGGCTATGGAGAGATGAGGGGCACTGTTGGACAGTTGTTGTGAGGGAATCCATGAAGGAGGTCTAGGGACACCAAAAAAGATTGTTGCACCGGGCGCCGTCTGCTGGTCCTGAGAGAGTGAGTAAGTAATGTCTGTCATTGTGCTGTTTGAGATTGATAGTTTTGTCTAGTTGGGAAGGTGTTGTAATCGTTCTTGATTATGTGTATGTATGGACTTTAATACTACATTGCTTATTTTATAATGCAAGTGACAATCCGTGACAGCATTTTTTTTTATTTAACTGTGTGTTTGTTTGCATATGTGCACAAAATGTTAATAAAATACTGACTCTGAAAGACGTGTTTATTGTTTAATATCATGGATACACTGTACGATCAGCTTGCAAAGGCACTAGGTTAGTGCTGTTTCATTCCAGGTGCTTTGCAGCAGCAGTTTCAAGATCATCTTACAGTTTCTCATTGCTCATATGGGTCTAATTTCTGATATGTATCTGTTTTGATGGACTTTATTGCTTGCTTTTGCTCCCCAGAAAGTGTCCTACATTTGGTTCTTGAATGTCACTCACAGGTGCATTAAAACCATGGAGATGTCACACATATGCAGTCTGAAAGCCTGGCAGCTATGCTCCTTGCTATTGATATTTTCCAGCAAAACGCATGCCCGCCTGTGTTCTGCAGTATCTCATGGCCCGACAGAGCAGGCACTGAGGTGCCTTTCCATTTCTGGTGCTTTGCAGCAGTTTTTGGATCTTCTTAGTGTTTCTTGTTGCTCAAATGGGTGTAATTTCTGATATTTATGTTTCCCTCATCTTCATTGCTTGATTTTGCTTGTGTGAAAGTGTCTCTCATAATCGTTGAATGTCACTCATAATTACACCGAATTTATGAAAATGTCACACATAAGCATTCTGAAACCTTGGCAGCTATGAAGATACACTCATATGATCTGTAGTCATGACATCTAGTATTAGTACTCACATTTAACAGATGAAGGTGTTTCGAGGAATGCATTACACAGCTTGATGAAACACAACCAGTTGTTCTGGCCCAATACCCCAGCCAGACAAGGATGGGCACAGACGGGCTTGCCTTTGGCATGCCAGCTGCGTGCCCCATGTTCGTCCACACCTCGATGTTCATTTCATGGCGTGACCAGGAATAACAATTAGAAAACCAACTAAGATGGCTTCTCTAGTTTGTCTCAACAATGGACGCTGGTGTTAAACACAGCCAAGTGCCAAAATCTAATAAACAGACTTCTGTTCCCTAATAATGAAATGTGTACAAATTCTATCGATTTAGCTGACTTCCCAGTTTCTTGTTAAAACTTACCTTTAACACTCCCCAAGAACAAGCAAATTGCGGGCTCAACCAATAAAGTGCAAGTGCGGTAAGTACATTTTCCTAATTCATGGACTGTAGCAGCAATATAACAACTCCCCCAGGAACACAAAGTCCCGCATAATGTCTCATAAAAATACAAGAAAATACAATAAACTTTGTTTGGACTAGTAAATATGTGAGACTGACTCTAAGGAGTATTATGGGATGTTTTGCTTGCTAGCTGTTTGCATCTTTTTTTATTCTGGGTTAGGCTTTCATGCAAAGCCCAGACATTAATATATTATTGGATCTGGTTAAGCATAAAAACCTGGGGCATTGTGAGAGATTGCAGGAGGGGCTCACCGGTGTGTCGTCGTGGGAGGACTTTCCCCTTAGGGCACGCACTCCTTTCAGCGCTTGGGAGGTGCAGGACTACGGAGGACTACAAAAACCATGCCCCTATCCTGTCTCTCCACAGCGAGTCGAGGGGGACCTGGAAGTGGGCAGGGATAACCCCGGAAGCTCTGTCCGAAGCCCAATGAGAGCAGGAGGAATCAAAAAGGCGGCGTCTCAGACCGGTGGCGCGAAGGAAGCAGGAACAGTGTCGGGAGAACGGAAGGAAGAAGACGGACCCTGTAAGCGTACGACCGAAGGAGAGTCAATGAACGAGGACGCCCTGGAAGGAGAAGACACGGAACCGGACGAGTGGTGGTGCGAGGAGTGGTGGTGTCTGCCGGAGGATGCTGGGGAGCGGCCGCAACTCAGGAGAGTTGCGGTGGAGCCGGTGAGTGAGAGCGTCTCAAGGGACCAGGGGATGGGTGTAAGGGAAGCGGGTGGTGAATACGGGGAGGGATACCGGTAGGTGTAGGAAGGTGGAATCTGACTATATGGTTGCCCCCACTTTTTTCCTGGTGTTTGAGTGGTTTTTGACTAGTCTGGCTGGGATCCTGCTATTCAGGACCCCAGCCTATCTGCTTACTCCCTAAAATGATTGATGTGCATACTAGATGCACTAGTGATTGGATACTGTGGTACCTTGTGAGCCCCTAGTATATGGTACCCTAGGTACCTAGGGCATTGGTACTTCACAGGCCTACCAGGGGCTGCAGCATGTATTATGCCACCCCTGGGAAGCATTCTCAATCTGACACCACAGGCCTGCTACTGCAGCCTGTGTGAGGTAGTGTTAGCACTCCTCACTGAGGTATAGGTTTCTATATCTCACCATACACACACATATGAACCTATCAGTCACCCCTATGGTAGGCCCTATCAATCCCAAGGGCAGGGTGCGTGGTTTATTATGTGAGGGGGTGCTTCTGCCTGAGCAGGACCCCTCTGCAGCTGGCAGAGTCTATTCCCTGCTGCTGTTTGTGGATGCGGTTAAACCATATACTCTTAAGTGCATTATAACCTCCCGGTTAATGCTAACTTTGGAATGACTGCATCAAAACATGTCGTGTTTGGTGTCAAACGTTTTGGAATCATACCCCCACACCAGTAACTGGTGTGGGAGTATGATCCCACCCTACTAGAGGGGACGACATGTACCCACTGTACCAAACGGTAGAAATCTTCTAAAGCCCTGGCATCACAAAATGGATGCCACCAGCACAGACACCGGGCTGCCCTCCTGCTGCTGACCGAAACTCGCAGTGGAGGGAGCTCAACAAAGGGTTTCCTGTCACAGGGAGGTGTCACAACCTTCCAGACAGGATTTAGTGTATTGGAGCTGGGTGGGTGCACTCTTAGAGTGCCTTTGAAGTCCTGCACTGGGGGAGCAGTAGGCTCCTCTGTGCATATGCCAGCTCAAACCGGTTCAGGGGCCTCTGCCCCTGTCCTGGCGTGAAACTGGACAAAGGGAAGTGGGTGTAACCACCCCCTACCCTGGCCCTCCTAGAGGAGTGGCCATAGAGCTAGTCCCTCCCATCTTTACAGTATAAGATACCAAACATTGCCAATGCAATTCAGATTACACCTGGACGACGCTCTACGAAGAAGAATCCGGTCCCTTCAACGTTCTACTACCTTTAGAAGACCGAAGGATCTCCCTTGGAGCCAAGGAGTGGCTCCCCTGCTTTGCAGGCACCTGAAGGACTGAACAACGGTTGCAAACTTTACCGCTCCCGCCGGAGCCCGAAGTCCCTGCGTCCCCTGAAGTCAATTTCCTGACCTCTCTACGGCCATTTTGAGTCCCCAGCGAAGCTGTGGCGTCTGGACCCCACGAGTGACGAGGAACGACAATACCAGGGAACCGTGCACTGATTTCGAGTGCAAGCCCTGAACGACGAACTACAAACCTGTGCTTTGGACCACTTAATGTCCAAGTCCCGAGCAGGTACTGAACCAAAGATCAGCGGCCTACCCCGTCCCGAGTGACCGTGGGCTGTTGCTGAAGTTTTCCTGCAAAGGCGTCTTCGCGGTTGCTTGCCCGTTGGCTAGTAGCCCTCCTGAAGACATCTTCAACTATTCCAAGGGCTGGCCTGGTTGCTCTGGGCCTACCCTCACTTACCCTCGCTGGGTAAGTCCCTCGGACCTTGCTGGTCTGAGCCATCCACAATCTTCACTCTACCCGAGACTTGCAGTCGCCAAGGGTTGTTGGCTCCAATCCGAGTGCCGACACCGCCAACAGCTGCAGACGTCGTGGGACCCTCCAACTCCAGCTGCTGATCGTCATCGATCCCTCCTGGACGACGTGGGCGAAGAGACAAAACACCATCAGCGACTAAAGCGACGCGACAGTTGTGGTCATCTATCCTGAAGGCCACCGGTCACTGGCAAGTGACTCTGAACTCTGTCCCCTCAATTTCTAGGTCGCCTGCAACTCCAATCCATCATTGGAACCGAACGGACACCTCTCTCGACGACACAAGCAGCAAGAACACCTCGATTCCCATTGAAATCAGCATCGCGACCCGACACCAAAGGACACCTGTGCACCCGGACTCCCTGGGTGAGGTAACTCTGGCATTACGGTGCCCAAGTGTGCATTGGCTATCGAAATACTTACCCTGTAAGTTGTGTGCTTGTTGTCCACTCAGAAGTGCCCTAAAACTGTGAAATACAAATCGCGACATTTTTGCATTGAAGTCTATGAGAAACTCGCGTGCGTGTTTAGACACTGCACGCGCCTCCCGTGGGCTGGTTACTTACCTGAACACACTACAGCAGTGAAGCCCCAGCGATTCCCAAGGCCCTAGGCCTCTTCATTTTGCTTGTCGAATTTGTTATACCATTTACTTAGTATATGGTTTGGTACGCCCCTAGCGCTACAGTGATTTATGTGCTTAATTTATTGAGAAATGTTGATCTTTTGAATGTTTACCTGGGACTAATCTCATAAAGAGATTAGTAGAGTATATTTAGTAATAAATACATATATATTTCATATATATACCTGTGTGGTGTCCTTTCATTTGGTAATTCAAGAGATTATAAGGTAAAACAAGCTGCTTTACATTCCTCAGAGACTTAGCCTGAAGGCTGCTCTCCACAGCTACCACTAGGATAGCTTTCTTTTAAAAGGTTGTCTTTAAACCTATCTACCAAGAGTCGAATTGGACTGGTGCAAGGTGGCCACTAGAACTAGTGACCAGCATATGCCAGGCCAACTTCTCACATTGGTGGGCAGCGTGTGGGATTACAGCTTGCCATTGTTTTACCAGAAAATCTCAATTTGAATTACTAACTGAAAACCACTTAAGGTACTCAAGGTACATATAAAGTCAAGCTAGTATCAATAAGTTCTACTGAACTTAGAGCTGTGTGTAAAGGGATAAGCACACCCTTGCTACAGCTCAAGCTAGGTTTAGTAGGCCACAACTAGTGTAGGTAGTACAACACTGCACAACACTAGTATGCCTCACCAGGATGGAGCCAGTGGGTCCATCCCATCTCAGTACAAAGACATGGCCTACACTGACCTGAAGGCCTTATGCTTTGAAAGAGGACTGAGGGTGGGCAGGAGTCCCTCATCACAGCACCTGATAGATCTGCTAGTAGCAGATGACCTGAGACAAGCTCTAGGAGCAAGTGGGTCTGGATCAGGGGGTGGGTCAAACATAGTCTCTGGGACTGATGATGAAAATCAAGATGCCCTGGAGTCTGTGATTGAAGGGCCAGACTCAGAAGAGTCTGAAAGGAACAGAGGAATTCTCCCTAAGAGAACTGACAGAGTGGGAGAGAGGCCTAGGTCCCTCTCAAGGGAATCTGACCATTCATACCACTCTGGAAGAGAATCTGTCCCACAGAAGAACTCCAACTTTCCCAGGGAGACCTCTTCTGAGAGAAGGTACAAGTTGCTACAGTATGAGGAAGCTAGGCTTGCTCTCAGAGCCAAGCAACTGGCCTTAGATAGGGAAGCCTTCGAGCTCCAAAGAGCTTCAAAGAAGGAGGGGTTAGATGCCCCTGGTGGCAGCAACAGTGTCCCTAGAAACAGAGATTATACTCCTGACCATAGGAACCTGTCCAAGGTTGTTCCTCCCTACCAGAGTGGGGATGATATCCACAAATGGATAACTGCTATGGAGAGGGCCTGTAAAGTTCAACAGGTCCCCCAGAAACAGTGGGCAGCAATCTTGTGGCTCTCCTTTTCAGATAAAGGTAGAGACAAGCTCCTCACTGTTAGAGAAGAGGATGCTAATGACTATGAATCCCTGAAGAGTGCTTTGATAGATGGGTTTGGCTTAACCACTGAACAGTACAGGTTGAAGTTCAGGGATACCCAGAAAGCACAGACTCAGGATTGGGTGGACTTTGTAGATTGTGCTACCAAGGCTCTGGAGGGTTGGATTGTTGGCAGTAGAGTCACTGACTTTAAGGGATTGTATAATTTGATTATGAGAGAGCAGATCCTTAATAATTGTCAAAACCAACTCTTACACCAGTACCTGGTGGACTCTGATCTGACCTCTCCCCAAGAATTGGGAAAGAAGGCAGACAAATGGGTCCGAACCAGGGTTAGGCCCAAGAACCAAGGTGGTGACCAGAAGAAAGATTCCACTAAGCCCAAAGAGAAAGGTGGGGATGACAAAACAGAAAAGTCCTCTGAAGGGCCCCAAAAACCCAGTTCTGGGGTGGGTCCCAAAATCCTTCCTCTTCCAATAAGAAACCATATTGCCATGTGTGCAAGCAACCTGGACACTGGAAAACTGACTCCAGCTGTCCAAAGAATAGCAATAAAGAGAATGTTCCTCCCAAAGCAGCTCCAACACCTCCTGTTACTACCAGTAGTAATCCCCCAGGTGGTGGGAGTGCACCCAAAAACTTAGTAGGGTTTTCTTGGGGAACACAGGTGGACTCTGGCCTAACCAGGTCCCCTACACAAGCAACTCTAGTCTGTGATGGTGGCATGGGGTTTGCCAACTTTACCATGAGTCCCAATATCTTGGGCAGGTACAGACAAGAGCCTATAATCAATGGTCAGAAGGCTGTGGCCTACAGGGACACAGGGGCTAGTGTCACCATGGTGACAAGGAGACTAGTGCCCCTAGAACAGCTTTTACCTGAGTTTAGCTACCAGGTGACCAACATTGATGGAATTAGGACAGACCATCCCATGGCAGTAGTAAATCTCAGCTGGGGAGGGGTCACTGGCCCCAAGAGAGTGGCAGTGTCCCCAACCTTGCCTGTAGATTGTTTACTGGGGAATGATCTAGAGATCTCAGCCTGGGCTGAGGTAGACCGCATTGCCCATTTAAGAATGTTAGGCATCCATGAGAGAGTGGATGGGACCCTGAGGGCCTCACCTCCACCCCAGGAGAAAGTAAGGGGAGTGAAGCCTGAAACTATGGATCACTCTACCCAAACAGAGAGCATAGGGGGAGAGGAACAGTCCTCCCCCCACCAGACCAAGGGTGAGGGTCAAGTTTCTAAGGGAACTGATCCTGCCCCTTTGTGAAGTAACTGCCCCAGAAGTGGACAGGCCTGGCCTGGTCACCTCTCTGATGGCAGGGGATCCTTCCAAGGTGGTACCCAGTCTGGAGCAGGTATCCTGCCCCTCTCTACCCTGCCTCAGTCAGCCCAGGGCTGCAGAGGTCAGGGAGGTCAGTGGACCCTTAATGGGCCCCTGTCCAGAGGAACCCCCTCATCAGCAGATTAGGGACACCCAGCAGAGTAGTTCTAGCCAGGTGAAAATTCCTCTACAACCTGAGGGATCCCCCTTACCCCTAGGTATAGGCACCCCTCAAATGGATGTTGTTGAACACAGGGAAACCTGGGGCCTAGTTGCCCCAAACCTTCCAGTGCCCTCCACTATTCCAACCAAAGGGATCCAACCCTCAGCTGTAGGCAGCCAGAGGTTGACCCTTAGGGCCAGATATGACACAGTCATGGGCAGAAAGGCTTCCATAGTGGCCAGTGATCTGAGGAGGTTGAGACCAACCCAAATAGGGCCTCACTTCCAGACTCAGACACCCCACCAGCCCACCTCTGACCCAAAAACCAATACAGGTAATTTCCCTAGACTTTGGAAAAACTCTAGAACCCCTTGGGGTAGAATTTCCCAAGTGGACCATGAGACAGGGAGCAACCATGCTAGTGCAGGTTCTTCCTTATATGGCCACTCAGGAAATAAAGGCTTATCTGGACAAGGTTAGCCTTATCTCCTTTCGTTTGGGGGGGGGGTTATGTAGGAAGGTGGAATCTGACTATATGGTTGCCCCCACTTTTTTCCTGGTGTTTGAGTGGTTTTTGACTAGTCTGGCTGGGATCCTGCTATTCAGGACCCCAGCCTATCTGCTTACTCCCTAAAATGATTGATGTGCATACTAGATGCACTAGTGATTGGATACTGTGGTACCTTGTGAGCCCCTAGTATATGGTACCTTAGGTACCTAGGGCATTGGTACTTCACAGGCCTACCAGGGGCTGCAGCATGTATTATGCCACCCCTGGGAAGCATTCTCAATCTGACACCACAGGCCTGCTACTGCAGCCTGTGTGAGGTAGTGTTAGCACTCCTCACTGAGGTATAGGTTTCTATATCTCACCATACACACACATATGAACCTATCAGTCACCCCTATGGTAGGCCCTATCAATCCCAAGGGCAGGGTGCGTGGTTTATTATGTGAGGGGGTGCTTCTGCCTGAGCAGGACCCCTCTGCAGCTGGCAGAGTCTATTCCCTGCTGCTGTTTGTGGATGCGGTTAAACCATATACTCTTAAGTGCATTATAACCTCCTGGTTAATGCTAACTTTGGAATGACTGCATCAAAACATGTTGTGTTTGGTGTCAAACGTTTTGGAATCATACCCCCACACCAGTAACTGGTGTGGGATTATGATCCCACCCTACTAGAGGGGACGACATGTACCCACTGTACCAAACGGTAGAAATCTTCTAAAGCCCTGGCATCACAAAATGGATGCCACCAGCACAGACACCGGGCTGCCCTCCTGCTGCTGACCGAAACGCGCAGTGGAGGGAGCTCAACAAAGGGTTTCCTGTCACAGGGAGGTGTCACAACCTTCCAGACAGGATTTAGTGTATTGGAGCTGGGTGGGTGCACTCTTAGAGTGCCTTTGAAGTCCTGCACTGGGGGAGCAGTGGGCTCCTCGGTGCATATGCCAGCTCAAACCGGTTCAGGGGCCTCTGCCCCTGTCCTGGCGCGAAACTGGACAAAGGGAAGTGGGTGTAACCACCCCCTACCCTGGCCCTCCTAGAGGAGTGGCCATAGAGCTAGTCCCTCCCATCTTTACAGTATAAGATACCAAACATTGCCAATGCAATTCAGATTACACCTGGACGACGCTCTACGAAGAAGAATCCGGTCCCTTCAACGTTCTACTATCTTTAGAAGACCGAAGGATCTCCCTTGGAGCCAAGGAGTGGCTCCCCTGCTTTGCAGGCACCTGAAGGACTGAACAACGGTTGCAAACTTTACCGCTCCCGCCGGAGCCCGAAGTCCCTGCGTCCCCTGAAGTCGATTTCCTGACCTCTCTACGGCCATTTTGAGTCCCCAGCGAAGCTGTGGCGTCTGGACCCCACGAGTGACGAGGAACGACAATACCAGGGAACCGTGCACTGATTTCGAGTGCAAGCCCTGAACGACGAACTACAAACCTGTGCTTTGGACCACTTAATGTCCAAGTCCCGAGCAGGTACTGAACCAAAGATCAGCGGCCTACCCCGTCCCGAGTTACCGTGGGCTGTTGCTGAAGTTTTCCTGCAAAGGCGTCTTCGCGGTTGCTTGCCCGTTGGCTAGTAGCCCTCCTGAAGACATCTTCAACTATTCCAAGGGCTGGCCTGGTTGCTCTGGGCCTACCCTCACTTACCCTCGCTGGGTAAGTCCCTCGGACCTTGCTGGTCTGAGCCATCCACAATCTTCACTCTACCCGAGACTTGCAGTCGCCAAGGGTTGTTGGCTCCAATCCGAGTGCCGACACCGCCAACAGCTGCAGACGTCGTGGGACCCTCCAACTCCAGCTGCTGATCGTCATCGATCCCTCCTGGACGACGTGGGCGAAGAGACAAAACACCATCAGCGACGAAAGCGACGCGACAGTTGTGGTCATCTATCCTGAAGGCCACCGGTCACTGGCAAGTGACTCTGAACTCTGTCCCCTCAATTTCTATGTCGCCTGCAACTCCAATCCATCGTTGGAACCGAACGGACACCTCTCTCGACGACACAAGCAGCAAGAACACCTCGATTCCCATTGAAATCAGCATCGCGACCCGACACCAAAGGACACCTGTGCACCCGGACTCCCTGGGTGAGGTAACTCTGGCATTACGGTGCCCAAGTGTGCATTGGCTATCGAAATACTTACCCTGTAAGTTGTGTGCTTGTTGTCCACTCAGAAGTGCCCTAAAACTGTGAAATACAAATCGCGACATTTTTGCATTGAAGTCTATGAGAAACTCGCGTGCGTGTTTAGACACTGCACGCGCCTCCCGTGGGCTGGTTACTTACCTGAACACACTACAGCAGTGAAGCCCCAGCGATTCCCAAGGCCCTAGGCCTCTTCATTTTGCTTGTCGAATTTGTTATACCATTTACTTAGTATATGGTTTGGTACGCCCCTAGGGCTACAGTGATTTATGTGCTTAATTTATTGAGAAATGTTGATCTTTTGAATGTTTACCTGGGACTAATCTCATAAAGAGATTAGTAGAGTATATTTAGTAATAAATACATATATATTTCATATATATACCTGTGTGGTGTCCTTTCATTTGGTAATTCAAGAGATTATAAGGTAAAACAAGCTGCTTTACATTCCTCAGAGACTTAGCCTGAAGGCTGCTCTCCACATCTACCACTAGGATAGCTTTCTTTTAAAAGGTTGTCTTTAAACCTATCTACCAAGAGTCGAATTGGACTGGTGCAAGGTGGCCACTAGAACTAGTGACCAGCATATGCCAGGCCAACTTCTCACAGTAGGGAACTGGGAGTTTTGTCTTAGAAGTACCCGTATGTTGTGCGCACACGTATTTTGGTTCCCTGAATAGGTGGCACTCTAATTACCCAACGTGACAGCTAAATGCCTCATTTTGCATGGGACAGTTTCTTTTCCTGGCACTACGTTTGACCGAGCACTAATAGGTCCCATAGACACTTTATAAAGACCTTTTTGACCCCCCCTCCCAACCAGCACCTTACACAAAACCCTGTGAGCACTTCAAGGTGTGGTAACGGGTATATAATACAAATAGCTCTTCAGATCCGTATCTGACGGCTCACTCTTTTTCCTCTCCTATGAGCCTCCGGGGAGACAACCTTGACAACGAAGAGGAGGAGCCGGGAACATCGACTTCTAAATCCCCATCGAGCTCAACCAAGGTCACATCGGGAGAGGAACCAGAAGAAAAACATCCTGAACAATATACCACCTCTAATATTGATAATAAAAATTGTCCTTTTGGCAAATACATACAGCCTCCTGTTTGTCAAACCCGCCCTCCCACAGGCATAAAAAAGACCTCTGTGAAAAATGGTTGCTTCTTCATTATATCTCCTTCTGCATGTTTGTGTGTGTGAAAATATAAAAAACATGGGTTCTTCTTTACAAGCCCCTTGCGCTGCCGGTGTGTCACTTTTTTCGATGCACAGGCAGAGAAGTGTGCTGCCCCATATTTACAAGGCAGGGACAGGGAGGCAGACTTGAAACTCGAGTGAGGTTTCAAAGAAGGTTTTTGGATTGGTTACCAGGGCCCCAGGGGACGTCGGCGGGCAAACAATCTGAAGTCAGCAAAAGAAGCCCTTAAAGTGGTGGAGGCATAATTGGAAATAGAGGTGGCAGAAGGGAGGATTGCGGGCCCGTTTTTTCGATAGGCCTTTGACAGACTTGATCATGGGGGGGTGGGAAGTTCAGAATGATGCACCATTTGTCCTGGCCAGAGGGAGCTTTGGTTAATGATTTAATTGCAGCAAAAGACACTAGTGTATTGTAGGCGTTAGTGGAGGGTGCCATACTTTGATGAGACGGCGTGGACAGGGAGCTGTGCTAGCAAAATGTGACATAAAATCTGCCTTCCGGCTTTTGCCAATCTACCCCGAAGATTTCCCATTGTTGGGAATGCAATTTGGAGATCCATTTACATAGACAGGGTGTAGCCGATGGGCTGTGCCATTTTATGAGCGTTCTTTAAGGCCTTTAGCACGTTCCTGTAGTGGGTGTTCACTAAGATGAGTGGGCATCGGGAGGTGCCCCATTACTTGGATGACTTTTTGTTTGAGGGCAGGAAGGAGTCTGGTGAATGCTTTAGGGCTTTCAGGGATTAGAGAATATGCCAAAGGACATAAGAGTGCGGCTGACTCCCTAAAAGACTGAAGGCCCTAGTGAGGTGTTGACGTTTTTGGGCATTGAGCTGATCAGTTGGTGGCGAGATTGCCTCAGACAAAGGTGCAGGAGAGCCAAAGATTCTTGACTGAAGTGATTGGTGAAAAGGAGAATTGAGTTGATGGCAGTACAGAAGTTGCTTGGGTTTTTTAATTTTGCTTGCAGAATGGTGTGGTGATGTCGGAGTTTTTGCAGGCGTTTGGGCATGGCAATGTCAGGGGCAGTGTTGCCACACCACAGAGTACATATTTCTTTGGCAGTGAGGGCTGACTTACGATCAGGAAGACCTTCTTGGAAGACTTCGATGGAGTGTCCATGATGTTTTTGGAAAAACCACATGGTTTGGCAGGTCCAGATTTTTTCAGACATGGCAGGGGCACATGGTTTTGGACTGTTTTGGGATGGTAGGTGGTGTCCAGAACAGTGGCTGGTGCAGCAGAGGCTGAGCATTGCCATTCTTGAATTCTTCCCATTGCTGGTGGCTCTGACAGTGTGGAGAAGGGAACTAGCAAACAGGACAGTGCTATTCAGTGCTGACAACATGACAGTGGTGCACTTGGTGGATAAACAAAGGGCAAAAAATTTGAGAGTTTTGCAATTGTTGAGAGGATTCATGCTGGGTTGTTTGCATTTGAACGTTGTTTTCAAGGCAAGGCAATGTACCTGGCGTGAACAATCATATAGTAGACTCATTATCTCATTCACAGTGGCATCGTTTTCATAGCTTGGCGCCAGACGCAGTGGACAACAAGACAACATTGCCTGCAGACATTTTGGCATGGGGGAGTTAGAACGGTTGGTGTAGTTGAGAGGTCTTTGGCTGAGTCCACCAGAAGGAGCTACTGTTTGGTGTGGAAGGAGTTTGGGGAATTTGAGGGTCGTCCGCTGGATGCGATGACACAGGATCACAGAGAACTTGATGGGAAAGTGTTACGTTTTGTTATGTATTGTATTAACAAATGTTTATCGCCCATGACTATTAAAGGCAAATTGTCGAGTGTTTCTTTCTATGGTAAATTGTATTGGGGTTTTGACCTGGCCAGGAACATGATCTTGGGCCGAATTTTGAAAAGGCAGGGCAAGAAGAGGGGTGCGGTGGGGTCTGTGTTATGGGAAGCGATTATGTTTGATTTGTTGCAAGGTCTTCTTGCAGTGTTGCCTGATTGTTGTTATGATTGGCTTGAAGTGGCTGTATTCAGGTTATGCATGACTTGGATGTCTTTTGGTGCCTTCGGAAAGTCTGAATTGTTGGGATCGGTCTGAGATGTAGGGGTGATGCATGGGGAAGTACACATGGATCATGGGCAAATGGAAATTTGGCTGCAACACTCCAAGATGAATCAGGCAGGGAGGGGCCAGTGGGTATGGTTGCCGGAAGGCGGTAGTCTTGAAGCTTGTCTGGTGCAAGAGTGGCACAGGTTTCAGGATTTGCCCGGGCACAGGCAGGAAGCCATATTTTGCCATTAAGGGGGAAACAGGGTTACGGCATTTCAATTGCTGGCAGTGCTGCGCATGGCGTTGCGCAGGCTTGGGAAAGATCCGGCCAATTTTGGGACACATTCTTTTAGGATTGGGGTGGCAACTGCAGCGGCACGCTTGTGGTGGGATTGGGGACAGATATGTCAGATTTGGAAATGGCGATCGAGATGCTTCGAGCGCTATGTGCGAAAATGAAAGGCTCTGCATGAGGTGTGGGGCGAGGGGGTGTGGCCAGCGCTAATTAACTTTTTTCTACCACAGGGTGAGTGAGAAGTCCTGAGGACAAGCTGGTGACGTGGATAGTTGGACACTCTTTTGGGCACTGGGCAGCAAAATAAGCGGAACTGCACGTTTGTGAACAAAGCTTGGGACTGCCAAGCAGCAGGCAAAAAGTGCTGTGGTGGGGAAAAGATGGGATGCATTGGGAAAACTTGTTGCCTTGGTTAGCGAAGCTGGTGTCACAGAGGGGCTGCCCAGAAATGCTCCAGATGCATTTGGGGGACAATAATCTGGTTCAGCTGTAGGTTTTGACTGTGCTGCAACACATGCAGTGGAACTTAGAGACGAACAAGAAGACCTTTTCGGGGACATGCTTGGTTTGGACAGAGTTTGTGCTGTGTTGACACTGAAGAGGGGCAATGAAACAGGAGGCAATTGGCAGGGCTCAGACAAAACTCAACAGGGCAATGAGGGTGTTTTGCATGGCCAGGGACATTAAAGTGATAGCACATGGGGGCATAAAGGGGGAAGATCAGAGTCTTTTTCAGGATGATCGGGTACACCTCTCTCGGATGGGGAATGCGCACTATATGATGGAGATTGGGGATGTGGTGAGTAAATTGTGTAACAAAAAGATCTGGTGTAGGAGAACATATCAATGAATCTGTTGGACGTGCTGACATGGGGGGCGGGGGGGGGGGATAGTAGAACTCCCTACGGAGTTTTCCTGGATGGCGGAATCTTAGGGGGTGGAGAGTCACATGCGGGCTTATCCACCCCTCGGGGGGCATGAAGGGAGCACAGGCGAAGGAAGATGGTGTGCGGGATTCCTCAATCAGGTCAAAGAGTTTCATTGGGAGGTGTTTGGTATGGGAAGTCAAGAAGAGATAGGGTAACTGGAAGAAGTCAGTGAGTGAAAGGGAGAAGAATGAAGCGAGGTATAGGGTATTGGGGTGAAAGTTGGTGTGATGCGAGAATGGTTCGGTGAAGGGAATGTCGTATTTAGGAGGTTTTTACGTTATTTTAAATGTCATTAAAGTTGATTAACTGTTTTTGCAACTCTGTCCTAATAAATGGGCTGTTATGCTAAATGGTGGCGTGGCGTGTGTTTATTGCCCGAACAATGCTTTCGCTGTTTATGTCCCAAAAATGTGGGAAAAGTAAAAAAAAAAAATGATGGAAAATAATGTTGACACAGGGTCGGTATTTTCCTGTTTTTGTTTCCTGCACGATTGACAGCGGGTCCTCCTTCTTTAGTCGGAGGGCATACTATTTGAAGATTTGCGGTAATTCATACTTTATACTCGTAACCCCTATTTAAACTATTAATCGTTCTCTCCACAGGCCCCGATTTGAGCGATTGGAAGTTAATTCGTGAATCCTTAATTCAACAGGAGGCTATTTACTAATCCTTAACACCCAGGACCCCAATTAAACAACTGGCGGTGCTATTAATCCGTTTTGTATGTGTCGGTGTGTGTGCCCTGAAGGGGAGAGGGGGGATGGGGCTGAATCCCATCTCCGGGCTCACTAGGGGAGGATTTGATACCCTAGCAGCCATTATATGTCTCTGGGGTGGGTTTCATTATCCGTTTCGTCTCTGCTTGCAGTTGAAGAACCTGATACGGTGTTTGGGTGGGTTCCTTGAACGTGTATTATGTTACTTCCTGCTTTCTAGGACCCGGACTCCAGCTCCGACCTGTAACCTTGCCCCTCCCCCATGGCCGCACATTCTCCGGTCTCCCTACTCAATCTCTCAACTAGTCAGCAAGAACACCCCCTTCCCTCCCCCAGGACAGCTTATGTGTGCCTCTCGCTCTATTCCATCACCGCTTCTTCCCCTCCACAGCCTCCATGTCTTCCTCCAGTACCACCATGGAGCGCTGGGTTCGTTTTCCCCTGTCCTGCCCAAGGGTGGGTAGCTCATTCAGTCCATGGTTGTTTCCTTTGCATGCTGGGATTTGTAGTTCTTTAGAAATAGCGTCTGAATTCCAAGACGACCCTGAGCTACTCAGGCAAGGATCTTGGAAACTTGACAGTTCTGCCCCCAGGCTCTCTCCCGTGTATGCCCAACACCGCCGTGCCTCGTCCCACGCACAGTTCTAGACGAGGAACACCATCCAGCACTGCGAATGCATAATCTCCAGGCACTGTGGCTGGGGTGACCAGGTGACTTCATGTCACCAGGACACCACTTCTCTATTCCTGTAATTTGAATTTACAGATCTTTGTTATCAGGTGTGTAGGTCCAATTGACGCAACTAAAATAAACCAAAACTACAACCCCCAGAGTGTAGTGTATAGATTTGCTAAATCAAACCCCAAACTAAAAAGTTATCACGATGACGTCATCTGGTCACCCTAACTGCGGAACTCGTTCCCCATGACACTGGCTTAAGTTATGCAGGCATGTGTGGATTAACTCCCCCCTCCCCCCTGTGTACCTCGGACACCTCTCTGTCTCTTATGGGGCCCTCGAGTGTGTTCCCATGGAGACACAGCGCCCCATGCAAGCGGATGTCGCGATGGCACTGTGCCTGCATGGTTGCGAGAGCCCATTGTGCATAGTACCCCCCCCTCCCCCCTTTTTTTGTTGCATATTTATATAGCGCGAACTCGACCCGAAGGTATTGGAGCACTTTACATGAGTACCGTATTTACATTACACATCCTCTCCTCATCAGTTGTTTCTACGATTGCGAGAGCGGTCCAGTGCTTAACTTGTAAAATAATAAGTGCCGGGGCCCTGGCCAGGGCAGGAGGCCACTGCAGCTTGCACCACCATTGCCCGTCATTTCTGCCAATGATGGTGCCAAAACAACTCTCTCGCCTGCAAGTGCAACAGTTGAGATTATTCGAGCTCCCCAAAAATAAAGGAATGGCTGTGGAGGTAGGTATTAGTAAAGCTTAATGCATAGTGTATTCATAAACAACCATTGTTCTCATTTCGAAATTAGACGAGTAGTGTCATCATGTGGCAGACTGTCATAATCTGGTGTTGACAATTAAATGCTGGATCCCGAGCCTGGAAACCAATTAACTGCTGGAGCACCAGACACCACCGGCTCAAATTAAGCCTTGCGAGAGTCACGGGATTGCTCCCTCTAGTACAGACGCGCGTGTCCTACGGTTACGCCTGGCCTCTGCAGCCAGTGCTCTGAGCAGGAAGATGTCCCTAAGGTTCCGAGCTCCTCCTATGGACTGTGCCCCCTTCAGGGAGCAGTGTCTTTAGTTCGAGCGCCACCTGCAGGCATTGCCCTACATACCACTCTCCTCCAGAAGCTCTGGGTGTGCAGAGGTGTCGGGGAGGAGGGACTCTGACAAACGGCACATATGGTTGGTCCAAGCGAGAGCCCTGCTGGGGCCTGGGGAATCCAAGGCTCTCACCGAGCCCTGAAAAGGTCTGAAAAGGCTGGGGAGTAAAAATACCACGGGCTCCAGGAATAGCAGCTGCAGGAGCTGCCTTATGAGGAAGCACATGGCGTCCTGAGATGGTGGGTGGCATGGACAGAGGGAGACCTATGGGGAAGGTGCAAGAGTAGAGGGGGCTGGGGCGGAGTGCGTCCTGGGGAGAGGGGAATGCACCGATGGATCGATCCCGATTCCCTGGGGCATCGGGAAAGATCAGTGGCGTAACGTAAAATTACCCCCTCTCTCCCCCGCAGAATTCGAAGGGCCCCTCAGCCTCCCATATCATAGATTTGTATAGGTCTTGAGCAGAGCCTGCGTTACGACCCTGGGGAAGTTCTGAATGTGCCTTGAGGCAGGAGCAAGCGCTGGAGTACTCTTGGAAGTGGAGAGGCGTGTTGCCGAGCCCCTGGATAAAGAGGAAATAACCAACAGCCCTAGCGAGTAGTGCAAATATTCGGGCCGCCCTAGGAAGGGGGTCTGAGGGTGCAACGAGTCGGCTGACGCAACAACTGAAGGTGCCACGAGAACTAGGACTAACTAAGCCGCCTTGGGAAAGCAAAGAGGAGCAGGAACACACCTGGAGGCATTCTAAGAGGCAACAGGGGTGATATCATCCTGATATTAAAAGCGCAGGGCTCCCTGCCAAAATACATAAATGATTCTTCCCGAGTAAATCAACACTATTACAACATTGCTGTGCCGGAGGTCTGCTCCTCCTCTGCCAATGCCTCTCAATCCCGGTATGTACCATCCGCTGCTATTCTAGCAACGCAGAGCTCTGTCAATGCACCTCAGCCCTAACCGGAAGCTGCAGCAGGGCCTCCATTTTGGTGCTGAATAAACATACAGGCTCCACAGTACACATCAACCACGACCAGGCAGCTGTGTCTGTTGCCTTTATTAACATTAACTCTCAGTTAGTACTAGTTCTAGCTGTCTGTTGGAGATCTGCTCTTACCAATATATTCAGGGCTTTAAGAGGGCCGGGGCTCAGACAGGTCAGTGATTAAAAACAGACATTGAACGGTCCCTTTTGGGCCTTATATTCACGTCCTTACCTTTAATTGCAAATAACACTGGTCGATTTTTGAACAATTAATGTGAAAATGTTAATGTATTCCAGTTATTTAGTTCCTGTTTGCATTACACATGTTTTATTTAATCTTGCACCACAGTGTCGATCGGGTGGCACACTAGATGGATCACTGAAATTTAGTCAGCGTGTTTAAGCCACTTCCTTAATTATATAGGCTATTCCCGATTCAGCGACCCCCCACTTTTTGGAACCCATTTATGAAGCCGTGAACGTCAGATCAGGATGGATGGCTTTGTTGTCCATCTCCCTTCCCTGCAGTGGTGTAACAAAGGCCCCCAGAGCCTCCCCAGTGCGTGGGGCCTGAGCTCCAGAGGACCCCTAAGGACCGTAGCCTGGCCTGAGAGCTCCTGAGTAAGTCCGGAAGAAGGCACCTCTATGTACTTTGCAGGGGGACCCCCTCAAGTTTAGCTAAGCCACTGTTTCCCTGCTCTTGATTCCATGGCCTTCCTTCCAGGAGCATTTCGCTATCATATTGTTAAGCTTTGTTGATAAATAAAGACCCTAATTAAATAAGTGCATATATTTTAAAGCCCCATTAAGGTGAAATACATGATATTTTTCGCACTGAGTGGAAAAGCTTAGCCCAGGTCTGCGTACAGCTTCTATATTTACTACAATGTTAACAAATATTTTACAGATCAGTGCACTGTTATCCATGTAAGTGGCATTTACATAGCACAATCCTAGCCAAAAAGAATCAGAGACATGAACAGGGTCAAAGGTAAAAAACAGTCAACATGTGTTTGGAGGTGTGTCCGGTATGCCACAATAAAGCCAATACTACATTAGGCCTTAGGAGGGTGCCCAATGACCTGCAGGAAGCAGCCCAAAAGTAGAGCAAAAATGAAGCTTCCAGAAAAAGGCGTAGTCAAGACACCCAACTCCATTAGGAAACCATGGTTACATGCGACGTGCAGGGGCCAGAGGGACATCCATTTGTCCTCAGGACACGTTGCAATTATCCACGACCCCCAAATTATGACACGCCCCCTCCCTTTCACAGCACACAGCGCATGCGTAAGTCAAAAGGTACCACCTGTATTGATAAAACTACATACACGCACACACATTTTAGGGAAAGTAAGGTATTAAAGGGCTGACAACGCCCATAAAATGATAGTTCGGATAAAGGGTCATCCATACACCCACAAAGATCACCCCACTAAAACACTGACCTCTGCCATGGTGAGGCGGAGGACCAAATGACCCACAAAAAGAAAACTCAGGTCCTCCATGACTAAATGGTCATCATCTACTAAAATGACCCCCAAACTGGGGCCACCTTCCAGTACCCCACTAAAAGGTTGCGTAAAATGGATGTACTGAATATTCCTCAAAACAGGAATTTCCAAGACCGAATAATGATGTAAGTTGTTCTAAAAGCAAACCTTCAGCCCAGAGCTCTTATCCAACAGGTCTGCAATCGAGCCTTACATGCACCACCATTACTGCAGCCCACCAACTCTTCAGTAGCAACATCCAAAATCACAACAAGGCCTGCAAGTTCAAACCAAAAAGAACACAGACTACTTTTTAAGAATTTTTTTTACAGAGAGACTCTTCACACTGTGCCAACCAAAGACAACCCCCCCCCCCAGACGTCAGAAAGCTGCAGACAAGCCCTCCAGACACCCTCCCAAGACGATAGAGAAGTCGTAAAGGTCACTAGGTAGGAGAGCAACCCCACCCCACTTTCTTTCACACCAAACCTAGCAATTTCAAACTGAACTAGACAGGATGCGCAGACGGGGCACCATGGGGGGAGGACACTGTTAGGCCCCCAGATTTTCCAGAAAAGAGGTTCTTGGAGTTAGCAAAACCACCGCATCAGTGCACAAACACGCCCGCTAATGCCTCCGTTTGTGGTCCCAGGGGGGCCCTTAGTGTGTCTGGGGCAATCTTGAGGGGGATTCCTCCAATGCCGATGTTGTGGAGTCTGGTGATGAGGGTGTGGTGGGATACAGTGTTGAAGTCCGCTGAGAGGTTGATGAGGTGAATATTGAAGCCACTGTGACAGGATGTCATCTGACTGGTGTACGCCAAACTAAATTCATTACACTTCTTTTCCCTTTTCCCTTTTCTCAAAACTCAACTGCTAGGTTGATTTCGCTGTTCTTGAGGGCAAGGTATTTTCTCTACTTAGGCCTCACAGCGCAGGACCATGGACGAGAGGCACCAGGAGTCCCGGGGGCATAGCAATAGTGTCAGAGACCATGATGCAAACCGGGTAAATTTTCCCTCACATCCACTGGCTGGAAAGTAAAAAACAGCCATAATTTAGGTGCACTGGGCCCACAGGCAACGTTGTCACTGTACCTGCAACACTGTTGATAGGTGTGCCCCATATAGGGGCTTCCTTCCCTGGGCATAGGAGCCATGGTCCAGTTCTGCGAGGCCCAGGAGCGGATGGGGCTCTTCTGGAACTCGCTGCTCTGGATCATGGCGGCGAGTCCCATAGTAGAGGGGCCAGTGCCGTAGCAATAACGTCATGGATCCTGATGCAAGCAAACTAAATTAGCCCCACCCACTTGTTGGTCAGTAAAACAGTCATTATGTGGGAGCATTCAGTCCCTAAGATTCCTGAACCCTGGTGCCACTGCAGTATCAAAATCTAAACCCCCTTAGAGAAGCCGCAAAACTGAGAGCCTCGCAGCCATGGTCCACCACTGCAAAGCACTCAACTATGACTGCGAAGCCCAGGAAAGAAAAGGCCTCTCTTGGACCCTGCAGCTGGAACATGTTGTGAGGCCCTTGGAAGAGGAACAAGTAGCATAGTAATGGTACCATGGTACGTGGTCCAAATTAAATGTGAACCCCATTCACTGGCTGTACAGTGAAACACAGGCATACTTTGGGTGCATTGGAACCTAATACCCCTGTGACCTGGTGCCACTGCTCCTGCCGCAGTATTGATGGCTTATCTATATACCTTGGAACTCGTTCACATAGCTTTGATACAGTGCTGTGAGTTCTGTAGGAGCGAACCCCACCATCCAGGTCTTGCAACAATGGTATTGTGCTGAAAGAAGCCTTCTTTACTAGGCCTTGCTGCTGTGATCTAGCATTTGTAAAGTCAAGGGGAGGGGATCACCTTCCCTTTCCCACCTGGCCTAGGCCTCGCCACCATGTTCCATAGCTGCAGAGCCATGGAGAATTGGACACTTTCCCCTTGGCCTCATAGATCTGAACTAGCATTGCAGTGCCCAGGGGAGGGGAGCTCCACTCTCCTGTGTCTCAGCTATGCTCTAATGCTGCGAGAACAGAGGAAGGGATGCCCCTTTCCCTGGGCCATGCAGCTATGACCCTTCGCTGCATGGCTCAAAGGATGCCATGGACTGGTGCTCAGAGGCCAAGTGGAGGTAGGTCCAATCTCTTGGATTTCACAGCCAGTCTTGTGCTATGAGACCCAGGGGATGGGAATCCTTCTATCGCCAAGTCATATAGCTATGACCAAGCGACATGAGTCCAGGGCCAGTCCTGGGCCTCACAGTCATGATCCAGCTTTGCAAGGAGCAACAAAATGGCTTCCTCTCCTGCGCTTAACAGACATATTCTAGAGCTATGAGCTCCAGGGAGGGGCAACCGCTACACTGGGCCTTTCAGCTATAGGATAGCACTGTAAGGTACAGAGAAAGAGAACCCCTTTTCAAGGACCTCAAAGCTAGGATCCAACTCTGAGGCTCAGTGGTAGGCCCCCCCAGCCATGGTTTAGTGCTGGAAAGCCCAAGGGACGTGGTGCCCAATTCTTATGCCTCACAGACATGATTTAGCACTTTGACCCAATAGGAGGGAGTCACTTTTTCTCTTTTCTTCTCCCTCGTAGCAACGGATCATAGCCAAGATGCTCAAGGCATGGAACTCGTTAGCCTTGGTCAAGCAGTGAGAGGCCCAGCGGAGATCTCTACCCTGGGCCCCACAACATGGTCTAGTTCTAGTTCTGTGATGCCCGGGTGATGGGGTTCCCTGTCCTGGGCCTCACAACTGTTATCTAGTGCTGTGACACCCATTAAAAATGTCCTTTTTTAGGTTTCGCTGAGTCAGCGTGCATGTGCTGCTCGGAGAGACTTTAGTAGGTGAGTTTTCAAAGTGCTGCTGGCTGGCGACAGGCACACGCAAACTGCCAGCCTTCAGCGCCATCTGTCTTTCCTCTTGCTTGCTCCCTGCCTCTGCCCCTCCCCCCGCCTTCGCGCTTACAAGCGTAAGGAAATTAACATGATGCAGCATAACATAATGGTTACTGATATACACCATTTTTATTCTGCAAAAAAATCAGAAAGCCAACAATAATTCAAATCCACTTGCAAATACAACATACTGGGCGAATGCCACTCTCATGTCTGGATGCTTGCATTTGCAACAGCACCACTGCCCCCAGAGGACAGAAAACGAACAAGCAACTCAAAATAACAATACGAGTTATGTTATGTTCGTTGTAAGGACATTTACGAGCAGCAGACTTTAATACTGCTTAGCCCTCCACAGAATACAAGAAAGAGAGGTTTCTTCTGCAAGCCAATAGGTAAACAGCATCTCTGAATTTTACTAACTCTTTGTCGAAATCATCAATAAAATCGGGCTACAGCGGAGAAAAGTCTACAAACTCTCCTTAAGAAGTGTAAGTTGCTCCATCACCATTACACTTTTTTTGCTTCTGGATAATTGTATGTGGGTGGTGACATGAGAAACGCAAACTATTTCATCTGCAGGATGCAATACACAAATACATCAACATTTCTGCACAACATATATATCGAAATCGAACCGAAATGATGGCTCTGTAAGTTAAATGATCACTGCTGATATCTGCACTGCTCTGCAAGTCAAATGTTCAAATCCCTGCAAAATAGACTGCCTTTGGGCCTTTCGAGGTCGTCAATTTGATCACCATTAATCTGGTATAATAACACTGCGCATGTGCAGGGCTTACAAACGGGAAAACAACACATACACACACAACCACACACACCTAAACACACACAACCACACACAAAACCACACACACACACAAACACACACAACCACACAACCTCAACCACACACACAACCACACACAACACATACACACACAACCACACACACAACCAACCACACTGTAGTGAGGGGTTACCACACACACAACCACACCCACAACCAACCACACAACCACACCCACAAACACACCGACACACAACCACAATCACACCCACAACGGGAGGAGACAACTGCAGCAGGACCTTCGGCTCGATCAGGACAGCAGAACCACCGGAAAAGGAACCCCTCGGCACGACCTGGGCAGCAACAAGTTGTCACTGGAGACATCGTGATCCTATGAACAATAGTGTCATTAATGATCTAATCCAAACTGTAAACTGTGACAAATAACATCCCTATATATTGCAGTACCACAAAAACAGCAACAAGCATTGGCATAGCCAATAGGTCTCGCCTTTGGGACCTTATAAGTGGTTTGCCATGCAACAGTTGTTGTTGCACCAAGGATATTGTGCTGCATAACGAAATACTTATAAGGTCCCAAAAGCGAGACCTATTAACTATGCCAATGCTTGTCTTTCTCGATCTCTGCCTGGTCTCACAGCCCTATTTATCATAGTATGCGTCATAGTTGCGTGACCCCCTCCGCAGGACCTCGCAGCAATGAACCGGCAGAGTGCAATACATTTAATATATGACACACTGGCTCGCGGCCTCGGTCTACCGCACTACATGAAACCCTACTTGGGTGGGACCTCCAAATCAGCTCTTTGACGGTGCTTTAAGCTCTAAATATTTAACCTGCCTTGACGTTTTCCAAATCGAAATGAAAACAGTACACATCACAATACAATAAAAACATTCCCGTTTAAAAGATGACTGTTTGATCTTCCAAATCCCAGTAAAACATTACCGCTCCTAGGGTAGAAAATGTCTGTTAGTATTTCTTCTCTTTTAAAAAAAAATTAAAAAAAAACAGGCCTGACCTCCCAACCCCCTTCTTCGCTGGGAGCGATACAATGTTATATCGTTTGCTGAAGCTGATTAAAGCGCGGCTGTTCCCGTTCTAAGATGGCCACCAGCTGCCTCGGGGCGCACGTTCATTTCCGCAAGCTGCGTCCCCTTCACTTCCTGTAGTTTGCCCTTCTGCCGTAGCTGTACATCATGTCCTCCGCGGTGACTCGTTTTGTGGCTCCTTTCCTGAAGGGAAGCAGAGTGGTTATGCCTCCACGGGCTGGTATCTCCTCCAAACCAGCCAAGGGCAACGTGTCTGGTATGGTAAGTATGCTTCATCCGACCCCCGACCTTCAGTGCCGCCAGCCCCAACCGTGCCGTCTGGGCCTGCCACTCTGAGCTTTGCGCTCAGTTTTGAAAAATAACGGAGGCAGTACCCAATTGGCTCCTCGATTTGAGAGGAGAGGGGTGCGCACCCCCTTATTGCGGCGGCTCATTTCTTCTATAGTGGTCGGTGCACATGTCAAACCTTCTGTAGTCACGTTTGATCAATTGTCTTGTATACTGTTGGCTTTATAGGATCGCGTTTCGCAAGATAATTCAGTACTGTTGGTTTTATTTTATGTACAGTATTTAGGAGTTTCATAGCTGCCAAGATATCAGATTTGAATGTGTGATATTTTCATGATTTCAATGCAATTATGAGTGACATTTCAACGATTACGAGTGACCCTTTCTGACGCGCAAAATCAAGCATTGAAGTCGAGGGAAACCTATACATATTAGACATGACCCCTATTTGCACATCGAGATCGTTTGAATCATGCTGTGTGTGCTACCCTAGACCATTTAAGGGTAGGGCGGTTTGTGCATGATGTCACAATAGGTATCAACATTCAAGCAGAGGTCATCAAAGAATTAACATTCAGGAATGCTTCCTGGAGGTGTCTATTAGTGGGGCAGAAGGAGCCTGTTGCTTTCTCTTTAGAGGATGCCCCTTTAAGAGAGGACAATCTCTCAGCCAGGCAGTAGCTCTAAGCGATCAGGAGGCGTTAGTTAATGTTCTTTCGTTTATCTGCCTGCAGAGGTGGTCTTGTTTAAATAGCTGTATTCAGTTAATTTGCATTATTATCAAGTTATATGAGAGCATCAGTGAAGCCTGGAGAATGTGGTTTGAATTCTTGTGCTATATTGAACTAGTTTTAAATCAAGTCATGTCTCCCTTAGGCATAAAGAGGGGTTCTTCCACCGGTAAGGTTTCCCTATTTTGTTAACAATAAAAGCTACGGCATAATTCCATTACAATCACTAAAAATATAACTTTTTCAATGAATAACATTTCTCATTTAATTCTGAAATCACAAATGCGACACTCCCTTTTACGGTTGTTCTGGAGCAATGCTAGACATATTTTTGGAACAATTTTTTTCTTTTTGTGTGCGCTATGGGATTTATTTTATTTATTTACTTAGAGTTTTATATAGCGCTGGCTAGACCCGGAGGTATCCGAGCGCTTTACATGAGGATTGTTGTCTTACAAATTACATCCGCTACAAGAGCATAGTAAGAACACAGGAAAAAGAACAAAGTTAACAGTAGTTCGTTGGAGGGGCCGGAGGGAGACAAAAAGGGGAGATAAGGAGAACAGAATTATGCCTAATGTATGCCTCGGTAGGTGATGGTCGAGGGGGTGAACCAGGGCCAATCTCTTCTATAGCTGCACCAAAGGTGTTTATTAAAACCTAGTAGCAGCAACAGAACCTCCATAGTATATCATCCCAGTACATTCAAATGGCAAGGACACCCACATTTCAATGCCAAAAGATGCTTGACACAAGCGCCTGACCCCTTAAGTACTGAGATGACTTGTGCTCTACCCCAGCTTTAATGTGCCCTGCAGTACATAAAAAAATGCTTTCCATTTGCTGAAATACAAACAGGAGACACATCAGCAGGCACATTCCACCCACCTTCCTTTTGACTCACTGCTTTGATTTGAAATTTGTAAAGCGCAGAGAGTTACCCAAAGGCATCAAGGCACTGTAGACAATTGTCCGGAGGCGGCCTGCTATACCTCTAGATGCAGAGAAAGTCTAGAGGGGGTGTAGCCAGGCCTTGAGTGCCTTCCTAAAGGGCAGAAACTGAGAAATAGTTCTAAGGCATTGTGAAGGGAATTCAGAGTCTACACGCGGACGTTGAGAATGCTCTTTCACCCCATTTCTTACTTTTAGTTCTCGGCACCATGACATGGTATTGATGCGATGGCTACAGGTATCTGCCTGGGGTGTACCATCTAAACATAGCCTTTATTCCTGTTGGATATGGGAGACAGAGAGCCTTATGCACAATGAAAAGGATTTAATCATAATGCGCTTTCTAATTGGAAGCCAATGTAGTGCTTCCAATCACATGGTGGCAGACGGACGCCTAGGGATATCCAGTATTTGTCTGGCCAGCGTATTTTGTACCATCTGTAGTCTGTACTGCGTGTCTTTATTTGAATCCAGGTACAATGAGTTGCAATAGTCCAGTCTGGACATTACTAGGGCAAGAGCTACTTGTTTACGTGCAGACTGCTGAATAAGCGGAAAGATTTTCTTAACCATCCTTATAATTCAGATGCAGGTTGCTACTGTACGATTTGCCCGGGCATTGAGGTTGATTTCTGTATTGGCATTCTAAGGTTCTTTTTTCCCGGAGTCAGGCAGGTTCCTAAAGATTGAGGTCAGCAGCTACTATTCCAGATAGACGATCCTGCACCAAAAATTAGCAGGGGGGGCAAAATAAAGATTGAAGAGCGTAGGGCTTAATAATGAGCCCTGCGGAACACCACAGGGCAGGGAAAATACCTGAGTAAACGTGGTGTACCTTCACCTTTTGAGAGCTATCCCTAAGGAATGAAGACAAAAGGGTCAGGGCTTGGTGAGAGATACCCAGACCTTGAAGTCGATCCAACAGCAGCAAAGATGAGATGCTATCAAATGCTGCTGATGGATTCAAGAGTATCAGAGCCACACCCTGTCCCTCATCCACTAACCGCTTAATGCAGTCTGTGGCTGATATTAGTGCAGTTTCTGTCCTATGGTGTTTCCTAAAGCCGAACTGGGAGTCATTCAGCCAATGCGGCTGTTCTGCAATTTCCATTCAATGGATATTAAGGTGCTTCTCAAGAATCTTTGCTGGAGAAGGAAGTAGAGAAATTAGGCGATAATTTTTTCAGTCTGTGCTATCCAGATTCGGTTTCTTTAGGAATGGCTTAATTGCCTCTTTCCAACTCTGGGGTTAAGATCCGGATATTATTACACTGTTCATTCATTTGGAAAGTGGATAGGCTAAAGTTCTGGCCACCAGATGAAGAACTGCTGGTGGGCAAAATACCAGAGGTGAACCGGAGTATGTATTAAGATATTGTTCCACCATCTTAGGAGAAAGAGTAGGAAAAACTGAAAACTTTCGTCTCTGGAACTGTTTGCGTTGACATCCCTTGAGGTGTCAGTTGGGGCCAGCTAGTAGAACTTAACTGTGTGGACACATTAGGGGTAAGTTCAAACCCTGCATGGATGTCTATGATCTTGGAATGAACGAAAGTTGCTAACTGATCACAAAAAGTTGAGCCCTCTGGCTCCTCCCTAGCCTGCGAGGTAGAAAGCTGCTGCACTACCCTGAAGAGTTCTCTGGCAGATGAAGCCTTTTCAATTTTGTGCGTGCAATATTTGGATTTTTCCTCAATTAACGCAAGCTTATATTCTTTAGTGGTTTTTCTGTATAAGATTTTTTTCTTGCTCTTCTTGGCTTTTCCTCCATGACTGCTCTTGACAGCAACACACCTGCTTGAGCGACCTAAGCCTATCATTGTACCATGGGGCTGATGGTGAATCTTTTTGCGAGGCTTCATTTAAAGGGGCCAGTTTGTTGGCTGCCCTCTCCAGCCATTCCGCAAAGGCCTCCCCCCCCCCCCCAACCCCCCCCCCCCCACGCTATTTTCTTTGGCACTAAACTTATACCCAATTCCAATCTCTGGTGACCATTTGAGAGTGGTAATTCCCCTAGCCCCTCCCTTGAGGTTAGAAATATAGGGATTAAATTTGATGCTGAACTAACCTTTGAATCTCCGATAAAATCGCTGTCGAGTTCCTGTTTCTTCTCATCATTACTGAGACGTATGATGCATTTCTTTCCGGTAGAACAGCAGAAAACCATTGTCCACGCCTTGATTACCTCTAAACCAGACTACTCTAACAGTCTATAACTCGGGCTTCCTTGCCATTTTATTCGCGTCTTCAGTTCATTCAAAAAGCTGCGGCCTGACTGATCATTAAACTTCCTCGCTGGCAAATTGATCTTTAATCACTTGCCTCAGCTACACTACCGATTAAAAGTAGGATCCAGTTCAAGACCCTCACCTTTGCTTTTAAGCTTTTTCACTCGAGGGGGGGCCCCCGTACCCGAGACGCCGTTTCAAACTATCCTCCCATGCAAGATCCCTTCGATCCAACCACCTCAAGCTGTTTCAAATAATTTTCTTGTATTACTAGATCCAGAAAAGGTGGTTGATCGTTTCCCATCTGACAGCTAAACTGTGGAATGCCCTACTACCCCTGGCCTTGAAAAACTGTCCTTCTGAAATGGTCTTTAGAAATAGACTTAATATGGTTTTTTGTCGCTGCAATGACCCTTTCCTAAGTCTGTTTCTGTATTTAAACGATGTGGAACCTCCTCCCGCCAGCACAGGGACACCTTTTTAGGGTAGCTGTGCGCTTTAAAGGTGCATTGTAATCCTACTTCTATTACCCCATTTTTTGGGTCAGGAACTCTGTTCACCCAATTTAGTGCGCAGGTGCAATTGGGAGTATAAGAGGATCCCAGGTGGGAGTACTGCGCACACACATCAAGGGTACCTTCATGCAGCCGTGACGTGCTGGAGTTTTACATCCACATATACATGCCAACAAAACCCTAATTCGACTAGCTAAGCCAATCATGCATTTTTAATCAGCCGCTTTGCATTCCTAGGTGTGTTACAAGCATGTGCTTAAAACCCAAGCCTTGCCAAATACCACGCATCAGGCATTCTTGGTCGTTTGGGTATTTCCTGCTTCCCTGGTCCGCCACGTCTGCTTTTCTGGTTATGGGGAGGGGGAGAACCATGGCAGTTAGCACTCTAGTGTCGTGATTAGACACTTCTACTCAAGGGTAATGTGCACGCGGACGTGCACCACTGTCATGCCAAAGGCAAGCCTGTTTGCGCCTGGCTCCCTGGCCCCTTGTGGGAAGGAAAGGTAATAAGGTGTAGCTACTCTAGAGAATCACTATTAAAGCTTAGAGAGTCGGAAGACCCTGCTCTTGTACCAGATTTCCCTTCCTGGACCTCTATGAGAAGCAGCAATGTATATGTGCCTCATACGGCTTTCGTACGTCCCTCTGCCAAAGCTTTCCTAGGCCTCATACGACCTTGACACCTATTAGTGACCCAAGACACACTGGCTCCACTTTGGAAAGAGAGACACAATGGCTTCTTTGTAAACGCACGCTCCCTTATAAAACACAAATTGAGGTTTGCTGTTTTTCTAGCAGCTTTTGCACCTGGCTGGGTCTCCGTTAACAAAACCTGGGCAAATGATGCATCAGAACCCGACGTAGTGGATGCCATCCCGACTAATTATTTAATCTTGAGTAGATAGGGCTGGGTGAAATATGGCCATTGTGTTTAAGTCACATTTTAAATGCTTGATGGAATCTGGTTACAATTTAAAAACATGTGAAGTTCTCCATTTCAAACTAATGTCAGCAGCCACCTACTCATTTGGAGGTGTGCTGATTTATAGACCCCCAGGTTCCAGACCCCCCTTTCTTAAGGAGCTTAAACTCTTATTAGAATTTTTTTAGCTAATAACTGTTTGACCGTTTTGGGTTATTTTAACTTTCACCTTGAAGGTCGGATAATCAAGACTCACAACCCCCTCCGATTCTTTTTCCTGCCTCCCCAAACCATACCTGTGCTCCTGCTGCGTTCTCCCCCTTGCGCCATGGAAGCACTGCCCCTCCCAGGACCTACTTGGCTGCTGCTGTGCTCCAAAGGCAAGCCTGATGGTACCCAGCTACAGGAACCCAGGTCCAATCACTACCTAGCAATACTCTGCAGTGCTTATCTGATCGCTCGACCCGGGAAGCCTTTCCTCCAGCACCACGGTAGAAGCTTTCACCTCCACCCACTGCCAGTTCTCCTGCAGCCGCCCACCCACACACCTCATGCAAGCACCCCCCACCACCCCCAATCCAACTCCATAGGCCACAGTAAATGTCAGTCACTCAAATGCATGTTACTCAACACACGATTACTCCGCAAACACTGGTCCAACATCTGGTACCTGTTGAGGAGCGACTCACCGGACAACCTCATTCTCACTAAAACCTGGCTCAACTCCACTTCGGCACCCAACTTCACTGCTGCAATCTCAGCAGGCTACAAGATTCCCCAACAGGACCACAAACCAGGAGGAGGATTCTCAGTCATCTAAAAGGAATCCATCAGATGCTCAACATCCACTGAGAACACCATTCCATTCATGGATCATCTGCACTTCAAGATGCGTTTCTCCGGAAACTTCACCCTGAATGGAACCCTCGCCTGCTGACCACCCAGACTGCTGACCACCTTCAACAACCTAATCATTGACGACTCTGGAGCCTACATACTTTGCAGCGGCCTCCTCATCCACCTAGAAGATAAAACCCACCACAGCACGTCTCGAAAGCTTGGGCAACATCGGGCTTACCCAGCTCATCTTGGGACCAACACACACCACAGGAGACACGCACCCCCAGCTTCTCCACCAGTATCGGCATCAAATACAAATCCACCTTGCCGCTCACAAGGACAGACTACTCCATCATCCAGCTTCACATCAACAGACTGCAAGCCAGTGCTCCCAGCAGTGCCTGTCAATCAAGCTGCAGCTGGGGTAAAGTCTCAGAAGCAGATTGGATCAGCGCCCTCAGCACGGATCAACACAACCCCACAGACAACCTCAAAAAGGACATCACCAACTTCAAAACCTGGATTAAGTACCTAAAAAAACAAGGATCCAACAAGCAAGCCAGCTGGTACACAGAGTACCTTCTAAGCACCAAATGCCACTGTAAACGGAGAGGAAGTGGAGAGCCAGCTGCAAAACCACTGATGGAACCACTTACAAGGATACACTCTGATGCTACCACCAGCATCTGAGACACCAAAAAAAGAGCGCCAGCTTATTGCATTGAAGGAAGCTCCAACAGTTACAAGGAGATCTTCTCGATCGTTTATTTATAAAACTATATAATGTGGAAAGTGGGTTTCAGCAAGCGTATATTTGCACATCACCAAGTAAAGTGTACTGATTTGTTTTCATCCTGTTAATTTTTCCCCCCACTGAATTACAAAACTAGGACTTTCATAACTATTGACATTTATTTTGAAATGTTTGTACAGTTCACTTTTTTGTTATCTAAATGTCTTAGAATAAAACATGAAATCCTACAGCCTTTCATTTCACACAGTTTGTACAGCATGTTTGTCAGACAGTTCACTTTACAAAATCTTTAAACTTTGCAGTCAGAGAAAGAAAAGTAATTGTATATGTAAACTGACTTTTGACCTCTCTCTGAACACAGAATGAATGTGCAAGATGAAAACAAGATTTAAAGGCATCTTTAATGCTCTTTCACTTTGTGAGTGAACAGAACGCCTGTTTGTCAGCTCGCCAGAAGGGGCGAGTAGGCCCTAACTATAGCTCGCCCTGATAAAATCTAACTCGCCATAGCAAGTGGGCGAGTAGATTTGTCGAGGTCTGACGTGTTCAGCATCCTCAGCCCACTTTACATTCTGGAACTTCAGAGCCCATACGAATAATGGGGCAGGGAGGCTTGGGGAACAACATTTGCAGAGTGAGAAGTGCAATTAGGAAAAGCCCTATCTGGCTGAAGGCAATTCACCATATTGTATTGACTTGCACCATCAACCTTGCACAAGATCTTGGCGCAAGCAGATGAAGAGGTCTTACTAGAGAATAGTAACGTGTGTGTGTGTGTGTGTGACTAGGAAGCATCATTTTATGAACTAAGAAGCCTTTGAGTAAGAGCTGTCACCTTCCATCGACTTAAGATCTATTAAAGGCATTGTGATGAGGAAGGTGAGCATTACTGTGGTTCCAATATGCTAGAAATGATTTCTCTTTTGCCAATATTTCCTGTCCGTTTTGAATCTGATACAGGTGAATGCCTTTAAAAATGTCAAATATTTGCCGCAGATCTCATATTTTGTGTTTTCCTGATGTCTCTGCACATCATTGATGATCTGATACTGCGCTTTCCTGGGCCACTGTAAGGCAGGCAGGTACATAAAGACTGACCAGACATAACTCTGGTAGGCCTTAGCTTCAGCATCCGTTTGATCAGTACTTCGGCCTTGGAGCATTGTACCTGCAGAGATGTCATCGGCAATCTGTTCCTCTCATTATAGTTTCCCCATAAATAGTGAATTTCTCAGTGTCTGATGATCACACTGCACAGGTACACTCAATACCTGGACCCATATTAAATAAAGGCTGCCCTGCCCAGGTCACTTTTAACTGAGTGGGCCAGGTGCAGACCGGGACACTGTGCCGTATTCCAGCTAATGAACTTTCCCAATGCATCGTGAACCTGCACTTTGAACAGTGCCTTACAGAAACGTGTGCCAGCTCCAAAAGTAGACACCTGTGCCACCAGGACACTTTCTATAATACAGCCTTTAGTCTCTGGATGCACTCACTGACATATATGAGCTTTTCGTTTGGTTTTTCTCCGCAATGTTTTCATCAAAATAGTTTCTTGTTCTATTCTAACCACGCTGAGTTATATCTGACCCCTTACACCTACCCTTTCTCATGGTCCATGGCATTAAACCCTCTCTACAAGGGAGACTGTAGCTCTACGCTGCTTGGCTCACTACCTTTTATTAGAGGGATTTCAGTCTGTGGGTTAGGTTCATAATTCCTCTTTTACGATACTTTTCTATAAATGGACTTTGATCATGTAGTGGTAAGCCCATCTTTGGACTCGAGGTTATATCTGCTCTTTCTGAATGTTTTTTTTTCTTCTTTCTCAGGATACTGTCATCGGTATATCTGCCTTTGTGTTGGCTTTCTTGCTTCCCTCTGGCTGGATCTTGTCTAACCTGGAGAATTACAAGAAGAGAAACTAACCAAGCACATGGAACTGCTGATATTGAGCAAGCATCACTCCCACAGCTCCTTCACAAGAGCTTGCTGCTCTCCAGCGCTCCGGCATCCTCCGAACTTTTCTTTACTCATTCCATCATGGATACACTGCTACAAAAGCTCCTGGGACCATGGATGTGATGTCCGTACACTTGTGTATGAACAATCTGATACGACATGAGCTTTAAAGAGTCTGTTACATTAAAATCTATTTAAACCTACGTCTTGCTATGGTCTGTTAAACCGATGTAGGTCTTCCCTGACAGAGGAATGTATGTAGCTTAGTGAGTGACACATGCTTAATGAATACTTTTGTTGCTGTTGATTGATGGTCTGTTTTCACAAACCTGTGAAATTATTTGTTGCACTGTGAACAGGTTTCTTTGTGTAGTTCTATAATTGTTTAATTGCTCATGTGAGTCCTGAAATGTAATACTCTGATCTTTCTTTTTTGCCAAAAAAACACCTTTGTTCAAATAGGCTGGGTGCTGCCAGTTTGCACCCTATCAATGTCCATAAGGCTAAAGTTGTGTTGACCCCGATCCCTGTAAGTAATAGACGCACACAACACTCGGTGTTTATGATAATTGGTTATTTATCATGTATAATGAGTACACAAACCTTGTGTATTAGAATAATTAAGATTATTGTAATCTCAGCAGCAGTTTTGTAAAGTAAGGCGAATTATTAGAAACGCCCAAAGAATCTTACATTGCACATCCCCTCTATTTCTAATAATGGGTGTAACCTCTGCCTAGCATTTATGTCTTGATTAACCATATCCTAATCGTGGCATTGACTGAATGATTTGCCCCATCACTCACTATGGTATGTCAAGCCATGTATTATCCCTGCATACCTGTAAGCTTTTAAGGCGCTCACGCTTGCAATGGCAAGTTCGAAATTCTTAGGCCTCTTTATTCTTTTCTCCACAATGATTTTTCTACGGAAAGGAAGGGTTATTGTGCAGTTTCCTGCATCCATCGCTCTCTGAACAGAGCCCCAGTGGCGTATTTAAAAGACAAGCAATTGTATCAAAACCTGCTACCTTACACATTAACTCAATACCGACCGAATTGCTCTGCATGGTTTCTCCTTAAACGTGGATTTCTGACCTGCAGAATGCAAGTTTAGTCTAAGCTGCTTTTTGTCATTTTAGTTAGCTTGATTCAGGTCAGCCTACCTATTATGTGATGATCTTTCACACGGTTTAGTTGTATCACAATTCAAAATATTAGTTTTCTAAGCCTTTCACAAACATGCTCAATAGGAATTAGAGCAGTCAAGCTTATACAATAGTCCTCGTTTATATGTAACAGGCACATGTTATAAAAAAAATTAAAAAACAGCCGCATATGTCAGTGGCTTGTGGTAGAGAATATGCCTTGTGTTAGACTTTCAGCACAGACACAAATTATTTGGCATTGAGATTAGGTCAAACGTTTTTAGAAAAGAGGGGTATTTATTTGCAACAAAAAAAGAGATTGCAATTTAAAAAAAAATAAATCTTGAAATAATAGGTAAAAAGGCAAAATACACAAATGCACATCATTCTGCAGGTGCCACAAGATGTGGGTTGCGGGACATAATTTCCCAGAAGTGTGTGTATAGTACGTTAGCATTGTTAATAGGTAGATGGAGATGTTTGGGGGCACGCTATAGGTCAGAAGCAGTGAGAGGTGTTTGGGACTACCAGAGTGTTGCCAGTTTTGCACAAAATGTTGTAGAGGAGATCGGATAGTGAATAATGCTGGCAGGCCTAATTCTAAAGCATTTAAATAAAATAAAAAACCTGTCAGCCTTTTCATTTTAGACCCCGTGCAAGAATTGTTGAGGTTGGAAATAGCTTTTTATTTCGAAATAATAAACATCCAATAGACATTTTTTTTATATAGAATATCTGCAAACACACTACATTAATAAGGTACACTCGGTAATTTTCAAAATGTAGTTACTTTGAATGTATTGTTTCTCACTTCGCAATACAAAAGAGACATTTTCAAAAGTACTGCTTTTAATTTTATATATTAACATTTCTCAGCCAGATTCTATTTAGACGAGGCCTGTGATAGCACAGCTAGGTTAAGAATCCGTTTGTTATTCATTCGTGTCCTCGCGCACACATCCTTACCCTTTGTTGAGAGGGCTGGGCTCACCTTGCCTAATGGGGCGTGTCACCATAAACATTGCCTGTTTGCCTCTACCTGCATAGGACAGCAAGCAACAAACCCTTGAGAATTTGCAGAGACGGGAAGTTTCAGCTAACTTTGTTTCAGATAATCATCGTCTTTGGTTCTGAACAGGACATGCTGTTTCCATTCCTATGAAACTTCAAATGAAATGCTTCCTTCGGTTGCAGCTCTAAAGGTTCACTTCATGCTATTAATGTAGTCAGTGGTTGGTGTATAAACATTCAACACAAGACAAGCTTCTAATGGCAACTCTGACTCCCTGGATATTACACGCATCGGGCTCCGTTCACAAAGCAACTGTGCTCTCTTAACTTAAAAATGTAAATGGCATGATTTGCGAATGCAAAGTCACATTTACATACGTAAATCGATTTGCAAACATGCGATATTACACCATTATTGTCATTAATTATTGTTGCCTGAAAGTACATTGCTCCCAGGGCAGGGTGTGGGTGAGAATTTGAAATACTAGGTGAACACCCATTTTGAATACAATCACGGGTTTGTTGTGTCAAGGGCAAAAGTAAATCTACATCCGGGGTGGGAATGGGAGAGAGCACTCCAAAAAGGTGAGCTTTTCAGGAAGAGGTTTCTTCACAAGGTAACAGATTTTAGTCGTGGACCAAAAAAGAAAAGTTAGGAGGTCTGTTTGCATCTGTCCACAGATTTCTGCATACTGAAATATAAATGAGTACATTTGCTCGTGCAAAAATGGATTCACTAAATAACTGCAGGAGTTCTTCTGTGAAACTGAGAGTTCCAAATTTCCATCAGTATTCCTTGAAACCTTTGTGAATGTTGGAAATGTACTTCGGATATAGGAGGAAAGATATGGGAGTTAACTTGTGACTGATTTTTGTGGATCAGGACACGAGTGTTCAGCAGAACAGAAATGGGAAATCGCTGTTAGTCCATTTGAACTTCTAACTGAAACCAGGAGTCACCGAAAGATACCAATACACCTATTTTGTCTTTGCATTTCGGTACAAGTAGCTAGGGTTGCCAGAACAAGGCATACCCATAGGACGTGTCTTGCAGTCCGAGGCCTTAATTTTGCAAATCACTATTTTCATGTGGTAAGTCTGTTTGGTTCACTGAGGAATACCAAGACTACACCTCCCAGAATGCACTGGTTTCTTAAATGAATGCACAAGACTGGAAGTCGTATCTCTATGCATCATGGAATACAGCAGGCCTATCTGTAATTTGTTTTAATTATAGATTGGAATTTCATTTGATTTTATATAGCGCTTACTGCCGCTGACGAGGCGCTGAATATATGGAGAACTTTAAATACTAGAATCAGATAAAATGTTCTATTGGCCATGCATCAGAAGCCAAGTAGAAACCATTTACAAATAGACACATGGATTTAGATTGCTGCACCTTAGCGTGTCATTGATGTGAGGGGCAGATCAATGCGTTTTGACGTTTATTTAATGCATTCATTTCTGTCAGAAGTCTAGCGTTGCCCAGCTTGCTCCTGCCTGCGGCATCCACCCCACTGCCACACTCTATCCTCTACGACTTAACATTACCTCCTCATTAGTCTTCCTCGCCACATGACTAACACAGTGAGCTTCAGCTCCACACCAGAACCCTCCAAAGCAAAAAAGTCAGCCTCCCATCCCTTCCCAATATGGCCGACCCATTACACCCATGACCCCTATAAGAGGCGGGCGGGCCCATCCCATCAGCCTGTTTTTTTTTTGTTCTGCGCACGTCTCTCCAGATGCGTCAGGTAAGTGGTGCCTGCAGTAGCAGGTACGTGGGTCTCTGGTTGGAGGTCCTGCTCTAGCGGACCCTAGGATCTTGGGCTCTTTTTTCCCCCGTTCCCCCGGTGTACGGGCCGGTTGGGCCCTGCTACAGTGGGCCATGGGTTTACAGGGGGGGTGGCCAGGGTACAGGCCTACTGGTTAAGTGCTTAGGCTCTTAATCTGTTGGTATTTGCCTGGGCTCGCCTTCCGTGGCGCTGCGGCAGCTGTTGTTAAGACAATCCCTGATCTTGGATTATAACTGTTTGCTCGGTCTGAGGTGCTATTGGGTGTTCACGATGGTATTTCCTTCAGTGTACAGTGTCGTTCTGGCCTGATGGTTCGGGTCTTCGGCTCTTACTCTGCCTAGTAGGTGTTCGATCCCTGGTCTTTTGCGGTCACTGTTTGCTCGCTCTGCCATATTTCTGAGCGACGCTCTGGCCTACTGCTTTATTCGCGCCGCCCGCTGGCCCCTCGAGGCGTTGCGGCGGGCGGGGCGGTGCTCGCGCCGGAGGCTGGCTTTCATGGTATCGCCTGTCCCGTCGGATTCTGCAGAGATTTGTGGTATAACTGGCGGGGAACCTGTCACACTTGTATACGGAGGTTGTGTCGGTTCGTATTGCCGCCATGTGCGCGGACTCTGCTGTGTCTCTGGTTTCGCTGTTGCCTGGGAGGTACTTTCCCGCCCTGCCTGGGAGTTGGAGTTTTGTACTATTCGACCTGCGCTGCTCGTTCGCTTCTGTTGCCGGGGTGGGTGCGCTTCCTCCCTGTCCCATGGTCACTCACCTGTTGCTCAGTCCGGGGTCGTGCAGGTTGCTGGTGTCCCTGGAGTGGCGCCGGTCCTCTCGCTTTCCTGCGCGTAACTTTCGGGTTTGCGGTGTCTGGCTCGCGTGCATGCGCGCTGCTCCTTTTCGCGCTACGGCTATCCCTGGTCTTGCATTGTCACTGCTTGCTCTTTCTGGGGTGTAGGTGCTGGCGTTTCCTTCTGTTAGGTCTGTCGGCATGATTTCCGGCCTGGGGCCGCGTCTGGTGGCTCGATGGTCCCTTGCATGCCTCGCGGGGGCCTGGTTCTGCACTCTTGGTCACCGGTTCATCCTGGGGGGGCGCTCCGCTCGGCCCTTCGTCCTTCTGTGGGTGAGTTGTGTGCCTTTGAGTTGGCCTGCTCCTGGGGCTTCTCGGTTTCCGTAGGCTTTGCTGGTACGCGTGTTCTGTCCTGGTGGTTGGGGGTGCTGGCTGGGTGCTTGACTTACTCCTCCAGTTTTGTATTTCCCTCTCTTGAATGCTGTGCTATGCGGGTCATGTCGCCCCGTAGGGTGCGTTGTTGTGTTTCGTTGGCTTGGTGGTCTGTTGCGTCCGCTTCGGGAGCCTGTGTTTGTTCTGACTGAAGGGTGGGATGCGCCGCCCGCCTTCCCTTCGGGGGCGGGCGGCGGTTGTATGCGATTGTCATTTTACTCCGCTGTCGTCCTTCCTGCGTTCGGGCGGTGTGTTGCCTGCCTTCTCTCCCCGCTCCTGCGGCTCTCACCTCCCGCCTGCCTCTGGTAGGTGGTCGACTTCCTGCCCCGGTTGGTCCGGGGGGAGGCCCTGCTCTCTTGGGCTCACTTGCTGGTTCCCCCTCCTACTGGCCCTCGCGGTCCTGCCCTGCGCTCCCCCCCTACCCCGCCACCTTGTACCTTGATGCCCTGCTATAGCGGGCTCTGGGGTTTGGGTTTTGCCATTTGGCTGCCCGTCTCTGTGGGGGCGGCTGTGGGCTTGTCTGTTTTTCCGGCTGTTGTGCCTGTGAGCATGAGGGTCCCTCGGCCCCCTCGGTTGTGGGTGTACTGTTAGGGGCGCGGGGCTCGGTTGGCTTTCGGCTTGCCGACCGTGTCGGCGCTGTGTTTTGTGCCTTTAGACTCTGCTGTGCTTTTGGGCACTGGTATTTCCTTCGGTAGGGTTGGGACCTGTTTCGAACTGGGTCTGGCTTCGGGGGGGTCGTCGTACGCCCTTCTGTGCTCTGCTTGTCCCAGCGATGGGGCCTTCCAGGTGTTTTCTCACTCTGGTTTTCTTCTGTGTTGGCCTCGGCGGGCCGCCTTGGTTTGTTCTCTCCACTTTTCCGCAGGGTGTCTTTGACGCGTCTGTTGGTGGGCACCTGTGGCGTTGGGTTGCGGGGCCTCAGCTTCGTGGTTTGCTGTGTTGTCTCTATCCCCTTTGTCCCTTCCGGGCTTTGGCCCCCCGGTACTTTCGTCCTGTGGACTCCTGTTCCCGCCGTTGTTGTGCGGGGTCTGTCCCTGACGGTTGCTGGTTGGCCGTCCTCCGGGGTTTTCCAGGGGCTGTGGGGCCTTCAGCCTTACCACCCTGATTGCACCTGGTCTCAGCGGTTATGCAGGGTCTGGCCTGGTTAGTACCCGGATGGGAGTCCGCCTGGGAATGCCAGGTGCTGTAGGCTATGGGGTCCTTCTTGGGCTCGCCCTGTCTTGTCCGGGTCTGTGGCTTTGCCGCTCCCTCCTCTTCCTGCTCCCTGTCTCGGCGGGCAGCTCTTACGCCCTTTTCCGGACGGCTTCCTGCTGTCGCCGTGCTTCTCCTTCCCCCCTGGGGGTTGGGGTCTTTGTTGTGGTCCTTCTGTTCGGTCCTGCTTGGTCGGGCCGGGGGTTCGGCGCCCACCCCTGGTGGGGTGAGCGTTCTGTCCTTTTTTCTGCTGGGTCGCTTTTGGCGGTCTCGCTTGTCCTTCTTTGATCGGATCCTGTCATGGGGTTTGATTTGGTCCCCTGTTTTTTCCTGTTGGGGTTGTCTGCCTTGGTGGGGGCCTTCCTCGTATCGTGTTTTGGGTCTTGTTGCGTGGCAGTTTTTCTCCTTCCGGTTGGTCTCAGTGGCTCTGGCCCTTCCTTGGTGCGGTTTGCCCCGGGCCCTTCCCGCTCTGTCCTGGTGCGGCTAGGTGCATCCTTCCCTTTGGTGACTTTTTGTTTTCCTGGGGGGCATGCTTGGGTTCCTGATCTGTGCTGGGTCAGTGGTTTTCCCTGTGGGCGGTTTTCCCATCTGGCTTCTGTTTGCCGTTCCTTGGATTCTCTGGGGTTTTCCCCTGCCTTGCTGGCCCTGCCTCGTGCTCCCGGGTGTTTGCGGGGTTTGCCCCTGTTGGTGGCTGCCTGTGTGGCGGTGTTCTTCTGGGTCCCATTGGTGCTGTTTGCTTCCTTTGGGTCTCCGGTGTTGGCTCTTCGGCCTTCTTGTCCTGGCTCCCGGACTGGAGTCGCTCTGACCTTTTGGTTGGGGTCTTTGCCTCTTACTCTGCGGATTGAGTGTTCATTCCCTGGTCTTTAGCTGGCACTGGGTGTTTGGTCTCCTATGTTGGCTTTGGTGTTTTCCCTGGTTTTGGTTGGGAATTGTTTGGGCCTTTGCGCTTTCCTGAAGGTCGTCCTTCTTCCGGGGATTCTGGGCTTGTTTGGCCTGGCCGGGCTTTTTGTCCTGCTGGTGGTGCTCGCATGGGCCTGCCCCTGCTTTCTTTTTCCCTTGTTGGTTTTTGTTTCCAGCTGTGCTGTTGGGTGTCTGGGGGTGCTGGTGCCTCCGGTTCTCTGCTCCCTGGTGGGCCCATGCGCTTCCGGTGTGGCTTGTGTCCTCGTCTTTTGTCCCTGGTTTTGGGGTTCCGGGGCCTGTTGGCTCTGGTGGCTCCCGGGGGTCTTGACGTGGCTCGGGTTCGGTTTTCGCCCTGCCCCTCTGTCCTTCTCGCCTTTGGTGTGTTTCTGCCTGTGGCTTTTTTTCTCCCGGTGCTTTCCTGTTTTCGGACGGTTCCTCGTTGTCTGGCTGAGCGGGGTCTGGTTGTTGAACTGGCTGCCTGTGTGGCCGCCTGGGTGCTCGCTTCGGCGGCTCGCTTGGTCCCTGTGTGGGGCGGGCTCGGTCCGTCGCGCTGCTTTTCCCTGCCTTCTGTGCGTGGGTGGACATATGGGTTCTCCGCTTTCCACTGTTGCCTGGTTGAGTTCCCTTGGTGGCCGGGTCTCTTCGCTGTCGTTTCCGACACCGTCCTGGGTCTTTTTGTTCCCTTGTTCCTGCCTGGGTTCTCTCCTTGGGGTCGTGGTCCCTTCCAGGGGGTCCTTTGTGTGACTGGGGTGTTTTCCCTTTCTGTTTCTCTTCTGCGCCCCTTTCCTTTCTTGCGGCTTTTGCCAGTTGTTTGTTTACGTCTGGTTCCGCTGCCCCGTTCCGCTGGTGGATCCGGCTCTCTCGCGGGTGGTGGTCTCCCTTGCGGGGTTGCTTTGTTTGTCGGACTGCGTCTCTCTTTCTGCTGTGACTTTTTTGCTGGGTCGCTGTGGTGGGGTTGCCCTCTGTTCATTCGGTTCCCCTTTCTGGGTTTTTGATGCCCTCTCGCTGTCGGGATGTCCGTTGGACGGTCCTGGTGTGTTTGGTCCAGCTTGCTCTTTTCGGTTCTGGGCCCTGTTTTCTGTGGCCTTTTGCTATGTGCGGTCTGGTCCGGAGCCTTTCTCTGTTCCCCCTTTGGCTTTTGCTTGGGGCTGGTTTCCTGGCAGCGCTTCGTGTCTCTGGGGTCCGGGTTTTGTCCTTCCCTGTGTCTTTCGGTCCCGGACTGGTTTCTCCTGCTCGTGGTTGCCTCTCCCCTGGGTGGTCCTTCCGCTTGTTCTGGCCTGTTGGGTTTTGCCCTCGTTCGTGGGTGTCCCCTTCTGGTCTGTTGGTTTCTTGTGAGTTTCCATGAAGCCGCTTGGCTTTGGTATGTGCTCACTGTGTTAGTCATGTGGCGAGGAAGACTAACGAGGAGGTAATGCCCCGATTACTTACCGGTAATCTTCATTACTCCGAGTGTAGTCTTCCTCGCCACATGAGTTCCCATCCCTCCCTCCCTCCCTGGCTATCGGCTTCATGTTTGTGCTTGGTAGTTTCAGGCTGATGGGATGGGCCGGCCCGCCTCTTATAGGGGTCATGGGTGTAATGGGTCGGCCATATTGGGAAGGGATGGGAGGCTGACTTTTTTGCTTTGGTGGGTTCTGGTGTGGAGCTGAAGCTCACTGTGTTAGTCATGTGGCGAGGAAGACTATACTCGGAGTAATGAAGATTACCGGTAAGTAATCTGGGCATTAATGTGCGCTCAGACAAACCAACCAGATGCATCTGTTCGGCACTTAGAACGTAACTTAGTACATTAAAATGAAGCTGCCCGTTGTTGAAAGATGCAGGCTGCAAGCTTCATGCGCTTTTAAACTAGTTGATTTTTTACAAAATTAAATTTCACAAAATTTAGGGGTGTCACTTGTTTTTTGCGCAATTGTAAATGTAAAATTTGACACTTATTAGCCCATTCGCATTCCCACTTTTATTTTTTACTAAGTTATTACAGTGCCATGAAGGTATGCAAACCATAATTTTTAAACAGAGACCAGGCACAGCAGCGTCAATCTAATCGTCAGGGCCTTATGAACACCTGCACAGCAGCAGATTTATGGAATCAATATGTGTACGCTTTCATCACGACTTTCAGGTGTCTGAAAGCATGCTGGCTGCTGCCTGGGAGCGCTTGAGCTCATGTGCATCTTTACGATGCACATACTGAAACTTGTTAAAACAAATGAACAGCAAAAGGCAACGGACATAGATCCCCCACAGCGCAGATACCGGGAGAAACTCCAAAGGCAGGAGAGGGGCTCATTGGCATACTCGACAGCTTCATGCGAGGGTGGGCAGGATGCACTATTGAAATCTGCTTCCCCAAGGCAGGCCGCGTGCACAATCAGGCGAGCTTTGACAAAACCTCTAGGTGGCACCTTTCGGACCTTTTGGCTGTGCCGCGACAGGGAGTTGTGTGGGGGGGGTGGCAGTGGAGGCCAGCAGAGTGACGTGATCTGTGGTGGGGGAGGGAATTGAAGCGCGGAGAGAGGAACGCAAGGCTTAATGAGCCTTGACAGAAACCCACTTGGCGCCCGTGCACTTGCACGCAAGCTTAAGGCCAGGAAAAGCCTCTGGTAGCACTTTTAAAAGCCCGTTTACTACATTTCTCGCAGAGCAGCGCATGCGCTGGCTCAGCGAGACCTAAAAATCAGTGTTACTGACACGTGTGGGTTGGTAGCATGGTAACCTCGTTGGCTCTGGAGAGAAGTGTAATTGAGCACTTTGAACGTCATGGTGATGCACCATGTACAAATCACTAATGTTTGCGGGGTGAAAGAAGCACTCCATGTTGAGCAAGGTAAAGAATGAGTGCAACTGATGTGGGTTGCAAAGGTGTTTTAAAGTAGGTTGTGGCTTTAAAGCCATAGCCTTCTGGGCTCAGACTTAAAATTACAGTTTTAGTAAATACAGTCATGTTACACTCTGAAAAGGAAGTCAATGCCTTGCTGTAGTGATGCAGCACTCTGCCGTTTGCCCTGTCGGCCCTGCGGCAGTACCAGCGTACCAATAGGACAACAAAAAATGAACTACAATAAAAATGGAAGCTGGCATCTGACCACTTGGGGACACTAATAAACAAGCATTTGCAATGCAATAGGTCTCGCATTTACGCGAGTTTCAGCTATTGACATTGCAAATAACAATGCCTTTTATTTTTGTTTTCGTTTTTAAACATACATAAAAGGCATTGTCATTTACAGTGCCAATAGCTTAAACTTGTGTAAATGAGAGACCTATTGCATTTTTTTTGGTAGACACAGGGCATTAAATGATTTGCCCAAAATCACAGGATGTTTGAGGCTCCCGCCAGACTTGAACTTGGTTACCCAACTTTAAAGTCAGGTTTAGACCACCCCAGCAATCAGCTGCACCCATAAAAGATCCAAGAATCAGCTTTCCTTATGATGGCTGCTTAGCTGGTTTTCAAATGTCATGAACATTATTTTTTTACCTTTATCTATACATACTTAAGACAGACAGACAATGCTAGTGGGAAACTTTAAAGAGTTCTAGTGCTGCGTTGTTGATCCATCATTAATAGTCAAAGTAAACCAATTACAGTGGTAATGCTAGTTTTAACTCTTTAAGCCATGTAAGGAGTTGGAAGAATCTTGCTAAGTGGCACTAATAACTATGGACATAACTTTCGACATTGTTGGTGTGGGGAGGGCAAACAGACATTTTAGAACGAAAGGCACTATGAAATCGGCGGCTGCTTTTAACGGGCGAAAGGGGGGTTGCCCTACTAGCCTCCGGGAGGAAAGAGAGAATGTACACCATGGAGCAGCTTTAAATAAAGTGCTCACTGCTTCGTGCTAATTGCAACACAGATTCTGTTGTTTTTTTAAGGAAAGATTTGAGGAGCGAGACAAGTCCTCGTACGCATGTGCTGGTCGGGGCGGGGGCTATCGCTCGCCCATGAGGCACCCACAAGGAGAGCGATGTCAGCATAATGGGAGTGTCGGGAGGAAGCAGCAATGGTTAACTTTTAAATGGGGCGCTTATGCTGTGGCCCAGGCGTTTTTAGCAGAGCCCCATTGAAATAAATGGTAATGGGCAGGACTGGCATACATCGACGAAGTGACGTGGGTGGCAACAACTAAAGGACTCCCTTCATGTTTGTACTGCTGTTTAAGCCTCCTGATTGGATGTTGGAAGCTGGGGGAGTGGGCTGTGGAAGAGTTTGTCTACGCAGCTCCGATTTCATTTCGGGGATAATCAGAATGCAGCAGGTGTGCTATATTCTACGTGTTCTTGTTGGCTGTTTATTATCCAGGAGGGACACCAGTTCAAAGTATGTACTGCATAGCATTACGGATTGTTGGCAGGCTGGGGTGTAAAAACTTGTTTTAAGTAGGCAGAAGTAGGCCTTACATGATGTGAAGAGAAAGTCTTTGGCAGCGACCTCATGCTCAATTACTGTTTAAAAAGCTGATTTAGTGGGTTTTCGAACGACTAAGAGATATCATAGTTGTACGAGGTTGTGCATGTGTTTTCCTCACAATACACTGTCTACATCTCAAAATTGGCACTTTTAATAGATCTGATCGTAGCAGTCGTTGGACTCCTCTTTCCATGGATGTTGCTCTGCTACAGATGCCAATGCAATTCTAGTCTAGAGCAATGTATCAGAACCCTACCACTGGACTGAGGCATAACTATAGCGCTTAAAAGCCACTGAGTGAAAGTACGCCAGACGTAAAGCCAGCTTAGTGCAGAGATGGCGTGAACGTGCATGTTCATTCTGTTACCCGCCGCACCTGAACCACAGGACTCACTTGCTCACAGCTCATTACAACTAATAAAGATGATTTGCACACCACAAAAACGTAACTGTTGAAGATATTTAATGCAGATTGATGTGGGGTGTTTTGAAATGTGTTTAACTCTTTCAAGTCTACAGATTCACATTTGCTTTATAAACCACCTTGCTCTCAATTTTGCCTTAAATGCTCCATTTGCCCTTTCTTTTTTTCTCAAAAGTTTTGCGACTAGCACTTGGCCCCAACTTTCACGCCCTACCACTTTCAAATGTTGCCAGCTGCCACTGCCTATGCAAGTCATTGAGGAGACCTGAGACCTTTCTGTAGCCAACAAGGAGTCGAGCGCTTTCCGTCCAGCGAACGCGCAGGAATTTTACATACGGAAAACCACGTGTTACCAATGGCATGTTCAGGTGTCAGATAAAATAGTTCTAGTGTGGGATACCCTCTAAAAGTGAATTATGACTGCATTTCCCCTGTTAATTACTTCACCGCTGTTGGAAACAGCCCACTCCCACTCCGCAGGGTGGTGGTGGACCTTCCCGACACAACGGGGTAGCTTGGCTCGAGTGGTCAGGAAACAGGCGCAGTGCTAAGCATACAATATACCCATACAATAACCATGCGTGCATCCGTTCCAAAAACGACTCTACACCGTAAAAATTATGAAAATATTCTTCTTTATCTTTTTCTCTTAGTTGCTGATTGGGAAAATAAATAACAATCACAGTATATACATTTTAAATAGAGCAGGTCAAATAAATATTTGCTGTTTGCTGAAATAAATAGGGGTGATCATAAATAACAGGGCATAAATACAAGTGCAATATATACAGACAATTAAATACTTTGAGGTAATAAATACTGTACCCATAAATACTGTACCAATAAATACTGTACACCAACAAGTCCTGTGGACCTATAAATACAGTGCAGCATTAAATAGATAAGAACTTAATAAATACAGTATCCCCAATAAACAATTAGAAGTATACAGTACACTTTGTGAATCAGATGGCACTTCAATTCTTAAGGGCTGATTTGGCCCAGGTACAGCTTGTAGGGTGTGGAAGGCTTGAGGGGGGCTACTCCCTGGCTGAGGCAAAGGCTGAGGCCTAAACTGAGGTAGATCAAAAGGGGGGAAATTCCAATGCCCTGGCTTCCCTCTCCACACAACCTCTCTAGGTTAGTCCCAGTTCACCCCAGGCACAGTCAGGTGGGTTTCAGCACCTCCCTAGCCCCTCAGAGTAGTCTCTCAGGTCTCCACAGGGCCTTAGGCGCCCTCTACTCCACTTACTGCCCTTTTCTGATGTTCCGACGCCGCTGGAGTCGTGTCGACGCCGTGAGGCGGTTCCGGTTCGGTCTCGGCGGCCTCGGCACAGTGTCAGTTCTTTGTCGACGCCGGTAGGCGGTTCCGGTCCGATGTCGGTGGCCTCGGTTCGAACTCGACCTCCGATTCGACGGCGTCGGGCAGTCTCTTCACGATGTCGACTTCGGGCGGCTCCGGTCCGATGGCGCACTCGGCTCCGATGACGTCGGCCGGCCTGGCCTCGCTGTCGACTTCCGGCGACTCCGGGGTGCGATCCTCACCCCCGACCTCCGGTGTTCCTCCTTACAGGTTCCGGGCGACTCCGGAGTGCGATCCTCACTCCCGACCTCCGGTGCTCCTCGACCTCGGTCTCCGACGACTCCGGAGGGCGGACTTCACTCCTCCGATGACGCCGCTCGCTCGACCTCGGTTCACCTCCTTCTCGACCCTTGGTATTCCTCTCGACCTCCGCCGGCGCCCTCTTACGACCTCAGGCGGCTCCGGGTACGACGTCTGCTACCTCAGTCAGCGCCGCTTCTCCACCTCGGGCTCCAGGTCTTCGGCTACTCGACGCCAGGCTCCAGGGAAACCAGTTCTCAGGTCAGAATCTTGCTGTCTTCTTATTTCTAAGGCCTGTTCCTGCTGTCCAGGTCCTTAGGATGGTTTTCTTCTGACTTCTTCCCACACAGGGCTATAGGCTGGGATCCATCAGTAGGGACAAGTATCAAGGGTGGGTTTATGGACCCCACTCCAGGCACAAGTTTCCACCCCTGCTGCTTCACTCCTTCCTCCTTCACTGCTGTGCTCCTCTCTCTTCACCAGTCAGGTGCCAACTGCCAGCTCCAACTGCCAACTCACTCTCTTATCCTCCCAACATTCTAAACGGTTTCCAACTGTCACACAGTTCTGGAATCTCCTGGAAGGTTCTGGAAGGTGCTGGTAGGTTCCAGTGGATGCTGGTGATGTCACAGGTGGCCACCATTTTGTGCTCCAGGCCCTCAGACAGAAGTTTCAGGGGTAGATAACATGGCTCCCTGAATCTGTAGCAACACGAAAAATGAAAACAACTGAGGGAAAAAGGGCCAAGTCCTACATAACCCCCTTCCAGCCAAAAGCCAGGGTAGACCGATCAATGCCTTGATGGTCTTCCCTGCTTGGGGCGAGAAAAGGTGGACGCAGGCCCGCAACGGCAGGAGCACCCGCAAGTTCTCCTCCGCTCTGGAACCCAATGGCTCCCTAACAAACCTCCCTGGACCAACAAAACCACCCCACGGGGGCTCCCTAGCTAGTTGTGGCCAGGACCGGCCCCTGGGCCATCCAGATGTCTCTGGCCCGGGTGATCTCGCGGAGTGGGGGGCAGTAGCCCCAGGCCTGTAGTGCCCGTTGACCACTCCGGTCCTCCTCCTTGCAGTCCTAAACTGCCTCTGGTCCTTCTTCCTGGGGTTCACACCCTTAGGCTGACCAGCCTTCCGGGGCGAGGCTCTCCTCCCCCTAACTCTCCTTCTGGGGTTCCTCATCCTACCCTGCGAGGCACCCTCAGACCAACACTTCCTCCTCAGTCTAGGGCCTTGACCCCTCAACTGATCCTTCAACCTAGGGTCTAAACCCTTAGGCTGAGTCGGTGCCCGAGGCGAGACCTTCCTCCCTCTGCACCCCCTTCCAGATTTCAGCACCCTCCTAACGGGAAAAGTACCCCTGGAAGTCAATTTCGGGGGGACCCGGTTAACCGAGGCCCCACCCGCCAGGTCAGGCAACCCCTGAGCCTGGCATCCCAGCCCAGAACCTAAACCCTGAAACTGGGCCAACCCCAGAACCTCAGGCGCGCTAGTTACAGTCGCCCTGGGTCCTCCTGACACTAGGGGCTCCCCTGCACTGGAGGGCACATCGGGACAGCCTAGGCTCCCAACCTGGGGCTCCCTTGCGGAACTCTCCAGGCCCTGAGACTTCGGTTGGGGCACCTCGGGACACCTCCCCGTCTCACGCCTTCCTACAGATAGGTCGTGAGGCCCTACAACCCTCTCTCCCTGGGACCTAGCTGGGCTATCTGCCACTTCTCTCACCTCGCTGGGTTGGAAGATCCCTGCACTACCCCCTTCAGGTTCACACCCCAATGCCTCCTCAGACACCCTGGTGATGTCTTCCTGGGGTAAATATACTTCTAGCTCCTGTGAAGCTTCTGGTATGCTGCCACCAGTGTCCTCGCTGGACACACTCATCTGGAGGGCACGCAGCTTCATCTCCTTCATCCAAAGCTCGTGCGCCATCCTTTTCTCCTCCATCTCTTTCTCCAGCCTTGCTAAGTCCCATGTGAGCTGTCTTTCCTCCCTCCGGTCTGTTAACTTCCTGACTTGGGCCACAGTGTACGTTTTTAAATCTTCTAGTACAAACTCCATCTTGCCCACTCAGGTTAGAGGACAGGTTTTGTGCAGTAACAATGTAGGGTGGTACCTTTAGTAATACCTCCTCCCACCACCAGAGTAAATTTGGAAAAAACAAAAACCCACAATTTGGAAGGCCGCTGTGAGAAAACTCCCGGTGTAGGCCTATGGACTACCCACAGTTATTGTTGAGTATACGTAGGCACAGCTCTATCCCACCACTGAACACCAATTTATGTTGGAAACAGCCCACTCCCACTCCGCAGGGTGGTGGTGGACCTTCCCGACACAACGGGGTAGCTTGGCTCGAGTGGTCAGGAAACAGGCGCAGTGCTAAGCATACAATATACCCATACAATAACCATGCGTGCATCCGTTCCAAAAACGACTCTACACCGTAAAAATTATGAAAATATTCTTCTTTATCTTTTTCTCTTAGTTGCTGATTGGGAAAATAAATAACAATCACAGTATATACATTTTAAATAGAGCAGGTCAAATAAATATTTGCTGTTTGCTGAAATAAATAGGGGTGATCATAAATAACAGGGCATAAATACAAGTGCAATATATACAGACAATTAAATACTTTGAGGTAATAAATACTGTACCCATAAATACTGTACCAATAAATACTGTACACCAACAAGTCCTGTGGACCTATAAATACAGTGCAGCATTAAATAGATAAGAACTTAATAAATACAGTATCCCCAATAAACAATTAGAAGTATACAGTACACTTTGTGAATCAGATGGCACTTCAATTCTTAAGGGCTGATTTGGCCCAGGTACAGCTTGTAGGGTGTGGAAGGCTTGAGGGGGGCTACTCCCTGGCTGAGGCAAAGGCTGAGGCCTAAACTGAGGTAGATCAAAAGGGGGGAAATTCCAATGCCCTGGCTTCCCTCTCCACACAACCTCTCTAGGTTAGTCCCAGTTCACCCCAGGCACAGTCAGGTGGGTTTCAGCACCTCCCTAGCCCCTCAGAGTAGTCTCTCAGGTCTCCACAGGGCCTTAGGCGCCCTCTACTCCACTTACTGCCCTTTTCTGATGTTCCGACGCCGCTGGAGTCGTGTCGACGCCGTGAGGCGGTTCCGGTTCGGTCTCGGCGGCCTCGGCACAGTGTCAGTTCTTTGTCGACGCCGGTAGGCGGTTCCGGTCCGATGTCGGTGGCCTCGGTTCGAACTCGACCTCCGATTCGACGGCGTCGGGCAGTCTCTTCACGATGTCGACTTCGGGCGGCTCCGGTCCGATGGCGCACTCGGCTCCGATGACGTCGGCCGGCCTGGCCTCGCTGTCGACTTCCGGCGACTCCGGGGTGCGATCCTCACCCCCGACCTCCGGTGTTCCTCCTTACAGGTTCCGGGCGACTCCGGAGTGCGATCCTCACTCCCGACCTCCGGTGCTCCTCGACCTCGGTCTCCGACGACTCCGGAGGGCGGACTTCACTCCTCCGATGACGCCGCTCGCTCGACCTCGGTTCACCTCCTTCTCGACCCTTGGTATTCCTCTCGACCTCCGCCGGCGCCCTCTTACGACCTCAGGCGGCTCCGGGTACGACGTCTGCTACCTCAGTCAGCGCCGCTTCTCCACCTCGGGCTCCAGGTCTTCGGCTACTCGACGCCAGGCTCCAGGGAAACCAGTTCTCAGGTCAGAATCTTGCTGTCTTCTTATTTCTAAGGCCTGTTCCTGCTGTCCAGGTCCTTAGGATGGTTTTCTTCTGACTTCTTCCCACACAGGGCTATAGGCTGGGATCCATCAGTAGGGACAAGTATCAAGGGTGGGTTTATGGACCCCACTCCAGGCACAAGTTTCCACCCCTGCTGCTTCACTCCTTCCTCCTTCACTGCTGTGCTCCTCTCTCTTCACCAGTCAGGTGCCAACTGCCAGCTCCAACTGCCAACTCACTCTCTTATCCTCCCAACATTCTAAACGGTTTCCAACTGTCACACAGTTCTGGAATCTCCTGGAAGGTTCTGGAAGGTGCTGGTAGGTTCCAGTGGATGCTGGTGATGTCACAGGTGGCCACCATTTTGTGCTCCAGGCCCTCAGACAGAAGTTTCAGGGGTAGATAACATGGCTCCCTGAATCTGTAGCAACACGAAAAATGAAAACAACTGAGGGAAAAAGGGCCAAGTCCTACATAACCCCCTTCCTGCCCCCTCAGGGACGCAACAGTTCTCCATCGATTTGAGTGAGTCTTAAAATAAAAAACACCACAGCGTCGCTTAAACGAGGTCCTGAAACCTATGCCATGGCGACACTTCAAAACAGAAGGCTTGCTCTGCACTTGCAGCTAAAAAACTTAAAGCCGTACTTTTACAACATGCCTGTCATGGCTGACGGCAAAGGAAGAAAGAATCTGATAGATTTTTGTTTTCTTGTAGATTTATATAGCGCGAACTCGACCCGAAGGTATTGGAGCACTTTAAATGGGCACCAGTTGCGTTATTCAAGGACACCTTCAGTTTTTTAGACACGGGAGATTAGGTGATTTGCCTAGAATCACACAATGCTGAACCCACACCGAGATTCGAACCTGGTTCCCCAGAGCCAAAGTCAGCAGCTCCGCATCCTCTCTCTGAAGCAGCACAGGGCTACCGCCGTTAAACGTCTCGGCCTCAGAGGCAGGCGCGGGGTCACCGTAAATTAGTAAAGTGAGAGACAGTGCAACATTTAGATTATCCTAAGCAAAAAGAGCATAGAACAAAAGGGGGAGGGCTGGTTTCAGAAATCAGCGTTCAGTCAGCCCCCATTTTGCTTTGAATGAATTAAAAAATCAAAAGCAGTTAGTTACCTTATGCATACAGTACTGCGGGACACTGAAAGGTGTTCCTCTGTGCCTGAATTAAAGGTGGGAAGATTTTCTTTGGCAGAGGAGTCTGTTGTTTACGAGTTTAATGTACCTCCGGCCCACAAATCCACGTGAAGTGCATGTTCAAAACAAGTTACCTAATAAAATGATAACGTTTATATAGTGCAAATTCGACCCGAAGGTATTGGAGCACTTTAAATGGGCACCAGTTGCGTTATTCAAGGACACCTTCAGTTTTTTAGACACGGGAGATTAGACGATTTGCCTAGAATCACACGATGCTGAACCCACACCGAGGCTCGAACCTGGTTCCTCAGAGCCAAAGTCGGCAGCTCTGGCCATGAGGCCGCATCCTCTCCTTGAAGCAGCACGAGGCTACCGCCGTTGAACATCTCGGACTCAGAGGCAGGCGCGGGGTCACCGTAAATAAGTAAAGTGAGAGACAGTGCGACATATAGATTATCCTAAGCAAAAAGAGCATAGACCAAAAGGGGGAGGGCTGGTTTCGGAATTCAGCGTTCAGTCAGCCCCCATTTTGCTTTGAATGAATTAAAAAATCAAAAGCAGTTACCTTATGCATACAGTACTGCGGGACACTGAAAGGTGTTCCTCTGTGCCTGAATTAAAGGTGGGACGATGTTCTTTGGCAGAGGAGTCCGTTGTTTACGAGTTTAATGTACCTCCGGCCCACAAATCCACGTGAAGTGCATGTTCAAAACAAGTTACCTAATAAAATGAAAACGTTTATATAGCGCGAACTCGACTCGAACCTGGTTCCTCACATCCAAAGTCGGCAGCTCTGGCCATGAGGCCGCATCCTCTCCTTGAAGCAGCACGAGGCTACCGCCGTTAAACATCTCGGACTCCGAGGCAGGCGCGGGGTCACCGTAAATAAGTAAAGTGAGAGACAGTGCGACATATAGATTATCCTAAGCAAAAAGAGCATAGACCAAAAGGGGGAGGGCTGGTTTCGGAATTCAGCGTTCAGTCAGCCCCCATTTTGCTTTGAATGAATTAAAAAATCAAAAGCAGTTACCTTATGCATACAGTACTGCGGGACACTGAAAGGTGTTCCTCTGTGCCTGAATTAAAGGTGGGACGATGTTCTTTGGCAGAGGAGTCCGTTGTTTACGAGTTTAATGTACCTCCGGCCCACAAATCCACGTGAAGTGCATGTTCAAAACAAGTTACCTAATAAAATGAAAACGTTTATATAGCGCGAACTCGACTCGAACCTGGTTCCTCACATCCAAAGTTGCCAGCTCTGGCCATGAGGCTGCATCCTCTCTGAAGCAGCACGAGGCTACCGCCGTTAAACATCTCGGACTCAGAGGCAGGCGCGGGGTCACCGTAAATAAGTAAAGTGAGAGACAGTGCGACATATAGATTATCCTAAGCAAAAAGAGCATAGAACAAAAGGGGGAGGGCTGGTTTCGGAAATCAGCGTTCAGTCAGCCCCCATTTCGCTTTGAATGAATTAAAAAATCAAAAGCAGTTACCTTATGCATACAGTACTGCGGGACACTGAAAGGTGTTCCTCTGTGCCTGAATTAAAGGTGGGAAGATGTTCTTTGGCAGAGGAGTCCGTTGTTTACGAGTTTAATGTACCTCCGGGCCACAAATCCACATGAAGGGCATGTTCAAAACAAGTCACCTAATAAAACAAGACAAGCCCGGCGGAGCGTGGCGCGCGCGCTTGGCGGGGGAGCGCATTCCAGGCGGGGGAGCAGACCCTTTGAAGTAGGATGCCAAACGGATTGCATGGCGGCACGATGCACGTGATTGTGCGTGTGCTCGCCATGAAATCCGCTTTTGGGAGCACTTTTAAATGCTCCTTACTATAGTCTCGCCTTGCGATCGCTTACGCGATAGCAAGGCGAGACCTAAAAATAGCCCTCAGCCTCTGTAAAAAGCCTCACGTGAATTTCCATTGGTGTTTTAGAGATGCAGAGTGGTGTAATCACAATCCATCATAGACTCCAAGAAAACTGTACAGCGGGAGACGCTGACCACGCAATCTACTGGTAATAGCACAGGCGCAGCTTCGCAGGGTCACTGTTATTGTCACTCCTTCGACATTTGCAGCAGCACAACCATCTAGGCCTAAAAAAGAATTGTAGTGGCATTTTCTTTTTTTTTTTTACATGAAGCTGGTATAAAAAAAAAAAAAAATTACACAGGTTACATGCACTTTTTATAGTCCGGTGCTTTATATAGGTAAAGCTGTCCGGCATTCTGTGGAATGGGGTAGCATCCGACGGCTATGAATCACAATTACATGGCTCGATCTAAGGTGGAGAGGAATCGAGCTGCAGGAGGAGAATAGACTGCCAGAGGAAGTGTATCAACAGTAAGAGGAGGATAAGAAGCACCGTTTACAAAATATTGTAGACCCTACCTATAAGTTGCTGCCATGTTAAAAAGATATGTGGAACAATAAACAAATTATCTAGATGTAAAACTTCAATCTCCTGTGCACACAAACACGGGTCAGGGTGGATGCTTGCACAGAGGTTGGTGCATGGTCTTGCCGCATACCAGGCCTTGTGCCCATCCTCCCAGTATACATGGCCATGTGCAGTGGGGTTTCCCACCTGAGCAGTTAACTAATACTACGTTTAGAATATAATAAGAAATGTCTGAACTTGCGCCTGCAGGGGCTTGAACCAGCCACTCTGTCTCACACTTCAGCATTAGTAGCCTGTTTGCGCATCGGTATATGTTGCACACATTTTCATGTGGTCACATCCCCATGTGATATAACGGACCACTCCTTTTACATCATGTGGATGTAAAATGTGCACCTGCACACTCGATATTGCAAAATAGGCCATAATAGCCTTTCTGGACTCTTCTTTAAAATGGGGGTCCCCAGGGGGCGTGGCCGGGCAAGATGGCCGAGCGGGCGTGATCCGTCTCGGCTCCCGGTCCGCGCGCTGATATACCCGACTGCAAGGCTGCCAACGACCGTCGGCGGTGGAAACCCGGGCGCCGTAGCTGAGAGACACTGCTTGGGTCCCGCAAATGCCTCTCTGAAGAGTGGACGGGGCTGCAATCGGCCGGGTTCCGATCGGGAGCCGGCAACATGGCAGCGACCGGGCCGAGCCTCCGGTGAGAGTGGGGAGCGATCCCGGGCCGACTCTGCCACGGGGATCCCTCCGGGGGGAGGCTGCCCGGACCGAAGCTGGGTGAGGTGCCTGCCGACGCTGGAACGCACAGGACGGCCGTCCCAGATCCAACGGTTCCACCGCGAGGTGCGTGGTACGCGGTGGGCTTGTCCGACCCGTCTGGGTCACTGCGGCGGCGGCTCCATTCGGGAGCCAGGTGAAGGTGGCGGAGGAGGACTGCGGCGTGCATACGGGACTGGTGGCTGGAGGAGGGAGACGGCTCGATTCGAGGGGTGACCGATGAGTGGAGAGCGGACCGGCATGCCTGACACCAACATGGCGGCCGGGGCCTGGCGCGTCTAGTGGAGCGCGGTTGACCAGACGCCGGCAGGGGACTACCTCTCCAGAGGCACGAGTGAGTGGGTCCCAGGGGAGGCGAGGACTGAACTGGGGCTGCCCACCTTGACGCATGAGGAGCTGGTTTGGGTCGGGCTGTGCATAACGGCGGGGGGGAGCCTCCCCGTGGGGCTACGCCGTTTTCCCAGGCCTGAGGGAGCCACAGCCACTAAGCGGTCGCTGGGGGGGACGCCCTCCCCCTTGGGCCCTCTGTCCTGCCCGGGGGCCCGCCAACTGGCGGCGGCGGGCGGTCCCGGCACTGCTCCTGGCGCCTCGGGGGGGGCGCGCCCGACCCTTGTTGCTGCCACGGACTAGACGACCGCCCACAGCTTGAGGTGTCTAGCCCCAGTAGCGGCGTGACTTTATGTCTCCCAAGAGGGTTATCCCGAAGAAGCCCGCAACGGTTTCCTACTTCTTTGGGACGACAGACAAGGCTCCGGCAGTGGTGACGGACAGGCTCACCGACGCCATGGCGCTAACCAAGGAGGACCTACTAGCTTCCCTACAGGTATTTAAGACCGACCTCCGCAAGGAACTGGGCCAGGACATCCAGGAGGCCATCGGGCAGCTGCGTACAGACTTGCAGGGGCAACTGGCGGGGATCCAACGGGACGTCGATTCTGTGGGCAGTAGAGTACTTGACCTAGAGACTCAATCCCAGGCCTTAGATCACAAGGCATCGGCCTGCTCCCGCCAACTGATCGACCTGCAAGATCAGCTTCACCAGACCCAATTGAAGGCCGAGGATTTGGAGAATAGGGCCCGGCGGGACAACATCCGCGTCCGCTTTTTGGAGGAAAAGGCGGAGGGTCCGGACTTGGAGGCCTTTCTGGAGGGTCTCTTTGCTGAGGTTCTGAAGCCCCAGGTGCTGAAAATCAAACTGGATCGGGCCCACCGGGTTGGTCACCTCCAGGTCGGAGAGAAGAAGCGCCCTCGCGACATACTAGCGGAATTTCACTCACATAAAGCCAAGGAGGCGGTTCTGTCAGCCGCTAGGGCCATGTCTGAGGTTTCTTTCCAAGGTTATTCCTGTGCTCTCTATCAAGACCTGGCCCCTGCCACTTTAGCCAGGAGACAACAGTTTCGCCCCATAACAGCGCACCTGAGGGATGAGACGATCCGTTATCGATGGACCTTCCCATTTGGTCTCTCATTTGAATATAAGAACAAACCGCGACATGTTACGGAACTTCGGGCTGGTCTTGCCTTGTTGGGGCTTCCGCCGCCTGGAGCGGGCGCGGCGCCCCCCGATGGCCCCGGGGAGACTCGGGCGGGAGGGGACTCCTCTTCTTGGGTCACGGCGGGTCGCTCGCCCGCCGCGCTGATGTGGACTCCACTGGGATGGCAATATGATTGGTTCTACGGTGGCGGTCCTATTCCTGGGCCTGGGCCTGACTGGGTTGGAGGGGGTCCTCATGGGGGGCCCTGGTCTGGGGGGGTCCCCCCCCCTGAAACGAACGGTACTGAATCTTTGAACTCTTTGTTGGTTTGTAGCACTGTTGGCAGTCTAGGGTGCATTCCTTTTTTCTGTTAGTACGTCGGGTTGGGTGGCGGACGGGTTCCCCACGCTCCGCCCGAAATCAACGTTACCACATGGAGAGTTTTTTGCTCTCTGGGTATTGTATTTCTACTCTTTCTTCTCTTTCCCCTCCTTTTCTTCTTTTCCAGGGGTTGGGCCGGGGGGTCACCACCACGAACATGGGGGCGATGGGGATGGGGTGCTGAAGGGAGATGGGCGACGCACGAGGGTCTGGAGCGGGAGGCAGGGCTGATTTGCTGTAATGGTTATCACAATAGGAACATGGCATGTTAAGGGCCTTAACTCCTCCCATAAACACCGAAAGGTGTGGAAGTTCCTGACGGACCACCATTTGGACATTATTGCTCTGCAGGAGACCCACCTACGGCAGGTAGATGAGCTGCGGCTCAAACATAGACAGTTCCCACTCATTTATCGCTCCTCGGCGACGACCAAACACCGGGGCGTGGCCCTCCTTTTCCACTCCAGAGCGAAATTCCAACCTCTACACGTAGCCTCCGATAAGGACGGGCGGTGGGTGATGGTTAAAGGCTCCCTACAGGGCAGGTTGTGCACCGTTGTCTCGATTTACGCCCCCAACACGGGACAGGCAGGTTTCCTGGCTACCCTTTTGTCCAGGTTGGGATCCTTTGCAGAGGGGTCGGTTCTGGCTCTGGGGGACCTTAATCTGGTGTGGCAGGTAGACCTGGACAGCTCGCATCCACAGCGCTCTGGGGCTGGTATCTTCCCTGAAAGCTGCAAACAACGATTGGCTACCTTGGGCCTTCGTGACGCATGGCGTTTGATGCACCCCGCTACGCGGGACTGCACGTTTTTTTCCCATATGCACCACACCTATTCTCGCCTAGATCACATTTCTATTAGTCAAATGTTAACAGGCAAACTCCAGGACGCCCGCATCCTACCCCTCGCCGTCTCCGACCATAGTATGGTAGCTATTAGCCTGTACTGGGGGGGCGTGAGCTCACACAATCCAAAGTGGTTCTTCCCAGCCTCCCTCACCAGGGACATAGTCTATAGAGCAGCTCTCCGAGAGGTCATAGGGGACTTCTTCACCCTTAACAATACGCAGGATACCTCGGAGGCGGTGAGGTGGGACGCTTTCAAGGCGGTCTTCAGGGGCAAATGTGTTGCACTGAACGCCTCCCTGAACCGTCAAAGAGTTCTAGAACGCGAGCAGCTTGAGAAGGAACTGGAAATAGCTGAACAAATACACAAGGCGAACCCCACGCATCTTACCCTTCACCCCCTCACGGCGATACGAGGTAAACTTAACGCAATCTACAACAACAGGGCGGAGTTTACCCTTTTAAAATTACGCCACACGTCCTTTGCCCAAGGGAACAAGATAGGGAGACACTTGGCCCGCCAGCTACGGGAAAAGAGGGAGAGAGAATATATTGGCAACATTAGAGATTCCAACCAGACCCTAACCCACCTTGATAAGAACAAGGTGGATATCTTTGGAGCCTTTTACAGCTCGCTTTACTCCGCGGATTCCTTGGATGCCGAGAGGCAGGACAGGTATTTGCAACAGCTCCCCCTACCCACAATCTCACAGAGGGCTAATGAGGACTTGGCTGCCCCCTTTTCCGTAGAGGAGGTTACGCGGGCTATTATGGCCCTGAAAATCAACAAGGCCCCGGGCCCGACGGATTAACGGCGCATTTTTATCGTAGATTTGCATCGGACCTGGCCCCCCATCTTACCTCACTTTTTAATCACCTGGCCGAGGCAGGAGAGGTCTCCCACTCTATGGCAGAAGCCACCATCTCTGTCATCCCCAAACCGGGGAAAAACAAAGAACTTTGCTCCTCATACAGGTCCATAGCCCTCTTGAACCTCGATGCTAAGATTTATTCTGCCATCCTAGCGGCGAGACTTAACCCGTTGATGGCGGCCCTCATCCATCCGGATTCATTCCTAGTAGACAGACCCATGGCAACACCCGACGTATCATACACCTCATTGAAAAGGCTTCTAAAAACATATCCCTGCGGTGTTGGTGGGCTTGGACGCCGAAAAGGCGTTTGACTGGGTGGATTGGGGCTTCCTCTTCGCGACTCTTCGACGGATGGGCTTCGCGGAGGAGTTTATTAGAATGGTCAAGGCTAGCTACTCTCTCCCTTACTCCAGAGTACAGGTCAATGGGGTCCTCTCCTCCCCCTTTAAATTGTCCAGGGGTACTCGGCAGGGCTGCCCTCTTTCTCCTCTCCTTTTCGCTCTGAGTATCGAACCCTTCGCGATGGCCATTAGGCGCAATCCACTTGTGTCGGGTATCCCCTTCGCAGGAGAAGAGCACAAAATATCGCTCTTTGCGGACGATGTCCTCATGTCGCTCACCCAGCCCGCCAGTTCTCTTCCCGCCCTCCATGACGAGCTGACTCAGTTTGAAGGGGTAGCAGGGTTCAAGATTAACGTAGACAAATCCTATATCCTTAATTTGACCGTACCAGCAGAGGACCTACCGAATCTTAAGGCCTGCACGCCGCTGCAATGGGCAGACCGCTCTTTACAGTATTTGGGGCTACACCTTACCCCCACTGTGGAGGGGCTTTATAAGGCCAACTTCCCCCCCGTCATAGGACGAATAAAGTCGGACTTGGCTCGCTGGAAACCCCTGTTTATTTCCTGGTTGGGGAGGATCCATGCGCTGAAGATGACGTTACTCCCCAAACTACTATATCTCTTCCAGGCCCTTCCAATAGAACTCGCCACATCCTTTTTCTCCACTTTGCGGTCTTTTTTTACCCGTTTCATATGGCAGGATAAACGTGCCCGATTTGCATACTGACTGCTTCGCCGGCCTAGACGGGGAGGTGGAGTGGGTCTCCCAGACCCTCGCCTCTATTACAAGGCGGCTCAACTTCGCGTGCTCGTAGAGTGGTCTAAAAGGGAATCTGATAAACACTGGCTCCACATGGACCGTTCGGTAACAGGGGAGACGATATGGGACCTGATTTGGCACCCAAAGAAGGACAGACCAGCGAATGTGTACGTAAGCACTCCCACGAGAACGACTCTGAAAGTCTGGGACTCGGTCTCTCACGATGCACGCTGGACCAGCTTTCCTTCTCCCCAAACCCCGATCCATCGTAACCCCGCTTTTCCACCAGCTCAGCATGGGAGCTCCTACGCCTCCTGGGAGAAGGGCGGGTGCCTGATGCTCGGACACCTATTCCTCAACCACAAGATTCTTTCGTTCCAGGAGTGTAGGAATGACTTTGACCTCCCCCAGACGGAACTCTTCCACTACCTACAGCTGAAACATTGGCTGCAATCCCCTACGGTCCACGAGGCGATCTCCAGGCCCCTCTCTCGTTTTGAACGCTTCATACGCTCCACAGTCAACATGCGGGGGTTATTTCATTCCTTTACAGTTACCTCTTGGACACCACAGATACTCCGCGTCCGCGCTACACTGCTATGTGGGAAGGGATCATTAACCGGGACATTTCTGAGGGAGAATGGGCAGCTTTATGGTCAGACATAGCTAAACACAACCACTCAATGGAACTTCGGGAAGCCCACACGGAAACTATGATGGACTGGTACCTCTACCCCTCTAAACTCAATCGCATCTTCCCCGCAACTTCTGACCGTTGCTGGCGGGGGTGTGGACTGCTAGGAGACTTTCGCCACATCTGGTGGGACTGCCCGACTATTAGACCATTCTGGGAGGAAATTTTGTCTCACATTAAGGATATCCTGGCGTACCCATTCCGACCTCAATTGATTTCGCGCTGCTCGGCCTCCGGGATCCCTCTCTGCGCTACCAAACTAGGGCGGACAAGGCCATACTGTGGACATGCCTGGGGGCCGCCAAGGTGGCTATCGCAGCATCTTGGAAGAAGCAGAGTGCCCCCACTAGCTCGATTTGGCATTCCCGCCTGTGGCGCCTCCTCAGCCTGGAGCGCATGGCCGACATATTTCGTGATGACTATGCAAGTTTTGAATTGAAGTGGGGGCCCCTGGTCTCGTTCCTCTCACGGGGTCTCCCTTCGGCGGTTTGTCCACCTTACATTAGGGGTCTCCACCTCTTTCACATATAGACCTGAGCGCTGGCGTTGGCATTCCAAGTTACAGGCTCTCTCCCTCGGCTTACCCTGGACTGTCTCTTTCTCTCTACTTTCTTTCTATCTTTCTCTCACTTTCTGTGGGGTGGGGTGGGGGAGGTGGGGGGGAGGTGGGGGGGAGGGGGGAAGGGGGTTTCTTGTTAGGGGTTTTTTGTATAAAATGTTTAGTTCTTAATTACACCCATTCCGAGTCTCGTTCGCTAGAATGAGGGCATGTTGGTGGGCTGCTGTCTGACTATCGGCGCGCACGTCACCAAAGGACACAGATCCTGCTACTTGGTTCAGCTCTGGACTTACAGCATAACTGTTCCACTCCATATGCGTCTGTCTCGCTTCCTAGAGCTAACCGGCCTCCACGTTGATAACAAGTCTTTTCCTTTGGGGTCCATGCGAGAGCTGGTCAGCTGTCGTGTTGTCATATGTTGCTGCTCAACGCACAGTAGCTGTTGTACTTGGTTGTCGAGTATAAATTTCAATAAATAAATGTTTGAAAAAAAAATGGGGGTCCCATGGGATCAAGAAGCAGTGCAAATGTCCGTTGCACTCACTGCACTTATGTGATTTAGTCCCAGTTTTTTAAGTCACCTAGTACAGGCCTCGAAAAATCCTAGAAATGTTACCAGTCCTCGGGTCTAGTGACTTGAATAATCTACTGGGCTAACTATAATGCTCATGAACCCTAAACTGGTCTCAAATTGTGTGATTCTAGACAAATACTTTATTTCAGTTGTTTTTTTCTTCATTATCACATATGAGCGCTCCTTCAAATATGTGAGTGCAGCATGTATGCTTTGGTGGGGGGGTGGTAATTTAATAGACTAAACGTTATATCCCTTTGTAATTAGAATCTAGCCCACATATATGGTTCACATGACCCCCATTCGCCTCTTAGTTCACTAATAGCATTATCATCAGGGTGGAGACAGGAATGTTTCTCAGTTCATGTTTAAAAGAAAACAACCTTTTTTTGTCAAACTTTCTTTTTTGGGTTTTAGCATACAACAAAATAGAGACCGTATAGCCATCAATGGATACCAATATGTACATCTGGATTGCTAAAGTGACAAACACTTTCCGCTATGGGATGGTGTCCTTTAGTGAAATAATACAGTTGTATGAAATAACACTGTCAATCATGTCTCAACATTGAACAACCATTTTACCCGATATACTCCCCCCTCTCTCCCTAAACGTATGTGAGGACAGTAGTAAATTATGCAGCATGAGACAATTGCGATCGGAACAAGGCTCAAGTGGGGGGCAGTGAACATAGTGTCCCCGGGAGGAATGGTGATGGTCGGCAATAATAAATTTGTAAGAGATGGAGCGCCCTCGTGCAGGTGGGACATGTATACAGTGGTAGACCTCTTGAAACAAATTTTGTAAGTATCTAAGAATGTCAGCCATCCTCTCCATAGTGACAGCCTGCCATAGCCGGGTGTGCCACTGAGACATCAATGGCACTTACTCCTTATTCCATGCGGCCATCAGGGAAATGGTAGCAGCCTCAAGGCACAACCATAGTATCATTCGATCATCAGACATTTGATGCTTGAGGGTTTCATCTCACAATTCCAACAGGGTAATCCCAGAGGAGGTCGGGAGCAGGTTCCCCAGGATGTCTTTAATTTGGGCCAGAATTTCAGTCCAGGACGTGCAGATGATTGGGAAGTCCCACCATATGTGATGGAAGTTCCCAAGCAACCCTCAACTGCTTCTTGCAGAGATCGGATGTAGCCAGAAAGATTTTTTTCAGTTTGGTAGGGTAAAGGTACCAATCAAAAAGTATTTTGTAGTGCGCCTTTCGCATACCCACAGAATGGTTGAATCTGGGGATAAGTTCAGAGTTTGTGCCGTTTCACCTCCGGAATTGTCTCTCCGAGGGTCTGCTATCAAAAGGTGATGTTGGGCTGCGGGGTGATAGTAGTAGGGAGTAGAGAAAGGAGATACGCTCTTCAACCCCCACTCATCTAGGAAACTGTTCAATAGGGGTGCAGCCCCTTGTGGCCACTATTCTGATGTCTGAATAGAGTACCCAGTGTTTCCGCTGTGTGTAGCAATAGCATTCCAAGTTTGGAAGATTGAAGTCTCACTGGCAATTCTCATAGGTGAGGATGTCATAACCGTGAAATAGGTCAGCAATGGTTAGGCAATCCCCTTCCCTCAATAGGTCATAGGAGCTTGTTGAAGCGTTGGCATGAAGGACGGGTTATAATGAATCTGGGTAAAAGAGAGGGAAAAGTAGTCCATTCAGCTGTCCAAGTAACCTCGTCAGAAGAGTCGTTTTAGGTGTAGTACTAAGATATGTATTGGGGGGGATGATCTACTTTTGGCTTCCATGGTACATCCCATATATACCTCTACCACAGCTCTGTCCATGTGCAGCAAATGTTTGTCAGATTCTCGTAAGGACCATTCAGAGATCACCCTCCACTGTACTTTATAATATTGAAAGTCCGGCAGTTCCAGGTCTCCAAAGTCTTTCGGTAGCCTCACCATTTTGCATGGTGACGAGCTGTGCGGTTTTGCCAGAAGTAGCAAGTTACTAAGGAGCGAAGGGCAGGTAAACACTCATGATATGTCTCTATGGGGAGCCTTTGAAAGATATACCATTGTTTCGGTCGTTTTGACATTGCATGAATCGGAATTTGCCTAACAGAGGTGTGGGTAAGTTCCAATTCTATTAAGGACACGGAGGCGAGGATTATGCTATGTCTCTCTTCGCTTTATTACAAGTGAAACATCCAGCAGCCAGAGATAAACACATCGTTATGAACCAGAAAAAACTACAACTCCCTACAACCAGGGAGATACATAAGTCCATAGTCCTTCCACCATTTCAGTAACCGGTCATCATAGTCCCCTATGTGTCTCCTCTCTTCCTCTTTCTTCGCACGAATCACGCCAAATTATCACTGGTCCTGTTTTGACCCCTCAGTTCCTGGAAGGACAAAACCAAATATCAGGGAACCAGCAATTCCAAACTGAAGACATCTCAAAATAGACCGCATAAGAGACGACAGCATCGAAGCACATTAAAACACTCAAAATATTTTACTTACTACAGTACGGGTGAGTTCGCACCATCGTGCACCGGGAGGGATAATCCTTGCCTCCTTGTCCTTAATAGAATTGGAACTTACCCAAACCTCTGTTAGGCAAATTCCGATTCTATGGCAGGACCGGAGGCTTCGGATTATGCTAGTTCAACGCTTACTTACCACCAACTGGGCAACCTCCAAAACCGGTTTAAAATAAAACCTCTTAAAGGTCGAATCCGAGCACCAATCTGCCGCTCGCATCAGATCCTCCAAACGAGCTCCCAAAGCAAACGCCATAGATGCCATGGCTCCCCTAGCCAAGTGCGCACCAAACTGTTTCGTATCAATGCCCGCTTCTTGCATGACCCAACGCACCCATCTGGCAATTGTAGGGGAAGACACAGCTTTGTGTGGCTTCCGGAGTGCAATCAAAAGTTGACTCTCGCCCGGAGGGCGAAGTTCCAGGGTCAGGTCTTCGTAAGCCTTGAGGCAATCCACCACGCACAACTTCGGGGAATCCCGAAACGCCGGATAGGACACCGTTCGGGTGTGGGATTTGGTCCGACGCCCAATAGTAAAAACTACGCCTTCAGGCGAAAAGGTGCGCGCCGAGATATCCAGAGCCCGGACATCCGACACTCTCCTACATGAGATCAAACACAACAGTGTAGCTAATTTAGAAGATAGTTCCTTCAATGAGAGATATTTATTGGACTGCCAAGACAGAAAGAGGTTCAGCACCAAATTAACATCCCAAAGGGCCGAATACCGAGGCTCTGGCGGCAAGGACAGATGGATTCCCCGCAACAGCCGGCACACCAAAGGATGTTCCCCAAGCGGTTTGCCATCCATTGGAATATGACCTGCAGAAACTGCTGATCGAATCGCGCTCACTGTGCGATAAGCCAGGCCATCGGTCACCAAATTGGCCAGAAAATTTAAGACGTGAACAACATCCGCGACCACGGGATCCAAGTCCCTTCGAACACACCAACGAACCCATCGAAACCAGGCGGATCTGTAACATTTCGTGGTACTGTCTGCCCAGGCCTTAGACAAGAGCGTGACTGAAATGTGGTGATCGAGACAGAAACTCCAAAAATCTTTTGCCAATTTTGCTAAAGCCCGAGACCGGGGGCCCCCTAAGCGATTGACGTAACGGACAGCTGAGACGTTGTCCATTTTCAGGAGAACACAGGACTGCACTCTGTCCTTGGTCCAACACCGAACTGTGAAGGACCCTGCCAAAAGTTCCAGACAGTTGATGTGGAGACTCTGTTCGTCGACGGACCACAACCCGCCGGTGGAAAAATCCCCGCACCTAGCGCCCCAGCCTGTCCTGCTAGCATCGGATTCTATGATCAGGACCGGGACTGACCCGAAGATTGCCCGACCATTCCAGGCCTCCATGTGGGACAATCACCACGCAATTTCCTCCTTGGCCTCCTCCGAGAGGGGAACGATATGGTCGTAAGATTTTCCATTCCTTAAATGGAATGCTTTGAGGCGTTGTAACGCTCGATAATGTAGGGGCCCCAGAAAGATCGCCTGAATTGACGACGAAAGGAGGCCCACTAGCCGTGCTAATTTCCGCAAGGAGATGTGAGGCGTGGAAATCGTCTGACGTAACTCGTGATGAATGTTCGCCATTTTCCGCGATGGAAGGCTCAAAGTTGCTTGCATGGAATCTATCACGAAACCCAGAAACGTCACCTTCTGGGAAGGCTGAAGAATGGATTTGTTTTCGTTTCTCACAAAGTCCAAGCCCTGCAAAAGAGACACCGCCAGTTGGAGCTGCAAAGCGAGGGTTCGCGGGCACTGTGCCATCAATAGCAGATCGTCCAAGTAAATGATCATGCGAACGCCTTGAGCCCGGAGGACTTCCACAGCCGGATGGAGGATCTTGGTGAAACACCATGGTGCGGAAGACAGACTGAACAGAAGGGCGGTGAATTCGTACACTTGCCCCCTCCAGCAGAATTGCAGAAACCGACGATGTGGAGGATGGATAGGAATCACCAAATAGGCATCCTTTAAGTCGAGGCGTACCATCCAATCGGACGGCAGGAGGACGTCCCGTAGAAGATGGATACCCTCCATCTTGAAATGTTGGTAAATCAACCAGCCGTTGAATTCTTTGAGGTTGATCACCGGCCGCCGCCTGCCATCGGCTTTGTCGACCCAAAAAATATTGCTGAGAAAACCGCGGGGATGGAGTATTGATCAACAAACAGCCCTTTGTCGAGCAACGCGGAGAGCTCTTCGTCGATCAACTGAGCATCGTGGGCGCTGAAAGAAATCCGGTGAGGCGGAGCCTCTTGCCGGGGATCCCCCTGAAAGTCTATGTGAAACCCTCGAATGGTTTGGAGAACCCAAGCATCTGAAGTTATTTTCGCCCAAGCATCCTGAAACCATGCCAACCGACCCCCAAGGCGGATCTGATCCGCCGGAAGCACACTTACCGGAGGGATTGGCCCCAGAGTTAGACCTGAAGTTCCCACGGCCGCGGAAGGTTTGCCCTCTTGTCGGGTAGAAGTTATTGAAGTTTGCTGAGGTGTTATACTGGCCACGAGTGGAGCCCTGCCCCCTGCCGGAGTTCTGTTGGTAGCCTCGGCCGGGAGAGTGGCCCCTACCTCTCCCGGCCCCGCGGAGAACCCGCTGGTTGAAAACCCGCTTGATACTGGTTTGTGCCTTATCCAGTGATGTGAAGGTTGCTACAAACTTCCCCAGTTCTTTAACAAAGAGGCTGCCTTGTGCCACAGCACCAGCCTCCGAGGATGCCAAGTCCCCAAGTTTTGGGTCCAGTTTTATCAGAAGCGAGCGACGGCGCTCGGTAGATAGAGCACAATTAGCGTTCCCTAGGAAAACGATGGTACGCTGGGCCCAAGTCGAAAGGACTTTCGGGGAAATGGCCGATCCTGAGACCTTTGCCTCCTCAGCCATGTCCAGTATTTTGGTCATGGGGCCAATGGCGTCCAACAACTTATCTTGGCAGGAACGCCAAGACCGGTCGATGCCTTTCCACGGGTCCTTCACAAACTTAGCCAAAAACGTAGCCATCTTGGGCTCAAGCTCCAGCGTAAATGCAATTTTATTCTCTAATGAGGGTCTCGGGCATTCCGCCCGAAGACAACCCCGAGCCTCTTTTTCCATGGGGTTTCCGCAGCCTACTGGCCACAAACCTAGCCACCTTATCCCCAGGAACCAAGGCCGCCGAACGGGGATGCATGATCTCATCCGGGTTAAGCATGTCTGCATCCTCCGGATTCGTAGACGCGGAGGTGGGAGGGGTCGCTGACGGAAGCCAAGGCTGTGAAGACCCCGCCTCGTCATCAGTATCTCCTAGAGTACCATCGTCGTCCGTCACGCGAGGGGGGTTCTATAGGTTCCTGCAGGACACCAGCCGGTAATGCCGGGGGGACCGAAGGCTCTGCCGAATCCCCAAAAGAGGACTTCAGGCGCTCAAAAGCGGCCACGTCTACCCCCTCAACGCACTGTCTCTTAGGAGGTGGAGGTTTCTCCCCGGACTGTTTGAGAGGCTCGGCCGGGGGCTCAGTGCGCTGCACCGCCAATTTCGCGCACTCCTGAACAATCTTTTGGGACAGGCATTGTTCCATGGGCCCCACCACCTCATTGACTACTCTATAAATGGAGGTGTCCACCACCTCAAAGAAATCATCATCCCAAGGTGAAAAACCCTGGACCTCCTCTTCGTAATAGTCAGCCTGATCAGCCATGTCACTAGCGACCTAACACCCCACAGTAAAACCTCAGGCGATGGGAACACACACCGTAGTGAACAAAGAACTTTAATAGGTCCTTTCTCCTTATCACCAAGGAAGTGCAAAATACAGGGAAGAACCTCCAATTAATTGTAAAGGCAGTCTGTTAACTGCAAGGATTGTGGGCAACCAAATGGTGGCTATAGGGGCAGCACAAAACCCCCTACGCGCGTGGCCCTCAAGAGCTGACCGGGCCTGCTGCCTCCCTCGCACGTAGCGCTAGATGCGTGAGCCTTAGGAGGGACAAGGCAACCGCTCATAGCACTCGCAGCGCGACTCCTCCGTGAAGAGCGCTGCTGCGAGAGCAACGAGAGGGCCGAGTCCCTCTAGCGGGCAATACACACACCGCAAGGGATCGAAGCCGCGTAAGGAGCGAAGAGAAGCGCTCCCGCGGTCAATCAAAGGAATCTGGAAAGGAGATTGCAAAATTTACAATGGAATGACAAACACATGTGAAAACCCCGCACAATATAACAAAACGACTGACAATGAAAGATAAAACATAGGAGCACTTAACTGGCTGCGAAGCAGCGAAGAAAGAGGAAGAGAGGAGACAAACAGGGGACTATGATGACCGGTTACTGAAATGGTGGAAGGACTATGGACTTATGTATCTCCCTGGTTGTAGGGAGTTGTAGTTTTTTCTGGTTCATAACGATGTGTTTATCTCTGGCTGCTGGATGTTTCACTTGTAATAAAGCGAAGAGAGACATAGCATAATCCGAAAACTCCGGTCCTGCCATAGAATCAATAAGGTGTGTAGCCAGAGGTTTTCTGTTTCTAATCATTCTGTGTGATGGTATTCAGTAACAAGGTGATTTGTTCCTATTTCTAGACAATATAGTGTTAGTCCTGTACCCACAACTGATGATTCCTCTTCTACAGATAAAGGAGCAAAGTGAATATTTATTTATTTATTGCTATTCTTTCAGGTATTCGACCCAAGGATGTTTAACTGTCAGCTGAAGGTTTTTTCCCCTTTGGACTAGCACCAGGGCCTGATTTATCATTTCTAACTGATTTCACGATATTTCTGGCTTTAGTTCTATTTGCGGGGGAACTGAATCTTTGTGTTAGAAGTTATGTCTGCCTACAACTATATGCCTTTTGATTTAATTGTGTGGGTCTAATGATTTTATTTAATTGTTTTCTGGGGCATTTCATAGAAAACCATGATATTTGCCTCTTTCAGAAGACCTGGAGCATGGTGTCTGTCACCAGGAATGGGTATACTTCTTTTTACATCCACGCACTTTGATCTCCCAGAGGCAGGCCCTTTGGGGGCCTGGCAACATGGATCCGCGCAGACCTACAGTGATCGGTTAGGTACTTACCGTCAAGCTCAACGGATATATTGGCTGTAAAAGTTGATTTTAGTAGCGACAATTCCCTGTTGATACTTAATGTTTATAATCAGGTTGTAGGGAGGAATGTAGAAACCCAAGTGTTGTATACTCTGGAATATTTCCTACTGGAGTATAGGAGTGGCGGGGAGCTCATTACAGCAGGTGATCGAAATGCTACTTTTGAACCACTCATCCCACTAGATACAGATCTATTGGCAGAGCTGGATCGGGAATGGAGAATCTTGCCGTTAGATCTCCCCCCTGTTAAGTGGTCCCAGAGGGCAGCGCAGATACTTGTTCTCACCCTAACCTTTGATTTAAGAGCCATAAACAGGCAGACTTGATCTGATACTGACGGAAAGCACACCTTTAACAGGGCTGGTAACACTAGTTGTATTGACTACTCTTTATAATTAACTTGAAGAGCTGGTGTTCTGTTCAAGACATGGTGGTCCTTGAAAGGGTGGACAGTGACCACAATGCCCTTAGTCTGACCCTGCTGGGCTCCCTTGCTAACACCCCGATAGCTCAGCCTCGTCCCCAAATAGGAAATGTCGAACTTTCCAACAACGGTAAGACCATCAGATGGGGTCGGGTCGAAAGGCATCCTGAACGTGTGGAGGTAGTGAACTCTATGGCCACAGAGCATGTAGAGTATTGACTATACTTACCCCACAAGAGAGAGCTATTTTTAGCAAAAACTCATGAGCCCTTCTTTGACAACATAAGAGAGTTGTTGGCCTAAGATATTAAGCAAACAGAAGGCATAAAGAATCACCCTGGTATACTAAGGCATGTAGGGTTACCAAAACTCTTCTACTGCAAGCAATTACGACTAGGGATAGGTCGTAGCTTGTGGCTTGTAGGGCAAGTTGCAAGAAAGAATTGGAAAGGGCCTAGAGGGATTGGGACAACTCTCTTGGATGAGTTGTCCCATGCTCTGACAATAGGTATAATGTAAAGTTTTGGGCCAAACTGGCTTTGCGATCCCATGCTGGCAAAGGAGCTGTGAAATACTTTGTACAATCTCAGGATTGGGTTTCCCATTCTAGTAACTTCTATTCCTGTTTGGACGTCCAGAGGTGGGTTGATGTGGATACCCAGCTGGCAGAAAAACTCAAGGGCCAAGAAAATCTAGAGGTAATCCTTGGGGAGACACAAGAGGCGATTAGTTCTTGCCAACTGGACACTCCTTGGACCAAACTGCACAGGCCCATGGCTTATGAGCATTGAGAGGGTCCACAGGGTCTTTTGAACAATCTGGAGTGATACCTAACCTCCCCAAATCAATCGATAGGAAGTGCTTTTTGGTCTGAAAACACACCCCTCCGGGCTTTGGGCTGATGGCATCGAGAGAATCCGAGGGAAGAGCCCACGTCATCCTAGCCTATTGGTAAAGGGGAATGTACAGACGGTCAGCACGTTATGGGTATTGGAGAATGAGGAAAAAAAAAAGAAGAGGCGATTAGTTCTATGCTATTAGGGAAGCCACCTGGTCCAGACCAGATCCAAATGAGCTTTACAAACTACAACTGATGATCTTATATGAACCATCTTTCAAGTGCCATTTTGAAAGGCATGCCAGTCCCCGCTTCCTGGTGGCTGGCAGAATTTATCCCAGTTTATAACAAGCATTGGCATAGCCAATAGGTCTCGCCTTAGCCATAGATATTGACTTTGCATATGTTTTTAAGTTGTGCTGTACAGAAGTCTGCAGCATGCTGAAAAGTTATAATAAAGAAGTGTGAGAAGCATTTTTGTTACTTTAGATATGACCAAGAAAGTATTATGTAGAACTGAACGACCATATTAAACAAGCATTTACAATGCAATGGTCTCGGCAATATTATAGGTAGAGCTATTGGTATTGCTCATTATTTTTTTATCATTTTTGTATCCCTAAATAAATGGCATTGTCATTTCTATTGGCATTAGTTTTTTTTTTGCATATGTGATACCTATTGCATTAGCAGAGAGAGAGTGAGGTAGTGAGATAGAGAGAGAGTGAGGTATTGAAAGAGAGAGTGAGGTAGTGAGAGAGTGAGGTAGATAGAGAGTGAGGTAGTGAAAGAGTGAGTTAGTGAGTGAGGTATTTTCTGACGTAGTGAGATAGAAACAGTGAGTGATGTTGTGAGATAGCGAAAGATTGAGGTAGTGAAAGAGAGAGTGAGGTAGTGAGGGATGTTGTGAGGTATTAAGATAGAAACAGAGTGATGTAGTGAAGTAGTGAGATAGAGTGATGTAGTGAAAGAGTGAGTGTAAGTGACTTAGTGTATTTGAGAGAGAGAGAGTGAGGTAGTGAGATAGAGTGAATTAGTGAGTTAGAAAGAGAGAGTGAATTTGCGAGGTAGTGAGAGAGTGATGTAGTGAAGTTTTGAGAGAGTGTGTTGTGATATAGTGAGGTAGTGAGAGTGAGATAGAAATAGATAGTGATGTAGTGATAGAGTGAGGTAGTGAGATAGAGAGAGAGTGAAGTTTCTAAGTAGTGTGTTAGAGTGAGAGATAGTTACTGTGGTAGTGATATTGTGTTGCTGTGAGAAAGAGAGAGTTGAGTAGTGAGTTACAGAGTGAGGTAGAGAGTTAGTGAGAAAGAGTGTAGTATAGTGCAAAAGTCGGTTTAGATGGAAAACTTTGAGCCAATGTACAAATCAGATAGTGACGCTATTACCATATGCATGTTCAAATACAGACTAATGCGGGGATAAGTCTTGTTTTAGAAAATCCATGCGTGTTTTGTAACCAGGTTGCGGTGTGGCATTCTCGGAGAGGAGCAGCGGTGCTACCCACAAGACATGACCATGTTCAGTATAGGTCTGTTTCAAAGCCACATTTGGGGGCTGGTTGACTAATGCCATCCACTCCTACCTGTGTCGGAGACTCCTGGGGACTGATGGTGAGCGGCGAGACCCACAGATTTGAGCGGGTGCTCTGAAATTTGCATATTAAGCCGTGGTGTGCAGCGGGCCTTTCAACAAGATGGCGCCCTGCCCGGCTTGATCGACCCGCTTCCTGCTGACAGTGAGGCACGAAGGCCTATAGCGGAGGCGGGCGGCTACCAGAGGAGGTATGGCGGGTACTCCCTGCCGACAGCGAGGCGCGCGAGCCTAGAGCGGAGGCGGAGGAGCGGCGGCTATCAGAGGAGGTACAGCGGGCGCTCCCTGACACTGGTGAAGGCATAGGTGGGCTAATTTAACCTCCTCGCCCCGGGGCTCCTTCCGCGGGAGACAACCGAGGGCAGCTGCGGATTTAGAGCGACCCAGGGGACACGAGAATGCCACCTCCGCTGCCCAAACGCCGATAGTAACAGAGCTGCGAGGTGCCTTCCAGCGGAACCTGCCTTTGATCCTGCCTCCAGTGAGCGCCTCGATGATGGGGAGGTGTGCCCCTCTCGCTCGCGGAGGACCGGAGTGACGCGTGATCCGTTCCTGGCGTTCTGGCCCGCTGGGTGATCTGGCGCTACGAGGAGCAGGTGCGGGCGGCGGACGGGTGGTGGAAGTCCCCCCCTGATCTCCTATCTGCTTTTGCATCCCTCCGGGCTGAGACCTTTCTGCCCCCCGGATTTTGACATCTAGAGGGTCTGTAGCACGTCAAAGGGTGAGAGTGGGAGCCGATCCGGCCTGGCCTCATTGTCGCGCTCCCTGGTGATGACGCGGCGCGTAGAAGGAGGGGACTCTGGTGGTGGCTGCAGCGACTGCCGGGGCGCAACTCTGTAGGCCTCCCTGCTACCCTGCGGGGTCTGAAGGAAGATGGCACTTGGGACTGTTTTCGCTCTCCGGGAGACACGCTCTGAAGCCCCCAAGATGATCTATACACGCTGGGAACGCTGGACACGCTGGGACCACAGGAACAAGGCAGAGCAAAAGGCAAGCACACCACTGCCTTTCTCCGAGGCAAAGCAGAAATGCCTCGGAGAAACGCAGTGGCGGTTTCAGATTCGGGGGCGTGTTTCTTTTTCTCTCCTCTTGCCATTGGCAGGAGGAGAGAAAAACACGCCTAAAAAAGGGCGTTGCTAAAAAGTGGAAAGAACAGCAAGAAACACGCCCCCGAATCTGAAAAAGACGGAGCCTATTTGGAGGGACGGCTCTCTCCTCCAATGGCTGGCCTCCGTTTAGGAAGCCAGCCAATGGAGGAGAAGCAAAAAGAGAGGCGGGCTAAATAGCCACTCTAGGAAACATTAAATCTCCGACTTCCGGTTCTGCCTTCGGCAGACCGGTAGTCCTCGACCTAAAAAGTATTAATAATAAATAATGTCTTGAGTTTTTTTTTTGTCTTTTGAATGCTGGCAACTTGTATCTGTCCCAATGGTTGCTTGTTATGGTTTTTATTGTTATGGGGGATAAATAATAGGAGGGTGAAGCTTAGTTAGTTAGTGAGAGGGAGTGATTTAGTTAGTGAGAGAGTGAAAGTTAGTGATAGAGAGTGAGAGTCAATGAGTTAGTGAGAGTGTGAGTTAGTGAGACTGTTAGTGTGAGTGAGAGTGAGTTTGTGAGTGAGAGTGAGCTAGTGAGTGAGAGAGTTAGTTAGTGCACTACCTAATCCCACCAATAATTTATTTTAGAGAAATGAAGCAGTGCGCAGTGAGGTATTCAGCAGCACAATTGTTTTTAATGATTAGACTAAAAATCCTGATTGTGGTAGAGGTAATGAAATATTGCCATTATTTTGTGGTGTGCTGCACTAGTCTTACCCACCACAGCACAATTTTGCTAGTGGTTTTCAAAAGAGCTAGATAAATTACAGTCGGTTAAAGAGATTATGCAATTTCACAAGGTCTACCACTTATGAAAATGTATGTAGATCCTACTTCACTTAATTTTTCCAGTAAGCCCCTTCAGTTAGATTCACATAATCTACTTATACATGGAAGATTGGAAACATTGGAAGTAATATAACTTTCAGCTACACAGCAGCGGTGCTTCGAGGTGGCGGACAGGAACATGACGGACATGCCATTGAAGCCGTTTGGGATTGTGCGGGCGCTGAGCAGGAAGAAGATGGTGAGATGGAAGGGCCCCCACTCTCCCAGGAAGGAGATCGATTGGTCATAGTCTCTCATTGCAGTGCAGCGGGCAGAGGCGGTGGGGCGGAGGGGAGCCGTCCAGGGAGCAGCTCGCTGTGCTGGGCAAGACAGTCTCGTTCTTGCCTCGGTCACCAGCTCCACTGCCCTGGGACGGTCCCTGGACGCGGCACTCAGCCTACATGACCGTCCGCCGAGGCAGCCTTGGAGGAAGCGGGCAAACTCATTGGTGCATCACTACGCGTTACACAAACACGCTCCTCGCAGCGACACGCCCCCAGCCCCCAAGGAGATGCAAATTAGTAGCCCGGCACTGGCCATTGGACAGAACTAAGGGATCGAATTTGACCGTGCAGGCATTGGAACCCTTTGCATGAGCACCAGTTACATATCTACACAAGGACAAATTCATGTTTTTGTAGGCGAAGTAAGATTAAGAGTTTAGCCCAGAATCAGAGGATGTTGAGTCGCGCCCAGACTAGATCTAGGGGATTCCCCAGCCCCAAGGTCGGCAACGCTGGCCGTTACGTCCCATCCTCTCCCCACGGTGACTCCACTCATTGCGGAATTGAACAAAAATTACTCGTGTGATTATGTCATCTGTAAATAAGGGATCGAGTTATGGCAAAGGAAAGGTGGATGCGCATGGAGGTAGCAGTCGCACACCATTTTTTATCCATTTACTCATGTTAATCCATTTTAGCAAGTTTGCGTGCTGACTGGAACGTGCCTCGCCTCGTTGCACGTGTTTACTTAGTGTGAAGCAAATAGCAGCAAGGATCTGCTGCATACCAATCGCACAGCTTGATAGGAAAAACTTCCAGCCTTTATGGGTTCGATATTTTATTCCTTGTTTTTCAAAATTCATACATTCAGTTTCACTTTATTTATTCACAACAATGCTATCCGAGGGCCCCATTTGCTTCTCATGAGGCAATTGTGCCCATCCAGGCCTCTTACTGCTTCACGTGGGGACATTTAATTCACCAATAACAGCTAAAAAACTTAATCCCAATGCATTTCGGGCCTTGGAGATGCCCTTCGTCAGGGGAAGCTGTATAGATATAGAAATAACATAAAAACCCATGTTAGTTTAACGTGCTTCAACACTTAGGGGAATTTTACATAGATATATTCTATAGTGATTGAATCGATCCTGCCCTTTGTAAACATGTTAAAAATTACCCCCTTTGTGTTATTAAGATCTTTACTTCACGTGGAGACCTCCCCCACTCCATCCTCTGTTTTAAACCTGCCATACTGCCCGCGTGACGGAGCAAACACTCAACACCCCTAATGTTCGCTGAATAAACCTGATACTAAACTGAACTCTACCCCCTTGACAAAGCAGTTAAATAATAATTCAAACGTAACGATACCCTCCACCCCGTGTTAGAAACATTTACCTACTTGTTTGCTGATGCTGTTCGTGACCGCTCTCAACTCGCCTTTCTCTCTCACTACCATTTTAGCCAGCAAAAGATGCTGTTCACCTGTGCTTGCAATTTAACCCTTTCCTCTAACTAAATTCAACCAATCGCGATGACTTTACAAGAATTAACTTCACTGTGTTAAACCTCATCTCATCTGTAGGTCCTTCAGATTCAAAGCCCGGCCACCCCTCATGAACTGAACTAACTTCATGTCCCATCAGCCATTGCACTGGAACGATCCTGAGTATTCAAAAAGTGACATGCAAACTCCCGCCTCCCATAACTGGTGATGTCTATTCAACAGTGCTGTGTTTACGTAAATAAACTAAAATGAACCAAAATTAAAATGGGATCGATTCAACCAACTTAACAAAAGTTAAATGCTTAGTTCGTCTTGATGCAAAATATCCATGTCAAGTCCGTTTGATGCAATGTTAAATCACAAGTATCTGAAAAACAGTCCATGAGTCCAATATATCTCCTTATTCGTGAATTGAGGTAGCATTATCTACAAAGTTGTTACTCAAAGATCTTCATTTTTGGTTCGGGTGCAGTACTGCTGGTGAGGCAAGAAAATCATTGTCAAATGCACACGGAGGTAGCAGTTGCACACCATTTTTTTTATCCATTTACTCATGTTAATCCATTTTAGCAAGTTTGCGTGCTGACTGGAACGTGCCTCGCCTCGTTGCACGTGTTTACTTAGTGTGAAGCAAATAGCAGCAAGGATCTGCTGCATACCAATCGCACAGCTTGATAGGAAAAACTTCCAGCCTTTATGGGTTCGATATTTTAAAGGAAAGGTGGAGTCATGAGGGACCGAGTTTGAAAAGAAGGGTCTGACAGTCTTCATTTACATTTATAAAACAAGCGCGGCCGCGAAAGTGAAAGTGACATCAAAGTAACTTCATCCACAACAGATGGCACCCTGCGCGCCGCTGCTCGCTCCCGGAATGCAGCTGACGCTCTGCTCGCTCCCGCAAGGCATAGGCTGTGGGAGTGAACATTTGTCTAAAAGGTGTGACATGCGCCCGCGTTTAGCCATTGGCAGGCTACAAAAACACAATGAGGGGCAACAGCCAACCGAATGCGTGGGGGAGGAGTCTGAGCCACACAAGGAAAAGCTGTGGGAGTTGGAAGTCCTTACTAGAAGCCTCGCAGAGCAGCGCATGCACGCTGGCTCAGGCGAGACCTAAAAAGGGACAGCAAAGTCTCCCTAGCAATTATAGACTTATAGTTTCATCAATGCCTCTCATTGATACCACTCAGAAAATGTTTGGTAAACATATTTTGAATAATATTCTAGAGTGAATAGGGGAGAAAAATGTTCTATCAGAGTTCCAGACAGGGTTCAGGAGCGGTATCAGTACAGTACACCAGATTTTCTGTCTCACCTGTCTTTTTTAGAAGACTGTGACTGTAAATCGGGGACGACTCTTTGTTGCCTTTGTTGACCTGCGAGCAACCTTCGATCTAGTACCTAGGGCCATGCTTTGAACAATACTGGATAGGATGGGCATTTCCCCTAATTTATTGGCTATTTTGCTATTTTTCAAAAGGTTGCACAAAGAGAACTATGCCTGTGTAAACTTTTTTTGGGGGGGGGATGACGACAAGGGGCCGTTCATACCACCCATAAGTATACGGAAGGAAGTCAGGCAGGTATGTATAAAGGCCCCCCTCACACTCTGTGTTCCCTCCATATAACTGATGCTGTGAGCAGGTTGGACAGGGATGGATGTGATGCTCCCAGGGTAGGGGCCAGGAGAGTGCCTGCTCTTTTTGCAGACAACTCTCCTGATTCCTAAATCACTACAAGGTTTGCAACAGCTGTTGGATGATTCCAACATTTTTTGTCTGGAGCGGGGATTAAAACTTAACAGTGTGAAAACTAAATTTATGGTATTTAACCCAGCTCGACCTAAAACCTATATTTGCAAACTCTCTGCTGCCACAACTACAATAGAGCAGGTATCAAATTTGATTATTTAGGGCTACGGCTAGCTCCTAGCCTAGATTTGTCCATGTAGGACCATAAAGCAGATTGCTTGCTATTACAATATTCATCCCAACTGCTAAATACAGATAACAAAACCCTTTCAAAGAAGGCTGCTCCAGCAATTGAGATGTATAATATTAAGGCTTTGGGAGCAGCTCTATATGGAATCGAGATCTGGGGCTACGCCACCTTCATTAGGCAGCTTTTTGCGCTTCCAAAGAACACACCATTGGTCCTACTGTACCTAGTTCTGTCACTCAAGAAAGTCTCTTGGGAAGCTGAGTTACACCTCTTACTGTATTGGCATAGGATATGGACCTCAACTGCCCTGAATGTTTTTAGACTAGAGACTCCCTCAAAGACATTTAGCCCATACCAACATCCAGCGGATACCGTGGCTCTTGCACATTAGGTCCTTGCTTAGGAAGCTGGGTTTGGCAAGTTTCTGTGCAGCACCAGAGGCCCTCACTCTTGGCTCCAAAACCTCAATAAAATCGACCTGTAGGCAGATGGTACATCAAGAAGTCATAAGCAGCAGTAGCGGCATTTGACCTTGGATGTTCTGGAGTTTAAGCTGTCCCCCAGCTATGAGGATACAATTGATGAAATCGCTCCCGATTTGGCCAGGAAATTGTTTTTACAATTTAGATACCAGTCCCACCCCACTATGACCTTCCGTACTAAGTGGACAAATGCAATTCACCAGAGCACAGAATGCCCTGTGTGCAAGGGGCATAGAGAAGATTTATCTCACTTATACTCTTCTGTCCAGCGTATGATGCCCAGATGAGAAAATGGCTTCTACCGATGTGTAGATCCTTGGATGTTAGGAGCTACTTGGTTGCTACCAGGCCCTTAAGATCTTACACCTCTAGGCTGGTGGTGTTTGCGGTGGCAAGATACCTTCAGGCAGCCTGGATATATTGCGGTCCAAGTGCATCTGTGCTATTGATGTTAGAACACCAGAGGAGAAGCTATAAGGGGGAACTCGGAGCTCTTTGAATGTGCCTGGCCAAACTGGTCTCAGCCCTTGGGTGATTGATTGTAGTGGAGAGGCGCATGAAATATAACAACCCATGATATTCTCCTAAAGGGATGTCCCACACAGTATATCTTTTTAAAAACGAAGATCATCATACATACTGTTTTTAATTATTTTAAAATGAAATTTTTATTTAAAAAGTCTATGAATTTCCAATATTACTCATTCACTGTTATGATTGTCAATTCACACTATGCACTTTATTTATTAGGTGATAGCCAGCGTATTTGAGTTCCTCCTATGGATTTTATCTCAGTTTGCCAGATGGCATTACGGACCCATTTGGAGCTACTTAGGGCTTTTGTTGCCTTTCTGGCACTCTGTTTTAGTATGCAGATATATTATTTTATTGGGGGTACTCAATTAGAGCCATCAACCATTTGTGCTAAAGGATGTAATTTGGACTTGAACTTAAACTAGTCTACAAAACCGTATTGCAGCAATTTTAGTCTTGCAATTAATTGTGTGTTTTTCTTGTATTTGTTTGTATCTGCGTTTATGGTTCTTCAGTCTGAAATAAAGATGATGATTTTATTCAATTTTTTTTGTGTGTGTCCTATTTCTGTATCTCTGCATTTTTGTTTGCCCGAAATCCTCTATGGGTCCCTCAGTGCCAGAAACATCATCTTGCAGACTTTACAAAAATAATCTTCCAGAGGGAGTAATGGATAGTTTTTTTTCCCCGTTTTTTTTCTTTGATGTAGACGGATTTGCGTTTAGAGCCCTGAAGATAATTGGTATGTGCAAGCTTAGTTTTCCCTCTCAGGTTAAGCCCCTCATGTTGATATTTAAATACAGATTTGTGGGGCATTATTAGGGGAAGTATAGTATTCTCTGAAGAGGTTTATCCTCACTTATCCTTTAATTTTGGCCCAGTTGTCCCCCTTGTTGCCTCGTTCTTAACTTATCTCTGAAGTCCGAAGGGCTGGTCCTTGCCTAACACACAGCACAGCTGTCTGGTTACAAAAGACATAGTGCAGGTTTACCAGGAACATGCAGGGGTTTGGAGCCTGCACATTGCTTACAATTTGTAAGCTTTCTTGTCATTTTCATTTTCTTGCTTTTTACTCATGCCCCAGCACTCCAATCTTGTGTTTGTCCCTCCAACGGAGCATAACCTCTTTACCATCACTTTTAATTGGCTGGCTTCTTTGCTTCCACTGCTTCCTTTTCAAGCACTGCTTTTTTAGAACTCCATGAGAGTGCATGTATTTTCCAGCTGTCCCCTTGTGTACTTCTCTCCCCCTGCACTCGGTGTTGCTCACTGTTGCCTCTGTTCTTCTCCCATCCACCTCCATATTGCGTTCGCTCTTATGTCCTCACTGTTGCCATGTACCCCGTGTGCTTCTTCCCTGCATGCTCCATGTTGCACTCTTGCCTGCCTTCTCCTCCACACCCCTCCCTTCCATGTTGCTTCTGTCCCTCCGCCTTCCCTGTTCCTTCCCCTCACCCATACCCTCCTTCTGTGGTGCCCCTTGCTTCTGCTTCTTATCCCTGAGGCTTTCCCCCACCCACACCCTAGGTGTTGCCCCACCTGTGCTCTCTGTTGCTCCCACCACCTAACCCCTCAGTGCTGCTCTCCGACACCCGCTCTTTAAAAAAAATGTATTTGTGAATTGTATTCTTTTTATTTGCTAGTGCAACATGGATTGGCAAATAAAAAGAGGTTGTGCCATTGGTTCTCACACCTACAGAATCACACACTGGCTGTTTGATAGGCTTGTTTTCTTAATTATCCAAGCCGTGGCTAAAGGGCTAAAAACTAGTGACAAAACCATTATGTCTAAAGGGCGAGACCTAATGGCTTTGACAATGCTTGTTTAATCTATGGCAAACTTCCCCCTTAGAAAATAAAGTGAGATTTGTATCTTGGCGCTGGACGGAGTGGTAACTAGAGGGGGGCATACGACTGAAAGCTCAAGCAAGGTTTGAGCCTGGTAACTGCCTCTGGCTCAGCTCGAGGTACTCTTGGGCATAAAACAAGCCAAGATTTCATGTGGCTTTTGCTTGCCACCCACGCTCTAATCCATAAGTACTCGCAAACATTTTTCTAAGGGCCACAAAGTTTGGTCTGTGATGTGACAAAGGGCCGCATTAATGCCAGCAGGGGGGTGGTCCAGTGGGGGAGGGGGCAGTAAAGGTGGGTATAGCAGAAGCAAAGCAAAGCATATGCATCTAGTTACTAGTGAAACCAGAAAATCTGTGATTAATCCCAGCTTCCCCACTTTACCAAATTGTGTGATCCTAGACAATTGTTTTATTTCGCTTTCCCTTCTTTTTCTTCATATCACATATAAGGGGACCTCGAAATACATGAGTTCAGGATGTGTGCTGTACAAAACCATTTCCTGTGTTTACAATGTTGTTTGTGTATAATAGGAACCTAGGCCACCCTAAGAGTACGCATAACAACTGATGTGCCTCTTAGTTCACTATTGGCATTGTTGTCAGTGTGAAGGGGAAGAATTAATATTTCTAAATTCATATTTGAAAACTGTCACTTAAAAAATACTTCTCAACTCACTGATATAATCTGATATTCTAATGAAAAATGGTTCTGTATGATTTAAGCACACATACTGCAGATGCCTGCAAAAGGATCTTTTCCTCTCTGTCCGATGGAGACTTAAATTAAGACTCTAGTCAGAGACCATTTCAAGCCAGAAGGAACAAAACCTCTCCCTTCCATGTTCCAGATTTTCAAAGCTCAACACGTTCTCAAAATTGCCTCCTGTTCTTACTCCGAAAACAGATATTCAAATGTTAGCATGTTTGATTATTACACGATACACAAGCATCAGGATTAAAACTTAAAACTGTATGGATAAGATAAATGTTATTCAAAAACAATAAGATGATGGACGGAGCACTGAAGCTTTTCAGACACTTATCTCCAGTCACTATTAGATCTGGGTTAAATCCATCATCGTTATTTATCTCACTTCACCACCCCAGTTCAGACCCAGACATAAGCAAATCAGTCTTGACCCTGCTCCTCATGGGAACAGTCCAGCCCGAACTGCCAAGCCAGGTCTTCTCTGGACCGGAAACAAGCATTCTGGGACTGGTTATAGGGTTACACCCCTCATCAGCCAGGCTAGCTTGAATCCAGTGGCAAAGTGAGCATGGGACCCACGTCTGGGCATACCATGCCAACTTAAAGCAAACAATGCAAACACAGTAAGATGATGGACGGAAAGCTGAAACTTTTCAGACACTCACCCCCAGTCACTATTAGATCTAGGTTAAATCCATCATCGTTATTTAGCTCATTTCGCCACCCCAGTTCAGACCCAGCATTATGCAAATCAGTCTTGACCCTGCTCCTCATGGGAACAGTCCAGCCCGAACTGCCAAGCCAAATCTTCCCTGGACCAGAAGCTAGCATCCTGGGAATGGTTTCAGTATAACACCTCTCATCAGCCAGGCTAGCTTGAATCCAGTGGCTAAGTGAGCAAGGGACCAGCGTCTGGGCATTCCCTGCCAACTTAGGGCGAACAATGCAAACACAATTAGATGATGGACGGAGCGCTGAAACTTTTCAGACACTTACCCCCAGTTATATAGATAAATGTTATTCTGTCATAGCTTCTTCAAATAATTATGAATATTATGGAAAGTTTACATAAATGTCCCTTCTGTCTTTTTTATGCTTGGCTCTTGTTTTTCATGTGTTTTCAAAGAGCCATTATTTAAGTGGGTAAACTGACAGAGCTTCAAATATTAAGCTTTGGATATCACTTTCATTTAAACACTTTCTATTTACACAGGCTACAAATAAAACAAAAATACTTCTTGTAAACGTTGTGGTAGCTTTCAGTTGTTTAATGCAGGAATACTGTAACTACTGCTTTTAGGGTTAGAGGCTTCGATGAAAGAGCTCATGCTGCTGGTACTGTATTTATTTGTTTAAGTAAACCCTCAATATAGAGTTGGGGAATGTTTTTCTGCACCAGATTGTTGTACGTTCTCACATTTTATGTTTATAAAGCAAGTCAGGGTGTGCATAATAAACAATGTGTTTAACCCCTTCAGCGCGGCGCGGATTACCGCGCTGTGCTGAAGGTTCCTTGCGCGGGCGGGGCCATGACGGAGCGGTTCCGTCATGCGCACAGCGCGACCGACGCGCATGATGGAACCGCTCCGTCATACGCATCGAAGGGGTTAAAACAGCTACAATGTTTCATTTAAACAGATCAATAATTTAACTTATGAGTGGAAAATTTAGATTTTTCACAGCCTGCTGGGCAGAAAATCTGGATTTTATTAAGGACACGGAGGCTAAGATTATGCAAATCTCCTTTATTGCGCAGCTCACAGCAGCAACAATGAAGAGATCTAGAACTTCAAAAACATTCTAACAAGGTATATAGTCCATGAGAACGTAGACATCTCCCTTCTTTGTGCAGCGAACAAGATAGCTTCGAACAAGATAACTTTATAATTTCTTTGAAGTAACTTTAGTGAAGAAATCCGGAAGTTCTCTTGAACAATCTAATCTGAAAAGACAGAAGAACAAATAAATTATATTCCCAGGGTGGGAACAGTAGAGGAGGGATAATCTTAGCCTCCGTGTCCTTAATAAAATCCAGATTTTCTGCCCAGCAGGCTGTGAAAAATCTAAATTTTATGGCATGACACAGAGGCCAATATTATGCAAGTTTAAAGTATGTTCAAAACATTATCAATGACATTTGAAACAGGTTTAAAATAACATTTTTTGAAAATGGATTCATTTGACCAATCCGCAGCTTTAAGGATATCTTGAAGGCTACCACCCAGCATAAACGCTTTAGAAGCTGATGCTCCTCTAAGAGAGTGGGCTCCAAAAAAAGAAATGTCAATCCCTGCTTCTTTCATAACATCCTTAACCCATCTAGCTAAGGTGGGGGAGGAGACTGCTTTATGAGGAAACCTGTGGGATATTAATAGCTGATCGGTAATGCCTCTTAAGCTTGATGTTCTTCTTTCATATTCTAACAAACACTTGACCACACACAAAGTTTCATTCTGAGGAAAAAAGGGATAGAATACAGAAGATGACATAGTTTTAGTTCGTCTTTTAAGGAAAAAACAAACTCCCTCAGGTTGGTAAGCCCTGCTAGAGATATCTAAGGCTTTAACATCCGACGTACGTCTGAAAGAAACAAGGCACAGTAAGACAGTCAGTTTATAGGAAAGTTTTTTAAGGGAGAGAGTTGAGTTTTCACCCCAATCTACAATTAATCTAAGGACGACCCTTACGTCCCATAAACTAGAGTATTTGGGCAAAGGTGGGTTTAAAACCCGCATACTTCTCATAAGTTTTTTAGTTAATAAGTTTTGACCTACTGAGATACCATCTATTAAGCAGTGGCCAGCTGCGATGGCCGATCTATAGACATTAACGGTTCGATAGGCCAGACCTGATGCGAAGATTTCAGCCAAGAAGTTTAGAACTTGAACTACATCAGTTGAAATGGGATTGTAATTCCGTCGAAGGCACCAACAAACCCATTTACGCCAAGCCAATCTATAAGCCTTCCTTGTTCCAGGTGCCCAGGATTCAGACATGAGTCTGAAAGCGCTCTCCGAAAGTCCCGGGAGCTGCCATTGTCTCCTGAAATCCTCCATGCCATCAGTGACATGAGTCCTTGAAGAACAAGGGGATGACATTCTCCCTGAGGTTCTGTGATTATTTCTTCGAAGGAAGGAATGAGAATTGGAAAATCCACGCTCATTTCCAACATGATGGGGAACCAGGCCTGGGCTCTCCATAGGGGGTTTATAACTACTACTATTTCCTTGTTTCTCTGAATTTGAAGGAGAAGACGAGAGAGCATGCAAAAGGCGGGAAGGCATAGGGTCTCAAACCAAGCCAGTTCTGGAGAAAGGCGTCTATCCCCAAGGCCATGGGATCTGGTCTCCAGCTGAAGAAGTTGCGGAGTTGAGTGTTGACTCTGTCTGCAAACAGGTCTATTCCAAATGGACCCCACAACGACTGGATCTTTATGAAGATTTCCCTGTTGAGTTTCCAGTTGCTGGAATCCCTGAAATTCCTTGAGAACCAGTCTGCTACCCCATTGTTCAATCCTGGAATATGTTCTGCAATGACTGAAATGCCCTTCTTGAGGCAGTACGCCGAAAAATTCTTGGCTAAATCGGTTAGACCTTTGGAATGAGGACCTCCCATTTTGTTCACGTATCTCACAGCCGATACGTTGTCCATGCGAAGCATGACTGAACACTTCATCATGTTCTTGGTGAAGCTCTGGATTGCAAAGGATCCTGCCAATAGTTCTAGGCAGTTGATGTGAAGATCCTTCTCTCGGGGTGTCCAAAGTCCCCCCGTTGAAGAGTTGCCACATGTGGCACCCCAACCCTCTAGGCTGGCATCCTACTCTATTACTAGGTCCGGATCCTGCCCGAAAATTGCTCTCCCGTTCCATGCTTCGGCATTTCTCAACCACCAGAGTATTTCTTTTCTGGAATCTTGATCCAGGGAAACTAGTTGGGAGTAAGATGGATTCGTTCTGAGGGCTTTGGCTTTGAGTCTCTGAAGGGCCCGATAGTGAAGAGGACCCGGATAGATAGCTTGGATAGTCGAGGAAAATAAGCCCAGAATCCTCGCTAGACTCCTTAGAGGGAAGTGGTGAATCTTTAGAATTTTCCTTAACTCCTTCCTGAGTTTCCTTACCTTTTCTCCTGGGAGTTTTAACTCTGCAAGGACTGTATTTACCGAGAAACCCAGGAACTGTGTCTCTTGGCTTAGAGTTGTTAGCGACTTTTGGACATTTATAACCAATCCCAGATGTTCCAAAATCTTTATGGCAAGACTTGTGTGTTGGGAAGCAACCTCTTTGGACTGAGCCATTATTAAAATATCGTCCAGGTAGAGGTTTAGTCTTACTCCTTTGCTTCTCAGCCAGCCAGCTATAGGGCGAAGGACCTTGGTGAAGCACCAAGGGGCTGAAGAAAGTCCGAAAGGGAGACTGGAGAATTGCCAAAGTTTCCCTTCCCAAAGGAATTGGAGAAACTTTTGATGTGGGGGCCAGATGGGGACGGTCAGGTACGCATCCTTGAGATCTAGGCGAGTAAGCCAATCCCCTTTCCTTAAGACATCTCTGAGAAGGTAGATTCCTTCCATTTTGAAATGGCGATAGACCACCCATTGGTTTAATTCTTTTAGGTTTATGACAGGTCTCATCTTTTTGTCTTTCTTTTCTACTAGAAAGATATTGCTGACAAATCCAATCTCTGATCCCTCCCGGATCGCACCTTTGGCAAGCAAGTCTCTTACTTCTTGGGTCACAAGGGCGGAGTCTTTCTCTGAGAAGCGAATTTCCCGAGGAAGGGTTTCCTGAAAAGGTAGGTGGGTAAAATCTATTTTGAAGCCTTTCACAGTGTCTAGTACCCAAGGGTCTTGAGTCACCATGTTCCAGTTCCCAGAGAAAAGGGCTAGTCTCCCTCCCACCTTTATAGGGGTATCTGAAGGGTCTTTGGCTGGACTTACCTGAAGAGAAGGATCTCTGTCTTTTTTCTCCTCTGAAGCCTCTTCCGCGGAATCTTTGTCTTTGGGGAAAGAAGGATGATTGGGATGAGAATCCAGGTTGTGGGAATCTTGTTCCTCGTCCCATGTAGGGTCTTGTTGAGAAATTTCCACGGCCGGGGAATCGACCCTGCATCCTCCCGGCCCGTGTAAAAACTCTGGTATTAAAGACTTTTTTAATATCTTTTTGAGATTTCTGGATAGTGTTGAAAACTCCTACATATTTGGCCATTTCTTTTATAAATTTATCTCCGAAGAGAAGGCCCTGAGAGGAAGAAAAGACAGTTTGTCACAAAAAAATGTGAAAGCGAGATAAGAGACAAGTGTGGAGTTATGAAGAGGTACAAAGCAAGTCAGAAGCCCAAGCCAATGAAAAAAGGGGGCAACTAGAAAGGAAGCAAGCAGAGATTATAGAGATGGTGGAGAGGAGTGAAGGGGAACATTCAGTCAGCCGTCAGCCACCCTTATGAGTCAGCACACATATCTAAAGGAAGTACAGATTAAGAGCAGATACAGTATGTACTTATCTTGTGAGCAGCATCAACAAAGAAGGGAGATGTCTACGTTCTCATGGACTATATACCTTGTTAGAATGTTTTTGAAGTTCTAGATCTCTTCATTGTTGCTGCTGTGAGCTGCGCAATAAAGGAGATGTGCATAATATTGGCCTCCGTGTCATGCCATAAAATTCAATGTTTACTAGCATGCAGAAACAGTTCCATACATAAACAGAAAAGCTGAGTTGTCCCAACTGGGGGTTACATCACAATGTTGAAACTATTGAACAAAATTCATCATAAACACAAAATACATTGTGTTACACCACGTTGTCCAGCCGCCGTACAGCATGACTTGCTCTTGAACAGTACAAAACAAAACCAAATGCAATATTAACAGACCACTTGGACAATGAGAATGCCAAAACCGTAAAGGGAGTAAAATAATTGCTGGTATTTGCGCCAAGAATTTCCAATTCTATTAAGGACACAGAGGCAAGGAGTATGCTTCTCTTCTTTTACTGCAAAAACCCAATGAAAAAACATTTTACATACAACATACCCCATGATACCTTGCTCTTAACCAGCAATCAAGGCCCAGTAGCCCTTATAAGTGTAGACAACACCATCTTGAGAGCCTCTTTCTTGGCTTGGAACAGTCCATTATAACTCAAACATCAACGACAACCAACAGTATCCGCAGGGTAAACTCCAGCGGGCATACTCAACGTGCAAGCAGCAGCTCAACTAGCAGCAGGAGCGCAAAGCGCCAACTCATGAGACAAGACTGGAGCGTTCAATCTGCTTTCTGATTGGAACCTACAAAAGAAATAAGGCACCATGATATCCATATACCTGAGAAGGCTAAAGACGGAAAGAAGAACAGTCAATTCCTGACATTCCAAATCAATGACTGATATTCCTGGGTGGGATAATCCTCACTTCTGTGTCCTTAAAAGAACTGACAATTCTTGGTGCAAATGCTAGCACATTTTGTATTCTATTTCAGGACTAGAGTCTACGATTATGCTAGTTTAAAGCTTATTGAATACCACAGAGGCAATATCACCCACTGGTTTGTAATACAATTGCTTAAAAGTTGAATCAGATGACTAGTCGGACGATTTCATAACGTCTTGAATAGTAGAGCCTAACATAATGGATTTAGAGGCCATAGCACCCCAAACAGAATGAGCTCCTTTCTATTTTTTTTATTTTTTATTTCCAGGAAGTAGTATTTACAATCTATACTTTAACAAACACAAATCCGAAGAAAAACAACAAAAAAAGAGCGTAACGCAATCATTCAGAAGGACATAATAACCCAATACAGTACATAATTTAGATACGCTAAAAAAAAACATATGTAAGAAAAGGTAAAGAAATACATATGTGAAGACCCAGATTACCCGACCGAATATTCGACAATCCTATTTCAACTACTGTTCCATCAGGAGCCCCCAGACTAGCGGACCCCTTTCCTACCCTTACATTTATACAATGCCATCTCCAAATTGAACCCATGAAAAAGTCTGGCATACCACGCCTGATATATCGGAGGGTCTTCATCCTTCCACTTGGAAGCAATCATTATACGAAAGTTAGCTGTTACCATAAAGCAGAGATAAACTTGGGTCAATTCTAGCTGTAGACTCTCGTCAAAGCCAAATAGCAACAAGGTTGAAGTTAATGGGACTGCCCCCCCCCAAGTTTTGACATAGAAACATTTCGATCCCCCCCTTCAATGTATCTAGTTTACAGCAGTCAGAAAACATGTGGACGATGTCGGCCGGGCCCTGTCCACACCTTGGGCAGTTGTTATTATCCCTTTTCCCCCATGCCCAAAGTTTGGCCGGCATGAAAAAGAGTCTAAATGCCGTTTTAAAGAGTTGGGCATTAAGGTTAGCCAATAAGAATACTTTTTAGACAGTTCTAATGATAGGCACAAATCTACATCCTGATTATCCAATCTGACCGCCCACCCACTTTCTAATCTAGCTATGTCATCAGTATTAGCCTCCATCAACATTGAGTACAGATCCTTAAATCGGGCTGTCTTTTAGTTAGGCAGTCTAAAAGTGGAATACAAGCAAGGCTGATAGGCTGTGAAACCACCGATTTGATTGTCTCCCTTACTTGTATATATTTAAAAATGTCTTAGGGTCTACCCCATATCGTTCCTGGAGCTCTCCGAATGGAACACCATTCAAATCGGTGATATCTCCTATATTGTTAATTCCCGCCTGTTCCCAAGTTCTGCCTGTATTGTCATCAAGTGGGGCCGGAAAGACTGAGGCGCACCATAAAGACAAATATCTCTGGATTTTGGGGATTTTTAAGGTTTTACTAACCTTCCGCCAAACTTTCCAGGCTGCTTCTAGGGGTTTGAAATGCGTTTTCTTATAGTAACTCCCCTCCAGCTGCCTCAAAGCCAACCCTGGTGCTAGATCTCCAATTGCTAATTCATAGATGGATAGCGGGATCTTGCTGTCCAAATCTACTACCATAGCCTGGTCCCAAGCTTTTGGTCTAAATAAAATAGTCATTTACTGCAGCGTTACAGCCCAGTAATAATCTAAAAGATTAGGGACTGCCAGCCTCCCTCGGTGTTGCGGTAAATTCATTAATTTCAGCAACCTCCTAATCTTCTTGTATCCCCATATGAATTGAGAAAAAAGACCCTCTACCTTTTTGAATACAGAATTTGAAGGTTCCAAAGGTATGCAGCGGAGAAGATAGAAGAATTTAGGAAACATTGTCATCTTTATGACATTGGCTCTTCCAATAATGGATAGATGTAAATTATCCATTCTCTTCAAATCGTCCCCCATTTTTTTAGGTCTCGCCTGAGCCAGCGCATGCGCTGTCTCAGGCGAGACATTTAGTATACGGGATTTCAAAGTGCTACCAGCGCTGGCCTAACTCTTGCGTTCACGCGAGCGTGCGTGAACGTGCACAGCTTTCAGCGCCAACTGGAGCATGATTGCATTGCTTTAACTTTTGGCGGTGCTGCGCGCGCACCACTCGCGTTTGCCGGCACGCACGCGTGTGCACCCCTGCAATTCTTGTTTTCTTCTGGCTAATGACTTGGCATTTGGTTAACTAATGCTGAATCCAGCGAAAGACCCCTGTGTCCCTTAAAGGTAATATACAACATCGTTTGTTTGCAGAGAGCATTGGTGCAATGAGGTATTGCGACCAAAATATCCCGCCGCACCGCCCCGGCAAGCTCCTCAAGTTGTCAACTGCCCCTCATCAGCAGAGACAATGTCTCATTAGTAAACCAACAATGCCCCTTGTTCTGTGTGCTTGAAGCTGGCCATTGCAGCTTGGGTCAAAAGGTCACAGGAGATCAGGTGACAAGCCGAGGCATGAACTTTCTGTGCGGCGTCACTATTTCTATCCATTTTATCTTAACAGGAAGTACTGCAGCAGCTGCTGTGGTCTGCAGCAATTATATTTCCTGTTTATGAGCATAAAAGGCAGCAAGGCAGGAAGTGATACCTATAGTAATAGGCGACCATGGTGTCGTCGTTGAAACCGGACACGAGTTCTTATCCCGGCTTCTACAAACCCAACAATCGTGTGCTTCTAGGCAAATCGTTTAAACTCCCTTTGCCTAAAAAATGAAATATAATGCATTTGTTAATATGTCAGATCTAATGGTGTAATAGTAATTTTTAAATCCCCATATCTGATACGCACAATCATATATATATATATATATATATATATATATATATATATATATTCACTGAAAAAAACATTGGTTTCACACATGTTATAGTTAGCTGGACATTTCACCCGTAAAAAAACATTGAAATTCCCCCGTTATAGTTAGTTCAGCTAAATATAACTCGCGCGACCGCAATCCACTGCTGATGACGTCACATATTACATCACTCATGACATGGTCAGTGACATCACTCATGACATCACTGATGACATCTCAAATGACATCACTGATGACATGATGGTCTGCTTAGTGCCCTTGAGGGCGAGAATATCACTGGTGCCCCGCTGCTGTTCGCGCTGGTCGCGCGCCTTCTTTGCTTAGCCTATTTTTAAAAAAACATCCCGTTTTCGGATTTCAGTTTGTATTACTTTTGCCTTCCCCCCTGCTTTTAAACGCGCTCCTGGCCCCTACCTTGCACCGTAAATCAGGAATCACCACCGCTGTTTGGCGGGTCCGGGTTACCGGGAGGTTGTGGGTTTCTCTGGGTTTCAGCGCCATCTTGCCTTGGGAGGAAGCGCGAGCGCCATCTTTGAGCGTCCAGGTCACCTGGGACGCCGAGACGACGCTATTTAGGGCGAGCTGAGCGGAAGGTGAGTCTGCTTAGTGCCCTTGAGGGCGAGAATATCACTGGTGCCCCGCTGCTGTTCGCGCTGGTCGCGCGCCTTCTTTGCTTAGCCTATTTTTAAAAAAACATCCCGTTTTCGGATTTCAGTTTGTATTACTTTTGCCTTCCCCCCTGCTTTTAAACGCGCTCCTGGCCCCTACCTTGCACCGTAAATCAGGAATCACCACCGCTGTTTGGCGGGTCCGGGTTACCGGGAGGTTGTGGGTTTCTCTGGGTTTCAGCGCCATCTTGCCTTGGGAGGAAGCGCGAGCGCCATCTTTGAGCGTCCAGGTCACCTGGGACGCCGAGACGACGCTATTTAACGCTCGCTGGTCTCGCGCAGCGGTAACGCGCAGCGGAGCGCCTTCCCTGCGCCTGAGTCGTGCCAGAGTCCTGCCCGTCTGCGCTCGTCAGCGTCTCGGAGGCGGACGAGGTCGGACTCTGGCCTTCGGCTCCTGTTGTCTTCCGGTGTAGCGGTTGACCAACCGCAGCTCTAGGATGATTACGTATAGCGCTGCTTCCTTGTTTGCTTTGCGCCCCCCTCGCTCGGCCTGTCTGTCTCTTTTCCCCGGCGGTCGCCGTTTAGGCAAGGGCTGCCCCGTGTGTAACTGGCTCCCCACATTATCATCTATGCATGGTCCATCTACCCTTCCTCAGTACTGTCACTGCGCGTTGCTTAACACTAGGTCCCTTCCTCGTCATACCTCGGATATATGGGATCTTCTCGCGCACTCCAAGATCTCTTGCTTATTTCTAACTGAGACTTGGCTGGGAGTGGGCTCTGAACCCGACATTGCCTGTGCCGTCCCGCCTAACTATTCCATCTTACGGAGGGATAGAACTGAGGGAAGAGGCGGTGGGGTGGCTCTGATAGTGGACAAGGTCTTTGATTGCTCCTCCTTTGTGGTGGACAATATTGCCGGATGTGAAGCCTTAGGTTTTGCACTCCATCTATCGGCGTCCCAGACCTGTACCGGAATTCTCCTCTATAGACCCCCTGGACCCATTGGGTCCTTTCTTGAGGACCTACAGTCGGCCTTATCAGTTCCTTGCGTGCGTTCTGCGCACTGCTTGTTATTAGGCGACTTAAATTTGCACATGGACTGTCTTACCGATGCTGAGGCTACCAAACTCCGTGAGATTACAGCGATGTTAGGGCTAGCCCCTTTTATCCATAGCCCCACTCACGTGAAAGGCCACACATTAGATGTGATCTTTTCCTCCAAGCCTATTGAGGTGTCCCCTCCACTCCCGGTCCTCTGGTCAGATCATTATCTGATAAACTTTGCCTTAGTGTTTGAATCTAAGCTTAGCCAAAGGGCTCGGAAGGAAGGCTCCCGGCAATCAAGAGCCTACCACCTAGTGACAGCAGATATGCTCTCCGATGCTCTCTGCCAATATCCGTGTCAATTGACAGGGGTTCTGGAAACCGATCTAACCCTGGTCCAGAACTGGATGCAGGCAAGATTTGAGGAGCTGGCCCCTTTGAAGCCTGCTAGAACAGCACCTCATCTTAATTCTGCTCCTTGGTTCTCTTCCACTTTACGTACAATGCGACAAGACTGCAAAAAGTTGGAAAGGCGGTGGCGGCGCAAGTACGATCTAGTGGAGCGAATGAAATACCGCGACACGATAAAGTTTTACTATAAACAGATTGCCGCAGCCAAAAAGAATTATCTGGAGCAGAGAATTGACAAAGCCGATAATACGAGCAGGGAACTCTTTAGGATTGTGAAGGAGTTTGTCAACCCTGTAGTAGGGACCCCGGTCCACTCACACACGGAAGAATGGATTAAACAGCTCGACAACTTTTTTGTGACCAAAATCTTAAAGATTCAGGACACTTTTCCAACTGTGGATTCCCGAACGGCGGACGCTGTGTTAGGGGACAAGTCGACCTATTTAGCTCCCTCACAGGCTGAATCTGGGCCTTTATTATCTGTCTTTCCCCAGTTGTCCTGTGAGACATCGCTTGAGCTGTTATCCCGGCTGCAATCTGGCTCGCCTCTGGATGCTTGTCCGGCGAAATGCTTGGGCAAGGTGGCCTCAGCGTTGAACAGCTTGCTGAACCCCCTGCTTAATCTTTCATTGAGTTCAGGGGTGGTTCCACGACAATAGAAACACGCACTTATTCTGCCGCTGGTTAAAAAGCCTCTGCTCGACCCCCTGCAATGCGCTAACTATAGACCAATCTCCCTCCTCCCTGCTCTGGCGAAGGTGTTGGAGAAACATGTTCAGCATACTCTGACCACCTTTATTGAGAACAACAAACTGCTGCATGACTCCCAGTCCGGCTTTCGTGCGAATTACAGCACGGAGACGGCTCTGGTAGAGGTTACCGACGCCATCAGGGAGACGCTCGATCATGGGGGAAAGGCTATGCTAGTCATGTTGGACCTATCGGCGGCATTCGACACCGTCCCACACGCAGGTCTCCTCTCAAGACTCAGGGAGATTGGTCTGCGAGGGACGGTGCTGGACTGGTTTCAATCCTTTCTTGCCGACCGCCGACAGGTGATCTGGGCTCCGCCGTTTTCGGCCGAAATGCTTTCGCTGGAGGTGGGGGTGCCTCAAGGTTCCATCCTGAGCCCCACCATTTTCAACATATATATGGCCCCTCTAGCGGAGGTAGCGGAGGCGTTTGGGGCCCGGGTCATCTCATACGCTGATGACACCCAGCTTTTGTTCACCTGCAGGAAGGGAGAGGCCTTTGACGGCGGCAGAATCAAGGACTGTCTGAGTGCAGTCTTTGCGTGGTTTCAGCGGCACAGCCTGAAATGCAACTCAGACAAATCTGAGCTGCTTTTTTTCGGCTGTGCCCCTGATCCGGGCTGGAAGACATGGTGGCCCCAGGACATGTCCCCCCCAGAGAAACCATCTGCTCAGGTAAAAAATCTCGGAGTGGTGTTTGACGATGATCTATCCTTTCGTCCACACATCCTGGGATTAGCAGGGAAATGTTTCAGCATCCTCAAGATGCTCAGGAAATTTCTTCCTCTGCTCTCACTGCAGTACCGTAGGAATGTAGTCCAGGCGCTTGTAGGCTCCCGCCTGGACTATGCGAATGCACTCTTTGCAGGCCTACCTAAGTATCTGTTATCCAGACTGCAGATTGTTCAGAATTCGGCGGCCAGAGCCATCTATGGGCTGCCCTGGAGAGCTAGCGCCTCTGCGCTCCTGGCTAGGCTGCACTGGCTCCCAATTTCGGGGAGAATTAGTTTTAAGCTCCTCACTCTGGCATTTAAAGCCCTCCATGCGATTGGCCCTAACTATCTGAGGAAGCGTATTGCTTTCTATGTGCCGCGGAGGTTGCTGAGGTCGGCGGACCTGGCCAAAATGGAGGTGCCTGTGGTCAAACGTGTTCGGATGGGAGGTCGTTCCTTCCAATTTGTGACAGCCTGCTTGTGGAACGAGCTCCCACTTTCCCTTCGGAAAGCGAACAACCTCCTGGCTTTTAGGAAGGAGTTGAAGACTCTGCTCTTTACCAAGTAACCCGTTGTGACTGTAGTAGGTTTTGCCTTTGGTTTCCTGTTTCTCTGGGCCTCTTTGCTAAAGCGCCGGGACACCCTTTTGGGGTAGCCGTGCGCTCAAAAAGTGCGGCTTAACATAACATAACATCACTGATGACATCATCCAGTGAATATGTGTCTTTCTGAAAAATAAATATTTTTTATATATGTATATCTAAAGGTTAATGGAAGAATAAATGGGTAAATTAGGGTAAATTAGTGTCTAAATGGATGTTTTTTTTTGTAAAATTAATTGTATAACTGACTTATTAACATTATCATTAGTGAATACAGTGATGTAATATATGACATCATCAGCAGTGGATTGCGGTCGCGCGAGTTATATTTAGCTGAACTAACTATAACGGGGGAATTTCAATGGTTTTTTACGAGTGAAATGTCCAGCTAACTATAACATGTGTGAAACCTATGTTTTTTTCAGTGAATTTGCAAGGTTTTTAAAATGATAATTCCTAACTATAACGTGTGTGAAACCTATGGTTTTTTAACTGAATTTGCAAGGTTTTTTAAATGCTAATTTCTAACTATAACGTGTGTGAAACCTATGGTTTTTTTAGTGAATTTGTAAGGTTTTTTAAATGCTAATTTATGTATGTATTATTATATTTTTTATATATTTATTTTACAATAAACTACCTATGTATATAGTTATAGATTGACTGTATCCTTTAATATGGAATGGCTCGTTTAAAATGTTTTTTTTTTTTTTTTAAGGGTTTTTCACCGTGCGCGCACTGTGCGCGCACCCCGCGATTTTTTGGAAAAAAAAATAAAATGTTTTTTTCACCCTTCGGGGTCCTTCAGGGACCCCCTGACAAAGGCTAGGGGGTCAGGAACTCTCTACCCTGCCCCCTTTTCACGTTCTCCACCTTTGTTTTTTACTGCCACACACAAAATGGCGTCCGACACTTCCTGATTTCGACTGATTCGAATGTTGACTGACATGTAACCACCAATCAGAATTACGCTCTCGCACGTTATGGTGCACGCACGGTGCACGCTTATAGATATTTATGTACTTTTAACTGCAATTTTCTCAGGAACTACTGAACAGATTGACACCATATATGTAAAAGGCACATGCCTGACCTGAGGACTACCTCTTTGCCAAATTTCAAGTAATTCTGTTCAGCCGTTTGGGCTGTACCTTCGACTAAAGGTCCTATGGGGAAATGCATGGGGAAAACGCGTTTTGGGACCCCCCTTTTTTCTCAGCCCCCGCTTGACGAATCACCCCGAGACTTTCAGGGTAGGAGCTGAGCGAAGCGCCCCATTAGTTTTGAAATTTCCTGAGGATTCGTCAACCGGCGCCAAAGTTATTCAAAATAGAATTTTCACATTTCCTATGGGAACTCGTTCCTAACTATAACTATCTACTGGCGACTGCCAGTAGATAATATACATATTATATATATATATATATATACACGCTGATTTTATCGACTTTTGAAAGCCAGGAGTTATACGTCTACTGCCGGTGACATAAGGATCTGTGCAATATGGCGCTATCAAGCTGTCATCTGTCCCAACAACTGTTTTTAAACTCAATGTTCTCGTTTTGTAAACCCTTTTTATCCTCGTATGATTTTACATAACATGAAAATTAATGGATAAAAGGAATTACTCTTACTGATTAACAATCTATCAAACTTAAGTAGTGACCTTGCATTTCCATGGCTAATGTACAACCACCACAAACCATCAAAGAAGGACAGAAACAACAATTTAGAATTAAAACAGCACCATTAAATTAATACATTCTTTTTGGAGATTTTATTGGCCAAATATTACTCGTTTGTACTGGATACAATTGCTGGCTTATGGCTTTTGGACATTTATTAAACAAGCATTGGCATAGCCAATAGGTCTCGCTTTTGGGACCTTATAAGTATTTAGTTATGCAGCACAATATCCTTGGTGCAACAACATGAACTGTTGCATGGCTAAACACTTATAAGGCCCCAAAGGCGAGTCCTATTGGCTATGCCAATTCTTGTTTTCTTTGCATTCTGGAATTTGTTGTTCTGCTTATCTTATTACAAAATAAGGATTATAAAGCGTTGAATATGAATAAACTATTTGTACTGACCTGGGAAACAAGCATTGGCATAGCCAACAGGTTTCGCTTTTGGGACCTTATAAGTATTTAGTTATGCAGCACAATATCCTTGGTGCAACAACATGAACTGTTGCATGGCTAAACACTTATAAGGTCCCAAAGGCGAGACCTATTGGCTATGCCAATGCTTGTTTTAAAAGAGGGGCCGAGTTTATATCCCAGATTGTTCCAACTTCCGCCGCAATAGTTATCCCTAAATACGTGGCTGCCTCCGTCCTCCGAGGATCCTGACATTGCAGGGTCCAGGCACAAACAATTTGTGTTTTATCAGTATTTAGGCTATAGCCTGACTGCCTTCCAAATTCTGAGGCCAGCATTTCAATCCTGCCTATTGCGCCTAGTGGATCGGGGGTGACAACCGCGATGTCATCAGCATAGGCTAGCACCTTGGTATTGTAGCCCCGAACCACTATCGGTTTGATTGCCTGATCATTCAGCATAGATCTAATTGGGTCTATATAGAGCGCAAAGAGGATAGGGGAGCAGGGACAGCCCTGCCTCGTACCACGAGTGATCTTGACCCTACCCGACTCCCTCCCCATTATCTGTATTTTTGCATAGGCTTGAACATACATTGCTTGAATGGCAGTTAATATTCGTGGGCCAAAGCCATTGGATCTTAAGTTTTGCCACAAGTATGCCCATTCTACTTGATCAAACGCTTTTTGCGCATCCAACAGTATCAAAGACATCTGTTCGCCTGTGGCTTCGGCTATATCAAATAATGAAATTACCCTTCGGACATGGTCTGTTGTTCCTCTGCCCGGAATAAATCCATGTTGCCATGGGCTCACTAGGGAAGCAATTATCTTTGAAAGTTTGAGCGCAATAATCTTAGAGTATATTTTCTCATCAGTATTTATTAATGATATTGGTCTATATGAAGCAGGATCCTCAGCATCCTTTCCCTTCTTCAAAAAGATCGCTATATTGGTCTCCTGCCAAGATTGGGGCGGGATCCCCTTCTGTTGTACAGCTAGAAATAAGTCTAGCAGAAGAGGGTCCAGTTCTATCTGTAAGGCATTATAGATCTCCATCGGAATTCTGTCTGGGCCTTGCCCGAAGCCATCGACTGCAATGCCTCAAGGACCTCATTCAAAGAGATGTCTTCTTCTAACTCCGAGATCTGAGGGGGCAAATTCCCCATTACTGCACCTATTATCATTGGTCCAGAGTCCCTAGAGCTATACAGATCTTGGTAAAAATTTGTGAGTATTTTTAATATGTCTGGGAGATCTGTAGCTATCTTGCCATCCTTCCCTCTTAGCTTTAAGATGTTATTTGCTGTTGCTCTTTGTTTTAGTCGGAGTGCCAAATGTTTCCCCGTCATCTCTCCATATTCATAGTTATCCCGCATACCAGTTTGGAACCTTTCCGCCACTTTTTTGTTCAAAATTCCATTAATTTTGGCCTTGGTCCTAATTACTTTTAACTCTAAGTGTGTTTGCAGCTCTGTCTGTTTTTTAACTATGGCTGTCATATGCTGTTCCTCATAGTTACTCAGCTCCTCCGTGAGGGCGTATATTTCATCCCTCTGTTTTTTCCTATAAGATCCACCAAAGCTTATTATTCCTCCCCGGAGTCCTGCTTTAAATGTGTCCCATACTTTTTCTCTCGATGTACTGAACCTATTTATATAAAAAAAAACTGCTGGGTTCACCCCCTAATGTGATCTATAAATCCTTCAGTGACTAATAGTTTCTTGTCAAAGGTCCACTTTGTAAATACCTTTGCATACCCCAGGGCCGCAATATCCAACACCAGAGGGTTGTGATCCGACAGGACCTTAGGCAGTCTCCTAACGTGTGCTCCCTCCAAAAAAGAGGCTGAAGCGAAAAACTAATCAAGCCTAACGTACTTCCTGTGTGGGCATGAAAAATAGGTGAACCCCGGGTCCCCTGCCTTTTTACATGACCACATATCTACCAGCCCATGGCTGGCCGAGAGTGCCTTTAATGCTTTAAAAACGTGTGGCTTCCTCCCCTTGTATCCTCCCCTAGCAGGACCACATGCATCAAGATGGATATTAAAATCGCCGCAAATAATCAGGGGCGTTGGCCAGGAAGCCAATTCAATTTCTAGTTCTGAAAGCAAGTCCGCGTCATCTATATTTGATCCATATAATGTACATATAGTAAAGTGGCTTGGGATTAAAGCAATTGCCCACCTACCCCATTTATCCGACTTTGTTCGCTTAATGGGTAATATCTGATTAGATACATGTACTGCCACCCCTCTGGTATTGGTGGACTGGGATGAACAAATTACCTGGGAGTACCCTGGGATAATATTGAGCCCTCTTTTCTGGAAGGGGATATGAGTCTCTTGTCGGCAAATAATATCAGCAACTAGTGCTCGCAGCACCTCCCCTGCCCTGCCTCTCTTGCCTCTATTGTTCAGCCCCCCAATATTAATTGTACAAATAGTCATCCTACCCATCCCTGCGGCTTCCTTGGTGTCTAAGTTGCCCCTTGAACCGCATCCTTAAGCTCCTTCTGGTCCACCTCTTTTTTTGCAACAATACTCTGCTTTCCTGGATTTTATGCAATGTTTTACCCTCCTCCATGACCTCCCACCCTCCCTCTCCCCCCCATCCCGCCCCCACCCTCTCCCCCTCCCAGCTTTGTGAAGCAACAGACCTTCCTAGGTCTGTGTGTGATGAATGGTGGTTCCCTCCCTTATGGTGACATATTAATACAGTTTGTGACTTTAAGCCTCCCATGTGAGAAATATAGACAAAAATGATCAACAGATCAGTATGCTAATAACCTTTTAAGTCCTGATTACTCCTAAAAAAATCCAAGTATTATTCCACCCCTAAAGTACATGACGCTAGAGAAAAACATTTTTTAGAAGAGGAAGAAAGAGGGTCATCTCCCCCCAGCATTTAAGAACTCCTTGGCCTTGATCTCCGATGTAATGTATCTGTTTTGAAACTTCCAGATTACTTTCAATCGAGCCCGGTTGAGAAGGAAGTTCTGAGTCCCCTTCTCCTGGAACTGGGTGATCATTTGACGCAAATGCCATCTTCGTTCCACCGTAATGTGGTAAAAGTCTGGCCTAGTGAAGAATGAGAACCCATCTGCCGCCCGCTGTGCTTCTGGTCTAGCCTTCTCGAACAAATTTTGTCTCAACAAATAATTGCCAAAATAAACCAAGAATGCCCGAGGTTTGGCGTCTGGGCGAGCTGGCTGACGAATATTAAATGGTGGGCCCTTTGTATTTCCTGGGGCCAGTTCCACCCTTCCAGTTCTGGAAGGATTTCTCCAGTAGCTGAACCATAAAAAGACGTGCATCAGACCCCTTCCGGAATTCCAAAAAAGCGCAAATTATTCCTCCTTTGGCGGTTTTCGCCTGCTTCTAACTTTCACTGAATGTCCATAAGTTGTGCCTCATGCGCTTCAACTTGCCCCTTTGATCCGGCTATGTCCACCTCCAATGAAGCTGTCCTTGTTTCAAGCTCCTTCATCCGGTCACTAATATCGTTACATGTTCTTGCAATTTTTCTTACAGCCCCCTGAAGTTTCCGAGCGGCATTCTGGGAGCGTTTGCTTTCCAACCGGGCTTCTTCCCGGTGTGCCATTACACACTGCAATATAGACTCTAAAGTAGGGGATAGCGTAGGGACACCACCGCAGCTTCTTCAAAGACCGGTTACGGTTCCCCACCAGCTGATCTCCCACAGAATAATCCCACTTCAGGTCCGTGTGCTTTGGGTTATCAGTTCTCCCCGTTCTGGGGAATGTCTTCCGTGTAGTAGCGAACGTTTCCCTACCTCTAGTACCAGTACCAGTACCAGGTACACTATCTTCCTCGCTATATTCTGTATTGGACCTGGGGTCTGAGCCCAGGCCTGACCAGGTGGCGTCTGAAAGAGAGTAATAATAATTTGCTTCTGAGTCAATATCCCTCTCCCTGCCATCCTGCGGTGTCCTGTGGTGCCCCCATGGGTTCTCTCAACTTCCCCCTAAGTTTCTGTGCACTGAGGTGCTGCCCAGATCTTCCAGGAAGGTCGTCCTTGATTAGATTCTCTTGGCTTAATTGAGTCCTTTGTTGGCTCACTTCCTCCTGTTCCTCCTTTTGGGACTCAATCCCCCGGATGCCTTCAGACCTGGCAGTCATTTCCTAAACCTGCCTCTCCCGTGCTCTTAACATCATGAGCATCCGGCGCAGTAACATGGTTTTGCCCCCCTTGCGGTGTCTGCCCCCCATCCCCCTTGAGCCCTTGTGCATGTATCTTCAGTGTCTCAATGCTCTTGGGCTCATCCTGCACCACAATCTCCCCCGGTCCCAACGGTGGCTTACCGGTCAATTACTGCTCGCTTTCCTTAACGGGGGCGTCAGTTCGCTTGCTTGACTGGTCGTGAGCTTGAGAGCCTGAGGCTGAGCCGATTCCCGTCCCCCTAAGCAAGTCGATGATTGTGGCGGACCGGGGCAGCTGGGGCTGCGTGCCCGCGCCCCTCCCCTTCCCGTCCGGGGGATTCGCCAGCCGGGTCCTCTGCCGACGTCCTTGAGCTGCACCGGGAGCGGGAGTCAAGTCTGCCATACTCCTCGGTGAGGATTCCGGGGGGCCCGATTGCCAGGTCCCACCTCTACCTTTAGTGCCTGTTTTGGGGCCCATAATGGCAATGCTAGAAGCCGATCTGCACCCACTGCTCTACCTCGATGTACGAGATAACTCCTGCTCGAAGCCTCGGCAGCCGACAATCAGCTGTTCCGCTATCACTGCCAGCGCCGTAGCCCAGCACTTCAATCCAGGTAAGGCTTGCTCGATCTCTGCCCAGTCTCTTACACCGTCATTTCTCACTTGAAGACACGCCATTCTAAGTTCTCTACATCATTTATTTGGCTAAATCACACCGTCACCCAGGGAGCCACCTATGCCCGACTTCACTTGGCCACCATCTTGCCTCCAGACACAACAGAATGAGCTCCAAAGACTTGAGTATCTATACCAGCTTCTGCCATCACCGATTTTAACCACCTAGATATAGTGGCAGATGACACTAATTTAAGAGGTTTTTGTAAAGCAATCAACAACTGACCATAAGCATAATTTCTCAGTGCACAAGTACAGTTTTCATAAGCTTTCACACACTTTACGACACACAGTTCATCCTTAGTAGGAAATGCATGATAATTAATACACTTTGAAAACGTTTTTGTCCTGTCAGTAATTGTAAAGGAAACTCCTTCAGGAGTAAATACTCTACATGCAATGTCCAGAACTCTCATATCCAAAGTTCTTCTACATGTGGAGAGACATAAGAGCATACCAAATGTAGACGACAACTGTTTTCTAGACAATTGGTCTTTATCTGGCCATCTTTCAAAAACGTTTAAGACTAAAGTCATGTACCATAAAAAGGAATACTTAGGCCTGGGAGAATTAGTAACCCGGATACCTTTAAGAAGTTTACATATAACAGGGTGCATTCCCACAGGCTTATTACTAACCTGTACATGTCCTGCTGAAATAGCAGAACAAAAATTGTTCACTTACCTGTATGATAAACCCTCAGTGGCCTTCTGAGACAGGAATTTCACTATGAGAGGTAATCCTGCCGCCACAGGATCTACGTCTCGTTCCAGGCACCAACCCATCCATCATCTTCATGCTGGGGAATACCTCTTCCTGGTGGAGGGGGCCCAGGCTTGTTTGATTAAATCTGAAGCCGTACCCGAAAGGCCTGGCAAACTCCACTGTTGCCGAAAAGCCTTCATGCCATCAAGGACAACTGCTCTGAAATTACCATTGGATGCAGTTCCCCGTAAGGGCCCTCAAGCATCGTCTGACAGTGGGGAAGAAGGAGAGTAAGATTGAATGTCAGTTTCAGGAGGATTGGGATCCAGGGCTGTGCTTTCCACACCGGGTGACAAGCACCACTTCTGCTACCTGCCGCTTGATCTGAGTTGCTACTCTGGGAATCATTGAGAGCAGGGGAAAGGCATAATTCAGGGTCTTTGACCAATCCTGAGAAAAAGCGTCCATGGTCTTCGCTAACGGATCTGACCTCCAGCTGAAGAACTTCTCCAAGTGGCAGTTCAGTCTGGACGCAAGAGGTCTACCTTGCAGGGACCCCAGTCTGCATCAATCTGAATAGGCAAGGATGGAGCTGCCAATCACTGTAATCTATCAGGTATCTGGAGTTCCAATCCGCCACTTTGTTAGATTGACCCGTAATGTATTCCGCTATCACAGATATCTTATGACTCCAGCAATAGTGCCAAAAGTCCTTGGTTATCTCCACCAGCAGGGACGATCTCGTGCCCCCCAACTTGTTGATATAGATCACCGCAGGTATGTTGTCCATCCTGAGGAGGATGCAACACAACATCTTCTTGGGGAAAGAGTCCTGATGGCAAAGGACCCGCCAGAAGCTCTAGGAAATTGATATGGAGTTCTAACTCTAGGAGAGACCACCTGCTGCCTGTTGAGATATCTCCACAACACACTCCTCAAACCCAATTGCTGGTGTCCGACTCTATCACCAATGTTTGCTGAAATCCGAAGATGGCTGTGCCGTTCCACGCATCCACGTGTCCCAGCCTTCATCTGAGTTCCTCTCCCACATCTTCTGTCACAGGAACTTGATCTGTGTAAGCCAAGCCCTTCAGTAAATGTTGAGTTTTTAATCTCTGGAGGGCCCTGTAGTGAAGGGACCCGGAAACATTGCCTGGCTGGAGGAAGCTAGCAGACCGACCAGGCGAGCGATCGACCACAGGGAGACTGATGGGAAATGACTGATTTCAGTTCCTTTTTTATGTTCCTTAACTTGGTCTTGGGGAGCTTTAGCTGAGCTAACTGTGAGTTGATCACAAACCCCAGAAATTCTATGGTCTGGGAAGGACAAAGGACTGATTTGGTTCTGTTGATGACAAATCCCAAGTCCTGTACAAGAGACATTGTCATCTGCAAAAGTAGAGTGACCAACTCCAGGGAGTGCGCCATGATCCGAATGTCATTAAGTAAATGGTCATGTGTATTCCCTTCTCTCTGAGGTGTCTATCACTGGCTTCATCACCTCGGTGAAGCACCATGGTGCAGGAGACAGCCCGAAAGGAGGGGCCAAATATTACAGCCATCTGTCTCTCCACCAGAATTATAGGAACCGGCTGGATGGGAGAAAGATGAGAACGGATAGATAGGAATCTTTGAGGTCCAGACGGACCATCCAGTCCCCTTCCTGCAACAAGTCTGCCAGAAGATGGAAAGCATCCTGAAATGCCTGTATGTGATGTACTAGTTGAACTCCTGCAGATTCTGATCCAATGAGCTTCGACCCCCTCTCTTTTGCACTAAAAAGATGTTGCTGCAGAAACCCGCAGGATGAGGGTCCCAACAAGCCACTGCAACCTTTTACAGCAAGTCTTCTATTTCAGAGTCTATAAAAGTGGACTCTTATAGGGAAAAATGTAACTGTTGAAGGGGTCCCATCTGCCGGGGTGTCTGATAAAACTCCAGGTGGAAGCACTGTATGGTTTGTATGACCTATGCATCCTGGGTCAAAGACTCCAATTGCAAAGAAAGAATTATACTTGACCACCCCAATTGAAGGCATCGATGACCTGTGGAATTATTAGACTGAAATCCCGTTCTGGGACTGCCTCTGTTAAAGTGGCTTCTGGAGAAATGCTGTCTGGCCGAGAAGAAGGTACCCCCTCTTGTGGAGTCCTGCCAGTCATCCGTAAGCTCACCTGGGAGGGCCTCTGCCAGTCGTCCATGAGCTCACCTGTGAGGGCCTTGGTAGTAAAAACGGCCTGGCGAGTGGCCCCTGCCTCGTACGGCCCGTGCAAAAATGCCAGCTTGGAACACCTTCTTGAGGTTGGATAGTGCTGTATCTAGGGACGTAAATGTATTAACCTACTTAGATATATCCTTTACAAATATATCCCGGAAGAGATGTCCTTCAGCTAAGGGACCGTCATCAGCCGAAGCACGCTCCGTCAAGTTTGTGTCCATGCACTTCAGAGGGGACTTCCACCTCTCAGAGGACATAGAGCAGTTTGCATTTCCCAGTAGGCTTATAGCCTGCTGGGCCCAACCTGCCAGGATATCGGGGTCAATAGTGGAGCCAGCCTCCTTGGCCATTAAGGCCATTTCCATAATTTTTGCAAGTGGCCCTGTAAGTTCCAGCAGCTTATCCTGGCACCCGCACCAGGCAAAGTTGATTCCCTTCTTGGGATCCTTGGCAAACTTTTTCAGAAATATCATCATGTTAGGGTTGATCTCTGGAGTTTACGCAACCTAGCTGGGAAGGTCTGGTCTCGGACATTCCGCCCTAAGACCGTTGCAAACTTCTTTGTCGAACCCTTTTTGCACTTATTGTGTCAATATTCTGACACCGCTGGAGATGACTGTGGGTGGACTATGTCCTCTGGGTTAAAGTTGAAGGGTCGGAAGGGGAACGGGAAGGAGCTGGCGGTCTAGCATAGGTTGACTTTTTGGCTTTCTTGCATCTCGGGGTGGTATAGTAGTATGAATGGGTGGAGTCTGTATGCGTAGAATCTATCGGTATCATCCTAACGCTTGGACTGCGACGCTTTGGAGGTAGTAGGGCCTGAACAATATTCATGATCTCCAAGAGAACCTTAGGAAAGGTTAGACAAGGCATCAATATGAGGCCACTCAGATGAATTGGCTTTTGCATTGCGAGGCGGATCATCATTACCTTCCGGAGATTTCGGTGCAACCTACCAATAATTCCCATGCCGTTTGGCAAATCTGTCTAGTTGGGTTGTAATGGGCTTCAAGACAGCCGCCAAAGCCTGATTGACTGTAAGAGGTTTAGCAGTCTCAATTGCCCTGTTGACAGACTGCTGCACTGAAGCATCCAGTGCATCAACTAAATTTCCCTCCAAACGGTGCCCTTGATCCTCATCATAGTAGGATTCATACTCCTCCTCCACAAAAGGCACCCACTCAGTCATGATGGAAATATATGTGGTCCATAGTCAAGTCTATTCAAAAGGATAATTGGAGGAGGGAGGCAACTCAGGTGCAGATGAAATAATAGTATGATTAAGCTCCTCAGCCACTGCTGTAATCAAAATTATTACATCCCACCTGTATGAAGAGCGGGGGCATCAGGGAGGGTCTAGATGTAATAAATACAAGAAGTGTGCACTTCACTCGAAATTAGGGTAAATGCTCTGTTGTTGCAGCACGAGCCAGCGTCCATATCGCGCTGTGAAGACTATTAAAGTCAGTGCTGTACTGAGCGTTAAAAGGAACACATCATTGAGGAGGAGGTGAGAGAGGACTGTGCGTAGCCCCAATATAGCCCAAATGGGCTACGCGCTTCCTAGGCTCACTTACTCAGGCCCGATTAGCAATGGCGCCGGGCGATATAAGTGGCCAGGCACAGCCTCGTTAGGTACAGTATAGACTTTGCTGGGCTGTGGAGAAAATGCAAAAAGCACTCGCATAATCAGCTAATGAACGTGCAAACTCTTTCCCAGTCACGAGAGAGGTTACCCCCGCAGGGACTCAAGGAATGCATTAAGCAATGACATACAGTTACATTACTAGAAAAAGCAACAAAAGCATGACTACAAATATATGGAAAGAAATAAAGAGGCACTTATCTTGACTGCTGAGCAGCAAAAAAAGAGGCTCTCCAGATGGTGTTATCTGTACTTATAAGGGCTACTGGGCATGATTGGTGGTAAGAGCAAAGTATCATGAGATATGTAGTGTATGTTGTACATAAAAAGTTTTTTAATTGGCTGCTGTATTTTTACAGTAAAGGAAGAAAAGCATAATCAGAGCCTCCCCGTCCTGAAATAAAATTCATATTCTGAAAGAGCTAAAGAACCACGCAAATAGTAGAAACGCTCTATTCTAACACACAAAATATGCATCTGCTACACACTACACAAGTTCTCAGTATACTTAATACTAAATCTACAATCCGTAAAATGCTCAAATCAAAATTTGGTAATATTACAGTAAGGCAATAAACCATACATTTCAAAACCACAACCTTTGCTACAGGTGCTTGCTTATACGCAAAGTCAACCAGTGGCAGAGGGTATGTCAATACACAGCAACTGCAGAGATTCTACATTTACAAACCCGTTGACTAGACTACTGCAATATTTAGGGTTTATAATAACCCGTTTGTTTATGAAAGAGTGAAAATAGATGATTAAGACTGGTAAGCAGTTTGGAATCACAAATTCAGTCCGTTGTTTAGGAAAACGAAGGATTAATTTAAATTGATTTATAAGCACATATGTTCCAGAATTACTTTTGCCCCCCCAAAGCCTCCCTAGAGTGACCACGGATATACACTTCCTGTTAGGTAGCCTTTTTCGGACCAGTGCGTCATTATTTTACATCGCGTCCCGGAAGCTCCGGATTCGGAGCAGGCTGTCACTTCCGGCTTTTTCCGACCCGGATGCTTTTCGAGCTGGAGCGTTTGTGAAGATGGAGCCGGAGGGACCGCGGGCGGGTCGAGAAGAGGAAGGTAACATTCGGTGCTTCAGGTTGTTGAGGGAGGGGGGCTTAGGTCAAGGGGTTGTATGGGACACATGGGAAGTGGTAACATTCCGTTGGGGGCTTGCAAGAAGCAGAAAGATACTCGGATATTGGGTCGTATTAGGATCGCGGGAGGTGCATTGGTGAGGTCGTGGTAGATTGGGCAGCAAAGTCGATGCCCTCCAAACACTGTATTTAGTGATGAGGTAGTAAGCCCGGTTAGAAGATGGGTGAATTAATTTCAGAGGTGATCGAAAGTCCATTTGAGTTAATTACGGGCTGAACTCGAAGAATGTAAGTATGTTCATGATGCGGTGGCGCATAAGTGAGAAAGACCAGGATTTTGGGATGCAATACTACAGCTTAGGTTGTAAAGTCTAGTTGGTGATAACAACAGGATGGTCTTATAGGCTTTGTGTATGATTTTGGTGAGGGAGCATGGAAGAAGTGAGAACTTGATATGTTTGTGAGTTGGGTTGTGCAGCCCTTTGAGGCAGACATATTCTAAAATAAGGTTGTAATAGAATGATAACGAATCAAGTAAAATAACAAGTTTAAATGATTGAAATTGTAGTGAAATCGGGCTGAAGCACACCATGCTGAAAGATAGAGCCCGGCTGCCGTAAAGAGTGTCCATGCTGGAGGTTGGAGGGATAAATTCTGCATTCAAATTCAAGCAGCTAGGTTGCCCAAGCTTAACACAGGCAAATAGTAATACAAGCAGGAAACCAATAATAAAAGTCCCCAAACAGATAAACAAAAGAGCGTAAAGATACAATACTTGGTCCCTGCTCTGTGGGAGTAGACGAAAGATCAAAAAGAGGAAGGATTGACCACTACCTAGCAAGGATTTTTAAAGGACGCTGAAACAAAAAGCAGGGGAGTGGCTTTAAGCCCTCGAGGGAAGTATTTACTAAAGTATGTACAATAGGTTTTAAATGCTCCACCTAAAAATGAGCTACTCTTGATATCAAGATGTAATGAAGTAAAACACTAATGACCAATATCAGCATCTACCTTGCACACTGTCCCGTAATCACAGTGGCTTTGCCTTGGGCATGGAAGCCTCTTGGCCTTGTCTGGAGAATCACTGTCACTCAACTTGTGAACTAGTTGGAAATGTGGAACCTGTAGAGACTGTTTTTAATCACAGCCATTCATTTTGCCAAAGTGTGTGCCCTTGGGCATTACTTTTTGAACTTTATTTCACTGTCCCTTTTTTGGTAAGATTGTGTTTAGAATCAGTGTAAAAGGTGCCGGTAACAGTGTGGTAAAAAATGGACTGCATGTTACATCTGGGAAGAGAAAAGTGCCCAGTCTCATTCTATATTGCAATATGGTGGTACATGTATAGCTTTTCAGCAAGTAGCAGTGTGCTAGTCTCGGGTCTACAACTTTAACAAACTGTTGAATGCTTGACAGATCATACTCTCCCTTTGCCTCTGCCATGGATCTATCAATATGTCAATGCTTTGAAACGATCTTAATGGAAGAAATAAACACCAAGCGAATACTCGCAGGGCAGGTCTCCTTCACAGTTGTTGCTAACACATCCAGGACTGTTTATAGACTGGTGGATACAATTAGCTTGAAGTAACGGACCCGGGTAGTACGTTTTTCGTACAGGCGGGAAAGGAACCCAATAATGGCCCTAGTGGCACCCATCTCTGATAAAGTTGACCACGACAAATGGTGATCAACTAAATCAAATGCGCTGCTTAGATCAGCAAAACAAAGGTAAAGGGATTCTGATTTTGCCCTAGTACATTTCCCAATAATCAATACTAGATTAGTACATTGTTCGATAGCCCCTAAACGTTTCCATACCCATATTGGACAGGTGACAGAACAGAATATTCAGTCGCCCATTCCTCCAATCTTTCAAGGAGAACCCTACTCATTACTTTTATAGATGTATCTGAGTGATATTGGACGGTAATTTCTAGGGTCTTCTTTATTCTCCTTTTTGAATATAGGTATAATTATCGATTCGTACCATGTCTTGGGAATTATATCAGTAGCAGCTGTGTTAAAAACCCTAGTTAGAATGGGTCCCCCTAGACCAGGCGCTGTTTTGAAGACATCAACCGGGACACCATCCTGCCCTGGGGCCCTTCCCCTGCACTAGTATTAATAGCTTGAATCACTTCTTCGTTTGTAATGTTTAGGGAGAGGTTAATCCACTGGCCGGGTGTTCATCCTGCCCTGTATCCGGCTCCCTATTACTTAGAAAAATTTTGGAAAAATGTTCCACCCATTTATCTGCTGGTACAAAAGAACACGTTTCTGGGACACTATCGTTCTTCAGAAATGGGGCAGTTACCGTCTCCCAGAAAAGTTTATTGTTACTAGTTTTAGCAGCAATGGCCAGATTTTCCCATGCCTCTTCCTTAAGAATCCTTTTACGGTATGTTATAGCAGTTTTATATTCGAACCTTAAAGATTGAATAATAGATAGGTCACGTGGGGATTGGGACTGGGCACATTTAAACACTTAAGTGCTTTGGTGCAGGCGCCATCAAACCACCCCTTCTTATTACCAAATGGCCCAGGGATCTTTGTTAAAATGGAGTTGATCGATTTAGTAATGTTAAAAAAGTTCTCAATTAATACCAATGGGGTAATTTCCTCCTGGAGGCAATATGTTATTTCGGTTTTATTAGCAATTACAATTTTCTTCATTGTTAGTATGGGGTCAATACCAGTCCATTTAATGGTAACCCCATTAGTTCCAACTAGTTTTATATGTGTGATTGAGTGAAGGACATCCATCCTCTTCCCCCAAAGCAGGAAGGGTAGTCTTAAGAGGTTATGATCACTAAGCACGGAGGGAACCACAGTGAGATTGCCCCACAAATGGCTTACATGAGCGGAAACCAGGACATGATCAATTATAGAGCAAGAGTTTCTACCTATCAAGGTTGGATCGGGGGTCTCATTTACACCCCCAGCTCCTCTAAGGAGGACAAGATCATATTTACACCATCATCAGGTTAAGTGCTTCCCCATAGGTCGTGTGGCAGAAATGATCAGATTCCTCCTCTATATTTATAAGGCCACATGGCTTAGTATTAGGTGCTCCACAGGCCTGTAGGTTGAAATCCCCTGCCCAGATAATGGCGTACTCAACATTAATCCCAGATAAAAATGTTTCCAGGCCCTGATCAATTTATATTATCGCACTATCGCGTGAACTATCAAAAACATTATTGTAAAAATTTACAATTATCAGATCTTTCTTCCCCTTTTTGCTTAGCCATAGAAATTGCGCATATGGGCCTATGGTTAAAACTTTTCTGACAGTGGCAATTTTATTTGAAAGAAGAATTTGCAGGCCCCCCTTTGCCCGTCCAGAATGTGATCTAGTAGCTACTACAAAATGTGATGAATATCCTTCAACATGGACGAGGCTAGTAGACCAAGTCTCCTGAAGACATATAACATCGTTACTATGAATGAACTTGGCCCAAGCAGGTATAAGAACCTTACCAGCAAGCCCATACACATTCCAGGTTGCAAATACAAGCCTGCCATTGTTGTAATGCTCAACACGATGATTTACTGGGTAGTTTACGGAGTCATTACTAATTCCCTCATTGTCAGATAAATCATAATTGTCTGCTGCTAAGGGTGAAAACAGGGTGCTTTCAGTTACAGTTTGCGACCCATTAATTCTATTATCCGATGTATTCACATCCCTAGCAAGTAGTATGTCATTCAATTTTCCCAGGCAGCTATGGTTGGGGTCATCAGGATGGCTAGCCCTAATGCTAGGGGCGTAGTTAATAGATTCCCCGGCTCCAGGAGTCATGGTTTTGTTACCTACACAACAAAGGGTAGATCGAGTTGGCCCTTGTTGCACTACAGAGGTCAACATGGGGGAGAGTCAATCAATGTTCTCTAGATCTTGTAAAATATCAAATCTGTTATACATTGGCAACCTGCATCAATCTTGTGTACTAAAATTAGTACTAGGGTTAGTAGATCTCTGCTTTATAAAGTAGTTAGAATTATTAGTTGGGGGTAAAAAAAGCCAAGGGGCAATACATTTATACCATTTCTATTTACAAGATCGCTGCAGAGTCTCCATAGAACCTCCTGTACCAACCTCCACGACCTAAAGGTAAGTACAATACAATCACCTGGGAATTTTTTCTCCATTTTCCCCACCCAGCCAACTCGTCTTACCATTTTAAACTTGTCAAAAGGAACCCATGAGAGCCCAGTTTTTGTCCCCAACCAGGAAAGGGACTTATTTCTCAGACCCTCCCATGTTTCCTTGATCATAGGAGTTAGACGTGGGGCATTTACTAGTACGATGGTATATGGGGTAGCTTCTGGGGACAGATTTAATCTGTCCTCCTCCATTACCAAGTGGGGCACACGTGGGATAAGCGGGGGTCGAGGCTGGAATTGTGTCTCAGTTAAATTAAGGAGACCCAGAGTCCCTGTATAGGAAACGTTATTGGCTCCCTTATGGCCTTCTAGTGGTTCATGTGCCATATGCATGTCTGTAATTTGCATAGGAGGAGTCATCTTTCCAATTTCCCGCACAAGGTTTAGAGGATTATGTGAGGGTTTTATTGTGGAGTTAGTTGAAGTTATTCCCCGTCCCATCCTTAGGGTATCCTCAATGACACTAAGCTTGGTCATCAATTTGTCTAGAGCAGCCAAAATAAGACGATTACTAGGAACATCAGGTACAGCTGGTGTATCTAGACCCGCACCTGCCCCTTCCCCAATGAGTTGCAAACCCTTATGTTTGTCCGACAAAATAGACCTGGTAGACAGTACTGCGTCCGTATGATCTAGATGGCCCTGAAACAGAGCAACGCTATTGTCTATTAGTTCTTTAATGCACCTAAGGGCCCAGTCATCAGCATAGTCCCCAGGAGTGTTAGAATCTGCGTCCACAGGTGTGTACATTGGGGAAACGGGGGGTGTGACTTCTGTTTGCGTGCCAATGGAACATGTTTGAGTCACTCCCCCATTAGCACGCCTCCTCTGTTGCTTAGCTTTTTGAATACAAACACCACCCTTGCGCTTCCCTGGAACCTCCTTTTTTTGTCTATATGTTGAGGTTTAGTTGCTCAGTTCCTAGTAGGTCTGCCAGGGCCTTGAGGAGTAGCTGCAAGAGTAGTTTCTACTACTGGTAGGTTGCATGGATAAGACTCTGCTTGTGCAATAATTGGCGATCTAGTAACTCCAGTATCTCCAGAAGAAATATGGCCCAGAGAGAGACGCCTCTGCAAAGTCACAGGATCAAGAGAGAGGCGCCTCTCAGTCAATGCGATTTCGTGGTTAAGCATAGATTCAGCCCTAACAATGAAGTCATCCAGGGTCCCCGCTACATCCTTGCGCTTACTCATAGTGGGATACTAATGATAACAAGGTACAAAGTATGAAGATACAAGGGAATAATTGTGGCACAGACAAGTCTCCGAGTAACAAAATATATGTTATGGCCACAGTACCTGGGGACAGACGATGATTCGACAAGACCCCCGTCTTACTGTTGTTAGGGGGGTAGCCCAGCCCGGCCTCTTCTGGGCGATGATGGGCAAGGACGGGCCCGCCCTTGGCCCGGGCGCGTCCCGCAAATGGGTGCCGCGGCTTGATTATATGCGCCTCCGGGTGCGCCAAACACAGAACGCCGTCAGCACCTCCTGGCGCGGGCAAAGCAGGCTGGATCTTCGCGTTCCCCCTGAGCGCCGTAATGAGGGTGTTGAAAAGCGTCTCCCGCAAAGCGGGTGCCGCGACTGGATTATATGCGCCTCCGGGCGTGCCGAACACAGAACGCCGTCAGCGCCTCCTGGCGCGGGCAAAGCAGGCTGGATCTTCGAGTCCCCCCTGAGCGCGGTAATGAGGGTGTTGAAAAGCGTCTCCCCGGATGAATCAAAGTGAAAGCATATGAATCTCTACACAAGAACATGTACAGGATATCAACAGATCTAACAAATGCACAGGTATTGACTCAGAAAACCTGCCTGCACAGAGCCCTAATGCATAGTGGCCCACGATCAGTGTTATTCCATCGTCCACCTTTCATCACCAATTTATTTATTTTTGTTTTATTTACAAACTTCAGCGTAACACTTTGAGAGAGGTTTATATAGTATCTTTGGTGGTGCATAGGTTAAGGAAATTTTTGATTAAATACATGTGTAGTCAACTTAATTGGTTATGGTAAATTACATCAATATCTGTATATGATTGGCAAGAACAACCTGTAATACGAGGACACTAGTCTAGCTAAGTCTCTTTCTAGGATATATATGTGTGTGTGTGTATATATATATATCTCTTTCTTCACCTGGTATCGCTGTTACACCATTCAAATGACGATCGCATACCCTAGTTCGGTGCAATATTTGATTTATTTGTAATAAGCGCCCTGCACCACCGCCATGATGCGTTTCGGGCAGCAAGGTGCCCTTGATCACATGACGCGCATGTGGAGTGCTTCCCCAAATTTAAAGTGACAGTGCATATGCATGGTTTCTCACGTCATAAGACATAGATATAGAAAGCACCTGCAATCTTTTTTACAAATAAGAAAGAGAACAAGTTTACAATTCTTTAAATAATGCTCAATAAAATAGACGGCAATAAATAAATGTTATCAGACATTCTATAGTATTAAAAGCAGTATATGTGGTAAAAACATTCAAAACAAATGTAATATGTTTCAAACATTTAAAACCTCAACCCATAACACAAACCATACAAAATTTCATTTTATGTCTGGTTCATAAATATGTGCAAAATAGCAAACGGGCGAGGTAAACAAAGTATTGACTCTTAATAATATTGCCCAAGTGGGTCATAATTGCAAGTGTTTTCATAATTTAAATTTGCCTAAAGGGCATGAGCAAAAAACGGTGTCGATGAACCCCTGTTAGTAGTCACAGCCGTGACATACTAAAGTGCAAATGTGTGAAAGAGTGGGAAGATATAAAAGAAATTATCAGGGAGGCAGCAGCTAAATGGATTTAAGATCTTATTTAAAATCTCATTTAAAGGAATTAAATACAATCACAGACATGTAAAAAAAAATCCTTGCTCGAATTTAAGCCTTGGGGTATTTTGCTATCCAGTTCTAAAATGTATTGTGTTTCCAGTTTACGAAACAATGCTTCCCGGTTGCCTCCTCGCTTTTGAGGAAGAATGGTATCTATGACAAAGTATTTTAAATTGTCCAACTTACTGTCATGATATTCTTTAAAATGTCTGGCTACCGGGTAAGTAACATCAATATTGATAATTGCTCTCAGGTGCTGGAGTACTCGTTTATGTACCTGCAATTTCGTACTCCCTACATATTGCAGGTTACACGAGCACTCCTGCACATAAACTGCATATTCTGTTCTACAGTTCAGACTTTTAGTGATTGGTACTGAATTGGGTTTAAAAGGTGTAATATAGTTCGTGTGTATATATATATATATATATATATATATATATATTGTGCATGTCTCACTGGTGAAATGCTGAAGAATATGCTAATAAATGCACAATAAAAAGACTGTCACGGTGTGTAAACAGGCGAGTTATGTGTGTGTGTCACAGTTGAATTGATGCACCACACGTACCTGCTAAGGAACATGGACTGTTGCCAGTAATCCGAACGTCGTTTTATGTGTGTCTTTCACAGTGTGTAAACAGGCGAAATGGGTATGGCTTGAATCGCACGTCACAACGTTTGCCACCAGCACGTCAGAACGTCACAACATGCAACCGGAATTTAGAATGCATCTCCTTGCTGAGTGCATCAATTAAAATAGAGCTTGCATTCGGAAATTAACAGCGCATATAGAATACTGTAATGCTCACGCTAGCAAAAGTAAACAGCAGGTGCATCAATCGAAAGATTGAACTGCTGTTCCCCAAATATACAGCGGTGCTGCAGCCAAACTCCCAGAAAGAAACAGAAAATCTCAAGTGTCCATATATACGATTGGCTAGTCAGGAGCACTGAAGTGTGCAAAGTTTCAAAATTTGCTATTGCAAATTATAGTGAATAGTGTTGCTTGCAATTATGGTAATGTCGCTGGGTTCCAGAATGTCCACACTCGCTCGTCGCCATAAAAATGTAGATCAAGGCAAGAAATAAGAGGTCTGGAAACACTGATGTCTTCAGTTAAAGATGTATTCTTGGAAAGGACACAGGACTGCTACCCTACACAGCAGCACAGCAAGTGACTGCTTACATGTCCACACTCTAGAATCCCCCCTCATGACAGATTGGTTCCACCAGAGAATAATATATACAGTAAGCATACTACAATTCCCATTATACACATGTGTAAGAGGCTTTCAAGGCACTTGGATTAAGCAACCAACCCCTCAAGTTCTTTCATTTCTCAAAACATTGCTTAACTCGTCTAATTTCTTTTTTGCCACCTTTTTAGAATGTAAAGAATTGATCGGCATGCCTATGCGTTGCACCACCTAGGGCATTCTGCTTTCAAGCCCAACAACATTTACAAACTAAGCATTCCCTATCTTTGTTTGAGGTGCATAGGTTTTCTCAGTATGCTTGTAGCCCAATTGTCTATGATAATTTGCTCAGGAAGCCAAGTGTCTTAGATCAGCATAGTTCCATGTAGGCAGCTTAAAGTCCAGGCACTCAAAAAGTAAGGACGTCTCTCTGAATGTAAGTATTGGTTTTGAGATGATTCAGGACCACTTTTCAAAATCTTTGGGCTTTATTTTGTGCCTAGGGTGCTTGTGATTTATTCCATAACCATAGTCTATGGTCCCTTAATGCCCTATCTTCTTCTGTCTACCTCATCAACATGCTCCTGGCAACCGCAGCATGCACAAGTAGTCTGGAACTTGCCCACTGTGATCTCACAATTGGCTCAAGGTCCTGAAGGCTGGTTAACCCACCTGAGGTGAACACTTCCACTGAGCTTTGTCCTGACACAGGGGTCGGTCCGTTCTTGTCATCCTCCTGAGGTCAGGCCCCCACCTCTCCAAGTAGAAAGCTGGCAAACAATTCTGAATGGCATTTGTCAGATGCCACTCCAGCCAACAGCAGTGCTTCCCTTTTTACGGGTAAGTGCCTTTGACTCCCTTTGCAGGTTACTGGTTTGTTGATGGCATAAAATAAGTCCAAACAATGGTCAGGCTTGTACACCCACGTGTCAATATATTGGTCGAAAAGTATTCACTTAATAGGTGCAGACTATTTAATCCTCCGGAGTATGGGGTATAAATTTAACCAAACATTGCGTTATCCCCAGCACGCGGGGAATGTCCCTAATCTGCACCCTGGTTCAAACTGATTAAATTATTCAAAAGTTAATCCAATTTAGCTCCAAGAAATTTCTTTAATTTCAATAACCTGCTTCATTTCAACTTTGAATACCCTTTCTAAATTTTTTGTTTTTATAACTCCTACGTGCCCAGTGGGCTATTTAGTCATCGGTGTCATGGTATGTAATAACATTAAAACCGTCTCCTCTAATGATACAACCCCGTTTGTACCTTAAGGGTAACTTTCAAATCATCCCGACGTGATAAACACAATTGTTTCAGAGTGTGACATGTCCTCAGGTTTCCCCGTACTTTCCTAATGCCTTTCCCATAAAACGTATGCAAAGTACACCCTCTCTTGGCAGACCAAAATGCGCACCATCACATTGAGAGTTGATTGCCTTTATCAAATTACAGATAAAATATTTTGTAAGTCCAATTACTGTATCAATGACAAAATTGGATTGTTCAGCATACAGTGCAGTCATTGGTGATTGGGATGTCGAGCATAAAGTTAGTGTTTCAGAGTAATTGTGTTTAAAAAAGCCACCTGTCGGTGCGTTCTTCTGCCCATTGTACTACTTGAGTGGTTGCAATTGAAGATTAGTTGTAGCTAAGGCTTCCTTGCCTTGCTTAAGGGTGAGTGACAACTAAGTTTTGCAGGGAACAATATTACTCACTTCTTCCGCTGTCATTTTGGGGACTACTAGAGAAAACAAGCACTGGCAAAGCCAGTAGGTCTTGCCTTACAGGAGCTGGTGGAGGTGGGTAAAGGGTGAAGAGGGGGGCAACTGGGGGTGGGTAACAGGACAGTCAAAAAAGTGATATGAACCTGCCAGCGCTAGGTGCTTCGTACGTTTTCTTTTTTCATTCTGAGAGTGGGAGAAGAAATTTGGAGGGAGTGTAGTGGGGCAGAAGAAATTAGGATGGGAGGGGGAAGAAGAACCAGGATGGAGACGTGTGGAGGGGAAAAGAACCATGATGAGGTTGATGGGGTGGGGGGGGGGGAGACAGGGTGGATGGAGAAAAAACAGGATGGGGCAGATGGGGTAATGTTCAAATAAAAACACTTTGAAGTGGCCAGCATGTTTTTTAAAAAAATAGTGTGTGAATCACAGCACGAGCAGCAGTGTAACACTAAAGTTAATCTGTGCATGGTGGTCCTGCGCCACCCAAAGATAAGGAAGTGATGCATGCCTAGTAGAAGGTGGCAAAGAAGAGTGACCACGCTACCAACGAATGGTAAGCAATGGGTGGGTTCCAAGCCCATTATAGAACACAAGAGTCTTGCAAGCAAGAGCGCATGCTCCAACACATGCTCATGCAGGCGGAACCTGAAAAGGGAACATGACTGACCCCTATTCATGCATTGGTGGGAAGACCACAGATGTCTGTTGGGCTCTGGAGCCATGACATTCACCTCACCATCAAATAGAAAGGTCTTGCTGATTCATTTCAATATGGGGGAGGGGGGAGCGGTTCAAGGAAAAAGTACAAATAAGACAGCCGGTCAATCATCCTGTTTTGAGGGGTCAGTAACGCACCCAGGTACCAGTTGTAAGGTCTGCTAATTGCTTTTTCTCTGGGGCCTGGATGTTTTCCTCAAATTCCTGGGTAAAAAAATGATTTCCCGCCAATATTCATCATTGTTCCTAGAGTTCTACCTATGGTCCAGTAGTCATTATGAAGGCCCTATAAATGTTAGATTCCTCATTCCACTCAATCTAATTAGCTCCTTTCTAATTTTTCATATTGCTTATCCAGCTTTTTGTATGTTGAAGTACAAACACTATGGATCTGTAGAGATTGCTGCTCAAAGCCAACAGATGGTGATGGTGGCTACCATTTTAGAGGTAACTGGCAATTTTGCTGTTAGCCAAAGGGGGTTAAGAAAAGCTGAACTGGCGTAGTAAAAATAAAATGCAACCCAATATGTAGGATTCTTAGCATCTGGGTTCCTCTGGTTGACAGCTTTTCTCTTTATTTATTTAAAGAGTTTTATATAGCGCGGACAAGACCTCAGGGTGTATCAGAGTGCTTCACAGAAAGGTAGTTGCATAGTTACAAGGGTACAAGTAATATAAACAACATTAGAACTGGAAGGACCGGAAAAGGACAACATCGGTCAAAACAGTAGAACATTCCAAAAGGGGGGAAGAGTAAGATAGCAAACCTTAGGGTGAGACTTAAGGACTGACCCAAGAATTCTTTCAGCATAACCCTTTGGTTTTCTTGAAAAGAGTGCAAGAGTTAATATCAAAGCTGAACTGGAGAGGACAGAACTGAATGACAATAACAATCATTGTAGTACACTCGAGACAAGGGTAATGCAGCGCCTTCTCAGGTGGGCTGTGGGACTAGCCCAGAAATGTTTTCATCAGAATCAGTTTGACTTCCCATTTGAAGGAAGCTGTGGAATTATTCCGTCTTAATTCCGGTGGTAAGGCGTTCCAAATTCTTGGTGTAATACCGGAGAATGCTTGATTGTATGTTTTCATTTTATGGAATTTCTGTGGTTTAAGTAGTAAGGTGCTGGGGCCTCTAGAGGATCTGGAGCCTCCTGAGAGCTCACGTTTTTGTGCAAGATATAGTGGGGTGTTGAAGTGTAGAGCTTTGTGAGTTATGCAGGCAATTTTTAGAAGTATCAGAGCTTCATACGGGAGCCAATTAAGAGCATTTAACTCAGGCAAGATGTGATGATAAAATTTGGAGCCTGTGATGAGCCTTGCAGCGGAATTGAGAGAGGCCTTGCATGGAGCCATCCTCGCTCTCGGAAGTCCACAGAGGGTTGCACTGCAATAATCCAGCTTAGAGATCACTAATTCTTGCACCGCAGTTTTGAGGTTGTTGTGGGGAAGGAACGGTTTTATTTTTCTTAGGATGCTTAAATGGAAGTTTGCTCCTTTGGTGAGAGAACTGATGTGATTCTGCATGTTCAGATGTCTGTCAAGTATTAATCCGAGTGAGCTCGTAGAGTAAATTATGTTTGGAGTGCAGTTGAGGGCTGTCAGTTGGTGCACCCATTGTGCAATGACTGGGGACTGTTGTCAGGGGCGATGGGGAGGAATTTAGTTTTGAGAGCATTGAATATCAGATGATTGTCAGCCAACTTTGCATTTCTTGAAGAACTGATTTGAGAGATATGATATCCTCTGGGGAGGAGATTTTCAAGTACAGTTGTGTACGATCGGCATACATGTGATAATGGATGTTGGACACTTTCAGTATTTCTGTTAGAGGTTCCATGAACGGGTTGAAGAGAGTGGGTGAGAGAGTGGACCCCTGAGGTAATCTCAGGGTGAGCGAACAGGGGTTGGAGAGGATCTGATTAACCTTCAGCTTTTGGGATCTATTGTGTAGAAAAGAAGACCAGTTAAGCACAATCCCGGATAACCCCATCCTGTGCTCCAGTACACTGATAAGAGTATCATTTTTGACTGTGTCAAACGCTGACGAAAGGTCAAGTAGGATCAAAAGGCACGATTCATTTTGGTTCAGCATACACAGTGCATTATCCACAATATGAATAAGAGCAGATTCCGTGCTATGACTGTAAGAAACACTCCAGTACAGGAAATAAGAGTACAGAGGAGATGTAGATTGGAGATGTGGTTTATTAAGAACAGACACATCTAGCAGGTTCATAAGTCATAACATGAATACTTCAACAACATTCTCTTCCACCTCCCAACCTACCACCACATTTTGAAACAATACAACCCTCGTAAGCGCGAGGCAGCCACGAGCTGTGACAGAAGATGACACACTTGTGTGTGCCACGCACCACAACACCCAACACACCTTCCCGCTTACAAAAAAAACAGACACAAGATTACTTCATGACAAAATCTTTAAATCTATCGGGAAGGCGATGGTCTCGCGCAATCCTGGAGGAAGAATTGTTATAATTGATAGGACATGAAATATGGTTCCCCAAGTAATTGTGTTGCCCAACATCTAAAAACACATTGCTGTCCGAATCATCTTGTCGGTTCATCATTCCTTTGAAAAGGGAAACTCTATTCAAATTCCATACACTTCCACCCTCAATTCTGACAGCATTCTTGAACACCTGAATAACTCTTTTGGGAACTGACCAAACGGGAAGACCTTTGGCAACCCCTTCTTTTTTCGTTATGCGTACCAAATCACCAATAGCAATACCACATTTGCTTACAGAACCCAATTTCTTTTCCATGGCTTGTTTCATTTCTTGTTTGTACGCTTCGACTCTCTCTCAAACTATTTTGTAATCCACTTTTGAAAAAGCATTGCTTTCACCAAGATTCTTCTTCAACCACCAGGGAATAAGTTTAGTACTGGGCTTGCGTCCTCTCAAAAGTTCGAAAGGACTAACTAAAGTGACGGAATTAGGAGAGGTCCTGTATGCCAATACCATGGATTGTAGGGTATTGCGCCAATTTAACCCCCCCCCCTTAATTGAGAGTTGAATAGCCTCTTTCACAACACGGTTGAAACGTTCAACCTGACGATTGACCTCGGGATGGAAAACAGCAATTTTCCTATGAGTAATTCCACATTTTTCCTAAACACTCCATTTCTTTACTAACAAATTGTGGCCCATTGTCTGTGACAATCTCTTGAGGGATACCTTCTCTACAAAAAGTCATCTAGAAACTCAATAACATTTTGTGAAGTAACTTCTTTAACCATCTTCACTTCCAGCCATTTGGAGTAGTAATCAATAAGAACGATCCCAAAAGCCTCATGCTTGGGTAAAACACTAAATGGACCAATAATGTCCAACCCAAGTTTCTGCCATGGACAAGAAGGAAAACCAGTGGGGTGGGGTTCAGGGCATAAAACAGCAGACATGTCAATAACTGAACACTTGGCGCACAAAGTGTTCAACACTCACATCAATGCCGGGCCACCAAAAGAACTCTCTGATGCGTCTCCTGGTAAAAGAAATCCCTAAATGCCCTTCATGGGCAATTCCAATCCTAGTATTTCTCAAGGAATGAGGAGGAATAACTTTGTCACCTCTCATGACCAAACCATTCTCAATGGCCAGCTCATCATGTACCTTAAAATAGCTCATCATATTGCCCAACAATTTCCTCTGTTCAGGCCAACCTTGTGAAATATAGTTCTTGACATTATTCAATTGCACATCTTTCTCCATTTCTAGAAGCCAAACTTCCTCACATAGACAAGATTGTTCACCATATACAAAATTGATATCACAAGCAGTGAATGCTACTTTGCACTCTTCCTCATGGATTTCTTGTGAACAACCAATGGGAACGGGTAATCTAGACATGCAATCAGCATGTATGTTTGCCTTTCCTTGTACATATTCAATCTGGTATTGAAAAGATTGCAACCTGGAAGCGAGACGTGCAGACATTGTTCGCCCCCCGCCTGGGGCCATCAAGAAAATAAGTGGCTTATGGTCAGTTTTAATGGTGACTTTTGTGCCCCATAAGAATGACCTGAAATGTTCTGCCCCCCCAAACACAGGCTAACAGTTCCTTTTCAATAACTGAGTAGTGTTTTTCTGCATCTCTTAACGCCCTGGAAGCATAAGCCACAATCCACTCTTTCCCATAATCTCTTTGTAAAAGGACACCACCTAAACCAGTGTTACTAGCGTCCACCATTATGATAAATGTTTTCCCACATACCAAAGGCTTTAAGCATGGAGCTTTCACAATGAATTCCTTTAAATTCTCAAAAGCTTTAGACATGTCATTGGTCCAAAGAAAATTTGCGTTTTTCTTGAGGAGGGGTCTAAAAGGGTCAACTTTGGAAGCAAAGTTGGGTATAAACTTAGCATAGAACTCAATCAACCCAAGAAAGGCCACCAACTGCTCCTTGGTAGCGGGAACATGAGCTTTTAAAATGCTTTCAATATGACTACGTTTTGGTCTGATGCCTATTCCACTAAACGTATGTCCTAAATATTCTACTTCCCTTGCCTTGATTTTGCATTTATCAAGGCGAAGGGTAAGCCCCTTTTTGGACAAAGCAGTCAGTACTTTTTCTAAGTTCAAATCGTGCTCCTCATCATTCATCCCATAAACCAGTATATTGTCTTGAAAGGCAATGGCATCAGATAAGCTCTCCAAAGTATCTCCCATTATCCTTTGGAACACTGAGGCGGCACTGGCAAGCCCAAAAGGCATACGGCGGTACCTAAAAAGACCATCAGGGGTAATAAAAGCAGTTAATTTCCACGATTCCTCAGCAAGGACAACCTGGTGGTACGCGCTAGCTAAATCGATGCATGAAAATACCTGCGCACCAGCCAAGGTTGAAACCATCTGATGAAGATTGGGTAAGGGAGGGGCATCTGCCCAGATGACATTGTTCAAACTGCGTAAGTCCACACATAACCTAAGCTCACCTGAAGATTTTTTTTTTTTTTTTTTTTTTTGGAAAACCTTTATTGACATTGCAAATAAAGACAAGTATGGGCCTACAACCCTCGGGGCCGGCCGCTAAGCAGTGAAATTAACAGCAAACAGATTTTAATCACATGTAGCACCTCGGGAAGCAGGTTTTCCATGCTAGTATTCTCTTGTCCACCGAATAGCCCAAGAGGGGAACCAGGATATAAAAGGTTTTCATTTTACAATAAGGGATAGAAGGATCAGGTGCCAATCAAGTTCTCAGCAGCGAAAAAAGGCAGGCAGAATAATGAACGTCAACAATAAATGGCAAGCTATCAAGTCAATGGCGCAGAAACAGAAAGTTCCGGATGTGGAGGAATATCACGAGCCGTTTGCGCCTGCAGTCTCCTGCCCTAGGACCCAGAAAACCCCACTGAAATGAGGCACAAATGAAAAACAATGATTGGCCACGAAGGACACCTACCGCACTGACCCCAGAAAAAGACAAAGAAGAATAAGAAAAGAAAAAGGAGGCCATAGAAACAAAGTAAAGGACTAAAGAAGCCCCTCCCCCACCCCCCCACCCTGCACCTCTGCAGATGACTACGGCCCCCCCCCCCCCCCCCGCAGCGTGCCTGTCGCCCCAGAACCAGACCCGAAATATAGAAGAAACAGAGAAAAAGGGGAAAGAGAGGAAACCCCCCCCCTAACAGAAAAGGGGAGAGAGTAATAATAAACTGGAGGAGGGCCTTCAACCATGCCCCCGGCTTCTCCCTCCCGCACAATATATTCCTCCCCAGCGCAAACAGTAAACAGCAAAAATTCGGCCATATCTAAGAGAAATGGGGAGCATTATGCACTGGCTACACTATTAGTTACGTCGTGAAAGCACACAACCCCCCAGCCCGCCCGCCTATTAATTGACCACCTCGGAAGGATCAGCCTTATCCTTGGCCACTCTTTGCGAATCCACCAGTGCATACCCATCGACCCACCATCATGTCCAAAGTTACAAGGAAGAGGAGCGTCCAGAGAAGACTAGGAAGGGACACACACATGTGGGGAGGACGTTTCGAAACATCAGCACAGTCATCGTCATGGAAGATCACCTTTCCCAGTACTGCCCCAGGGCCCGTGCCGCACACAAGGTCCAGGAAGGAGAAATCGGCCAGAGCAGGCGATCGTTGCGTAAAGATTGCCTGGGTCGCCGGAGGCCGCGCATGGGACAAAGTCACCACCGTCTGCTCAAGTCCAAAACCTCCGGAACAGACCGACCCCACAGCCAGCCGACCACACGCTGCCACAGTGTCCAAAGTTTCCATCCGTCCCTTATTCACAGAGGCGGTCACGGTACTTTCCTCCTGTGGAAGGTGAGACAGAGCCTTATGTACCTGGGGACAGGCAGACCGCAACTTTTCCGACGCTGACGCAATACCATCCAGCTTCCTCCCCAATACCCGGGCGCCGTGGACCAGGGTGGAATGAAGGGCTCCGAGAGCATCTAGAAGGTCACCGTACCCCAGCACGGTCCCCCGCGCTCGCTCCGCCACGCTCCTTTGCGCCACACACTCCCAATCTTGCTGAGACCCAGTGTACAGGATAACAGAGTCCATCCCATCAAGATGGCCGCAGGGCAGGGCCATCCCAGATGGGGACCGGGTCTCAGGCACGGGCGCAGCAAGTTCCATATCCCTGCAAACAAAGGTCCGGAGGCAGGCAAAATGTGTATACAGTGTGCGGCCACAGGTAACAGTCGTTCTCCCCCTGGGCCAGTGTCCGCGAAAACCGGGAGCAGCCCGCGCAAATCGGGACGAGCCACAGGCCGCGTCCGATCAGTTCACTGGCGAGGGTCCAGGCGATCGCCGATAAACCCCTGGAATCGTCACCCCGGGTATGCACCCGTCACGCTACTCTCGGTGATAGGAGCGACCACTGCGAGATTCAGGCCAATATTCGCGCCGCTTCGGTAGTCCGACTCCACCTGGTCACCAATGGCCGCTGTTGTTGAACTGCCGCCCGGCCATGTTGTCCACCCGAGGTCCCGGTTCCAGGGCTGCACAGGCCGCAGACTTCAAATGAGCATTTCTCGGGCGGTACCGCCGCTGGAAGCTTCAGGATCACACGATCGGTTGCCGCTCTCGATCACCAACACGGGCATGTAGCACAGGCTGAGGATCACATGCAGGATATCTGTGCGGGATGTGGAGGTTCACGGAGCCGGGAGCCTACGCTGCCGTCCCGGTCGCCATCTTGGTTTCCCTCCTCACCTGAAGATTTAATTGAAATAACAATGGGAGAAACCCATGGGGAAGACTCAATGGGCTCTATAATGTCCTTTTGGCACAGATCCTTAAGCATGTCTTTTAACTTGTTCCTGTAAGTAAGAGGAACATTTCTCACTTTGTGGTGTACAGGTACAGCGTTGTTGTGTATTTTGATGATGTATTCAAAACCCTGGTATTTCCCTAACTTCCCACTGAAGACACTAGGGAAAAGTCCCATTTGTTTATCAATAAGCCCTGTGTTGCCTTTGTGGATATTCTTATAGGGACCAACCGAATAAACTGGAGGGTCAGCCCTGGGATCCATCTTGATTCCTAATTGTTCCTGGTGGGACGACCCCAGAAGTGACTGCCCTCATCTTGCTACATAAATCTTGCCAAACGTGTGACGTCCTGAGAATACTAAGTTTGGCCAGAAGAAACCAACTAAGTCGATTTTGTGTCCCGTGTAAGCACCCGGTGAGACGTCAGGAGGAGAAAGAACCATATTGGGCCACTTGTCAAGAATAATGTCCAAGGCAATAATGGTGTACTAAGCACTTGAATCTACCAGGAATCTCAAATCAATATCATTGACCGTAATAAAACATGATGGTAATTTTGTAAAGTCTTCGCTCCCACAAACATAAATAACAGTATTGACATCATTTTCACTAGAAGTGTCATAATCATCTATTTCTTGAAAATAATTCACTCTTCTGGGAATAGATTTACAAACTTCCCCAAAATGACCCTTATTGCATTTGGGACACATTTTCTCAATGGCAGGACACGTTTTGGAATTAGCCAAATGTGCGTTGCTTCCACATCTGTAGCAAAATAACTGAAATTTTTTTTCCCACTCTTTATATTCCTGAATTTACTTTCAACTCTCGTAGAATTTTCATTTCTGTGTGGAACCGATTTTTTGTGTTTATCAACTTCCTTAGGAATATTAATTGCATCTCCTTTATAGTTTCCCCTAATTACTCTAACAAACTTTTCAGAATGTTCTATGGATTTGGCTATGTCGATACCAGCACTCAGACATGTCCTAAGTAGTCCTTAGCCTTTCTTGTACTTTTTTGTTATTTGTCCTCATAAGAATTTGATCTTTAAGAACTTTTTCATATATGTGCTCAAAATCACACGTGACAGCAAGAGATCTGAGAGACGAAACAAAATCTTCAATGGACTCGTCGACTCGTTGTTTCCATGAATAAAATATAAACCTTTCCATTACAACATTTTTCTTTTTACCGTAACGTATGTTGAGTTGTAAGGAGGCATAGTCATAGACATTTAGATTGCCAGGATTAGATCAAGCAGGTAAGGTTTTAAATTATTTTAGTCCAATTCCTCCTAGACAATGCTTCAATAAGGCAAGTTTCCTATCGTGATCGCCTTCTCCACCTTCCAATACATCGACACAGGCTAAAAAACAGGTTCCCATACCTCACAGTCCATGGAAGGTTCACCAGCAGAAGATAGAAAAGGAGAAGGAGGAACAATGCCTGACATAGTTCCCAAAAAATAATAATAATAAATAAAGGACAACCTTGTGGTGATCAATAATGTACTGTAAATTGTATTATGAGAAATACACAACTGAGAGTAAAAATGAGGAAATAACTATGAAGGAAATAGTACCTTTAATGACACGCGATGTGCGTATCACAAATAAAATCCTTAAGATATAATAGTATCTTTGACACACAGTGTGTTTGTCACTGACAAAAGGCGTAGTAATAATGTTGCTTCAGATCGGAATTGCGATCGGGGTCACTTGCAATGTAAATTTCAAAGACTGCAACAAATTCAAGATGGAGGCACGCACGCAGGTTCAAAAACATGACCTCACGTACAATGAGACATGCATGGGTGCGCACAGCGTGGAAGTCGAGATTCCGGTTGCCAAGAAGCAGGTTGCGGAGGTTGGGAAGCAGATGCTGTTGCCAGGATGCAGACTCGCGGTGAGTAGAGCGAGGCTGAACTTGAAAAATGCTCCCACAAACTGTCTCGGGCACATGAAGCAGAAACAATCCGGGAAAATGGAGAAAAATTAAACCAGCTCACCGGAACGTAGAACAGACGTGCGTGGTCCAATGCAATTGGATTTTAAAATTGCCGGAATGGTAAGTGCAATCCGAGGACAAGAAAGATTTCTTGAAGATCCTCACAAAATATTCTGTAATCCAGTAAATGTAGAAAAGGCGGTAGTTAAGTTCCCGCTTGTCGCCAGTGTAAGAAACACTCCGGTACAGGAAATAAGAGTACAGAGGCGATGTAGATCGGAGACGTGGTTTATTAAGAACAGACCCGTCTAGCAGGTTCAGAAGTCCTAACATGAATATTTCAGCAACATTCTCTTCCACCTCCCAACCTTCCACCACATTTTGAAACAATACAACCCTCGTAAGCGCGAGGCAGCCACGAGCTGTGACAGAAGATGGCACGCTCGTGTCTGCCACGCACCACAACACCCGACAATGACCTTGCCTGAAGCCAGATTGGAATTTTTCAAGAAGTTGGAATTGTTCAATATGTCTACAAAGTTGGGTGTGAACGCATTGGATGTTAAATATATCACTAACTGTAGCAGCTGCCTTTCGCCATTGAAAGCCATAATCCCCAATTTGTTCCTGTCCAGGACTTTTCTTAGTCTCGCTTTGTGTCTATGATTTAGCTCATGACTCGAAGCATGCATCGTTACTGACACACTTTGGTTTTTGGAGGCTTGGTTCACTTCTTTGTGATCCCATCACATTTGGAGTTTCTCTTTGGTGAATCCTCAAGTTTTGAAGCTTGGTCTGTCAAATCCATAGGTTGTCATTACTTGTGTGACTTGTCACACACCTTGTATGATCTGTAAGAGCCCACCCATGTTGGTTTACAGGTCCTGGAATGCCAGTTTTATTTCAAGTGCTGGTTTGTGGCTTTTTATCTGCTGCCTGTGTTATCTGAAGGATGAGTACTTGCTTTCTCCTTTAATTATCTTTTCCTAGAAAATTGGACAGAATCTGGCTCAACTTTGAATAAAATATGTATTTTGTTGTCTGTTTGTTAATATTTTGAACTACCCAGTATGTCACCACCAAGTTAGGGCATTCAGAAACTCCCCATAGGAGCTGCTTGGATCTAGTTGCCCCTGGTAGCATTTGGCATGCTGTGAGTGCATGTGTGCTCATTGCTCTATCGCCCTGCTTTGTCTCATGCTTTTTTCACTGCTAGCAATCTTCTGCTTCCTGAATTATGTTCCTGTAAACCTCTGGTGGTGGTGTTGTGTACTGGGGTAAGGCGTAGAATACGCGTTCTAGGGGTTGGCACTTTAAGAGCCTGTGGTAGTTGAGTGGGGGGTAAACGTGGTGAGGATAGGCTGGAGAGTTGAAGAGGTATACAAGGGTATATTGGGGTACAGCAGTAGTGGAGGTAGTGAGTGGCTTAGGAGTTGCCTGTATGAATTGGACTGTGAAGGTATTGGGTGGTGAGCACTATGCTCATTTGGATTGGGTAAAAGCAATTTGGGCAGGGAATATAGTCTTCATTGCATGTTATCTCAACTTCATGGATTTGTGAGATGCGTTCTCCTAATGCGAGCTTGCGATTGAGCACCCAGTGATTGTAATTTCTGCAGGACGTTTCCCTGAAGTAGTAGGCCGGGTCAAAACTAAATTCTTGCTGTTACCTTGGAGAAAGATGTATATTGAGATTTTATTTGGGTGAGGACATATTGCTCACTTACTAGCACAAGGCATGTAGCCATACTCTGTGTTTTATATGTTCCCATGATGGTCTTGGAGGCGGGGAAGGGGTCATGCCTAGTGACCTCCAGTTAGACTTCTGGTGGATGTGTTATGTCTGTTGAAGACAACCAATGGATGGTGGGAGGCTGCTTGGTGATTTTGTTATGACAACTGACAATGCACCTTCTGTTTTACATGTATCCGGACAAAGTGCTTTTATTACAAGATCTAGGTTCTTTCAATTATAAAAGTCTTTTCCATTGTTGGGATTTGGGATGACCTTGACACATGTTTGCAGTCGGAAGGCTAATGATAATCCTTGTGATCTTTAATCCAAGCCTCAGCACCAATTTAGTGGCATATAATCTGTGTACTGAAAATAATCACATATTTTAATTCTGTTCCTTCGTCACTTTTTTAACCTTTTTTTTTTTTTTTAGGTGTGAATTGCTTGGCATACGATGAAGCAATTATGGCGCAGCAGGACCGCATTCAGCAGGAGGTAAGCAACATCACTCCCACAGACATTGGTGGAGTAGAATGTCATGTTTTAGGGAGAGTGATGTTGATGTAATGGTTTGTAGGCCAGGAATTTTATCAGGGATTAGCTAGTTTTTCTAGCTGAATTAGAATTTTCCCTTCCAATGTACTCTGCCCGGCTGTGCAAAATATTATATTTGATCTCAGCCCCCATTGTGTCTAAATACTCCTCTCCATGGTGAGTCATTCTGAAGATTGGCAAATTCTTTATAATACCCTCCTAAAAAGGCAGAGTAACTGAGAATGCAGTTTTCCTACTCCTCTCCAAGCCATAGGGGTCACTTCGGCCCACAAAAATGCTTAGCTGGCCACAATAGACCTGGATCACTGCTTGAACAGATGGGTATGGGGATGAAGACCTGACTCCAGGGGCATTGATATCCTTGTGAACTTCAGTGTAAGATTTTACATATTTATCTACCTACCATGGTGAACTTCAGGTAGGGAAAGTTTGAAGATCAGGGAGTTTTTTGAGAGGCTGCTGCGCTGCCATTTGCATCCATCTGAGCTCGATTTACCGATTGTGTTAGAGTTGTCGCACCTACCCATATAGAAGCAAATTTCAAAAAGATTACAAGATTGCAGAGCTTACAAAATGTACTTATTGACCAAGTCCATGTGCAGCGTTTGTCCCTGAGTTAACTACAAGAATGGCCCTCAAGCTCTGTTGTTTTCAATGAGTAGTGTCCTCCCACACTCACTTAAGTGTTCTGTTTGTGTACGGATTCCACCACCACTGTTGCCTTGGTTGTGAGTAGGGATCTCCCTGCCCCTCACCCTTTGTTTTATTGGGAAACCAGCCCGTCTAAGGCACCATCCTTTCTGCAAGAAGTGAAACCTTAAAATAATTATCACCATGCTAAGTACTCCTAACTAGAAGGAGCTGCTAAGCCAAAAGATGGGCTCTCCTTAAATTGCAGACACTGAATCTAGGGCGGGATCGGGACAAGCAGTATGCTAACTGGCAGGTGTAGCTGAGAGCCCCAACCATTTTATTGTCTCAGCAGCTCATGTCTGTTTTTCCTGAACCCCTTTTACAGCCTGACCTAATTTGGTTGGACAAAGATTTAAAGCAAACACTGTAGGACGTTTCCTTTTTCTGTGACTCACTAAACTTTTCTCTGCAGATAGCTGTTCAGAACCCGCTGGTTTCAGATCGGTTGGAGCTCTCCGTCCTGTACAAGGAGTATGCCAATGATGACTACGTGTACCAACAGAAGATCAAGGTGAGTGCTTCGCATTGCTCATTGGGTGGGCCAATGAGGAGTCAATCGGGACAAATTAGTAGGGCAATGGTCTTCAAAGCTCTTAATGCTGCTGTCCCTTACCAGCTTCCCTCCCATCATGTAAGAGAGATTCTTCTGGCCTCCCAGGGTAAAAAACCTATTTTTGCACAATTATTGTATATAATCGGGAGCTTTGAACATACAGAAAGTCAAATATTAGACTTCTTTTTGATTATTCCTTTTTAAAAATGCAATCAAATAGATAACCTATTGACATCCAGGTCTTCCTAAAAGTGTAAGACTAACCTCCGTGTTATCCATCATCAGAAATAGGGGTAGGGACTTTGAAGGTTACTTGGAGGCCCCCATTCCAACTTCTAATCCTACGCCTAGCGATATTAGTGACAAAAGACATTACTGATGGCCCTTTACAGAGTATTTCAATGCCATTCTGATTTATTTCATTAAAAACAAGCAATGTTTCAGCATGGTGTTTATCTTCCTCCTGGGAATATTAATTGATTCTCTTCGTCAACCTTCTCCACCCACCTCTACACATGATCTTTTAGGGCCGCCTGCCCCAGCCAGCCTATTCTTGTTGGCTGGTGTACTGAGAATGGTGGGTGATGCGGGTTAAGGTTTGTGCACCATAATTAGCGAGTTTCACTGTGTTGTAGGGTTTGTTTGTTAACCATGCCTAACTTTTATTTGTGTTTTTTCCCACTAAATGTCGTGGTTTTGTGATGTGCTGCATTCACCTGCTCTTTACTTATTGTGGGAAAGTGTCCCTTTTGACATGGTTAGCCCCCACTCTTTGCCGATATTTGATGTGGTTTCGAATGTAGTGCACAGGGTTCCTGCCAACCAGTTCCCCTGTGGCAGTCCATCTTCCCATAAAATGTTCCACAATTGGCCCATCAGGCCCTTGTAAGATCCTAGTAAATGGTACCTAGGGCATTGGGACTGAAGAGGGTGCCCTAGAAACCCCTCACCTAGGCCACACAGACTGCCACTGCAGCATGCATGGCCGGGTTCAGAAAAAACAACTAAGTCAACATGTTACACTGACTGTGTGCCATACAAACTAGGACTGCCTAAAGTATAGGTAAGTCATCCCTCTAGCAGGCATTAAACCCTAAGGCAGGATGCACTATAACACAGATGTGGGCATATATGCATGAGCAGCGATGTCCCTACAATATTTAAGTCCATTCATAGATATTGTAAGTGCCAGGAAAGTCATAGAAATTTCATGGGCTGGAAGCTCGACAACTCATTTCCCCAGCACCATGATGGCTTCTCTGAACCCAGGAGTGTTTGGTACCAAACTACTACTCTTATAAGCCCAGCCTGATGTAATTGTGGGATTTATTGAAACTTGTACTCAGAGGTGCCTCCTTAAAACCTACCAACCCTGGTGTGGACACAGACTGGCTTCAGGCAGCCTGCCATCACCAGCCATGTTTCTGGACCCCTAGGTCGAAAGCATCTGCTCTCTGGAGGGTGGCATAATTGAGGGTGTAGTCACCCCTGGTAAGGTACCCATTGGCCCTACCTAACACTCCCTTAAAATGCCCCTAAATTTAGTATTTAAGTGGCTCCCCATGACCCTTAAACTAGTTTCTGCCAACCCAAGAAGGAAAAGGACGAACACAACGCTGTGCAGAAGACTGAAGATACCTACTGACTTGGCCCCAGCCCTACCGGCCTGCCTGCAGCCCTTGAAGATCCTGCAGTAGCGGCGCCTGTTCTGCAGTCAGCGACCTCCACAACCCTGGGATGACTGCCTGCCTTTGAAAAAGACCAGAACTCCCGAGAACAGCGGCTCTGTCCACAAGAAATCCACTCAAAGGACTCTGGTGCCCTCCAGATCAGCGATCCCTGACCACTATGCACCAAACGCCTCCGGCCTTTATCGAGGTGGCCCATCGATACAGAAAAGGTTCCCCAGTGAACCTGAGTCCAAGTCCAGCAGACGTGGCTGACCCCTCCTGGACTCCTCGACGATGCCTGCAGTGTGAATCCAAAAGCTCCCCCCCGACCGTCTCTATTAAGAAAACCTGACTTCCAAAGACACCCCTGCATCCACAGTCCTTGGGCTTGAGGAGCTCGACCTATGGTGTCTCTACAACCTACAGAACCTCCACTTACCTCCTCTGTCGCTGATCTCCTTCGTGCAGCATACGGTACGACGCCTGCAGCCTGTTTGTCCAGCTTGGTTTTTCAATTGAAAAGCTTTGGGTGCCCAGTGCTGTATTTGCACCCTGCCGCCCCTGTGCTGCTGGTGGTGTATGTTTGGTGCTGCCTTGTGGCCCTTCCCTGTGCTTTCTCTAACCCCCAAAGCTTGGCCCCTACAACCGATTTACTTTGCTGCAAATAGCGTGGCTTCAAGCACCCCCAGTCTCTATTGAAACGCATTGGACCTATCTTCGGATTGGACCTCTGCACGCTGCTGCCCCTGTGCCACTGGTGGTGCAGACTTTGTGCTTACCTGAACCTTGCCCTCCGCTTACCTTAAACCACGAATACTGGAACTGTAAGTTGGGTACTTACCCTTGAAGCCGCAGTGTTGTTTTCCTCCATAGGTTAATATTGAACTGTTTGAAAATTGAACAGTGTTGACTTTTGAAAGACAAAAGTATTTCTCCTGAAAAACGTACTTACCTTTTTGCAAAGATCTTGGTCTTAAAATAAAACTCCCAACAAAGCGTATTTTTTGTAAAATTGGCGTGTCTCCTTTTTGAGTTGTCATTTATTGGTCATTATGTGCACAAAAATGTCTTATGCTCCACTGTGTTAGGCCTAAGGTTGCGCACCCACACTATCACAAATAGAGCACTTTCGGTTTGCATTGAGCCCTGTAGACTTCTGGGGGAATCTCTAGGCTATGTGCACGATATAACCACCTAGAGGTATACCATATACAGAGCCAGCTTCCAACACCTATTTTAAGGCCTTTGGCTTGTGATCAGCTGTCACTGTGCGAGGAGATTCCCGATGATGAAACATGCCACTGCTGGTGGGTGAGGGAAATCGTCCTCGAAAAGGAACTTCCCCTTGCAGCTAGGTTCTTTTCTCTAAGACCTAGGTGTTTTCATGGGTTAACCATTCGGAGTTGGAGTAAACACCTGCACGTCTATATATCTCCCCTGACCCTCTTTTGTTGGGATGACGTAGTAAGGGTTGTGCCAACATCCGCTAAGTATTTTATAGTCTACGTTCAACATTGACCGAGGCCTATACGCAGCTACATCTGTAGCAGGTGTCCACAGCTTGAACAGGGAGACAATAAGGACCTCCAGCAAAGTGAGTGTAACAACTTTGCTGTAAGTGGGGAGGCAAGGAAGTCAAGATAAGTGATCAAGATAAGTGGCATCGAACTCCACCGGGAGGCCATCCGTCCCCGGAACCTTCCCACGGGCCATTCGATGGAATTCAGCCTGGATTTTCCCTGAAGTATCCTCCCCTACCGACTCCTCCTCCTCCAGTGTCAGCTTCTCTGGCGGAAGATCGGTTAATCATTCATGGATGGTGTAGTTCCGTATCTTATCCCTAGCTGCGTACGGTCTGGAGTAAAATTCAGCTAAGGATTGGTATATCTCGCCTTGCATATATGTGCGGGCACCTTTCGACTTGACCCACACCAGAGTCAGCTAACCACATTGTGTGGGATTGGACAACCATGGCAGCAGGGGACCTGTTCTGTCAACTTCAGTGTGTGACCTAACCATATAGGCTTTGTATTCGAAACAGCAAAGGTGCTCCTTTGCCTCCAGCAGTACCTTATGTAGGTCGGGTGTCACCAGTCGTAGTTGCTAGAGATCTCTCTGGGGCTGCTCATGATCAACAATGACCCTCAGTAGGGTCCTCCGTACCCCTGCAGATTCCTGCCGGCATTGCTTCCAAATAACAATGTGGAAGGCTCCGCGAGTGGAGTAGAAGCAGAACTGGCGTTCTTATCAAAATAATGCTAAATCCCCCCCCAGATTGTCTTGGAAGATCCTCATAGTTTGCTACCTTCAGGCACCAACTGGGAATTAAGGTGCGTGTCCCACCCAATTTAAAGCCCACAACACGAGGTTGTGGTTGGATATAGTCCTGGACAAGTATTTAATGGACGTGATCATCCCAAGTATGTCAGGTGAGCATTAAAAGGTGTTGAGGCGCACATGGAGTGCATACATTGAGTGTAAGGAGTAGGCCCGGTCCTATGGGTGGCGATGTCGCCAACCATCCACCAGACAGCAGGGGCGTTGCCAAGAGGTAAATTTTCGGGCCAAGCAGATGGTTGGGGAGTAATGAAGTAGGGGAGGGGAGCGCGATCTAATTTGAAATGGGTGTACACCCCCTGACCCCTCCAACGCCTGCAGAGGGGAAGCCCCCTCTTTAGCGTTCAAGTGGGTTTTCTGCAACCGTGCTACATGCATGCTCCTCCGCTTCAGATATGTCAGCACCCTGCTAAAGTACATATTGATCCTATTCAGTGCTTAAAGGTTGCTCAGAGGTTTGTAGAATAGCATTTTTATTTGATTTTATGGAGTTTTAAATAGCGCAAACTTGACCCCAAGGTATCGGGTATCAGAGCTCTTTACATAGCACCAGTTGTGTTACATGAAGACACATTCATTTTTTTTTATTAGACACGGGGCAATTAAGTGATTTGCCCAGAATCACAGGATGTTCAGCGTCATTGCCAAGACTCAAACCCAGTTCCCCAGATTTGAGGTTGACCGCCCTAGCCGTTAGGCCAACTCCTTTCCCCAAATTAAGACCCCTTTTAGTCCAAGCTTTGTGAGTGGACTGATACTGGTCTCTGTGCTGTTGCTCTCACCTTTCATGGGGGCAGGAATTATGCTCTGCTCTAGGCAATGAAATGTAAGTTAATTTGGCCAATTTTATGAAATAACCTAAATTTAAAAATGTTCTTTTGCTCACTCCTCCATTCCTTTCTGTTTTTGGTTGCAGGACTTGCACAAAAAATACACACACATTCGAAAAACCCGACCTGATGGTAACTGCTTCTACCGGGCGTTTGGCTTCTCTCACCTGGAGTCGCTATTGGACGACAGCAAAGAGCTTGCACGGTATGTGTGTCTGCTGCGGTCAGGGGTTTGAAGAGGATTGAAGTGAGGCTGAATGTGTTTTTTATACATGGCAAACACAAGTACATCACTGACACCTGGCTTACAGTAGAAGTATGTTGCTGGTTTGACTATGGTGTTGGCTGAGGGCAGTGAGCTGACTTAAGGCGGTGGAAAGAGTGAGGCTACAGTTAACAGCTGCAAGAGGAGAGCTCATACATTGACTTTGTTCTAAACCCTACTCTGGCTCAAGTTTGAATGAATAGTTGGTATCAGTGAGAGGTCAACTGTCTAATAGAAAGTGTCTGCTCAATACAAAGAATATGCGTTAGGTTTAGAAGTGTAATACAAATATAGCAGGACTGTGTAAAAGACCAACACGAACCTCCTAGTATAGAGACTAAGGCCATGTATACCATCGGTAAGTGTTGGTAGGTTTCGGCTAGCTCACAGTAACACACCCAAGCAATAAACTGACCAGGGTAATAGATGTTGGCAACCTCAGAACATGACACTGATTCCTAAGGAAACCGTGGAAACTGATCTAACCCTTTCGTTTGGTCACTCTTGCATGGCCAAGGTAAACACAACAAAGATACGACAATGCATTTTCAAATATTTATTGAAAATATAGGATTCTTGCATAAAAAGCATGAGCTACAATTATTAGAAAGATGAGGCATGTTATTGTAATCAGCATTGTTAGAATGGTAAACAATATGAACAATTTTACCAAGGTAATTGTTGCTAATGTTTGCTTACTCCTATCTGTATCTAATACTATATTACAGAGAGCATAGCGGGAGAACCATTCTACCAGATCAATTGGTATAGCCTACCTTGATCTGGAGGTTAGGCTATCCCAAGGATGTCAGGAAGCAGGTCACAGTGCACTAGTTATCTTCCGAAGCAGGATGGAGGTCAGGGTCAGCAGGACTGCATCTGTCACAGTTTGCTGTGGTTCCGTGATAATCCCATCATAGAAATGGAGAAACTGGGCATTAATACAGTCTTCTAGTTTTGTTGGGGTAGGAAAGTAATAAGTTATTTCTGATGGAATCATTCTAGCACAACTTCCTTGCAGCGTTTTGTGCTCCAAATACAAGTACGGTAGAGGTTGTGGCCTGACGGCTAGGACAGTCCACCTCAAATCTGGGGAACCGGGTTTGAGTCTCGGCAATGACGCTCAACATCCTGTGATTCTGGGCAAACCACTTAATCTCTGCATGCCTAACTAAATGAAAGTGTCCTTGTGTAATGCATCTGGTGCTCATGTAAAGCACTCTGATACCTTTGGGTCAAGTTTGCGCCATATGAAACTCCTGGAAAAAAAAGTAAGAGGCTGTAGGGATTAACTCAAAATGAATAAAAGGCACTTTATAGAATCGACAACTACTTGCACTGTTTTCTTGGCAATTTTGTTTTAATATTCAGCAACAATTTATTATTTTCATGGTTTGAACTTAGAAGCAGGAGTAGCAACAATTCCACAATTACAATGATAGCTCAGCAACTCACCTAAACAAGTCATTAGCAATTTGAAAGATACCCCCTCCACACACACCACCAAAAATCAAACGTGAGGAAGTGAAGTATACTCTCATTAACTGTGCTACAATTATTCCTTGTATGCCTATTAAATAGTAAGTTCCAGCATACAAATTCCCACACCTCAAGTTGTCATTTGTAGGGCTCTTGGTGATCACATCACGCCCCCTGCTCAACAAATAGTCAACCAGTGGATCCCACTGGCTGTCGAATTTGTGGATCATTTTGAGAAGTGACCATGGCAACTTCTCCATGGCCTGCAGTGTTCAAAGCCTCCATGCCCTTTCCTGCATTGTTGGAAGACAGACTTCTACTTCAACATTAATAATTGTTTAGTAGCCAGTAACATGTTTGTTATAAGTCTCCTGTCCCCTTTTGTCATATGTGCAAGTTCCGCTGGGTGGATGCCCAGGATGAATACTGCCGGGTTTGGTCGTAGATGGTATTATATTAACCCACAAATACGACTAAGGATCTCTGTCCAGAATATCTTTAATTTCAGGCACGACTACCAGACTTGTATTGTATCACCCTCAGGCTCGCATCCTCTCCAGCACGGGCCATCTGCAGTGCTATACATTTGCTTTAATCGTGCTGGTGTCAATGCATCATTATCTTGTACATCAGCTCTATGTTTTGTACACTCTTAATCAAGGTGGGAACATCAGACCATATGTTCTTCCATTGTAAGCATGTTATAGAGAGCCCCAGGGCCTAGGCCCATTTTTCTCTTGTAGGACGAGTCTGTATTTGTCTCCACCTCTGTTTCTAGGCAGTTTTAATCGGATTATGGTGAATCCAGGTACATTTTCAGTTTATATAAGATGAGTTGGTTTCAGCAGCTTGCCTGTTACAGATTTCCCTGTGAAAGGCCTCAAATAATGGTCAACGTGACTACTCCATATCTGAAAGTCTACCTTATTAGGACGTGAAATACAATTAATGCATTGCTGCGTCGGTGTGCGAATTTCCAATTAAGATTGTTAGATGCTTAGGGTGGTTCTTTAGGAGCAAAACAGCGGGGAGCCTCTCAAAAATCCATTTAAAATCTACCTTTTTTGCCCAATTCTTAGGTCTTGGCCATATTCACTATTTAGTCATTGAATTTATGGGTGGTGTCCAACATTGATAGTTTAATGCTAAACTGACACCTGGAGCGGTGTCTAGCAGAACTAAATACTCTGTAGAGAGCAGAATTTTGATGTGTATCAAACCTGTTTGTGTGTGATAGTACCCTCCCATGGTCCAGAAGGAATTCGGCCAAAAGCAAGGGAGTCAAATCACACCCTTGCTGGAGTCCTTTTAAAACGACAGGCTTGTTGGCCAATTAGTCTTTTCCCACACATAGATCTTTGCTAATATACCCAAATGAAATGATTTTATTAACAATGTAAGGGCATAGGGAATCCTCAAGGATGCCAATTTGATCCACAAGCGACACTGACCCACTGAGTCGAGTGCTACCTTTTTAGTTGACTTCCACATGAGAAACCAGCATGTAGATCTTGTGATCTGTACCTAACCCTGGCTGAAATATGGCCTCCGGGGAGATCAAAGGTGGAACACAGCCTGAACCTTCCTCTTCCAGAATGAGTAGTAAGTACAGTGCTGCCCAGAACTCAGTAGGCCTCTTGATTAGAGTTCAGAATCCTATCTGGGCCACATTCTAATTTATAATGCCAATCAAGCTATTGGTCCACGATGCTATAACAATGCTGTAATTTGCTATGGTCTGTAGAAGAAAAACAAAGCAAGTGAGACTTCCACATTTACCAAGTAAATGTAGGTCAGGATAGGCCAATTGCAACCAAACACCTCAACGCAATTGACTGTTGCCAGACATCGGTGCCTCTGCAATAGACAGCTATGCAGCTCTTTAGCCGATTTTCTTTTTTCTGACAAAACTTTTATATTTTATACCTTGATTTATTCAGACTTGAACGATGCAATTATCACTGGCCAACAGAGAACTGCAGGCAACCCTTACTAATACAGCAGTCTGAATCAAAGGGGATATTATTCTTGCCCTTTGATTTTTCGTGGACTCCAAATGTAACAGTATTCAACAATATATATTTTGTCCAAGTCCTCAGCAATGGTGTCCGCTTCAGGAGAGCGATCTATAGAACACAACTTAAGCAACAGCCTGATCCCACTGAGTAATGTGATCTCTTTCCTATTTTATTCTTTTTTCTACAGATCATCCTTGCCAAACGTCTTTTGGATCTGAGCGCCGTTGAATTGGAGCATTATAGGATAGACTGAAGGTCTGACTCACAAGACCCTAAAGCAGGGGTCTCTAGTCATTTCTATAGTGAGAGCTACTGCTGCTCAATGAAAAGTCATCCTGAACTGCTAGCAGATTATATCACTGTAAAATAGTGAGCAAATATGTTAGCAATACACTATGATAACCCAAAGCAGGATTATCAGTAGTGACACCCAGGTGATTCAAGAGAGTATACTAACAGAAATGCCATGGAAAAGCTTATCAATCTCAAATGCTTCCACCTCACTAATTAAGTTTTAACAGCCAAAGCATCATGTGGCCCTCTGGCACAAAAGGCTCGATCATAGCAATAATTATCTCCAACTCAGTTTGAGTTATCGTTCAACTATCAATTTTAATAGTTTTTTTAAATTGAAACTTGTTGAGATTTATTAGGCCCGCTGAACAAAGTTCCTTAAATCCTGGTTGCAGCACTTTGTGTGGATCGGCGTCGAAGAAGCGCGTGCAGGCAGCCAAAGCATTGCGTCGGTTCCAAGAAGCAGCAAGGCTGCGGTGCCAGGCCCTGTTGCGTCATTGCTAAGGATTCCGTCAACGGGGCTTGCAATGCAAAGTCCAGCGTCAAGGATGCAGTGCGCAGTTGGGGCGATGCGCTGGTTCCGAGGAGCTGCGATGTGAACGGTCATCAAGGCTACCGTCGGCGAGATGCAAGGACCTTGGACGTGAATTTACAATGCCAATAGCTTAAACTCTTGTAAATGCAAGACCTATGGATTTGCAAACAAGCGCCCGCCATTATCCAGGCGGCTTTGAAAGTGAAAGCACACTGAATGCAAGGAACGCACGCCGTGCCTGCAGTAGAGCAAAACCCATTAAAGAAAATAGGGCTTACAGACAAATTAAAACATACTATGTCGCAACAGGAGTAAAAGGGGCAGTCGCCATGGGAGGTTTCAAATGAAGATAAAGCGTTACAAAGGAGGGACTAACAAGCCTATTAACGACTCAGAAGCCAGCATTTACAAAAGGCAACACACACCAATGAAAAATATTGGTGGAGAGTGGGTGGGGCTTCAGATCCCTAACTCAATACAGCATGGCTCACGGAGCAGCGCATGCGCTGCCCAGGCTCAACCTAAAAAGTAAGGTTTGGAACTGGCAAAAGGTTTATTTTTCCAGGCCGCAATGGCAGTTTAAAATGCACACACAGGCTCCGCAACGGCAGGCCTGAGACATGTTTAAAGGGCTTCTTAAGTGGGTGGCACAACCAGTACTGCACACCTTCTAGCGTTACAACAAACAAATTATGGGCGGAATGCTGACAATGCATACATTCTCCCCCAGTCAAGAGATCTGGGTTACATCCATCGTTCTTTTGCCCACTACACCACCCCAGTTTAGACATGGCCATATGCAAATCAGTCTTGACCCTGTGCCTCATGGGAACAGTCCAGCCCGAACTGCCAAGCCATGTCTTCCCTGGAACGGAATCAAGCATCCTAGGACCGGTTTCTGGCTATCAGCCGTCATCAGCCAGGATAGCTTGACTCCAGTGGCGTAGTGAGCACGGGTCCCACGTCTGGGAATACCCATCCCACTTAGGGCGAAAAGCGTTACAACAAACAAATGATGGACGGAATGCTGACAATGCATACATTCTCCCCCAGTCAAGAGATCTGGGTTAAATCCATCGTTCTTTTGCCCACTACACCACCCCAGTTTAGACATGGCCATATGCAAATCAGTCTTGACCCTGTGCCTCATGGGAACAGTCCAGCCCAAACTGCCAAGCCATGTCTTCCCTGGAACGGAATCAAGCATCCTAGGACCGGTTTCTGGCTATCAGCCGTCATCAGCCAGGATAGCTTGACTCCAGTGGCGTAGTGAGCACGGGTCCCACGTCTGGGAATACCAATCCCACTTAGGGCGAAAAGCGTTACAACAAACAAATGATGGACGGAATGCTGACAATGCATACATTCTCCCCCAGTCAAGAGATCTGGGTTAAATCCATCGTTCTTTTGCCCACTACACCACCCCAGTTTAGACATGGCCATATGCAAATCAGTCTTGACCCTGTGCCTCATGGGAACAGTCCAGCCCGAACTGCCAAGCCATGTCTTCCCTGGACCGGAATCAAGCATCCTAGGACCGGTTTCTGGCTATCAGCCGTCATCAGCCAGGATAGCTTGACTCCAGTGGCGTAGTGAGCACGGGTCCCACGTCTGGGAATACCCATCCCACTTAGGGCGAAAAGCGTTACAACAAACAAATGATGGACGGAATGCTGACAATGCATACATTCTCCCCCAGTCAATTGTTGTTTTTGCATTTGCACACCTTCTAGCAGCATTTAGATAACAGGCCCAGCACACATGTAGTGCCACTTTACTAGGGACTTATAAGTAATTTAAACATGCCAATTGAGTATCCGAGCCAATTCTACCATGTTTAATGGGAGCTCACAAGCCCTTTAGCAATGAGTCCTATGGCCAACAAAAACAAATTCAGCAAAGAAAGGGAGGATAAAAGGCAAAATGTTTGTGGATGACCCTGCAGGGCCTGGTCCAACAATTAGCATGTCCGTTTTTGAAAATACATTCATTTTCCTGTCAAATAACTCATTCCAGCAACAGCTCTGAATGTGATGGTGGGTGGACTAAAGGAAAGGCCTGGCTGCTTACACCCTCTCTTCGATTCCTGATGTGCCCAGTGTTCAGCAGAATTCAGCCTTTCTTCTGCCATTGAGTTCCTTTTGGAAAACTAAATTGCATTACTGATGCCCATTACTGGTAATGCGCCCACTGGTTGGGCCTGACAGTCATGATGGAGATGGGGCCAGCACTTCTTTCCTTTCAGTGGGGCTGAATTGGTGTCCTGTGGTTAACCATGGCAGATAATCAAATTTATAAACACCTGTAGCGTGATCTTGTCAAGCCTGTCTTTCGCAGGAATACAGTACTCAACTTTTGCAACTGCACTTTTACAATTTCACCTCAGTCACCCGAGTTAGCTTTGTAAACTCTTTCAGTAATGATTCCATTCTGAATCAGCTAACATTATAACACAGTTCAGGCTTTACCCTCTGCCAGAACACACAAAAAAAACTGGAAAACACATTTCCCAAAATTGTTTTCATCATTCAATTGGGCTTTTCGGAGTGAGACGTTAAATTAAGTTGTTTACTTGGAAACCAAGATTAATTAATGGCTATATAATACTTAGCTTTTGTACAGTGAAGTTTTATCAAAGCCCTGGAAATTCAGAGAATGTTACAATCTCTTGTGCAATGTCTTGTCTCTGTACGATCCAAATGATAACATCACGCTGTGGCATATCAACCACAAGTCTGGCACATCAGTGGCCATGTGTACCACACTCCTATAGACCCAGATTGGTGAACATACCTGCCTGCCTCCTGATCAGAGTTTTTTTCAGGTAGCATCATGCACACTTTGTGGATTTTGAACCTGCCTGGATCCAGATTAAGACAGGATGGACCCTAGTGCGGGCGAGCAGGATCGGCTCTTTTTAGGCTCAAAGTATAAATTGTTGTGCTCTCAATATAGTGAAGCTAAAATGGGGAGAATTAGCCTTCTTTTTGGCCCCTAGTACCAAAGAAGGATTTGTGTGAAATACTGATTGGAGAGGCAGAAGATACCTAGCAATGTGTTAGGCCAGTGAGAGGAGCATTTGAATGAACAGTTCAAAGAAGAGAAGATGGTGCAATTAAGGACACAACATTTTTCAGAAGTGAGAGTTGAAAATTGATAATTTTTGGTTAGTTTACCTATAAGAGAAGAAAATGAACATTTAGATTCTAAAAGAAAGCCATGTGAAGTTTAAGTGGCCAAACCGTAATCTAGTATTGCACAAACATCAATTTATTTTGAGCAGAGGTGGGTGTAAGACAGAGGTTTCTTACTGCTAACCTGACCATACAAAGGGCATGGTTTTATTTAGGGGCACACAGAGACAACATGCAGGCCTTACTTCAGAACATGTCTGTCAAAAAAGTCAACTCTTGTGTCATTGTATTTTTGTTTGTCTCCAGGTTCAAAATAATAGCGGCCAAAAGCAAAGAGGATCTTGTAAACCAAGGCTTTACAGAGTTCACCATTGAAGATTTCCACAATACCGTGAGTCCCATGGAGAATGGTAGGGGTGTCTGGCAGAGTTTGCAAGGAAGTAGCCACCATTGTTTGTCCTACTGCATTTCTGTGTGTTTTCTTTTGGCGATTGGCCGTAGTTTTGTGCTCAGTGCATCTAGGGCATGGAATGCTCTTCCATTACACATTAAAACTCTGCCCAATCTGTTGGCCTTCTGGTAGGCATTAAAAACATTGCTCTTCTCTTTCTGTTAAAACTTTCTTTCTTGGCTTCTCTCCAGCTTCTGTTTACTCATCTATCCCCAAAACGCCCTTGTTGGGTATACAAGCGCTTTATAAGATTCTCTAATATAACAAACTGCACTGTCAGAAAGAGCTGTATCTCTCTGTTCTCTGATAACTCGCATCTCCTCAGGTGAGAGCAACCTTTGAACCATTTTGCACCATGGTTGTCTCCACACTCTTTTCTTGTGTTGTGTGATTACTTTAATGGAGGATTGAACCAGTTGTACCACCTGTTTAATTGCGTCAGCGTTTGATCAGGTAGTCTCATAGTTCTCCCCTCTTCATGGACAAAAAAAATCAAACTTAGAAACCCAGTACCCTTTAATGCAAATGTAGAAATCTCTTGGTTTTCCTAAATTCCGAGAGCCAAAACTGTACATCTTGTCACAGTGGTCTCAGATGCATAACTGGGAGGACTAGCACAATATAGAAGGTAAGCATAAATAGATAATTGCTTCACATATCTAAGGAAATGGCTGCTTTTGTCCATTATAGTATGCAAGTTAAGAATTCAGCCCAGTGAAAAGCATAAAGAAAATTAGATTAGGAATTGCTCCTTCACTTATGGAAAATGACTGTGGCTCTCTACAACCGCCAGCCCATCCTCACCTGCATCAATACCAACCTACAGTAAGCATTTGAGATGTCACAAATGTGGAATACAAAAAAAGAACACTAGGAAATGTACACAAAATGCATATAAAACATTAAACCTAGCTAAATCTTCACTGGCAAAGTAGTAAAGCATGCAGGAAGTAGGTAATCCCAGCTTGTAAACGGTTGTCTGAGCTAAGACCCGTGGCTATAGGCAATCATTCATTGTTGGACCAGAAGAAAGTTGATTAAGCTGTGACTACCATTATGCCATGATGGTATGAGGCAAGGCATGATTTTTCGTAGTTGCTTTTATTGGAGTAGTTGTGCAGGTGTACGTTCTGAACTTTTGAGGAGAGAGGGAAAGAAACTAGGTTTCTCAGCACTGGTGTACACCTAGGACAGTCAATCCCTTTAGTGCGCCAGAAGGTTGAGTTTCCTATCTCCTCATTGACTCCCACTGACATCATTTCGGTCTTGTCAGGGTTCATTTTGAACCAGTGACTACAAACGCCAGCCCCAGATTACCTCCAACGTCTTATATTCAAGCACTAACACTAGATGGTAAGGGATGTGAGTGTGGGGTGGGGAGGATGCAGGGGCTGGATACATGTTTGAATCTGTGACTCCAGTGTCTTCCTCCAATGTGTGTCTCTTCATTCAGTTCATGGACCTCATTGAGCTAGTGGAAAAGCGCGTGCCCCTGACCGACCTGCTTGCCGCCTTCAATGACCAAGGCATCTCAGACTACCTGGTGGTGTACCTTCGATTGCTGACCTCAGGATACTTGCAACGGGAGCACCATTTCTTCGAACACTTCATTGAGGGTGGTCGCACTGTCAAGGAGTTCTGCCAACAGGTAAGGTTGTGTCTCTGTTCTTGCCTTGTACTTCTCTGTAGCAATGCTAGGGCATATAGCAGAAGCTCACTGCAGATACCTAATGCAACCAAGGCAGTTGCTATATATTGTCATGAGAAAAGTACTTTGCCCTCACCCTCCATGTCCCTTCAGAACAAGTAGCATTTAAGAGGTTTATTTTTTCTACTCAGTTGTCCTAGGATCCTCTCTCACTTGTTGAATTGTTCATATGCCCTGTGTCACGTTTCTACTCAAGGCTTTTGGAGGAATCACTTTGCAAACCCCAAAAGATATGCTTTCGTTTTTTTTGTGCACAACCTCACTTAGCCTGCAAGGTCACCTGAACATAATCTGGTCTCTCCTTGTATATCTACATTATTTTGACCTCTTCCAGCATGTAGGTAGACTGAGCCTTAGCTTGTGCATCATGAGTGGGTTTTTCTGCCCTACAAGAATAATATGTAGGGAGTCTGTTGCTACAGAGCAAACTACTTGTTGGGGTTGTTCCTTGTGAGAACAATGTGTACCCCACAAGTTAAAGAACTTTTTTCCCACCATTTTGCTCAAGTGGAAATGAGTGCCTTCTTTCCTGATGGTGGAAGAAATTCAAATGCTGACACTTCAGATCCAGAGGTGACCACCATCCACATAAGGTCTTCACTTTGGGATGGCAAGTGGTGCGATGAATGATCTCATAGCTCTTCTAAGGAGCGACTAAGTCAGATTCTGGGAAGTTTTGTGTTTAATGTCTTTGTGATACTTTCATAGCCTGGCTATCTATTAGGGGCTTACCATAGTCCATGAAATGAAAATGCACACAATGTACATCCATAAGTCAGATTATATTAATCTCAAATCCAAAGTCCGATGCCACAGACCTTTTAAAGCTAATAAAAATCTTCAGGCTTCACAAATAATATCTACAATTGCAATTCAAACAAAAAACTCAATTGCTCGCAAGTGCCAATTAATACCGTATGTGATTAAAACCGGCTTTAAAAAATGTAGTCTTAAATATTATTAAAACAAACAATCCATCAATATATATGAATTGATACATTTCACACCTAACCCACATGTTTGAGGCATATGAGCTGCAGTATTCATACTTGTGCATAGATCACCATCTGGTGTTGGGCTCGGATGCTTGCACCTTGTATTGTCTTGGAAGAAGTCTTTTGTAGTCACAAGATAGGCGACTCTTCCCTTGGACAATAATGCGCATGGGCATCGACTCCATCCTCCGATTGTTTTTTTCCACCATCGGGTTCGGATGTAACTTCAGCGCTCCTGTTCGGTACCGTGTTTTTCCAAACCTTTCAACGTGCAAACCATCGTATTGTTTTCGTTCGCGTGCCTTTTGACGCGCTAACTCACAAACTCGATTCCAGTCGTCGACGCGGGCCGCTTGGCCTATTGACGTCATTCGGGCCTACGGCTAATGGAAAGGACTCCATTTAAAAAATGCCCCAAGTGTGCAGCTAAATTCCCACAGAGCGACCAACACAGGGTCTGCAACCTCTGTCTCTCGCCGAGCATGTGGAGAACAATTGCCAAGCCTGCGCCTCCTTCCGTTCCAAGAAGACTATCTGTGATCACCGGGCTCGACGACACGTTATGGCGCAACGGGCTGCTCCGCTGCCAGAGGACATCTTCGATGAAGGCCCCGATGTTCCAGAGGCAGAGGATTCGGATGATCTTGACATTGTATCCGAAGCAGATGACTCCGACTCTGATGACCACATCACTCCAGGTCAACGAGTGAGTACAACTGCCCCAACCCCACCCGAAAAGCAAAAGGCTCCGGTCTAGACTTCGCCTGAAGGCCCTAGTCGCGACCGAAAGAAAACATCAGAAGCCCCGCCCCCAGGCCCGGCTCCGAAGACAAAGGAAAACCCTTCCGGCAGCTCGGGGCTGAGCAAGCTGCACGCCAGTGCCCCAAAAACATCTTTGGCACCAAAAGCGGGAACACATCCTACTCACGTGGGCTCCAAAAAGGCCTCGGCACCCAAAGAACACAAGGCCGCGAACCGAAGACACCTCGAAAACCTTCGGATCCAAAAAAGATTTCAGACATGACACCGAAGCCGAAGGATACAAAAACCCCTTTTAAGGCTCCAGATCCGAAAACTAAACCACATTCGGAACCGAAAAAATCGGCGCCGAAGACTACTATCGAAGAGGAATAACTTTTTCTGCTGGATCCCATCGATCCGAAGCAAAAAACTCTCCAGAGGACCATAAAACAGGCCATATTGTCAGCATTCCACACAAGAAGAGGAAATTGGACACCCCAAACATCCCTGAGGTGCCTGTGAAGAAAAGAGACTGTGCAACTTCACCTTTAAGACCCTCTTCTCCAGTTCTTCCTCCAAAGCCTATCTCGCCTCCTAGATGCTTCAGGCAAACGAGTTGCCTCCTTGGCAGCTAATCATTGGAGGATAGCTAATGCACAAGCATTACTTGCCAGATACGATAGGGTTCACTACGACGAACTTGAGACCCTCATGCCTGATCAATACAAGGCCAAAGCCAATGATCTGATTCAGGAAGGCAAGTTGATCACCAACGCAGCCATTAAATGCACCCTTGATGCAGCAGATACTGCATCCAGATCAATCAACACTAGTGTGTTACTACGAAGGCATGCCTGGTTGCGCATTTCTGGGTTCAAACAGGAAGTGCAAACTACTATCCTGAATCAGGCGTTCAATCAGGACAACTTTTTGGCCCGGCAGTGGACACCGCTTTAGAAAAAATGAAGAAAGACACTGAGACTGCAAAATCCATGGGAGCATTACAGTCTCCATCTTCACGAGGCTCCTTTCACCGCTCCTTTTATAGAGGCGCATCCAAAACCCATCAGTACAGACACTGCTTCTTCCTCCTATAAAAACCCCACACAAACATTACCCAGCAGGGGATATTTTAGAGGTGGATACAGGGGAAATAACAACAAGGGAAGAGGCCGAGGTAACGACACTCGCGCCTCTCCCACTAACAAACAGTGACTCTCCCCCCCCACCCCACCCCCCCACTCCCTCCAGACCATTTCACTCCGGTCGGAGGGGGAGACTCACAGTTCCTACCTGCCTGGAATTCCATCACTACAGACAGGTGGGTAAGACAAATTATCCAGTATAGTTACTGCCTGGAACTTACTTACTCTCCCCCCAACATACCACCCAAACAGCGTCCAATGTCCTCGGGAATATCTGGCACTCCTCAGACAGGAGGTTCTCTCACTGCTTCAAAAGCATGCAATAGAGCCACTCCCCATAGAGCATCAAGGAACAGGGGTCTACTCCCTGTATTGCCTAATCCCGAAAAAGGAAGGGACTCGCAGACCAATACTGGACCTGAGACCTCTCAATCTCTTCAACAAGTCCTTCCACTGTTTCAACAAGGCGACTTCCTTCCCACATTAGACCTCAAGGACGCCTACTTCCATATTCCCATACACCCTGCTCACATGAAATATCTAAGATTTACAGTGGGCGGCCAACATTATCAGTTCAAGGTTCTCCCTTTCGGAGTCACCACAGCACCCAGGGCATTCACGAAGTGTCTTACGGTAGTAGTAGCACACCTTCAAAGGCAGCAGATCCATGTATTTCCATACCTGGACGACTGGCTAATAAAAGGCAAGTCATACAACCAGTGTGTTCACCACACTGGCCAAACAATTCAGCTACTACACAACTTGGGGTTCACAGTAAACTACACCAAGTCGCACCTTCAGCCCTACTACCTTCATCAGTATCTAGGAGCCACAGTAGATACTTCTAAAGCTCTAGCATGCCCCAATCCAGCCAGGATAGCCAGTATGCAAACCCTTATCACAAAATTTCAAACCCAACACTCTCTCCCAGCTCCAGTGTTTATGCAGCTCATAGGAATGATGGCCTCTTGCATTTTCATAGTGCCTCACGCAAGACTTCAGATGCGCCCTTTACAGGAATTCTTAGCACGTCAGTGGAACCAGGCTCAAGGTCAACTTACAGATCTGGTGTTGGTGGACAGCCGCACACATCGCTCTCTGCAGGGGTGGAACACACACAACCTTTCCAAAGGGCGGCTGTTCGTAGAGCCAGTTCCACAGATAGTGCTAACAGCGGACGCATTGCTCACCGGCTGGGGAGCCCATCTCCTACACCACACCACACAACTCAGGGCAAGTGGACTGCTCAACAAAAAGTGCTCCAAATCAATCACCTAGAATTATTGGCTATGTTTCTAGCATTAAAATCATTCCAAGTTCTCAACAAGACTGTCCTAGTCGGGACAGACAATATGAGTGCAATGTATTACATACAGAAACAAGGAGGAACACATTCTTTGCAGCTGTCTCATCTAGCGCAAAGCATATGGAGATGGGCCATTCCACAGAACATACATCTTCTGGCAGAACATCTTCCAGGAGTAAGCAATCCGATTGCGGATTTGTTAAGTAGTCAGACTCAACTTATAACGAATGGGAACTCCAGCCGCACGTTCTTCAGCCCTTTTTCCAAGGTGCGGCCACCCAGACATAGATCTGTTCCCCACACACGCAAACGCAAAATGCCCAACCTTCGCCGCCAGGTTCCCACACCCGTTGTCCAAGGGCAATGCAATATGGATGAACTGGTCAGGCAGATTTGCATACGCTTTTCCGCCAATCCCACTCATTCCGCTAGTAGTACGCAAGCTCAAACAACAGTCTCTCAAGATGATCTTAGTTGCTTCCACATGGGCACAGCAACCATGGTTCACAACACTCCTCGAACTCTCAGTAGTTCCACACCAGAAACTACGTCTATCCCCAAATCTACTGACGCAGCACCATGGAGAGATAAGACACCCAGATCCAGCACAGCTGAATCTAGCAATCTGGCTCCTGAAGTCCTAGAGTTAGGTTACCTTAACCTCCCACCCGACTGCATGAACATTATCAAAAGAGGCCAGACGTTCTACTTCTAGAGCTTGCTATGAAGCCAAATGGAAGCAATTTGTCATTTACTGCACTAACAACAACATTGACCCACTAGATGCTTCCATCCAAAACATCATCTGCTATTTACTACATTTGCAAAGATGTAATCTTGCATATTCATCTATAAGATTACATCTAGCTGCCCTTGCCGCTTACCTACAAAACAGACAAAATTTGTCATTGTTTAGAGTACCCGCTATTAAAGCCTTTATGGAAGGCCTTAAAAGGATAATTCCACCCAGACTGCCACCCTCTCCAGTGTGGACCCTAAACGTTGTTCTTACTAGACTCATGATTCCCCCATTTGAACCTTTACACAAATGTGAATTACAGTTCCTTTACATGGAAAGTAGCTTTCCTTGTCGCAAACACTTCTCTCAGGAGAGTAAGTGAGATCCAGGTTTTAACCATACAAGAATCATTCTTACAAATACATCGTAATAAAGTGGTTCTTAGAACTAATCCTAAATTCCTTCCAAAAGTAATCTCTGTTTTTCATCTTAATCAATCAGTAGCGTTACCAGTGTTTTTCCAAAACCCTGATTCTGTAGCGGAGAGAGCTCTTCACATGCTTGACGTCAAAAGAGCTTTACTTTATTACATCGACAGGACTAAAGGCTTTAGAAAAACAAAACAACTGTTTGTAGCTTTCTTTCCACCTCATAAAGGCAGCCACATCTCCAAAGCTGGGATTCCCAGGTGGATAGTCAAATGCATTCAAATATGCTATCAGAAAGCTAAACGCACATTAACAATTCCCCCTAGGGCGCATTCAACACGCAAACTAGGGGCTTCGATGGCATTCTTAGGGAACATTCCCCTAGAAGACATTTGCAAGGCAGCGACATGGTCTACTACACACACCTTCACCAAACACTATTGTGTAGATGTGCAGGCGAAGCAACAAGCTTCTGTAGGCCAGGCTGTTCTTAAGACACTTTTTCAAACCACTGCAACTTATACAGGTGACCACCGCTAAGGGAGACACTGCTGTACAGTCTATGCACAAGTATGAATTCTGCAGCTCATATGCCTGGAATGGAAAATGCTACTTACCAGTATGCATCTGTTCTTGGCATGTAGAGCTGCAGAGATTCATACACCCACCCACGTCCCCGGAACCTGCATCTGTTCCAGTGTTATCTTACTTGGATACATTCACATGGACATCTTTTCTGTTTATTACAAACTCCATCATGGCGAAAAACAATCTGAGGATGGAGTCGATGCCCATGCGCACTATCGTCCTAGGGAGGAGTCACCTATCTCGTGACTACAAAAGACGTCTTCCAAGACAATAAGGGGCAAGCATCCGAGCCCAACACCAGATGGCGATCTATGCATTAGTATGAATCTCTGCAGCTCTACATGCCAAGAACAGATGCATACTGGTAAGTAGCATTTTCCTTACAAATCCCATCATTTCTTCTACGGGTCTTGCTAACTCCGACTGGGAGTAAAAAATGGGTTAAGTCCATTCTAAACTTTTTTAAATAGGAGGCCTCTTTTCTGGATTCAGGAGAGGGTAAGTATGAGGAAATAACTATCTGATTTCCATGAATCTCTTAAAAATATAATGGATCTCTTCCCTATTAAATAAATCAAATCATATTTCTTAGGAACAACTTCAACCCTAGAGCACAATTAAAGTTTTTACAGACTTGGTTTTCTTAATATGGAGGCTTCTAGAGAAAACTGCTTTGCAATTACGACCAACTGCTCTCCCAGCCTCTGAGCCCACTTTAAATCACTATTCACAATTTCATCTCTGCAAAATATAGCAATTTTAACATGCATGGAATTTACACATCCATGCCAAAGTCTTACGGTTTACAGTGTACTTGTACAATGCCCTGAGGTTAAACTGGTTTCCAACTCTATTGCTTGAAACATTGAAGATGTAGATAGACTCAACAGAATTTTCAAGTGTTCCCCTTCAATCAAATTCGAATCCTGTTTTCCACACAAACAGAGGATCTCACCACCATATAATAGATTGGTTTGTACCATCACTTCAAAAGCAGGTGGTAAAGAGGAGCCATCAAAATTGCTACTCAATTTCTGTAGCTTGGTAATGATTGATAAAGCTCGTGATTTTAGAATACCGATAAGCATATTCCAGGATACTTTCTTATTAAAATTCATGCCTAAATATCTGTAAGATGCCCTCCACTTTAATTTAACCAACATACTAATGAAAGGACTTAACGTTGTTTTAGTCTTGTCCATAGCAATAATTTCCATTTTATTTTGCAATATTTATAAAAAACTCTTAACTTCCTTTAGAGTCCTAGTTGAGTCAAGTCTATAATTACAATGCTGGATGCGTACAGAAAACCTAGAACATCATGGCTTCCCATCCTGCGTGAAAAGAAAGTTGTTCTTAACAGGGTAGTGGGAAGATCATGTAAACAAAGTGGGAAAAATGTCGGGGGGCTAAAACAGTCTTGATGTAGACTAGCGCTTTTTAACCTGTGGTTCCGGGAACCCATAGGTGTCCACGAAGATCACTCAAGCGGGTCCCCAACTGGTTACAAAAGTTATTTAAACAGATTATTAAAGTGTGTATAAATAAAGAAGCAATATGTAAAGTTGAACATCTTAAAAGGTTCTGTATATGTGTAGGAATCTGAGATTCAAGACCAGAAATTAGGTTGGTATCTTCAGATTGATTTGTGAGGCAGTGCAAGTGCATCAAATAGAAAATAGTATAGACAATGAGTTGCCTTAATTGACTTTTGAAAAGCTCCAACCTTCCTATTAAAATTGTGTGTTTTTTGTATGTGGGAATTCAATAAAATATTTCTTTGTTTTTCATTGTTTTGTTATTTAAAACATCGAATTTGCTTAGTCCAGAGTTCCCTTCCAGTAATAACTCTGTGGGAGCCCCCAGATTTCATATTCTGTGGGGTTCCACGGATTCCAGTAATGATTGTGTGAGGGGTACAGAGAATTGGAAACGGTTAAGAACCACTGGAATATTTTTTAGACAAGGAGGTACTTAAATCCAATTCCACCCATGACCAATTCCCCGTTCGGAGTTCTTGCAATATTGATGATAAACCCTGGAGTATTTTCAATTTCTTTAATAGTATGTCTAGGTTGACCAATTCAAATGCCACTCAGAAGTTGGTAAAAAACAGCAAAATAATTTACCTCTTACCTCCATTGACTACCATACAGTTTTCTGTAAGCTAAAGCAGTGGTCCGCTATGGAATGACCTGCTTAACCCACTTTGCTTAATCTGGATTAATTCTTGGATTTGAATCCAATCTTTCATAGGGTTGAGTATTATCTTTGCATAAACCTTTACACCTAAATCCATAAGACTTATAACTGTATACTTTTTCGAGGCAGAGGAATCATCCTCCTAAAAATTGGCTTTATAATTGAACCGTTCCAAGTTTCAGGGAAATGTTCACTTATTACATGACTAAATAAAAGCACATAAATCCTTGCTCTCCAGTCAACAGTTGGATTTAATTATGATTGCTGGTAGCTCGTTACATACAGATTGAACTGACTGGTAATTCAGAGTGCCCACTGCTACACATTTCCTCCAGGTATTTATCCAACAATCGTTTGGATCTATTCATACTACCATGATGCGTTTCCTACCAATGCTGTGCTGAACTAGTCTTCGACACTTGGTGGTATGTTTGAATGAGATACCTAATAGCATCTGTTCCCAGTTGGCATTATGAAGTGCCTACTTTTTCCTTTTTAACACGGACAAATATTATGAACTTAATCAAATGTATCCCTCCTCAAGCAAGCTTTCTTTGGCTATTCTTCTTCTCTACTTTAACCTTCTGTTGGGGTTCTTACCGCGTTCGGGTTCTTTGCACGGAACCTGGAATGAAGGTTCCGTGCAGGGAATGTGGAGCGGTCGGGGTTGGCAGTTGCTGCCGGGGAATCAGAGCGTCTGGACCTGAATAAAGAAGCTCTACCTTACTACGTCGTATCTTCTTTTCATTGGCGACGGGCTGGTCCGGCTCTCGGTTCCCCCTTCATCGGTCCTGTGGTTCCGTTTCTGCCTGCACTGCTGTTGTAACGGCGGGAATTCGAGAAAATTGAGCGTCGTCGAGCTTTGGGATTGCCGGATTTGAAGTCTCCCTCCGCTGCTTTCTCTGCTGCTCTTCCTCCAGATTTGATTTGATCGTCGGCGGTGAGAGTGTTTGTTTCTTTCCCCTTCTTTTGGTGTTGCTCGGCGCGTAGATCGGCGCGCGGCGTAAGCGCGAGCGTCACGCTCTGACGTTCCTCGCCTGGTTGTGTACAGTAACCTTGGCAACTGGATGTTCTGAAGCATGCGCTTTAGATAAAGGCTGTGCTTGGAGTTCAGCGTTTATCCTTGCAGTTTTTTTTTTGTTGAGATGGCATATGGAGCAATATTTTGCATATGGAGCAATATTATGGAGGAATATTTTTACCCACAATTCTTTAATCTTGGGGAAATGTACAGTCTTGTTCACGGGAAAGCACTTTTGCTTGTGCAGGAATGACTATATACAGTTATATGCACATATAATCATCCTTAAGCTCAAGAGAGCATCTCTGAAGTTTAACTAGTGTATTATATATTTTTTCTTTTTCTTTTCTCTCGCTAAAAGACATTTTTTTGTAGCAGTTGAAGGATTCCTAAGTGGCATTTGCAGCATAGTGTTAATCTTAGTGGCAGCAACTCACCCACGCAAGATTGACAATGGATAATATTACTGCTCCACCTCCATTTTTACAGTTACCTGGTCCTCCTCCTATGCTATGGCCACAATGGAAGGCCACCTTTGAGGCTTATTTGGAGGCAATCGATGGTGACACTTTCACATCCAAGAAAAAGAAGGCCTTACTAATGTACAATGTAGGTGCTGAGGCAAGGTCAATTTTGCAAACTTTACCTCTGGAGTCGGTGTGGACGTGCACCAGTGGTGGTGAAGATGGGGATGCACTAATTGTCGATGACTATGCTTCCCTGGTAAAAACTCTTGATAAAAGATTTAATCCCAAGCGCAATGTAGTTCTGGAACGGCACAAATTTTTACAGCGTGCGCAGATGCCTGGTGAATCCATTGACGACTTTGTTGCTGCTCTCAGAATTTTGGCTCTCAAATGTAATTATAGAGAATTTCGTGATGAAATAATTCGTGATCAGCTAATTGAGCGTACTTGTGACAAGAAAGTCCAACAGAAGCTTTTATCCTCTGATGATCCTGATCTTGAGACTGCTCTTATCTTAGCAAAGTGTTGAGCATTCTCAACTCTGCATGAAAGAGTTAAATACACCTGTATCGTCATCTGAAACCATTTCTGCATCTCAGGTCAAGCTGGTCACCACAAAAGCTTCTGTTAAACCAGCCAAGAGTAGTAACGTCAATGCTTCCCGGACACCATCTGTGTCCAATTTCCCCAAGGCGAGAGTTGAACAACATCCTTCGTGTTATCGTTGTGGTAGCACCTCTCATCTGGGAAACTTCAAGTTTTGTTATGCCATAAATCAGACTTGTTTCAAGTGCGGGAAGAAAGGACACTTAGCACGGATGTGCAAGGCAACTGTACCGCAGAGAGTACCTCCTCGTACTGTGAGGGCCATAGAAGAGGACTGCGTGTATGAGGATGATGAGCGCTACGAATTATTAATGTTGTCTTCATCATCTATACAAGAAGAAGGGGTTGTAGAGATAGCTTCTATCGGAGAGGGTCAAAGAAGGAAAAGTCCTGTGTGTATTATAAATGTGAACGGGAACGGCATGAAGTTTCTTGCTGATTCCGGTTCCCCTTTTACTCTGGTTAATGTCAAGGATTTTAAAGGTTTGGGCAGTATTCCGGTAGTCAACTCCTGTATAAGAATTTTTGCGTATGGTGGCAAAAGAGTGAAGGTACTAGGCAAATTCAAGGGAAAGTTAGAATTCAAGGGTGAGTGTATTTGCGGTACTATATTCATAGTGGAAGAAGGTGCGAATTTGTTAGGTTGGCATGAACAAGGCGAACTTGGGATCATCCTTGATCCTAATCACGCCGACATGGTGCTGTCCAAACGGGAGGCTATACAATACTATGCTAGTCTTTCAGAAGCTCCTCCTGTACATACTATCACGACGGATGTGTGTGTTGAGAGTGATTGGATTAAAAATTATCCTGAGGTTTTTAGTGGGAAGTTGGGCAAACTTAAGGGTTTTCAGCACCGCATTGTCCTCAGAGATGGTGTAACGGCTGTGGCGCACAAGGTACGGAAAGTACCACTCAGTATGCGTGGGGAATTGAGGCTTGAGTTAGAACGGTTATGCGCATTGGGGGTGATCGAAGCTATTGAAGGGTCTGAGTGGTTGTCACCCATTGTTTTAGCGCGTAAGGCCGATAAGTCCCTTAGGATGTGTGTGGACTTGCGCGATCTGAATGTGTGCATCTGGGTGGATCGACAACCTCTACCCAACATTAATGAGATGTTGTCGACTTTGGAGGGTGCCAAATATTTTACTTCTCTTGACATATCTTCTGCATACCACCAGGTCGAACTGTGCAAGGACTCCAGACATCTTACGTCATTTGTGACTCCTGATGGAGCTTTCCGATATTTACGCATGCCGTTTGGGTTGGCATCAGCTTCCGCAGTGTTCCAGCGTCTCATGGGAAACTTGTTCAGGAACACTGTGGGAGTGGTGTTTTTCCAGGATGACATTCTTATTCACGGGAAGACCATACAGGAGCACGATGTCAGAGTTAAGCACGTTTTGGACATAGTCAAATCTAGTGGTCTGACGTTAAGAAGGGATAAATGTAAGTTTCTGCAAGATGGGGTAGATTACCTTGGTCACCATATCTCTGCTAAGGGTGTAGAACCAAAGATGAAGTTACTGGATGCCATTAAGGATGCACCTGAACCCATAAACAAAGACCAGTTACGCTCTTTTCTGGGGCTAGTTGAATATTACGCTAAATTTGTACCCAACTTTTCAGACAGAACTGTATGTTTGCGTAGTCTTCTTAAGAAAAATGTGAAGTATAACTGGTCTGAGCAATGTGCGTCTGATTTTAGGTTACTCAAGGAGGCTATAGTACAGGCACAGCCACTTAAACTTTTTGACATCAATGACAAATGCATTGTCACAACCGACGCCAGCAATGTGGGTCTAGGTGCTGTTTTAATGCAGAGGAGATCGGACAATAGGGAAGAAATTATTGCTTTTGCATCCAGAACACTTCGTGGTGCTGAAGGAACCTATTCTACCATCGAAAAGGAAGCGTTGGCGCTATGGTGGGGTGTACAGTATTTTCGTAATTTTCTGTGGGGTAACAATTTTATTCTCAGAACTGATCATAAACCTTTGGTAGACCTGTTTACCACCAAAGGTGGTGGTAGAGCTACACCTCGCATTGCTAAATGGCAGTACAGACTAAATGAGTTCAATTATTGCCTTGAGTATGTTGCTGGTGTGAAGAACTGTGTGGCTGACTGTTTGTCCAGGCTGCCTCTTTCTGGAAGTGTTACTGAACCTGCTATTGACTTTGTGGAAATGGTGTGTGCGGTCAGTACTGTTGCTGATACGGGAGCTGCCTTATCTGAAGGGGATTGGAAACTGGCCATTTCTGAAGATGTGGAGCTTTGCAGGGTAGTTGATTTGGTAATTCAGGGTTGGCCCAACAGTACTGCTATTCCTGAGGAATTGATTCCCTATTCGAGAATTAGTGACGAGTTGTCCCTGGTTGATGGGATTTTGCGCAGGGGTGGGTTGCTGGTTGTTCCCTTGTCATTACGCAAGAAAGTTTTAGACCTAGCCCATGAAGGTCATTTGGGTATTCGAGCTATGAAGCGGAGGGTGAGAGAAGATTTTTGGTGGCCAGGTGTTGATAGGTCCATCGAGCATTGTGTCAGGGATTGTGGTGCGTGTGTGCTGAGTGACAAATCTCAGGTAACCTGTCCGTCCTCCGTCAGTCCCGTTGCAGTCAAGGAGATACCGTGGTTTAAACTGGCTTTTGATGTGGCTGGTCCATTCAGTGGCTTGGGGGTTTCTCCTAAATACGTGTTAGTTTTGATTGACTATATGTCCAAGTGGCCGGAAGTTAAATTTGTAGATGGTATCAACTCAAGTGTGATTATCAAATTTCTGATGGAGGTTTTCCTTCGGGAGGGATTTCCGGAAGAATTGGTGACAGACAATGGTACGCAGTTGGTGTCTACTGAGATGCAAAGTTTTCTGAGCAAGCATGGCATCAGACACACACTTACCTCCCTTTACCATCCACGTAGTAATGGGTTGGTTGAGCGTTTTAATCGTGTCATCCAGGAACAATTACAGTTGGCCTCTGTTAATGGTCTTGATTGGAAGGTTGTGATTTCGGATGTGTTGTGGGCTATGAGGACAACTCCACACTGTAGTACTGGAATGTCTCCATTTTCCTTGTTAAGGGGGAGAGTTGCGGGTTCAAAGCTTAACAAGGATTGGATGCTAAGGAAGGCAGTGGATCCTCTAAGGTTGGGTGCGGTGGTGGATGTTAGAGCTGCCACTCAAGCCAGGTATGGTTCAGATTGTCCTAAGCAGTCTTCTGTGTGTGAAGGGGATTGGGTAAGGATTAAGAAACCTGTTTTTGTTCGTAAGGGTTTCTCTCGGTTTTCTGCTCCTGTTAAGGTCAGTAAGGTGAGAGATCATGTGGTTGTTCTGGAAAATGGCAAGGTCTGGAATAAGTCTGCTGTTTCTGTGGTGCCTAAGTCCAAGGTGGAGTTCGTGAAAACCAAATTTGGTGTTGATACTCAGGGTACAATTCTACCTTCCAGCACTGATACGCATGGTGGTTGCACTTCGGAAAGCAATCTTGCTCCTCAGCAGGGTCCTTTGAGAACTAAGTTTCTTCCTGCCAGAACCAGGTCATCTCCTGTTAAATTACAGGATTATGTTAGATTTTGACTTTCTGTATTTTGTGATTGATGTGTTTACATGTGGGTATGTTTGTTTTTAGGTAATTAGTGGTTTGTGTTTTTTTTGTGAAGGAAGGGGGGTGTGTTGGGGTTCTTACCGCGTTCGGGTTCTTTGCACGGAACCTGGAATGAAGGTTCCGTGCAGGGAATGTGGAGCGGTCGGGGTTGGCAGTTGCTGCCGGGGAATCAGAGCGTCTGGACCTGAATAAAGAAGCTCTACCTTACTACGTCGTATCTTCTTTTCACCTTCTTAGGTGGTTTTTAAAGATTTACAGTGTAAATCAAACCATCCCAAATCATTACATTTTTTTTTTCTTGACTTGACCTGTCGAATTTCTCCAATTTTCAAGAGCTAATAATACTCCATTACACCAGACAAATATTTTATGGTCCAATATTTCCAGATTATTCAAATTTACACTTGCCTGGAGTTGTGAAAGTAGCGCCAATCGTTCCTCGTTTATGCAAATTGATAAACGCCTTGGAACTTCCACATGACGAGGAAACACCTTTTGATGTAATCTTGTTACATAGACTTGTAGCAATGCTCTTAATGGAAGGTGAACACTGCCTTCCTTACCGACAACATGGAAGTCTGAAACCATTCTCAAATATCAACCAGGCATAAAGATGCATTTTGGTTACTCTGGGAAAACCGTTGTGATTCTTAAATATAGCATCTAAAACAACTATTCAAGCACCAATTAGCCAAAGTTTTTGCTTATTACGTGTAGGTTTAGATGCAACACTTCAGGGAAGACAGCTGTGGGATATTGTAGTCAGAGAATTACTCATTCTGATGTAAATTCTCTCCTTTAGAGTCAGCCTAAGATTTAACAATCAAACTATTGCAGAACTTACTCATTATCCCACACAAGTCATTTCTAAAAATATTTAATTGTCGATTGTTGTATATTTTATCAAGTGTAGTTACATATACCTGAATTATGGTATGTATTAATTTTACGATTCCGTATTCCCTCATGTTTAGTATTCACCTGAGATGTACTTCATGCAATCTAGGTGGAAATAATGCTGATTAATCTACTAGAATCCCGCCCTGTACCTTTTAGCTTTGTTTAGGTATGTATTTGTACAAACCCATCCAACATTGTCATTTCTCTGAACAGCAAACATCAAATTATCATTCTAAACAATATTTCCTTTATGCTGTCAGAATTTAGCAATCTCCTTCAACCATGGGAAATCCTAGACAAAAGATCATTTGATATATTTAGAGAGATTTATAGAGCGTGAACATGACCCATCAGAGTGCTGTACAAGGTTCTTGTTTCAATAATATAAAGGGCTACAAATGGAACTATTTACTGGTGCTTATTTCATGATTCTGGGGTGTATCTGGGCAGTGTCCTAGAGATCGTTTCGATATTCCAAGTGTTTACACTAGATTCATAAGAGTCTGCCAGTGGTTGATGTTTGCCACTCATCGTTTCATAATTACAGAACGGCTGCAGTTGGAACATTAACTCAGTTCGTGAAGTTAGAGCCGGATATAGAGTGGCAGATTCTTTTGGGATGATTGTCATTGTTGCTTCATTTGTTGTTGAGTGTTCTTGAAGGAAATCATTTCGTCATCAGTATTCTGATAGCAAGTAATGGATTGGTGCTAGTTTCTGTTCGGAGGGCGTTCCAGATTATGGGTGCTGCTCTGGAAATGCTTTGAGCTTGTACTGGCTCTGCGCTATTGCTGAGCCAGTAAAAGCAGGGTGAACTGCAAGCCAGCAGGCAGCAGAGGTGTTACCTTCCTCTGGCACCTGCCTGTGAATGCACAGAGCCCCCTCCTGTGCAATTAGCCTGGGTCCATTCCCTGCTGACTATGCGGGTGCTCGGACCTCACTACTGCTCCCACACCCTCCGCCTCACTTTCTCACGGCCCTCTGTCTCCTGTTCATCCCTAACATCCCCACGTGTTTTCCTCGTGTATTTTCTTTTTAATATATAGTCAGACATTGGGCCACATCCCTCCTCCTCCTCCCATGATCCATCTAACCCTCCCACCCCTTCTCCAAGCGTATGCCCCCATCCCGCTCCTAACAATCATTCAAGGTCATCAGGGCAAAACTCTCTACTGAATAGAGCTGGATCGATCAGTGCCCCCTGAAAGGCTGGGGCACTGGGCGAGAGCCCGCTTTGCCCATGCCTCAAAACGTCTCTGCCCCCTCTCCTAAACTCTTGCTGCCCTGCACACTGCAAAGAATGCAAGCAGGTTGTCTGATGCCAGCAAGAGCAGGGGTTTCAATCTGCACTCTGTGGCGTCAGACATCCTCCAGTTCGAGGCGCTGTGCTCTTGGAGTCTATGCAAGGTTACAGATAGTGACATAGCACAGTCTCCAGCAGTGACCGACAACAGGCATTGCAGTATTTTTGTGGCAGGCACATTTTCTCCTTACCTCAAGAAATACTGCAAAATTTGCGGTTTCAAGCAACAATGTTTGCCTTTTTTGGCTGCAAAATTTGTCACCCAAAGCCGGTAAATCCTAGGGGGAATCTGATAAGATCTTCAATCTTTTTTCTTCCTTTGCTTTTCTCTACACTTTGAACCTTATTCTTAAACTCCTGTGGTTCAAGCCAACAGTTTTTTTTAAGTGTCCTATGTTTTCATCTTTCAGAGACAGCAAATTTGATTACAGCATAAACCAGCATGGTTTTTAAGACATGGTTTAACTTGCTGCTTTCCATATCTTTATTTGGAATTATTTTAATTCTGTAGGTATTGAGCTCTTGACCACGTGGAGTATCAGAAACCTGACCAATTGGGAAAAAAAGAATCTTAAACTTCCTTTCCATCTGTTTTAGTTACAAAACGCAATCTGTTTCAAATAATTAGATAAAATCGTTTTTAGGGAAGTTATGAAATATCTGGAGTAGACACCCCAAATGTAATGATTTCAATTTTTACTGTCTTTTGCTGTATCTAATTAGGTTTATGTGTACACACAGATTAATCTCCCTTTCCTTGCCTTACTGTAAGGATACCTCAAACGTGACCTTATGTTTTTTACGTGAGTAGGGCTGTTGCATTGCTGTATTCCTTGAGCCTTATCCCCCTATCCAATTTTTCTTCTTTTGTCAGCAGGTTATTTTGAACAGCAGCACAGCCCCTATTCCCACACACCCCTGCTCCCACACACCCCTGCTGATGGAGGAGATCACCTACCTTTGTGTTTTTCCCCTTCTTGGGTAGTTTTACATGGGACACAGTAAATGTTTGACTTGACTGTGCAGGTATTGTGATTTTAGCCATCTCATCAGTACTCTACCTGAATGGTTTCTTGCCCTCACTTTCCTGCCATATGGCCTTAACAGGATTCCTATGACCTGCCCTTCAGTAACCCCAGAAACGTACATAACCACCTCTAATTAAATTAAATATTAATAATCGCGCTGTATGATCAATATAGCTCAAAATGAAACATAAAATGACCTATCTAGAGCTGCTCTTATATGAGCCCATTGGGGATTATTCCCTCATAAATTTGTTGGGAATGCTTCGACCAGCGTAATCTGTAATGGCATACAAATGTTTAAGTTCCAAAGCAATTGATTTGAGTGGGCATCGCTGTTTGATGCCATTGTTTCAAATGCACCATGCAAGGTTCTCTGCATCAATAATAAAACATCCAACTTGAAGCCAATGCTGAGGCAGATGTATGGAAGTTGATAACAAAATCTTTAATTTCTATACTTTTCCCACACTTACAATGTATTTTCCCCATCTTGATTACCAGTCACTTTCTTATCCAAAGGAGGATTATTTCCTGAATCATTCCCATTGCAAGAACATTTGCTGTTAAAAAAAAAATTGCATTCAGTTGCGAAGATTAACAAAAGCGAGGTTTCAAAAACTCTGTAATGAAGTTTAAAAATAACGGGAGACATCCATTACAACGTGGCCATTACAACGACTTGCGCTGGATGGTGCTATACACTAAGGAATAGTATGATTTATTATTCCAACACCTTCCCTACTGTTGCGTAGGCTGGCGTTGGAATAGTAAATCATGCTATTCCCAAGTCCAGTGCCTCTAGCGCAAGTCATAACAACTTGTTTTATAATGACTGGGTTGTAAACGTATCGCGGTGTAAAGACCGCATTGTAACGTCATACATTCAAAAATAACTGAGATAAAACCGTATCTTAAAGGTAGCAGTTTCAGTTTGCTTTTTCTTTGTCTTGATCTTTATTAGAAGGTTGCAAAGCATGTCTTCTACCTGTTTGGTCTTAAAATTATTTCCAGCATTTTTTTATAGAGGAAACTAAGCAAGTTGATGCTGCTAGATCGAATTGTTTTTCCTGTTCATCCTTGTGGCCTTTTAATAAATTGAAAGTTTTAGAACCTGCAACAGTTACTTCATTTCCAAATGCATTCTTTCTGTTAGAATTGGTAGTTTGTCCTTTTTGTTTGTGGATTAGTTCTTCACATTGATCTCTTTTTAGTAATAGGCGCTATCAGTGGAAAACATGATCAGGCCTTCTTTGTTTTTTGCTGTGAATTATTTCAATTGTAATGCCTTCATTATTTAAGAAGCGGCCTTCATACAGCTGGCCAAAACAGCTTTGGCACTACAAGGTCACATTATACTGGTGAATGGTGAATTTGTGTGGAAATGTCCAAAAGGACACTTAACAAATGGTGAAGGGATTAGACTGAGGGGCAAGCTTGAAGGCCAAGGAGAAGGAAAAATCAAGGAAGCCTCCAGAGAGGGTTATTTATCTACTGAGACCACTCCTGGGCCTCAAAAGGTCTTCTGAAGAGGGTGATGAAGGGAAAAAAGATCCAGAATAGAAAAAAAAAGATTTCATCAATCCTCTCGATCCCACTCGCCATCGAACAGATCGATGTGGGCTAATGGTAAGTTGCCATTGCGAATTAGATCTTTTCCTCACCAAATCACCACCACCATTTGACGTCTGGAAGATCTTCCTCATTGATGAGTTCCCATCATCCAAAGTCCTATTGATTGACATAACGCTCAACTTCCAGATACTCAAATCGGAACCCTACACAGGCTCACACAAACGATTGCAGTATCTTCTGCATCTTCAGTAGAAGAGGTATCTTAGCCAAGAAAGAAGTTCAGGTTGTGGCCCTACTCCAGATGTGGGACCAGCTCCTCTTGGGCCTTCATCTTTCAGAATTCCTGCAGAAGCCTCTGAGGCCACTAAATATGTCACCACCTGTGACTTTGAAGGTGATGGTCTCAATACCTACCTTGGTATCACAGCAGGAAAGGACCTCTTTTTGAATGATCATCCCTCAAGTTTTTGGACTGATACTGGTTTTTTTCGACTCTGTAGTGCACTCAACCCTGCTGTCCAGGCCCCAGTGCATGTGATCTGACCCCAAAAGTACAGGTACAATTGGCTAATATTTAATTGGCTCACTTAACTATGTATAGGTCCCTGGTATAGGTTTATTTATTTATTTATTTATGGGCTTGTAACGCGCCGGCATCACACCCGAAGGTGTATCTCCGCGCGGTGCTGTGAAGGAACAGGTAGAGCAGCGCTCCAACTAGAACAGGGTAGTCTTAAGGTGTTTCCTGAAGGCTAGATGGCTAGGGCAATCTCTGAGGGAAAGAGGAAGACTGTTCCACAGACGAGGGCCCATGATGGAGAGGGAGCGACCACCTTGTCTGGTCTTGTTATGTCTAGGGACCTGAAGTAATAGCTGATTGCTAGACCTAAGAATGCGGGAGGGGCGGTGGTAAACAAATTTCTCGGCCAGGTAATGTGGACCGAGGTTGTGAAGACTCTTGTGCACCACACAGCAAATCTTGAATTCCACCCGTTTCCGGATGGGGAGCCAATGGAGGGCCTTAAGGAGGGGCAAGGATGGGGTTCTAGGGGGGGCATTGGTCACCAGGCGGGCCGCAGTGTTTTGAACCACCTGAAGTTTATTAAGCACTCCTTCGTTGGCTGCTAAGAATAGGCCATTGCAATAGTCCAGGCGGCTCAAAACGAGGGCCTGGACCAAGGTCTTTCTTGTATGGTCAGGTAGAAGGGGGAACACCTTACGAAGGAGGCTAATAATGTGAAAGCAGGAACCCGCCGTGGTGCTGGCATGATGAGCAAGGGTGAGGTCATGATCTAGACGGACCCCCAGATTTTTCACCACCTGTTTAGGGGATGGGGCCTGACCCAAACTGGGGGGCCACCAGTCAGGGGTCCACAGGGTTTTTGCCCCTCCGAATAGCATGACCTCAGACTTTCCCACATTACACTGGAGAAAGTTCTGGGCCATCCAGCTGGCGATCGCAGTCATGCCGTTGGAGAAAGCTTGTCTTATCTCCGGGGTAAAGTCTTTAAAAGTGAACAGCAGCTGCGTATCGTCAGCGTAGGAGATAGGCATAAACCCGAAAGACCTCACAATGTTAGCCAAAGAGGAGACATATACGTTAAACAACGTAGGGCTGAGACAGGAGCCCTGCGGGACTCCTCTGGTGATGCTGGCCGAGGGGGAGCTGAAGGAACCCATATTCACCTTCTGGGTACGCTCAGAGAGAAAGCTGGTGAACCACGCCAAGGCGGCTCCATCAATACCAGTCTCCTTTAATCTGGTAAGGAGAATTGCGTGGGATATGGTGTCGAAAGCTGCGGACAAGTCCAGCAGCACCAACACCACTGACATCCCTCTGTCCAGGGACAAGCGTATAGCATCCGTGACGGAGAGGAGAGCCGTCTCGGTGCTATACCTGGGTCTGAACCCCGACTGAGAGTGGTCCAGACAGCCGGCCTGCTCAATAAAGCTGGAAAGATGGTGATTCACATGCTTCTCCATCAGTTTGCTGATGAACGGCAAGAGGGAGATAGGCCTCAGATTAGTCATATCAGACCAGGGGATGGAGGTGTTTTTCCTGATAGGCTTGACCATGGCCTCCTTCCACTCCCTGGGGACCAGTCCTTCAGAGAGGGAGCGATTGATCACCGTCTGAATGGAAGGACTGAGGACACTCCCAATGAGGTGCATGACACGGGCAGGAACAGGGTCCACTGGGCTGCCTGATTTAATAGTCCCGATCAGGGAGTTGACTTGGTCCAAGCTAATCTCGGGAATAGAGGACAGCGTAGCGGAAACAGCACCGACTGTTCCGGGCTGGGGGCTAAAAAAGGGGACCGTCTCCTCAGTAGGTGGGCTTATTTGGGAGATGTTACGATAGATGGAATCGATTTTATTGGCAAAAAACCCAGCGGTATCCTCACACAGTTTTTGGGTCAGAATTTCAGGACTGTCACAGGCGACGGGCTTGGTAAATGTGCAAAGAACCTGGTACAGTAGTTTAGGGTCGTTGCCAGCCTCAGACAGTTGGAAGACAATGTAGGATTTACGGGCAGCTCTGATGTTTTTATGATAAAGTCTCATGGCTGAGCCATAGCGATCTTTATCGGTCATACTGCGTGAGATTCTCCAGGCTTTCTCCAACTTCCTGCAGGCCCTTTTCTCCGCACGCAGTAGATCAGAGTACCATGGTTCCTGCCTGCGGTCAGAGCGCTGATTACAGCGTCTTAAAGGGGCAATTAGATTGACCGCCGTGATCAAAGCATCATTGTATTTAAACAGAGCCGAACTGGTGGAGTCAGAGGGGAGAAAATCGGGAGGTACGAAAGTAGATTTAAAAGTGTCAGCGGACACCTTATACCACTGCCTACGCCATAACGGAAGGGGAGCAGGTTGGGGACGTTCTGTAAAGAGGGCGGGGAGGGAGAAATTAATTACAAAGTGATCGGTCCATTCCACCTGCGTAGGAGGATAACACGACAGGAGGTGCGAGTTGGACAGGATTAAGTCGAGGGTGTGACCGGCCCGATGGGTCGGACCCTGGTTGCACTGTTTAAGACCAAGGGTAGATAGATCAGCCAGCAAGTTGCGCGCATCTGCATTGTCAGCCAATTCACTGTGGACATTGAAGTCTCCAAGGAGTACAAAATTAGTCCCTATGCTGATATGAGGAGCTAATGTCTCCAGAAGGAGAGTAGAAGCCTCCCCACAAGGACCAGGGGGACGGTACACCAATGCTCCCTTCCAGCAAGCTTGTAACAAGGAACCAATTCTGAAAACAAGGATTTCAATGTCCCTAGTACAGCATTGGTCCAGAAGGGTGACAGTAAGAGTGTCTTTATAGATTACTGCGACCCCGCCGCCGGTTTTAACAGGGCGGTCGAGCCTAAGAATCTTGTACCCCATAGGGATCCCCAGGGTGATGGCAGGGACCAGATGGGGTTTGAGCCAGGTCTCTGTACAAAAGCAGAAATCAGGGCGGGCCGAGTGGATTAAGTCCCAAACCTCCGAGTGATGCTTCGGGAGGGATCTTATATTGCATAATATGCTATTGCCCCTAGGAGACCTGGGACACAAGTCCCCAGGGGTCAGTGTGCCTAAAAGGGGAGGGCATGGGTATGACTGGTAACGGCAATTCCTACATGAGAAAGGGCCCTCTGGACATAAGTCAGGGTCCTGAGCGCAACCTTTTAGCGGCGGGTTCCACAATTTACGTAGGTCATTGGAAGAGTACCTAAGTCTGTCGGAACCGCCAGCGGGAGGAGCCGCGATGACAGGGGTCATGGCCCCTGGCCCCGTGCGGTCACGGACGGGCACAGACGGGCTCCTCTCTGGCTCGTCTCAGGCGCGACTAAGGCGCCCCCTGCGCGCAATCGCTGCGCGCTTGGGCGACGAGAGGGCTTAAATGCCCTGCCTGATGCAGTCAGCTAGAGCGCTAGCAGCGCGATAGTGTGGGTGGGGTCACTGGCTCTTCCTGTCCCGCCCTCCGCTCAATCGGCACTGGTTGCCGTGTCGGACCGGGGCGGGGCAGGGGAAGAATCGAGCACAAGCCCTCAAGGAGTCAGAACGTCAGCACAGTCTCACAGTAATGGCAGTAAGTAAGACAAACGTTTTTTAAAATATCGTAGTGACAAATTAAAAGCTAGACTGTGCAAACACACACAAACAGGTACCGGCTAGTGGGGAGCGCAGAGCGCTGTCACAATCACAGCAGATAGTAAAGCGGGTCGGGGAGACTCTGCCACCGTCCTCCCTTCCGCAAGCTTCCGCTGCTCCTCGCCGCCTTAAATGCCCTGCCTGATGCAGTCAGCTAGAGCGCTAGCAGCGCGATAGTGTGGGTGGGGTCACTGGCTCTTCCTGTCCCGCCCTCCGCTCAATCGGCACTGGTTGCCGTGTCGGACCGGGGCGGGGCAGGGGAAGAATCGAGCACAAGCCCTCAAGGAGTCAGAACGTCAGCACAGTCTCACAGTAATGGCAGTAAGTAAGACAAACGTTTTTTAAAATATCGTAGTGACAAATTAAAAGCTAGACTGTGCAAACACACACAAACAGGTACCGGCTAGTGGGGAGCGCAGAGCGCTGTCACAATCACAACCAGTACCCAAGTGTAGGAAGCTGGCTCTATATATGGTATACCCCTGGGTGGTTATACCATGTACAGAGTCCAGAGATTCCCCGAGAAATGTACAGGGCTCAATGCAAACCCGAAGTGCTCTATTTATGGTAGAGTGGGCGAACAGCCTTTGGCCTAACACAGAGGAGTGTAAGACATTTGTTGTGCACACAATGACCAATACATTACACACTACTCAAACGCGTTCCACACCAATTTTATAGAAATAAGCTTTGGTCAATATTTATTTTAAGACCAAGATCTTCGCAAAATGGTAAGTTTTAAATAGGAATGCTTTTCAAGTTCTTTGCAATGTTAACCTATGGAGGAAAACAATAATGCAGTTTTACAGGTGAGTGAACAACTTACAAATCCAGTCTTCGGGTTGCAGGGTCAGAAGAGGGCAAGGTTCAGGTAAGCACCAACACTGCACCACCAGCAGCACAGGGGCGGCCGGGTGCAATGGCCAAAGTTGAATATTAGGCCCAATGTTACCCAATGGAGACTGGGGGTGCTTGAAGACACACTTGCAGGTAAGTAAATCGGTTGCAGGGCTCAAGCTTCAGAGGTTTCGGCAAGCATGGGGGGGCCACAACGCAGCACCAAACATACACCACGAGTGGCACAGGGGTGGCCGGGTGCAGAGTGCAAACAGTGTTTGGTGCCTAATGCACTTCAGTGGAGAAACTTGGTTTGGAAAACAGGCTGCAGGCGACGCCTGGAGGCTGCACGAAGGAAACCAGCGACAGCAGAGGTAAGTTGGGATGCTGTAGGTCATAGGGACACCGTCAGTCAAGGTCCTCAACACCCACTGGCTTCGGGTGCAGGAGTCTCCTTTGACAAATCGTGGAGTCCAGGAGGGCTCAGCCAAAGCTGGATTTGGACTCGGTCACTAGGGAACCATTTCTGGATCGAGTGGGGCCACCTGGACACAGTCATCAGGTGCAGAGTGGGCAGGGATCGTAGATCCAGAGGGCACCAGAGCCTTTTGGGTTGGTTTCTTGTAGACAGAGCCGCTGTTCCTCTGGAGTTCTGCTCTTCTTCAAAGGCAGACAGTCCTCCCGTGGGGGGTTGTGGAGGTTGCTAGCTGCAAGACAGGTGTTGTTCTTTTCGGAGTATCTTTGAAGCTGCAGACAGGTCTGGGGCCAAGTCAGTGGGTGTCGACTGTCTTTTCTCCATGGCGTCTTCTTCGTCCATCTTCTTCTTAGGTCAGCAGAAACTATTTTCAGGGTCTATGGAAGTCACCTAAATACTAGATTATGGGGAGTTTTAAGGGGGTGACCGGCAGAGCCAATGGGCACCTTACCTGGGGTGTCTACACCCTCAATTATGCCTCCCTTTTGTAGGAGGGAAATAGTCCTAGCCCTGATTGAATGAGTCCCCCATCTTCAAGATGGCAGGGACTGAAAGGTGTAGTTTGCACAACTATTCTTCCTAGTTTTTCCTGCCCAAAGTGAGGCTGTAGACTGGGTGCTGCCATCTGCTGCTACTTGCAGAGGCTGGGGGTCACATTACAAAGGCGGCAGGCCGTTGAAGCTTCCCTCTCGAGCACTGTGCCATCCTGGTATAGGAGGTGTGACACCTCTGCCCTGGATGTGCTTTGTTTCTGGTCCCAGAGAGTGGGGGCTCTCATCCCAGGGGGTCCAGAAACATGTCTGGTGGTGGCAGACTGCCTAAAGCCACTCTATGACCGCACCAGGGTTGGTAAGTTTTCAGGGGGCACCTCTGAGGGGCCCTCCAAGTACATGTTTCAATAAATTCCACACTGGTATCAATGTGGGTTTATTGAGAGGATTAGTCTGGTACCAAACACTCCTTGGTTCAGAGAAGCCTTCATGGTGCTGGGGAACTCAATTTGTCGCGTGTCCGGCCCATGTACTCTCTAGGACTTCCCTGGCACATACAATATCGAAGAATGGATTTAAATATTGCAGGATCATATCTGCTTGCGCCTTAGGGCTGTAAGGCCTGCTAGAGGGATGACTTGGCTATACCTTAGTAAGTTTTAGGAAAAACAAGGGTACCCCAATACGTGAACCTGAGGTGAAATATGCGGTAAAAAAACAATGGTTCGGGTGTGGCCAAAAGGTCAAATAATAAAGTGATCCTAAGGAGAGCACTTTTGATTAGAGAGTTGAAGATTAATTACTTTAAAGGAGCAAAAAAAAAAATAATGTACATAGGGACATAAGTCATTTCATATGAAACATTTATTTCCACAACAATAGAATTCAGGTGCTCACACGTGATGGTGAAGTTTAAAATAACGGCATCGCATTATGAATTTTTTTGCTCCTTTTAAAGTAATTAATCTTCAACTCTTAGCTATACCTTAGGCAGAGCTAGTGCTAGTTGGCATAGTACACAGGAAGTGTTCCATTTTGACTTTGTCGATTTATGTGCATCAGGCCATGCATGCTGCAGTGGCAGTCGGCATGATCTAGCTGAGGGGTCCCTAGGGGACCCTCATTAGTCCCAATGCCCTTGGCACCCAGGTGTAATTTACTAGGGACTTACAGGGGGCCTGAAGGGCCACTTGTGATGCAGCTTTAGGGAAGAAGCACTGGCACATGGGACCTGGTTGGCAGGGGCCCTGTGCACTACAATTGAACCCACATCATTTTCCAGGCAAAAAAGTGGGGGGCTAACCATGTCAAAAGAGGCACTTTCTCACCCCAGGGTAGTATGGTAAAGGTCACGAGAGGGGTGCAGCACTTAATTGTGCCACCACTACAGTGACAAGGTGAAGTTGTGACTCTAGGCCTGCCGCTGCAGCTTTAAATAGGCCATCTCGACATGGCAAGATAAAACCTTTGCCCGGTCAAAACTTGCCTTTTTAATAATATTATTAAGAAACTCCTAGGAAATACCAGGGTGATTATTATTAAAAAGAAGGGCAGGTTTCCTTTGTATTTAAGATGCCTTGACCGTGAAAACACAAACTTGACAGGACTGCTCTGCTGCTCCCTTGACCCAGCAAAGAAAAGGTGCACTAAGGAAGGCGTGCACCTGCTGAACTCATGGGACTGTCAAAGCGGATCGTGCATGCTGTACCCACTCACCGCAGAAGAGCTCCATTTGTGCCTAGATTAAAAGGAAGACCGACCTGCTGCTCCCCAGCAAACAGAGGCTGTATCAGAGACTGGACTGCATCTGCTGAACTGAAAGGGCTCGCCAAAAGGACTATCCTTGCAGCGGCTACTTGTGCAAAACGGAGTCACTTGTGCCTGGCCAGAAGAAGTGACTCAATGAGCCAGGTGTCTAGCCCCCCTGTTGAGCACCTAGGACACAAAAGCTAAAGGAAGCCTGCATGTGTGAGAGCCCAGCTGCCCAGGACCACCTGTCTGCTGCTGGATGCCGAAGTGCCTGCTGGGTTACAGAGTCCTGACCTTTCTGAGATGTCCCCATGTCTGTGGGACCCAGAGCCATCGTCTAAGTGGGCTCTGGTCCTCCTGCAAGAAAGAGGCATTGACCTGTGGGCGACCAGTGAGAACTGTTGTAACTGGAGACCAGTAGACTAATGGCAACTGGATCTGCGCTGGCCTTTACTGGGGCAGTGTGTGATATCGAGTCGTGAGGCAAGAGATATCCTCTGAAGTACGTGGACCCCCGTGGTGGCCCTAGGAACATTCACTGCATTTCTTCCATAGCTCCGGTATCTTCTCAGCATTTGCTATCCCCAGCATCTACCATCCCCAGCATCAGGTCTCGGCTGGAACCACAATCCCGGTGAAATCGCCTGCGAGGACTGCTGGACCGACAGTTAACTGTCTTTCTAGACCTAAGTAGTCCCTCTGTCTGGCTCCAAACCCGTTGTGGCCAGTCCAAGAAGGATTGGTAGTTGTGCTAGCGGTTTGCTCAGGAACCGCAACACAGATTTATTGGAACGAACTTACCTTCCAAAGAGCTTACGTAAAAAAACGTACTTACCTTTCAAAAATCATATCTGGTTCCTTTTGATAAATTTTTGTTGCTGGGATATCTATTTAAAAATATGATCCATTTTTATTAATTGGTGTTGGATTTTTATTGTGTTGTGTTCCTTACCTGGTGTTTTAGTACTTTTAAATGATTTACACCTGCTTCTTTGACTAAGCCTGACAGCTCTGTGCTGCAGCTACCCAGTACTGTGTTAGAGGATTTGAAACCTCACCGGACCTAATCGAGATTGTGTCATTATTACATGGGGCTGTCTCACAACTAACTCACATAATAACCCACTTTCCTAGAGTCACAAATTTCGGCATGGCCCCCCTTCTCCTAGTAAGTCACACAAGAACTACCTACAAATGACTATCATCTCTGCAGAAGCATACACATGAAAGGCCACCTTTAGCATAAACTGGATGCAAGACAGACATTTAATTGTATATTCTCACATAACGTGCTGGGTCACCAGCTAGAGTGTCTTCTGTTGACATCACCACATTTAAAGATGTCCTTTTCATCTTGTTGCCAGCCTCTTCGAGCTAGCTGGGGATACATTTTTGAACTCCAGTGACTACTAAGACTACTAAGGCTAGTTTTTTTTTTTAAACTCACGTCTCCAGAACAAAATCGACTTGACCCAAGGCCTAACAATGTTATTGTGTCAGTAGTCAGAAAATGACACTCCTCAGCTACATAAACATCTGCTTAGTTGGCTACAGAAAGATGGCAAGATATATCTCTGAAATAGTTCAGGGCATCAGTCGGAATTCAAACTAAATCACCAGTGCCTAGATAGACTTTGCTGATCTGGTGATATCAGAGTACTCTCATATGATTACTTTGAGAGGATCATCCTACCTACAGCTGGCATCTTTGAATCCAGATGCTCAAATAAAGATCCTTAATCTTTAATTGTTTGCCTATTTAAACAAAACGTACAGAAGAGGAGCTGTTCCGCATGAAAAATGAAGCGGAGACCTTAAAAGTGGTTGTGATGATACTGAAACTTGTAGTACTCCTGCCTTTCCTCTAATCCAAAGACCGCAGATACTATCCGCAGGAGAGTATTCAGTACTATTATTGGCCCTAACAGCCATAACAACTGTAACCTCAGCAGAAATGCTCCTGCTTTATTAAGCAAGGGACCAAGTCAAGAGCGTCCAGCGGCCACAGGCGACCAATCTTTACGGACGCCTACCATCCAATGCCAGTCAATGGTGCAAGATATTTACTCTCTTCATTTTAGAGCACCTCCACCACCCATACCACCGGCATCTACACCATAACTTCAACTACCTTAGTTGCGCATTCCAGTCCATTATTTTTTGCTCACTGTGCCACTCTAGACTTATGTAAGTTAGTGTTGTCCATGCTCCTCATGGGAACAGTTCATCCCAAACTGCTAGGCGAGGCCCACTCCTGAAGGGACCACAAACAGACCCTTTTCGACCTAGTCATTAAGGTATAGCATAGATCAGCATGAACTGTTCCAGTTGTGTCTGTTGCATCTACTATTGATCGCTCTTGATCTACCTCTCTATTGCTATTTCTTTAGGATGCTATTTAAAATAAGTGCAGTTTTATTGACTGCATTTGAATAGCCCTTTCTATGAAAATAATTGCCCTTTTTAGCTTGCAGTTGTTTATATCGACATGACTTGTCTAAATAAGGTGTAAAGTTTTAATGCCCTTTATGTGCTGCTGATCTGCGTTCTCTCCCCAATAGGAAGTGGAGCCGATGGCCAAGGAAAGTGACCATATCCACATTATCGCACTGGCTCAGGCGCTGCACGTCTCCATCCTGGTGGAGTATATGGACCGTGGCGAGGGCGGCAGCACTAACCACCACATCTTCCCTGAGGGCTCAGAACCCAACGTGTTCTTACTGTACAGGCCGGGACACTATGACATTCTATATAAATGAGACGCCCCCTGCAGGAGTGGAGGCCATCGCTTTGAGGAGTGTCTGGGATGAACAAAAAAAACAAAAAACTTTGAAAAAAATCTAGCACTGTACAGAGTTTGTGTGGGTTGTAAATGATATTAATTGATTTTTTTTTCCTTTGCTTTGTTACACTACCGTTCATGTTTTATTAAAAGTGTCCTGGTGAGAGACTAAGCCGGCTCCTGCTGCTGTGTAATGTGTTTGGGAGAAGGAAGGGTGTGAAAGGGTGGCTGCGATCATGAAAACATTACCATCTTGCCTTTGTAACACCTTTCTTTGTGTTCATGTATGGCTTGCATATTCTTCCAGAACGCCGGGCTTCCATTGCTTGTTTTCAGGCAACCGCTTTTTCTTTTTGTTTGAGCACTCAATAAGAGCGCATATGTGTTCCAACTGCCTCAATCGTGTGCTTTCCTTCCCTCCACATTACTCTCTCGCGCCTATTTGCTCATTTCCTTCGCAGTTGATCTCAGCCATGTTTCACCCAACCTTTTGCACTCCACGTTGCTCTTTCACCTTTTGTTTCTACAATTCCCCATGTACTAACCCTCATGTTGCTTTTTCCTCTATGTGACGCTTTGCTTCTCTCCCACCCACTGTCTTGCTTCAACCCTCTTCCTTCAACCTGCTCCCGCAACAGACACATTAGTTTTTTGTGGTTGTGTTTTTTTAAGAAGCACTTTTGCACTACCTTTTTTGAAAAGTTAAATTAACCAATCCATCACAGATTGTTACACAAACATGAAAAAAGTGTTCTTCTGTAGGCATGCACGCATTTACAAAATGAGACCCTGCATGTGCTTCTTCAACTCCTCTTATCTCCCTCAATGTTTCCCACCACCTGGCAAAGTAAAGTAATTGTTCAGTGGCAAATGAACAATCCTGGCTAGCACAGGATCTGCTACCCCCAAACTCTAGGTACAAGTCATATCCGTGGGTACTTTTTTAAGCTGGGACTTAGAGGGATGTTTTTAAAAGGGCTTGGAGGTGCAGCTTGCCATCTTCTACCCCGTGCCGCTGGTTGAGCTCTATTGGTGTCTTTCACCATGTGGGGGGGGAGGGGTGTTCCCCTTACTGCACAGCTCTGTCATAATGCTGTAGATATATTTTGCTGTACTTGCTCTTGGACACTGACAGATTGTGTCTGAAGGTCCTTGTGATCTAAGAGTTTTTCACTTTAGTAAATATCCAATACAGTGCATCCAAAAGCATGTGCTGTGCTCCGTGTAGGATTGGAAATGTATCCCCACAAACAGGATAACAAAAACATTTATTTGGATCCCAAGGGTGCCCGTCGGTGTGGCGCATAACAGAAACTGACAAGGCATTTATTGCTCATAGATAAAGGTGCATTCTTCCTTAAAAACAGCAACAGCTAATCCCAGCAGTCAATCAACGTATACAAAATTTTGTTATTTTTCACTACAGGATGAAAACATGAAACCTTTAACTGTTAAGCCAGTTGCATGGTTTCACCCTGTATTTATTTAGTTGCCACTTTAGTCCTCAAAAAGGCCTTTAGCAGCAATACAAAGCAGCAAATGGAGCAAACTGCAACTGCATCACTTGACATAATGGCTTTACCTTTTGTCAAGAAGTCCTGAGACATGTAATCTGTCTTGCCGCCTGTTTCTTAATATTCACTCAATCTCTGGTCCTGTTTGAAGCTCTAACCGTGCTTGGAGTCCAGATTGCAACACTACATATCATTGAGCAGCGATGGAGTAGAACTCCCTGCTCTGTCAACTTCATTGACAGAGATGGCATTCAACAGCGTAGCTAGAGAGACCCTTTGGAAACTCCTCTGCCACTAGGGTGTGCTAGATAAACTTGTAAGAATCATCTGGAACTCTTTTGAGGGAATGATCTTCAAGATAGTCCATGGAGGACAACTAAGTGAGGACTGTAATCCGGCAAGGATTATTGCGTTCGCGTCTTCTCTTCCTGCTGCCTATAGCCTGGAGCATGAAGACATCCACAGCAAAGAGAAGAAATGGGATCCAGTGGACACAGTCCTGGTTGATGGCCTATATCCCAGGAGGGATTGTAGGGATATTAAGTAGGTTTTGTCAGGATATTCCTGAGACATGTAATCTGTCTTGCTGCCTATTTCAGTCTTTGGTTCTGTGTGAAGCACTAATCATGCTTGGAGTGCAACCATTTTAAGCGAATACCTGTCTGCTTGTACCCAGAGTGCTACACAACAGACAGAGAGCAATTTGTAGCTCAGCTGCTGCGCACACTGACATGTTAAAGAAAAACCTGTTCTTTTCACGTTCTGGCAAATTCATGTTTTTGTTTACTTTAAGGCTGTCCTTTGAGGGTATGAACTTGGTGCAGGGGTGTAGCATTGCAGCAAAGCATGTACTTGGTTTTATCCGGACTCAGAATTTCATTCACCAGCTTTGCACATATTTTGTCTGCCATTCCTACTGCTTGGCTTCCAGAGAAGCAAAGAATAGGCATATGACTCCCAAAGAAGCCTAGGATCACCTTTGCCGAGGACCAAATGACCTGCGCAACTTTTGGATCTACTTTGCAGGGAAACAAATATATTGCCACTTCTCAAGGGGGTGCTGTGGCACCAGAAGTCCCAGGACAAACAGTCCTGACTCAGGGTGCTACAGTGGAGGTCAGGCTTTTTTTTTTACAGAAATGCATGACTTCCTCCCTCTGTCGCATTACACCAGTTGTGATTGAGCCTTCCCAGAGATGCCATAAAGAAGCAAAGCAGTTGCTCGGTCTTTAATTTTAGATTTGATTCTAAGGACTTCACAGTTTTACAACATGACAATTTTTATGTCTCGCTTGAGAGACTGTTTTTAGCTGTCTGTAGGCGAAAGCCTATTGTGCAACACAGTGCTTTACGTGGGATGGAAAAGGTTGTTTGTCCCTCTCCTTGAGCTTAGCATCTTTACTACCTCTTACTGGCTGTTTATCCTTCCACTGCTCTTTTTGAGGGAACAACATTTGTTTTGTTTCTTAATCACTCCATGAAAATGCCAGTATTTTCCAGCTCTCTCCCTCGTGTGCTTCTCCTGCCCCTTCCGATCAGGGTTGAGGTCTTCCAAGTACTCTCTTGTGGGCCTCTCCCCTGCCTAACTCCCTCCCCCGTTCTCCCGGTCAGTTTCTTGCTCATGTGCTTCTCCCCGCCCCATGTTGCTCTTGTGCTCCTATTTTCACTCCCCCATCCACTCCCCATTGCTTCCCCACCTGTTCTTCCATTGACTTTTTCTTCATCTATGCTCTTAATAGAGAATAATCAAACCTTGGGTCCCCAGACCCTCGTTGCACCACCACCACTCAGGTCCTACGTCTCTTCCGTACTGACTTCGGAGAAGGAAGAGGTGTAGAGGGTGATCTAACAGACACTCTTCAGGAAATGCACTCAGTGCCACCCCAGATCCCCTTGGACTGATCTGCACAAGGTGTGCATTCCCTGCCTCTCCACAAAGCACAACGGCAGTCATTGCACCTTCTGCCTCAACCGTCGTGTGCAAAAAGATCCTTCAGCAGTGGAAAGACAGATAATGGGCCCACCTCAAGATGCAGCGTCCCATCGAAGAGACGCTGCATGAATCTTGGCAAAACTAAGGAAAGAGGACCGAAGTTCCCCAGATGTCGCTGCCCATCAGCCAAGCCATGAGGTCAGTGGCTCCAGCTCTTCAGAGCCCAAACAGATGGAGCAAGATGAAGAGGAAATCAGTGCTCCATCCACTTCTCTCCGCACCAGCATGTGAACCAAGATGACGCCCAGAGTCACGAGTATAACAGAGACATAAACTCACAAGCTACACAAACAGCCACATGTCGAGGTGCAGCACCGCCCAACAGTGGTCTGGCATGTAGCCTAGAGCATAAGTCTACCACCCTCGGGCTCTGGCCGATGACACGGCATTCGAGTAGAGACAGGATGCAGCCAAGTCGCTCGACCCAAACCAACCCCCTTCCCCCCTCTCCCCCATCACCCCATCACCCTTCGAGTCCTGATACATGCCTTGGTGCCGAAGCACCCAAACACAAATTAGAGCTGAAGGCCCTATCAGTGCCTCTACCATGTTCAGCTCCGAAAACTGTTATCCCTGAAACCAACCTCAATGGCCAACTCTAAAGACTCAGAGGCCCATCCTCAAGAAGCTTTGGCACAAGCTCGACTAGAGACAAAACACTATTGTCATCCACCGCCACTGGAGGAAGATTTGCCTCAGCCCCACAGCAATGGGACCCAAAAAACGCAGACTTGCCTTCCAGGACACTTCTGAGCTGGATCCCTCTTCAAGCCCCAGGCTCCTTTCCCTCAAAAAGCACTCATCGATAAGGCCACCACACCTCCTTTAAAACCTGCACCACACACCACCCTTCTTCCTCGTTCTTGTAAGGGGTCACCACAGTCCTTTTTTGGGCACAGATGGTTCTAGTCCCTACTTCCCTACAGAGGACATTGACTCCCATCTCTAGCTACACCATATTGACAACCCCTTCACAAACTATGAATTAGAACTCCCAGGGGTCCATGACCATGAGCCTTTCTCAGTAAAAGCATCCCAGCTCACCGCACTCCCACCAACCTCTTTGGACGACACCACAGCGTACCATGGGGGTTTCAAAGCGCAGCTGCCTACCACACAGTAGGCCTGCTTACTACCTTGAGGATGACTACTCCTGATAGAAAAAAACAGCTCCAGCTCTTCCCTATGCTCAAGGGCATTCTTATGAAATCCCCAGAGACATTCAAGCAGCCGCTATAGTCCCAGGATGGTACCCCAGGATAGAGAAGAAGTTCAAACCTTCCCCTTTTGACCGTTGTATATCAGAAGCCATGTGTTGCACCCCCCCCCCCATACCCCACCAGCCCCCAGACTCCCTAGTGATTGTCACTGCCCATAAGCGAGCAGCAGCACAGGCCACAGGTGACACCCCTCCTCCAGATAAGGAGAGCAAGAGGACTGATGCTATAGGTAAGAGGGTTGCAGTGGGTGCTGCAATCCGCTGACACGTCACCAAATCTGTCATCCTCCAATCCCGCTACAACCGAGGTAATTGGGATGAGAAAGAGCATCTGTTCTAGGACCTCCCTCCTGAGCAAAGGTATGGGGGGGGAGTTAGTGGCAGAGGGGAAGTTAATTTCTAGTGACACTGTTCGTTGTACCCTGAATGCTGACATCCTGTGCTGCCACTCCTGGTTGTGCATATGTGCTTTAAGTTTGAAGTCCAGCAGCATCACATCAACTGCCCTTTGATGGGAACACCTTTTTGGGCCGACACGTTGATTAGATGTTGAAAAAGATTGACAAGAAAACTGCTAAAGCCATTGATGCCCTTCAAAACCAGCAGCTAGGGGTTTATTTAACAGACAACCGGGTAGAAGCACATCCCCCAACCAAACCCAGTCCTATCAGCACCAGTAGGAATGAAAGGGCTACTGGGGTTCCATCTAGGTTAACAACTCCAAGTCTAGAGGCAGAGGCACTCCCTCCAAGGGAGAGTCAACCTCCAAGCAGTGACTTGTCTCTCATATCTGCTCGAACACACAATACCTGTGGGGGGGGGGGGGGGGGGAAGATACTTCAGGGGTTTCTTCCCTGTTGGGAGATCACCTCCGATCTGTGGCTTCTTCCCATCATCAAGCATAGCTACTGCCTTAAGTTCACCTCAACTCCACCAAACATCAACATCCCACAAACACACCCAGAGGAGGTTCAGGCATTAGTCTCCAAATATGTGATAGACCCAGTACCACCGCAATATCACAGCAAGGGGGTATACGCCCTAATCCCCCAAAAGGATTGGTCCTAAAGGCCCATTCTAGACCTCGGGTCCCTCAACCAGTACATCCTTTCAAAACACTTCCACATGGCTATTCTGCAAAATGTCATCCTGCTGCTGCAGCAAGGTGACTTAATGACCAAACTCTTTCTCAAGGGCACACATTTCTACATCCCATTCATCCCTGTTACCATCTCTACCTTAGATTCCATGGTAAGTAGCCAGCATTATAAATTCAAAGTGTTGCCATTTGGTGTCACCGTAGTTCAAAATGTGACCGCCACTCCTGTACTTTCACCAATTTGTATCTTTTTATTTATTCTTTTTTTTGTTGTTGTTGTTGTTTGGGGTGGGGAGGAGGCCGAGGTGAATCTCTTCCCGATCGCCCAAAAGGCACAATGCCAAAACTTCGCCTTCAGATTTGCGCATCCCCTGTCCATGGGCAATGCTCTTATTTATGAAATGGTCAGGGGTCTTTGCATACGCTTCACCTCTCCCACTCCTGCATGTGGTTAGGAAGCTTCAACAAACCTCCCTCACTCTCATTCTGGTGGCTTCGCATTGGTGAGACAACCCTGGTTCTAAACCCTTCCTGAGCTTGCCACAGTTCCCCATGAGAAGCTCCCTAACAAGCTGGTCCTTCTCACACAGAATCAGGCAGCTGAACCCCAGGCAACTCAAATTAGGAATCTGGCTGCTGAGGTCCTAGAGAGGCTGGTCCACCTTTCTCAGGAATGCATCACTGGATTTCCCATCATCCATCTGCACATGAAGTGACATCACTGCACTTCCCATCAACCATATGCACAAGAAGTGACCACACTGGTTTCCCGCTTTTGGCCCCCTACGCTCTCTCTTCCCCTCCCCCCCCCCCCCCCCCCCCCCTCCAAGAACCAATTTAATGGTGGCTGCAGCGTGGATGTGCCAATGCAAGCCCGTCTGCACCAGGACCACACTTGGAGCTAGGAAACCTGGTCCTCCCCCTATCTACAATTACCCTGCTGTGCACATCCGTGCACGCAACCCTGGCCACTAACTGCTACACTGCTGCCACGCATCACAGACAGAACACTCAAAGGCACCTCCTGCAAGTTCTCATGCACTCACAACCTACATCAACAGTATCCAGCACCCGACTCACAGACCAACTGTCACCCTCTCAACATGCCATCACTCGCATGCATGCTCCTCAACACTTGGACCCCGAATCAATTTCGCATGCAACTTCACAAACTTTGTCGCGCCCCTCAACACCAGATCCTTCATCCTCATCAGAGACCTTAACTTTCACCTAGAAGACTGCACTGATCTTGGAAGCCTCTGCCTCACCCAGCACATTACCAAACACACCCATACCGCCAGACACCTATTAGACACGATTTTCGCCTCTATCAGCACCATGAGTTGACAAGCCAGCAACTATGACCTAGACAGACCATGCCCTCGTCAGTTTTAGCATACCCATCCTGCTGGGAAAGCGTCACAGAAGAGGAGTGTTCTTCCGCCCTCTGCGCACCAGCCCAAGCACACCTGCAACTTGCTGAAGCCATCAGAGCTTCAACAGCTGAATCACTGCATACACTGATACCCTGGCCCCCTTAAGCTCAACTCAACGTCAAGAGCCAGACCACAGGCCAGCTGGTATACAGAGGAACTCAGACTGACAAAACTCCACTGGAAGCAACTGAAGGGCAAATGGAGAACAAGTCAATACACCACTGATAGAGACCTTCACGTCTGCCTCAAGACACTACCACCAGCAGAAACAGAACACCAAATGCACAGATCTTGCAGATCACATTAAGGCTGGCAATAACATCAGAAAGGAAATATTAACCATCATCAAAGATTTCATTGTGCCTCTTGCAACATCACTCCCTTGCAAGACCTTTGTAACAAGCTCTTGGAATTAGCCTGTACCAAAATCCGCTCCACATGCGGCAACTTCAACCTTGAACCGGACCCATTCACCATCGCAACTGAACTTCCCATCCTGGCCACAGAACGAACCCTGACCTCGTTGCCCCCCCCGTCACCAGTGTTTAAACAATCACTGTTGAAACTGCGGCTACCATGTAGACCATTCACTAGGGGGCCCTGTCTGATGCTTGTCTCCACCACAGTCCGTAAAGGACTTTTACCGATCAGCGAATCATTCTCACTATCCATGACGCCTCCAACTCTGCAACATTCCCGGACACCTAGAAACATGTTATTATCATGCCTCTGCTTGGGAAACCATCCCCTGACCCAGCCACACTTTGGAACTACAGACCCATCTTCCTCCTACTGTACCAGGCAATGGCCCTAGAGAAACAAATCAACCGACCATCTTGTAAACTACCAGCTCCATGATGCCACGCAGCCCTGACTGAGGCCAAACTACAGTACAGAAACTGCACTTATCGCCACCAACAACGAAATCGGCATGATCCTTGATAGAAGAGACACGGTAGCCCTCATTCTCCTGGACCACTCTGCAGCATTTGACAGTCTTGCACCCCAACCTCATCAGGTGCCTGCACAAGATAGGCATCCAAGGTCCCAGTCTATGCTGAATGATCACCTCAACGGATAGAACACAAGTTATCAGCATGCTGTCTTACTCCTTGGAAGCTCACAAACTCATTTGGTGAGTGCCTCAAGATTCATCGCTCAGCCCCACCCTCTTCAATGCATATAAGCTGTGTATGGCCAGCGTCATCCACGCACACATTATCAACAGCCTTTCCTACCCGACGACACTCCGCTCGTACTCTCCCTCTTGGGCAAGATCCCCCCCAACACAAAAAACAAGTTCACCACCTACGTGGGCGAAGTCGGTAACTGGATAAAAGCCAACTGTCTCAAGCTCAACACTGACAAGACAGAAGTAGGGATCTTCATCAAGAAAACCTCACCGTGGGGCTCCAACTGCTGGCTGGCCAATTCAGACCCACACCCAGCAACCAAGCCAGGAACCTCTGAATCATCATCAACCGCAAACCGGTCATGACCTCACAAGTCCACGCCATCACTGCATCTTGCTTCCACATCCTGAAGATGCTGATGAAGATCTTAAAATGGCTCTCAAGCAACACTAGAAAAGGTGCCACTCTTGCTCTAGTCACCAGCAAGTTAGACTAACGGAACACCATCTACACCAGTATCACCAAGCAACTCACCAGAAGACTACAAACCTTCCAGAATTCGACAGTCAGACTCGTTCTCGCCCTCCTACATAGAACCCAACTAATACAACACCTCAGGGAGCTCCACTGGCTCCTCATACACAAGCACACTCATTTCAAACTCCTCACACACATTCAAGGCACTACACGGCTTAGGCGCCACACACTTGAGCAGTCTTGTCTCCTTCCACCAACCACCCAGAAACCATTGCTCTGCAGACTCCTAATCACACATGCCATGCGTACACAGAACCACATCAGGCCAGGCATTCTCTAACATTGCTCCTAAAGCGTGGAGCAAGCTCCCACTCTACATCAGAGTCTCCGCTTCTCCTTGAAGTCCACATGTAGGCGAAGACCTGGCTTTTCAATTAACCAACCTACCATATGCAGGACTAAGTACACACTCCTGCTCAGCTGCAGGATACTCTTGTGGGTGATGGTTCGCCATACATGTGTACATAAGAAGGCATGATCATTCTAAAAGAAGCATGTAGATCTATTATGCCTGCCTCTTGCACCACCAGGTGGAAGAGGTTTGTCCACTATTATATTCCAAAGCACCTGGATCCCCTTATGTCTTCTGTCCAGGATCTTGCCCTTCACTTGCACAAGTCAGTCCTAGCTTACTCCTCCATAAGCCTACGCTTAACTGATATCGCTGCATACATGCAGAAAAGGGAGCACTCGTCATTGTTTAGAGTCCCTGCCATCAAAGCTTTCATGGAGAGTCTTAAACAGGTTATCCCGACTAGGGTCCGCTTTCCCTGCTTAGGAGCCTTAATGTCGTCCTCACCAGTCTTAAGGGTCCTTCTAAATGCTCTTTAACAGATGCAATCTTATGGATGAAAAGGTTCCAAATGCCTTTCTTCCTTGTCTTCATTTCCGAAGTGATTACCAAGAGGCTGCAGCTTTTTGAAAAAAAGAATTGTTTAAATTATCCCCCTCTGGTGGGATAACAGGCCTAAGATTACTCAGTCTTAAGTGGCAGGTGCTCTAGACAGCCTGGTATCCATGCCAATCAGCATGGTCCAAGGGTCTAAATTAGCAGATGTTTTGATAGACGAGCAAGTTACTCACCACAAGAGGAACACCCTGTCTCCGAGGTGGTGAATGAGTGTATGGTATTCCCTAACAAAACAGGTTAACTGTTAAGAGTACAGTGCAGGCGAAGGATAGGTTCTGTTTACTGTTTAACATGGCATGTCGGTAATGAAAATGAAACCAATTGGAGGAGCACGAATAGCTGAGAGGAGAAATGTGTATGCTCATTGAATGCACTGTGGAGTGATGAATCTGGAACTTCAGAAAAGAAAGGAACATTTCAGTGGAGAGAAATATGGAACCGTTTCTAACCTGTAATCCTAGTTCTCCCTCGGGTGTCTTCATTGAAATCATAAAAAGCACAGAAAAGTCCCGCCCATGTGCGGATTTCTGGGACATTGCTTCTAAAGTATATATTTCTGTTTTGCATCTTACGTCGGGTAGGCTGTGAATTTTGACTTGACACCAAAAATAAATTCGCAACCTACAATGAAGGGTGGTACGTTTCCTTTAAAAATGCATTTAAAAATTTGAAAATGTCCCTAGAACAGAAGGTGGCATTTAAAAGCCTCCTTTGCTAACCGGTTTTAAAAAAAAATATAAAGTAAAGGGAAAATGATACGGGCAGTGTAGCCAAATAGGCTGTAGTAATGTCAAGCTGAAAAGCAACACTGCAGGTTAAAGGAAAGGCTCCATGAACTCCAGTATCCCATCATGCACTGTAGGTGTCAGTTTCTTTTTTCAGGATTCTGGAGCACTGGGCTCTGCCTTTTCAGGCTTTCTTCTCTAGGAAAACCCTATTGCAGTGCTAATGATGATCAGTGGAGATCGCCTGAAGGAGAAATTGTTCTCTTTACCCAGTCCTGCATCACTAGCTATAGGCAACAATAAATATTACAGAATGTTCCTTTGTTGATATATGCTTATCTTTTGAGACATACTGCTAGAAAATTCACCAGACAGCCTCTGGTATGTTTGCTTTACTGCTTTTGAATTGGTGATTTTAGTAGAACTGTGGAAATAGGAACTAACAGTAAAAATCGTGTGGATAAATAAGAAAGTTGCTACCCTAGATAGTCTTCCTCACACTTCGGAAGTTATAAAGGTAAGAATATGTGAAACCTTGTGTCCTGTTGGGTGCGGATCACCGTATGATTTTGCATATTGGATCATTTGTTGTGAAGGTGGATTTTCTCCCACCTTCGTCAGCAAAAGAAATTTGTCTGACCATCAAAGTCGTGGTAGCGGCCCTGATTTAATCAAGAGTTCACAATGCAAACACTAGGGTTATCAACAAGCCAAAAACTTGCAATGTGTCATCAAATAAATTTATTTTGCATTTAAGAAAAAAAGCATAAAAGTACATGGGGGAAAATAACATTTCAATAAATTAAGCTAAAAGAACATCATAGGCATACATTCTTTCTTAAAATCCTAAAAAGATAATAAACATCACATTAATTTCATGTCTAAAGGTCTACATTTGGTCAGTAATTAACTAAGTTATGAGTTTTTACAGCTGCACATAAGGAGGCCGTTACAAAACACATAAGCCGTCTCTAACTGTTGCATAACGGACAGTGCAGTGATATGGCTACGGAGGCTACATTTCTTTAACAAGCATTTGCAATGCAATAGGTCTCGCAGTTACACGAGTTAAAGCTATTGGCATTGTAAATGACAATGCCAATAGGCATTGTTATTTGCAATGTCAATAGCTCAAACTCGCGTAAATGCGAGACCTAATGCTTTGCAAATGCTTGTTCTGGGAGATATGCAGCTGGAAGCAGCCCCGTCCTGTTAATGTTTTCCAGAGGTGTCAGAAGCAGACCTGCTGGCTGAGACCCTCTTGGTTACTCAGCGAGTCTGTTTCATTTTTGAAACATTTCTTCCGCCAGCCTGTTAATTTGTAAATGCATGAAGACAGGTGGAAGGTAAGATTCTTTCTGTTTCTCTTGTAAGCCATGGGCCGGACATTGGAGGAGTGGGAGGGGTAGAGCCGGCCATAGCATTAGAAACCAGAAGAATCTTACCTCCCCCCTTGTCTTCATGCATTTACAAATTAACAGGCTGGCGGAAGGACTGTTGCAAAAATGAAACATACTTGCAGAGTAACCAAGAGGGTCTCAGCCAGCATGTCTGCTACTGACGCCTCTGGAAACTTTTAAGGCAGCTCTAATCACTGTGCCTCCTGCAGAGCCTGGAACTTGCACAGTAATGATCTGCCGAGTGCTGTTAGCGCTTTGAAAGAGAAGGGGGGAGCCAGAAAGGGGGGGGGGGGGTGGGAGATAACTCTCAGTCAATTTATTTGTGGTTTGGGAAGCACATCTCGTATGCATGCTGCTTGTTCAGCAGACACGTCCTGCACTCATGCTAAGGAATCCTAATGCACCCCCAGGGACACCGGGGCCTCAACAGAAAGAGACCCACCCCCGAGACTTGTAGGAATGTATGTGCAAGGGACTGCTGTAGTCCTGTCATTGTTGATGTCTTGCATATGAATTTTATTATTTTGTACGATAGAATTAATTTATTTCTTTAAAAAACTGACACACAACTGCTGTGAGCCTGCAGGCACACCAAAGAATTGTAGCAATTCGTTTTGGTGAAATGTTACTGTATGATGTTTGCAGAAACAAAAGCCTCCCCAATACACATAATTTTTTTCCTGAATGGACAGCATCGGATGAAAGGGAAATATACCTTCTTCATTTCTGCGCTCCTTAGTGTTTGAATACTGCATTTTTATCTATAAATCGATATCTGAGTAAATCTTCATATTTAAAGGGTTTGGGGCCCGTAAGGACTGCGCACCTTGTAGTAGGCAGTGCTCAAGGGGGGTGCACAGCTTGACCTGAGCAGAGAGATGGATGTCAATTTTCAGTGTCTACTAAAATATACATCGTTTGTTTTACTTGATTCAAAACATCTGAATAAAAAAGAGACTCCTGTAAATTCCATACGTTTCTGGCAATAATTAATGCATTGGCTAAGATTGTGTTCTCACCAGTAAGGCATGGACGTTGTTCATCATTTTATTGTCACTGCCTTGTCGTATATTTACTTCCTGCCTGTTCTCTCCCTGGTAGCAATAAGGTATGAATGCTTTACAAGCCAGAATTAGGCCATATGGGTTTACATGTGACGGTTTTTTTATTTAAAGGATTTGTACAAATAAGTCAGGCCAGTGACTCGAGTTTCAGAAATGCATGTTGTTTTTATATCCACTGGTGCAGGCATTGTTTCTGCACGTGGGCACAAGGGATCCTGAAAGGTTCCCAGACACAGAACCCGGGACAGCTTTTTGTGAACGTTGTTATGGGGCTCTAAACAGATGCAAGAATCAAACCGTTTCCAGTGCAAGGCTCTCAACAAGTGACGAAAAGGGAGGAGGGAGAAGCAGAGCATATGGTGTGCACTTTCGCGGCCGCTTTGATGTCCTCAGTGGCCCCGCGGCTCACTGAGGACATCAAAGCGGCCGCAAAAGTGATCAGGCAGGCTGCCAAATGGTGCGCGCGCCCGGCGCACATGCACTGTATTTGGAGGCCTGAAAAGCACTAGTTTGCACTTCCAGATCCCCCTTTTTACAAAAGCTCTCCCGAGAGCAGCACTAAAGCGCTGGCTCAGGCGAGACCTAAAAAGGGAATAAAACATCTCTTCCTTTCCTTTACATAAAATTGGCAAAAACATAAAATATGTATAATTGATTGTTTTGATGTTTTGCCACAAGGGTAACAATCCAGCTATTCTGGGGAATAACATTTTCAGGGTAGCCCAACATTAATATCACATAATTGAAACTGAATCTTGTCAGAATAAATTGATAACGGCTATTTTCTACCAAAAAAAGGTATAAAGATGTTTCATGTGAAGTAGGAGGGATCGCATTGTAAACCATTACTGTAGCTTTGTCTTTGGACCTATTATACCGATCTTGTGCATGTTTCTTTAGGAAAAACCTTTTTAAACTCATCCTACTCCAAGATTCACAGTGCTCCGGTTGAACATAGAGATCCCCAACTCCACCAATTCAAGGGTACGCCTTCCATATTGTAGCCAAATAACCTTAGAGGCATGCTCCATTTTCATGATGTCCCTCAAGATGGATTGGTTTGGCTGTACCTCCTCCCGTTTCCATATAGACAACCATAGTAGCAAAGGGGCTAATTTGATTGTTTCCGTAATATATGGCAATGCTAACTCATTGTGGACTATATAATTTGTGCAAGCCTTTTGGACAGACAGTAATCTTTTGGCAAAACTGTCCTCTATCGTTTGTAGACTATCCACTCGAGTTGTGCCCCAGATTGCTGCTCCATACGTTGCTCCAGAAACTGTTTTTGCCAAGTAAATTCTAACCATCTCATGTATTGGTTTGTTACCCAGGTTAGCGGCAAATCTAAAAATTGCAGCTATACTTTTCTTCATTTGTGTGGCTTTTGAGGTCACAATCAAATTCCAATCTAAAATAGTATCAAAACCCACACCTAGATATGAGAAGTTCTCTACATTTTCAATTTTCCTTTCCTCAGTGTTAAAATTTGCACTTTTTCCCCTTATTTACCCAATAGACATAACAAAAGACTTTGTTTTGTTAACATGTAGGTCTAGGTTCTTCTGGAAGAGGGAATAGTTCGTAATACTCTTTTGTAAGAATAGGAGTGTTCGGGCAAGTAAAACCGCTTCATCTGCATACAATAAAATTGGAAATTGGGTCATATTCGCTCTTGGCGTATCCATAGACTATTCAACCAGAATATTATTTAGGCTATTAGTATATGGCGAGAACAGAAAGGGTGCGAGTATGCAACCCTGTCTAACACCATTTGCAATAGTAAAAGGTCTAGTACATTCCCCTTGTTTGCCATGATGTACCTTTGCAGTGGTTCCTATAAACATTTGTCTAATAAAGCAGATAATTGTGGTGTCCATACCCATTTGCGCCATAATATGCCACAACTTGTGATTGACACAATCAAAAGCGGACGAAAGGTCCATAAATGCCATATAAAAACTTTTTTGCTTGGCCTGCATATATTTTGCTGCTAGAAGAGCCAGGGTCAAGCATTGGTCCACCGTTCCTCTGCCCTTCCTGAACGCATATTGCACCTCAGCAAGTATCCCCTTTTCAGCTTTCCATTTGGTTTAACAATACTCGTCCCATTACTTTAGCAGTGCTGTCAATTAAGGCTATCCGACCATAATTTACAGGAACTGAGCCATCACCTTTCTCGTATATTGTCACGATTATGGATTCTTTCCATGACAGGAGAGGACCTGTAAACACTACTGTAAATAAGGGGACCCAAAGCGATCTGTTTATTAAAAATATATCAGCAGGGACCCCGTCTGGGCCAGTTGCTTTAAGAGGCATAGTTTGAGTCCGGGCATGTTCTATCTCTTCCATTTCGAAAACCAAAAGAGTAATGGCTACAGAGGGTTCAAACCATTCGTCAGTTCTACCTTCCTTGTTTTTTGGGGAAATGTTTTTGAAACGATTTACCCAGGTTTCCTCATCAATGAACGCATCTGTCGACGGACCTCTCACCTCTTGCATACAGGGAATGTTTACAACATCTGAGAATGACTTGCTATCGTTGCTAATAGCAGCTGCCCTTAATTTCTTCCATGCTCCCAATCTCAGTTGATTTTTCTGCTGCTCTATGTATGATTTATATATTGCTCTAAGTTTTTTAATTGGTAGCTTATACCTAGGTTTTTCCTTTAAAGCATTACGTAAATTACTCTATGCTTTCGGCCACGATTTGTAGAACCAGCGGTTGGTTTTTCCTGTTTTGTACACATGATGGGCCTTTCGTACACATGATGGGCCAGTCAATTGTGTTTTAATGCTGTCTAGAATTTTAATAAATGCTTTGACTACCTGTTCATTATTTGTTGGCAAATCTAAGCATGACAGGATCTCGTTATAGTTAGTGGATATTAACTGTGTGAGAAGATTTTCATCAACTTTATTCCACCTTAATGAATATCCATTTCGCCTCGCCAGAATTGGTTTAGGGATTGTGGAACTCCTTCCTGTAGGCCCTTGATCTTTCCACGGGAGGTAGTGAAAATGATTGCATGATCACTGAATTCCAAAAACAACAGTTGAGGGACAGAATGCAGAACAATGTCATACGTTCACCCCAGTACAGAGATCTGGGCCTAAACACATCGTTATTTTGCTCACCATGCCGTTCCAGTTTGAACCCAGCAATATACAAATCAGTCTTGACCCTGTGCCTCATGGGAACAGTCCAGCCCGAACTGCCAAGCCAGGTCCTCCCTGGACTGGAAACAAGCCTCCTAGGACTGGTTTCAGGGTTTCACCCCTCTTCAGCCAGGATAGCTTGATTCCAGTGGCATGGAGAGCACGGGACCCACGTCTGGGCATACCCTTCCCACTCGGGGTGACAAATGCATAAACAACAGTTGATGGACAGAATGCAGAACAATGTCATACATTCACCCCAGTACAGAGATCTGGGCCTAAATCCATTGTTTTTTTGCTCACCATGCCGTTCCAGTTTGAACCCAGCCATATGCAAATCAGTCTTGACCCTGTGCCTCATGGGAACAGTCCAGCCCAAACTGCCAAGCCAGGTCCTCCCTGGACTGGAAACAAGCATCCTAGGACCGGTTTCGGGGTTTCAAACCTTTTCAGCCAGGATAGCTTGATTCCAGTGGTACAGTGAGCTCAGGACCCACGTCTGGGCATACCTAGGATGCTTGTTTCCAGTCCAGGGAAGACCTGGCTTGGCAGTTCAGGCTGGACTGTTCCCATGTTAATAGGCCACCTTTTGCTCTCCCTTTCTCTGATGGTAAAGCTGGGGTGTGAAAACATTGATGCCCGTTTAGGTAGATTGGGTCCACCTCCCATGTCTCTTGTAGATATAGTATTTGATAGTTAGAGAGTACTTTGTGGCAATCATCATTATATTTTTTGATTTTGTATTCTGCTATATTCCATGATAGTAAAGAATAATGATTGCTGGCTCTTGTGGTGTCCCTTACTGGATTTGAACTATCTATGACCTCTCTAGGGATAGGCAATATGTCAAACATGCTGCGGCCTGCTTTGGGTGAAAAATAAATCTGGTATCCCTCCTACTCAGCTCACTACATTGGCCCCCTTCTATGATGATGATTGGTCCCCTCTGCTCCCCCTCAGCCTTTTTGTGATTTTAAAGTCAAGGTGCAAAAGCCATGGAGATCAGTGCTTTTAGTCCCAGCCCCAAGGCTCTGGAATAGGTGCCCATACAAATTCCAAGCGTCCGAGTCCTCATAACATTTAGGATGACACTCAGACTCCTTGTGTATGCTTTGCTGTGGGCTGCAGACTTGTTTTTGTATATTATTGCAAGCTCGATGTCTTTAGAGGTGACTTGGTCCGCTTTTGGTGTGATCTAAATGAATAAAAGTAAAATAAGTAAAAGACGTAAATATCATCAGAGTTTAGAAGCTTTCAGAGAATCAGATCCTTTAGGCGAGTTTGACTAAAGCAGGGGCTAGGTAAAAAGAGAGTTGGCTTCCTCTTAGGCTTAAGGATATTCTGTACATAGAAGAGTTGTGAGAGAGGTATTGAAGGGGAAAATACATTGCAAAGAACATTGTGCAACAGGTACGTAGAGCATGTAAAATGTAACCTGGGATTACCAGAGATACCCAGTACTTCATAAGATTCAATTGCATTCAACAGAACAGCGGGGTGTTAAATCTACGCAAATGATTATTGAATGAATGATTCTCCATGAATGGGAAGAACCAGGCCAAATTTCTGTTTCTCAGTATGGTAGTGTAAGCTTTATATGCTGCAAGGAATATATGAAGTCCTGCAAAAAGTTTAAGTGGCATTAAATGTTTCGCAGCTTGGCAAGGAGTCCATCAACCGCATTTGGAGAAAGCAGTGCAGTTAGAGATAGTTACTACCAGAGGTAACGCCATGTTGCGTAAAACTCGTGAGGTTCTCAATTCAGTTTCGGTACGAACAAATATGATCATGTAGGCAGCACAATCACCATCAGGCACTTGTGGATGGGCTGGGGAGTTGAAGCTGATCGAATTGATGGAGAGCGAGGTGACGTTTTAATCAGATATTGCATTTGATTGAATGATGGGGTCAAGGCTGTTGCATTAAGATCAATAGCATCCTTTATGGCCTGATGACGTGCATTTGTGAGACTAGCTCATTAATGCTTGGCAGAAGAACAAAGTATTGACAATCCCTTTTCAGGGGGTGAAACTCTTTGGAGATTGGCTTGCAGAGAATGTTGACAATGTCTTCAAAGAGGATGCACGCTGGTGCTTGAAAGCATTCATGATGCTCTACATCATCCTCAAAGACTCCTTCCTTTCAACAACCATCACGCTGTCATACAGGTATCAACAGGACAAAAAGTGTAGAGAGCCGAGTGTATGACAGGCTGCAATGAAGAGTCGTCATCTGCCATCAGCGAAGAAGCACTTAGTACTAGAAGGGAAATGCAGCTTTGAGCATGCTTGCCGCTGTTCGTGGTTACTTTGCTGGAATTCATTGCTGACCAATTGGTCCTGAACGTGATTAAAGAAGGGTACCTAAATTTGTTTCCCTTCCCTGTGAGATTGTGGGTGAGAGATGAGCACAACATGTCCAAGGAATCGCGTGTAGAGAGTGGCTTTGGGTGAAGATATTCAGATTTTACTGGAAAAGGCTATTGACACTTCTATCGTGACAGACAGCTATGTGGAGAAAAAGGTTGTGTTGGACTTTAATAGGGTAAAAGGCGATATAACGCACTTCCAGTTAGAGCACTCACCAGTAAGTGGCACCCGCCTACCTTAAAAAATTGTCCTGCATGCTCTAGTGAGCTGGAGGACGATATTCATTTAATGTTTTTTTGTCCTATGTACATCAAATCTAGGAAGAAGTGGATCGCTCCTATTTGTAGGAATTGGGGCTTTAGACGACATTTAGATGCCTATAGGCTGCTGAAAAGTGATTTATCTTCTTCTACTGTTTTTGCTATTAGCAAGTACCTAGCAGCAGTATGGTATATTAGAAGAATTCATCTGCCGAAATGAAATGTAAATTGCTTATCTGTGGCTAGGATTATGTTGCAATTTCCCTATTCGCAATTGTATCCTCCCTAGTTTATAGTGTATTTTTTATCAATGAAAGATTTCTCTCTTTAAGATAATTTGTGTGATTTAAATGCATTTGTATGATTTCTTTTATGATTCGTTGAATCGAAATAAAGATTTAAGAAAGAAAGGAAAGAAAAGGCTATATTTCAAAGTGAAAACTCCAATGCATCATTTCTCAAGTTATGTTTATGGCATTTTTGGACTATAGAGCAGTTTACTTCATGTGTTCTTAAGGAGGTTTTTTCACCAGTACTTGAGGTTCCCAGTCTAGAGCTGTCATATCCAGGTTCTGGTTCAACCATGCATCCTCTATCCAAGCTTCTGGGTCTTTATGATCATCTTGTTACCAGTAGTTGCATCAAGAAGGGTTTCTGTCAATCTCTGGATGTAGCTGATTCATGTCCTTTCTCTGCACAAACGATTTGACATCTTCCATCCCAAGACTTCACAATTATTGGAAGAAGGTTGTGCACTACTCTCCGAGGAGTGGTCTTTCTGGACACAGGAGTGTTACAACTCAAAACACTACTGTCTTCTCTGTTGAGCCTCCATTATGCACAGTGGTGTGTATATCTACAGTCTGCTGGACCAAATAATTGCCTAGTACCCTACTCACTGGATTCCAAGTTACCAGAATTCAAGGTCTTGCTTCTGGTAATTGCTTCTCTCAAGCAAAAAACCCAAGAAGGTAAAAGAGATGCCTCAAACTGGATAAAGTTGGCAGAAGTACACAAAGCCTTGCATTTTACTGTTTAGTAATTGGATAGATAACATGGTAGCCTTTGCATACATTAGATGGCAAAGGGATCTCATATCCAGGCATTTGGTCAAGCTATTTTCCGGTTAGGAGATTTGGGAGCGCAGAACCTTGCATCCTGAAGGTGGCACACTACTGAGGTTAAACTAGAACAGAGAACACTCCAAAGAACTTCCAACTCTGCACACACGAGAGCATGGAAAGAGGTTACACTTTTTGGATTGGTCACAGTCTCCTGTATACATTTAATTCTGTTCCGTGATCCTCTGGTATTAGTTAGGTGCATGCACAGGTGACATTGGTAGTTGCATTTTGGTGGAGACAGGATGCTTCGCCTTATTAAGGGAGATGGGGATTGCACCAGCTTAGGGGCCAATGGTTCAGCCTCCAGTGCAGCAGAGCAGTCTGGGGTACAGTCTTGCAATCAAGATCATTGGTTGATTAAGATGTTGAGCAAGAGTACCTGCACAGGCAGCGGCTCGCTTCACAGTTAATTTAATTTAACTCTGCAGAATCAGCATTTAAGTCATCAATTTTTGCATTGCACATGTACTTCCAGGGGGCGGTGCTAGTTGATGGGGGTAAATTCACTTGCCTTTACCATTCCAGCAATATTGCACAGGAACATTTTTCCCTCGGATTGATGAAGTCCAATATAAGTCTGAAGGGGCCAGTTAATAAGGCCCATTGCTATCACTGAAGAGTTTTCAAGCTGCAACACTCTAGGGTAGGGGTCTCCTACATTTTTTAATAAGAGCAATTTATGTTTATTGAAAATCATACTGGGCTACTAATATTATTAGTGTCAAAAATACAGTTAACGAAGTAAGGGCAGACTCGACTCAGACTGAGTTCTAGGGCAGAAATAAAAATGTAAAAGATGTATTACAGGAATTCAAAAGGTGAGATACAGCAACCACGAATGCAAACTCATAAGTCTATTCCCATGAAGGCTCTCTGCAAAAAGAAAAATACGGAATAAGTGTGCACAATCAAAATAATTTCAAGCCCCAAGTGAGCAGCAAAATCAATAAGAAAATGGACAGCATTCCTAGTAGTAACGGAACGTCTTCTGGATCACCTCCAAAATTGAGGATGTATATACCGTTTTCTTGCATGGGAAATCAGCAGATTCTACTAAATCATCATGCTGTGAGTAAAGGAATTCTACATGGTAATTCAGAGCACAGCTCTATTAAACAGCTAGTGCCTTAGCATCTAAGCACTATCACACTGCATAAATATTGATTCTGCCCACTCTATGCTAATGTCATCTGGAGGTGGCCAGACAAACTAGTTACACAAACAACTGCTAACTATTGTGATTGAATGAAGTACAGTGAGCTAGTGGAACTTCCTTGTGAAATGCATCATCATTGTGTCTGTGTTGGAAAGATTTCCTTGAGAACAGCAATAGCAACATCAATGGAACTAAACAAACATGACTAACTGGATGCTGCAGAAATTATAAACAGTGACATGCGGGAGGAAACATCCATTTTGATCATGATGGCATTTAGGCCTAAATTTAGGCCTAGTTAGCATAAGCCAGAAAAACACTTCTATAAGCCATAGCAAAATTGTTTCAAATGTATTAGCACCATGTCGGTGTGCACGTGTGAATTCTAAAGTAAATCCATGCTCTGCATGTTGGTAAAAATACAGAATGCTCACAAACATCAGCATAATAACCACAGTTCTTGCAATAATGGCTGAGTCAAATTGAACTGCACCTCTGTTTTACTGTAATGGACTCCTAACTACCTGCAACCAGTTGTGGCAAGAGGAAGTAGACCAAGTTTATATGTTTACTTGAAACCCAGATGACGTTTCTTGGTGGGCTTTAAATGAAATTGCAACGTTCTACATGTTTGCTAATGATCAGGTACCTGTATAGCCGCAGAATCAGTCAGCAACTTGTGACTATTAATTAGTAACTGCACCCAATGCCCTTGCCACTCTCAAACACTCAAGGGTTACTTAAGTAATATGGATACAGGGGAATGGGGAAGAGAAATATCAAAGGAATCTCTTTCAGGCCTTCTCTATGTTCTTTCAAGAAATTGCCTTTGCTCTGGTGTTTACTTCATCTTTTGACCTTCCTTCCTTCCTTCCTTCCTTCCTTCCTTTTAAAGAAATAACAAAATATACTTGTGATACTGAATTGCTATTACTGATTTCTGATACCAATAACTTCTCTGAATTATTCTTACTCTCTTAACTTATAGGTCCTTGAGAGGGATATAATTCTTGGGATCCTCCATAGTTGAACCTGAGCTCTCTTTGCTACTATTTAAGACTAATACTATTTCACATCAGTCTAGAGTTTCATTTAATTATTGACTGAATACTGTTCTAGTTTTTGTATGGGATTTTTTTCAAAAAGAAAAAAGGTCCAATTAATGCTAAACTACATTTTTTACCTACAACTTTAATATATTCCTATCGTATTTTACGGCATTGGCGTTCTCCACCATTGCCGTTACATGAGGAATGGCTCACAGAGATGTATAAGACCGCGTCCTATGAAAGTTTCATTTACAGCTTACTGGACAAAGCAGTCATTTTTCTTGTTATATGGTCCCCCTTGTTACAGGATACCCCTCCCCCTTAATTTGCAATAATTTGCATGGATTCTGAAGTCTTCCTCCTCACTATTATTGCGCCACACACCTGTATTATTATACTTGGACTTTGCCTAACCGGTTTATCTTCCCTATTTTTTAGTTCCTTATTTTTCTCCCCTCTCTCTCTCCTTCTTCCTTTGCTCTGATTACTTTCTTCCTTCTATAGCTTATTCTCTCTCACCCCTTCCTCCCTTTTTTAGGTCTCGGCTAGCGAAGGCTGCGCTTGTGCAGTCTCGCTAGCGAGATTTTGTTTTCCAGTAGTGGGGCTTGAACCCGCCCCTCTTCTCCATTTGCTGGCCTCTTAAATGCTGGTCAGCCCTTGGAGAAGAGCTTTGTCTGTCAATTCAAGCCCCGTCTTTTTCGGATTCGGGGGGTGTGTTTTTTCGCTTCTTTCTCTTTTTTAAGCCCCGTCCCTTTTACACTGGTGGGCGTGGTTTTTTTTTTTTTTTTTTTTACTGGGATATTCTCGTGTTTATTAGGTCTCGGCTAGCGAAGGCTGCGCTTTTTTGTGTCGTGCTGTGATGTTTGTCCGTTACTGGTGCTTCAAGAGATTTTATCTAATACTTTATCTGTTTTTGAAATGCCACAGGTTGGTATTAAATGCTTTAACAAACTATGGTTCTCCAGTATTTGTCACGGGCCTGTCCATAACAGATGGCGTGTTTTGGTACATTATCTTCGGCTTTTTGCGTGCGTTAACATAGCCTGGTACACGCTTCAAAGTTAATCTCTGAGAAGTAGGTGCCCCTCTTAAGCACGCTTCATTGGGGCAAATACCGAATTACTTTGCCCGACTCTTTCAGTGACTCCTGCTCCTCCCAAGCCCGTTTTGGGGTGCCCATGCTTTGGCACTTTTTGGACCGTGCAGGTTGATGACGTTGAAGTACTTAACAAAAATCCCAAGGGCCACACTTACCGATGGTCCGCAATAGCCTTTCCAAATAACAGTCAGTTGGCAACGGAGAAGGTTCAAATATTTTATTGGCCAAAGCAAAACTCTACATAGAGGAGCCTCGTCGATCCTCACCCATCAGGTGCGCCGAGGAAGACTGCTGGCTCCTTGACAAAACCACACTTATATACAGAACAGATTCAGCATACAAAGCCATACAAGTGGAAAAATACCAGTTAGTCCATGGGCTCCTGGATGAGCTCATACAGTGTTAAGTTTCAGCCTTACACAAAGGGTTGCTATCTATACAGAGGAGGTCGGCAGGGTGACTCCCTTTTCGTCCCAGGGCCTGAAGGAATTTGCTTGATACTCGCTACAGCAGATGTGACCTTGGGCCTCGGCCGTAAATACAACTAACCTGTCTCGGGGCTGGTACGAACTAAATCATGAAGATGGTAGGCAAAGGAAACCACGTGATCTGAAACGTGGTCTATCACAGACCAAGATGGCTACAGTATGGTTTTCGGCCTTTTTGTCGTGCAGTGGAGGAACAAAAGAAATATGCTTCTTCTAGAACCTACCAATAGGTGTTTATGCGATTAGAATACTGTTATAGATACATTGTGCTAACTTTACATGATGTGAATAAACAGAACAAATTATTTTTATCCTTCAGATCGGCCCTTTTAGCATAATGTAGCTAACGTACCAACTTAATCTTCAAAGATGCCTTCATCTATCTGCATCATGTCGTGTATTTCCTTCTGTACTAACTGAGTGCCTATCTTTGCTGGGTTTGGTTTGGATTCGGGAAGGGCAAGAAGAAGTCGATTAGTGCAATAAGAACAGCAGTAATGTCCATCCCCAAGTGGCAAAGAGGCCCCAGAACCAGCTAGAAATGGACCAGGTACCGGTATCTGTATGAATTTCAGATGCTAAGCGGTGCAGTTTTTGAATGGCTAAATGCACAGAGGGGGCAGAGTCAGGTATATACACACAGCAAGAACTGCCAATCACTCTGCATGCTCCTCCACGATCAGCTAAGATAACGTCTAAAACCATACGGTTTTGAAGAGTTACGAGCCTGGTCGCTTGAAGCTCCACAGTTATGTTAGTTAGTATTCCTGCAGTGATATTCACTACTCCTTCTACTACTCTAGATAATCTTCTGATTTCTTTACTAGTCAAAATGGGTCCCCATATGGGCAGGACTCCTTTCATTATGTCCACAAAGTGTTGTGCAGGAGTATCGGTCTGATCAGTAGCATCCCCCGTAGTAGCTCTCTTTCTTAAACTCCGCCGGTTCAGTGAATGGGTTTTATGATAGTCAGAAGGGGCAATATAGACTGGTGGGTATAGGAAAGACAAATAGCATTTACCTGACCATCCTCTGGGGAGCCATGTGTATGCATTTTCCCCGCATACAAAATACACATTCGGAGGAGTAAGCATCGGTGGGCTGCTGAATGTTCGTAATCTGTACGTATAATTGCATTTACTAAACCCAACTGATAGGTGACCAGTACCATGTATACAGAAGGAAGATGACGCATTCAATACAGGGACCGGAATGACCTTATCATCTGATACATTTCGTTCCTGAAAAATACATAAAATCCAACACTTCATACCTTAACCAAGTGTCATTTGCATATTCAGTATACTCATTCATGCAAGCAGTTGGGTCTAGAGTACCATCTATACCATCTTCATTCGGAGTGAATCCCTGGTGTACTTCTATATATGCTAAAATCATTTCATAATCCTTTTCTGAAAATCTGTGCTCATCAACAGTATAGTGAGTATATATCATTGACAGTAACTTAAACCAGGCTTCGCAACTGCCTAGATATGACAAGGGCATTGAAATAAAAAGGTCATGCTTGCGCATAACCGAGGGGAGGAGGCCACAGACCCAGCAATTTGTAGCATTAGTCGAGCTATGGGTCTGGTGCAGCATTTCAATAAAAGCATTCTTTACATATGTCTGATGATGTCTTTCCTTATGCAGGGCGTAAGTATGAAAATGATGCTCTTCAGGAACAGGAGTAGAGGCTATAAGGGTGTGCACAGGGTGATGACATTCTAAATAAATGAACACACCTAAACATGTCACTAGTGATATAGCTATTATAGTTATGAACACTATCTTGATACGCAAACTCCAAGTAGAAAACATAGGCATATATGGTTGCAAAGGACGTGGTGCTATAGGTCGCTCCTCTTCGGGCACAAAGCGAGCAAAAGGATACATTCTTGCTAAAAGTTCAAATATAATCTAAGGGGAATAAGTCTACTTGCAGTCCAACCTGCCAGAGGGTGCTTCTTTCCTGTGTCCGTTTCAGAGCCTCACAGACAGACTCCTATTGTTCATAAAAAGAAAATATAAAAGGAAAAAATACAAAAACTTCTCGCGTTGGGGTTGTACTTGACACAACTCTTACTGAAGGACTCCACCTGGGCCCCACTAACCGATCAATGTCTCTATTTTCTTTCTGAACAGAGCTTTACTGAAAGTTCCGAGCTCTCAGCTAGTTCAGTCCAGTGTTCTTTTGTCGGGGCCGCAGGTTATAGCGAACATGACCAGGGGTTCTGGGATCAGGGAAAAGAGTAGGCACAGTAGGATCAGACAAAATACTGGATGTGTGCTCTTTCTGATCAGATGCAGTATTTCCGGGAGCAGAACTGGTGGTTGAGCCAGCTGCTGCAGGCGTTTCGGAACTCACAGCACCCTCCTCTCGCCCGTTCACTTCTCCTCGGGCTTCAGAGGAAGGCAAATCCTCAGTGGGCTGTTCACCTTCATGCACTAACCCTTCACTCTGATCCCGCTGGTCATCCGGCAATGGGAGAGGAACTCTTTTTAGGTGTGACACGTGAATCCAATGCCGCTTCCCTTCAACCTTAACAGCCGTTCTTGTGGAAAGGAGTATCTGATGGGGTTTGGTCCATCGAGGATCCAGACTCGATTTTCGCTGATAGTTCCGGATCAGGACCCACTGTCCAGGTTCAAGAAGAGTCCAGGACCCTCTGGCAGAGGCTGCAATACCGCCGATATCTGTTGGTGAATGGAACGAAGATCTTTAGTTAATGCGTAAAGATAATCTGTCAACATGGGGTACTCAATATCTCTAAAGGATTTCGGTCTCGGTACACCCCAAACATTAGCGGGCCTACCGAATATCACCTCATACGGTGATATTCTAGAACGGGAATGAGGAGTTGTTCTTACAGACAACAAAGCTAACGGTAAGAGATCAGGCCATTTCAACCCGGTGGTCTCTTGCAATTTTGCCAATTTCAGTTTGATAATCCCATTATACTTTTCTACCAACCCCGCTGATTGGGGGTGGCGAGCAGCGTGAAACTTCTGATTAATGGATAAGCCTTTACAAATATGTTTAATAAGGTCGGCATTAAAATGCTTTCCGTTGTCACTCCAGATCACACGTGGTAAACCATAGCGAGGAAAAAATTCCTTCACTAAGGCTTTGGCTGTGGCTAGAGCGGTATTCTCCTTGGTGGGGTATGCTTCAACCCATTTACTGAACGCACAAACCACTACTAGAACATACTTGGGATTATTTACCCGCTCTAATTGAATGAAGTCCATTTGTAACACCTCAAAAGGTAAGGTAGGGGGCGCAAAATTACCTTTCAGAACAGGGACACTACCTCCTGGATTATGCTGTAAACAAATCATACAGTTCTGAACCAAATGTGTTGCAGTCTTACTGATATTGGTGTTATACCACACAGGATCTAGTACTGCACAAATACCTTTAATACCTATATGCGCAGGGCCATGTGCCATGGATACTATTACATTCACAAATGCATTTGGCAGTAACCACCTGCATTTGTCTGACAGGTCAACCCAACATCCATTTTCATCTAGTTTCCCTATCTGCTCTTGCCAATGTACTAGCTCTTCAGGGGTCGCTTCTTGTTTGTATTTCTCTAACACTATCGATAGTGCTATTGAATATTTCTGTTTCTACCATTCCTCTCGATGAACTGGTTACAAACATAGAGGTGGTGTTTGATTGGGCAGTTTCTTTAGCGATTCTGTCAGCAAATGAATTTCCTTTGCCTACAGCATCAACTACAGCTTTATGGGCGCTACATTTAACAACAGCAATTTCTTTTGGTAAAGTCAGGGCAGTCAACAGTCTCAGAACCAACGGGCTATTCCTTATTTTCTGACCATGCGAAGTAAGGAAACCTCTTTCTGCCCATAACCTCCCAAAGCTATGTGCGACGCCGAAAGCGTATTGGCTATCGGTATAGACATTTACTCTCAAACCTTCACTTAACTCACAAGCTCGAAGCAAGGCTACTAATTCGGCTGCCTGGGCAGATTGATAAGACACTTTAGCTGTTTCGACTACAGTCTGGAGAGTGGTGATCGCATAGGCGGATGTGGAAGTGCCATTCGGTAACTTAAAACATGAGCCATCGACATATAACTCCCCTTGTGGGTCAGATAAGGGAGTGTCTGTCAGGTCTATCCGTCCCTTCGTTTCTTCCTCTGTCCGAAATATACAGTCATGTATGTCCTGATTTTGCTCTTCCAAAGGGAGGGGTAGTAACGTGGCAGGATTCAGAGTGGCACATCTTTTGATAGTGATGTGGGGTGCAAACAGGGTCAATTCATACCCTGTAAGACGCGCACTAGTTAGGTGCTGTGTCTTGGTCCTGTTTAATAATACATCCACAACGTGAGGCACCATCACAGTGAGGTCAGTATTCAGGACGAGCCCTTCTGATTGTTGAATTGCCACCGCAACAGCCGCCGTGGCCCTTAGACAACTGGGAAGTGCTCTGGCGACATTGTCCAATACCGCCGAAAAATATGCACAAGGTTTTTGCTTACCACCAAAACCCTGTGTTAACACAGACAGCGAGCAACCGTCCACCTCATGCACATAGAGTGTAAAAGGCTTCCACTAGTCAGGAGTGCCAAGCACAGGAGCAGAACAAAGCGCAGATTTCAGAGAGACAAAAGCATCCGGACATTCAACAGTCCAAGGTAAAGGTTCATGCACATCCTTCGTTGTCAGATATAGTAGGGGTTTAGTCAGAAGGGAAAAATTAGAAATCCACTGGCGACAATAAGAGGTTATGCCAAAAAAAGCGGGGACATCACGTTGCGTGCAAGGAACAGACATGTTAGATATAGCTGTTATACGAGCAGGAGTTAGACGCCTACCCTCCTTCGACAGGAGATGACCTAAATAAGTCACCTCCGGTCGACAATTTTGAAATTTAGACAAGGATACCTTATTACCATGGTTGGCCAAATGCTGCAACAATTGAACTGTAGCATCCCGGCAACCCTGTTCAGTATCCGAAGCCACCAATAGATCATCTACGTATTGTAACAGTACGTTACCATCAGGCAAAATTAGAGTATCCAATAGGGCTTTGAGCGCTTGACTATAAGTACTAGGGCTTTCTGTATAGCCCTGGGGAGCACGACAAAATCGGAAGCTGCGACCAGCAAATGAGAATCCGAAAAGATATCGGCTATCAGGATGAATGGGAATGCTGAAGAAAGCATTTTTCAGATCAATCACAGAGAAATATTGAGCTGTAGGAGGAATCATAGTTAATATGGTGGTTATATCAGGCACCACGGGATACTGAGGCACCACAATCTTGTTAATTTCTCGTAAATCAATCACAAAACGATATGTATCTACATAATCAGGATTGCAATCTACTGGAGCCCTTTTAAGAATAGGAAGGATGGGACTATTACACACATTGGAGGCTGTCTCCTCCACCACCCCAGAGCGGATCAGATCCTGAATAATGGACAACAAGGCTCGTTCACCTGCAGGGGCAATTTTATATTGCGGTATTTTCGGTAGACGAGAATTTTTCTTCAAGGTAATTGAAATAGGGGGTATTCTCAACAAACCCACATCAGTGTCTCCAGTAGCCCAAAGTGTTTTTGAAATCTTCGCAAATTCAGGGGGTAAGGTATCCGTTTTGGAGAAGTTAAGCACCGAAGGGGTAAAAGGGTTTTTAATAGTCAAATAGACACCATCTGGGGAACAATATATACGAGCATATAACCTTTTCAATAAGTCTACGCCTAATAAATTCTCTCCACATTGCGATGTTAAAAGAAATGGTGAATCAATAGAAATAGGGCCCAAAGTGAATGAAAGAGGTTGGGAAATGGGGCTCACCACCGGAGTTCCTGAGAAACCTACGGACACATTATTCTGGCCAGACAGAGCCGCCCCAGGGACTAGGGCATGCGAAACAGAACTGTTCATAGCTCCCGTGTCAACTCGAAACTTACCCGTTGCACCCATTAAATGTGCATTAACATAAGGTCCGTTTTGATCTATAGGAATTGACACACGTCCCCCACTCTGCCTTCGGCTATCCTATGCATGAGGATAGCCTGCCGATGCATCGCTGATACATTCTTCGTTGAAGTACTGCTTTCCCTGGCCATGATCAAAATAGTTTTGACTATTCCCACCTTGTCCAGACTCTTCCTGCCTTGTATGTCCACCTCGATGACCACCGCCGCGTCCTCTCCCTTGGCCCCGCATAGTACTGTGTTGCGCATATAACAACGGACACTGAGAACGCCAATGTCCTTCCTGTTTACAGAATGTGCATTGGTTTATTCCTAAATCAGTTCTTCCTCCACCCTGTACTTGGCCCGCCCCTCGTGAGGCAGAAGTCGGCACTCCCCGACCCCTTCCACGGCCTCTCTCAACCTGCTGTAACAGGACCCGCGTTTTTAAATCCTTTGCTTTCTGTTCCGTCTTGTCCTTACTTTCATTCTCTCGGTGCTCATAGTATTGAGCCATGCTTAATATAATCGAAGGAGTAGACGTCGTCCAAGTACTTTCTGCTGCCTGGAGCCGGGCCGTAATTTTAGTCAGTAAATTAGTTACAAACCTATTGACAAACAAATGTATGCCGCCCTCCTTGGATAAGTCTTGTCCGCTGAAGTCAATGAAAACACCTTCAAATCTAGTGAAAAAGTCCGACACACTCTCATCTTTCTTTTGTCGGCACGCTGTCAATTTATCCCAATCAAATTTTCTAGGAGGGATTAACGAATGCATGTATGTAATTATTTTGTCAGGTAACGTTAATATTTCAGCCCTGGGCTTATCTTCTGGTTTTCGATCTCTATCCCAATCTTTCAATTGATCCCATGTTCCCCCAAATTCAGTCACATGATCTTGGTCATGTACCTGACGCCATATATCTACTGGTACCAATAAAGCAAAGAGTAACTCTATATCGGCCAACGTCATTACCGCTGATGAGGCGGCTTCAGTAAGTTCTTTATAATATGCGGTGGGATTTTTCCTAGGATCGGGCAAATGAGCCTTTAATGACAGCACTTCACTGCGTTTCCACGGGGTGTACACCCACTGTTCCTGAAACCGAGCATCTACTCGCGGGCGGGTAACCACCCCCGTTGCATCTACTATTTCAGTAATTTCTGGATGATAAATAGGGTGGACTTCACGCATTGGGAAATGTGTGGAGCCCGTAGGAACAGCAGAGTGAAGTCGAGTTCTATAACTAACCATTGTTCCAATATTTCTGTACACCTCCTCCGGGCTTAAGTGAAATTTATGCACTTGGTCATGAATATCATACAATATTGCTGGAGCCTTCCCCCCTTCATGAACCTGTTCCCATAATGATATCGGGCGTGCAGCCATATAGTCTAACGCATGCTGTTGCATCACGGGCTCATAGTCTTTCATAGTGCTCCATATGTCAGACAAAGTATAAATAGGCTGTCGCATCCATTGTGACGCTTGCTGTGCAATAGTTTCTCTTTCCTCTGATCCCAATGCTGACCGGGTAAACAGCTTCTTACCATCAAGAAACCTGGGTGGATGTACCGGAGTGGAAACAGCTGGTAAAGGAGTCGCACTCGCTGAGGAAGAGGTCAACACATGAGGAAAATGGGTTGACCCAGGTGACAGCTGAGGAGTTTCAGCTGCCGCAGATGACAATAAATTGGGCAATAAAGTCATAATCTCTGAGACAGACGAGGACAACCGGGACAAATTGGTTTGAGGCGCAAGGAGGGGAGGGGCTGGAGGTGCTGACACAGCAGGAGCTACTATTGACACAGCTTGAACTTGCGCAGGAGCAGCTGACCCCGCAACGGCTGATACCGGGGCAACTGGTGCTTCCGGATATAACTGTTGCGGCACATATGGGGGTGGTGGACGCATGTCCAGTAGATCTCCTATTTCATCTTCAGCGTCAGGCCGAGCCACATAACTTTTATCAACCTGTAATCTAAACTCACGATTCACACATTCGATCCCTTCTTCCGTGCGGGCTCTGTCATAGGCAACAGCCTTCTGAGTAATGGTTTGCCCTGCTTTGACTCTAGCTAGTTTCTCTTCCCTCATTCGCCTTCGTTTCGATTCCTTCTGCCAGGTGTTTAACGCTTCAAACATAGACTGTCTACTGCGTCTAGAAAATAACTGATCCTGTAAGAAGGCCATTTTCTTTTCATCAAAAGAACCCGTTTTAGGCCATTGCAATTCTTCATTACCTCTGGTATACTTATGCCACAAAGTATTGAACAATAGAGGAGCTATTCCGTGTTTATGTACATATAATGACTAGGACTGCCTTCCGGTGGGGCAGGCTGGCTTTCGGCCAGACGAGAGCTACTAGTCCGACAACAGCAACCAAAACAATTCAATTTACTGAAGCACGGCATGTTAGTTAGCAGACAAACACCAACAACATACAAACAAATTCTTGTATCACATATAACACATACTGATTGTTCCTATATAATGTTTTCTGCAGTTCAACCTCAACCTACTTATTCAAACTTGATGCATCCAAACAAACGAACCGAGCCCGTCAACTCCCGTTCGTGGAGAATTATTCAAAATACCGGACCGACAGAATCACAACGAGCAGTCTTCCAAAAGACTGGCAAGAGGCAGTCAGACAGGTGCGACCACGGACTGGACTACAGACCATCCCATGACCTCCTTGGTTCACCACTGAGACCGTTCTGATGTGGTGCGAGCCTCACTTCAGGCATGTCTCATGGCTACCCAATTACAGCCACAGGCTTTTCTGAATACAATTCGGCCGTGTGTTACACGCAGGTAACAACTAGGCATCTGATCGGTGTCTCTAAATCACAAAAGATCCGTGGAGTCTCTACAGTCAGTCCCTACCGGACAACCCTGCAAGACCTCCATAATTCTCCTAGGGTACTCATGACCCCCAAATTAAAATACAGTTAACTGTTTCCAAATGCACCGCTCAAAGCGTGCGTCAAACAAACAAATTACTCACCGGGTGCACCCAGGTACGGACGTTCGTTCTCCGCTGCCAACTTCTTGGGACCAACACGGTCAGCTCCTGGGTTAAGCCCGTAGGACCCCGGTGAAGGGCTACTAGCAGCAGAGGACACCCTGATCAGGAGTGCGGAGTGGAAGTGCCAAAAATCAGGGAGAAGGAAAAATAAAATCCCTCCTCTCCACCCGCCCGACTGGGGCACCCTCAATCCGACCACCCGAATACGGGGGAGGAAAGACTCTTTCACGGGGTCCCACCAGAGTCGCCAACTGAAGTACTTAACAAAAATCCCAAGGGCCACACTTACCGATGGTCCGCAATAGCCTTTCCAAATAACAGTCAGTTGGCAACGGAGAAGGTTCAAACGTTTTATTGGCCAAAGCAAAACTCTACATAGAGGAGCCTCGTCGATCCTCACCCATCAGGTGCGCCGAGGAAGACTGCTGGCTCCTTGACAAAACCACACTTATATACATAACAGATTCAGCATACAAAGCCATACAAGTGGAAAAATACCAGTTAGTCCATGGGCTCCTGCATGAGCTCATACAGTGTTAAGTTTCAGCCTTACACAAAGGGTTGCTATCTATACAGAGGAGGTCGGCAGGGTGACTCACTTTTCGTCCCAGGGCCTGAAGGAATTTGCTTGATACTCCCTACAGCAGATGTGAACTTGGGCCTCGGCCGTAAATACAACTAACCTGTCTCGGGGCTGGTACGAACTAAATCATGAAGATGGTAGGCAAAGGAAACCACGTGATCTGAAACGTGGTCTATCACAGACCAAGATGGCTACAGTATGGTTTTCGTCCCTTTTGTCGTGCAGTGGAGGAACGAAAGAAATATGCTTCTTCTAGAACCTACCAATAGGTGTTTATGCGATTAGAATACTGTCATAGATACATTGTGCTAACTTTACATGATGTGAATAAACAGAACAAATGATTTTTATCCTTCAAGGTAGTCGGAGTTGCGCCGAGGAGTCGCCCGTAGTGGAAGGCTTTGCTGGGAACATTCAAGGGGCGATCCGAGATGGGCAGAGCGGGTCCCGAGGTCCGTGGCTGAGGGACCCGAGGGCCCGCGAATGCTCGAATAGAGAGCCCCGGAGAGGGAGTACAGAGGGGAATCCGGGCCATGCAGCGTCCCTGCCTAAATAGGAGCAGCGCGGGGCCCTTGTGACTACGGGTCGGGGGTGGCGGGCATTCCCCGGTGATAGGGTCAGGGGCTAGAGTGGATCAGGGACATTAGGGGGTGCGTCCCAGAGCCATATCTGTAGTTAGACATCGGATGCGCACACCATGGTAGCCACCAGGCTTCACGTCCCTACGCCTTTCCCATCAGCGCTGTCCCGTTTCTTGTGGGACTTAACTCCCCAGACGGGTTTCAGATATGCCAGGGGACACCCCAGCTCTGCTCCCGCACCACAGTCCCTACATTCAGCCCGCCCGGGACAGCGGCGGGCATTGTCACAAACAACGGCCGCCATGTTGGGAAGAGCCCTCGTCAGAACTTGTCTGGGTTGGATTCTGAGGGAATCTTAACTCCTAACCCTTGTCAGCCCTGACCCCAGTCACCCGCCCCCAGCTCACGCCTATGCTCTCTCTTTCTCAGAATGACTGTAAAGCTGGGCCAGGATGAGGCCGCCAAGAAGCTGCTGGGCAAAAGGTGTGCGGCCACAGCGCTGGGAAAGGAGCCCACGGAGGAGGAGGAGGCAGCTTCCCGGGACCCCCAGGAGGAGGGCGAGCAGGATTTTCAGCCATCTGTTCAGTCCTCCCCGGACCAGAGACACTTTCTGCGTTCTAGCGTCCGACCGCACAGCAAGAAAGCGAGGAAGGAACCCGCCGCCCCCCGCCGGAGTAAACAGCGCCAGAGGCAGAGGTAAGGGAGTTTCATTAAACCCGCACACATGCAACCTAAAAACCCTGTGCGCCTTTGAAATACAGCAGTCCAAAAGTTCAGCATCCACCTGCGTTCGCAACTCGCTATTCCTTATCATGTTCCCTGCCACACACACATTTCTTGTCTGCATACGCCCAGGCCTGTGTAAACTATACACATACCTGTACCCTTTTGCATCCCAACTCCACAGAGAGTTCCTTGCACTCTAACAGGTCTGTGGCCAAATTGTCACATCCAGACTGACCACACACCCTATACATTAATCCCAGTAAAATTGTTCTAACAGCACCGTTGGTGTTATTAATGCATTGGAACCTGAGTGGCAATTGTACACCTGATATGATTAAATACAGGGGTGGCCTTTGTCAATGGAATCTATTTTTTTTAATTGCCTTTATTTTGTGTTCCAATATAACCATTTAGAGAATCGTTACAAATGTATATTTATGTGGCAAGTGCAGTAACAGTTATTAGTCAAAGCGAACTAGGTTTGCTGTTTAAGGTTAATGTAAGAAACATCGCATGATTTTCATGTCACCTTGTTCTGTTTATCAGTTTTTTGCATAGAAATATCTTGGGACAACGGTAAAGACGAACCGTAATTCAAATAGTTTCACCCCTTTGAGCTACACACTCTATTCCCATAATATACACAATAAGAAACTGAAGTGGAGGTCATAGCTTTCAATGCATTGTTATGTTTTTTGTTAAATCTTAAATTGTTCTGCTTCCTTTTTAGCAGGTGCACATCATTGCATACGTAATTTGTCCGTTTTCAGTTGGGATTTCTTTAACATATTTCAAAAGAGCCTTTCGTTCTCTGGGCAGTTTTCATGATTTCCTGCCCTATATTATTTAATTAGTGGTTTATTAAGTGACGCTGATTCAAGATTCGTAGGTATCTTCTTTCATTCTAACAATTTCAATGCCACTTATCATAAGTTAATCAGTGTGCTTTTACAACACCCCCTGAGGAAAACGAGGTATAAATACATTACATTTTTTTAAGGATAAAAACAAAACAAAACAAAACTGTGGAACAATGTGCACTATATAAAGGGTGTTAGGCAGCCAACCGCCCCCGATTGAGACTCTCTCTATACATCGGACAGCTTGTTATGGAGGATCACCAACAATAGGGATGTCCACCAGTTTGAGGAAACTGATGGGATTTAATGACATATTATTGCTCATGAAAAACGCACTGGCCGCTTATTTGATCAAGTATAGCTTATTTATAGGGCAATTGTAAACGTCACATTAGTCAGTTTACCAGTAATTTTCTCTGGAACATTACAGATACTTCATGGACGTGTAATAGTAGTACAGTACAACACACATTCATTTACGAAAATATCTCTCGTAGCTTTTTATCACTGTATTTCTGTAATCTTGATCCAAGGAACCAGTGTTTCCTCCAGGTATCCAAAATCTCTGGATATATTTAAAGTACTCCAGAAACTGACAAATATCTGAACTGCTATTTCCATAATTATTTCACGTACGTTTTATGTCTTGGCTCTAAACAGCGAATTACATCATCACCTTTGTCTTGTTGTGGCATTTTGTTCTGTATTATGTCAGTTCTTTGCTGCTTCTCAGTCCTTTCTAAGCAAGATGCTAAGATGCTTTTGTTATATTTTCTTTTCTTAAATCTGTACATCGATAGTTTACTATGTTTTTGCCATTCATGGTCCTTGGAGCATATTCGTCGTATTCTCAATAGCTCTCCATATGGAATGTTTTTAATTAATGTGGCTTGATGGAAACTCTCCGCATGCAATGTTGCATTGCTCGCTGTACTTTTGCAGTGTAGTGTTGTATGTACCTTGTTTTCCAAAATATAGATCTCAGTGTCCAAGAACACTACTCGACTGTCACTTATGTTGTACGTAAAATGCAGGTTGGTGTTGGTGGTGTTGAGGATATTAAAGTAAAGCTCAAAGTCTTCCATAGAACCGTCCCATATTAAAAGAAGATCGTCTATATACCTCAACCATTACCTTATTTTTTCGACATGTTGGTCGTTTTCTGGGTTCCACGCCACTTTTTGCTCCCACCAACCCATTGTGAGACATGCATAGCTCGGACTAAAAGAAAAACCCAAAGCCAATGAGTACTATTGAATTGGGTAACCAGTATACGTCTGTTATTCAGCGTCAAGATGCCCCTTTGCGGGTGAAAGGGCGCTTTACAAATACACGTTATGTTATGTTACTATGTTGAACTGCCCCCACCTAACAAAAACTAGAACAACAAGCATTGGCATAGCCAATAGGTCTCGCCTTTGGAACCTTATACGTGTTTAGTTATCCAGCACAATATCCTTGGTGCAACAACATCAAGTGTTGCATTGCTAAACACTTAAAAGGTCCCAAAGGCGAGACCTATTGGCTATGCCAATGCTTGTTCTTAAATATTGTATATAAAAATTGTTATTGGTGCATGCATCACAACATCTGGAACTCAATATGCATGTCACTTTATTTGCTGTTATTACTCAATTCTTAATTATTACTAATAAAATAATTGCTACACAAAAAAAGATGAATCCTCTAGAATACAAATGTAAATTATTGGTTATGTGTTATTTCAAATGTGTTTTTTTTTTTTACTTATTATCTCTGCTCACTCTATTTACCGAAACAGCACATTCAAAGCAATCTTGAGCAGTACTACTCCTACCACCAGTAGAGAACTAAACAGCACATTCAAAGCAATCTTGAGCAGTACTACTCCTACCACCAGTAGAGAACTAAACAGCACATTCAAAGCAATCTTGAGCAGTACTACTCCTACCACCAGTAGAGAACTACATGAAATATCACAAAGAGAGTCGAGGTTCTCTGAGGATTTTCGACAATCCACAATAACCACTAAAGGATTTTTGTAAGCTGCGCTACAGTTCTGAGGTGAGTCATAGTAAATCCTACCTTTAAACTTCTAAATCACGACGTGCTACTTTTTCTCAAGAAAATTTCTGGATCTTAAACACTAAAACCACTAACCTATTGGGCGCCTGTGATTTCGAACCCTACTCAGGTAACCAGCTTTTTGAAGTTCAATGTTCCAAGGCACCTTATTCCAATCCAGAACTAAACTTAAAAGACTGTTCACATGACTGTAAAAGACTAGACCTCCAACTCGCACCCTATCATGCAATGATGTCAACCAGCTATCCACTACGAGGGCCCAGTGGTCTTTAATTTCACTAGAGCCAACCCTTGACTTGCGTTTTCTGATAATAAGATACTCCAGGGATCTGGGACAAAGGAAATCTCAAGTGAAAGGTTCAGACAAAAGATTGTTTTGTCCTGTGTTCAGATACTTTTGTGCATGTATCTGAAAATGGAGTCATCACAATTAAGGAATTTGGGCCCTCTGTCCACCCAGGTGTCCTTCCCACAGACTCTGTGCTACAGCTTGTATGAACAATATTTGGGGTACTATTGGGACTAAAGAGAATGCACCAAGGGTTCCAACAAACAACACAATTGGATCCACACAATCGACAGCACCCCAATCGCCCATAACACCCCAGTCTCAGACTGCCACCTTTTGTAATTCACTTGTGTGCCCATTTGATTCAAAATGGATCCTCTTGTGTTGTCCCCAAAGGATATCATGAGATGGGGCAAGAAAGGGGAGGAATGAAAGCAACTAATGGTCAGTGGTCTTTATTAGGTCCAGGGAAACATTCTAGGAGGAAATAAGGCGGAATGGTAAACCCGTATCTCAACTGAACTGCCTCTTTGGATCACCATCCTCATGCACCACGTGACGTTCAGATGAAACAAAGTGTCCCTGTTACGAATGGCTTATGAGATTTTATGTTTCCCAGGAGGCTCCTTACCCTGGGTTTAAAGGGAGCAGCCGGCACCCCTGCCGGCTCAATTTCCTCCACCCCTGCACTCGATTTACAGCTGCCACCAACAATTGGTAACCCCACAGTCTAGTGACACAGAAGTATCCATCCTCAACAATGCGCAAGGGTGCACCGTAGGACTACACTCAGTCTGGGGAAGGTTTTAACACATTGAGCACCACTTACTGGGGTTTGATATTTTTGTCCACTGGGCTTACAAGATACCAAATTAGATACAACGCGCAAAATGGAGGTAGGATGACACTTTCTAGTGCCATGAAGGATTCTGATAGCTAATACCTGGTGATCGAAATCTGTACTAGTGAGCAAACTCTTGAACAGTGTTCAAAATGTTTTTAAGTTCTGAAAAAAGATGAACAAAAACCACAGATACAGAGGGTCTCTTCTTTAAAGGACCGAGGTTCCTGCTAGTTTCTTCGTAGACATGGGTGTTCACTAGGTGTCGGTGGCAACTTCCAGGGAATGCATATGTGGTTTTGGGGATCACTATGTAGCGTCTGGAGGTTGTTCATGAGGTCCGTAAGCCTGGATGGGGATTCCTGGGAGGGATTCTGCTTTACCCTATGATCTTAAAGCTAAACAGGACTAACAGGCCCTCTTAATTTACTTTAGTTAGTTTTGGTTGAGGGGCCAGGTTAGTTGGGCAGTTTTTGGAATACAACATGTCACACAGTGGTGAAATAGTCAGTGTGGCAACAGTGTCTGTACTGATAAGTATTTTCTAAGAAAATAAATAATGTACTTAATTACCAAAGCACACCCATTTTAAAATAGGGGAAAGAAGTCCAGGTTGATGAAACTCTAACTGCCTGAATGTAATTCTAAATAGATGAAAATTAGCAGCTTGGTAGAATTTTGGTACCAACTGAATTTTATTCATTTCGGCACCAGAAAATCCTGGTACATCTGTCATGCAGTGACAAAATTGTCAGCTTCCAATTAGAGAAAGTAGTGAAAGATAGAGGCCATATCCCACAGCAGACTCACTTCTTGCAATCTGGACTTCAATGCCTTTTAAATTGGAGAGCAACATCTAGGTCCAAATACTTTCTTTTGCTGAGAGAGCTATACATTAACATTTCAAATTCCATAAAATTCAGATCAACTAATGATCCTAACACAGTGTGAGAATAAAGAACTTTAGGAACCTCTCTGTTGGCATCTCTCTGTAAAACAAAGAGTTTCGTTGATCAAACCAGAAAATTTTTGGAATCTACTCAACAATTTTTTTCATAACAACCCTTTCGATCTTACAGTATCAGTACATGATACGTTCTTATCCCAGATGTCTGTTGTGGCTAAGATGACCAATAAAGTAGGTGGTCTGATTGAGGTTGCTGGAGATTCCCGAGTCAATGCTCATCACAGTATTCTACAGTCGCCATCCAATTGCAGATTAAGTTACAGTCCATATTGGAATGGAGCTCTGTGTGGTGTTCACTGCTAAGGACCACAGCGGACTCTTAATCCCTGGCTCTGGCACATTCTCAACCTGTGGCTATCCCTGCAACCGAGTAGGACAGGGAACAGCTTCCGTGTTCAAATGCAAAGGTTTGAGCATTTGAGCTATGTACATATGAGTATGTGGCATACCATGTTCTTCTACATATGTACGCCAATTCTGTTTCTGTAGATAGTTGGGGATCAGAACCTGCTTCTCTTCCACCATGCAAATTCTTCTAGGGTGTCCAAGCACCTATTGTTGTATCCTTTTTGGGTTAGGACTGTTGCTGTTTTTCTCCTCCATATCCTCCTTCCTTGGGTTCCCGGGAGTGGACAACAACTTTGAGGACCTGCTCAGCAGAATGCACCAACAAACACATAAATCAGAAAGCAATGCTCATGTGCTCCATCGTTACTTCCATTGCTACCTGACCCCATTGGTAGACCTGTTCTCCATACACAAAAAATCAAAATGTCAAACCTTTGCCTACGCCTCCAGGTAGCTACACCAACAATCCATGGGCAATACTCTATTGATAAATTAGTCATGGATATTTGCTTTTGATTTCCCCCCACTAATCCCATATGTAGTGAGAAAGAGTGGGGTTAGCATAAATTAAACTAATTCTCATAGCTTCCGCCTGGGTTCGGCAGCTATGGTACTGTACTCTGCTACTCCGGGAAATGTCTATAAACCTTCACAAAAGCTACCACTGCACCCAGATCTCCTCATGCAGCATCAAACTAGTTACTTCACCCTAACCTCAGGTTACTCAATCTTGTGATTCAGAACCTGAAGTTATGGAATTTGGCTACTCACAGCATCCTGAGGTTTGCGCGTAAACCCTTACAAAGGCCAAAAAGGCTACTACATAGGTATACTATGAATGAATGAATGAAACAACACTTATAGAGCGCGTAGTTACCCGGAGGCATCCCAGCACTTAGGTATGCTATGTGGCTAAATGGAAAAGATTTGTACATTACTTCAACAATCTTGACAAACAGCCCTTTGAAGCCACAGTATAAGCTTTCATCTGTTACTTGTACCTACAAAAGTTAGGTCCAGCCTGTTCTTCCATAAGCCTATACCTAGAAGAAAGACGACTTACCAGTTAAATAGCCCAGCTTCAAAATTGGGATCTTAAAGCCTTCATTGAAGATCTCAAAAGGGTTATCCACCTCGAACACCTTCACATTGTCCCTACATGATTTATCGGGAAGGTGACCTTCCTCATTGCAATCACTTTTCTCTATATCGTTAGTGAACTGTAAGACTTAACTGTCAAGGAGACATTTATCCAAGTGCACATCTGGGCTGTTGTTAGAACACAGCCTTTTTTTCTGACAAAAGTTGTCTCTCCTTTCCACATCATTAAACAATTGATCTTCCCTATGTTTCCCCCATAGCCACAGTTGGTTGTGGATGGGCTTTACAGAATGTAGATGCTAGGAAAGCCCTTATGTACTATATCGACTGGACCAAATCCTTCAGAAAAACCAAGCAGCTCTTTGCAGCTGTTGGCCAGGCCCACCTAGGAAGTCCAATTTGCAAAGCAGACCTTGCCAGATTGACTATCAGATGCATTCAAATTTGCTATGCCAAAGCCAAACACACATGGCGTACAGCAGAACAAACTTGGAGTAGTGCACTCCCACGAAGTCTTTTCAATAAATCAGGTTGACTTGTTTCTTTACGTCAAGTAATCCTTTATTTTCAATGTCATCCGACAACATGAGCTCCAGCCAACGCATTTCGTTCATTAAAGAATGAACTAATTCAGGGCATTGGTGAATGTATAAAGGCTGGGGAGCAATGATCCCTAGTTCCCCAGAGTTTGTAATACGTGGGATGAAGGGCGTGCGACAATAATGCTTGTAGTGGTCGTCCCAAAACACGAGTTTTCTGTAGGTGCAAATTAATGCATAATGTTCGGCCTCCTTGATAAGGGCCCGGAACCGTAATCCTGAAAGGCTGCACATCTAGGCCTGTCCTTCTCGGGTTACCAGTTCAGGATGACTCAATTAATAAAAAAGAGCCACTGTGGCTTTCCTAAAACTCTGTCCAAACACCTTCAGTTGCTGCTCGCAAGCCACCACTTTCGGGAGATGGGTGTTTTTAAGTCTATCCACAGCACATGCTTGAAACAGAAAACATAACTGTAACAATGAAGCTGGAAATAGGTGAGTAAACTTCAAAAATGTATTTAAAGCAAGAAATACCAAGAACTGGAGATGTTCATGGAGATCTGCCTCCATTACGGGCTGTTGCTGGAATCCTTTGTGTGCGGCCGGGCTTGTGCTCCGCTGAGCACACTTGCACTGCTTTTCCCCTCAACGCCACGATCGGCCAGTCTGGGTTCCGCCGATAGTGACTGCATCTCCCAGCATTCCAGGGGGACCAGGTGACGCTCCCGCTCCCGAGCTTTCCCGCGCCTGGAGGCGTTTAAATCTGAGGGCGGTGGCGAGGACTCTGTGGGCTGTTGCTGGAATCCTTTGTGTGCGGCCGGGCTTGTGCTCCGCTGAGCACACTTGCACTGCTTTTCCCCTCAACGCCACGATCGGCCAGGCTGGGTTCCGCCGATAGGGACTGCATCTCCCAGCATTCCAGGGGGACCAGGTGACGCTCCCGCTGACGAGCTTTCCCGCGCCTGGAGGCGTTTAAATCTGAGGGCGGTGGCGAGGACTCTGTGGGCTGTTGCTGGAATCCTTTGTGTGCGGCCGGGCTTGTGCTCCGCTGAGCACACTTGCACTGCTTTTCCCCTCAACGCCACGATCGGCCAGGCTGGGTTCCGCCGATAGGGACTGCATCTCCCAGCATTCCAGGGGGACCAGGTGACGCTCCCGCTCCCGCTGACGAGCTTTCCCGCGCCTGGAGGCGTTTAAATCTGAGGGCAGTGGCGAGGACTCTGTGGGCTGTTGCTGGAATCCTTTGTGTGCGGCCGGGCTTGTGCTCCGCTGAGCACACTTGCACTGCTTTTCCCCTCAACGCCACGATCGGCCAGGCTGGGTTCCGCCGATAGGGACTGCATCTCCCAGCATTCCAGGGGGACCAGGTGACGCTCCCGCTCCCGCTGACGAGCTTTCCCGCGCCTGGAGGCGTTTAAATCTGAGGGCGGTTGCTCGTCCCGCGAGGACGCGCGCGGGACGCGCCGGGCTAAGCCCGGGCAAAGGGCGGGCCCTCTGTGGCCCTCAGAGGCACTAGGAGGCCGGGCTGGGCCACGTCCAGTCACAATTGATTAGTGGGTACTGGACTCGTATGACATATGAGAGCTTCTGTTGCAAACCTGTGAATATTGTAGCGGTATCCGGACTGTCCAGGTTACATATGTTGATTGGTGTGGTGGTTGTGTAGCGCTACAGGTAATAGAGTAACTGATATATATGAGGTGTATTGTTGTATTGAGTAGGTAACTGCTGATTAACAAACGCTGAATAATATCTGGTCACTTAGTTTTCACTATATTGGGTGTAAGGGGGTTGTTTACATAAAGAGGGCAATGGCTACCAAACCAAAAACTAGATCTACCAAGAGTAAAGCGAGCACCCCGCTGATTACGTCAAATGGCCCATCTAACACTGATACTCTTGTCGGGTATTCTGCACCCCCAACGGCCATTGATTTAATGCTACGGAAGGTCATTGGGGCAGTAAACGGGGAAATTGAACGCACCCAGAGACGCTTATCAATGACCCCCATGCAATACCCTCATACTCAAACACACAGTAGTCCTATGCAAGGCCCACAAGTAAATCTGTGTGATAGCCTGTTAGGTAACAGCCCGGATATTTCAATTGAAAATTTACCTTGTGGCCAGCAACTAATAGAGGTCGATTCACCAATTGCTAAGGTAACAAAAAAAACTCAACTCTGATAAATCTATGTTGCCTAAAAGAGGCCCCAAGTTCACGCAAGCAAAGAAGTCAAAACCTTCTAATAAGTGTAGGAAGAAGCAATTAACTGAGGACGAGCCTATAGATGTAAATACATCAACTCCACTAAATCCCCCAGGATGGCTACAACCAGTCATAGCTGATTTGCAAAAACATCTAGAATCCTTCATCACTGCTCAAATAAAGCCACTCTTTAGCAAACTAGATAAAATCACTAATGAGCTTCATAAACAGGCTAAGTTGAAGGAAAGTAACTCCAACCCTGCTGGAAATTCAACCCCAATTGTAAATCCCCCATCAAGGCCACTACCCATGGATAATACTAGCACTAGAAATTAGCTATGCATTACTGCCCAGGTTCATGTTCCATCTATAAGTGCAGACCAGTTACAGGATAGAGGTCGCCCTGAAAACACTGAAGACTGTCAACTCAGAAATAAAGATCAGTCTAGTAGACCGCAGGTAAAGTCAGGGCAGGTTGTGTCCCATGAGCAGGCGGATGCATGGCAGAAAGTACCTATTAGCAAGGGAAAAATCTACCCCTCCCCCCCCTGGAGTAAATCTACCCCCTGAAGCAAGCCCCTATGTTGTGATTTTCGCTGGGGTTCCTGAACTCAGGGGGGGCCAAAGGGAGGTACACCTAGAGCTAAAAAATAAAATCATATACTGGTTAAATACACACAGACCGCTCCAGGGGAGGGAAAGGGGAGAAATCATCCATGTAAGAAGAGTACCATGGTTGGGCAACAGAGGAAAAGACATTGAAGGGGATTGCATTATCGCAAATTTTAGGAACCCAAAGTTAGTGGAGTATATACTGGGAAATTACAACAAAAATGCAACTAGTACTATTCGAACTTTGCCTCTGGCCTATTTTTATCCTAGAAATGGCCCTGTGCACCCTCTGACTCACAATCTAGGTGGGAAAGGAGGAGGTACAGATGGAGGCTGGATAAGGAATAGTGAATACAGTTATTTCCCACCTTTAAACTCGCTTGGCCCACAGTGGGAGAATAGATTCAGCCCCCTCCAATCACTGGACGAAAATGATTGACTGATTAAATCAGTTGTATGTTTGGTAGGGAAGGAATTAAAGACGCCCACGGAAATAAGTGAACTAACATCAGAGGGAATGCACACATCCAATGACTTAGAAATCGGCCCGCAACACCAGATTGGGGAGAGGATAGATCCACTATTAGAAGGGAGGGAGGTACACGAATTGGTTACCCATGGCTTAAGGCTCTCCGGGACACAGGACCCAATAGTGAAAATAACATCCTGGAATATTGCAGGCCTTGCTGGGAAAATAAGCAATACAGAATGGAGGAAGCAATTAAGGGATTCCCATATAATAGCCCTGCAGGAGACATGGGCAGTTGAGCCCGATAATTATTATTTAGAGGGGTATAAATCCTTCTTTGTACCAGCTCGAGAGAGCAGGGCTGGTAGAGCAAAGGGAGGTCTATTAATATACGCTGATGTTAACCTGAAGGGGAGATGGACTGTGCCTGCTTGGACCTCAGATAACTTGCAAGCAGTTACCTTCCAGGGACATGGGCTGAGGGTACAATTATTTAACTTCTATAACCCCGGCCCGGGAAGTGGCACTAATGCCGTGCTGGAAGAATTAGATCTTAGACTACAACAGGAATCTGATCTAAGAAAAGGCGGAGATAATTTATTAGTCCTCCTAATGGGGGACCTAAATTGTCATCTTTGCGCACGTTTGACACCGGTAACTACCCATTGGGATCTATGCCCATTTGAAAAGGGCCCACATTTGGAGCACACAGTCGAGGGTATACTAATATCAAAAATATTAGGGAGACACTCATTAGTACATACCATTGACTTGGTAATCCCAGAACCTGAGGGCACCCTGATACCGACCTTCAAAGGAAGGGGATGTTCGTCTATTATAGACTATATTTTTATATCCACCTTCGCTAAACACCTGATTGGGATGATAAATACCAAATGGAGTGCCTTCAGCGACCATAACCCTTTGGTTATAGAAATACTGTACAAAGACCATACTAAAATGAATAAACAACTGGATATTATTCTACATCCCACCGATCAGGGAAGGCGGTTAAAATGGGCAAAAATCAACGCCCCTGAATTTTATATTGCATTGGTGCAAAAGGGGAGAAAGTGGCTTGAGGGGTGTTTAGACCTCCACATTGAGGGAGCTGACTTAGTTGCCGCTTTTAGGGAGCTAACGGAACGCGTTGGGAAACTTTTGGTGGCAAAAGGCTCCAGAAAATTAATGAGTCACCCAAGATGGTTTGATGTAAATTGTGCACGTGCACTAAGAAATCTAAAGTCAAGCCTAAAGGTAAAGCCGAGGGATATTGGGGAAGTGGCAAAGCATAGGAAAATCTATAAAATAACGATCCTAGAAAGAAAAGCCACATTAAAAGCGGAATTATGGGCGGATTTAAGAGAGGCTGGTGAAAACAGAGACTTTACTGAATTCTGGAAGATCATAAATAGGCCCTCTCTGTATGATTGTAACACACCGGTCGTCAGCACAAATATACTCCCACAGCAATGGGTAGCCCACTTTGAGAAGCTCTATAATAATTCCAAGGCCTGTAAACAAGAAGGGGAATGGGTTGGCAACAGGAATGAGGCACGGGACTTCACACTCACGGAGATAACGCAAGCAATTAATGGATTAACTTCAAACAAAGCACCTGGGCCAGATGGCACTCCCCCAGATCTGTATAAAAGTAATGTTGATCTGTGGGCACCTATTTTGATGAGAGTGCTAAACGCAGCCATTAAAACAGGACTCCCGAGGTCATGGTCCACTGCCTTAATAGTTCCTATTTTTAAAAAAGGAAATAAGGACAATCCCCAATGTTATAGACCTATATCACTAATTGATGTTTCGGCAAAAATTTTGGGGCGGGTGGTTTTAAATCGTCTAATGGCCTGGACGGAAGAACAGCACACAATAGTTGACACCCAGTATGGTTTTAGAGCGGGAAGATCGACCAGTGATCAATGTTTAAATTTATACTTACTGGTCGCTAAATATACCTGTGCGAGTAATGGGACCATTTACATGGGATTTATGGACCTTGCAGCGGCTTTCGACAACGTGAACAGAAGTAAGCTTTGGGAAATGATGACTGCATTGGGGATTGATCAGGGATTGATAAACATTCTGAGAGAGCTGCACTGGAACACTACGGGGAGGGTGCGCTATAGCATGGAGGGGGGACAAACTGATACCTTCCCGTGTTCAAGTGGAGTAAGGCAGGGGTGCATTCTTGCCCCCTTCCTATTCTCACTATATATAAATGACTTAGAGGCAACCCTCGTAGCCAAGGCAGCCGATTGTCCCAGGGTAGGAAAGCGTCAAATACCTGTTCTTTTATATGCGGATGACGCGGTCCTCCTTGCTCGGACACCGCGAAGTCTCCAAATATTGATTAATGGTTTTGTAGACTTTATGGAAAAATTCGATTTGTCTGTAAACCTGACCAAGTCAATTGCGTTGATCGCAGGCAAAAAACCGATTAAAAAACCAGTGTTCAATATTGGGACCCATGTCATGGATATAGTAAATACCTTCCCGTATTTAGGTCTACTGTTTGATCAAAAAAATCAATTTGATAAATTGGTGGAGGAACGCTGCTCTAAACTAGCTTCGTCATGTGGTGCAATCCTGAATTTCGCACAAAGATTAGGCTGCTGGTCCCCCGAGCAAGTAATGACCTTATACAACTCAATAAGTATAGCCAAAGCGGTATACGGAGCAGAGGTGTGGGGCTTCAGGAATGTTAAATATCTGCAAATGGAAGAAGATAAATTTATTCGCAGAATACTGAAGATCCCACACACGATACCAGCTGAAATCGCACACTCTGAACTTGGTATCCCATACATTGCTGATTTGGTCAAAACTAGACCAGTTTTGGCTTGGCTCAGCATCTGGGCAAACCCGGATGCTGAACTAAGCAAGGAAATTCTTAATGACTGTTTACAAAGAGACAAAGGAATGTCAATCCCATGGCTGAAATATGTTAAAGCAACTCTAGAATCTGTAGGCCAGCACATACTCTTCAGCACCCCTGCTCTAATTTCAAGAAATAGTAAAACAAAAATTAAAAGATTGTTGTTGGATAAAATGGAAGCCCTCAGGGAGACTAAAGCACTCACACTAAAACGTTCAGTGGTAGCGCATTGTCTAGTTAAGGAGACAGGGGGCATGGAACCATATCTATTCCTGTTGCATAAACAACAGGATAGATTTTTAATGTGTCGTTTTAGGCTCAATTTGTTGCATCATATTTTATCTTATCCATCGGGTTTTACTGCAACTATTGAGCAGAAGGGTGCCTGCGGCTGCGACAACTTGTCTCCGCAGGACACCCTTCATTTTGTATTATTGTGTCCATTTTACCGTTTACCTAGACAAATGTTTTTAATTGATATTTTAAAACGTGGAAAATTCCGACATGCAAAGGTAGCTTTATTGTTTCTCCAAAAAGCAAGTGATATGTACACTTTATGTTCAGTGATAAGCTTTTTGAAAGCTGCAGTGAGATTAAGGAACACTAGAGACTAATTCACTATTTGCACCTAAATGAATTGTAACAGTTCGGCTGATGGTTATTTTTATATTGATGATATGTATAACTGTATATGTTGCTGTATTTTTAATATGTACTTTTTATGATGATTTTTAAACCATCGAAATAAAGATTTTGAACTGAACTGAACTGAACATTACGGTCCCTAACCAAACTCCTTGAATGCTCAAACTATTACTGCATTAGTTTGTCATTTTTACACTTCTTGAAACAGCTTGTGCATAGGTTTTACTCCATTGGTATCGGTTTAATGAACAAATATAGCAATAAGTAACAGAAAGGTGACCAGCCAACCTTTGCAAAGGGCCTTCCACTGCACAGCAGTATGTGTTGCCATGGTTCAAATAACTTTTAATCCATTATAGCTAGAAATTTGTTTTTTGTTCAAACCTGCAGTTTATGAAGCAGATGATGATTAATGTGGCAGATGCGGCAAATCCATAATTATGCAAAATATGCCGCATTATTGCGTAATGCCAGTGGCCCTGCTTATACCATCTCTAGGTGGTGAAGTTTGCTTCCTGTTCTTTTTCATGTCTGAGATGGAACCTCCTCAAAAGTGATGAAAGTGACAAAGACAAGTAGGATTATAAATAATGAAGATTACTGGTAAGTACAGCCACTGAAATTATGGAGCAGAGGTAAACCAAATTATGTGGCAAGGTTGGATAAATTATACAGCAAGGAAAAGGCAAATTATACGGCATAATGTGGAACCTTTCTGTGATAGTTTTACTTCATTATTTTACAATTTTTACACATGGTAATACTGTCTGGGAATAATAATTACCTTATTCGCACCAATTAAACACCCAAATACAGCAATAAGCAACTGAAAGAAGACCACTCAATGTTTGCAAAAGGCCTTTCAGTGCCTAGGACATGTATCTCCATGTTTTTAATAATAGTTGATCCGTTTAAGCTCGAAACAATTATTTTTGTTAAAATCTGCAGATTGTGTAGCAGATAATGGATTATGTGGCTAATATAGCAAATCCATAATTTTGTGATAAATGCAGCAGTCTCAGAATCGCATAATTCTAGTAGCCCTGCTGGTTAGTAATTGCAGTATTATCCTGAGAGAAGGCACAGTGATGTAAGGTCAGATAAACTGCACACCTTCATTTTAGGCCTCGAAAATAAGCGCCCCGTTCTTTCACAATGATTGTGGAACACAATTTTAATAGGTGCAGAGTTTACAGCGTGCAATCTAGTCTACACTGTGGATATAATTCAGCAGGTCAATTATGCTGATATTTAGGGAAGAAGCATGGCAAATACCCAAGCCTCGATCTATCAAGATGTCACACAATGCAACACAGAAAGTAAAGTTGCTGTGCTACGTTGCGTGAGAAAGAGAGAGCAGAACAGCACCATATCTACTAAGAAGTGGCGCTGCACTGCTCTCTCCCTGTGCTTGTGCACTTTAAGGGCCATGCGCTAAAACAAACTCCCTAGCTCCATATTACAAGAGTGTCTGCGTTGTTTGACACATAGGTTTTTTACTGGAAGGTTCCTTACCAGTACAAACCCTATGCTTTAGGGCTCTTACTATTTTGTAATTGTGCTGTAAAATGCAGCACAGATACAAAGTGGGAAAAATGAGGAGAAATGAAAAATTTCTTGTCGCTGCTGCTTCAAAGAGGCATAAGGGCTTATTTACAAGCCCCCTGCGCTGCCAAACATCACTTTTTCTCATGTTAAAAGTGACGCACCGGCAGCACAAGGAGTTTGTAAATAAGCCTCGTAGTATTTTGGCACAAATCCCTGTCTTCAATTCTTGGTAGATAGGGATTTGCGTCAAAACCAATGTGTGGGTGTATGGGATGCCCATGCACCACCCAAGGAACTCCCCCTTGATGCAAAGTAACGCAAAGCAGGGCATTGTGCAACTTTTCATTACTTTGGATAACTACCCCAAGCAAATCCTGATTTGCGTTGGATAGTAAATCCCACCTGAACACTTTACGGCAGTTTTTTTTATTAGGAATGTAAGATAAAGCGTTTGTGTAACTGGGCCCTAAACACAGTGGCGGCCGGCATGGCTCGTGGGTGGCGGGCGGACGCATCGCGTGGGGGGGGGGAGGGGTCGTGCAATAGAAAAATATTAAAAAATAAAATAAACGTACCTTGCCGCTGGGTCCCGCATCTCTGCTCCTGCTCTCCTCGTGGAGCTTGAGGAACCGGAAGAAGGCCCCACTGACCAATCACAACGCTACAGAGTGCAGCGTTGTGATTGGTTTTGAGCGTCCTGGTTCAACACTCAACGAGGGTATGGGGGCCTGGGATTGTTCTCCATGCAGGCTGTAATGCAGCCTGCATGGAGAATGGGCAAAGTGCGCATGACTGGTTTGGGCAGCCCAAGAGGGCCAACCAAATAGTCATTGCGCACTTAGGAGTGGGCAAACCACTCCTCCCCTGCGCTGAGAGAAGAACAGCCCCACATATCCACCCACCCACCCTCAAAGCAGCACAAAGCTTAAAATTATGATAACTATGTTATTATCATTTTATGTTTCTTCTTCCTCGCACTGCTTAAAAGCAGTGGGCGACGCCCCTTCGCCTTTGCGGAGGAGGCGCCACTGCCTAGACATGCAGATTATGGTGTGGAAAGCACCAAACCCGGCATGTTATGCCCTACTTTCGGGACATAACTGAGGCTAATTTCAAAGCATCAGATTTTACTACTTACGATAAATATCACAACACCCTCTGGGGCACCTTTAATGGAGGCATTAGGATCAGTGGCGCACAGCACACACAGGACACACACCCAGGGGAGCTCCTAACCTCAGGATGCAGTGTCTGGAGCCCCCGGGGGCACTGAAGCTTTAGGGGTAATTATGGATGCCGGTTAGGCCTGAATAGGTATTGATCGGCCATTAAAGAGCTTACGGCTCGTGGTTCGCGCGGGCTGCCTGTGCTCTCGCCGCCTCCAGGCTGATCAATAGCTCTCGTCAGGGAGGGCGGATCCTCCCTCTACACGTCCCAAGCATCATTAACTCCACAAGCCGCGCTCTGCCGGTGGATTAGCGCCATGGATTTCTTGTCAGGCAGCCAGGCCCTCGTAGGCCTTCCTCGCGGACCTCTGTGGGCCAGCTGAGGCGGAAGTGAAGGGAAAGAGCTGTGAGGGAGCCCGCGAGGGTCACACTTCAAACAGCGTTCTCTCTGGAGAAGTGACGTCAAAACTGAAAGGGTCCATAATATACGAGTCCCTCGCCACAGTCTCGGCCCCCTCTGACCTCATGAAGGGTGTTCCAGATCCTGAAGCATGTAAATGACTAACAATTGAGGAATAAAAGGTGTGCCCTCTTTTTCTTTTATTACTCTCCAAACCTTCATGGTCTTGCTTCTTAACTTGGACTGGTTGAGGCCTGCACATAAGTATATTTATTGCTTAATTCAGTAAGAGTTTCACCACTTCTGAAATTTAGGAAGGTCTCTGTGATCTGTTCCAAAGGTGTATGGTTTGAAACGCTGCCCTGGGCCCTTCAGATCAGCTTCATCTAAACTCCCAGGGACGGCGGACATGCTCACGGCCTCTCGTGCATTGTTTAGTTGGTGTTGCTTCTCAGGGACCTAAAGTTCAAGGTTCGCCGTTTACTCCTGGAGTCGATAGTCTGAGAAGGACTCATTCTCACCAGCAGTGGCCTTTGCCAGCTATGCAGAGTAGTGGGGAGGGCAAACCGCTGCTGCCAGCACCAGTTTCATCGGCTCAGCAATCTGTGCAAGATGAGCGATTGCCAGAGACCTGGAGCAGTAGCCCGCTCTGTGAATACATAAACAAAATACATCACAAAATAAATGAAAATAAGCCACTTACCTGGCTGCACTCCTCGCTCCTGTCCCGATCTTCTAATTTCCTGCTGCATGGGCCCAGCCAACTCTCTTAACCAATCCTGGTGCTGCTCTCATGCTGGGAGAGCAGCACCAGGATTGGATTGAGAGGGCTAGCTGGACGCTCCTTCAGGCCATGTTGGCCTGCGGTTAGTCTCCACCAGGCAGTTTTCAGCCAGCTGGGTGGAGAGCTTCAAAGTGCACATGTCACTTTCACAGGCGCAAGACAGCCGGCCAAAGTGACATGCGCACTGTGGAGCATCCAGCCACTGCTCCTGAGGAGGACACATCACTCCTCAAAAGAGAGGCGTTTCATTTTCAGGATTTTGTCAGACGCCATAATATCCACCTTGGCATCCTTCCACCTAATAACGACTGGAGACTTCAGGCAAGCATGAAAGTACAGACAATAAATAGAGGTGGGCGAGCCAATAAAGTAACAAGGAGAGCCGAGCCAAGGGTCTGGCTCGACTAAGATCCCATGCACGAGCCAAGCCCTGGAAATGTTTGCCATATAAATCATTCAAAAAACATCAGGTAAAACATGATAAAGTCTCTTCAAAATTAAAAAGAAAAAGTGCATTTCTTTAATATGCGGCAGCTGTGACATTAATAAGTCACATTATAAGTTAATTTAGAGTAATAATAATCCACATTTGTAAAGTGCGAACAATCACTCGTAAGGGTCTCTAGGCGCTTGGGGCCGTCGGGAAGATTAAGCAAGCTATTGCTCAGAGTCACATGGTGCTGGGCTAATCTGCCGCTGGGGATCGAACCGTGATCCCCAGATTCCGGAGTCAGTCGCCCTGGCCGCGGCGCCACACCTCTTCCTCAGTAATGAAGAGTAATGAAGAAAAAGAGGAATAGGTGAAACAAAATATTTACCTAAGAACACACAAGGGCATATTTACAAGTACTCTGCACCCTACATCACTGCATATGTGCAAAGGTTAAAACATATTTTTGTGGCAGGTAATTTTGTTAACCGGGCCCGCCAGGCGGGCTTCCGTGTTTCTTTCCACGGGCAAGGGGGCCCCCGTCTGGGACAGTTGAGGAACATGCTATAATCATGGCTCCGCAAGGGGGGTACGCCTCCTGGGGTAGTGATGGTACATCTGGAGGACAATCATTTAGTACACTTGGGTAGGAGGGGCTTGTTTGAGACATTGATTACCGAAATGGGATGGTTAAGAAGGAGATGCCCGCAGTCAGTACTAGCATGGTCCCACATCATCCCGCGGTTGCAATGTCAAGGAAGGGAGTCAGCATGGGCCCTTAATCACTCTGTGAAACGGATTAATAAGAAATTAGACAAGTTGTTTAAGTCTCCAAACCTGCAGACTATTCCGCATGGGTGCATACAGGGGGAAAGGTTTTTTGTGCAGGATGGGGTCCACCTATCAAAAGTAGGGAACAAGTGCTCTGGAAAATATGCTGGCATGGTTGGCCCTTGGGCGAAGCAGGGCCTGACCTTCCTGAGGTGGGGGGCAGATAGTAGGTGAACTATGCTAGCCTGTGGCAGTAAGGTCATGATTGGTTGTGCATTTACAGGGCTTAGAAGGCATCCCCTTTAATTGGGATAGGTGGGGGACAGTGGTTTCTCAGGGTCCTCCAGGGGGTGCTTCCGGCAAGTCGGCTAGAGGGTACGGGGGGAGTGTACGCTGCCAACAGGCCTTTATGGACAATCCCCACATGGACGCCAAGCCAGCAGCACAGGCCCTTGGGAGGGATATTTGAGGGTGTAGGGGGTGCCAGAGAAAGGTAACCTTGTGGGCAGACGGCCCTCATGCGCAAGATCACCCTGGGGGACCTCACAGGTGGACCAGTCATGATCTCACTAGTAGGCTTAATGCAGGCTGCGCAGGGACAATGGCTAGTTATGGTTAGAAATGGCTATGTATTAGAGTCTATGTTAAGGTTAGCCATCCAAAATTGTGAATAATATGAATTGGGTGTTATGGGGGCTTCTGCGTATTAATTTGTAAAAATGATATTTAAAGTTTAATGTTTGATGTGTTGTGTGTAATAAAGACTGCTGGGGTTTACGACCCCTAACCCAAAACGTTTCTAAGGATGTGTTTGTGTTTAATCTGTGCAAAAGGGGGACGATGGGTTAAGGGGGCCCAGGGGTGGAAAGAGACTCCAGGGGTGGTCTGCTCCCAGGTCAAAGCCTAGGGGCTGGGACTCGGCAATACCTGACCATATACTTATCATTTGTTGGAGTTTGTTTCACTCTGCTTTGCTGCATCCTAAATGACCAGCAGAGGACATGCATCACTTCTGTTCCTTTCTCTGGCGCATGGACCAAGCACAGATTGATTGCATTTAATTGGTGTCCGTTCACTGATCGCGCCTTGATTGAAGTGCTATTTTTTACATGTGTTGCTGCTTTCCCTTCCCGCCCATCACTTCTCCAGGTTGCTGTCCCCTTCACCCCACTCCTCTGTTCTTGCTTGCCCATACCCCCACCTCCTCCTCCTCCATCCTTGCTTGCCCGTCCCGCTCTTCCACCCAAAAAGAAAGATTTATGTGTTGCAGCACCAGTGCTGGCCCTGTAATTGCGCTTTTTAGAAAACTTACATTTTAGCCATAAGGCACAGTCGCGCTACTGTGCAACATGGCTAAAAGGCATTGACAAAGCCAATAGCTCTCACATAGCTGAGACCTATTGATTTTATCAATGTTTGTTTTGACAGGGACTACTGAACCCAGCTAAAGGCACAGGGCAATATTAGTCAACAGTCACAAGCAGATTTTTTTAATGAACACAAAAGATTGTCTTTAATAGTTGCATTTAATTCCCATTAGTTCCAAGTTGGATGTGTTTTCTTCTTTAAACAGTACTGTTAATTGAGTCATTCTTTGACCCACGGAAGATTCAAGAGTGTAGTCCTGCTTTTATATTTGTGGACTGTTCTCGGTTGGGCTACCTTGGAATGCAGCCATTCCCAATAACACAGCACTCACGAACATGGCATAACAATGTGTAAAGCAACAAATTGCTAGCAGCACTATACGCTATAACACATCATGGCAAACAACATGGCACAAAACAAGACAACGTAAGCTGGCATGCCACACTGTGTAGGCCAACAGAAAATACACTGCACCACAACAGTCAAGAAAGCACAATATATAGCTCATACTGCGCAATGAAACACAGCATAAGACTACACAACGCACACCACATACCATAAAACACAACACAAACCATCGTATCATACAAACTAAGATAACGCAGTAAAATATAACATATCACAGAGCTGCAAAAGAAAACACCACATCACTTAGAACATACGATAAAACATGGAACCGCATCTCAACAGCAGCGAGCAGTTTCCCAGATAAGGACTGGCTGCAGCTGTCCCTGAAATGTAATTAATTTTGTGTGTTCAGTGCTTAATTTGTAAAAAAAAAAAAAAAAAGTAAGCACCAGTGTCCTTCACAGGAGGCCACTGCAGCCTGCACCACTTGTTGCCCCCGCCTGCACTGCCAATGACAGAACCTACACAAGCACTAACTATCGCACAATTCAAACTATCCTAGGCCACCCAAAGCTATAATAATGGTGTGAGCAACAGATGTTACTCCTCTATAATGTATATTGATTTATTCAACACTATTGTTGTGCTTCTCTCAAAATTTGACAGGCAGCGCCACCTCGTGGTGGACTGTCACTAGAGTCGGTGCAGACAATTAAGTGCAGGTGCCAAGCACCAAAAATCACAGTCTCAAATTAAGCACTTTGGGCATATTTAAAAAGAAGTGACGGAGCGCGGCGTTAGCCTTGTTGGCTTAACGCTGTGCTCAGCCACTTCTGAAATACAGGGCTGCACCGTATTTACAAGAATTTTGCGCATCCCTGTGTTTCTCCCTGCACTGGCTCTAAATTTAGCAGCCTAACAGCAACACAGACACCCTTGCACCATAGTGCAAGGGTACCTGCGTTGGGGGAAGGATTGTTTATGTCCAGGAAGGTGTCCCTTCCTGCACATAAATAATCTGAAATTGTGTTTTTTTCAACTTTTATGTGTGATGCTTTGTGCAGCACACTTAGAAGTTGCAACCCATCATTTTTTTAATGAATGTTTATGTGCAGGAAGGGACACCTTCCTGAACATAAACAATCAATGGCGTTTTGCTGCTTCTCTGTGTGCTGCCTAATGCAGCACACATAGAAACAGCATACCCGAGGAGAAAGAAAGTATTTCTCCTTGTTTTGCCAGGGTAAGACCAGGTTTTCCCTGGGCTTAAATTTGGCGCTGCCCCATATTTTCGCTTCCCTTGTAAATATGGGGCAACATCAAAATCAATGGGTGTTGGGGAGGAACGCCAACCGCAGAACCCATTGCCCGTCCCTTTCACGCTAGGTATAGCGTGAAAGGGTGCGTTATTTACAAGGCAGCGTTAAGACACGTTAAGTGGCTTAACGCTGCCTTAAATAAGGCAAGCCCTTATCGCCAACGGAACGTCGCTAAAAGTGACTTGTCTGTAGCGATAGGGGCTTGTAAATATGCCCCTTCTTGTATTCTCCCCGAACAAACCTGTGCACTAAACAAATACCTCATCCTATCCCTTCCATCGCCCTTTTCATCATATTCTCCCTGGTTCTCTCCTCCCCCCCCCCCTTTGTAACAGGCCTCCTGTCGCTCCTCACCACTTTTCATCCCTGGTCCTTCTTTTCGACCGCCCTTTAGCCACTATTTTCTTTACAGGATTCCCTGTCTGATTCCCCCTTACCCTGTTTGTTTTTTCGCAACAGGTATTATCTGCACTCCACCTGCTCCGACTTTCAACACAAGATCCCTTTCGCTCCTTTTTTTCTCCTTTTCTCGCCATGCTTTTATTTCCATCACAATTGTGCTTCTCTTCTCCCCCCTGCATCTTCTTTTATTACAGACTCCCTATAACTCCTCTTCTTCTCTTTATTTCATCACATGCTCCCAATTTTTTTATTTTTTTATTTTTTTTATTTATAAAGCGATTGGCTGCCCCAGCAGCAGGGCGTACCAGCGCTAAACAGACAAGTGGCTATCAGGAAGGAGTTAACTAGAGGTTAGAAAAAAGGCAGGTTTTAATCAATTTCCTAAATGCCCAGTTGTCTTGTGTGCCCTGAGCAGCAAGAGGGGCAGAATTGCATAGGGCGGGTGCCATGGCCCTGAAAGAGCGCCCCCCTGCTCTAAGCCTGCGCACTCCGGGGTACAGGCTAAATGCAGATCAGCGTAGCGCAGAGCACGAGTCGGAACGTACAATGAGCACAGCCCTTGCAGAATTTGAGGGCCTTGGCCATGTAAGATCTTATGCGTGATGCAGAGAGTCTTAAACTGGACTCTCTGTTCGATTTGAGGCAGGGTAATGCTTTGGTAGGCTGAAAAGAGTGCGTGCAGTCGCATTTTGTGCTAGTTGAAGTCTTTTGGTTACGGTCTTGTTTACGCCAAGTAAGAACCCATTGCAGTAATTTAATCGGGACTGCACCGCAGCTTGGACAATCGTTTGACGGATGGATGCATCAAAAAATCCCAGAATGGGTTTCAGGCCACGTAAGAGACCGGAGGAGGTGCCTGCCACTTTTTTTGCTTGGCTTTCAATGAGAGTGCACTGTCCATCAGAACACCTAGGTTCTTAACCACGGTTTTCGGGTGGGGAGGGGTACCCAAGGCCGTAGGCCACCATTGGTTATCCCACTGATGGGCATCGCGGCCCACCAGGAGCACCTCAGACTTGGTCGAGTTCAGTTGCAAATAATTATCCGCCATCCAGTCTGAGATGGCCAGGAGATCTCTTGAAATTTTGCTTGGTCCTGTTTGGGGTTATTGGAAAAGGTGAATACCAGTTGGGTATCATCAGCATTTGATACCATATTGATGTTACAGGCTTTGGCCAAGAGGGCCAGTGGGCGGACATATACGTTAAATAGCGTGGGACTCAGGGCAGAGCCTTGAGGAACATCGCAACCGAGAGGGTACACATTGGACAAAAAAGGGGAGGCAGAGACCTGGAAAGAGCGATCGGTCAAAAAGGACGCGAACCAGGCCAGGATTTTGCCCTTGACCCCGATCTCCTCTAACCGTTGTAGCAGAATCTTATGGGAGACCGTGTCAAAGGCCGCACTGAGGTCCAAAAAAATTAATGCAGAGGTCTTGCCCTCATCCAGAGTTGCCCATAGCTGCTCTGTGACTGCAAGTAGTGCAGATTCGGTACTGTGTCTGGGCCGGAAACAATTCTGTGACCTATCCAGAATCTCATTTACTTTCAGGTATTTGGTCAGATCAATGTTTACATAGGACTCCATAATTTTAGCTAAGTATGGGAGCAGAGAAATTGGGCGGAAGTTATCTGGCAGACACGCATCAAGTGTAGGCTTTTTCAATAAAGGAATAACTTTGGCGTGTTTCCATGATTTAGGGATCATCGCCATTTGGAGTGAGCTATTTATCAACTCCGGCCCTCAGTCAAGAGGCAATTTTGAAATCTCTTGAAAAGGTCAGGTTTTAGAGGGTCGTCGTCCTGATTTTACCTTGGCTGACAAGACGTCCATGTCTTCCAACGACATGGGCGGAAGGTCTTGTATGGAGTGGGATAAGACTGTCGCAGTAGAGTTCCCCAGTGGTTCGGAGGCATCCTTCCTCCCCTATCATGAGTCCAGCCTTCCCTCTCATCCACCAGCGTTTCCTTTAATCAAGGGAGTCCTTCAGTTTACTCATTGCCCTGCTCCTCCTTTCATTGCAGGCTCCCATGCTGACGTCCGCTTTCCCTGTTTGTCTTTTCTCAACAGGCTCCTTGTCTAGTCTGTTCTCCACCTTCTCCTCCTTTCATCACAAAATCCAGTTCTCTCCTTATTTTTCTCCTTTGCTCTTTATGCTTTTAAATCCACCATAACTCTGCCTCTCTTCTCCTCCCCTGTATCTTCTTTCATTACAGACCCCCAGTATCGCCTCTTCTCCTTCTTTCATCATGTGCTCCCTGTCACTCCTATCCTCTCCTTTCATCACATGATTCAAGTCTGCCCTCTCATCCACCAGCTTTCTCTTTTATCAAGGGGACCCTGTTCCCCCTGTCATCAAGTCTCTCCGCTGCTCTACTTTACATCCGCCTGGCAAACACACACGTTCATGGCCCAAGAAAGCTATTGTATTTTTAATTTTTTGTACCAAGAAATTATAAAACTGGCCGAGTTTTATATTTTAACAAGTGAGTTTGTGCTTTAGAAGAAGTGTCAGGCCTTTTGAGAACATAAAAGTAGCCAGTCTCAGGCTCTTCTGAGAGATCTAAGTCAAGGAACAGACAAGTCACAATATAAGGCTGATAAGTTGTCAAACGTTTTGCTGATAACCCTAAAAATCACCCTGGTTTCGCTAAGCACTATGAGATTCACCACGTGTACATTTATGTATTTGTACATATATGTGTATATTACTATTTAACGAGACCTCATCTGCGTCCAACCTCAGAGGCTGGTGGTACTGAGGTGAGAATTCTTGATTCTGAATCGTCCGTTTTCATTGTACACTGCTAATATAGGGCCACATTTACAATATTTTGGTGTAGGATAGAGCCGCATGCCTTCCTGCTGAGCTGCCCTACGGCAAAAGAAACGGGCAGAAATGCACCCTATCTATCAGATACAGCGCATTTCTCTCTTCTTTTCCTGCACTGGCGCTCAATTGGCTGCCATGCGCCAACACAGGCCTCCCCTTCCACCATGGGCGCTTTTCTGTCCTCTTTCCCTGCGCTGGCACTAATTTGGCTGCCATGTGCATACACAGACACCCTTGTCTGCGTTGTGGGAATGATTTTTTTGTGCAGGAAGGGACACCTGCCTGCACACAAAAACAATCAATGTAGGGGATTTCCTCCTTGCATTCAGTAGCACACTTAGAAAGGGGAAAGAACGAGCAGAACTAAAGTTATTTCTCCTCCCCTGGAGCTTTTCATGTATTCCCAGGTTTACAGAATGTTATAAATCTGGGAATGTATCAAATGCCATGGGTGTTACATGGGAACACCCACCATAACGCTCATGGCACACCACCCCATCACAGCTCTGCGTTGCCTCACACCATGTCTACAGGGCCATTAAAAGCCATGCAGGGTGGCTTTACATGGCCTTGTAGATATGGCACTGCAATGTGCACCACTGGAGCGTCATTAAAAGTGACATTGCGGGGTGCATGGGCCTTGTAAATGAGGTACTAAATGTCTAAAGACTTTGACAGAATCCTGTTTTTTGGGGTTGCAACAGTTCCTCTGACATTTGTTTCGTCACTAACATCCACAACTACAATCAGTGGCATAGCTAGGCCATAGGCCGGCCATGGCGGCCCCAGGGGCGTAACATAGGCCCCCTCATCCCCCGCAGTGCGGGGGGCCCCTAAACTGCAGAGGGCCCCCTCAGCACTGTACTCACACCAGAGAGCTCCAGATTAAATCCGGAGCGGGGGCCCCTATGTGTACCGTGCAGGGGCCCCTTCAATTTTCGTTACGCCACTGGGCGGCCCCTGCGTTTGCCACCCGTGGCGGCCTAATCTAAGAGCGGGGGGCTGGTGCTGGCAATTCATGCAGCCGCGACGGCCGCAGGTAGGAGCAGGGGGAGTGCTGCCGATTCTTGCAGCCACAACGGCCGCAGGTAACAGCGTGGGACAGGGGTCCCAGCCGCAGCCCCCAAAACTCGTGCTGCTGCCTAAAATGGAAGATACCAAGTGTACCGTTTAATGTTTTGCATAATGTTTGTATCACTCTGTTATCGTGTGTTTTAGTATCAAGCATTCTCTTTTTTTACGTGATTAACTACTTGAACAGACAGATTGTATAGGCGTGTTATTTATGGGAAAGCATCTCTAACTATAGAAAGCTTTGACTAAGTTTACCCGTGCCTCTGGATTCTTTTGAAATTCCTCGCTCCGGTTGACTAGAGTGTCCCAACAGGAGACCAACAGGAATCATGCCATGGTGGTGTGAGAGCTCAGCACGCCCAGCAAGAAGTAGATTTAAAGGTTTGGAGGGTCAGACAAGGAGAGTACGGTGGTTGGAGAGTCCAGCAGTGGACTTAGCAGAAAGGCACCATGGTTGACACCTGTCTGAGCAGCCGGAGTCTCTTCTGAGGTCTAACTCTGAGTCCAGCTTCACGTCATTCAAGTTTTGTCCCATCTGCCTGCCCCGAAAGGAGATGATGAACCCCACAAATGAAATTGTGTAGTGATTCAAACAACACTCTGCTTTGATGAAGTCTATAGAGTTGTCCAGCTGGGTACTTGAGCCACTGACCACGATCAATGAAGCAAGGAACAGGGGGCCAGCAACTCATTGCCCTCGCCGAGGATTAGATACACTTTTAACCGGACTGCTCTTGCAGAAAAAGGCGCAAGATTTTTAACATCTAGTCTGAATTCAATTTGAAGAGCTTACCATTTCTATATCTTCAATGCTTTTTCTCTTCATTTTTTTTGTTTTGTTTTAAAAAAGCACAAGCTTGGACCATGGTCATGAGAGCATTTTACATGAACACCAGATTATATTACAGAAGGTCATATTCCTTTTTAAAGGCACAGGGAGATTATTTGATTTGCCCAGAATCACAGGATGTTAAGATGGTTCCGGATTCCACACTCAAACCTGGATCCCCAGTTTCAAAGTCGCCAGCTTTGGCCCTTAGGTCACATCTCCTTGCCCAGGTTTTAGGTCGAAGCCTACCAGACAGTGCAGCCGTCTGGTTTCTAACGACATCTTGGGTACATTCGGAAAGATTCCTGGGAATGCATTCTGTCCATTCCTCACCATTGGCTTTGTGTTTTGTAACTCACATTTGCTTGCTTTATTTGTTTTAGGCTTTCCAGCTTGAATTTGATCCTATTTACAGTATCCTTCCACCAGTGTTCTATTTCTGTAAACAGACCATTAAATCTTGTTCTTATTTTGTCACATTTGCTGTGTATTTAAAAACAAAGGTCAAACATCAGGCTCTGTCTTCTGAAGGAGCTTGGTGTTTACTTTTCTTTCTCTTACTTCAGAGTGAGAGGATTTATGTGCCAATCATGCTGGTTACTCGGGGTGTGCTGTACGGAAGGCTGTATGATGTTATTTTTTCAACAAAATTTAAATGTCAGTAAATTAACTGTACAGATATTTTAAAATATTTCAGAACTAGGGAAGCACGAATTAAGCAAATTGTTTTGTAATTCTGAAGTGTGGTGAAAATAAATATTTTAAGACGATCAAAACAAATCAATACACTTGGTGATGACATTTCCACACATTATTGTTTGTGTCCTGCATAGTTTTATCAGTAAATCTTTTTGTCTCTGCAAATGTAATGGTCATTTCAATTGAAGACAGGGCTGGCTATAGCGCTGGTGGCGCCCATTGCGACAGTGTTTGTTGGCACCCCCCAATGACCACCTCCGCCATGGTTTCCCTCACTATCATCCTTTAACAGTGCCCCCTCAAGTACCTATAACCACTCTCTCTTAGATGCATTTAATTCGTTTTTTAGCACTACCACCACTCATATCAGTATAGGGTGTCAGAGCATTTTACATCACACACACTACTCAAAGACAATCAATCATAGATTTGTAAATCAATGTATAGGAAATTGTACATAAGACCAAGGACTACAAGGTGTTAGTCACATGGCATCCCTACTGTTAGGAAGGATTGTTTAAGAGTGCTTGTTCTGAGGGGGGTGCAGCCAACCGCTGAGCAACATGGCCGCTTTCTGAAGTGGCTCCGCCCGAGCGCACCCTCTCCGGTGTAAATCCGCCCATACATCGGCAGTGAAAGCTAAAGATAACTACAGATTCGACTCCCTGAACACCACGGGAGTCGATCGATCTGTGTCCCGACCGATTCCAGCTGGCAGCGCTGGAGATCGACCCGACGACGCGCTTGGCCTGTAGCAGTGGCGTCAGTGCTGGAAGAGGGGCGCGTGGACCCCGGTTGACGCTGGTAACTCTGCCCCGGATTACAAAGTTGGAACGCATTACAGTGCCTGCACCCATCTGCTGCTCGGCGGGTCCGAGGCAGGGGGGCCCGGAGCTCCTGCACGCTATAGGTGGCGTTTCCTGCCAGCCCGGACTGGGGGCAGTCACTGTGAGGACTGGCGGCAGTTTGGGCCCGTATTATCGCGGAGAGGTGAGCCCGCCGCAGTTAGGCCCTGCCGTGGGACGTACGGCCGCCTATTAACCCAGCGTGGGCCTGATCGAGTCCTTTGGTGTCATTGGCTCCGGAATTGAACACACCCGAGGCCCTCCGTGTGATTGAAGGAGGGGTGCGTCTGGGCCTCGGCGCCCTGAGAGGTGCTGCAAGCGAGGCAGCCCTTGAGTGTGTGCAGTCAACTGCGGTATCTATGGTGAGCCCCCGCGCCCTGCCCAGCTACAGGGATATTCCTGCCTGCCTCGTGGTTGCTTTTGCAGTGGGAGTGGCGTGCTCCCTGTGACTCTGGGGGCCCCAGTTGTTATGTTCAGCTACAGCCTTTCTCCCACCACAGTGAGTCGGCACTGTCGGACCGGGTGGTTTTGCCAAGGCGTGGAGTGGAGGTATTGTGGCCCCCCCGGCGCAGTGAGTGGGAAGGCCGGGTGATTTGTGCTTCCGGTCCAGCAGCCTGATACGCAGGATTGAGCAGAGAGGGGCAATTGAACCTTCAGCTTTTACCCGCCCCAGGATTCCCTCTATTCAACTACTTCCTGTATAGCTCCTACCAGCCAGCGTTGTCCACCCGAGACTAGAGACTTGGGACGGACCTTGGGTTGGACGATTTAGGCGTGTTTGGGGGTGCCTTTGCGTCGCAGTGCTCAGCTGTCCATCGGATATATTGCCGCCAATTTGTAAGATCGTGCACCACTGTGGTTCCGGACCCCTGTTACAATATGCATTGAACCTCTGCCTCTCCCACAGGCCCAGTCGCACATAACCTACCAACACTACCTAAAGGCCTGAGCGAAGGGCTCCACTAAGAAGCGTTGTGAGGTGGGCCTTCCACGACCTGTCTGTCCCTTTCCTCTCTCCCTGCTCGCTTCCTGACAGGAGTGGTCTGAACATGGCGGGGGGACGTAACACCAAGACTGCAGTTCAATCCAAATTGGAAAAATTTGCATGGGGCAAGGGCCCCGGAGCAGCTCAAAAGGGGGCGATGCTCAATCGGATAAGCAGCAACCGGAAGAGGGGGCAAAGGACTTAACGCTTCAGGACATCCTTACAGCCATCACTACGGTCCGTACATAACTGAAGTCAAGGTCAAGGATAGACTCGGTTTCTACGGAAGTCTCCCTCATCAGAGCTGGCATGCGTTCTATGAACACAAGATTGAAGGAGGTAGAAATAAAAGCAAGCTCGCTTGTCACTGACACCTCTGACCTGCAACGCAGGGTGGACGACCTTCAAACCCATACGGCTAAACTGGAGGCGCAGTTGGACAACTATGAAGGGCGCTCCAGGCGCAACAATGTTCGCATACTGGGGGTCCCCGAAAAAACAGAGGAACCGGCAGCGGACTTGTTTGTCGAAGAATTAATCACTACCTACCTAAAACCAGCCAGGCTCTCTAATTTCTTTTCAGTGGAAAGGGCACATCGGGTGCCTGGTGGCCACCCGAGGCCTGGGGCCCCTCCGAGACCTATAGTTGCCAGAATCTTCCAACTATAGAGATAGAGACATTATTCTGCAGGCTGCGCGGGGGGCGCCCCTGCTCGAATTTCAAAACAGCACAGTGACCTTCTTCCCGGGCATTACCCTCAAGGTACAATGACAGCGACGCATGGGAACGGCTGGCGCTTGGCGGGACGACGAAACAATCGCACCCACAAACCTGTTGGTGAGAGGGTTCGGCGCGATCCGAACGGAGACTCCCCGTCATGTGAGCAGGAAGCGGCAACAGGAGGGGTCGGATGATTGGTCTGTATATTCATCTTGCGGGGGTTGTACGCCCTAGTTGTCTATGAGTTGGACTGAGATGCAGATGAATCCTTTTAGTGGTCGAACCCGCTGTTGAACTGTGCTTAAGGGACTGAACTATTGTGGGGAAAAAGTTGTTCTGCTTTCACAACATATTAGCTATGGTGTCCAGGTTATTTTATAGATTATTCATTTGATTTGGAGTCCGGGGCGGGTGCCCGGCTGGTTACACGCACCTTTAAGTTTAAGGAGTGGGCGATAGGCACTCTGCAAGTTTGGGGGGGCTGGAGGCTCTCATTCCGCCATGAAGAGAGACAGGGAGTGGGGTTGAGTTTTTTACATATAGGGGGTGGGCATCCTGTCCACAGCGTCTCTCCATCAAGAACCATATTCAGAGTGCTACTCGGAGCCTTTCTTTTTGCACAGGATGAGGGGGTTGTTTTAGTTTGTTTTGTTGCATGTTCAACAGGTATGAAAAGTATGACAGGATCCAAGAAATGGCAATCACTAGTCACACGCTTTTGATATTATTGTCCATGATGGTTAAACGGTCCACTGATGCGATTCCCCTTTGGGGCGTTCATGAGAGGCGTCCCCTGTGGCCAAGTAAATATACCTTAAGACACGATGGGCACGACAACTAGACAAGGGCTCAAGCTGTTGTCGTGGAATGTCAATGGGCTAGGGGATAAGATTAAGTGGGGCATAGTGCTCCAATTTCTGAAAAGACACTCCCTTGATATAATCCTCTTACAAGAGACACACTTGCTTGGAAATGCCTGTAAGGCCATGTCGAGATGGGTTTTCAAATTGGTGTCGCATTCGGCTTTTGGATCTGGCTCCTGGGTAGTGGGCATAATGGTCCAGAAGTCGTTCCCCATGACAATTGCCCTTGTCTGTGCCAATAACCTTGGTAGATTGGTAGCCACTTCTGGGACCTGGGAGGGGCGTACAGTAAATCTCCTTTCTGTCTATGTGCTGCCAGGATTGAACATCCAGGCCTTTGCACACCTTGGGATCTCCTCTTGGAGTTGCCAGCAGGCAGAGTAATGATTGGAGGCGACTTCAATTCCAATGTCTCTGATTCCCTTGATCGATGGCCCCAGAGGGCCTTGCCGCCCTCCCGCATGCGGATCCAAAGCTTTCTTGGAGCTATGGGCCTGGTGGACATCTAGAGGAGACTGCACCCGACAGGGCAACAATATACTTTCTACTCGGACACACGCAGTAGTATGCCCTGTATAGACTATGTCCTGATGCTAGCACACCAAATTGACAGCCTAAAAGAAGTACAACACCTGGCCGGAGGAATCTCTGACCATTCACCTATCCTGTGTTGCCTAGAGGTGGAGGAGCCCACTGTTGGCCTACAGCCCCGGTTGACCCCGGGTATCTTAAGGTTTCCCAAATCAGAGACAAGCTTCTGAGTGACTCAGACCTCTACTTCCAGGAGAACGACGGGTCGGTAGATTAGCCAAAAACACCCTGGGAAGTCTATAAGGCTGTTATACGGGGGGTGGCTCTTGCCCAAATCTCGGGACTGCGTAAGGAGAAATGTGCTGGTATGACCCGCTTGGAGGGGGAAATATTGCACTTGGAGGAAGCACTTCAGGTACATGACTCGGTGGAGGGGCGGCAGAAACTGCGTATTAAAGTGAAGGAGGACACTGACCTCTCCACTGATGCCGCCAAGTCGCATCATAGGGCCACGCTCAGCAAAATTTATGAGGTCGGTGATAAAGCTGGCCAGCTGTTGGCTTGGCTAGACCGCAGAGACCAGGCTCATCGTGTAGTGGTTGAGATAGAGACAGATTCTTGCTGCTGCCTCACTGCTCCTCAAGATATAGCTGATGCATTCGGCCAATATTATCATCTATACGTCCCAAACGCCGCACACGGAGGAGGAGGCTTCTTCTTTTCTGCGGGATATTTCATTGCCTTCGCTCACTGCGGAAGAGCGTACTGATCTTGACCTGAATCACAGTCACTGAGGTTGAAAAAGCCATCCACAACTTACGTGGCGGGAAAGCATCGGGCGCTAACGGCTTGCCGAATGAATTGTTTAAACTTACCGCGGGCAAAACAGCACCCTATTTCACCAAGTTTTTCATGAAAGTAAGGAGGGGGGGGGGGTACTGCCCGTGGAACAGAGGTTGGCTAACATAGTTGTTATTCATAAAGAGGGCAAACCAAGCAACAAGTTCTCCTCCCACAGGCCTATGTTGTTGCTCAATTGCGAAGCGAAAATCCTGGCAAAGGTCCTCACCTCTCGTCTGCTAAAGGTCATTGCCCGTATAGACCAGTCAGGGTTAATGCCTGCTAGAAACACCTCCCTCAATTTGCGTAGGCTCCATTGTGTATTGTGCCGTGCTGCCACAACAAGAGAGGATGCTGTCGTTGTTTCTCTCAACACCGCTCCGGCATTTGATACCAACGAGTGGCCCTATATGTTTGCAGTCCTCCAAAAATTGGGTTTTGGCCCAGAATTTATTGGCTGGGTTCGGCTCCTTTACCAACAACCACTAGCCCAAGTGGTACTCAACAACAGGAAATCTTCCACTTTTGTTCTCAGCAGGGGCACGAGGCAGGGATGCCCCTTGTCCCCACTTCTCTTTGCCCTGACCCTCGAGCCACTGGCAATGTGGGTCCGCAAGGACCCCATTGTCAGGGGACTTAAATGGACCTCTGGATGGGAAGACCGTATATCCTTATATGCTGACGACATCTTGCTCTATCTAGCATCACCGGCTGCACTAGTAAACAGGGTCCTGAACATATTTCAGGTGTTTGGCAGATATGCTGGCTATACATTAAACTGGACCAAATCAGTGCTTTATATCCTCTGTGGAAAGATGCCTCTGCTCCCTTGGGGATTTCAGTTAGTGGAAGCTATTGACGGCTTCAAATAACTGGGGATCTGGGTCTCTAAGGATCCGTCCAGATTCTATGAACGCAATCTCCTGCCGCCCCTAGTGCGTCTCAAGTCTGATGTCCTACATTGGAAATCGCTCCCGTTGTCCCTCTTGGGGCGTGTAGCCCTATTCAGAATGATGTCCCTTCCCAGATTCTTATACGCCCTGCATAACACCCCGCACCATTTTGAATCATCGTACTTCAAAGAAATTGATTGTATTATACGGGACCTGTTATGGGAGGGTAAGCCCCCACGTATCGCAACACATAAGCTCACGTTAGGATGGTTAGATGGGGGCATCGGACTACCGGACATTAGGAAATATTATTGGGCATCACATCTCGCTGCAATTAACCAATGTGTATACAGGCCGCAGGGCAACCCGGCCTTGCAGATTGACAGATGACTCCTACCGTGAGGAAGTTTCGAAGGGGCTTTATATGTGCGGTTGTTGAAGCCAGCCTTGACCGGCCCCACCTGGCACGTGGTGCAAGTGTGGAAAGCTGCTACCAAGAGCTTGGGATGGGAGGGAAAATCACACAGGCTACACCACTCTGGCATAGCGAACAACTGGGCAGACTGATTCGCTCGAAGGGCTTCAATCATTGGTACTTCAAAGGCATTTCCAAGGTGGGAGATTTGTGGAAATCAGGTGAGGTAATCCCTTTTCCTCAGTTGCAGCAGGAATACAAACTAGCACGATCTGAACATTTCAGGTACCTCCAAATTAGGCATGCCTTTCTTGCGGTTCTCCCTAGAGGCAGTACACTCCCTGATTCCTCCCCACTCGAGGATAGAGTTTTAGATGGTGACCTACCAGAGAAGGCCATATCACTTATTTACAAAAAGCTGATCAACAACATGGCAGATCCCCTAATCCAACTGAGGGCAAAATGGGACCACGATGTAGCAGGGTTGGAAGACGACGAGTGGCTGGTGGCCTCCCCTCGAGAGGTGGCCATATCCTCCAGGCTCCGCCTAGTGCAGCTGAAGCTCTTCTACAAATCCTACCTGTCTGGGCCATTACTGGTTCGTATGGGATATAGTTCAGATGGTGGCTGTGTTAGGCAATGAGGGCAGGGGGGAACCTTTATTCACACACTCTGGGAATGCACAATTATCCAGGTGTATTGGGAGGCAGTGGTGAGACTTATGGAGAGAGTGTTGGGACAAGAGATAGACTGCAATATTAAACTGGCCATCCTGAATGTTTGGGACCCTACCGATCTGGGCTCCAAAGAGCGAATATGGGTTACCTTGGGGCTGATGGTGGCAAAACGAAACTTTGCGAGAGTGTGGAGGGCTCAGAGCCCACCGAGTATAGAGGAGTGGGGTAGGGATATGGACTGGTGTATGGTCACGGAAAAGTCCATATACGAAGCCAGGGGGTGCCCCAATAAATGGACGCAAGTTTGGGAACAATGGAACGCCCACAGGGGAGGGATATGTGAACCTCCAAGAATGAGGGATGATGTTGTAAATGAGATCTGAACACGTTTAAACGGGACTGTAATTGTGGTTTTGTAATAATTATGCTTCAAGTATAACTTGCATTGTAACTATATTGCCAATGTATGTGTGATTTTGTTTTTCTTCATATGTCATACCTTGATTTCAATAAAAAAAGAATTAATACAAAAGAATGAGTGCTTGTTCTGGAGAAGCACAAATCAAGAATTTAAAAAGTAACACCATAGTTGGGGGTTCTCTTTAATAATCAGAATATATTTCTATCCAAATGAACCCTTCTTCCAACATTAGGATAATGAAACACTGGAAAAATCATAACACTCTGATCTATTCCTTGCAGTTTGCATGCAGATCTTGGATGACAGTTAATAGCTCACTGTTCTATGTTAGGATTATAACTTATAAACTGCAAATAACAAAAGATCTTGCAGACAAAAGCAATAACCCACTGAGCTATTTACATTATACTCTATAGAAGGAGAAACATGAGGTTTTCAGGTTCAGGACACCTGATCATAAATAAATACAATACAGGTATAAGTGTGTGCAGTTCCTAAAGACGTATAAGGTGGTACTACAGTTCCAGGGAAACGAATGTGCTCTAATAGGAGCATGGGCCCTCACACATCCAAAAGGGTGCATGCTTCATCATTTGGCTAGCTCTTCTTCAGGCGGCTGCTGCAATGCCCAACGGGCCCCCACCAGGGAACTCTTTGCCAGAGGTCTTTTAATAGCCGTATGGTGAAGTGAGGGTGTGTAGGCTTTTGTGATATGTGTAGGTGGTGTAAAGTGTGATTTAAAAAGGTATTGTGATATTCAGTGTCAGAACTATTTAATGATTGAGCTCACTTGCCTAATTAAAAGAATGATGTGCTAATTTAGGAAATAATTAACCTAACTGGCATTGTGAATTTAGTCATTTAAGACATCAGGTCAACATGTTTCTCACCTCAAACTGACACAAGGATTAAGTGGCGATTCTTCAGGTCCTATTATAAAAAGACCTACACTATACTTATGACCTGGTGCCAGATCTGTAGGAATAGAATATTTGAATCATCAGTCACACTTTAAATGATCGGTAATATTATACCTTATTGTTTTGAAAGTAAGTCAGTTTTTTAAACTGTTTTTATTGCATTTTTTTTTTACAAACAGCTGCCATTGCATCTACAGTTAGGATCATGTGGGCTAAATTGTAACGAAGATCGAAATGACAGCAATCAACTTAAAGATAACAAATTAACAATGCAGGAATGTACAGTAAGGAAAGGAGGAGAAGAGGCATTTATTATGATCAATTGGCTATTACATCATTTACCACAATTCTGATAGTACTTTGGATTATTAGCAGATCAAAACACACAGTGGCAGTTCGTATGGCTAGCACAAGCAACGTTAAATGGACGAGATTCGGTCCAGGGGGAGGTGCACTTCTGGCATCATTACAGCATCGGTTGGAGTTGTATTGTGTCGTCCCATAGCAGTCCCCATGATCCCAGCCCACTCCTAGCCACTGGGGCCCTGGCCAAGTCCGGAGTGTCCAGCGTCAGTCTGTCACCTCAGGGAGGAGCAACAGGTAGGAGTAAAGTGGTTGCCACATATTTTTAGGGCTGGAGGAGAGGGGCAGCAGCGTCGCATGCACATCACTGGTGGTGTCACAGTATATTAGTTCCCTCATCCAGGTTTTAACCGTCGGTGCTGTAGGGCCGCCCCAATGTACAGATATTTGCCTCTTGGCCAGTAATGAAGCAATGGCAGTGAAGCACCGAATCCCAGCACCTAGTGATTCGACATAGCCTAGCAGTGCAAGCAATGGTGAGGGGGTCAGCTCAGACTCGATCATGAGTGCTAGATGTCGGAAGAAAGCCTCCCAATATGCCTGGAGCAGGGGACAGAACCACTCTAAGGGCCATATGTAGGTAACATACTATGTTCGAGGCATATGAGCTGCAGATTGTACACTTAGCATAGATCGCCATCTGGTGTTGGGCCCGGATGTTTGCAGTTTGTTTTTCTTTTTGGACAGTCTTTGGAAGTCACGAGTTTGGTGACTCCTCCTTCGGTCCGTACTGCGCATGGGCTTCGGCTCCATCCTCAGATTGTTTTTTTCCGCCATCGGGCTCGGATGTGATACTTCGTGCTCCGGCTTCGAACTTCTACGGTTCCAGCCTCGACGGAAAATCCTCGATTCTTCGAGTTCCTTCATCATCTTCATCTCTCGAAGCGGCACTTTCTCCATCCCGTACATCGACACCGGCCTTCGGGCCCTCCGCGACTCCGGTCCCGGCCGATGGAAAGGACTCCGTTCAAAAAGTGCCCAAAATGTGGGTCTAAATTTCCCCACACCGACCTCCATCAGGTGTGTAACCTTTGCCTCTCTCCGGAACACGAGGCCAGAGACTGCCCCGCCTGCAAGTCTTTTCGATCGAAGAAGACCATCCGAGATCGAAGAGCTCGACGCACCATGGCGCACTCATCCTCGGCAGCTCCACCGGACATCTTCGGAGACGACGCCGAAGCTTCGGGGCAAACACACACCGAGCAGGAGGAAGACGTCGTCAGCGCTTCCGAGGCCGACGACTCCGACGTGGAGGACATTACACCAGCGCAGCGGGCCGTGAGTAATATGCCCCCTCCTACCCCCACGCCGAAAACCAAAGAGACTCAGGTTACTCCCTCGCCTGCCGGCCTGGGCAAAACCAAAACCAAAACTTCGATCACCCCACCTTCGGGCCCGGTGTCGAAGCTCCCAAAGTCTCATGGCAGCTCGGGATCGAGCCAGCCGACACCCGGTGCCGAAAAACAGCATCCGGCACCGAAGACTGCAAAATCCAGCTCGACTCCGAAACCACCGGTGCCGAAGCCTGGACACTCGGTGCCGACCAAACACAAACACAAATCTGTCGGCACCGATGCTCCGGCGCCGAAACATCATTCGACGCCGAAACACCCGGAGACCTCAAAAAAGCATGGCGCACACAGACCATCGAAACCCCCGGTTTCGAAATCACCGGTGCCGACAGACGACTCGACACCATTGGCTCTGTTTACACCAGACCCTTTACAAAAGACTTTGTCCAAAGATCCAAAGACTGGGCTTTTGACTTTAACTACCAAGAAAAGACGCCTTGATGCTCCGGCTCCTCCTCCTCCACCCAAAAGGAAGGACTCTGCTACTTCTCCCCTCAGAGTGCCCTCCCCACTACCGCCTCCCCTACCCCCTCCACCTCCTCCACCACCTCCACCTCACAGGTCTCCGCCACCTGTACCTCACTACGATCCGACCCCATCCCCAGATCCGGATGATGGGGATCCGGACAATTACCCGGCGGACGCCCCAATGGATCCCACTCCACCAGGGACCCCAGATCCATGGGAGGATTACAATAACCCTGATATACCCAATGTACCTCAGGACGACTTATACCCATCAAGACCGTCTCCTCCAGAGGACTCCTTAGGGTTTCACCATTTAGTGCAGAGAGCAGCACACTACCATGGGGTGGACATGCACAGTGAACCAGTAGAAGAAGACTTCCTACTGGATACATTTGATATACAAGACAAATCCACTTCCATTTTACCCATGCTTAAGGGTGTCACCAAGCACGCTACAGAGGTGTTCAAAGACCCTGTCAGAGCCAGAGTACTGAACCCTAGAATAGAGAAGAAGTATAAGGCGGCACCCACAGACCCTGCTTACATCAAGGGCCCTGCTCCCCTAGATTCCCTAGTTGTCTCCACAGCTAGAAAGCGGGCTAACTCCCAATCCTCAGGAGATGCCCCACCGCCAGACAAAGAATCTAAACTTCTGGACGCGTCTGGTAAACGCACCGCCTCCCAAGCTGCAAACATATGGCGCATTGCAAACACACAAGCACTGCTTGCGCGATATGATAGAGCACACTATGACGAACTAGAGGCTCTTATGCAGCACCTTCCAGAAAAATACAAGCACAAGGCTCATGACCTGATTCAGGAGGGTAAACTAATTACAAACACCTCCATTAAGTGTGCCCTCGATGCAGCCGACACTGCTTCTAGGGCCATAAATACCAGTGTCCTGCTTCGTCGCCACGCCTGGCTCAGGATCTCAGGTTTCAAGCCTGAAGTCCAGGCATCCATACTCAATCACCCCTTTGACCAGGAAACACTCTTTGGGCCAAAGGTAGACGAAGCGCTCGAAAAGATGAAGAAAGACACAGACACAGCAAAGTCTATGGGGGCACTCCAAACACAAGCCTCCAAACGTTCCTTTCGACGCTCGTCCTTTCGTGGCACAGGCAGAGGCTCCTCCACCGATAACGCCTCTACCTCCTACAAGTCCCCTCCTCAAAATACCTTTTCAAAGGGCAATCAGAGAGGTGGTTACAGGGGTAACAACAATAAGGGCAGGGGCAAAACCAACAACACCCGTTCTGCCACCCCCCCCGCACAATGACTCCCCTCCGCTCCCCCCAGACCATTCCACTCCGGTCGGGGGCAGACTACAAAACTTTATCCACGTATGGGAGTCCATAACATCGGACAAATGGGTAACCCAAATCATTCGGTCGGGGTACTGTCTCGAACTAACATCTACCCCACCCAATATCCCACCAAGGCACCGTCCAATGTCTCAAGAACATTCCACACTGCTCAAACAAGAGGTACTCTCACTCCTCCAAAAACACGCTATAGAGCAGGTCCCCGTCAATCAACAAAATCTAGGGGTCTACTCCCTATATTTCTTAATACCAAAGAAAGACGGGACCCTCAGACCCATTCTCGACCTCCGGCCTCTAAATGCCTACATACACTCAGACCATTTTCACATGGTCACCCTACAGCAAGTCCTCCCACTCCTCTGCCAGGGAGACTTTCTCACAACCTTGGATCTGAAAGACGCATACTTTCACATTCCAATACACCCCTCTCACAGGAAATACCTCAGGTTCGTGGTGGACGGGCAACATTACCAATTCACGGTTCTCCCCTTCGGGGTCACCACCGCACCGCGGGTGTTTACCAAATGCCTAGCAGTAGTAGCAGCACACCTCAGACGTCAACACACTCACGTCTTCCCTTACCTGGACGACTGGCTGATAAAAGCCGCGTCCTACGACCAATGTGTGCAGCATACAAACAGCACCATCCAACTGCTCCACCAGCTAGGCTTCACGGTGAACTACCAAAAGTCCCACCTCATACCATCTCACACAAAGCAATATCTCGGGGCCACTATAGACACCTCCAAGGGTATTGCCTATCCAAACTCAGCCAGAATCACAAGCATTCAAGCCTTACGCAGAACATTCCTTCCTCAACACTCTCTTCCAGCAAGAGTGTTTATGAAGCTCATAGGAATGATGGCGTCTTGCATCTTCATAGTGCCCCATGCAAGACTCCACATGCGTCCACTTCAAGAGTGCCTAGCACAACAGTGGAACCAGGCCCAGGGTCAGCTGACGGATCTGGTGTTGGTGGACGGCTGCACACATCACTCTCTGCAGTGGTGGAACACCACAAACCTTTCCAAAGGGCGGCCGTTCCTGGACCCGGTTCCTCAGGTGATTCTAACAGCGGACGCATCGCTCTCCGGCTGGGGAGCGCACCTCCTACACCTCACCATGCAAGGTCTATGGACGCCACAGCAAAAATCGCTCCACATCAACCACCTGGAGCTCTTGGCGATCTTTCTAGCCCTAAAATCTTTCCAAAAACAGATTTCGGGCAAAGCAGTCCTCATTCGCACAGACAATATGACTGCGATGTATTATATACAAAAACAGGGGGGGACACACTCTCCCCAGCTCTCCCGCTTAGCCCAGAGCATATGGAGATGGGCAATTCCCCAAAACATCTTTCTCCTGGCACAGCACGTTCCAGGCGTACAAAACACCATGGCAGATCTGCTCAGCAGACAAACACAACAACTACACGAATGGGAACTGCATCCACAAGTTCTTCACCCATTCTTCCAACAGTGGGGGCATCCTCAGATAGACCTCTTCGCCACCCACGAAAACAAAAAATGCCCAAGCTTCGCCGCCAGATACCCACACCCATTGTCCAAGGGCAATGCGATATGGATGAACTGGTCAGGCAGATTTGCATACGCCTTTCCACCTCTCCCACTAATTCCATTAGTGGTCAGGAAGCTACAACAGCACTCCCTCACACTCATTCTGGTAGCTCCGACGTGGGCCAGGCAGCCGTGGTACACCACGCTACTACAACTGTCAGTGGTACCACATCAAAAATTGCATCTATCCCCATGCCTCCTAACCCAGAACCATGGAGAAATCAGGCACCCGGACCCAGCTCAGCTCAACCTGGCGATCTGGCTCCTGAAATCCTAGAATTCGGATACCTTAACCTTCCCCCTGATTGCATGAACATCATCATGGAAGCCAGACGTCCTACCACTAGAGCATGCTATGCCGCAAAGTGGAAAAGATTTGTAATTTACTGCCGTAACAATACAATCAACCCTCTAGATGCATCCATACAGCACATAATATGCTATCTGCTCCATCTTCACAGGTGTAACCTGGCATATTCATCCATACGCCTACACCTAGCAGCGATCGCTGCCTATCTACAAAACAGGCAGCATTTATCACTCTTCAGAGTGCCCGCTATTAAAGCCTTCATGGAAGGCCTTAAACGAGTAATTCCTCCCAGGGCACCACCTTCCCCTGTATGGAATCTAAATTTGGTTCTTACACGTCTAATGGGTCCGCCCTTCGAACCAATGCACAAATGTGAGCTACAGTTTCTCACCTGGAAAACAGCTTTCCTTGTAGCTATCACTTCCCTTAGAAGGGTTGGTGAAATACAAGCGTTCACCATACAGGAACCCTACATACAAATGCATCACAGCAAGGTCATACTTCGCACAAATCCGAAGTTTCTGCCCAAAGTCATTTCCCCCTTCCACCTCAATCAATCAGTGGAATTACCTGTCTTCTTTTCGCAACCCCAATCTGTTGCAGAAAGGGCCTTACACACGCTTGATGTAAAAAGGGCGTTACTATACTACATACAAAGAACGCAACCCTTCAGGAAGACTAAACAATTGTTCGTTTCCTTCTCTCCACCACATAAAGGCAACCCCATTTCAAAATCAGGGATAGCTAGGTGGATTGTAAAATGCATACAAATTTGCTATCAAAAGGCAAAGAGAACATTATCTGTTCCCCCTAAAGCCCACTCTACAAGAAAGTTAGGGGCTTCTATGGCTTTTCTAGGGAATATACCCTTAGATGACATCTGCAAGGCAGCCACATGGTCTACACCGCACACCTTCACAAAACACTACTGTGTAGATGTGCATTCCAAGCAGCAAGCTAGGGTGGGCCAGGCTGTACTAAAGACACTTTTTCAAACAACTGCAACGGATACCGGTGGTCGCCGCTAGGGTTGGGTACTGCTATATAATCTATGCTAAGTGTACAATCTGCAGCTCATATGCCTCGAACGGAATATGCTACTTACCAGTATGCATCTGTTCTTGGCATGTAGAGCTGCAGAGTTGTACACGCCCACCCGCCTCCCCGGCTACCTGTATCCGTTCCAGTACATCTTATTTAGATACAACACATGGGTTTCTCACTGTTATTACTACGCTCCATCATTTCCCTGTTGGCGAAAAACAATCTGAGGATGGAGCCGAAGCCCATGCGCAGTACGGACCGAAGGAGGAGTCACCAAACTCGTGACTTCCAAAGACTGTCCAAAAAGAAAAACAAACTGCAAACATCCGGGCCCAACACCAGATGGCGATCTATGCTAAGTGTACAACTCTGCAGCTCTACATGCCAAGAACAGATGCATACTGGTAAGTAGCATATTCCTTACCGATTCATAAATACTGAATTTTACCGAATCGGTATTTATGAATCGGTAAATAGTATGTAGGTAAACATTCGGTATAAATTACCGAATCGGTAAAATTCGGTAAATGAATACCGAATCCACAATACCGGCCGGAATCATGAAGCGGTATTTACCGATTCGGTAAATACCACATCGGATTTTACCGAATCGGTAATTCAAATATACATCACTTGAGGAATCAGCCAATCCTGTGCAAGGCCAACCCCACCTAACCAGGAAGTGACCACACCCAGGCAGGTGCACACAATCATCAGACTCTGGAGAGGCTGGTAGTGCAGAGCAGAGCAACAGAGCCAGTGCCTAATTGTGAACAACAAACTGACACAATGTCCAGCCAGGAGACAGAGAGAGATGGAGGTGAAAGGAGGAGAAAACAGAAATTCAGCCCAAAGGAACTGCAGGTACTAGTGGAGGAGGTGGTCAAGCAGCACCAGAAGCTGTTTGGAAAGCAGTCCCTGCAAGTGCCTGAGTCCGAGAAAAGGAAAATCTGGCTGGGAATCCAGGCGCAGGTCAATGCAATAGGAGTGACCCCCCCGGGACATAGAAGTGCTGAAGAAGCGGTGGTACGACCTCCGTATCGTCACGAAGAGGAAGATGGGGGAACTGCAGAAAGAGGCCAGCCGGACAGGAGGGGGAAGGAACAGGGCACCTGCCCTGACAGAACTGGAGGAGCTGGTGGAGTCAACAATTGAGTCCGAGAGTGTCGTGGGGATTGGGGATGCAGACAGCTCTGCCAGAGCCGCCATCAAACAAGGTAAGACGCATGCACAGCAATGTGGCCCCCCTACCCCTATCCCAACTCCCCAATTGGGCAATGAGAATCCCACTCCAGTACAGGTGTTAGTGCATACTAGCAATGCATTATGGGAGATGTAGTCACTGAAACCCCAAACATGAGAAGAATAGCATAGAACAACAAGGCATTTTACACACATTAGCGAAAAGCAGGCAGAGGACAATGAGAGAGTGTTTCAGAAATGTATTGTGATGCTAGCAATGAGGGCTTCAGGTACACTGACCTGATGTTGCATTTCTGTCCACGGATGATACTTTGCGCAGGACTGCACATGAGAAGGGAGAGAGGGCACCCCGGAGGGACAGCTCAGAGAAGGCCACCACAAGTTCTGGGCAGAGATCAGCACCACAGCCAGCCTCACCACCACAGCCAGCCTCACCACCCCAGCCAGCATCGCCACTCCTGCTGGAGTCACCGGCATCAACACCACCTGCATTGCTCAGGTCGAGGAGGCGTGCTGCTTTCAGGTTAAATGTCTCGGAGTCCTCATCTGAAGACTCGAGGTGTGCGGAAACATCCACTGTGCCCCTGGATGGTAGCCATGCCAGTGTGCCCTCTGCCTCTGAGGGAGCACACACAGGTGCCAGACGTCGCCGCAGGGCTCGGGTGCAAAGTCCACCTCCACAGGGTGAGAGCCATGGAGTATTCTCAGGGCTGGAGGCCACCATGGTCAAGATACAGCGCCTACAAGCAAAGGCAATAATGTCAGTTCAGCACCAAATGCGGGGCCTCAATGATACCTTGGGCAATATTGACAGGGGCATAAGCGCTATGGCTGAGGGAATGAGTGAGATGGCTGCGGGCATGCGGGACATGTCCCAGTCCGTCATGCTGCTGTGCACAAAGATTGATGAGGACAGAGCAGCACGGCGCCGGGAACGGCAGAAAAAAGAGCATCACACAAGGGCAGTGAACCGGCTGGCAACTGCCACTTCGCTGCTCTGCAGGCGCTCCGTGGCAATGCAGGAGGGGCTTGCGCACTGCAGCAATGACGTGTCAAGGGGGATGGTGAGGGTCACCAGTGCACTTGAGGTGCTGCTCACAAGCCAGTCTGCCACAACTGGTGCTGTGGATGCTGGGGAAAGTGAAGAAACCACCAGCAGGAGCAGCATTACCCCCCCTGTCCCAGACACACGGAGGAGCAGCAGGCGGCATGGGGCTGCCACTGGTCCCACAGCCAGTGAGGACGCACAATCAATGGCATCCCGCACTGTTGTGCGTGGGCGCAGACACTGATGCTGCACACAATTGCATGAGACTATTGGGTGAAGTAATCCTTGACTTACAACTAGTGATTGCACAATATTGATAGGACAGTTTTTCCTTTGTGTTGTGGCGTAGTGCCGCATGATTAAACTACGTCATGGCATCCAACTACTGGCTGTGTCCCCTTACTTACTCAGAAATAGTTGCATGTGATCTCTGCCCATCTCACTCTCCCATCTGTTGCTGTTGCCACTCCTGCAATCAGTTAGTTCCACCTCTGTACCTCTCTTCGTGGCAAGGTTGTGCAGCATTGCACAAGTGGCAATGATCTTGCAGCAGATGATGGGTGTGTACTGGCGTGCGCCTCCACTTTTGTGGAGGCAGCGGAACCTGCTTTTCAATAGTCCAAACGTGCGCTCCACCACGTTGCGTGTTGATTTGTGTGCCACATTATATCGTCTCTCACTCAGGGTTGATGGGTGTAGGTAGGGAGTGAGGATGAATGACCGCATGGCATATGCACTGTCGCCTAGGTGAGTAAGAGAGTACCATCAGTCACATGCCTCAATACACAATCATTTGCGATAAGTATTAGGGAGCGTCACTGTGATTTACCTAGCAGGTATCCTTCTCCAAATTCTCCGGCAACCAGTCGTGTGTAGATCCCACTGTTCTGGAAGATGTAGGAGTCGTGGGTGCTCCCAGGAAACTTAGCTACGATATCAGTGATTATGTTCCCTGCATCGCAGATTACCTGCACATTTATGGAGTGGGTGGACTTTCTGTTCCTGTAGATGTGCTCAGTGGCTGCTGGTGGGCAGATTGGAATGTGTGTGCCATCAATACAGCCTATGACATGCGGGAACTGTGCCATCTGTTAAAAGTCTGTCTTGGTTTTCTGCAGTTCAGCCTGTGTGTTTGGGAAGCTGATGTAGTGTTGCATTCTCAGCATCATGGCATCCAGGAACTTCCTGAAGAAACGGGACAGGCAACTCTGGGATACACCGCCTACCGCAGCTATCACCCCCTGGTAACTGCCAGATGCAAGTAGATGTAGGCTACAGAGAACCTGCACATGTGGTGGTATGGCATGCACCCTTCTTGTTGGCTGGTCCAGGAGTGGGTGCAGGTCCCTTATCAGGTCCATGATGGTTTGGGGGTGTAGCCTGTACCTTTCATGTATCTCAGCCTCAGTCTGTTGAAAGAGTGTGATGCGCTGTCTGTAAATGCGTTCCTCCTGTCTCCAAATCCTCAGACCTGCTGCCTGTAGACGTAGGCGCCTTGCAATCACATACAGAGCGGCCATGGTGTTCACGCTGTTGCATTTTGGGATTGCTTATATGCACTGTTGCTGATTACCACCTGCTTTCAATCTGTGTTAATTACCGACTCTTAAATACCGAATTTCAGGGATTTCTTAAATACCAAATTTACCTACATCTCTTTTCTCGTTTTACCACTTCATATTTACCGATTCGGAAAATATGTATTCGGTAAATATGAATCGGTAATTTAGAATTCGGTAAATATGATTCGGTATTTACCGATTCATATTTACCGAATCCTTCTTTTTGGCCTCCTACATCTCAATTGGCTAAATACTGGTCGGTAACGGGATATTTACCGAATTTTGGCCGTTACCGACCGGTATTTCGCTACCTACATATGGCCCTAACTGATTAAATTAAATGTACATTATATACTACCTTAAATTAAATATATTTAAAACTCACTGAGTAACATTTTTTTTATTTAATATGTATCCAATTGTATCCAATTGTATTAAAATTATATATGTAAACAAAGTTTAAACAACAGTACATATTATAATTCAAAAATAATGGTATTAGAAAATGTAATAAGCTTTATTTACAAATAAATGAAACATTTGTTGACAAATTAAAATAGTTTCAATTACATCAACTCTCTATATATATATATATATATATATACATGTATGTGATCAAGACTCTCAGGAGTTAAAATGCGTAATGGCGGTGGCATCGAGAAAATAAATATTTAAATCTTACGCCAACTTTGTGGTCCGTGTGTGGCGAGAGGAAGCAGAGGACGCTGCGCATATCGTAATATATATATATATATATATATATATATATATATATATATCGCTCCACACTCCTCCCGGAAATTATCCCAAGAAGACACCACTCGCGGGGTCAGGTTCCAGAAATGTATTTTTGAACCACAGACACGTTTCGGCAACAGCCTTTGTCGATGTTAGCTAACATCGACAAAGGCTGTTGCCAAAACGCGTCTGTGCCTGTGGTTCACAAATAAATTTCTGGAACCTGCCCCCGCGAGTGCTGTCTTCTTGGGATAATTTCCGGGAGGAGTGTGCAGCGTTATGGATTTGCGGGAGCACCCCCGCATGACAGGTTGATTTATTAAGCGAGGGCCCAGAAAAGGGGGCCTTCCCAAAACATCTTTTCCCCATGCAATTCTCCAGATGGATTATAGACACGACTACAGCTCGAACCGCTGACCAAAATTAGACCAAATTTTACAGAACACTAGATCTTGGGCCACAAAGCGTGTTTTTAGTGATTTGGTGTAAACGCGTTCAGTAGTTATTGAGATATCAATGGAAAAAGAAATATAGATCTCTAGGGAGGGGGAGTCTTTTGCAATGCTTTGCAAATCCAATGGCCAACAGCACTGACATGATTGCTTGGCCACAACCTGGGTAGAAAGTTGTGTCCGCCATTTTATAAATCAGGGAATAGTTGTGGGAGGTGAAAATGTATCAAAAACGTAATAGAAGGGGTCAGGGTAGAGGTATCCTGAACCCATGGGTGCAATATAGGGGTCTGTGAGGAACCCCTAATGGGTGAGAAAATGCCCAGGACTGTTTTATTCACACACGAGGATTCGCAAATCTGTCACGGTGCTCAGCATGGCTCCCCATGTGACCCACTCAGACACTCATGCACCCATGCACAGACCCAGTCAGATACCCACACACCAACTCAGACACTCATTCACCCACTCATAGACCCACTCAGACACTCTCATACCCACACCCACTCACTGACCCTCTAAGACACTCACACATCCACTTAGAGACCCACTAAGATAGTCATGCATCTATTTACAGTCCCATTCTCACACACACACACCCACTCACAGACCCATTCAGACACTCACGCATCCACTCCAAATCCACTCAGATGCTCACAGGCCCACTCACACACCCACTAAGACACTCACACGCTGAATCACAGACCCAATTAGAAACTCACACACCCACTCGGAGAACCACTAAGATACTCATCCACTCAGTCACAGACCCATTCACACACCTATTTGCATACCCACTCAGACACTCTCACACCAACTCAGATACCCACGCACCCACTCACAGATCCATGCAGACACTGAAACACCCACTCATAGACCTACTCAAACACTCATGCATCCACTCACAGACCTACTGAGACACTCACACACCCACTGACATGCTCATGCACCAACTCACAGACCTCCTCAGACACTCTCACACTCACTCACACACCCACTGACAGACCCACTCAGACATTGACATACCCACTCACAAACCCATTCAGATACTTATCTACTCACTCACAGACCCATGCAGACACCGACACACCTACTCACAGACCTACTCAGACACTCACACACCCACTCACATACTGATATAGACAGTCACAAACTCAATCACAGACTAACTTAGACACTCATGCACCCACTCACAGACCCATTCATACACCCTTGCACCCACTCATAGACCCACGCAGACACTCATGCACTCACTCACAGACTCACCCTGACACTCATGCACCCCTCACAGACCCACTAAGACACTCACGCATCCAGCCAGATACACAGAGTCAGATAGACAGTTGAGAATCCTATATGTGTTCAAGTAAATTGAATGTGTGCTTTTGTTTTGCAAATTCACAACAGATTCACAAAATCAAATACGAATTTAAAAAAAGGATCTCAAAAGAAAATGAACCAGTGTTTGACAAAAGGGGTGGCTCTTAGAAAAGCCTTTGTGTTTATTGTGTGTAGATGATCACTACACATAAACAGGATGCATTCTTTCAAGTTGCTAAGGAACACCATTTTACCTTTCTCTGTGAAATGAACACCATCTCCACTATATAAACCATCCATGTCAAAGTGTAAAATTGCTGTTGTATATAGATCCCATGTTGTGGTCTCTGAGGAATGCATAAACAGTTTTATTGACATGTTTCCTGGCTTTGTCTATTTGTGGCCAGAATGCCGTTGACCACTTCCATTTCTGCCTTTGGCAAATATTGGAGAACATCAAAAGAGTCTGAGGGTGGCGAGGGGTAAGCCTGGGACATGGGTGAAAGTATGGGGCCCCTGGAACGCCTACCGAGGGGGTATCTGCGCACCACCGCTGCTGCCTGATGCCTCGTCAGCCCCATCCCCTTAGCCGACTCATTCCCCTGCTGCCGGGCATTGGGTTCCCCCAGTCCTCGCTCTGTTCTCTTCCCCCTCCTCACACTTCTGTGTATAGTTGGGATTCCCCCTCTTGGGGAGCACGCGCTGCTATTTTTGATTGTGGGTTGCCTTGTGGGTGTGGTTTTAATTTTTGTTGTTCTTAATTTAAAATGAAACCGCATAATGGGGCCTGGATGATGTGGCTTTGACATTGTTACCTACTGAGAAATGCTCCTCCTGTAATACCACGTGTTCCATAAATGTATGTCGTATGTTCCTACCATTGCTAGCGGCCGGCCGGAAGGTTGTGGGCCCATACTTGTATACTTTTAAGACCTGTAATAAACGGTTTAAAAAAAAAAAAAAAAAAGAGTCTGAGGGAAAAGTGCCATTAATTGACCAATTGGCATCCTTCATTAGGATATCTAGTCATACCCCAGTAAGTGTGCCTAGGTCATTGCCACCAGAGTGCACAATCATGATGTCTGGATGTAGGCAGTCCGTAATGCTTTCAACCAAAGGCAGCAATTAAAGCTATTTTATTCCTCTCTGGCCAACCCAAGTAATGTCCACATTAGGCAGACCTAAGTCTCTGTCAATGCCACTCTTTCTAGAACACTCTCTGGCCCAAAACAGAAAGTTATGCCCTCTAATCATTTTGATGGCAAGGAGGAGTAGCACACTGGAGAGGGCTGGGGCTGAATGGGACAGTTCTCATAATGAAAGGCAGTTGAAATGGTGTTGTAGCATATAATAAGAAACATTTCCATTGGATAGTGTAAATATGCAGGTAGCTAAAATTAGGTAGTGATTTTCAGCAGAAAGTAGGTAGATTTGTAATTGGCTCTAAAATAAAAAAATATGCTATTTTGAATATGCCTATATTTCCAAACAGTCAACCACTCCTGCTACAGTTGAACTTGAAGCAATTATGTTGCTGTAGGAAAGTACCTCTTTTGAAATGGTTAGACCTCACGTCTTGCCTGATGTAATTTCGAACTGTAAGTGCACTAGGTCCCTGCTAAACAGGTTCCCAGTGCTAGATCTCTTTCCCAAAACTTTACTTTGATTGATATCACTTCAGTTACCCCTGTAAGTCCCTAATAAATGGTACCCCTAGTACATAGGGCATGGGTACTGAAGAGGGTCCTCTGGGGCTGCAGCACTTGTTGTGCTACCCTAGGGACCCCACACCAAGGCTATGCAATCTGCCTTGAAGGTTGTGTGTCTTGGTACAGAGAAATCCGGAGAGTCAAAATGGCACACAGCCCTGTGTGCCCTGCCTCACATACACTGCATTGGATATAGGTAAGTCACCAATACTGCCGGCTTTTAGCCCTAAGGCAGGGGGCACTATATCCTATGTGTGGGCATATCAGCACGATCAGATAAGCCCCTATAATGTCTAGTCCACTCTGAGATGTTGTAAGTGCACAGGGAAGCCATAAAGAGTACATGGGCTGGATACTTGTCAACATGAGTTTCCTAGCTCCATGATGGCTTCCCGAAGAGTTTGGTACCAAACATCTCGTCTTAATGAATTCTCACTTATACCAGTGTTGGATTTTTTAATAACTTCACACAGGAGACCCTCTTAGAGGGTCCCCTGAGACCCTACCAGGCACTGGGTGGTTCCTGACTTGTTTTTGCCAGCCTGCCACTACCATACATTTTCTGACCTCATAGGGTGAGAGCCAGCACTCTCAGAGGACAAAGACAAAGCCTGCTCTGGGCAGAGGTGCTTCAGGCCTCCTCCAGGACATGATGACCTTCCTAGGCAGGAAGCTTCAAAGCCAATTCTGCCTTTGAAATCCAACCCAGGAACCTCCAGATAGTGGGGGGGGGATAGCCCCCTTTTCTGCTCCACTTTTGGTGGGCGGAAAGTCAGGCTACGTAGTTAGATTAGGAGGTGGGTCCCCACCTGGCCTACACACCCCTAGAGCGTGGAAGGCGAGTTGAACCCTTCTCCTGAAATCCCACCATTATGGAATGGTGAGAAAACCTCTTATCAGGGCTAGGATAGTACCTCTTCTCACAGGAAGTGGTCACTGGAGGATGTAGCCACCCTAAAGAAAACTAGCCCATTGGCTACTACCTGTCTCCCTTTGTAATGCCCCTAAATTCAGTATTTAGATGGCACCCCAAGACCTGAACATCAGATTTGATCGACAGGAGAAGACAAGGACAAAGAAGATCCAATGCTCGAGAACTGAAGCCCTGCTAAAGAAGAAAAAGGCGCCAGATCCTGCCTGCTGCTTTCAGGACTCGACAATTGCCACTATTGTGTTGTCCTAAAACATGAAAGGACTCCAAGAATCCCATAGTACCTCCAGGTTTTGAGTAAGTGCTATGAAGCTCTCTTGACGTGAAGGTATCACTCTCCTGCACACCACAGGCGCCAATCCCATGAGGTCCAGTTTGTCGACTTGCTGCTCCCTGACGACCTCGACACAGCATCAAAGCAAGAAAAGGTACAACAGCTGCAGAGGGTCAGAACTACCTCTCTACTGAGTTTGGAGGCAGCAGGACCTACCGGAACTGTGGCGTACCAATACCCGGGGTACAGTGCCCACAATGGCAAACACCAAGAAGAAGAGTCCACACCGGTCTTCTGAAGCACCAGAATCAAACTCCCATCAAGGGACATTGAGACACCCAAGACCCACTTCCTGAGTGGTCCAGCTATCCAGAGATCTCCTCTCCAAGTTGCCTGTTCCTGACCGCAAGGACCGCAAAGACGCACAACGCCCGGCTGACCTGTTCGCTCTGCATCAAGTTCCACCGGCCCCAGCACAAACCAACCAGCCCTGCTCACATGGTTCCCAGACCAATGCAACCTCCTCCCCCTAAGGAGACCCAAAGGACATACCTGTAAGTCCCTCTGTGCAGTGCTTTTTCAAGTGGTCCTCTTTGTCTTTTCGCACCAGCTTCCAAGACCTCAGCACCTCTGTTCCTGGCCGGTCCGGGACGCTCCGGAACTTCCCCTGTTGGAACTTTGGACCTGGTCTCGACATAGACCTAAAAGGTGAACTTCGTGAAAGCATTGCCTGAATTTCTAAACATTTTTCTGTTTTTTTTCTTTGTTTCCTATGGTGAATAATTGCGCACAAAGGGGTATATTTTCCGAACTTTGAGAAATCATAACTCCTAAAGTACTTATATAACAATTGACGTTAGTTGTACAAATTGGTCTCAGATTTATTCTTGAGTGTGTGTCTCATTTATTGCCTCTGTGAGTACAAAAAGTGCTTAACACTACCCTCTGATAAGCCTAGCTGGTCGCCCACACTACCACAAAAAGAGAGTTAGTATTATCTACTTTTACCCCTAACTGCCTTTTGGGGATTTCTTGCACTCTCTACATAGTGTACTTAATGCTAGTACACTGTACAGAGAGGTGGTTTCCTACTGCTGCTCACAGAAACTAGGAAAGGGTTAAGAAAAACTGACCATTGAGAAGTGAAATAAGAAAAAAAATGAAACAACGGTTATGATTTGCTAACTACATCAGTATCACTGAAGGCACAGTGAGAAAGGTTGTCATTATTGGTTCTTTTGTACTGAAAGTGGTATACCATTCTCGTACTTTAAACTTCAGACTCTACTAAAATTCTGACAAGTAAAACTGCGTTAAAAATTGGAAGTACAACAAAGAGATTTCACAGATACATTACGTTAATAGCGGTGTATATTTAAAAAGCATATATATATGTATGTATGTATATATATATATATATATATATATACCCTTTTAGGCATAGAGTGACACATAAATTATGATAAAATAAGCAGAGAACTCTGGGTAGTTCTCAAGTTTAGGTGGAAAGCAGCTCATGTATAGAGCACCCTCAACACCAGCGACACTCTAAGGGGCATATGTAAAAGCCCCTATCGCCATCACAACGTCACCTATAGTGATGCTATGGTGGAGATAGGGGCTGTGCCTTTTGTACAAGCCAGCGTTAAGCCTTGTACATAAGGCCCCCTTTCACGCTATGCTTAGCGTGAAAGTGGTGGGCAGTGGGTGTTGCGGTGGGTGGTCCACCGCAACACCCATTAATTTTGGCGCTGCCCCCTATGTACAAGGGTGGCGTACATAGGAGGCAGCGCCCAAATTAAGACCAGGTAAAAACTGGTCATAAGATGGCGCAACGAGGAGAAATAATGCATTTTTGCTTTTTCCATGTGTGCTGCCTTGTACAGCACACATGAAAAAAGCAAAATGCCATGGTTTGTTTATGTACAGGAAGGTGTCCCGTCCTGTACATAAACAAACTTTGTAAAAAAATTCCATTTTGGCACTTACAAGTGTGCTGCAAGAAGCATCACGCATGAAAGTGACAGAATGGCATTTTCAGGATTGTTTATGTGCAGGAAGATACACCTTCCTACACATAAACAATCCTCCCCTGCACGCAAACACCCTTGCACTCTAGTGCGAGGGTGCCTGCATTGCCGCTAAGTTGCAAAAAATTTGCGCCATTGCAGGGAGAAACACATTGCTGAACCACATTCTTGTAAATATGGTGCAGCCTTGCATTTCAGAAGTGGAGGAGAGAGGTGTTAAGCCAGGAAGGCTAACGCCTCTTTCCTCCACTTCCTTGTACATATCCCCCTAAATCTGCTCACCTCAAATGTCTGCTTTTCTATCAAAGTCTTTAAACATAGGATAAGCACAGTGTCATCTACACTAAAATAGAAAGGGACAAAGTATTTTGCCATTTCTACAGCAAAGTTTTTAAGCATAGGACTAGCACAGTGCTATCCATGCCGAGCTGTAAAATGACAAAAGCCTTTTGCTACTCCAGGCACAGTATTATAGCTTTGAATTGGTAAAATACCAACCAAGACTACCTGTAATAAACAAAAGCAACTCATGACACAGATTTTGCTCTCAATAGAGCTCCTCAGAGAGATGTAACTGGCGTTAGGATCAGCTAGCTGCAGGAAAAGTTGCTGCAAACCCGAGCGTCACAACAATAGAAAAAGTGAAAAAAGTGACGGCCTGCAAAGAAGTGGCATGAAAGCTCATGTTAGACAGCCAGACATCACTTTTTTTGCGTCTAGCAGGGAAAAAATACACAAAAACAACTCAAACAACCAGGGACACGGGGGTGTGAGTAATGTTGTTTACGTCCATCTACCTATGTCTCATTGGCCACCCACACTGTGTGCAGATCGCTAATGCTAGCTACATAGGTACTCAGGTGTACAGTCATGTCCCTTGAGCTATTGGTATTTACAGATACATTGAAAGTCACATAATGTTGGTGTAAGGGCCTTGTAATCAAGCACACATGCATCCATACAATGTCAACTGACCAGTCATGTATTTTCTAACTATCCAACATATTTACAATGAAAGTGACGGAGTGTGGCGTTAGTCTCCTTGGCTTAACGCAGCGCACCACCACTCTTAAAACGCAGGGCTGTGCCGTATGTACAACAATACGGCCAGTCATGTGTATACCCTGCACTGGGGATAAATGTAGCTACCTAGTGCCAACACAGGCACACTTGCACAATGGTGCAATAGTGTCTGTGTTTGCACTAGGCAGCTACCTTTTACGCAAGCTCAGGGTGAAATGCCATGCTGCACCGCATTGTTGTAAATACGATTCAGACCAGCATTTCAGAAGTTGCTGAGCGTGGTGTTGAGCCAAGAAGGCTAACGCTGTGCTAGGTCACATCCTTGAACATATGCCCCCAAGTTCAGTGCCTCATTTAAATAGTGTTACCAAGCCGCATCAAGTGAGTCAACACTGCTTAGTAAGTAGTAAAGTTTAAAAGAATGATGGTCCTGTGGAGATAGTGGCTTTGAAATATGCCACACGCAATAGTAATTGCTTACCTGCTGGTTCGATGTGTGCAGGTGAATGCAGCACACATAACCACATCTAAATATGTTGGATAGAACTTTTTGAAGTTGACTCACCCTTGTTGTTCACATGAAATGCCGCACATCTCTTGCACGCACCTTGCGTTGCTGATGGACACATTCCATAATGATTATATACTTTACATACTGGAGGTGCAAGGTACTTTCAATGTTTGCACACGTGTTCCGCATTTGTAAGTATTGTTTACTTCCCCAGCATTGTAGGAATGGGTCCATTAAAATATCAACATGCCTGTTGTGTATGCAATGCTTTTTGAATCACACATTCCCAGTTCATATCATGGTAAGTGAAGGGTTAGAAGGGGCCTCATTCACAATGTTGCAATAATGCACGTTATTTGGCTATACGCTGCCTTCATATTATCCCTCAAAATGCATGTATCCACATGAAAGTTGCTTAATGTGATGTTCCATTGGCAGTATGTCATTGTTTTCATGGTCCAGGGTTTGGTGATCAATGGCACATATAGACATGCGTGGAACATGGGTCTTAGGTAAAGATAAACGTGGCTGGGATAAAATGCATAGCAACTGATGTCTGTAAACATTCTTCCAGTAACAAATGCATCGAAGGACCATGTACACTGCAGTATGTATCATCCATGTGCTCCCCCCTGTGCTGTTCAACAAAGGTCTGCTGTGCAACGATGCACTAATCCTTGCAGCCTGCCTCAAAGTCCTATGTCCTCCTGCTTTCATTAAGTCATCATTGTCACTGCAGTGGGAAACACAAGGGGAGGACACGCACATCTTTACTCTGGCCCAGTCCCGTGTCTGTAGACACATGCTGGCTTAAACACTTTAAGTTGTTGTGGCACCAAGTCTATTCTAAATCTGGTCTAAGGGGTATATGTTGTGAAATCACACCATCAACTCAAGGAAGGCATCCCCTGTGCTGCATGATACATGTTACCGGTAACATGTAACATCTTCCTGTTGTGACAAGCTACAAGATACGCAAGAGTAGTAGCCACATTATAAAACACTCATCAAAATGGTCACATAACTGTGTGGCAGTCATTTGTTTGTCCTGATGTCTGTCTTAAACCCACAGAGGGATCAATGGACACATACACGTGTTCAGAAGACATACCTATGGTGACTCACAACCTGCTTAACACCTACACTAAAGACAGTGCAATACAAAGGATGACAGTGATTACCATTTGAAACATAGGTTAGGCTGTAGCCACTTTGTAGTAGCTTAACCACAGAGAGGCAAAGTGTGTGTTTAAGTTCAAATTACTAACATCATGCTTCAACATAATGAAAAATCTGTGTTGTGTTGATGTTCCTCTTTAAGCTACACCCCTGCGTTTGCAATTGTACCTGTGGGTATCGAAGCTACCATGCATCAACAAAGGCACCCTTGCACCAAAGTGCAAGGGTGTCTGGGTAGAGGGAATGATTGTCAATGAATAGGAAGGTTTTACTTCCTGAACACAAACATCCCTTCATGGAATTGACCTGTTTAAATCTGTGCTGCACACATTAAAACACATAGCTACATCTAAGATTAGGATAATCGAAAAAAATCTCCTTGTCTTTTCAGCATGAAAATCACTGTATTCCTGGGTTCAAGTGTATGATTGCCCTCCTCCTTATGCCACACTTGTAAATAGGTGGCAGTGGCAACTTCAATGGGGGGTTCAGTGGAATGTCCACCTCAAAAATCAGTGGCCAACACTTATACGCAAACTGGAGTATGGAAGGGTGCCTTATTCCCAATGCAGTGTTAATCCACGTGAAGTAGCTTAATGCTGTATAGTTAATAAGGTGAACCAACAAGCACCACAGGAAGGTCTGAATAGATGAAATAACAGAGGTAGTAGGGGCTTATAAATATGATTCTCACTGTTCGCATACAGGGCAACTGTTCAAATCAATGAACAACCTACATGTAACACTCATATACTTTGTGCATTGGTACTCAAAGCTGCTTGTCACAGGTGTACCATGTAACAAAGGAGAATGGAAAGAGTCATGCACTCTGATTGTCAAATGCAAAAATACATGGTAACATGTAACAGACTCACACAACAGTATCTGCCCTTTACATTGCAGAGGATGAAACCCACCTCCTGCTCAGCAGCCTGTGCCACTCTTCGATGATGATGACGATGTGGTGGAAGAACTCACAACCATCAACCATGGCACCCTCCAAGAGCTGCTCAGATCCAGAGCCAGCCCATCACCACATGCCCCGCTAAACATCCAGCAGGCACCACCTACAACCACAGCCACAAACCTGGACTCTGAGGACCCACAGATACAATTTGAGTGCAGTGCGGGAGGAGTCCAGCGTGAGATGGCAGACCAGGTACGGGCGGGGTGGAGACATTGACAGCCAAACTTGATGGGATCCATGGGTGCCTCAGTCCCAATGAGGAACCCTCAGCTGCCATCAAAGGCACCCACAGTCTGCTCTATGGCCTCTAGCAGTCCCTGGCTGACATCGCTGGTGTCATGACGCAGAGTCAAAATCAACTGTCCTACCAAAGTGGCAACAGCGATGTCGCCAAAGAATTGGGGGCAATGAGGAAGATCTTGGAGAACATGGAGCGAATGCTGGATTCCCACTTGGCTGCCATGTCTGCCTACCACTGCGACGTTGCTGGAGTCCTGTGATGGAGCGGGTAGTACAACATTTTGTATACCCCCCCCTATTCTGCATGTTTATACTAATTAGAATAATCTATTAATTATAATATTATTAATGTGTTTGTGTGAAATCTAATCAACAATTTCTAATATATGAAACACATGTGGGATTTGCATTTTGCATGGCTAAATAATTGTTATTATTAACGTATGTACGCATATTAACATTAGAAAAATAGAATATTGCATGATATATTTTGCTTTTGTGACGTGATCGTATGTTGCACCAGATGACATCAATGGGTGAGTATGAACGCTTTAAATGTCGCAATATGCTAGATAATTACAAGCACATAGGGGAATTAGTGAGGGTTTAACAATTTATTAGTTATTTCTATGTTTTGATTACTTTTTGTGTTTCTTTCGCTTAAGTAGTCCTTTGGGCCTAAAATCAAGATGGCCGCCTGACTGACTCGACACGAAGGCCACCATTCCACGAGGTTTCGAGTGAAGTGCGCTTGCGCCAACCACACGTATCAGTGGCCTCGACATGACCCCAGACTCGATGTGCCCAAGCAAGGTCACGATGGGATGCCTGCCAAGTGTTTTGACAATAGACTTTTATAAAGAAACCGGATGGATCATGCCTGACGATATGACATCATGGACTGTGTGAAACTTCACCGGACGACCCCAACCGACCAATCGGATGAGCCCAAATTCTCTAAATTGTAACTTTTAGACCTTATTTCTATTATATAAATGACGATAGAATAGAGAGGGCTGCTGCTTCCTTATATTTTCTTTACTGACGGAGACGACGGTGACGCTACGCGACGGCTGTGTTCCTGAATCTTTGACAGACTGAAATGCTGCCCAATTTCTTGATGAACTAAAGACTTCCGAAATCTATGGGCATTGATCGATGCTTGCACGTCTCTGGTTTCTGACCCGATCTTTGGGACTGTAGCGTGCTGACGACTGAATTTGATGACTTAGAGGACGACCGATAGCCAGAATAGGTAAATATGGTGTTCTGTGATTTGCGTAATGATTAATAAATTTACTAAACTGAACTAAATTCTTACAATTATTTAGATAAACAAAATATTGATTAACAAGCAAATGTGTTTTGGTCATTTATTAAGAGAGGATAGATCAGGATCTTATGTGTATTTAGTTAGAGTAAATTACCTTACCAACCCAACTAAATGATTCATCGATTACATGGGAGGAGTATCTTAAAGGTTTCAGGTTTATGATGTGTAGATATAAGGTTTAATGTACAGATGTGTATATAATTTCTTCCTATAGGTTATAAGGTATTCCTTTCATGTCGGCGCTTGGAACATTTATCTCTCCTGTAAGTGCAGGCCAGTGAAGTGTGAATGTTGGTGAAATGGGCCCCACCACTGATTGAAAGAGTGAATGTGTTAATGTGATATTTGGCCTGTGACGAAGGGAGGATATTAGGTACGGGGTTTTGACTAGATTCCCGATACCCAGGTTTCCGCGCTGCAACAGTTTTTCTGGTAGCAGAGTTATGGTTTTTATTGTTTTGGTTTGGTGATTATTGCTTGTAAATAGCTTATTGATTATCGGAAAGTATTGGTTTATGTATTAACACTCTATGTTGAGTCGCGTTGAGTTCTATGTTGTTTGCACGGCTTCAGGGATGTAGGAAGTCGGAAGTTTGTAACAGTTCCATAGTAGAGCAGAGGTAAGCGCTGCTCTCGGGAAATACGGAATTGTTGTTGCCCTGTAGGTACACAGGGGAAACGTGTAACGAGTGAAGTTGCACGACGCATTGTCTGGGTTCGGTTCGGTAACATCGCCGTGTGATTACAAATATTCCCTGTATGAAAGAAGTGTATGGTATCGAAGGTCACCTGTGAAATTTTGGTCTTAGGGGCCAGGAGTCCAGAAGGAGCTCTGATAACGCTTATCACTGGAAAGGTAATAGGTGTTCCCTAAGCTTGTTAGAAGGATAAAGTAGAGGGAAGTGCTACTTTGTTAACGAGTGTCATAATTCTGTAGTAGGACAGACTGTTCGCTGGTCTCGGGAAAGACAGAATTCTGTGTGTATGTACTACATTTTCCCCGTGTGAAAGTGCGTGAATGGAAAGGCATTCGGGTTAATTGTGAAACTCTGGTTTTATTTCTCAGGAGCATTGGGTCTCCAACTAGGTGTCTTAATTCTGGAGAAATGGTTAGCTAATGCTTGCTAGAAGGGTAAGGTAGAGGGATGTGCTACTTTATCAACGGAAGTAACGAATCCGTAGTAGGGCAGAGGTAAGCGCTGCTCTCGGGAAAGACGGAATTCTTGTGAGAAAGGTCATTAACTATTCTTTGGTTAGTGAAGCGGACAATGGTGGCGTTTTTATGTCGTTACTAACAGGTTTGTGAATTGAAAGAACGTAAAAAAATTACCGAGAGAATTTTGTAAAGGAGGGGTCAACAGGAGCAGGAGCTGCAGCAGCGGCTGCTGACATCAGAAAGACCTCGCTGGGATTGGCCAGTCAGCCAGAGATGTAGACGCTCCTGATTGGTGCGTTAGTGTACGCCGTGCTAGGAGTGGAAAATTACAGGGTGACGTAGACGCGCCGGATTGGTGCGTTAGTGTGAGTCGTGCTGGGATTGGAGAATTACTGGGTGACGTAGACGCTCCGGATTGGTGCGTTAGTGTGAGTCGCGCTATGATTGGTTAAAATAACAGAACAGTCGTAAGGAAAAGAATAGCGATACACGTAAGACAAAATGATGTATTACGATCCACCTGAAAAGGAGAAAAAGTCCTGGTTTGGGAAAATCAAGAAATGGTTTAAAAAGGACAAACCGATTGTGACTAGGGAAGGACAGTTGCTCCCCCCCCCTCCCCCGTTCCCCAGACGTTTTTAGATATGGTTGAAGAAAGGAGATTGAAAATGCAAAAGCAAGCATCTGAAGGAAAGGTGGAGAAGACAGTCTGGGATGTAGAAATGGAAAAGCACTTGAAAGGAGAAGCTTGTCCAACTATGGCTTTAGATTGGCCTCAGAAAGGGAAACTGTGTATTAGAAGGAATCAGACTGCATATGATAATTACTTTGTAGTTAACAGTCAGTGCCATGATACATACCGAATCATGGGAGGATGGGGATTTAAAGGAGGAAATGATCCAGTTTTTCCTGGATTATACTTTATTTGCGGGAACAAGGCATATTATCGTTTGCCAGACCATTGGTATGGCATATGTTATCTAGGCCTGGTTTTTCCGAAGATTTTTCATATGGGAAGAGGAGAAGATAGTGTATATAACTTAGGTAGTTATTTAGCACGTAGAAAGAGAGAATCTTGGCCAGAAATTGTAGGTGACATCTTTGGAGCATTGATACCAGCAGTGGGAATATCTCTGAATGCGAACAAAATTAGAAAGCTATCAACAGTAGTGGATCGCTTGTCAGCAAGCACCGCTGGAGGATTTTTATTGGTTAATACTGAAATGGTTGCCATGCATGCCATGGTAATGCAAAATTGACTTGCCCTTGATATATTATTGGCAAAAGAGGGTGGAGTCTGTGGAATGCTGAAAGTTCAACATTGTTGTACTTACATTCCAGACGAAAGTAAAGATTTGAAAATCTATATTAAAAATATAACTGAACTGCATGATGAAATTGCACCACTGGAGGTTGGAGGTGTTTGGGAAAAAATTGGTAAGAAAATATCTTCTATTAAAAATGTCTTAGTAAACTTAGGTAGTACCTTTATAGGTAAGATCTTATTTCCATTAACATGTGTGATTTTTCTAGTATGAATATTAAGATTAGGATGTCTTTGTCATAAAAAGAAGAAAATTCTGAAAAAGTTAAAAAGAGAAAATTTCAAGAGAAAAGATAAGAAGCAAGAGAGGGAATTTGAAGAAATAGAATTAGAAGAAGTTAAGGAGAATATGTATAAGACAGCAAAAAGAGAAGAGACTGGGGAGACTGAGTTATGAATAAAAGTAAGAAATCACTTCGACTCCATGAAAAGGGATACAAAATTTTAATGGTGTGGTGATAAAATCACCAAAGGGGGGATAGATGGAGCGGGTAGTACAACATTTTGTATACCCCCCCCCCCTATTCTGCATGTTTATTCTAATTCGAATAATCTATTAATTATAATATTATTAATGTGTTTGTGTGAAATCTAATCAACAATTTCTTATATATGAAACACACGTGGGATTTGCATTTTGCATGGCTAAATAATTGTTATTATTAACATATGTACGCATATTAACATTAGAAAAATAGAATATTGCATGATATATGTTGCTTTTGTGATGTTATCGGATGTTGCACCAGATGACATCAATGGGTGAGTATGAACGCTTTAAATGTCGCAATATGCTAGATAATTACAAGCACATAGGGGAATTAGTGAGGGTTTAACAATTAATTTGTTATTTCTATGTTTTAATTACTTTTTGTGTTTGTCCTTTGGGCCTAAAATCAAGATGGCCGCCTGACTGACTCGACGCGATGGCCACCATTCCACGAGGTTTCGAGTGAAGTGCGCTTGCGCTAACCACACGTACCAGTGGCCTAGACATGACCCCAGACTCGATGTGCCCAAGCAAGGTCACAGCGGGATGCCTGCCAATGTTTTGACAATAGACTTTTATAAAGAAACCGGATGGATCATGCCTGACGATATGACATCATGGACTATGTGAAACTTCACCGGGCGACCCCAACCAACCAATTGGATGAGCCCAAATTCTCTAAATTGTAACTTTTAGACCTTATTTCTATTATATAAATGACGATAGAATAGAGAGGGCTGCTGCTTCCTTATATTTTCTTTACTGACGGAGACGACGGTGACGCTACGTGACGGCTGTGTTCCTGAATCTTTGACAGACTGAAATGCTGCCCAAATTCTTGATGAACTAAAGACTTCCGAAATCTATGGGCATTGATCGATACTTGCACGTCCTTTGGGACTGTAGCCGTTGACGACTAGATTTGATGACTTAGAAGACGACCGATAGCCAGAATAGGTAAATATGGTGTTCTGTGATTTGCGTAATGATTAATAAATTTACGAACCGGAACTAAATTCTTGCAATTATTTAGATAAACAAAATATTGATTAACAAGCAAATGTGTTTTGGTCATTTATTAAGAGAGGATAGATCAGGATCTTATGTGTATTTAGCCGGAGTAAATTACCTTGCCAATCCAACTAAATGATTCATCGATTACGTGGGAGGAGTATCTTAAAGGTTTCAGCTTTATGAAGTGTAGATATAAGGTTTAATGTACAGATGTGTAAATAATTTCTTCCTATAGGTTATAAGGTATTCCTTTCATGTCGGCCCTTGGAACATTTATCTCTCCTGTAAGTGCAGGCCAGTGAAGTGTGAATGTTGGTGATATGGGCCCCACCACTGATTGAAAGAGTGAATGTGTTAATGTGATATTTGACCTGTGACGAAGGGAGGATATTAGGTACGGGGTTTTGACTAGATTTCCGATACCCAGGTTTCTGCGCTGCAACAAGCGCTGCAGCTCATCCTTGCTGCAGTGATGTCTCATCTGTTGGCACAGATGAATTCTGCTGCACTTACACCATCCACATCTTCTGCCCCTAAAGTGTCTGTGTCTCCCTGGGCTGCCGCTGATCCAACATCACCCTCACAGGAGACGCCACATACATCAGACAAGGAAGATGTGGATGAAACATCTCTCATAAGGAGAAGCATAGCGTAGCATTCATCTGTGTCAAATGCTCAATTTCTGCTTAGCCCTGTGCTTACCATCATGCCTCGGAACATCACCAGTCACGGTCCTCATATTGACCAAGCTACGTTCACCTTGAACATTTTATGGACTGTCAATGTGGCCATTGATCCTCAATGAAACTGCAATCATCCTCCTGACTTAAGATTCCTGATTCTCGTCATCTCTCATGATATGTTCCCCTACAAGGACTCTGTCTGGTCATCCCCTAGCTATGTACACAATTTGGGGGTTGTTGTCAAAAGAACCGGTATGGTGTGACAATTTCTACTGTGCACATGTTAATAAATGCACTTTCATTTGATATGTGTTGTCTGTGACCATCAAACTGGAGAGGTATCAACAATGCCTAAGCAGTGTAGCCAGTACAACAACTACAGAGGACATTCCCAAAAATGGGGTCTGTTGAGTCTGTGTCCCTGATAGCAGTGAAATGACATAACATGTTTGAATGACATAATGGGTCAAATTTCAAAGGCTCAAAAACACAAGAGAGTCACCCTTATTTAGAAAAAAGGGACAGGGTAATATAAAATCTAACACAAAACAAATTCCATTTTTCCTCCTAGTTATATATATATATATATATATATATATATATATATATATATATATATATATATATATATATATATCTGTATCTATGTGTTCTACTAAATAGGGAAAAAGAATCAAAACTACTAATAACCAATCTTTATTTGTTTGGGAAACAAATGAACATAATCATACACCTATGTATTATAATGATTACAAATGTTTAAAACAGGAAAATTAGGTATATAAGCAAATATTTTTATTAACCATTAATAATGTAAAAAATACTTTCTTGTAATTAAAATATATAGACTGGAATTTATTACAATAAAATATATAGAAAGATTGAAATCATGTGTATAGGTGGATTACAACATGCATTTTCATCTTCTCAATATTAAAAAGAGCATAACAATTAATATAAAAATTCACAATTTATATTAAAAACAGATACAAATTTATCACAAGAATACAAATAATACCAACATTTTAAAAGATTTTCAAAATGTCTGATAAGATTTTCAAAATGTCTACGCAGCGTTTTCGTGAAACAATCGATTAATTCATCACCGTCTTCAGGACAAACAATGAACAAAAAAGAATATTCACTATAAAACAAAAAGAGTAGGTTATACAATGGACATTTTTATCAAAGATTCATCAAGTTACATTAATAATCATTACTGCACCTAATATATATATGTTCATTTTTCCCCCAGATTTATTTTATATATAAATATAATTCTAAAATGCCTGCAGTTGCCCCTTATGCTAAAAATAATTGATAATGAAAACAGCAAAAACCGTAAACAAAATCTGCTAGATATTTATTTTATACTGGGTGTACCTACTCCTTGTAGAATGGACTCCTCGTCAGAAAAAAGGGTACCCAGAATGCTGAAATTACATATGGACAATGCAAGAACCTTTTTGGGGCACCTGTTTTATGTTTCTTTAAACATGTGACTCTTGCTTCAATCTTTAAAGAATTCTGGGTAACCTTTTTTCTGATGAGTAATCCATTCTACAAGAAGTAGGTACACCTAGTATCAAATAAATATCTAAATGGCTAATTAATTTGGGATTATAATACATAAATAATACCATTCTTAAAGGACAATTATGAATATTGCCAAATTTAAAGATGTTAGTACTCTATAGAGATAAAATATATTATAAAAGGTTTTCAAGCAGAATCCGCCAGTTTCTTTTCATTTTTTTCTGTTTTCATTGTACATTTTTTTAGTATAAGGGGCAAGTGCAGATATTTTAGAATTATATTTATATATAAAATAAATTTGGGGAACAAATGAGCATATGCATGAGGTACAGTAATGATTATTAAGGTAACTTGATGAATTTTGAATAAAAATAATCATTGTAAATTCTACTCTTTTTGTTTTATAGTGAAAATAATTTTTTGTATATTGTTTGTCCTGAAGAAGGCGACAAATTAATCGTGTGTATATATATATTCACTGAAAAAACCATAGGTTTCACACACGTTATAGTTAGGAATTAGCATTTAAAAAACCTTGCAAATTCACTGAAAAAACCATAGGTTTCACACATGTTATAGTTAGCTGTACATTTCACTCGTAAAAAACCAATGAAATTCCACGTTATAGTTAGATCAGGTAACTATAACTTGCGCGACCGCAATCCACTGCTGATGACGTCACATATTACATCACTCATGACATGGTCAGTGACATCACTCATCACATCAATGATGACATCTCAAATGACACATTGTGGATTGCGGTCGCGCAAGTTATAGTTACCTGATCTAACTATAACGTGGAATTTCATTGGTTTTTTACGCGTACGGTAAGCTTACCGTACGCGCACCCCGCGATTTTTTTAAAAAAATTATTAAATTTATTTTTCATACTTTTTGGTCCTTCGTGAACCCCCTGACGAACGCTAGGGGGTCTGCAACTCTCTTCGTTGCCCCCTTTTCATGTTATCAACCTTTTTTTTTCAGTGCGAGAGACAGAAAATGGCGGCCGATACTTCCTGGTTTCGACCGATTCGAATGTTTACTTTGATCTAACAACCAATCAGAATCGCGCTCGCGCACGGCACCGTACGCGTACGGTAAGCTTACCGTAAGCGCACGGTAAGCGCACGGAGCGCGCCCACAGATATATATATTGATTTAAATGCTATTTTCTCAGGAAATACTGAACAGATTTACACAAGACCTGCAAAAGGCACATCCCTGACCTGAGGGCTACCTCTCTGCCAAATTTCACATAATTCTGTTCAGCCGTTCGGGCTGTAGCTCGGACTAAAGGTCCTATGGAAAAATGCATGGGGAAAACGCGTTTTGGGACCCCCCTTTTTTCTCAGCCCCTGCTTGACGAATCACCCCGAGACTTTCAGGGTAGGAGCGGAGCGTAGCGCCCCATTAGTTTTGAAAATTTCGCGAGGATTCGTCAACCGGCGCCAAAGTTATTCAAAATAGAATTTTCAGATTTCCTATGGAAACACGGTCCTAACTATAACTATCTACTGGCGACCGCCAGTAGATAATATATATATATATATGTATATTACCTACTGGTGGTCGCCAGTAGGTAGTTATAGTTAGGACCTATTATCCATAGGAAATCCGCAACATTCTATTTGGAATAACTTTGGCGCCTGTTGACGAATCTTCGCAAAAGTTTCAAAACTGGTGGGGCGCTCCGGTCCGCTCCTATCCTGAAAGTCTCGGGTTGATTCGTCAAGCGGGGGCCGAGAAAAAAGGGGGTCCCAAAACATGTTTTCCCCATGCTATTTTCCATAGGAACCTTTAATCGCAGCTACAGTCCGGACTGCTGAACGGAATTACACCCAATTTGGCAAAAAGGTAGCCCTTGGTTCAGAGTCATGCCTTTTGGCTAAATGGTGTAAATCCGTTCAGTAGTTCCTGAGAAAATCAAAAGTAAAATCACATATATATCTGGGCGGAGCCTAACCACACATCTCATTGTGAGATCTGATTGGCTGTCAGCACTTCATCCAAAAAGTGTTGGCAGCCATCTTGGGACAACTATACATGATAGCACCTCATTAAAAAGCATTGCAGTTAATAGGTTTTAAGACTTTAGGTACATTATAAATCATTTGTTGATGGTACCATACTCATTTTAGGAATTGTGGTGTGTTCTAAGGTGATCTTACCATGTAAAAAAGCCTTCTGCTGGGATATCATGAATCATGCTTGAGAGAAAACTATTTTCTCATGCTTTTCCCACAGAGGTTTGGAAGTTGATCTATAAGCTAAACTGAGAGCATATTTTCTGTAAATTCACATTATCTTTCTCAGTCATGTGAGAATGAAGTTTGACATTCTCAGTAAAACATGTACATCCAACAAGGGCAGAGACTGTCAGTTGATTCCTTTGTGTTCTACTGCAGCTTCCCAGAGTGTTCTAAAGAACAACTAGAGCGCTAACAGTCTTACTTATGACAAAAGTATGGCACACCTGAAGCCATCTTGATTGGAATAAAGTGGTAACACTTAAAACATTAAATTTGCAAAGGAACAAAATGAGAGGGTTCATTTTGCCATAGAAATTATGATTAGTGCTGCAGAAAGAAAAATGAGGGCACGTTTTGACTTCTCAAATCCTCTTCTATTTCATTAAAAAATTCTGACATGCATACTGAAACATGCACTTTGAATACCAGCAGCAGACTTCCCTGGTGAGCAGTAGCTTTACTACAGTGATCTAATGAGCAACTAGAGTGCTAACATTCAGAATTTATGGCAAATGTGTGACACATCGGAATGCCTTCTTGATGGAACCAAAGTAAAAAACTGAAAGTGTTTCCTACTGAGGAGACTGCAGTAAATGAGGAAATTAAGAAACTTCATAACAAATAAGTCTCCCAAGATGGCCGCCAGAGACAAAAGAGCCCAAATGTAGCACAAATATCACCCAGATGTAGCCCAATTATAGCCCAATGACAGAAGTGTGCAAAACACTTTGGTGCCGATCACGATCCTGCAAAAACCGGGTACGAACCGTCGGACGGAGCACAAACTCCGCCCGACGCGTACCCGGTTGTCAATTTTCACAAACAAGGAATTACGATTCGCACGGGTACACCATTACCGTACGAATCGTAAAAAAGCCCGACCGAACAAAAAAACACCTACCAATGCGATCCGGGAAAGCGCCGACCTGACGTCGGGACGCTCGCAGCCAGCCATTCACGACCCAGGAATCACGATTCGCACCGACGTCACCCCGCACGGTGAATATTTTGCGGCAGCCAAAAACTGCCGGGAAATCAGGACGACGCGAACAAGGACCACCAGTACGCGACGGACAGACGACGACGCGAACAAGGAGGACCAGTACGTGACGGACACACAGGACGACGCCACCAAGGAGGACCCGTACGCGACAGGACGACGCGATCAAGGAGGACCCGTACGCGACAGGACGACGCGAGCAAGGAGTACCAGTACGCGACGGACAGACATGGACCCGAACCTACGAGTCATCCCTGCCCTCATAGCAGTACACCTCCTCTACAGGTTACGACGCAGACGCCGCAGAAGGTCAGAATAACTAAGGGAGGGGGGAAAGTGGGGTGGGGTGGGGGTGGCACGACCAGGGCAGGCCACAAAACAACCACATAAGTCACACACCACACATAGCCTGGACATACCTGACTCCCATGCCCTGGTCACCACGAGGGGGTGGGGGCGTGTCCTGATAAGCCAGCGACCGCCACAACGGAAGTCCGTCACCACGCGAACCGGCAACACAACCAGACAGGTACGTCCCGTACCCACGCCTGAAGAGCGTGGGTACGAGTCGGACCACGCCCACACACGTCACCCCAACAATGGCAGGACGGATCGCACCCACGTGGCAAAGGCCTGGGTACGGGCCGCACAAACATCACATAGCGTGGGGACGGATATGTACGGACCCTACCCCCACCCCGTATGCAAGGAGCGTACCCCCCAGCCCAACAGTGCAAGTACGACCCGTACCCCCACCCGCGTATGCATGGAGCGTACCCCCCATGCCAACAGTGCAAGTACGACGCGAACCCTCACCCGCGGACTCACGGACCGTACCCCCACCCCAACAGTGTAAGTACGACCCGTACCCCCACCCGCGAATGCAAGGAGCATACCCCCCAGCCCAACAGCGTAAGTTCAACCCGTAACCTCACCCGCGAATGCAAGGAGCGTACCCCCCAGCCCAACAGTGTAAGTACGACCCGTACCCCCACCCGCGAATGCAAGGAGCGTACCCCCCAGCCCAACAGCGTAAGTACGACCCGTACCCCCACCCGCGAATGCAAGGAGCGTACCCCCCAGCCCAACAGCGTAAGTACGACCCGTACCCCCACCCGCGAATGCAAGGAGCGTACCCCCCAGCCCAACATTGTAAGTACGACCCGTACCCCCACCCGCGAATGCAAGGAGCGTACCCCCCAGCCCAACAGTGTAAGTACGACCCGTACCCCCACCCGCGTATGCAAGGAGCGTACCCCCCAGCCCAACAGCGTAAGTACGACCCGTACCCCCACCCGCGAATGCAAGGAGCGTACCCCCCAGCCCAACAGCGTAAGTACGACCCGTACCCCCACCCGCGAATGCAAGGAGCGTACCCCCCAGCCCAACAGTGTAAGTACGACCCGTACCCCCACCCGCGGACGTACGGAGCGTACCCCCACCCCAACAGTGTAAGTTCGACCCGTACCCTCACCCGCGTATGCATGGAGCGTACCCCCATCACACCAGTGTAAGTAGACTCGTACCCTCACCTCGAATGCATTGAGCGTACCCCCACCGTGTATGTGCCAAGCGTACATATCCTGAAATCGGAGGTGTGTGTGCAGAGTCCACCCAGCAGTGCCCTGAGACAGGAGGGGTGGTTGCCTATCACTCCCAGCAGTGCCCTGAGACAGGAGGGGTGGGTGCCTATCACTCCCAGCAGTGCCCTGAGACAGGAGGGGTGGGTGTGGAGTCCTCCCAGCTGTGCCCAGAGACAGGAGGGGTGGGTGTGGAGTCCTCCCAGCAGTGCCCTGAGACAGGAGGGGTGTGTGCAGAGTCCTCCCAGCAGTGCCCTGAGACAGGAGGGGTGGGTGCCTATCACTCCCAGCAGTGCCCTGAGACAGGAGGGGTGTGTGCAGAGTCCTCCCAGCAGTGCCCTGAGACAGGAGGGGTGGGTGCCTATCACTCCCAGCAGTGCCCTGAGACAGGAGGGGTGTGTGCAGAGTCCTCCCAGCAGTGCCCTGAGACAGGAGGGGTGGGTGCCTATCACTCCCAGCAGTGCCCTGAGACAGGAGGGGTGTGTGCAGAGTCCTCCCAGCAGTGCCCTGAGACAGGAGGGGTGGGTGCCTATCACTCCCAGCAGTGCCCTGAGACAGGAGGGGTGTGTGCAGAGTCCTCCCAGCAGTGCCCTGAGACAGGAGGGGTGGGTGCCTATCACTCCCAGCAGTGCCCTGAGACAGGAGGGGTGTGTGCAGAGTCCTCCCAGCAGTGCCCTGAGACAGGAGGGGTGGGTGCCTATCACTCCCAGCAGTGCCCTGAGACAGGAGGGGTGGGTGCAGAGTCCTCCCAGCAGTGCCCTGAGACAGGAGGGGTGGGTGCCTATCACTCCCAGCAGTGCCCTGAGACAGGAGGGGTGTGTGCAGAGTCCTCCCAGCAGTGCCCTGAGACAGAAGGGGTGGGTGCCTATCACTCCCAGCAGTGCCCTGAGACAGGAGGGGTGGGTGTGGAGTCCTCCCACCAGTGCCCTGAGACAGGAGGGGTGTAACACATGTGTGTGAGGCCAGAATTATCCACATGCATACTGGCTACAAGGGAACATGTCCCCATGAACTCATGTCAACAGACTCCACACACAAGTACAGTGATCATCAAGGATGCCACGATTGTTGCAGGTGGAGACATGGCCCTGCATGCATGGCCAAAGTAGAAGGGCTCCGTCACACACACAGCTCATGTAGACACAGCTCTGCGCTAAACATTGGGAACACCCTGCAGGGAAGAAAGCTGGGTACACAGAGGAAGGAATACACCCTGGGACAAGTGCACCATGCAGTAACTGCTTACATGAACAAAGAAAGTTAGCCAACACCTTGTGATGGCACACAGATCCCAGGGTCCCACCAATGAGCAGTACACTACTACATATCCCACACACCCAAACCCTTACACACCACCAAAAACCATGTAGCAGCCCCACCAACACCAATACCAGCATAGCAGTAGTGTGAAAATGAAAACAAAATTAAGCTTTATTCAGCATGAGCACAATGTCCGTGGATCGCAGGCAGTTCAATCTTCACAAAGCCCATAGGGCAGTCAATGATTCTCAGCTGGATGGGGGACACAGTGGGATGCGTGTCCCCTACCTTGCCTGCACAGTCAAATGGCATCGTCTTCCACACTGGTGAGGGCATCAGGGGGGGGGGAAGCAACAGGCACCGCAGGGACATCAGGGCAAAGGGGCGGCGTTGTGGGTGCAGGGATGGAGGACTCCACCACAGGGGGTGGGTCAGTGCCAAAGGCGGAGGCCAGGATGGCACTACACACCTTTGCAAGGTCCTCCAGGGAGTCCCCTGCACCCGAAGGGACCTCAGGCCCCAAGGAGGGGGGGGGGGGTCAGAGGGATGGGTCGCAGCGCCACCGGGGGAGGGTGGAGACAGGGGGGGGGACTCAACCACCCTGACCGGGGACCTCCTTGACCGCTTGCGTGGTGGTGTAACTGTGGGGCTCAGGGACAGAGCGGCCATGAAGGAGTCCTTGGGGGAGATGTGGCCAGGAGAGCTGAGGGGAGGGGATTTGGAGGGAGTGGACTGGGTGGAATGCGGACTCCCACTATGGCTGCGTGTCACACGTTTGCCCCCCGACCCAGTGGGTGTGCCTACCTCACCCTGTGTGTGCGTGTCAGGAGGAGTGCGGTGGACCTTCCCTGCTGGTGTGGTGCCCGTGTCCGTTGATGTGGGTGCATGCCGACGTCTGGGTGTACGTGGGACAGGCTTGGGAGTGGGAAGTGTGGATGGGGCAGGGGTAGGTGGGGGGAGGTCGCGCTGCAGGAGACCCACTGCTGCAGTCAGTGTGGAGTCTATGGACCTCAGCAAGTTGCGTTGGTCAGCCTGCGATGAATGAATGCCCTCCAAGAAAGCCTCGATGTTGGTGAGGGTTTTGCCGTGGGCATGGAGGACATTAAGGATCGCAGCCTGACCAACCTGCAGTTGCCGCTGGATGTCCACAGACTCTGCATTGGCGGCAGCAGTGGAGACAGGGGCAGGGGGTGCGGTGCCTGGCAGGAAGGAGACATGCTGTGACCGGGCACGCTGGGAAGGGACACGAGCAAGTGGGAGGCGGGTGGTGGGAACTGAGGGGGCGGTGCGAGGTGTTGTTCCGCTGTCAGCTGCTGGTGCAGCCTCCGCCCACTCGGAGACATCCTCCTCGGACCTGTCAGCTTCGTAGTCTGATGTGCCAGTCGACAGGTCCTCGGCCACACTCTCCTCCGCCTCTGTCCCACTCGATGTGCCAGACCCGATGTCACGGCTGGCACTGGTGCTCGGTCCCTCCGCCTGGTCTGTGTCCATGTCTCCCTCTGTGTCCCCCGACGATGCTGTGGGCAGGGTGGAGAGACAGAAATTAATCAGACACCTGTACACATCTGTCACATGAGTCCAATCTACATAGGTAACATTGCATGGCCTGAAAAGGAAGATCCCTAACATCTACTGAACAGGGTACCGATGTAGGGAATGAAACACACAGTTGGTTGAGCCACCATGCCACTGAAATACCATGGAGAGCATGAGACAATAGCTAAACACAGGAAACGGAGTCTGACATAGCACCCAGGCCCTGGGGACAATCCAGCACTGCATCTGCACCACACAGCGTTGGCAATAATACCGATGACCAGGGAGCATATCCATGAACTTGAGACACATGCTGCATAGGTAATGCTGAAAACATGCACAACATGACTCGGTCACTGCACCTTGCGTGTGTGTCCAGACACATCACACACTGCCCAGACCCAGCAAGTGGAAATCAGGAGTTAACACATAGGCATTGCCCGCCCCAACAAGACCCTACACGAGGCAAATTGTTGAGACACAGGTGGCACCAACATCTCATAGTCTGGGTGATACACACAGGGGCAGGCAAAAAGCAAGATTGGACGCCAAACAGCCAAGGTGCGCCTGTACAAATAATGAGGTACCAGTGCCCATCCTCAGATGAGTAGAAAAAGACACACAGGCACTGGCAACTGTGAGTATGAAGAAGGACAATCAGGTCAGGCTGCACAGTGGACACCTGTACAAAATAGCACGTCTATATACATGGTGACAGGGGACAATGGCACAGAGCACAACCGACGCTGTAGACACTGAGATTGGCCACGTTTATGATGACACATACACCACTGAGGAAAAGGTGCCCCAGGGGACAGTAGTGGGTACGCAACTACATGCTACTGAATGGTAATGACTGCAACACACGTCACCATCCCTGCACTATGTGTATCGCACACTCATGCACATCATGTCACAGGCCACTACATAGGACATGCGCGCTGTAAGGCATGACACATGAGAGACCAACTCCCATGTCTGGAGTCAGCATCAGTGGCAACTGACATGGAACCCACATGCAGTGAACTTGACAGTGCACAGGCAAGGTCCCACAACCTGTTACACACCACCCCCACACATGATGCTACAGTCATTGTTCTCGTGGACAAAGCGCCAGCCTACATTACCTTGTGAAGGAGTGACTACACACAGACCAGGGAACACATTGCAAGGAGGGGAAGGGTGGCAGGGGCACAGCGCTATACTGGGGCAAACAGGATCTGCACAGCACCTTTAAACCCTGCCAGTGAATTCATGCTACTGTGCCCTTACAAATGCCGGTGACACACAACAAACACAAATGTACCTACCCCCTTCCGGCTGCTGCATCGCCTGTAAGCGCCTCTCCAGGTCTGGAAAGACCACCGGCAGCACACGCCTGTGGAGGTGGCTCAGACGGCGGCGGCCGCGGTTCTTGTGGCTCTCAGGTGAGTCCCCCAGCAGGAGCCGTGCAATCCTCCGCGTCCAGCACCGGATATCCTGCCAGCGTTTCCTCACCTGGGGCAGGCTCCGCCTCCGACCATCCACACCCCTCACGGCACTGACGGCGGTCAGCCAGATCTGCTCCTTGGCAGTGGCGCCTACCTGTGAGGAGGAACAAGTGACACCACATCAATACACCAGCCACATGTCACAGAGAGACATATGGGTACAAATTAGCTGGTTACAACAAGGCATGTCATGCAGCCAACGCATTGCACCTTTGTCATAGGGACATCATCCCCTGGTGAGGGCAAAAGCAGTACGTGCCACAGTGGGTACACAGGTGGAATGATGGCAATGTCACAATCAATGATCAAGGCTCACACTGTGCATCACACCCACCCCTCCTGTCTCAGGGCACTGCTGTGAGTGATAGGCCCCCACCCCTCCTGTCTCAGGGCACTGCTGTGAGTGATAGGCCCCCACCCCTCCTGTCTCAGGGCACTGCTGTGAGTGATAGGCTCCCACCCCTCCTGTCTCAGGGCACTGCTGTGAGTGATAGGCCCCCACCCCTCCTGTCTCAGGGCACTGCTGGGAGTGATAGGCCCCCACCCCTCCTGTCTCAGGGCACTGCTGTGAGTGATAGGCCCCCACCCCTCCTGTCTCAGGGCACTGCTGTGAGTGATAGGCCCCCACCCCTCCTGTCTCAGGGCACTGCTGGGAGTGATAGGCCCCCACCCCTCCTGTCTCAGGGCACTGCTGGGAGACATCAGGCACCCCCCCCCTGGGACCCCCCCGACAGTACATGGCATGTGTGTTACACCTGGACGCAATGGCAGAAGTCACAGTCACAACATAGGGACAGTCTGTGGCAGTGGCCTATGCACTCACCTGATACCCTGGTCGCCCATACAGCATGGAGTACTGTGGGAGGATCACATCCAGCAGAGCCATGTTCTCCTCCAGGGTGAATGGCTGTGTCCTCTCCACAGCCCTTGACATGGTTCCAGGGAATCAGTAGCAGCAGCTGGGTCGACGAATGCAAAGATGTGCAGGCAAGTGCTCCCTCATGGGACCTGGCTGCCTTATATGTGCCCTTCTGCCCAGTCTCATGCACAGGAGTACAGAGTGATTGGTCACTCACATTTGCATCCTATGTTTCCACCAATCCCTTCAAACCTAGCAGTCTGTGGGTTCTCTATCGGTTTCATTCTCCTGCATGATGTCAGCCCCACAAACACATTGCAACAAAGTAGAAGAATTCCAACTGACTTCTGCTGTGCACCTTCCAGAACAATTTTGAATTTTGAACTTGGTCTCCATGACAACCAGCATGCATGTAGGCCTTAATACTTGTCCCCTATGTAATTTGGAGCATCACACACAGGTACGGTGCGTTTCGGGGCCCTAGGGCACCCCAAATGCATGGCAACGGCCCGTACATGCATGCCTACGCTCTCCATCACTATGGGTCTGCACGCGTATGCGTACCCGTAGTGTTACGGACCGTACACACGCATGTACGCTCTCTATCACTATGGGTCTGCACGCGTATGCGTACTCCTAGTGATAGTGAGCGTACATGCGAGTGTACGGTCCGTACCACTACGGGTACGCATACGCGTGCAGACCCATAGTGATAGTGAGCGTACATGCGTGTGTACGGTCCGTACCACTACGGGTACGCATACGCGTGCAGACCCATAGTGATAGTGAGCGTACAGGCATTTGTACGGTCCGTACCACTACGGGTACGCATACGCGTGCAGACCCATAGTGATAGTGAGCGTACATGCGTGTGTACGGTCCGTACCACTACGGGTACGCATACGCGTGCAGACCCATAGTGATAGTGAGCGTACATGCGTGTGTACGGTCCGTAACACTACGGGTACGCATACGCGTGCAGACCCATAGTGATAGTGAGCGTAGATGCGAGTGTACGGTCCGTACCACTACGGGTACGCATACGCGTGCAGACCCATAGTGATAGTGAGCGTAGATGCGAGTGTACGGTCCGTACCACTACGGGTACGCATACGCGTGCAGACCCATAGTGATAGGGCCGTACACACGCATCTACGCTCACTATCACTATGGGTCTGCACGCGTATGCGTACCCGTAGTGGTACGGAACGTACACACGCATCTACGCTCACTATCACTATGGGTCTGCACGCGTATGCGTACCCGTAGTGGTACGGACCGTACAAATGCCTGTACGCTCGCCATCACGATGGGTACACATACGGCAGCACTCCCACAGTGATTTGGGAACATGCACAGGCCCTCTCAGCAGCTGTACGGCGGTTTTTACACATCACTGTGGTGATAGGCGACACACATGTAGGAATAGGGCGGACATACTTGTCCATGGATGGACATACTTGTCCAGGAATGGACATCAAGGCATCGTCTGTGCATTACTACATGTGTGGGGCACAGGTGTCACAGGCTGTGATGTGGAACATGCCTCCTGAGTGGAGAAGGCACCAGATGTATGATGAGATGTGTACATGTGTACTGTGTGAGGGTGCAATGTGTGCCAGGCATGCCCTTGACTCCTTTGACATGTGTGCATGTGGGACTGCGCACTTGGGGTGAGCGTCACTGGCATGGCACGGACACCAACACACGGAAGTGTCCCATGATGCCCGGTACAGGGGTCATGACACATGACTTGTCACTACCCACAGTGCACAATGTGACTATGTCATATATGTGTCCGGGATTTACATCAGGTTGATGTTGTAGCACCCTCAAAAGCTGCAGCCGTTGCAGCAACCAACATGTGGCTGTGTGTAGATTGTCATTGCACACTGTTCCCAACACCATGCCACATGTGTTATCAGATGTGAGGTGCACATGTATGCATGGGACACGGAGTAGCGTGACAAGGCCATGTCAGCAAACTCACAAGGAATGTGTGGTGAGTCATGACATGTGCACCTTCATGGCAAGGTGTGTGGGCTGGACTAGTGTAATGTCATGTGACCTGTGGCTCCAGTGTTCCACTACCAGTCTCTGCAATCGGCATCACACTTCTGCTGATGTGTGGGTGTATGTCACTCCTGTCTTGCGTCGGGCAGTGCACTTGCACTGGGACACAGCTATTTCCATGGCGTGGCATGGGGAGGTTCTCAATCACCGTGTGTAGCTGGGTCTTGGAAGGAGTGTCACCTTGCATCCATACGTGTCCTGGGCATGTAGCACATGCCTGACTCCCTATGTGGCATGTGTGTATTGCCAGATTTACATGTGCTCAGTAGACATGAGTTGTTCTCGTAGTGCACTCACTCTTCCTTGTCACTTCCAAATTACTGCAGAGCGCCTCCTGTTGCCCGAAGAATTCCAGACTTGGCTACCATGCAGGAGAATGACAGGATCCGGCTCTACCGCTTCACCCAACCGTTGATTCTGGAGCTGACGGCGAGACTGGCACCACACCTGCAACCGCAGCACAGGTATCCTACGGCACTGACACCCCAGCTGAAGGTAATGGCTGCCCTACATTTTCTGGCCACGGGTACCTTCCAAAATACCATAGCTCATGTTGGTGGCATGTCCCAGAGCATGTTCAGCGGTGTGCTGCATGATTTCTTGGAGGCCATGTTGATTCACCTGGATGACTTCATCAAGTTCCCAACCCCTGAACAGATGACTGAGGTCAAGCGTGGATTCTATGCCCTGGGAGGGATGCCCCATGTCATTGGGTCCATAGATGGGACACATGTAGGTTTGGTACCACCACACGCACGGGAGGTGGTGTACCGCAATCGGAAGCACTACCACTCCATCAATGCCCTTGTGGTGTGTCTGTCCAATATGGTGATTTCACATGTCTGTGCTCGTTTCCCAGGATCAGCACACGATGCCTACATCATGAGGCGTAGCGGGATGCCTGATATGATGATGCAGCTGCGCAACGAACGGGCATGTGTTGTTGGTGGGTACAGTCTGTCTGTCCTGTATTCTGTATAGCCGACCAGCACGACCGCTACACCAGTTCTAACGATGTCCATGTGCTTCCCATGTAGGGGACGCTGGCTATCCCAACATGCCTTGGCTGCTGACACCTCTCCGCAACCCCATCACGCCGGCCCAGCTCCGCTATAACACCGCCCATGGCCGGACAAGGCGAGTGATAGAGAGGACGTTTGGCATGCTGAAGAGCCGATTCCGGTGCCTCCACAAGACCGGCGGTGCACTCCCTTATGCCCCGGCGAAGGTCTGCAAGATCTTCATGGTCTGCTGCATGCTGCACAACATGGCAGTTGAAAGAGCTGTGCCACTCATCCTGAATCAACATGACGAGGACCATCCACCCGTGGAGGACGAAGGGCTTGGCAATGGGGCTAGTGATGTGGAGGATGTGGAGCCGCAAGAGGACATCCGGACTCGGCTCATACGCGACTTCTTTGCTTAGTGGTGAGTACCAGGGTCTGAGTGTGCACGCATTGGTCCCCGTGTGGCATGCGTTGTGATGTGTGTCTCCACCTGCATGTATGGCACGTGGGTCAGAGGTGTGTGTGGGTGTGTCACTGGAGTGATGGTGGCAGTGATGGTAGTATTTCCCCAGTCATAATTGTGACCTAGCATGTTGTCATCCATACATGTGTCGAGTAACTGCACATGCAAGTGGCTGTGCTTTTTGTGGCTGACTTCTTGTGTGTCTCTCTTCCCCAGGTACCTGCGCATGCCGTTTGCTGGTTGCATTGTTGTGGCACTGCTATTCCTCATGGACATGACATCGTGGGCTGACTCAGCGTTACAGGCACGGACACGTTTGGAAGTCTCCATGGGGTAAGGGATGCATCTGGGGTGTATTGGGTGTGGCAGTTGTTCACGATGTGTGCACACTGCCCCGGTCGGGGTTTGGTTCCTCTGCAGACATGTGGCATCCCCATGGGACACGACATGCAGCTGGGTACACCTGAATAGATGGGCTGCCTGGTTGTCAGTCATCAGTGATGGGATAGTGGATTGTGATGATGGCATCAATGTGTGTGACACTGCCCTCGGACACATACGGTTAACATTGTCTTGACATGGCGTGGGACTTCCACATCAGCGGATGTATGGTGTATGGCAGGCTCTCCGTGAGCAGCTGTGGGTGTTTAGCTGTTAGCCGACGCTTGTGTGCCAATTCCATGGCTATCACGCATTTGTGCTGCAGAAGGGGGGTGCCAGTGTTGAAGCCACATGTTACTCCACATGATGTGTTCATGTGTACTTCAAGTTGCCTCTGCAATCCCAATAACATGACTAATAAAGGTGTCCCTATGCCTCCAAGGTGCCTCTTCTCAGTCAATGCTGGTGTGTTGGCACGGTGCATCCTGCATGTCTGGCATGGTATTCCCTGATTGTGGCTATGTGTCAATGTGTCAAGTGGCAAGATGCAAGCTGTGTGTGTGTGCTGAGACTGTGTATTGGGCATGATGTCCATGACTGTGTGGGTATTGTGACATGTGCCATCCCCATGCATCCAACGTTGTCCATGACCCCATTCTCTGCATCCACCGGACTCAAGCTTGCAGGACATGGTTCTGCCACCTGTCTACACATACCTGGGTGCCCCCCAGGACACGGGCCAGGATCCCTGACCTCTGCGCATGACTGTTGCTGTACTCAATGTGTCTGTCAGCACGGTTGTTCGGCCACCCCCTCAGCTGGTTCTGCCCATCACGGGTGTGTATGGTGCTCCATGTCTGTCTTGCCTAATAAACTGTGACCCATGTGTCCTGTGCCAGACTCAGGCCCCAGGGTGTGGATGGTTGAAGTGAACAGATGACTCAGGCATGTTTAGACTGTACAAGACACATGTTAGGTAATAATGCTACCAGCAGGCATCTACTCTTAATAGTGTGATTTATTATTGGGGGGGGGGGACAAAGTGAGGGGCTTTCCGGGATTAGGGAATCCAAAGTTCAGTAGGGGAGTTGGTGTCCTTGCCATTGGAAATCCTCAGAGTCCATGCCACACCAGCAGGGCCATGTGGCAGAGAATGTCTCTTGATGCTGTGATGCTGTTGCTCCAGTGGGCCAGGTGCCAGGCCAGGTGTCCTGGGAGATGGTGATGTAGCAGCCACCCTCACGGTCCTTTCCGTGGACGACCCGGCTTCCTGCGGGGAACCTCAGCAGCAGGCCGTGACGACGTCTGGGATGCTCCGTCGGATGTTTCCTCCTCCTCCTCATGATCCCTCCCTGTGGGTGGTGATGTTCTCCGCCTTCTGGCACAGGGAGGGTCGGCCATGGTGTCGGCCATCCGACGGAGTTCAGCGTGAATCCCCTGGGACGCCGTCACTTGCTCAGCCTGTCTGTCCCCCATCCTCCGTTGGTGTACCTGTAGACAGGCTATTAGCTCCGCATGTTGCTGGGCCTGCTGGACCTTGATCCCCTCGAGGACGGACACAACCTGGGCCATGCCCGTGGTGTCCTGCCGGTATGAGTCCAGGATGTTACGGACATGGGAAAATACCGGATCCCCAGCCAACTGGTCAGGCTCGCGCCTCCGCCGTCCTCCACTCCCACCACCCCTGCCCACTTGCGTCTGGCCTGCACTTGTGGGAACATCGGGTCTCCGGGACCCCTGAGGGGTGGCATTGGCGTTGTCGCCTGCCTCCTCCTGGGTGCCCGGGACACCGTGTCCCTCCTGGCGAGCCTGGCTGCATTGTGGTGTTGGGGCAGGGATCCTGGGTGTCTCCTGGGATGTGGCAGGAGTGGGGGTGGTGGTTGGCACAGTTGTACCTGACGCAGGTGCTGCAGGTGGTTGGACACCAGAGGGGCCAGGTCGGTCGGGGTCGTCCGCAGAGTGGTGAGAGTGGTCGCTGCCGGTGGGATCGGTCTCCTGCAGATCCGGGTCCTGTGAGTGTTCCCCCCCAGTGTTGGGGGGTGCAGCACGACGTTGACCTGTGTGTGAGAGAGAAAATGTTAATTTTGATCCATGCAACATCCATGTTTCATCCGTTACAAAGTTGGCACATTTCCTCTTGGAATTAGGATCTGTCTTGCATTCCACTCACAGTGCACTTGTGCATGGGTGTGTCCCTTGGGCACCAATTTGGCCCCTTTAACTATGTGTGGCACAGTCTTACTTGCTGCGTCAAGTGTGACTGCAGTCAGCAGTGGAGTGTGCATGTGTGGCGAGCCATGCATTTGCGCCTTCCTTGTAGCACTGTACATGTGCACATGGAGTGGATCCACACACTTATATGATGCAGGTGGCTGTCCTTGTGCTCGTGTACAGGTTGTGACATGGCCCTGCGTTTTGCCATGATGAAGAGGGGGGGTTCTGGCACTGGCCACCGTTGTCTACATGCACGCAGTCCACCTGCTGACGAGCAGACATTCCCACACACCAAAGGACTGATTTGCTCTCCCTGTGTCTCCCTCCTTCTCTGTCCCCCTCTCCCTCCCTCTCTGTCCCCCTCTCCCTCCCTCTGTGTGTCAGCCTCCTCCCTCTGTCCATCTTCCTGTGTCTCCCTCCCTCTCTGTCCCCCTCTCCCTCCCTCTCTGTCCCCCTCTCCCTCCCTCTGTGTGTCAGCCTCCTCCCTCTGTCCGTCTCCCTCCCTCTCAGTCCCCCTCTCCCTCCCTCTGTGTCCCCCTCTCCCTCCCTCCGTGTGTCACCCTCTGTCACCTTGGCCCAGCTTCCTGGGCACACACTGTTAGCAGATCTTTGAGTGGCCCTTGGCCTGTTGATGTGAGTTTGTTTCTGATCTCCAGGCACCCATTTTGTCTGCTGTGTGTCTGTGCGCTGCTGCTGTGGTGGTGTGTGCTGCCACTCTTTCACAATGTTGGCTGTTCATTAGCTGCTGTCATGTGCAAAACAGTGCCTTCACCCCCATGTGTTGATGCAAGGCGTCCGCCATTTGCTGGCAAGTCATTCCTGTGTTGGGACACAGTGTTTGTCTGGCTGTGACCTAGGCCATATGGGCAGAGGGCATTGTTGTCTGCTTTGGAGTCGCACTATGTGATTCTTGGTGCCCAGCCTCCCGCCATCCGGGTTACCGTGTCATGTGTTGTTGTCTTCTGTGGCCTGTGACTTGACATTGTCCAGCTGGGTGCATGGGGCATGGTGGCAGCAGTGGCATGTGCCTGCTCATGGAGTGTGGTTGAGTCATGCGATGGCTTGTGGTGGTTGCGTGCCTGTTATTAATTTTGGTTGTGGTTGCAGTTCCCCCCATGTGAGGTGCGTTGTTTGTGTACTCACCCGGGTCTCGGAGTCCTTCTACTCCTTCAACTGCCTCCACCGGCAGTATGGCCATCACCCTCTCCTCCCAGGGATGGTACTGTACGGCTCTGCGGGAGGGCCCTCCTCCGGTGGCGTTGGCCTGGTCGTGTTCCTCCTGCCTCTTGGCTCTGACCCTCCTCCGCAGATCGTACCACCTGTTCTGGCAATCCTGCTTGGTCCTCCTGGTGTCCGCAACAGCATTCACAGCATCGACGATGGTCTGCCACATGGCTGTTTTGGCTGCCTGGCTGGTGCTTCTGACCAATGTTCCAAAGATCTGTGGCTCGACTCTGAGGATTTGATCAACAAGGACCTCCAACTCTCGGTGACTGAACTTTGGATTCTTGGTAGTGGGCATGGTGAGGGGTGTGGGTGGGGATGGTGTGGGTGTGGGGGGTGTGTGGATGTTGGGGGGGGGGTGGATGGTTGTGTGTGTGTGTGAATGTGATGAGAGGGTGTTTGTGAGGGTGGTCGTGTGAAGGTGTGCAAGTGTAAGATGTGGTGTAGCTTGTAGTCTGGTTCTGTGGTGTCTGGCAGCAGTGAGTCTGTTGCAAAGGCTCATGGTTTGTGTGTGTGGGCCCTTTTCATTGGTCCATGGGTGGGTGTGGCAGTGTTTGAATTTTGGGTGGGTGTGTTATAAGGAGTGGTGGTGTATTGGGCCTCTGTTTGTTTTTGACAGTTGCAGGTCAGTGATTGTGTTATTTTAGTGGTTGTTGGCCATGTTTAGTGGCTGTGTGCCTTTCGAATGGTGTATTCTTGTGTTGTTTTGTTTTGTCCTTGTTGTGTACGTGCGTTTTGAGCGTGTGTACAGTGTGTACATGGGCCATTTGGTTGTACGATTATGTCCTTGTGTGTGGCTTTGTACGACTCGTACATGCGGTTGTGATGTTCGGGCATGGGGTGCGCTCCGTACTTAGGAGGTTGTGTTGGGGGTGCGCCAGGAACGTACTGGGGTGTAGGTACACGGGGGGTATGACACGTACTGGGGTGGGGGTGGGGCTCGAACGTACTGGGGTGTAGGTACACGGGGGGTATGACACGTACTGGGGTGGGGGGTGTGGCTCGAACGTACTGGGGTGTAGGTACACGGGGGGTACGACACGTACTGGGGTGGGGGTACGACTGGAATGTACTGGGGTGTAGGTACACGGGGGGTATGACACGTACTGGGGTGGGGGTGGGGCTCGAACGTACTGGGGTGTAGGTACACGGGGGGTACGACACGTACTGGGGTGGGGGTACGACTGGAACGTACTGGGGTGTACATGGACGGTGGTACGACACGTACAGGGGTGGGGGGGTGTACATTGACGGTGGTACGACACGTACTGGGGTGGGGGGGTGTACATTGACGGTGGTACGACACGTACTGGGGTGGGGGTACGACTGGAACGTACTGGGGTGTACATGGACGGTGGTACGACACGTACAGGGGTGGGGGGGTGTACATTGACGGTGGTACGACACGTACTGGGGTGGGGGTACGACTGGAACGTACTGGGGTGTACATGGACGGTGGTACGACACGTACAGGGGTGGGGGGGTGTACATTGACGGTGGTACGACACGTACTGGGGTGGGGGGGTGTACATTGACGGTGGTACGACACGTACTGGGGTGGGGGGGTGTACATTGACGGTGGTACGACACGTACTGGGGTGGGGGGGTGTACATTGACGGTGGTACGACACGTACTGGGGTGGGGGTACGACTCGAACATACTGGGGTGTAGGTTCACGGTGGTACGACACGTCCAGGGGTGGGGGTACGACTGGAACGTACTGGGGTGTAGGTACACGGGGGGTATGACACGTACTGGGGTGGGGGTGGGGCTCGAACGTACTGGGGTGTAGGTTCACGGTGGTACGACACGTCCAGGGGTGGGGGTACGACTGGAACGTACTGGGGTGTAGGTACACGGGGGGTATGACACGTACTGGGGTGGGGGTGGGGCTCGAACGTACTGGGGTGTAGGTTCACGGTGGTACGACACGTACTGGGGTGGGGGTACGACTGGAACGTACTGGGGTGTACATAGACGGTGGTACGACACGTACAGGGGTGGGGGGGTGTACATTGACGGTGGTACGACACGTACTGGGGTGGGGGTACGACTGGAACGTACTGGGGTGTGGGTAGACGGGGCTATGACACGTACTGGGGTGGGGGTGTGGCTCGAACGTACTGGGGTGTAGGTACACGGGGGGTACGACACGTACTGGGGTGGGGGTACGACTGGAACGTACTGGGGTGTGGGTAGACGGGGCTATGACACGTACTGGGGTGGGGGTGTGGCTCGAACGTACTGGGGTGTAGGTACACGGGGGTACGACACGTACTGGGGTGGGGGTACGACTGGAACGTACTGGGGTGTAGGTAGACGGGGCTATGACACGTACTGGGGTGGGGGTTCGACTGGAACGTACTGGGGTGTACCTAGACGGGTGGGGGTATACATATACGGGGGGTACGTGTCGGACGTACGGGGGCTGGGGGGAGTGTTGGGCGCGTATGCGGGCACATGTCTCCATGGTTGCTGTAGGAGTTCGGTGCGGACGGTGTTTTTTCCATACGGTTGTAACCTCGGACGCACGGGATGGATCGTGATTCCTCGGTCGGACTTGGATTTTCACGTTTGTAAGGTAAATCGTCCGAGGACGTGTCGGACACATTTTCCGACCCGAGGACGTGTGGGGAATGATTCCCAGTGCGGTTCGTATGGACTTTTTACCATGCGAATCGTGATTGCCAGTTCGTACGGCACTTGTACGATTCGTACGGTAAAAAGACCCGATACGAGTCGCACGGGGGAATTTTTTACCGGATCGTGATCGGCACCTTTTTATTTTTTGTGTTTTTGCAGTTTTATATAGTGCAGACTTGTCAGGTATTGGAGTGCTTTACATGAGCATTCGTTACATCACACAAGAACAAATTCATTTTGGTTGTAGACATGGGGAGAATAAGTGATTTGATCATAATCACAGAATGTCGAGCTGAAGCAGAAACTCCAACCTGGTTCCCCAGTTGCAAAGTCTGCAGCTCTGGAAGTAACACCACATCCTCTCCCCTATGTGCAACATTTAATCAAGTGGTCAACTGGATAAAAAACATAAAGATAACAAATAATTTAAAAGTGCTTTGTCGCTATTAGAAAACTCAGAAAATATGTCCTCATTTTAGTTTTTTAGAGCACTAACCATAATTTTGATGCAAATAAGACCCTCTCATATATGTAATTTCTAAAAGAAATGCTCTAGGTATTACAGTGTTGATTACATCAAGATGACGTCAGGCGTTGCACACTTTTGTAACAAATATAGAATGTTAGCAATCTAGTTGTTCTTTAGGATACTGTTGAGAGGCAGAGGCCAGGGGCACGGACTCTGAAAATTGAAGGCAGGTAGGAGGGTGCAGAGGCAACAATTTGACCACACTGGGCAGGCAGGAAGGGCAGTGGCAGCACAACAGACTATGGAGGGCAGTGGAAAGGGGGGCAGGGCCAACAAACCAACAATACAGTACTGGCAAGAGAGGCTGTGGCAATATAATAGACCATTGTGGGCAGAAGGAAGAGGCAGCGGTAGTACAACCATACATGCCAATTCAGCCAGGAAACGTCCAATGTTTTTAAGCTCAAATGGGCTTTATTTGATCTGTCTCCTGTCTACAATCTCCTCTTTTTCAATGTAACTCAAAGGGGAAAATCAATACCCCAGTTTTTTTTCAAAATCTCCCTCTTACCAAGTTCAAAATGTTCGCAAGTATGGTACATTGGATCATGGAAGGCAGGAGGAATTGGGGTAGGGACATGGACTCGGATAACAGAGGACAGGAGGGAAATGGAGAGGTGCACCAAACTGATCCTACAGGGCAGGCTTCAGGGTTTGCAGCAGCACAATACACCACACAGGGCATGCGGGACGGGAGTGCAGTACAACAATCCATAGAAAGCAATAGGGAGGGGACAGGACCATGCAAATGGACAACAGAGAACAGAAGGGAAAGAGGCAATGGTAGCTAGCTGATCATAATGGACAGACAGGAGAAAAAGCTGCAGCATAACAGACCTTAAAGGGCAGGAGGGATGGATCAGGGGCATTACAATGGAACAGACAAGCCAGGAGGGAGGGAATAGGGGTCTGCACATGGAAACAGAGGGCTGGGGGCAAGGGTACAGGGCAGGAGCAGCAAGATGACCATGGAGGTCAGGCAGGATGAGCATTAGAAGCAAGACACACCATGGAGAGCAACAGTGAGACTATGATGGCATCCACACAGACCATGGAGGGAAGGTGGGAGGGGATCAGGGGCAGCTAGCTGACCACACAGGGAAGGTGGGAGTGGCCGTGGCAGCACAGAAGACCATGCATGGCAAGCGGGAGGGTTAGTGGCAGCACAATGGCTATGATGGGCAAGAAGGAGGGTGCAGGGCCATGCACAAAGGACCATGGAGGATAGAAGGGAGGGTCAGGACCTTGGCACATTCAAGAGAGTTCAGGGGAAGGGGCCTCACAACAGACCACGTGGGGCAGGCAGGAGGAGCAGTTACAGACCAGGGAGGGCAGAAGGGTGTGGCAGTAAAATGGACCATGGAGGACAGGAGGAAGGCGATAGGGGCATGGAATGTGGACAGGCAGGGTGGAGGTGGCAGGGACAGGTTACAGTCATCTGACAATGCTAGGCAGGTGGGAGGGGAGTGGCAGCTCAACAGAACACTCAGAGTAGATAGGAGTGGCAGGTCCATGGAACATGGTGGGCAAAAAGGATAGAGCAGGGGCGTGCACAAAGACATCGGAGGGCAGGGGGAAGGAGAATAGGGGCAGTAAGCTAAGCACAGAGGCTAAGCAGGAGGTCAATGATGGGGCATAGAATTGGGCAATGGAGGGCAGGAGGAGTGGACTGGTACATCATGCTAAATGGAGGGCAGCACATCAGACCATACATGGCAGGAGGGAGGAGGCTAGTCCAGGGATTCAGACAACAGAGGATAGGGAGGAGGTGGATGGGGCAGCAAGCTAACTGTTCAGAGAAGGCGGATATTAGGAACTTTATTGTTTTTAAAATGTGTGTCTGCGCGAACTACTTAAAATATGAACAAGTATGCAGCATAATCTCACTTTTATTCAGGAAGAAAAGGACGTTTGTGACTGTGACTCCGGGCTCACTTGGCAGAAACACCCCCTGACCCTCCACCCCCCACCAAAATGTAAACCCTGTGAAAAGGGTAGGTGAACGCAGTGTTATATAGTCCTGAGAGCACGATTGAAAATGAAAACTAGATATAGTGTATGGTATAAACTATGCACCAAAAAGTGTGATATAAGATGAACCGGGGCGTGAAATATAATATGCAATACATTGTGCGCAATGACAGATTCATTGGAGAGCGCAAGATAGCACAGGCACTAGCGCGTGCTATGCGATATGCACCTTGGAGTGTAATATGCACAGGGCAGTGTTGTGGAACCTAACTAGTCTCTAAAGTTGTAATATAAAATATGTCCTGGGGAGTGTAACGTTGCATATGCACTGTGACAAAGATATGGATCCCAGATTGTAATATGTATGGCATAGCGCAGTATGTTATAACATAGGCATCGAGGAAGGCAATATAACCCGTGCGAAGGCAAGTGTGGCATGACATATTCACGGTGTGGTGTTACAGAGCACATGGGCTAGAGAGTGTCATAGCATACGCACTAGCTGGTTGAATACAACACAGAGGTGTGTGGCACTCGGCGGGCACTGGTGGGTGTAACACAGCATTAGGCTCAGCCAGGAGCGCGCTGTGACTCTCAAGTGGGGTTTGTCTCCTTTGCAGAGATTAAAATAAAAAGTATTACACATCCGGCGGTGGATGTGTATTTTATTAACGGTGAGGGGGGTTTCTTGCATAGTTTTCGTCTAATTTTTGTCGAATCCCCTTTGAATGGCTTTGTTTGCATGTGTATTAAATATGCCCGTCAATAGCTACCCATGTTTGTATAAATAAACGACAAGGGTGTCTACTTGGAGAGTACCCACCGGCGGGGGTGCCGGGATTAGGCACGGTAGGGCGTCAGACACGTCAGAGCTTCACTAGCGGTGTAAATACATTCCACGTGGATCCATTGTATGCATAGTCTCCTTTTAATGAACATCATGCAAATCGTCATGGTGATAGGTACGTACGGTTTGTCCAGCATGTCCTTGGTGTTTCTATAAATATATATTTTTTTAAAATAATAAAAAACAAAGGCCGGCCCCGGGGGATGGGGTCCCTGGGGCCATAAGTGGCCTGAGGAGGGGGGCAATGCAGCCCCCCTCCTAAAGAATAAAAAAAAAAAAAGGCCATGCCCCGGGGGTTGGGGTCCCCGGGGCCGATTAAGGCCTCGGGAGGGGGGCCTCGCGGCCCCCTTCCAAACTTTTTTTTTTCTAAAAAAAAAATTAGGGGCAGGCCCTGGGGTATGGGGTCCCCAGGGCCAATAAATGAGAAAAAGAAGGGGGGCCACACAGCGCCCATTCTTAAAAAAAATGGTGCCGGAGGCCACGCCCCTTCCTTGCAGCACTCTGCAAACGCGCCCCCTGGCGAGTTGTAAGTTGGGTAATTAATTCCCCTTCAATACTGAGGGTCCCTGAGGGCCAACTAGCCCAACAGGTATCTCCAGTATGCGCCAAGGAGCTGCGTTGCCGACAGGTGTTTTGAGGCCATGCCCCTTTATACACCTCTCTGCAACGCAGCTCTGTGGCGCTTACTGGAGGTACCTAGTGGACTAGTTTGACCTTAGGGACCCTCAAGATTCAAGTGGACTTAATCTCCCAACTTAAAACGGCCACAGGGCGTGTTTACACAGTGGGGAAGGGAGGGGACGGGGTCTGAGGTGACGTGTGCAAATACGCCCTATGGCGCGTTTTAAGTTGGGGAAATAATTCCCCTTCAATCCTGAGGGCCCCTGGGGGCTAACTAGCCCACCAGGTGCTTCCAGTAAGCGCCACTGTGCTGCGTTGCAGAGAGGTGGTCCAGGCCGTGCCACTTTTTACACCTCTCTGCAACGCAGCTCTGTGGCGCTTACTGGAGGCACCTAGTGGGCTAGTTGGACCCTAGGGACCCTCAGGATTCAAATGAACAATCTCCCAACTAAAAACGGCCACAGGGCATGTTTACACAGTGGTGAAGGGAGGGGACGGGGCCTGAGGTGACGTGTGCAAACACGCCCTGTGGCGCGTTTTAAGTTGGGAAAATAATTCACCTTCAATCCTGAGGGACCCTGGGTGCCAACTAGCCCACCAGGTGCTTCCAGTAAGCGTCGCAGAGAGGTGGTCGAGGCCGTGCCCCTTTTTACATCTCTCTGCAATGCAGCTCTGTGGCGCTTACTGGAGGTACCTAGTGGGATAGTTGGACCCTAGGGACCCTCAGTATTCAAGGGGACTTAATCTCCCAACTTAAAACGGCCACAGGGTGTGTTTACACAGTGGGGAAGGGAGGGGACGGGGCCTGAGGTGACATGTGCAAACACGCCCTGTGGCGCGTTTTAAGATGTAGTTTTAATCCCCCTGCCCTATTATATACTAGGGGCTTACAGAGGAGGTCATGATAATCACAGGGGGACCCCAACACATAGTGTTCCCTAGTGTATGTAGGTGTTTTCACTGTATTCTAAGTGTCTTTTAACATAGCACTGGCTCTAGGACTGGCTAGTCAGACTCAGTTACCACCAGTATCCGTCTGAAAAAGTTGAGGGTACAGGATGATTTTGCAACAAGGCTTCTTTCTGCTCTTCTGTTTGTTCTTTCTGCACGTTTCTTCCTGCACTTTTCTTTGTCTTTGAGGACTTCTGTGGCTTCGTTCTGCATTTCTTTTTTTTCTTTCTGTGTGTTTTTTCTTCTTTCTTCACATGTCCTATCTCTGTAGGCATAGAAATTAGCATTTCAAAAACCTTTGAAATTCACTGAAAAAAACATAGGTTTCAGGCATGTTATAGTTAGGAATTAGCATCTAAAAACCCTTAGAAATTCACTGAAAAAAACCATAGGTTTCAGGGGCGTTATAGTTAGCTGGACTTTTCACTCGTACAAAACCATTGAAATTCTCCCGTTTTAGTTAGTTCAGCTAACTATAACTCGTGCGCCCGCAATGCACTGCTGATGACGTCACATATTACATCACTCATGACATGGTCAGTGACATCACTCATGACATCACTGATGACATCTCAAATGACATCACTGATGACATCATCCTTGTGATAGAGTGGCAGACCTCCTCTCACCCTAATATAACCTTTGATACACACATTCAAAAATAGAAACTCAAATTTTCAAAACAATGGACATACCAATACCAGTTACAACAACCTATTCAGTAATTCTAAGATCCACATACACATCCACTCATTCACCAACAGTCCTATACAGTCACTCATACATGTACTCACTCATCATATGTACTCATACACCTATAAATCCTGTTACACAACACCACTCATCCATAGAGTTACTCACACACAGTCACTCATGCTAATAAAGAATCAAACATCCATTTACTTGCATATATAGTTATACACACACCACCACACTTACTTCTACAGAAACTTACACATACTTTGTCTTTTAAACAATCACTTATAGAAACACATACGTATTCATTCAGGAACTCTTCCAATCTCTTACTCTCACATATACTCACTTATATACACCAATAGTCACATATACTAGTTTAAAACATATGTAGTTACTCACAAAGACACTATCGAGACAGTCATTCTCTCACTAACTACCCATACACAGACTCATCCACCCATACAGTCCTGCACACATGCTGTCTTCAAAACATACAAACAGTGAGTCACTCATTCATGCATCAATGCAGTACGTAATACCCACCACCGAACCATACAGACGCTCGCACACTCATACTGATACTCCAAAAATCAACTAATAACCTATATAGACACTCATGTAGCTACTCACCAACCCATGCACCCATATATACACAAAGTGAGAGACTGATACAGGTATTTACATATTTAAACATTACTCACTAAGCCATGTATTCACTAAGATACACTTAATCAGTCAGTTATACAATCACTTTTTCAAAAAAAATCATCCATTTAGACACTTATATACCCATTTATTCTTCCATCGACCTTAAGATATACATATATAAAACATATTTAATTTTCAGAAAAACACACATTCACTGGATGATGTCTTCAGTGATGTCATCAGTGATGTCATTGGAGATGTCATCAGTGATGTCATGAGTGATGTCACTGACCATGTTATGAGTGATGTAATATGTGACGTCATCAGCAGTGCATTGCGGGCGCGCGAGTTATAGTTGGCTGAACTAACTATAACGGGGGAATTTCAAAGGTTTTGTACGAGTGAAAAGTCCAGCTAACTATAACGCCCCTGAAACCTATGTTTTTTTCAGTGAATATATATATACTCATGCAGAAACTCAGAAAGAACAAAGACTTCATAATAAATCAGGCTGACAAAGGGGGCAATATTGTCTTGTGGCCTAGGGACCTTATATGCAGGAAGCTGATCGTTATTTGAATGGCACTACGTGCTATAGGAAAGCCTCCCCGAATGAACTTAAACAAATAAGAGACAATGTCTTTAAAGAATTGGCATAGTGGAAACGTATGGGTCTGCTCAGTAAACAAGAACACAGTTTCCTCAAAAACGAACACCCTACAACACCAGTCTTATACTTCATTCCAAAAGTACACAAGAACACTACCCCGGTACTTGGAAGACCCATTATTTTGGCTAAACGTAGGGCCATATTCTGAAGGAGCTATCGCCGAGTTATCGGCACCTTAAAGCAGCCAAATTTGTGATAAACTTACCACCCCATTCACAAGCTGGTGCTAACAGCCGATAACACCAGTTTTCCTACGATAGCATCCTCAAAAAACATCGCCACAGATGACCCCGGCACCTATCGCTAATGAGATGCAGAGTAGGCGTTCCCGAGCAAAAAGTCACGACAACACCACTCCACAGCATTCACAACGACCAGCCACATCGGCGATAAGAACACAAAACATGCGATAAGGTGTGTTAGCACCAGGAAACTAACACCTGCTCAGACCTGGTGCAAAGTCGGACCACAGCCTGCACCACAAAAGCGAGCCCAGCCAAGAGCCACACCTGAAGAACAACAGATGCCATGGAGCCACTGAACATGCGTGCCGGACACCCAAAAGGGCCACAACACCCACCGCCACCACCCCCAGGAGCCCAACCCCCAAAAGGCCCCCCCAGACCACCACAGAGGCAGCGCAGACAAAGACAGTGGACCCCCAGGAAATGCACCAGCCTCACAGACCCAACACCTGACAATGTCATTGCCCACTTCAGGCCCAAAAGGACAACCATCCTACGCATCCTGACCATCATCGCCCAACACGCTGACGGTACCAACACAGCGGACAACCAACATCCCACCCCACACAAAGCTGCTGGCTGTGCTGCACCTGTTGGCCTCTGGCACCCCCCAACCAGAACTTGCCAGAGTCGGAGGAGTCTTACAGCCAGCCACATCCAAGTCCCTCACACCTGTCCTGGACATCACCATCAGCCTGGTACCCCATCCCTATAAGTTCAACACAATTCGCAGGATCCGCTGGAGACCAAGCAAGGACCATACGTCATAGCTGGATGTACACACGTGTTGGGGGCAATCCACAGCACACATGTCATACCTGTGCCCCCGGTGACACAGCACACAATCACCACAACAGAAAGCACATGTCTCACATCAATGTGCAGGCAACATACGAACACCGTGGAATCTCCACCAATGTTGTCGCCAAATACCCAGCCAGTGTACATGATTCCATCATCCTCCTACAGTCCAACTTCAACCCGCGCTCCCAGGGTGGCCTTAAGGGAAATGCACAGCCCCTTGGCAAGACCCAAATGAACACCCCTCACACCTCAACTCCAAAATCATGCAACTCACAACTCTGGCAATGCACGCGTCACAAAATCACATTCAACATGCAAAACAACATGCCCACCCACCAGACACGACAGAACAACTTACTATGGTAACCTGGGAAAGCCATGAACATGAGCCATCAACGGCATGGCACCTCAGTCATACAATAGTGGAATGAGGGGAGAGGTGGGAACCAGGCATGTGTGAAGGAGGCAGGAGAACCATGATTGGGAAAGCACACAATGCCAAGAGTGGCAGAGATGTGCTGGACAGACCGCAGTATGCAGAACACACCCATATCCATGGCGACATACACCGCTGGTGTATGGAGTGTAGTGGACAGTGGACGCAACCATGTCACCCCAGCCAGTGGGGGAGTTCGCGGAAATATGGCCGGGGTGCAGCTCACCCCGTCACGAGGCCGACGCCATCCTCATGAGCGGATTTTCCTGCGATCCTGTGTGCCTGCTGTACCCTTGCCCGCTGGACCCCAAACTTGTCAGGCCCTCCCCTGCACAGCCAGGCCACACTGATCACCTGCCGACACCGGCGTGTGTCAAGGAGGGCCCACCACGTGCCGGCGAAATCCCCAAACCCGAGGCCCGTGACCTTGGCAGCTTCCTCAGATCACGGCCTCCACGACACAGGCCCACTTTAGTCCTTTCTCGTTGACGTACTCTACTGCTACCTCCGGCCTACACTACGGTCAAGTAGGTCACACATTTGGAACCGAGTCTTGATTACACAATGGCAGAGTACATATGTTCATTGTAGATTTTACATCAGTGTACTCCCTTCGACGTGGTGCCACCAACTCTGTGCATGGCATGCTCACGACACATGTCCGTTGTCCCCTGCTGACTACTGCTTCCGGCCTACACTACGGACACGTATGTCACACATTTGGGACTGAGTCTTGATCATACATTATCCGCGTACGCACATTAACGAAGAGTTTATTTCACTGTACTCCCTTCTATGTGGTGACACCAAGTATGTGCCTGGCCTCCCAACCACACGTGTCTGTGGGCCCTTGATGATTACGCCGTCGGCCTACACTGCGGTCCAGTAGGCCTCACGCCAATCTACTTCAGTACGTACCAGGCAGGACACGTCATCGTCGCTGACTGAACACCCGGTTGGCTCTGGTGCTTTTGCCTCCGTCAACCACAAGTCCCCCCAAATGTCATCTCATTGTCGTGTGTTAGAGTCCCAGGAGGGGCTTGCTGAAATGCACCTGGCCCTTGCTGACCGCTGCCTCCGGCCTACACTGCGGTCGAGTAGGTCACACACAATTTTGAATTCAGCCTTGATTTATTTATGGCTGACTTGATGTCATTGTACAGGCCACATTGCAGACTGCATCCCCTTTCAGCCCCGGTGTCCCTAAGTCTGTTCCCCAAGACCCATGGACACTTTCTGGTTGGACTTTGGTGGCGACTGAGTCCATGGACTTGGGGTTGTTGTCGCCATCATGTCGGTGATACTGACTTTGTGGCGAAAACGATGCAGTGGCATTCCCATTTGGCGCGTTATCTGGTGACTATCGCATGGTACTGCCGTGTTGTGAATACTTAGTTAACACGGCGTACATTTCCCCCGATAGACTGCGATGTTGTAGGTTGCGTTAAATAACCTTTTGCGATGGTTATCACACGTTCTTGAGAATATGCCCCCCAGTCTTTTAGAACCCATGTCGAAATATGTAGACTATTATCTATCATTTATCAAGGACACGGGGCATTTTTTTATCTAAACTGCAAAATGTGGAGTGGCAAGAGGATTGCCTACTCATTGTGATGGACATCAGCTTTTATATACGAGCATTAACCACTCAGATGGTATGTAGGCAATCAAACACTATCTGGGCAATCGGAACATTGAATTATATGAGCACAACTTGATGATCCTTAAAATAATTGAGACATGTCTTACAAACAACTTTTTCTTGTTTAACAAGGTGACCTATCAACAATTACGGGGGTGGCGATGGGGGCATGTTTCTCCCCCAGTTATATGTGTCTCCACTTTGGCTGGTGGGAGGAACATGTCCTCAGGATTGCCCATAAGGCTATGTATGACTCACAAGTCCTCCATTGGTGGAGATTCATAGATGACATGTGCGTCATATGGAAGGGGTCTGAGGATTCTGCACATCAATTTGTCAATGATATCAATGACAATAATTTGAATTTGTTATTCACAGCGCATATCAGTAACAATTGTGTAAAATTATTAAATGTGGAGTTATATATCAATGATAACACCATCAAACCAAACGTCACAGAAAGAGCACTGCAGGCAATTCTATTTTACATGCCAGCAGTGCCCACCCCCACCATCTAATTCGTAGCATTCCATATGGAGAATTTCTGTGAATTAGGAGGATTTCCAGCTCTGAAGCGGACCTCAATCTCTGTCAGGCAGACGCTCTACAGATACTTTTAGCTAGAGGTTACAAAGTGAAAGAGTTAGAAGAAGCCTTAGTTAGGGCTAACAGCCATAACAGGGAGGAATTCCTACAGGGCCAAGCTGCTTCTACGAGAGTAACTACAACATCCTCTGGTCAGTTATCCAATAACTTGGATTCAGTCAGATTAATAACTTCATACAGCTGCCAGGACAGACAAGTAAGGAAGATTATTTACAAACACTGGCCGATAATTCTATCAGACCTGACATTGTCCCAGATCGTGCCCAGTCTCCCTACTCTAACGTTTAGACGCGCTCCCTCGATGAGGGATGCGCTGAGGTGGTTGTTTCCAATACCTGGTTGTCGCCAAGGACAGTTTTTTTTTAATGTACTCCGTGTAGAGCGTGTACGTTGGGGAGGAACACCACTGAGTATACCACAGCATTTGAAGAGAAGCCCACTAAGATCCAGGGTCATTTTACTTGTCGAACTGAGTTCGTAGTATATGTATTGGAGTGTACTTGCCAACTCAAATACGTTGGCAGCACAAAACTTCAGGTTTTTAACAGAATTCTTCAACGCCTGCATGCAGTGGTTAACTCTGACCCCAACTACCCAGTGGCTCGTCATTTTAAGCTTGTTCATGACAACAACCTTAATGATTTAAGTTATTGTGTAATCGGGTCTGTACCTAAGTCAGTTCGTGGGGGTAATAGAGAAAAACTACTGCACCAGTTCGAATCTCATTTTATTGTGTTATTGGACACCAAGATGCTGAACAGTCTTAACACAGGGGAGAATTTGCATAATTTTTTATGATGAATCTTTTATGACATTTTTATTAAAAAAGTTAATCTTTGTAATAATGTTTTATGATTTTTTTCTAATTTTTTTATGAATGTGTCAAGATCAATATATTTGGCGCCCCCCTACAATGTAAATGTAAATTTAAATGTGATTCTTGCTTTGTTGTTAATCCTTTTACCGGTGACTTATTATCCCCCTCTTGAACTGGCTATCTGGAGAGATATGCTGACCTTGTTGTAATTTAACTTGGCCCATAATTTGCATCTCCATCATTGTTGATATCTGATATTGAACCAGTTTACACTGCCGAATTTGCACTAGTCATAAGTTTACTGTGCACTTGCACTTTACTTATAATGAATTAGGGTGTAAAGCTGAATTCACGGCCAGTGATTATATGAAAATATTTTTGCACATTTAGCGACTTTTTGCACTTTTATGCACTTGCACTTTAGGTTTAGGGAAGAGCATGTAACAATAGTTATTTTAATACTTGTACATTTCATGTGACCCTCAAATATGCTCAATGACGAACAAAACTGTATTATATTTATGAAGTATCATGTTTTCTATTTTTGGTTTGAATTTGTTGAAATTTTTGCAGTATTTATTACATGTCTTTTACCTATCTTTTACTGTGTCTACATTTTTCAGTTGGGAAATTATATGTGTCGTTTCGAGCACAGAATCTTTGAGTTTACATCTGTATCAACCATTGAGGATTGCCCATGTTTACATTAAGTCTTTTTACTATTGTCATTGCTCAGGGGAGTGGCTAATTTTGGTTGTGTTCACTATAATTACGATTGTATTGGTCCAGCACGTCATGTGATCAAGACCGTGGCAACGAGGCCGAAACGCGCCAGGCTGGACACTTGTCTTTTGCACTATAGAATGCTGATTTGATTTTCTTGCAATAAAGCACTGTCATCCACTGCAACGAATATGCTGTGGTCTGTACCTGTTTTCTTCGCCGCACAACAGGCGAAATAGGAGTGTGATATATAGAGGTAGAGGTAGAGGTTAAATTCTGACGTACGTTGTTGATCCTGTTGTAGTGAACAAGGCGGCAAGACCGCCAAAACGCGTCTAGCCTGGAATAAATATTTTTCTTTGAGCACTTCACCCACGGAGTCAGCGCCTGTTTTTCTTACCTTCGAACCAGGACTGATACGATATATATATATACACATATACAGAGAACTCCGTCTTGAACTTCCAACTAGACCTGGAAAGATGAACACGGACCCAGAAAGCTTTGTGCAAGGTTTTTATTATTGCATCAAAACAACACGCACCGCCATGACGCGTTTCGGCCTTAGGAAGGCCTTGATCACATGACGCTGAGAGAAGAGACCCACAAATTTAAAGGGACAGTGCATATCATGTGCAAATGAGGCAAGTAGACATGGAAAAAATATATATAAATGCATATGTTGTTTTCAATTGTTAGTACTACTATTGCATTTCAATATTGAGAATTGATACCTGGTACCTTAGATTGAATGTGCAAAAATAAGCAGTAGTGCAAAATAGGCGTGTGCAAATATGCAAATATCGTGAAGCTCATTTGTAAGAGCATACGCGTTCCATTGAATGCATAAATTGTCACAAATCATCCGGACAATACAGAATTTGACAGGCAGTCAAACAATGTGCAAATACGCATGCGGTACTGAAGCTTTTCAACAATATTGCTGACATATGGTATCTTAAATTGAATGTGCAAAGATAAGCAACAGTGCAAAATAAGCAGGTGCAATTATGCAAGTATAATAATGCTAGTTGTCTAAGCATGCGAATAATGGAAAGTTCCCTCAAAAGCATGTATTGTCACCAATCATCGTACAATACAGAATTTGTCTGGCAGTCAAACAGTGTGCAAATACGCTTACAGTACTTAAAATTGTCAACAATTATAGTGACAAAACGGTAACGCATAGTACCCCAGTGGGTCACAAATCTATTGCCTTCTGGCACCACTCAAATATCTTTTAGTCTATTTGAAAAAATTGCTAACAACAATATGTTTCGAAGCTATGATGGCGTGAAAGAGTTCAAACACATGATATATACTCCAATTTACCAGATCAAATCTAAATTTGTCAGTTCATAAACACTGAAAGTTAAAATTTAATAATTAGTTATTAAGTTCAATGTAAAAAATTAGTATTATCATAAAAGATCCTAAAACCTTAATAAATATTTATTACATCATAAATATCTAAAAAATCACATGTACTTATTCGTGTGTTTGATACTTTAAGACAAAATCTATTTTTGTTTTATTTTTTATTTTTAATGAAACCACTTACGCCTTGCATAGCAAATTATATAGCCCAAGTGGGCCCTATGTCTAATCCGCCTCGAAAAGACACGATGTGTTGGTATTAAAGAAGACGGGGAGAGGGGTGGAAAGAAAAACAAATGCGAAAAAGTGTTATATTTTAAATATATTTAAAATTACCAATAAGGAGGTCAAACTGTGGTTGCTAGAATATGCTAAAAATCATGTATCAAAAAGTGGGAGGTTCACAGGCAGGTGAAAAAATCCTCGCTCGAGTTGAGCCCATTGGGCGTCTTGTGTCCAACTAGAGGATGTACCTTGTTTCTAACTTCTTTAACAAGGCCTCACGGTCACCACCCCGTCTGAGTGGCGGAACCATATCCACCACAAAATAACTTAGGTGATCCAGGCAACTGCCATGGATCTCCCTAAAATGCCTGGCTGCTGGATACGCTGAGTCATTATTACTGATTGCCCTCATGTGCTGGAGTATACGTTTGTGAGCCTGCAACTTGGTACTGCCCACATATTGCAGGCCACACGTACACTCCAGCACATAAACAGCAAAATCAGTTTAGCATGTTAGTTTCTTAGATATTGTTATGGTACATCCTGAAAGGGGGGTTTTGTAAGTTGTTTTACTTTTTCCTAGCTGACAAGCTTTGCAAGTTGAACATTTCATAGAACCTTTAGTAGTTTGTAACCAGGAACTGGTGGTCATTACCTTAGGACTACTCTTGACAAGCATATCACTCATCGAGCGTGCTCTACGAAAGGTCATTTTGGGAACCTCGGGTAAGGTATCACCAATCACAGGGTCATTACGAACCACCACCCAGTTTTTGTTGGAAATCATGCGCAAATTGTTGTGTTGGCGACTGTAGGTTGTAATTAATCTCAGTGGTTCAATGATAGAACTAGGTACAATGGATATCTCAACTGGTATGGGGCTGAAGCCTAAAGCTGCAGAACGTGGAATAGCATTTGCTTTCTTAATCGCCTTATTGATCATTACGACGGTGTAGCCCCTGGCCAGGAATCTTTTCTCGCTCTCATCCTGTGCTGCAAAACAATCAACGTCTACACTGCAGATACGTCTAATACGCAGCATCTCACCATACAGGATACTGCGTATTAGATGATCAGGGTGATGGCTGGTGGCGTGTAGCACCGTATTGCCCGCTGTAGATTTGTGATGCAACCTGGTCTCTAGACAATTGTTTTTGATGTACACTTCCACATCCAAAATATTTACTGATTCCTGGCTGACTTGTGCTGTAAATCTTAAGTTGAGATTGTTATCATTGATTTCCTCAATAAACATCTTAGCTGCTGGCTCTGAGCCCTTCCAGATAAGGAATAGATTGTCTATGTAGCGATACCAAGCTACTATGTGATCAGTGAGGATGTGTTCAAACCTGGTCGTGAGGACTTGCTTCTCCCACAGTCCCATATGTAAACAGGCGTAACTGTGGGAGAAGCAAGCCCCCATAGCCACACCTCTCATTTGCTGAAAAACCTGGCTTTGGAACAAAAAATTGTTATTGTTCAAGCATGTCATAATCATATCTGAAGGTACTATCAAACCAAGGCTTGGGTTCTGTCACTACCTGGCCTAGACCACTCTATTAGCAAAAACAAACAAGTGGCCAGATAGGATATTGCACAATAATCTTAAATAAACCTAGAAAATCATTTCTAAGTATACGTGATTTACTGCACATTCAATTCAATCATTAATCACATTTTTTTCAAGCAAATTTTTCGTCATGACAAAGAGAAACACATGATCAAGACAAAGAGAGGTAAACCTAATAATTGCTCGTGACTTCAATACACTCAAATTTACATAAAATATGAAAACGAATCACAGGACCTAAACAGTGACAGAAACATGTCATGACGAAATATTTGCTTGAAAAAAATGTGATTAATGATTGAATTGAATGTGAAGTAAATCACGTATACTTAGAACTGATTGTCTAGGTTTATTTAAGATTCTTGTGCAATATCCTATCTGGCCACTTGTTTGTTTTTGATAATCATATCTGAAAGCATTTTGTTATGTTTCAACATATATAGTGGTTTTGTCCTTAAGTAGTGTTCAGCTGCTTTAATACCATCCAAGTGGTGTATGCTCGTATAGAGAGCAGTGACATCGAGAGTTATTCACAGGTAATCAATCATCTTGACATGTTATGTTGTCAATTTTTCTCAAGAAGTCACCCGTGTCTTGTAGATATGATGGTGGACGCTTGACATGCTCCTGTAGGAAGTAATCGATGTAACGCGAGGTATTTTCCATGATGCTGTTCCTCGCGGAAATTATTGCTCTCCCGGGAGGCTTATTAGGATCTTTATGAATCTTGGGGATTAGATAGATTACTGGAATTACCGTATGGTTCACTTTAAGAAATTTGAATTCATCGGTACTCAGTGACCCAGCACTCCTCCATGATAGTAGTTTTGTATGGAACTCACTCCAGGCTGATTTTACAGTCTTCCAATCACTGCGCCTGTAACATTGACGGTCATTTAGATGGGAGAGGGCGTCCTCCATATACATATTCCGGGGCCAAAGGACGATATTCCCACCTTTATCAGATTGGCGAATGATCACATTATCGTTGCTCTGTAATTTCTTCATCAAATGTCCGTAGCAACTGTTTTGATATGAGCATTTACGTTGAGCACGTAATGTTGACATTTGCAGTTTTTTAAGTTGGGTGGTCACTAAATCATTGTAGATGTCAATGTTGTCATGCAACATGATTGGATTAAGCGTAGATCTTGGTTTAAATTGTGTTAGACCAGGCATATCCAATTTAGGAAAGATATCAATATTTGTTGGATCCCCATTCATACTTTCTCCATGTAAATCATGTAGGTTGCACATCAGATCATAATTGTTGACTGTTATGATTGGAGGATTTATAATTTCAGGAAGTACTACATCATGTGTCATATGCTGCTTGGTTTTGTTTAATAAGTGAAACTTGCACAGTTTAAGCTTGCGAGTGTATTTATACAAGTCAATGCGAGTCTGAGCATAATTAAAATTATTAGGTGGGCAGTACGACAGACCAAGTGATAAGATCTTTTACTCAGCACTAGTGAGCAGCATATCCGTTAGATTGACGATTGATAGAGAGTCTTCAGTGGAACCAGTCATTTGCAGTTCCATTTTCTCTGTGGTTTTTTGCTGAAGTTGGGTTTGCCACCGTGGTTTGTTTTTGCTGCATTGTCTGCGCTCATGGTGTTTGAGGTTTGCTCTTTGGGTTGTTTTTTATTTTGAGTACGCGATCTTAGGGTCTGTCTTCGGTCCTGGCGCAGACAATCTACTTTCTGCTCCAGTGAAAATTTTGTAAACCCCAACCTGGAGCTTGTAGATGCTTGTTCATTTTCCGACTCACTACCTGGCAGCAAACTTAAATCCGACATAGATGTTGAGGATTGAGCAGTGTCACCTGAGACGGATGGCACTGACAGTGATTGTACCGGTTTGTTAGCTCTCTTGAGGGAATCAAACTTTTTCGCAAACGTAAAAATGTGTCCATTCTGATAATCAAGTTTATCCCTCTGAAACTTAAACGCCTTGCGCTTTTTGATAATGTGTTCTTCTTTTATTAAACGCACATGCATTTCATCACAATATCTTTTTTCCATATCAGACACACCCATGTTAGCAATTTGGTCATTTAGCTCATCTATTTTAATTTGTAAAGTAACGCGATCACTCTCCGCATATTTTACCAAAATCTTTACTAATTTGCACGATGAATCTAAGTTGCACTCAGCCCATTCGGCTAGCATGTTGGGGTCAGGATTTTCGTAGCTCGGTGCCAACATGATACGCAGGCCACGCGGAATACGCCCCACCTCCAAGTAACGGGAAAGGGACCGATGCTCCCACCACGTAGATTGTTCTGTGTGCATTGCTTTCTCCAGTTGTTTAAATAAATCTTTTAATTCAGAGCCCCCAGTCTTTGAAACATTAGAATGCGTATTTAACAACACTTCGGTGACTAATGAGGATTGCCCATGTTTATATTAAGTCTTTTTACTATTGTCATTGCTCAGGGGAGTGGCTAATTTTGGTTGTGTTCACTATAATTACATTTGTATTGGTCCAGCACGTCATGTGATAAAGACCGCGGCAACGAGGCCGAAACGCGTCAGGCTCGACACTTGTCTTTTGCACTATGGGATGCTGATTTGATTTTACTGCAAAAAAGTACTGTCATCCACTGCAAAGAATATGTTTTCGTCTCCACGCAGCAGATGGAACTGGAGTGTGGTTCATATATATATATATATATATATATTAACACCCTGATCGTCTTTCCACAAACAGGCACCAACACCGTGAAGAATTATGGCACAGACGGCGATTTATTTCAAATTCAGGTCACATATATATATATACACACACACACATATATATATACACACACATATATTTATATATATATACATTCACACACACACACACGTATATATATTCACTGAAAAAACCATAGGTTTCAGACATGTTATAGTTAGCAATTAGCATTTAAAAAAACCTTAGAAGTTCACTGAAAAAACCATAGGTTTCAGGGCTGTTATAGTTAGCTGGACATTTCACTTGTGCAAAACCATTGAAATTCCTCCGTTATACTTAGTTCTGCCAACCATAACTCGCGCGCTACTAAATCCTCCATCCAGATATTTATATTCATATATCCACTCATTCTTCAATGCAGATTGCCATATATATAATACATATTTAAAAAACGAACCAAACCACATTCACTGGATGATGTCATCAGTGATGTCATTTGAGATGTCATCAATGATGTCATTAGTGATGTCACTGACTCTATAGGTAAGTGATTAGATGTGTGTGTAGATCTAGGAATCACTAAGTGTTTTTTTAGAAACTTGTACTGGTGTGTCTATGGATTCAAATATGGTACTGTGTATTTTACAGTGGGTGATGAAAGGTTATACTAGTGTATGATGAGGTATATCTGATTGTCACATGGATGATGTCATCAGTGATGTCATCAGTGATGTAATTTGAGATGTCATCAGTGATGTCACTGACCATGTCATGAATGATGTAATATGTGACATCATCAGCAGTGGATTGCGGGCGCGCGAGTTATAGTTAGCAGAACTAAGTATAACGGAAGAATTTCAATGGTTTTGTACGAGTGAAATGTCCAGCTAACTATAACAGCCCTGAAACCTATGGTTATTTCAGTGAATTTCTAAGGTTTTTTAAATGCTAATCCCTAACTATAACATGTCTGAAACCTATGGTTTTTTCAGTAAATTTCGAAGGTTTTTTAAATGATAATTTTTAAATGTAATAATAGTTATATGTATTTTTTTATACTGATTTTCTACAGATATTTAATTGTTTATTTTTACATATTTTATTTTTTAAATTACATTATATATTTTTAATATAAATGGAAATAAAAATGTTTTTTAAAATATTGAAACTGAAATATTGTTTTTTGTTGTTGAATGTATAAGTGCAGAACTATAAGTGTGTTGGTTAGTTAGGGGACTGCATGCAAAGTGGATAGGGGTTTGAAGCAGTCCATGTGCTAAGGCCTGGCTCAGATCATGAGTACTTGGGTACTGATTGAATGATTAGAGTACAGCAAGGAGAGTGCCTGGGTGAATTTATAAGTGTTTGGCTTTTGGTGCAGTGAATAGATTCGTATATGGTGCTGAATGGGTCACGAGAGGAGTGCAAGAGGAGTGACAGGGTGTTTGCTGGAGTGAAGGTATGCTGACTGGGGAATTGAAGGTGTGAAAGACAAGTGTGTACGTGGTTAGAGGACTGCATGCATAGTGGATAGGCGTTTGAAGCAGTCCATGTGCTAAGGCCTGGCTCACTGCATGAGTACTTGGGTACTGACTGAATGATTAGAGTACTACAAGGAGAGTGCCTGGGTGAATTTATAAGTGGTTGGGTTTTGGCGCAGTGAATGGATTAGTACATGGTACTAAATGGGTCACTAGAGAAGTGCAAGTGGAGTGACAGGGTGTTTGCTGTAGTGTATGGATACTGACTAGGGAATTGAAGGTGTGAAAGACAAGTGTGTAGGTGGTTAGAGGACTGCATGCATAGTGGATAGGGGTTTGAAGCAGTCCATGTGCTAAGGCCTGGCTCGCTGCATGAGTACTTGGATACTGACTGAATGATTAGAGTACTGCAAGGAGAGTACCTGGGTGAATTTATAAGTGTTTGGGTTTTGGCACAGTGAATGGATTAGTACATGGGGCTGAATGGGTCACTGGAGGAGTGCAAGGGGAGTGACAGGGTGTTTGCTGGAGTGTATGGATACTGACTGGGGAATTGAAGGTGTGAAAGACAAGTGTGTAGGTGGTTAGAGGACTGCATGCACAGTGGATAGGCGTTTGAAGCAGTCCATGCGCTAAGGCCTGGCTCACTGCATAAGTACTTGGGTACTGACTGAATGATTAGAGTACTGCAAGGAGAGTGCCTGGGTGAATTTATATGTGGTTCGGTTTTGGCGCAGTGAATGGATTAGTACATGGTGCTGAATGGGTCACTGGAGGAGTGCAAGGGGAGTGACAGGGTGTTTGCTGGATTGTATGTATAATGACTGGGGAATTGAAGGTGTGAAAGACAAGTGTGTAGGTGGTTAGAGGACTGCATGCATAGTGGATAGGCATTTGAAGCAGTCCATGTGCTAAGGCCTGGCTCAGTGCATGAGTACTTGGGTACTGACTGAATGATTAGAGTCCTGCAAGGAGAGTGCCTGGGTGAATTTATAAGTGGTTGGGTTTTGGCTCAGTGAATGGTTTAGTACATGGTGCTGATTGGGTCACTAGATGAGTGCAAGAGAAGTGACAGGGTGTTTGCTGGAAGTGTATGGATACTGACTGGGGAATTGAATGTGTGAAAGACAAGTGTGTAAGTGGTTAGAGGACTGCATGCATAGTGGATAGGCATGACTGCATGCATAGTGGATAGACATTTGAAGCAGTCCATGTGCTAAGGCCTGGTTCACTGCATAAGTACTTGGATACTGACTGAATTATTAGAGTACTGCAAGGAAAGTGCCTGGGGGAATTTATGAGTGGTTGGGTTTTGGCGCAGGTAATGGATTAGTACATGGTGCTGAATGGGTCACTGAAAGAGTGCAAGGGGAGTGATAGGGTGTTTGCTGGAGTGTATGGATACTGACTGGGGAATTGAAGGTGTGAAAGACAAGTGTGTAGGTGGTTAGAGGACTGCATGCATAGTGGATAGGCGTTTGAAGCAGTCCATGTGCTAAGGCCTGGCTCACTGCATGAGTACTTGGGTACTGACTGAATGATTAGAGTACTGCAAGGAGAGTGTCAGGGTGAATTTATAAGTGTTTGGGTTTTGGCACAGTGAATGGATTAGTACATGGTACTGAATGGGTCACTAGAGGAGTGCAAGAGGAGTGACAGGGTGTTTGCTGGAGTGTATGTATACTGACTGGGCAAATGAAGGTGTGAAAGACAAGTGTGTAGGTGGTTAGAGGACTGCATGCATAGTGGATAGGGGTTTTAAGCAATCGATGTGCTAAGGCCTGGCTCACTGCATGAGTACTTGGGTACTGACTGAATGATTAGAGTACTGCAAGGAGAGTGCCTGGGTGAATTTATAAGTGGTTGGATTTTGGCACAGTGAATGGTTTAGTACATGGTGCTGAATGGGTCACTAGAGGAGTGCAAGAGGAGTGACAGGGTGTTTGCTGAAAGTGTATGCATACTGACTGGGGAATTGAATGTGTGAAAGACAAGTGTGTAGGTGGTTAGAGGACTGCATGCATAGTGGATAGGCGTTTGAAGCAGTCCATGTGCTAAGGCCTGGCTCACTGCATAAGTACTTGGGTACTGACTGAATTATTAGAGTACTGCAAGGAGAGTGCCTGGGTGAATTTATGAGTGGTTGGGTTTTGGCGCAGGTAATGGATTAGTACATGGTGTTGAATGGGTCACTGGAGGAGTGCAAGGGGAGTGACAGGGTGTTTGCTGGAGTGTATGGATACTGACTGGGGAATTGAAGGTGTAAAAGACAAGTGTGTAGGTGGTTAGAGGACTGCATGCATAGTGGATAGGCGTTTGAAGCAGTCCATGTGCTAAGGCCTGGCTCACTGCATGAGTACTTGGGTACTGACTGAATGATTAGAGTACTGCAAGGAGAGTGTCAGGGTGAATTTATAAGTGTTTGGGTTTTGGCGCAGTTAATGGATTAGTACATGGTACTGAATGGGAACTAGAGGAGTGCAAGAGGAGTGACAGGGTGTTTGCTGGAGTGTATGGATTGAGGGAATTGAAGGTGTGAAAGACAAGTGTGTAGGTGGTTACAGGACTGCATGCATAGTGGATAGGGGTTTGAAGCAGTCCATGTGCTAAGGCCTGGCTCGCTGCATGAGTACTTGGATACTGACTGAATGATTAGAGTACTGCAAGGAGAGTGCCTGGGTGAATTTATAAGTGTTTGGGTTTTGGCGCAGTGAATGGATTAGTACATGGTACTGAATGGGTCACTAGAGGAGTGCAAGGGGAGTGACAGGATGTTTGCTGGAGTGTATGGATACTGACTAGGGAATTGAAGGTGTGAAAGACAAGTGTGTAGGTGGTTAGAGGACTGCATGCATAGTGGATCGGGGTTTGAAGCAGTCCATGTGCTAAGGCCTGGCTCGCTGCATGAGTACTTGGATACTGACTGAATTATTAGAGTACTGCAAGGAGAGTGCCTGGGTGAATTTATAAGTGGTTGGGTTTTGGCGCAGTGAATGGATTAGGTCATGATGCTGAATGGGTCACTGGAGGAGTGCAAGAGGAGTGATAGGGTGTTTGCAGGAGTGCATGGATACTAACTGGGGAATTGAAAGTGTGAAAGACAAGTGTGTAGGTGGTTAGAGAAGTGCATGCATAGTGGATAGATGTTTGAAGCAGTCCATGTGCTAAGGCCTGGCTCAGTGCATGAGTACTTGAGTACTGACTGAATGATTAGAGTACTGCAAGGAGAGTGCCTGGGTGAATTTATAAGTGGTTGGGTTTTGGTGCAGTTTTAAAAAAAAATTCAGATGGGTACTGGTGGTAACTGACACTGACTAACCAGTCCTAGAGCCAGTGCTATGCTAAAAGACACTTAGAATCCAGTTAAAACACCTACATACACTAGGGAACACTATCCATTGGGGTACCCCTGTGATTAGAATGACCTCCTCTGTAAGCCCCTAGTACATAATAGGGCAGGGGGATTAAAACTACCTCTTAAAACGCGCCACAGGGCACGTTTGCACACTGGTGAAGGGAGGGGGGGCTGAGCTGACGTGTGCAAACACGCCCTGTGGCCGTTTTAATTTGGGGGATAAAGTCCCCTTGAATCATGAGTGTCCGTTGGGTCCAACTAGCCCACCAGGTATCTCCAGTTAGCGCCACAGAGCTGCGTTGCAGAGAGGTGTAAAAAGTGGCACGGCCTGGACCACCTCTCTGCAACGCATTGCAGTGGCGCTTACTGGAAGCACCTGGTGGACTTGTTGGCCCCCAGGGGCCCTCAGGATTGAAGAGAAATTATTTCCCCATCATAAAACCCGCCACAGGGCATGTTTGCACACGTCACCTCAGGCCCCATCCCCTCCCTTCACCACTGTGTAAATGTGCCCTGTGGCCGTTTTAATTTGGGAGATTAAGTCCCCTTGAATCCTGAGGGTCCCTAGGGTCCAAGTAGCCCACTAGGTACCTCCAGTAAGTGCCACAGAGCTGCATTGCAGAGAGGTGTAAAAAAGGGCACGGCCTGGACCACCTCTGTGCAACGCAGCGCTGTGGCGCTTACTGGAAACACCTGGTGGACTAGTTGGCCCCCTGGGTCCCTCAGGATTGAAGGGGAATTATTTCCCCATCTTTAAACCCGCCACAGGGCGTGTTTGCACACGTCACCTCAGGCTCCATCTGTGAGAAAGTGCCATCTTTCTTGCATAGTATGCCCCCACTTTTTGCTGAATTGCTGATGTGCTTTGACTGAGTGTGCCCTGGGCTCCTGCCAATCAGGTGCCCAGGGCCTGTGTTCCTTCCCTAAAACTGTATTGAAGCTGAAACCCAATTGGCATCTCTGGCCACATGTCAGCCCCTGGTAAATGGTACCCTAGGTACCCAGGGCATTGTGACCAGAGAAGACCCCTAAGGGCTGCAGCACTTATTGTGCCACCCTTAGGGGCCCTGACACCCTGCCTTTGCAGACTGAGTGTCCTGGTGCAGAACTAAATAAAGAGTCGACATGGCACACATCCCTGTGTGCCATGCCCACAAACCCACTGCCCTGGCATACATCAGTCACCCCTCTAGCTGGGTGCCCTATGCCAGTGGTGTGGGCACAGGTGCATGAGCCCTGTGCCTCTACAGTACCCAGGGCCATTCCTGGGCACTGTAAGTGCAGTGATGCCATTAAGAGTATATGGTGCTGGGAGGTTGTCATTACGAACTCCACAGCACCATAATGGCTACACTGAAGACTGACAAGTTTGATATCAAACTTCTCAGCACATTAAACCCACACTGATGCCACTACAGAGGGCATCTTAGAGATGCCCCCTGAAACCTAACCTACAATCCACATCTTGTCTGAGGGGCTGCCTAGGCTGCCTCACAGCAGACATGTTGCTGGACCCCTGGGTGGAGAGCCCCCCGCTCTCCTAGGCCTGCAACAATGCACTTCCTGGGCGAGGTGCTAGGTCTCCTTCCCCAGGATGGGCAGGGGGAAGCTTCAAAGGCATACCGCCTTTGTGAGCTTCTCCAGACCACTTGTTGTACTCAGCAACTGGCCCCCACCTGTTCTGACCCCTACTCTGGCGTGAAGACTTGTGGGAAACCTTACGTGAGGAAAGGAGGTGTGCCAGCCTGTGCCAACTCCACCCCTCAGGTGGGAGAGGCGAGGTGAAGCACAATTCCGGGCCCCCGGCCATCTTGAGGATGGAGAGCCCTGCCCAATCAGAGATAGGCTCCTGCCCCCCACCCACAGGAGAGGAGCAGGATAGGGGGTGTACTCACCCCAGGACAGGGACCTATTGGTCCCTGCCCTTCCTCTACCTGTAACGCCCCTAAATTGAGTATTTAGGGGCACCTTGAACCTTCCTTCCTCCGATCCCGATTTTGAAACAAGAAAGAAGACCAAGAAGAAGAAGACCTGCTGTGCAGCAACTAACAATAGGACGACACCAACTGACTTAGCCCCAGCCCTACAGGCCTGTTGATCCTTGAACCTGCTCCTGCTAAATCCCGGCGTCTCCTGCAGACAGCAACATCAAGAATCCCGGAGGACCTGCCTGCCTTGATCCTCTTAGAGACTGGAACTCCCACGAGCAGTGTCTCTGCTCAAACAGCAACACCCCTGGTGCCAGCCAGGAACCGCGAATCCAGCCCACTCTGCACCGGCCGAGCCCGGCCTGTGCCCGAGTGGACAAAGACCCTGAGGACGTCCCCCCAGCGATTCTGACCTGGAATCCAGTGCCCAAGGACTCTCCTCAACGACCCAGACGACGCCTGCAGACTCAGAACCAGGGACCCCTCCAACCGCGACCAGCAGAGGGTAAGATTTTCCGACGTCCAAAGACACCCCTGACCCCGGCCTCCTGTGCCCAACTCCAGGCTGCCTACCTACCCTCCAAGATTCCAACTTACCCCTCGAAGTGTTGGTCACTCCAGAAGATCCACCGTCCCCGAGCCTGCAGCCTTTGTTCCCTTTTAAAGATCTCCATTGAATAACATTGAGCGCCCGACGGCTCAAAAGCACCCTGCACCCAGCCGCCCAAGTGTCCCTGGCAGTGCAAACTTTGTCCTATCCTACTTCCCCATTTGCCCTGAGCAAGTGACCAGAAGCCCAGCTCCCACAGCCGCGTGGCCTGCTAGCCAGCAGCCACCAACCGAAGGCCCCCTGCCTCTCATTGTATAACATTGGGCCTAACTACCTCTGCACCCGGCTGCCCCTGAGCCGCTGAGGGTGTACCAACTGTACCTACCTGACCTTGGGAGACCCCTGAGTCTATGCCCAGAACCTTAACTCTGCCAGTCGAGTACTTACCTAAAAGCCGATAACTCACTTTTCTTCCATAGGCTAACATTGACTGGTTTCGCTTGGAAATTCTCCTAAGTGTGGAGTTTTGGAACTTTAAAATATTCATCTAAAATCAGCCGAACTACGAATTACGATTTACTCACCTGCTATCAGGAGAGACCTCAGTGCTGCATCTTTGAGCCCAGTACTGATGCTGAAAAGTAATTCTAACCGTACTTACCAGTAACTTGAATTTCCTTCCATAGGATATCACTGCCTGCTTTTTGCTGAAAAAGTTTCTAAGTGTCGATTCTTGAAACTTACAAATATTCTCTAAAAATCATGCCAACGATAAAAACGTAATTACTTGCCTGTTTTAGATAGAGGTCCCAGTGCTGAATCTAGGAGTCCAGCACTGGATTACAAAAGTAACGTGAACATACTTTACCTGCAAATTGAATTTCCTTCCATAGGATAACATTGGTAATTCCAATTGAAAAAGTTTCTGTGTCAACTTTTAAAATACAATAATATTCCTTAAAAATCACTACTGTAACCAAAACGCTTTTACTTAACTGTTTACAGCTCATGTCCCGGGACTGAATCTAGGATCCAGTCCTGTGGTTAGAAAAGTAATCTACAAAGTAACTAATTGCATTTAATCAGAAATTCCCATTGAGCTCAATGTTGCATTGTGTTAGAAATTGTGTTGCCTATTGCAACAAACTGTAACTATTGCATCCAAAAAGCCTATTGCCTATTTGAAAAGTAACTCATCCTGAGAAAGTATATTTTGATACCTTGTTGGTTCTAAAATAAAACAACTATATCTTTTGATACAAAACAATTTGCCTAGAGATCAGTTCTTGAGTGTGTGAGACCATTTGCTGACTAAGTGTGTACAACAAATTCTTTACACTGTCTTCTGATACTGCCTTACTGCTCGACCAAGATACCACTTTAGAGAGTAAGGTTATATCTAACTTTAACCTCTGCCAAACCTCTGGGGACTGGGGACTCTATACACACAGTACCTTACTTTGTTCCAGTATATATAGAGCCACTTTCCTACACCATCCCCTCCCTTCACCACTGTGTAAACGCGCCCTGTGTCCGTTTTAATTTGGGAGATTAAGTCCCCTTGAATCCTGAGTGTCCCTAGGGTCCAAGTAGCCCACTAGGTACCTCCAGTAAGCGCCACAGAGCTGCGTTGCAGAGAGGTGTAAAAAGGGGCACGGCCTGGGCCACCTCTCTGAAACACAGCGCAGTGGCGCTTACTGGAAACACCTGGTGGGCTAGTTAGCCCCCAGGGGCCCTCAGGATTTAAGGGGAATTATTTCCCCAACTTAAAACGCGCCACATGGCGTGTTTTTACACGTCACCTCGGGCCCCATCCCCTCCCTTCACCACTGGGTAAACGCACCCTGTGACCGTTTTAATATGGGAGATTAAGTCCCCTTGAATTCTGAGGGTCCCTAACGTCAAACTAGCCCACTAGGTACCTCCAGTAAGTGCCACCGAGCTGCGTTGCGGAGAGGTGTAAAAAGGGGCACGGCCTGGGCCACCTCTCTGAAACACAGCGCAGTGGAGCTTACTGGAAGCACCTGGTGGACTAGTTGGCCCCCAGGGTCACTCAGGATTGAATGGGAATTATCTCACCATCTTAAAACCCGCCACAGGGCGTGTTTGCACACTTCACCTCAGGCCCCATCCCCTCCCTTCACCACTGTGTAAACGCGCCCTGTGTCCGTTTTAATTTGGGAGATTAAGTCTCCTTGAATCCTGAGTGTCCCTAGAGTCCAAGTAGCCCACTAGGTACCTCTAGTAAGCGCCACAGAGCTGCGTTGCAGAGAGGTGTAAAAAGGGGCACAGCCTGGGCCACCTATCTGAAACACAGCGCAGTGGCGCTTACTGGAAGCACCTGGTGGGCTAGTTAGCCCCCAGGGGCCCTCAGAATTGAAGGGGAATTATTTCCCCAACTTAAAACGCGCCACAGGGCGTGTTTTCACACGTCACCTCGGGCCCCATCCCCTCCCTTCACCACTGTGTAAACGCGCCCTGTGGCCATTTTAAGTTGGGAGATAAAGTCCCCTTGAATCCTGAGTGTCCCTTGAGTTCAACTAGCAAACTAGCCCACTAGGTACCTCCAGTAAGCGCCACAGAGCTGCGTTGCAGAGAGGTGTAAAAAGGGGCACGGCCTGGGCCACCTCTCTGAAACACAGCGCAGTGGCGCTTACTGGAAGCACCTGGTGGGCTAGTTGACCCCTGGGGCTCTCAGGATTGAAGGGGAATTATTTCCCCATCTTAAAACGCGCCACAGGGCGTGTTTGCACATGTCACCTCAGGCCCCGTTCCCTCCCTTCACCACTGTGTAAACGCGCCCTGTGTCCGTTTTAATTTGGGAGATTAAGTCCCCTTGAATCCTGAGTGTCCCTAGGGTCCAAGTAGCCCACTAGGTACCTCCAGTAAGCGCCACAGAGCTGCGTTGCAGAGAGGTGTAAAAAGGGGCACGGCCTGGGCCACCTCTCTCAAACACAGTGCAGTGGCGCTTACTGGAAGCACCGGGTGGGCTAGTGAGCCCCCAGGGGCCCTCAGGATTGAAGGGGAATTATTTTGCCAACTTAAAACGCGCCACAGGGCATGTTTTCATCGTCACCTCAGGCCCCATCCCCTCCCTTCACCACTGAGTAAACGCACCCTGTGGCCTTTTTAAGTTGGGAGATAAAGTCCCCTTGAATCCTGAGTGTCCTTTGGGTCCAACTAGCAAACTAGCCCACTAGGTACCTCCAGTAAGTGCCACAGAGCTGCGCTGCAGAGAGATGTAAAAAGGGGCACGGCCTGGGCCACCTCTCTGAAACACAGCGCAGTGGCGCTTACTGGAAGCACCTGGTGGGCTAGTTGGCCCCCTGGGGCTCTCAGGATTGAAGGGGAATTATTTCCCCATCTTAAAACGCGCCACAGGGCGTGTTTGCACATGTCCCCTTAGGCCCTGTCCCCTCCCTTCACCACTGTGTAAACGCGCCCTGTGTCGTTCTAATTTGGGAAATTAAGTCCCCTTGAATCCTAAGGGTCCCTAGGGTCAAACTAGCCCACTAGGTACCTCCAGTAAGCGCCACAGAGCTGCATTACAGAGAGGTGTAAAAAGGGGAGTGGTCTCTGAACACCTGTCTGCAACGCAGCTCCGTGGCGCATACTGGAGGTACCTGGTGGGGTAGTTGGCCCTCAGGGACCCTCAGTATTGAAAGAGAATTAATTTCCCAACTTACAACTCGCCACGGGGCGTGTTTGCACAATGGTGCAGGAAAGGGGGGGTGGCCTGACTGCAAACACGCCCTGTGGAGCGTTTTAAGTTGGATAATTAATTCCTCCTCAATCCTGAGGGTCCCTGGGAGCCAACTAGCCCACCAGGTACCTCCAGTATGCGCCAGAGAGCTGTGTTGCAGAGAGGTGTTCAGAGCCACGCCCCTTTTTACAATACTCTGCAACGCAGCTCCGTGGCACTTACTGAAGGTACCTAGTGGGCTAGTTGGCCCCCAGGGACCCTCAAGATTGAAGAGGTATTAATGCCACAACTTAAAACACGCCACAGGGCGTGTTTTCACACGTCACCTCGGGCCCCATCCCCTCCCTTCACCACTGTGCAAACCAGTGCTTAATTTGTAAAATATTAAGTGCAGGTGCTCTAATTTTTTGGGGAGGACACACCCACTTCCCCGGCCTTGCCCACTTCATTCTGTGACCCCACCCACTTCCTTTATCGCTACACCCACATCCTCAAGCCTCAACACATCAGAGCCACTTCCTCACTCCTTAAGTTCCACAAGAAGCTGAAGACACATAAGCAAATAGGGCCTCTCGTCCACGTACCTGCCCAAGTGCCTGGATACCCTCTTGGGTCATTAGTGGGCTATACAAATCAATATAACATAGCATAATATAAAATATCGAAAGCCTGTGACAATAACCTAAAAGTGAACTAAAATTAGAGAATGGGTGTAAATCTCAAAATGCATCTTTAGGAAAGGTCATTTGAGGACTTGATGCAGTTTTACAAACTAAAAAGAAAGGAAGGGATAAAAGAAGGAATATATTACAGAAAGCAGCACCAAATGCAGGCAGGAAAAGGGAGTACTGCAATCAGGAAATAAGTAAGTAATGGATGAAAGAAGAAGGAAATAAGAAAGGAATGTGAAAGGAAGAAATGAAGGGATAGAGGGAAAAAGGAAGTGAACGATGGGCAATGGATGAATCAAAAGAAGAAAGGAAAAGAGGAAGAAAAGCTGATGGAAGGGTTGAGGATGAGAAAGGAAGACATTAAGGAAGTGATGAAAGAAGGAGTAGGAAAAAAAGAATGTAAGGAACGAATGGAGGAAGAATAAAGAAATGGACCAAGGGAGGAAGGAAGGATGGGGAATGAATGAGGGTGTAAGGAAGCAAGAATGGAAAGAGATAAGGCTGCATGGATGGAGGTGCTGAGGAAGAGAGAAAGGAAAGGAAAAAGATGGGACAAAGGAAAGAAAGTAGGTCATGGGAATGGATACGAGTATGAAAATTACTGGGTCAAGGTGGGACAGAGGGAACAATGAGAATGTAATACTGAAAAGAAATTATAAAACAAAATATTAAAATACAGTTCTGTGTCGTTATCACACCATGTGTGTTTGTAAAGCACATACTCACCAGAGCGGGACTTAACACCTAATTAAAAATATTATTCAAACTCAATGGCACTAATTTTATCAACCTCAGAAAGATGAAAGGCTGAGTGCCACACCATTATTTAAATTTATCACCAAGATCAAACACAGATTCCTGGAGTGGATATATTAGCACACTGATGAACCAAACCCAGCAAACCATTTCTTGAAATAAAAGGTAAAGAAGTATCTCGATTACTCCTATAGCTAAATCTGTGGAACACGGCTCAAAGCTTTGGGCAAGTGCATGGCGGATTGAGCATTGTATGAAATCTGGAGGAGGCAACCTGTAATGTCCTCTGAAACACACACACAGATACTTCTCACAGAATAGACGAGGAGTTAAACAACAGACTGTATTGACACCTCTTTTCCTTGAGATATACAGATGAAATATATAAAGACTGCCAACAGTGTATTGACAACCCCGCTATGGCAGCTAACACCTAGAGACCCTATCAGTTGCATTACAATGCTGCAAAGGTCACTAGTGCAAGTATGACAAATAGGCCTCTATCAGTTGCCCCTTCACCCCGGGTCCAAGTGCCACTGCAGCCTGGAGTGTATTTCTACCACTGGCACTCTCTCAGAGTCAGTAATGATCAGGAGCATATTAAAACTATATAAGATTCATGAACTCACTGACATGACACACGACAGATGCTTACCTTTTAAATGTGTGCTTGTTGCAGTGATTGTGGCATTCCAAACCTTTCAAGCAAATGTGAGATGCACACCTTTAAAAGGGAAGAGGCAACCTTGAGCAAACTTTAAAGGGTTGTTTTACATATTTACTGCATGCTCCTCTGCAGCCTACTTTGTATTTTACATGCTGTAGAAAATAATCATTTATCAGAGCAATCTATACATGAGACAGCCAAGATAAGGATCATAGAGATTGTGTAAACATATTCATCATTTTCAAAGCAAAATGCACACCTCTTCAATGTAATCGATTTTAGGAAAAAGCACAAAATGAAATATTCTGAAGGCAGCCGACCGTCTTATGTTGGCAGACTCTCACTGACTTTTGTGTTGCTGCTTGAGGAGGATGCGGTCGGCGCAGACGGTGGCAGGATGTATTTAATTATTAAAATGTCCTGCCCGCGGCCAGGCCCCCAGGAATTGCTTCTGCCTCCTGGTGCTGGCTGAGTTAAAATACAGTAAGACCAACACCTGTGTTGGACCTCATGCCCTGGAGGACACACAAGTGCAGGTTAGTGACCTTGCATTTCTGGTGCTTTACAGCTGTTTCCCGATCTTCTAAAAGTTTCTTGGCGTAATTGTGAAATTAATCTATTTCCCTCGTCTTCATTGCTTAATTTTACCTGTGACAAAGTGTCACTCATAGTCGTTGAAATTATGTCACTCATATTTACACAGAAATTATAAAAATGTCACACATGGCACTCTGAAACCTTGGCAGCTATTGGCAACGTGAATGCCTGTACAAGGTGGGCTCATGAAGGAACACAAGCATTGTGTGCAGGTCAGGACGAGTGATCAGGTGTATGCAGTGTTGGGGGCCCCGGCTGGGGGTGTTACCGGCGGGGAATTACAAGGCGGGCGGCCCCGCGGATTCCATCAGAAATTAGAAATATCTGGCAGACTCACAAACAGTGAGCTCTACTTCAGCCAGCCAGTTATTTTCTCATTTCCATTTCCCCCAAATTTCAATAAAGACTGAAAATGGCTGGGCATGGGCAACCAGTGTCCTGTGTCGCTCTCTGAGGAAGGAGCCCTTGCGCTCTGAAACGCGTAAGAAAATGACTTTTATTGTTGGAACTGAATTGCCGGTTTAACATTAAAGGCTTTTTAAGCATGCAGCAGTTTGAAGGCGTCCTTGCATCAGTGCAACCTTTTATGTGGAGATATATATATATAATTAGGAGGAAAAGAAGAATTTGTTTTTGTGTTAGATCAAATTTCAAAGGAACCACTGCCACTGGAACGTCACTTTTCCCAATGTTCAGGTGTTGATAGGCCCTTGGATCACTAATCAAGTCAGCCTAAAGCCACTTGAAGTGCCCTTACCTTGCATTGCTAACGAGGCACACTTTCACCCTATACGAGCCAATGTGGTGGACAATAGGTGTTGTGATGGGTGTTCAGCCAAAACACATTTTAAGATAGATCCATTACCAAATTCCAAAGGATGATGCGCAAATGTTGCAGAACGAGGAGAAATGCAGTGTAAATAAAACTTTTGTTTATATACATAGTTGTGCAGCATTATGCTGGACACATCCAGACAGCAACACACCATGACTATCAGTGTATGTGCAGGTAGGAGCACCTTACAGCACCTGATCCTACATTTCCCCTATGCTGGGACCCTTGGTGCAAGTGTGTCTGCATTTACGCTATGCATCGATATATTACACACGTCCACTTGACGTGGCTTAAATGCCGCCTTGTGAATAAGGCACCCTTTCATGCAATACTTAGCGTGAAGGGGTGGGCAATGGGTGTTGTGGTGGGACTTCCACCAAAACACCCATTGTTTTTTACGTTGGCCCATATTTATAAGGGTGGCGTAAATATGGGCCAGCAACTAAATTCAGACCAGTGAAAACCTGTTTTTACCCTTGTGCAACGAAGATAGAAGTTTAATTTCATCCCGTTTTGACTCTTTCCATGAGTGCTACATTGAGCAGCACACATAGAAACAGCAAAATGCCATTGATTGCTGATGTGCATGAAGATGTCCCTTCCTGCACATAAAGAATCATTCCCTTCAACGCAGACACCCTTGCACAATGGTGCTAGAGTGTCTGCGCTGATGCTAGGCAGGTTAATTTTTAACAAAGTCTATGGCATCATCCTGTTGCATAAATTACATTTTATCAACGAATACAGTTGTTACCATGGAACACACAGTGGGATAGCAGACATTTGTCATGTACTTACCACCTTGCCTGTCAACAACAATCCCCAGGTTATCCAACAGGTCTCCCTCACGGCCCACGCAATCCTGCCATCTATGTTTCCACTGGTGGACAGTCCCATCTACTCCGAAGATCCGCAGCATGTGGAGACGGATGCGCTCCCACCTCAACTTCCGTACCTTGACGTCATACCCCTGCAGTACATGTCCCCAACTCTCCGCGATTCTTGGCCAGAAAAATCTTACCAACCAGGGAAAAGCCCCAAATGCTTCCTCTGACAACCTGACATCCTTACCTTCACCCAACATCTCCCGCAACACAACTAACCTCACTATTAAAAGAAAAACCCAATTAAAAAACAGCAACTCTATATATGTTAAAAATATACCCCGTAGACAGACACCTGACAAAATAAATACTAAAACGCAAAAACCAAGGAAAGACAGCGACACAGGACTAGACAGGGACAGTAGAGACAGCAGACTACACACCAAACTACTCTCTCACACCACAAAATCATCAGACACCTCCAAACACCTACACAAAGCTCAATAGACACTAACAGTGTGATTAAAAGTGAAAGTGTTCAGCACTCCTTGATGAAACAGGACGCACGCTGACATTACTCCCTGGCCATTTGCTGCCCATTTTGGGAGTTAGTGTGACATTCTTTGCTGCATAAGGCTTAGCGGGAATTTTACATTGTCAACACAGGTACTTTGCTAGTGGTTTCTATAGTGGGAATGGAAAAATGAACACTCAGGTGAAAGTGTCAGAAAAATTACTGCTAAGAGCTAGGTGATCAGCAAATGTACCATATTTCATGATATTGTATGCCTAACAATACCATATGACGTTGGCAAGGGATCTGTGTTGTGTATGTGACTTTATTTAATGTGATATGTTTTGATATCAGAAATTCTGAGCTGTCAACATGCACTCCTTCCTCACATTAATGCATATCCATATATTGTAATGTTTGATAATTAATGCATGCTCTAGTGGTAGTCATAATGATTACCATAGGTTGTATGTGTGGCAATATATGAAGCTGTTACATAACACATTTCTGTAAGGTGTGTACTACTGTAATGGGCTTGCGACAAACACTAACTTGTTCAACAAGCGTTCACTACTTGTTTTGAGGATTTATAATAATGCATACAATGCGAATGTTGACTACAGATTCTCATTGGAGTATTTGTTTAGGTGGAGGCAATGACGTGCACATTTACACTGGTTTGTGCAAAGGCACTCAATGTGGCTTAATGCCACATGGTCCATGGTATCCGTGCCACACCACTCAAATACAGTAACTGGTTGTGACATAGGTGTGGATTAGGACAGTTCAGCACAACTTTCAGAACTTTTGAGGCTTGTCCAGAATGATACCTCTGGGGCTGTGTGGACTTTGAAGACTGTCAATTCATCAATTGAAAGCCAAGAACAGTTGACATGTAATGTTTCTTTGTGATCTACATAGATTTCCATGTGTGCTGCATTATGCATCACACATGGATGTTAAAAATCTACTTTCATCATAATATTGTGCAGGAAGGGGTCCCTCAATATAAACACAAAATTAAAACGACAGACCATTCACACTCTGTAGATGGCACACATGTGCCGAAAAATTGACATGGCATCCCCATATATCTTTGGTACCCACGCCTCATCCCTGTTTGTTAAGACAAGGTAAAGCACTATGTGAGTTAATGTTACACAACACCTTTCCTCATAGCTTGCCCCTAACAAAGTTTAATCTTAAAATGATGTGTCACTGTGTACAGCAACATGCATTCACCATTTTCTTAGCATACTGAAAGGTGAATGCTATGTACCTTGCATTGTATCACCATTCTCAAAACTACTTATCTGAGCCATTACATATTTGGGTACAGTCTCAGATAAGTACATCTACTTCAGCATCCTCACGTAAAGTATGTTGCAGCTCAAGAACCACTGCAACACACTTTGCATCCCCCTCTCATGCTAAGTGGAGCATGTGCATGTGCCTAACGTAGATTTGAACAGTATGTCATGTTATGTTGCTTAACATCACTTTTCAAATTGGGAGAGTGTGAGTTTTACATCAAAACAGGGCAGAAAGTGATGTTCTGTTTGCAGTATGCACTGGAACATGTTGACTTGATTGTTTTAGACACACGTTATACCTGTCCCTTTACATGTGATAGGATTTGGATTAGTGTCCAGCATGCTTTAGCTATTTGTGGCTTATGTCCCACTATGAGTCTGTGGCTATAGGTGCATGTATGTGTGAGTAGATGGAGGGTTAGGATGATGTGGCACACATGTAAAATGTTGGTGTGTGCTCATGAGTATTGTGTACATTCCTGGAGAGATACACTGTATGTGACATGACCATTTCATATTTGATGTATGGTCGTATTTGTGTTCAACCGTGCTTGCAAATGGAGGGATATTTCGACATGTGTCATTGTAATAAGTACCTAGATTACACACATTATATGATCTGCATTTGAAACGTTGTAGTGGCATTCCAGAGGGAGGCGATGCCACTTCATTGTGATACCATGTTTTTTGTGGTACGTCTTGCACAAATACATTGGCGCTTGAAGCTGTGATCCATTGTATGATGCTGCATGATTTGGACATACTAGTTGGAATCCCTGACTCACTTTACTCATGTGTCTGTCAGATTTATGTTTTTGGTTGTCAACGCACGTTAAGTGTGATAGGATGAGGATAGAGCCAGTTCTTAACATTAATTGCCATGCCACACTCATGTTGGTGGACATGGGACATCTACACATTCTTGTCATTGCATTGGCATCTCAATTAGCCTACATCCACAATAGCAAATGGTAATGCTTTCACAGTTGTCCCTTGACTAACCTATGTGTCAGTGTTTGTGCTGCTAAAATTATAGCAATCATAAAGTCATTGCTGTGTTGAAAGATGAATCATACACAGTGTTTGTGGTGCAAGACATTTCCAAAAATCTCATTACAGTGACACGTGTCAGCTATGGAAGTTGTATCACTTGCAAGTGCGGAATATATGTGTATGATCAGTGTAAAATGCAGTCCTTGCACTGTATTGATGTGTCCGTTAGTCTGGCTTAACTATCCTTTGATTCTACTGCCTCCTCACTGTCAAGGTGATCCTGTTCACGTTCATGTATCTTTGTGAGTTTTGTCTGAAAACATTTTCCAGTGGCACAGATTACACAGAGAGATTGTTGGTCTAAAGTGAGGAATAGATTTGAGCATTGTGGCCCCAGATACATCGATGCAACAAACACACATTGTCTTGACTCCTAAACTCTTATGAGAAGATGGATCTAATGGTGCTTAGGACACAACACAGCAAGCACATTGTATTTCACAATGATCGCCCATACGCATTCTGTAGTTCTGATGCACAAACCATTTTAGCAATACAGGTCATGGTTTAGATGGTAGTAACACAAAAAATCATCGGGTCTGTGTAAGTACGCAAGATGCCAACAGATAACGGATAAGAGTATCATAAAATCTCCACTGGGGAGAAATCCCTTAAAGGACGAAAACCCTCACACACCATATGTGTCATGCTTCATCATATGGGTTTCTCCTCCCAATAGGAAAACCTAGTCCCATTGAGGGCTACAACCTCCTAAATGTGAGGAAGGAGCTCAGGGATGTTTTTGAGATGTTTCTACTCTCACAAGGATGCTAAAATCCCATAGATGGATGATAGTGTGGTGAGGACGCAGCGCAAGTGAAAAGTGCTCCAAAAAATAGTGAGATTAAAACTACCTAGTGGGGGCAAAAGGATTCTTTATTCGCTTGCTCACACTGGTAGAGTTTTAAAACAATACAGCGAGCAGTATGGATTTAAACTGCTCGATATCATAATGAGGTCGACATGTTTCAGTCTAAGTGATCTCAGTCAGTATCTAGGCTTTCATCAGGACCAATGGTTTTAAAGCTGCTGCTGTGTAAAAGTGAAAAATCAAGAAAACGAAGAATAGTGATACCAAACCAGGAATCCTATAAATTCTTGTCGGATTTTACTAAATATACCTATATGAGTGAGACAAGAAAATATAAATAGCACAAGTCAAAAAACACAATTAAACCGTTATCTGCGAGATATCATGCTACTTTAGAAAGAATTGCAATTTATCCTTTCGTACCTCAATATGTATTCTTAGTTTGTAAAATCAGAACCATTACCCAAAATTTGGGAAAAGCGGCCACACCTCGACCTGGCAACAGCTTAGGGAAGAGGGCCCGCTCTACAAAGAATAGAGAAAGAACGATGTGCATTTAAAACAATCAAGTTTCAAGCACTTGTAAACTAAACACTGACACTAAAATAACTATAATCGATCGGTCAACGGTAAAGAAAGTCAAGATATGTGAAGCAAGTCGACCCTCTACACTTATGAGTACAAACACTGGTACATGCGAGTAAAGCAGTTAATGTCATTGTGTTCGTGTTCATTTATTTAAGAATGTTTAAGAAACATTATTAAATAGTAAATTATGTAGGGGTAATATTTGACAAGGCAGTTGTGACCATATTAACATGAAGTCAACGTAAACATTCAAGTTTGGTTTACTCGAGTCAAACATGATTTTACAAGACATGTCATCATAAACAAAGAAACTAGTTCAATATGATGCTATGAGGGATGGAGTCTGGGAATAGCCACTCAGTATTTGTCTATAGCATAAGCACTCAATAAGTGTTGCAAGGTTGCCGAAAAAAAGTTTCTCCCTAAGCCCTTACCTCTCTGTCGGTACCCTGTCGCGGTACATGAGCTGTGACCGGAGGTACCGGCAGGAGGTTGGACCCCAGGCACAAATACTCTTAAGATTTAGGGGTGCATTCACGTTCCCATTGCATGCACCTGTGCGTTGACCCCTAGGTGGCTCCTGCGATTGCCTGTGTTCGTAAGCTACTCGATGCATAGCGCATGTGTGAAGACATACAACAAACCATGCATGTGTGTAGATAAGACACAGCGTCAGTAACATTAAGCACGCTCTTTTGAACGTGATTTGATTGTTAACCTGAGTAGTCGAACATTGACAGATGATGAGACAGCTGTTCTGAAGAGAGGTTTGGGGTTTGTTCCAACGTAAAAAGGAGACACATTCCAGATTAACCAAGCATTAGCTTCATTTTTTCGGAAAATTCATCTACGTGTTAAGCCTCTGACTGAACCAGAAGAGGGCACAAAAAATACAGGATTAAGACCACGGTCAACTTTCAACCCTCCTGCCCATCTGATTCCAGCACAGATTGTTACTTTTGAGAAAGCCTTTCTACAATATGTTACGGATCTTTTCAAACAAGATACCAGACAGTTTCAGAACCTACCGAAAGATGAATGACCTGCACTCCAAAAATTATCTGGGGATGACTCCATCATTGTGAAACCAGCGGCTAAAGGGGGTGCTATAGTTATTCTGGACACCTCTACCTACAGAGCTGAGTGTCTTCGACAACTTGATAACCAGAGGTTCTATAGACGTTTGAAAATGGATCCTACAAATCGTTTATCAACAGAAAAAAAAAGTTGGTGGATGAAGCAAAAGAGAACGGGTGGATCACTGCACATGAAGCTTCTTTCCTAGTTACACCTTTTCCCACCATCCCTTATTTCTATGTATTGCCAAAACTAAATAAAGAACAGCGACCACCACCAGGGAGGCCGATTATCTCAGGCATCGGATCTATCCCGGAGCCTTTTTCAACCTTTGTTGATTTCTTTCTCCACCCTCTGGTACTTGAGATGCCAAATGACATCCAAGACACTAAGGACCGCTTACATCTGCTTGCCGACATCACTTTTGATCCAGAACACGATTACCTTGTCTCATTTGACGTTGAATCCCTGTATACCGCAGGAGGAGACCCTTGCCACAATAGAGACAATGCTGAATACTTTTCCCAGGGACAGCATCACGCCACTGCACTTTACCATGGCTTGTGCACATTTGGCAATGAAAGAGAACTTTTTCTAATATGAAGATGATCTCTTTTTACAAACGTCAGGAACTTCAATGGGCAGTGTTTTTGCCCCGAGTTTGGCTAATCCCTATGTACATCGTTTTGAACTGACAGAGATTCTACAAGAACACAACCCTTACCTCAGACATATCCGTGTGTGGAAGTACTACATAGACAATGTGTTTGTGGTATGGAGGGGCACCTCTGACACTATTACATCTTTCCACCAGTGGCTTAACATCTGGAATGATTATCTCAAATTCACTTTTGAGTTTTCAATTATGAGTTTGCCCTTTCTTGACATTCGTATTTTTCCTGAAGGAGCAGGACTAGGGTTTGAACTATATAGGAAACCAATGGCTCTTAACTCACTCCTCTCCTACCAGAGCTACCATCCGAAATCTCTCCAGGAGAATTTGCCCTTTGGGCAATTCCTACGGATTAAGAGAAATTGCTCTTCTATGGAGAAATATCATGAACATGCCAGTAACCTGACTTCGCAGCTCAAAGAAAAGAAATACCCTGTGAGCACTATTCTGCGATCAAGAAAGAGAGCTGCAAATAATAACAGAGAGGCTCTGATTGAAGTTGCACCTCCGAAAGAAGAACAACCAAGGTTGACTTGTGTTAACACCTTCTGCAGCTACCCATACCACATAAAAAAGAGCATTCTTAAACACTGGAGCATTCTCAACATAGTGAATGAAGCATTGCCTCGCCCTCTATTTGCTTTTAAGAAGAGTACTAACATCAAAGATCAGTTAGTTCATACCCGGACTGCACCCAACAGATTTTCCGACCAAGAAACTCTTTGGGGTCTACCACCTATCAAAGGTAATTTCCCCTGTGGATCCTGTGCCGTTTGCCCACAAACTAAACATACCACCGAGATTGACATCGGTACAAATAGACCATGATTATTGACCAAACATACAAACTGCAACCGTGATAAACTGATATACTTGATCACATGCCCATGTGGTCTATATTATGTGGGGATGACTATGCGCAAAGTCAAAACAAGGATATTAGAGCACAAAAGCACAATTCGATGCAAAAAGCGCTCTACAAAAATGACGAATCATTTTTTGGATAATAACCTAACTGAAGGAGATCTGAACTGGACAGTTCTTGAAAAACCTCTAATTCCTGCCCATATCACAGACATATCCACTTTCCTTTTCAGACAAGAACAATGGTGGGTGCATAGAATGCAGAGTGACACCACCAGTCTGAATGATGACATTCCGTGGTTAGCATTATAAATCTAGTTCTGCTGTGTCTCCATAATACTCTTGGGGGTATATTCACAAGAACGTGTGCTAAACATCACCAAAAAACGCAACTTTACACATCGCAGCCCATCACGAGAAAATAACCCAGTGTTAATGTGGGATTCACAACACGGCGGTAGCATGCGATAGTCCGCCAAAAACGTGGCCAATGCCTGCGATACAACCACCCCGGCGGAGATAAAAACACAAACCACAACACCAGAAAATGTGCGATGAGCCCATTCGCGATGAGGAAAGCAGTGATAAGCACCGCCAGGACCGCAAAACACACGGCAGGCGGGAATAAGCACAACAAAAGCCTAAAAAAGTAAGATAGACCAAACAGAAAACAACAGCCAACCAGAATGGAGGCAACCCGAGCCAACAGACAACCCCACCAAACCCATTGGCAACAAAACATTGTACATGGCAGGCCATCTTGGACAAGATGAATGCAGCCTGAGAGCGGAGGAGGTCAGTGGCAGAAAACCAGAACTCCAGCAATGATGCGAAAGGCACAAACAAGCAGAAACATGCCAACAACAAGAAGGCAGTGATGCACACCGGAGGTGGGAGTCCAGCGCCACACCAGGAGCTGGATGACATGGAGGAAATGGTGTCCACCACATCAGTCAGGAGATGGTGGCAGGACTCGGGGACTGGAAACTGCACCAAACAACAGACACAACAGCAACAGGGAGAGGAACCAGCAGGGACTGGGGGATGGGGGGAGATGGGCACAAGGGCACACATGCACAACTAAGCACAGCACAACTGCAGACAAACCATGCCCAAGAGTAACAACACCAACCAGGAGCACAAGTCACACAACCCGGCAATGTCACACCACTGAACAAGCACAGAAGTGAAGACAACCCCGCCTGAAAGGGAGAAGGGTGAGCCAAATCAGAGCTGAGTGGACATCTCACACACAATGCTGCACACACACATAGGAAGCAGAGCACCCCACCATCGAACACAATGTGATACAAACACCAACTTGTGCACAACCAAACACAGGACACAAGTGCACCCGCCTGTGGCCGGTAAACGGCCATACACATCTGGCAAAGCACGAAACAGGGACAAGATAATGCACAAGTACAAACACACAGTCCTGATGGGGTAGCAATGCATGTATGGCAGGGAGCCAGAGAGTCCATGACACACACTTTGGCATACAAATCAAGACACAACACAGTTGGAGACAAGTGAAAGTGCGGAAACTTTATCAACAAGTGCGAGTCAGCACGGCCAAGAGAAGTGCCACGATATGCAGACAAATGCAGCAGCATGTCTGAATGAGGAATGTAGGAAAGCGCCCATGTCCACCTCGGGGGAGTCCCTCACCAACACAAGTCAGTGCCAACCAGCGTTGGTTGTCCGCGCCTGGAACATGAGTCCTGGCCAATGCAGCCATGTCCACTGTCGTATTGGGACATGTGACCATATCCACAACATGCAACCATGTGTCGGGACACGTGCAATGGCTCATATCCAGTTGTGGCTGCAGGTACCTTCTCACTCGTCCATGATCACGAGTGCAGCTGCGTAGGCCAACATCTCCTATGAGCGATCTTCGGCCATCACATCTGAAATGTCGTCGACTTAATTCATCAGCTGACTCCAATTACTGGACCCAATGTGCACCAAAGCCCAATCGGGTAGTGGCTCAATGTGCTCACTACACACGATGACTTGTGCAATCTCCCAGGTCCAGTTTCCAGCCTGCATGCCAAACATCCATGCATGTCATAAGCGGAAATCCTGGTGACACTCCTGGTCGTGGGCCAACAGGGGGCGCACACACACGTCATAATCCAGGTCAGCTACCATTATGTTGGAGAGGCAGACATCCATGGACCACTCGAATATGCACGAGCGACAATGCAACACAGGCTGCAGGCAGGTGACATGAGCAAGGCGGAAGCTCAGCCGGTAACTGATCCGCAGCACTGCCAATGGCAGTGCCCCCAGTACATGCAGCAGACGTGCACGGTACAGCTCCACGTGACTGGAGTCGAGCATGTGTCCGGGATGGTCTGCCATTGCGTCAGTGGCTCTGCTTGAAGCGGCACTGGCTTGCCCTGAAAGAGTCCTGTGGATGAAATGGCACAGCTCAATGCAATGTGCAGTGTCTGTGTGCAATAGGTGCAGGCCTTGGGTGGGGTGGGAGTACGTGTGAAGGCCATTTCACGCACGCCAACTACGACCAAGGAATACTGCGTGTGGGATGTGTAATTGTTGGTCTCACGTCGGGCAGTGAGTAGTGTGGGAGTCGCAAGCAAATGCTATCATATCTGTCAGGAGGTTCGGGGCACATGCAAGTTCCTGCTCGGAGCTGCAGATGTGCTACTGCCTGATAGTACAGACAAAGGACCTTTCATCCCTACAGTAACTTCACCAGCTGCATGCACACAGGAGACGTACAGAGGCCGGTCGTGGGTATGGTGGGACATCTGCGACCCTGGGAATCATGGATGATATGCCCAGCACGATACACATGAACGGACTCACTGTGTGTCACGTTGCCACACAGCTGCTCCTCCCTGCCACGGGCACCCACACTTGTGTGCGCTGCACTGTTGCATCACATGCACTCCTACGGGACACCATTCTAATGCCTGTCCGTGCAAGTCCAGCGCCATGCCAACAACACTGTGACACTGGCCTTCTAAGGTGTGCGCCCACTTGGGTGTAGGCCAATGGTCCTGACAGGGCAGACATAGGTGTACAGCCCATGGCTGGCTGGGACCGCGCTGCGAATGAGGCCAGGCAACAGACTCATGCATCCACAAGACTGATACACATCACACCTGGCATGCATGTGCCAAGACCCCGAGCGTTCTTGCGCTCCTACATGTCCCCGTACCTGCGGGCCCGCCCTCCTGGTACAATCCACATTGCAACATTGTGTACTGTGGCCCTTGTGGTGAGAACACCCCAAAACAAAGACACACTTACCGCACTTCCTGCACCGGGCCAGGTCTGGACCATGCCCTGCCCCCCCCTGCAGAACAAGCACACGCAGCCTGTGCATGCAGGGGGGTAGGTGCGGGGCTACATGTCCAGGGTCACTGCCAATGCTGAATTGACATGGCAATGTCCACAGAAGACAGCACACTGTGATGTTGCAGGGACCGTGCCCATCATGCTGACACAATGAACACACGGACACACTTGCTCAGATGGTGTGAATGGCTACGGGCACATGCGCACGGCCACATTTATTATCAGGCACACTTAACGAGTGACAGCTGTGTTGGATGTGTGTGGGTTGTGTGCACACCAGCCGGCAAGGGCTGCCTGGTGCTGTCAGAAATCGACAACAGTGTACATCGTAAAGGACACAACCATTCCACCATAAAGGCCCCATGATTTGTGCTGCACAGAGTTAGTAGCCCAGGATGCACAGCGTCCTGCACGGGCCTGCCGCCACTGGCCGCTGACTTGCGGTGCACTAGGGCAGGGTCACGGGTGCAGAGCAGGTTCACGGGATGACAAGGGGCCTTGTCGTGGAGTGTCTCGATGGACAGTGGAAGGTGTACCCCCAGGGCAGGATGCAAAGGGCAGGTCCACGCTGATACAGTCACTATGGTGGAGATGAATGGAACAGACACATGTCGGTCCCCAAGTCCGGTCCAGCCAGAAAAAGATGCAAAAAACCACCAGGCCATGGGCTCTGATGCCACGAAGGTCCAACCAGATGGTGCCCATGACTCATTGCACACAGAGTTAGTGGCACCAGTGCTGTTAGGGGATGCTGCCTGCGATGAGGCATGTCCAATGGTGTAGATTCCTCCACATCTTACCCAAGACACAGTTCCACATGTGTGACCTACTGGACCGCAGTGTAGGCCTGAGGCAGCGGTCAACACGGGCCATTCACAGACTGTCGCCGGCATAGGTTGAATGGCCCCACCGGCCTGCGTAGTTCAGGTTCAGTGGCACCACGGGACGCGGGGTTGCGATGACCAGGGTTGATAGCACCGGGTAAGTTGTTGATAGTGTTTGGTCACCTCCGTGACCCGGCTTTCGTCCGGACTGAGCCACAGCTTCCTCTTACTCCTCTCCGTGCGACCACTGGTGTGGACCCTGCCATTCGTGATTCGCGACTAGGTGCTGGATGTGGGACCTACTGGTCCGCAGGGTAGTCCAGGTCCCTCATCCACGTGTCGCTGGCTGGCATTGAACAGGATTAGTGGCACCACGTGTCGCCGGCTGGCGTTGAACAGTGTTAGTGGCACCACGTGTCGCTGGCTGGCGTTGAACAGAGTTAGTGGCACCACGTGCCGCTGGCTGTCGTTGAACAGGGTTAGTGGCACCACGTGTCGCAAGATGCCCATATGGAACTATGCCTCACTGATCGGGGGGTGGGGGTCTGGTGCTGTTGCCGCTGCCCCGGATTTGGGGTTACTGCCATTCAGGACTCAGGACACAGTTTCACATATGGGACCTACTGGGCCAAAGAGGACGCTGGTGTATTATGTGAATGAGGAAGGAGCAATGTGGGCCAGCGTCGGGGGGCCAGCGATGGTCTGCGGAGGCTGCAGAGGTCACGGAATTGGCACTTGGAGCTTGCACCGGTACGTGGTTGGGCCTCCTTGACACACGCCGGTGTCGGCAGGTGATCAGTGTGGCCTGGCTGCGCAGGGGGTGGCCTGACGGGTTTGGGGTCCAGCGGGCTGGGATACGGCAGGCGCACAGGATCGCAGGCAACTCCGCTCACGAGGACGGCGTTGGCCTCATGGCCTGGTGAGAGGCGCCACCCTGGTAGAGACGTTGGGCTTTCAGGAAGAGGACCACGCCTAGGGCTACGTGCTTTATATTCACACCCCTACGCTGGCCTGGCATACACCGGGCCATCCCACTTCACTCACGCTTACGGGGGGGGACCTAACAGGCAACATTTCCGCGAACTCCCCCACTGGCCGAGGTGACATGGTTGCGTCCACTGTCCACTACACTCCATACACCAGAGGTGTATGTCCCCATGGATATGGGTGTATTCTGCATACTGCGGTCTGTCCAGCACATCTCCGCCACACTTGGCATTGTGTACTTTCCCAATCATGGTTCTCCTGCCTCCTTCACACATGCCTGGTTGCCACCTCTCCCCACATTTGGCTAGTTTGTGGCGGAGGTGCCATGCCATTGATGGCTCATGTACACGGCTTGTCCAGGTTACCACTGTGAGTTGTTCTGTCATGTCTGGTGGGTGGGCATGTTGTTTTGCATGTTGGTTTTGATTTTGTGATGAGTTGTGAGTTGCATGGTTGTGGAGTTGAGGTGAGTGGGGTGTTCATTTGGAACTTGCCATGGGGCTGTGCATTTCCCTTGGTGCCATTCTGGGAACGCTGGTTGCTGATGAACTGTCGGAGGATGGAGGAATCATGCTGGGTATTTGGAGGTGACATTGGTGGAGGTTCCACGGTGTTCGGTTGTTGCCTGCACATTGATGTGAGACGTGTGCTTTATGTTGCGGTGATTGTGTGCTGTGTCAGCAGGGGGCACAGGTATGACATGTGCGCTGTGGATTGCCCCCAACAAGTGCGTGCATCAAGCTATGGAGTATGGTCCTTGCTTGGTGTCCAGTGGATCCTGCGCATTGTGTTGGACGTATAGGGACTGGGGTGCCAGGCTGATGGTGATGTCCAGGACAGGTGTGAGGGACTTGGATGTGGCTGGCTGTGTGACTCCTCTGACTCTGGTGGGTGTTGGTTGGGGGGTACCAGGGGCCAACAGGTGCAGCACAGCCAGCAGCTTTGTGTGGGGTGGGATGTTGGTTTCCCGCTGTGTTAGTGCCGTCGGCCTGTTGGGCGTTGTTGGTCAGGATGCGTACGATGGTTGTCCTTTTGAGCCTGTAGTGGGCAATGACATTGTCAGGTGTTGGGTCTGTGTGGCTGGTGCGTTTCCTGGGAGTCCACTGTCTTTGTCTGCGCTGCCACTGTGGTGGTCCGGGGGGGGGGGGGGGGGTGTTCCGGGTGGGGGTTGGGGTCCTGGGTTGGTGGCGGTGGGTGTTGTGGCCCTCTTGGGTGTCCGGGCCGCATGACCAGTGGCTCCATGGCATCTGTTGCCCTTCCGATGTGGCTGTGGGCTGTGCTCCCTTTTGTGGTGCAGGCTGACTTTTCACCAGGTCAGAGCAGATGTTATTTTCCTGCTGCTAACGCAACTTTTTGCCTGCTTTGTGTTCTTATCGCAGTTCTGGCTGGTCGTTGTGAATGTTGTGGAGTGGTGTTGTTGCAGCTTTTAGCACGGGAACGCCTACTCTGCATCTTATTAGCGGTAGTTGCGGGGGTCTTCTGCGGCGATGTTTTTTGCGGCTATCTCGGGTAAACTGGTGCTGTGGGCTGTTAGCACCAGCTTGTGAATGGGGCGATAAATTTATCACAACTTTGGCTGCGATAAAGTGGTGTTAACTCGGAGATAGCTCCTTGAGAATATGCCCCTTGGTGAGATGATGAGTCAGCACACCAACAACTTCTGCCTAGTGGTGTCTCTTGTTAAATACTGCTAATACGTCTTGCTTATAATAAGCCTCACATAAGTATCGTTCATGGTTCTTGAGATATAAGTGTAACTACAGACAAGTAGGGTGACGTACTTTTATCTTGACCCCCGTTTCTATTCCTATTGAAACTGTGTTAGTATTATGTTTTGACATTTGTCCTCTCATATCTACCTGCTCACATGTAGGCAGTCATTGAACAACACAAGACCTGTCTGTTTACTATAACATAATACAGTTCACACACGCAATTTGCCATAATAAATTACTTTTGCTTTGACCACCCACTAATGATGAGATACACACGATGTGATCAGAATATAGAGCAAGTTATTTGCGTATTTCTTTATTGGTATTACTGTGCTGTATTTGGCAGCTTTGAACCAATAAAGTTCATTCAAAAGAGCGTACTTAATGTTACTGACACTGTATCTTATCTACACACATGCGTGGTTCGTTGTATGTCTTCGCACATGCGCTATGCATCGAGTAGCTTACGAACACAGGCAATCGCAGGAGATACCTAGGGGTCAACGCACAGGTGCACGCAATGGAAACGTGAATGCGCGCCTAAATCTTAGAGTATTTATGCCTGGGGTCCAACCTCCTGCCGGTACCTCCGGTCACAGCTCACGTACCGCGACTGGGTAACGACAGAGAGGTAAGGGCTTAGGGAGAAACTTTTGTTCGGCAACCTTGCAACACACTTATTGAGTGCTTATGCTATAGACAAATACCGAGTGGCTATTCCCAGACTCCATCCCTCATGGCATCATATTGAACTACTTTCTTTGTTCATGATGACATGTCTTGTAAAATCATGTTTGACTCGAGTAAACCAAACTTGAATGTTTACGTTGACTTCATGTTAATATGGTCACAACTGCCTTGTCAAATATTACCCCTACACAATTTACTATTTAATAATGTTTCTTAAACATTCTTAAATAAATGAACACGGACACAATGACATTAACTGCTTTACTCGCATGTACCAGTGTTTGTACTCATAACTGTAGAGGGTCGACTTGCTTCACATATCTTGACTTTCTTTACTGTTGACCGATCGATTATAGTTAGTTTAGTGTCAGTGTTTAGATTACAAGTGCTTGACACTTGATTATTTTAAATGTACATTGTTCTTTTTTTATTCTTTGTAGAGCGGGCCCTCTTCCCTGAGCTGTTGCCAGGTCGGGGTGTGGCCGTTTATCCCAAATTTTGGGTAAGTGTTCTGATTTTACAAACTAAGAATACCTATTTAGGTACGAAAGGATAAATTGCAATTCTTTCTAAAGTAGCATGATATCTCGTGGATAACGGTTTAATTGTGTTTTTTGACTTGTGGTATTTATATTTTCTTGTCTCACTCATATAGGTATATCCAGTAAAATCCGACAAGAATACATAGGATTACTGCTTTGGTATTACTATTCTTCTTTTTCTTGATTTTTCACTTTTACACAGCAGCAGCTTTAAAACCATTGGTCCTGATGAAAGCGTAGATACTGACTGAGATCACTTAGGTTGAAACATGTCGACCCCATTATGATACCGAGCAGTTTAAATCCATACTGCTCGCTGCATTGTTTTTAAACTCTACCAGTGTGAGCAAGCAAATAAAGTGTCTCACTCATATAGGTATATCCAGTAAAATCCGACAAGAATACATAGGATTACTGCTTTGGTATTACTATTCTTCTTTTTCTTGATTTTTCACTTTTACACAGCAGCAGCTTTAAAACCATTGGTCCTGATGAAAGCGTAGATACTGACTGAGATCACTTAGGTTGAAACATGTCGACCCCATTATGATACCGAGCAGTTTAAATCCATACTGCTCGCTGCATTGTTTTTAAACTCTACCAGTGTGAGCAAGCAAATAAAGAATCCTTTTGCCCCCACTAGGTAGTTTTAATCTCACCATTTTTTGGAGCACTTTTCACTTGCACTGTGTCCTCACTGCACTATAATCCATCTATGGGATTTTAGCATCCTTGTGAGAGTAGAACCATCAAAAAAACATTCCTGAGCTCCTTCCTCACATTGAGGAGGTTGTAGCCCTCAATGGGACTAGGTTTTCCCATTGGGAGGAGAAACCCATATGATGAAGCATGACACCTATGGTGTGTGAGGGTTTTCGTCCTTTAAGGGATCTCTCCCCCGTGGAGATTTTGTGATACTCTTATCCGTTATCTGTTGGCATCTTGCGTACTTACATAAACCCGAGGATTTTGTGTGTTACTACTGTATTTAAATAGGAGATTTCTTCTTCGCAGATCAATAAAGCTTTGCCCTTGGACCCTCTTCTCCCTTTTTTGTGTTATTACATGGTTTAGTTGGTGTCATATACCCGGCTAGGTGATTGCTCTGTGTGACACTACTGGTTGGAGCACATATGTTTTCCAGATTGTTCACCTTCTGAAGTCACTAAGCAAGCATACAATATTTTGGTGAAGTGATTGTTTATCATTCTACATCAAGAGGTGAACATATAGGTGCCAAGCTATACGTAAGCAATATAACAGTGAGGTGACATTATGTGAAGAAGTTGTTGATGATGGCATCCCTCCTCAATGTTGCAGCTGCAGAAGTGGAAGGGTGGCTTGGATCCACTTCTTCCTCCAGCCCATCCCCAGGCTTTTCCATCTCTTCTTGGTCTTCAGGCAGAGGTGTATTTGTCCTTACACAAATGTTGTGTATTATAAAGTATTCTCTTGCAGACCAAGCCTGGGCTATAAAGGAGCCTTCCACCTGAAATGCCCAGGCACCGAAACCTTGATTTGAAGACCCCAAAGGTTCTTTCTACATTGGCCCTTGTGCGGCTCAGTGCCACATTGTAGTCTCTCTGTGCATGTGTGTGTGTCACTTTGATGGTGTCATCACCCATGGCAATAGTGCATTGTCTTAGTCAGCTGAAAATGAAAATAGAGAAAAGGTACATAAGTCTATTATGATGATGTGTTAGCAGATTACATTTTTATACTTTGTTTCCAGTGTGCAGCATTCTACATTCACCTTCCACATGGTGTGCTACAGACAATTAACCTGCATCTATGGAATTAAGTTGCCTATTGTTTACAGCATACACATCACTAAAATGACTTTGGCCCGGTCCTCTGTAATACCTCCATAGTGCAACTGTCAGGCTATATATTAGTGCTAACTGCTCATTTTTTAAAGACCATACATTCTTAACTGTGTGTGTATGGAGGTTTGACATTGATATTCGCACAAGTATACTGCATCCACTACAAGGAAAGACACCTTGTTGCAAGTGTATGCCATATCTTTGACAATGTTTGCTATCCATTCATTGTGTGCTTGTGCTGGCACCTGCAGTGCTGTTTACCACTGTGACACACACAAAATGCCCTTGTAGACGTAGTTATTAGTTGTGATTGGAGATGTGTTGTGTGTATGCAATGTGATGTGTACTTGCTGCATAGTCTGGTCCCTTGGATGAGAGCTAGGGTTATGTAGGTTCTCTAAAATATTTTCTGGTTGTTTACATTGTCTGCTATGTATTTCATTAGTTGTGTTCTGTTAATCAGCATTGTCTAGCATGACTATTGCAGTACTAGTGTCTGTGAATCATTTGCTTACTCATAGAAGTGTGTTATGTCATCTCTCCTCTTGTCCATGGAAAGTCCTTCTGGGCGACTGAGTTCACAACAGGGATGTATTGCTTTCTCATTGCCTAGTTGTAGCTGTTCAACATGAAGTGTGCTTACATAAATGCCCAGGACAATATCTGGATGTGCACATGGTTCATCATGATGTTTGCTGTGCCACTGTGCATCAGTGATTGTGTAGAGGGCTGAGCTAACCTGAATGCAGAGCAAAGTGTTGGTACATGCTTTTGTTTGACATACACAACATCCATGTTGTTCATGCTCAAACATAATTTATCAATGACGTATTTGCATGACTGAGCTGACACCAGTGGCACATTGTGGACGTGCCATCTTGTTTTGTGGAGCTGACATTAGGTTATGTCATGCATATGTCACAAACCTCAAAATGTAAGCTGATTACTCCCCCTTCCATTGTGTGATACAGGTTACAGGGACTAATCATGGTGTATATGAGGATGACCCCTATGCTTCTGTATCCTCAGTTAGGATTCTGGTGGGTGACACACCACTTGAACACAGTGAACTGGATGCACTACCATGGAGGGGTATGTTGAGGTTGTGGTTTCACGATATCTTCAGTGTTGCGGGCTAACAAATTGTCCATGGAAGACAATGTTGCCATTTGCAAAGTGTGTGATGTCCTTTCTAGTGGGTTGCCTTACTGATTACCTATTGGTATTTGAAACGCTCTGCATTATTTCTTCACATGACCAGGTAGTGGGACAATGGCCATGTCCTCCACCATAGCATCATGCAAGATGACAGTCCCTCATCCCATGAGACAGGTTTCTGTGGCTCACCATGTCTTATTGAATGTCAACATGACCAATATCAGGGCATAGGGTAGCACACACTATACATGATTGAGCATGGGAGATTGTGACAGATGTGTTTGACATCCCATTCTAAATATGTCAGCTGTGGCAGGACTGGCATTTTAAGGGCAAAGGGAGAAACTTAACAGTGGCAACATTTTATATTAGGCTACGATTGTGAATCAGAGGTTTTAGGAACTGTGACCCAAACAATAGGAATTATGAACACTTGATGCATAAGCGTTTCTTAGTTACAAAGCCATGGCAACAGCAGGACAGAATTATGACAGACTGAAAATGAGTGTGAAAGGTAAGGTAATTGAAGCAGGATAGACTTTGAGTGCACATGCAACATAGGTCGGGGATTAATAATAGGAGTGCGAGGGATGTGAAGACTCAAATTTTGAAAAGGGTTTAGTAAATACGCATCTTAGTACAATTATGATTTTATGTGAAAACCAAACAATTTAGACTGAGTAATTTGGAAAGGAGACCAAACAGATTTAACATGGAACTGAGTGATGGGTGGAAGGTAAAGGGAATGAACGTAGGCAAAGTAAGATTTGATGAATGGAAGGAAAATAAAGTTGATGAAAGAAGGTAAGAATACATGATGGAAGGGCTGGAGGTAGATTATCCAACAGGACAAGCCAAAGTGGAGAACAACGATAAATTGTGAAGCAGCTTAAGAAATTTGGAATGTGGACAATGAGCAAAGCCGAAAGCTAGAAGGTGAACACTATGTTGAAGGAATGCACCAAAGTGAGGTATGACTTGAAAAAGATTATGATGCACACGGTATTTGAGGAAATTAATCAAATGTTGTCAGGCCATCCATATTTAAAATAGGTGAGGTATGTAGTGAGCAAATGTCACTGCTGAATGTGCACTTTTAGCACATTACTTAAAATGTACATCTACAATATCCAACATTGGGAAGCATTGGACTAAGGGGAGGTAACACTACAGGCACTTGAATGGTAAATGTTGGACTCAATGGGGCTTAGTTACAAGCCCCTTGCGCCGCAGGAGAGTCACTTTTTGTGACGCACCAGCGGAGCAACCTGCTGCCCCATACTTACAAGGATATGTAAAGCCAACCTGCATGGCTTTTAATGACCTTGTGAATGTGGCACCTTTACATGCAAAACTTTGGTGTGGAAAGGGCGTGCCATGGGTGTTGCTGTGGGTGTTCCCACGCAACACACATGGCTTCTGCCGCATTTCCAGATTTACGAGGAATCTTAACACTGGAAATACGTCTGAATGATACGCCTCACCAGGAGAGGCATAGGGAGGCGCAACGAGGATCAATCTTTTCAAATCTCTGCTTTTATTTCCTCTTTCTATATGTGCTGCATTCTGCACAAACACATAGGATAAGGAAATCACATCTTGTTATTGTTTTTGTGCACAAAGTTGTCCCTTCAGGCACAAAAACAATCCTCCAGGTGATGCAGGCATACTTGCACCATGGTGCAAGGGTAACTGCGTTGGTGCATGGTAGCTAATTGTGCACCGGCACAGGGGAGAGGAGAGGGAGCTGTCATATCGTTGTACATATGATGCATCCCTTTGCTTCTGAATTAATGCAGCACGGTGCACCTGAATGGCTTGCGGTACCGCACTGCATTAATTCCTTGTAAATATAGCCCAATTAATTTTAGAAGATATGTATTCCTTGAGTGACAAAATGGGTTGTAAGTACATTTCCAGGCTACTCCCCTTGGTGGAACTAATTACGTATATGTTGTGCTTTGACATTATATATTTGTGCATTACAGTTGGCCCAGAAACAATATATGCACAATGCAATTTCCTACATGTGCAATTTAAATTTGTTGACATACATGATTGAGTGGTTTGAGGTGTGTGGTGTGTTCACGTTGTACTTACCAACAAGCAGTCCATTTCCATAGGTGCCATTCTGGAACCTCTGGTTGATGACAGATTGGCGGAAGATAAATGAGTCATGGACTCTGCCAGGGTACTTGGCCATGACATTTAGAAACACACGAAGATGGTCAACTATTGCCTGCACATTCATGGAGTAGGTGTGCTCCCTGTTTCTATAGATGTGTGCAGTGTCCGCAGGAACACAAGTTGCAAATGGGTGCAGTCCATTGCCCGCAACACTTGCGGGAAACCAGCAATGGCATAAAAGCCTTACTTGTTGGTGAGTTGTTCTTGCGCAGTGTTGGGAAGTGGAGATACTGCGGCAGATGATGGACTCCAGGACAGTGGAGAGGAACCTGGAGAAGGATGCCTGGGAAACTCCGCCCACTCTGGCGGTGGTCAGCTGAAAAGTACTTGAGGCCAGCATGTGCAGCACAACAAGTAGCTTTGTCTGTGGAGGGATGTTTGTGCTACACTGAGGAGGCGGAGAATAGAGCCCCTTTTTAGCCTGTGATGGGCTATGACCTCCTCTGGCCAGAGGTGTCTCAGGGTGATCCTCTGGCAGTAGACCCGCTCTCTTCTGCGGCACTGCCTCTGTGGTGATGATCTTCTTGGTGCTCCGAGTTGCAGTAGCAGAAGCTCCATTACATCATTGAGGTTGCCAATGATGGTCTGGGATTGTCTTCCTTGAATACGGGTGTGTTTGCACCATTTTTAAGACCAGGTAGGTATTGATGTTAGAAAACTGCCACTTTTTGGACTTTGCAGCAGTTTTTTGGGTTTTGCGATGTACAAAGGAATCCTTGTAAATGTTGCGTTGTGTGTTCTGAAGAAGTTTTTAAGTGGGAAAGCCTACCTTGCATCTAATTTTCGGTAAGTCACGCAAACAGAAGTGGCGATGTGAATAAATTACATTTACGCAAGAAAAATGCTGCTGCAGGTGATAAGGCGCATTGCAGCAGCAAATAACACCTGCTCTGACCTGGTGCAAAGTCGGACGGCATCCTGCACCACAAAAGGGAGCCAAGCCCACAGCCACACCTGAAGAACAACAGATTCACCCGGGCAATTGAACATGCAGCCCGGAGGGCCGAAAGGGCAACAACACCCGCCGCCACCACCCCGAGGACCCCGGCACCCGCCCGACCAAAGACATGCCACATCAGCCACACCTAAACATGTACAAAATAATCTGCATGATGTTGCACAATCACAACTGGTGACATGCATGTGTTGTCACAAAAATGAGCATCACACATTCACTTTCGAAGCAACAAATGAAACTTTATTAACATGAACAAACACTGAACTGAAATGAAGGCACATTGCGGCTCCCCTCGGGACAATCCGTAGGTCACAGCCTGCAAAACAAAAATCATGATGAGAAGGTGTGTCCTGCGCACATCAAAGGACAGAGAGAGAGCGAAGGAGAGAGAGAAGAAGAGAGGGGGAGAGAGAGATAAGAAGGGAGGGGGAGAGAGAGAGAGAGAAGAAGAGGGGGAGAGAGAGAGAGAAGAAGAGAGGGGGAGAGAGAGAGAGAGAAGAAGAAGAGAGGGGGAGAGAGAGAGAGAGAGTGCCCCCCTGCACACCCAGTCCACACTGCTCACCTGCTGCCACCAGTGTGTCTCCAACCACTTGCCGGTATGTATTGCAGTTCACCAGATCACACATCTGAAACAGACCCGTCATCTGAAACAGAGTCCAGATACATGATTGGCACAGTACACACAATTGCACAAGACTATATCGCCTGCCTGCCCATGCCCACCCAGGCAGATGCACCCCTGCCCCTCCTGCCGCCCATCGGAGTATGCCCGCCCATGCACACCCAGGCCTCACTGCTCACCTTCTGCCACCGGCGTGCAGACAGGAGGTCCCACCACGTGCTGCTGCAAGCCACGAGCCCGGGGCCTGCGGACATGGCACCCTCCACACCATGCAGCCCCGCTCCGCAGGCCACCAGGTCTCACGTTTGGTGCTGGGTCGTGATTACTCCATGGCAGAGGACATACCAGTGCACCCAGCCTCATCGCAGGCTGCCCACCCGCTCAGCCCAATAAGTAAAACTAACTCTGGGATCCCGGAAGCGACGCCACGTGGCGGTAGGCCCGTGCTGCTCGCTGGCTCTGGCCTACACTGCAGTCCAGCAGGGCGCACAGAACCTGAGCTGTCCAGACCGCCGGGACGTGGTATCATCGCAGACTGAACACCCGCTCAGCACTTAAGGTGCCCCTACCTCAGTGCACCCAAAGTCACCGGCCCGTGGCGGGTTGCCTGTGCCGGCCGCAAAGCATCGGGTGCCACTAACCCTGTGCAAATCCAGTCAGCGCCACGTGGTGGTAGGCCTGTGACAGCCGCAAGGCCTCGGGTGCCACTAACCCTGTGCACAACAACTCATTGGCCCTTTATGATTGAGAACCGTGGAGCGTCCGTTATTCAGTCACCACCGGCAGAGGGGAATGTGACGTCGTCGGCCCCTTATGTTGGCGGAGTCACATGGCCTGTGACGCCTGTGCCGGATGGGTGTGGTGTGTGTGCAAACCTGCCCTCAGGGAGTAGCTGTGACATGCTGACAACTAGAAAAGTGACCTGCACACCACCAGCGAGTACGCCTGCGACGGGTAGCAATGAGGGCCCCCCTCAGAGCACAAGCGTGGGGGTCTGGCCTGCCGTACGCCGGACCAGCGCAGGACTTGCAACAATGACTCGTGGACTCTGGGCGTGGTTCAGTCCATGTCCGGACATGGAAGTGACTGATGCGTGTATCCCTGTTGTAGTGTCCACCCGGAACACAATATGCAATGTAGCACCCTCTGACTGGCATCCCACAGGATGAGCATCATTGACGCAAGGGAAATCACTGTCCCTACATTCATCCACACATTCATACATGAATGATGATAGACATAACATAGCAGTGCATCACTGGATGTTTATTGCACATCCAGTGCAGTTTTGCAACTGGAGCGGTACAGGGCAATGCCAAGTACACTACACAATATGGGCCCGTGGAGGGCCAGCCAGAGTCCATCCGGGGATGACAAGTACTGCGGAGGAGGAAGGCTACAGTCCGCAGTCTGGTGGCCATGTCATTGGTCATCAAACAGGATATGGCAGTCCATGTCGCTGTCCAAGGTGAGTGCATCTGAGTGTATCGGGGGTCAGTGGAAGGTCATGGGGCCATGTGCGGCACCAAGCAGAAATAGGCCAGAAGGCGGAAATGAATGCTAGTGCCTCCTGATCACAAACCCATCCACGTCCTCGTCCCCGGATGTGTGCTCTGCCCCACCAGTGGGTGTTGCAGTACCGGCTGAGGCACTGTGTGCCACTGACACATCAGGTGCTGGAGTGGATACGTCTGCCACACTGTGAGGCAATGGCACACCAGGGGGTGGAGATGTGGATGGTGTGGGGGCTGCAGCATTCATCATCGCCACGTCTTGTGGCAGCAATGTCATGATGAGGATCTGCAGGGCATGGTAGATCCCAGCTATATTTTGCTGGTGTGCAGCGGTGGCTGCCATCCTTTCTGCCTCCATCCGCACCATGTCCTCCATGAGCCTCCGTATGTGTGCCAGCTCTCGGCTGGTATCGCTGGAGCCCGTCTGAGCGGACAGGTGTTCTTCTCTCCACGTCATGACACCAGCGATGTCAGTCAGGGCTCGTTGGAGACCATGGAACGGGCCTAGACACCCATGGATGGAGTCCAGTTTGGTAGCCATGAGGTCGAACCCCACCCACACCTGCTCGGCCGTCTCCTTCTGGCCCTCCAGCACAAGGCGTTGGAAGGCCGTGTGTTGTTCCTGGGGGTCTTGGGAGACTGCTGGGGCCGTGGGTGCCTCCTGCTGGGTGGTTTGGGTGGTGGGTGAGGTCTCCTCGATGCAGCTGGGCAGCCCTGATTCCTGGAGGTGAGTTGCGGATGATGTCAATGATGTCTATTGAGGGCTTGTGCGTCGATGCTGGGGTTGTCCTCCTCATCATCAGTGAAGAGTGGCTGGGACTGCTCTGCAGGGGGTATTGATGGTGGCCCTGCAATGTGAAGGGGAGATGGTGTATTGCAATGTGTCCAGTTGTATGTAGCCACATGGTACATGTTGACATTCAGACAGCATGGAATTGTACATTGTGACAGTCTATAGATCTGGGCGATGACCCAGAGTCATTGAGGGTGTGCACTGTGCTCTGCTTGATTGTGCATGTGTGCCATCGTGGCCATCTCCACCCATCCCCCCAGTACCTGGTGGTCACTCACCCTGTTGCGGCCACAGTATCCACACTGATGACTGTCGACACCAGCTCCTCCATGTCATCCAGCATGAGCTGTGGCGCTGGGCCCCCACCTCCAGTCTGCATTGCTGCCTTCTGGTTGGCTGCGAGTTTCTCCTTGGTCTTTCGCTTGATGTCATTCCATCGCCTCTTGACCTCGTCCATTGTCCTCTTGGGCTCTCCGACGGCATTCACCTTGTCCACGATGTCCCGCCATTAACCATTTTTGGTGCCCAATGACACGTTGGAGGTGACGAACAGTTGTTGATGGTGTTCCATCACCTCCGTGACTATGATCCTGTTTGCCTGCGGACTGAACTTCATCTTCCTCTTCTTTTCCTTGCCCTTCCCTGTCCCCGAGGTCCCGGGCTGGTCATCCAGGGTGCTTGTGGGGTTGCACTCGTCCTCTGCGCCTGCTCCGACTGCCTCCATGGTCCTTGGCTGTTTGTCAGTTTGTGTTTGGGTGATTTTTCTACTTTTATGGTGATTTTTCCCACCTGCCAGGTGTGTGTTGCAGGTCTGGCTCTGCTTATCGCTGATTTCCTCACCGTGTTTTTTGTGTTGTGGTTTGTGTTTTTATCTCCATCGAGGTGGTTGTATCGCGGACATTGTCCACGGTTTCGGCAGACTATCGCATGGTACCGCCTTGTTGTGAATTCCACGTTGACACAGGGTTATTTTCCAGCGATAGGCTGCGATGTGTAAAGTTGCGTTAACATTTTTTGGTGATGTTTAGCACACGTTCTTGTGAATATACCCCTTTGTCCACAAAAGTCATGGAAAGGATGACAAGTTGAAATACAATTTGATAAATTTGATGGCGGGCTAACGTGGCACAAACGAATATTGGTATCATCATCATGGTGAACTTAAATGTATGTTACCAAATTAAGGTGTACCAACTTGGTTTGTGACCCTCAGTTGTGCAGAGTATGCACGGGACCACTTACATGACTTTTTGAGAGAAGTGAACTATAATACTAAGGACTCCAATTTGAAAATACCAGGAGAAGTTTGCTCTTTGGATCCTGAAAATGTTTGTAGGTGTTTTAACCACTGATTTCAAGCCATACTTGCCTTCATCTGCGACAACAAAAAATCCTCCTCTTACAGAAGTTACTGATTTCTTTTGGCGTAAAGTATACCAAGCAAGAGGTGCTCCTCATATTCATATCTTGTTGTGAATCAAAGATGCAACAAATTTTGGAGCAGACACAGATGAGTCTGTACTTTCTTTCATAGAGGAGTATGTTACATGATCTATACCAAAAAACAGTGACAAAAAAGACCTAAAACAGCAAGTTCAGTATTTTTAAACACTTAGGGCCTGATTACGATGCGGTTAGGAAAAGCATTACCACCTATGGCCCAATTACGATGCGGTTAGGAAGGCCTCCTAACAGCATTTGCTCCTTCCGGATCGGATCGGGAATGTGTCTTCCCAACCGAGGGCCAGATTACGATGTGGTTAGGAACATAGGCTCCCATAGAAGTCAATGGGAGTCCAACCAAATCGGATCTGGAAGCACCCAGATGCATCATACTCAGTCGGTCAGACTCTTCCGATCAGAGTTGGTCGGAAACCATCTCCAAACCGATTTGATCTGGAAGATTTTCTAACTGCATGGTAATCGGGCCCTTAGATGTGGAAAGTACTGTCAGTGGAAGTATAGAGCAAAGGGACCATTTTAGACTAAATGTCGGTTTGGATTTCTAAGGCCTGTTATTTCCAAAGGAAGAGTAAACAGTTTTTTGTCTGCCATCAGACATACGATTACTCGAAAATCACCCCAAAACACTTACAACCTGAAGAGAATAGAAGCTTCAAAATATATAAACGACTACAATTCTGTCATTCTGAAAATGTAGAGTGGCAATATAGATATTCAGATTGTAGCAGACAACTCCATAGCTATTGCTCGTTACGTTACTTCATGCATAACAAAATCTGAAAAGGAGATGAAAGAGCTGTAGGAAGAGATAGCAGCTGAAAAGTCTTTAACAAAGAAACTGTACAACTTCAGTTTGAAGATGCTTTCACATAGGGAAATTTCATCCTATGAATGTTGTAATCGGTTAAGTTCAGCTAGTTTATACTCTAAGTCGAAAGGAATTGTTTGGGTTAGTCTAGGCCTAGCACGTACATGAAATAGAGTGTTGAAGTATTTTCCAGAATTTGACCCAGAAAGTACAGATATTGTCAAAACAAACATGCTGGACACCTACTATTCAAAAAGAAGTCCACATCATGAAAATGTATGCCTGGATCACTGATAGAATATCGATGACAAAAATAGTAGGGAAAGTCTTGGATAGCGGAGGGGTAAAAATAACTATTCCCACTCCACTGAATGCAACAGTAGAATAACTGTTGGATAGGGAAGGGGTAAAAATGTTTATTCCCACTCCAGTGAGTGCAACAGTAGAGAAAGTGTTGGATAGCGGAGTGGATAAAAATTACTACTCCCACTCCAGTGAGTGCAACAGTAGGGAAAGTGTTGGATAGTGGAGGGGTAAAAATTATTACTCCCACTCCAGTGAGTGCAACATTAGGGAAAGTGTTGGATAGCGAAGAGACAAAAATTTATATTCACACTCAAACAGTTAAAACAAAATTAAAAAACATTAAACATTATAAAAAATCATAAAAATAAATAAACAATATTTAGAAATGAAAAATAAAATATATTAAATCTATAAAAAGAACAAAATATTATAATATTATTTATATATATAAAAAAAACCTGCAAATAATCTATAATATAAAATAATACATTTATAATAAAAAATTATTTTAAACTAGAAAATATTTACAAACAAATAAATTAATCAATACATAAATGTATTTATTGTATTTTCTACCCTATAACACCACACCAATAACAAAACACTTCAACATTTTTAATTAAATTGTTTCCCAAAATTAACATAATTAATAATCAATTTACAAAATATTATTATTGAAAAACAAATAAACACATAGGGGTCCATTAGGATGGAGGGCGGATGTCCTCCGCCGGGCGGGCGGTAGCAACCGCCGGACCGGCAGCGGACATCCGTCCGCCATCGAAACCCTGAACACCGCCGGTCCGATTATTATTGCGGTCGTGACCACAGCGGTGTGATTTCCCGCCCGCCACTTTTCCGCCGGTTGCAGTCCGCCCGCTTGCCTGGCATGCGGAGCTGGAGCGCTACAATTGTGGCGGATCAGGGCCAAGCACCGCCAGCACGATTTTGATGCCGGCGGTAGCCAGCTTTCCGCAGCGGTGGAACCGCCATGGAAAGGCATGCAGAGAATGTCTTCGGGGGTCCATTGCGGACCCCCAATGTGTTGGGGGTGTGTGTGGGTGCACTGGGGGGTACCCATGGTACCCTCCCCTACATGTCCCTGTACCAGGTGGCAGGCACTGTGCAGTGCCTGCAACACAGTGCAGGGACATGCAGGACATACTTGCTTGGACATCGCGGCGGTGCTGCTGGCAGCACCACCCACTACAATGTTAACCGCCGCAATCCAACCGCCACGGTCGGATTTCCACTGCAGAGCATAATAATTGGACCAGCGGTTTTCCCGCGGTCCTGGCGGGTGGTGTTTTCCCGCTACCATGGCGGTCGGGGTGCTTTCCCGCCCGTTATCCTAATGGACCTCATAGTGTGCAGTTTTAGCTTTTTGTTTCTACATTCTTTATGATTGTTTTTTCCCCACTATTCAAAGATTATTCTTTCTACAGTACATAATTTACAGTGTATGAGTATAGAGACTAAGAACCGTAAAAAAGGGAAAATGAATTGTTTAAGTATATTATAACATACCTTTACAGTATTACAAATGTCTAGTGATGTCTTGTAATTATGTTCTTTCATTGTTCAAATTGAAGTTACATTTGTAGTTCTATCAATTCTAATAGTAATTAATATTTGTGTTTTTTTCTTTTTATATATTTCAATGGCACCATCTATTGGAGTAAAGTACTTTACTAATTAGTTCTTTCAGTGTTGTTTCATAAGATTACATTCTCAGGACAGACTCCCAGGCAGACACTAATACAGCCACTCACACACCAATACAGCCACTCACACACCCAACCAAACACTAAAACAGTAAGTTACACATCCGTCCAAACACCAATACAGCCTCTCAATCACCCATGCAGACACTGATACAGCCAATGACACCCCAGTCACATATCGATTCAGCCACTTACATTCTAATAAACACTGACACAGTATCTCAAGCAGCCATATACACACTGATACAGTCAGTTACACACCGAGACACACACTGACACATGCACTGACACACCCAGGTACATACCAGTGCATACACTGACACACATTGGCATACAGCAGTACAGACACTGACACAGCCGAGCACACACTGATGCATACACTGATACACTCAGGGACATACAGCAATGCAGACACTGACACACCCAGCCAAACACTAATGCATCCAATAACACACCCAGTCATAAACTGAGACATGCACTAACACACCAAGGCACACACTGACACATGCACTAACACATTCAGGCAAACACTAATGCATACGGTAACACACTCAGACACACAGTATCTCAGTCGCTCATTTATTTTTGATTTATTTATATAGTTTTATATAGCGCGAACGTGACCCTTGGGTATCAGAGCGCTTCACAATAACAAAAGGTAAATTGAGCATGAATACAATATGAGTAGCAGGACGATTTACAGGGCTATGAGGTAGCTTAGGTATGTAACTATACATTATTTAACAAGCAAAAGAAAGAAAAATACAATGACAGGATTAGGTTACCGTGTGTTGTCAGTAATCACATATATATTGTTATTTCACATCCACTCTCACAGCCACCCCCTCACATATACAATCATATACCTATCCACTCACTCATTCTGCCACTTACAGACCCACTCACTCACACAGCTACTCACAGCCCATTCACTCATCCTTACAGCCCCTTACAAACCCAGTTACTCAGCCATGCAGCCACGTACACACCCAGTCACTCACCTATACAGCCACTCACACTGATTCACATAGTTATTCAACTACTCACACAGCCACTCATTAACACATACAGATAGTCATATACCCACTCACTCACTCATACAGCCACTCACAAAGCAACTTGTTCACTCATACAGTCACTAATAGCTCCACTCACACATACAGCTACTCACACATCCATTCACTCACCCCACCCAAATACACACTCACTCACACACCCAACCATGCATTCATACAGTCACTGACATAACAAGACATATTCAGACTGTTACAAACATACATATAACATAGTGTTGCATATTTCAACTAGAGCAGGGATGGACTGCTCTCCCACACTCAAATGTGTTTCACCTTTCAAACAAAACTGTCCCATAATAGCAAATTATGGAACTATAGCTAGAAGAGCCGATGCAACTACAGGAGTTGTAGAGGTCCATGGAAATGTGTTGCCTGCTGAAGTTGTGGAGTTGTTCTTTTCACGCGCTCTCTCAGCATGAGCAAGGTGTTTACAGTGAATAGTTTTCAAATGCTTCAGCATACTTGAAGTACCGCAAGAGTACTTTTTGGAAGATACCCTGGACAGTACTTTTCCACAAAGCAGGCACTTCCTCTTCTGTGCGACGACCTTTTTCTCCCCCCATGGATGGTGAAGAACTTCCTGGCTATGCTTTCTTTTATGGGCGTTGTTTCTTCTTCCGATGAAGAGCTTCCAATGTCCTGCTCAGGGTTTTCAGGAGCAGATGCTAGGATTTTTTTTTTAAACACTCAAAAAATCATAAACATAACAAACCTATTGCCCAGATATAGGAGTATGAATTTTCACAGCCACAACTAAAGCATGTGGAAAATGCGGGGGCACTTCTTGTATAAGTGATTGAAAGATATTTCAATCGCTGAAATCCATTTGTTCCTGTGTCACATGGGATTCGTGATGATGTTGCAATGACGTCTCAACAGCGACACAAATCCCAAAATTGTATTTAAACAAGCTTTGAAACTTTTTTCCCTTAAATCATGTAACTTTCATTACTTTTTTAGTAAACTACTTATCTTAAACAATAATTTTAAAGTGTCTATAAATGTTAAAGTACTGACCAAAAACATGCCGTCTTTGCAACCCTCCCATGGTACAGTAGAATACCTGACAGGACGGTTCGAGACAGCTTCGCGACTCCCCAAAAAAAGTACAAAAAGAAATACTCAAAATAAAACAATTATTCTTTAATTTGTGCTTTCAAATATAAATAGGGCAGGTAATTTTTTATTCATCGGAGAGCTACTTCTACTGTGATTTTAATATTATTATTATCCTGTAAAGTTACAGGTTAGAGTTAGCAAAATTAAATTTTAAAAAACTTAAAATTCTATTAAATATCTGTAGAATACACCGATGTTACATATATCATATATAATTTAAAAAAACCTTACAAATTCACTGAAAAAACCCACAGGTTACAGGGACATTATAGTTAGGAAAAGTAAAATTAAAAAACCTTTGAAATTCACGATAAAAACAAAGTTTACAGGGACGTTACAGTTAGCAAATACAATTTACAAACCCTTAGAAATTCACTGAAAGACAATTCAGGATGTTAAAGCTACGCTCAGATTTCATATGTACAAAGCCATAGAAATTCAGCAGTTATAGTTATCTGAGCTAAGTATAACTTACGCCCCCACAATGCACTGCTTATGATGTCACATATTAGATCACTGATGACATGGTCAGGGACGTCACTGATGACATCATTGATGACATCTCAAATGACATCACTGATGACATCATCTACAGAACCACTTACACATCTACTCACACACACAGCTACTCATACACCCACTCACACCCATACAACTGTTTGTGCACCCACTCACTCATCTATGGAGCCACTCACACACCCACTCATTCACCCATACAGTCACTCACACAGCTACTCACTTATCCATACACCTGATCACACAGCCACTCACTCACACATACAGTCACTCACTCACTCATACAGCTACTCCCACAGCAACTCACTTATCCATACACCTAATCACACAGCCACTCACTCACCCATACAGTCAGTCACACAGACACTCACTTATATAGCTACTCACACACCCACTTATTTACCAAGACAGCCACTCACACACCCACTCACTTACCCATACAGCCTCTCCACAGTCAGTCACTCACCATACAACCACTCACACACCCACACAACCACTTACATACTCAATCACATATCCATACAACCACTCACACGTCCACTCACTCACCCATGCAGCCACTCATACATAAACTCATTCTGCAATACAGCCATTCACACACCCACTCAGTTAACCAAACACCCACTCAGCCACTCACTCACCCATGCAGCCACTTACACACCTAGTCACTCACCCATATAGCCACTCACACAGCAAATTAATCACCCATAAAGCCATTTACACACCCAGTTCTTTACCCATACAGCCACTCATATACCCACTGTAGGAATGTGCCTCTTTTGACATGGTTAGCCCCCACTTTTTGCCTGATCGCTGATGTAATTTTGAACTATAAGTGCACTAGGCCCCTGCCAGCCAGGTCCCCAGTGCCGGATCTCTTTCCCCAAAACTGTACCATGATTGGCACAACTTCAGTGGCCCCTGCAAGTCCCTAATAAATGGTACCCCTGGTACCCAGGGCATGAGTACTGGGGAGGGTCCTCTGGGCTGCATGACTGGTTGTGCCATCCCAGGGACCCCCTCACCAAGGATATGCACTCTGCCATTGCAGGCTGCGTATCTTGGTGCAGAGAAATATGAAGAGTCAACATGACACACAGCCCTGTGTGCCATGCTTCCCATACACTACATGGAATATAGATAAGTCACACTTACTGCAGGCCTTTAGCCATAAGGCTGTGTGCACTATATCCTATGTGTGGGCATATCGGCATGAGCAGATATGCCCCTACAATGTCCAGTCCATTCTGGATTCTGTAAGTGCACGGGGGAGCCATAAAGAGTACACGAGCGGAATACTTGTCAACACAAGTTTCCTAGCTCCATGATGGCTTCACTGATTTCTGAGATGTTTGGTGCCAGACATCTTGTCTTATTAAATCCTCACTTATGCCAGTGATAGAGGTATTGCCACCTTTGAAATCCAACCCAGAAACCTCCAGGTAGTGGGGGAGGCCAAGTCCACTTTCCTGCTCCATGTTTGGCAGGAGGAGAGGCAGGAACATTAGTTAGATGAGGAGGAGTGTCCCCACTTAGCTGACCCCACCCCCAGGGCGGGGCAGGTGATGTGAACCCCTCTCCTGAAATTCCACCATCTTGGAATGGTGTGCCTCTTCCCACAGGAAGTGGTCACTAGAGAGTGTAGACACCCTAAAGGTAAGTAGTTCATTGGCTACTACCTGTCTCTCCTTGTAACGCCCCTAAATTCAGTATTTAGGTGGGACCCTGAGACCTGAACATCAGATTCAATGTACAAGTGAAGACAAGGATGAAGAAGACCCACTGCTCGAGAACTGAAGCCCTGCTGCAGAAGAAAAGGCATCACTCAAATATTGCTGCTGCTGTGGTGTCCTGAAACCTGAAATGACACCAGGAACCATAGAGCACGTCCAGCCTTCAAAAATTTGCAGTGAAACTCCCTTGGAATTAAGGTATCACTCCCCTGCACACCGCAGGTACCGATCCCATGAAGTCCAGTTTGTCGATTTGCTTCTCCCTGATGTCCTCAATGCAGCACCAAAGCAAGAAGAGGTACAACAGCTCCAGAGGGTGAGATCTGCCTCCCCGCCAAATGTGGAGGCACCAGGACCTACCTGAGCCACGGAGTAACAATACCCAGGGTACCTGACTCCCAACGGTAAATACCAAAAAGAAGAGTCCACACCGGACTCCCGAAATAGCAGAAGCAAGAATCAGCCAAGGGACATTGAGACAACTGAGACCCAATTCCTGAGTGGCCCACCTATCCCGAGATCGCCTCTCCAAGTGGGCTGCTCCTGATCATGAGTCCCTAAAGATGTAAAACACCCGGCTGACCTGTTCGCTCTTCCCCTGGGCCCATCCACAGCACTGACCAACCTGCCCTGCTCCCATGGTCCCCAGGTTCGTGCAATCTTCTCCCTCTAAGGAGACCCACTGGACTTACCTGTAAGTCGCTCTGCGCAGTGCTTTTTCAAGTGGCCCCCTTCATGTTTGCACACCAGCTTCCAAGACCTCAGCTCCTCTGCTTCCAGATGATCTGGGATGCTCCTGAACTTCTCCTGCTTGAACTTTGGTACTGGTTCCGACATTGACCTAAAACAAAAAGGTGAACTTCAATAAAGCGTTGCCTGTATTTCTATGTATTTTTCTGCTTTTTGCACATTGTTTTCCCATGGTGCTTAATTGTGCATTGAAGGGATATATTTTCCGAACTCTGAAAAATCGTAACTCTGTACTTACCTTAGAAATGGGTTTATGGTCTTAAAACTTAAATAAAAATCAATGTTATTTTCACAAATTTGTCTCAGATTTATTCTTGAGTGTGTGTCTCATTTATTGCCTCTGTAATTACAACAAGTGCTTAAAACTACCCTCGGATACGCGTAGCTGCTCGCCCACTCTGCCACAAAAAAGGAGTTAGTATTATCTACCTTTGTCTCTATCTGCCTTCTGGGGATCTCTCGCACTCTCTAAATAGTGTACTTCATTTTAGTACACTGTACAGAGAGACTGTTTCCTACATTGGTGGCAGCGGTGGGATACACAACTTTGCATTTGCTTCACAACTTTGACAATAAGTGACCGCACTTTTAAATCCAAACATTGTCTCTAGATGGTCTAATTTTTGACTGATCTAATTTTTTAGAAATGTTTTAAATTAATTGCTAGGGCCTTGGTTAAGTCCCTGAAACCAAGGGGTTAGTAATGTAAAAGTATGTGCTTTAGTTAGGACAAAGTATTCAGTGATAGTTATTTCTTGTAACTTCCTAAATAGGTCCCAAGTTTAGAAAAGTTTAGTAAAGTAAAGCCTGATTCCGATAGCCAGGTTCAAAAGCTTGACCTGACTTCTAACATGAACCTGAGCCATGCTCACCTGAGAGGCCTCTGTAAGAGTTATGGGATCAAACCAGACAAAAGTCCCCAAAAGGAATTTCTTAGACAACTGAGTTTGAGAAAGACCACCCAGAACTGGTAGCCCGGTCTGAGGATGAAGATAATACCAATGAAACTGATGTTGAGGAAGGATATGAGTAAGTCCCCTCAAACACAGCTGAGACCCCCTAAGATGAGGACCCATGCATGAAAGTTTGACCAGGAGACTGAGATTAGAGGCTCAACTCCTGGAACTAGAAAAACAAAGAAAATAGACAAATCTCTGGTGGCAGCATGCAAGTAATTAGGGAGAATAGCAGTTCCTATGACTCAAATCTCCTCAAAGGTCCCTCACTATTCACAAGGTGATGACATCACTAAATGGTTTACTGCATTTAAGAGAGCCTATTTAGGAAGGAAAGTAGCTAGACCAAATTTGGCTCCTCTTTTGTGGGAACTATTCTCAGGGAAATTCATGGATAGACTCCTGCCATTACCAGAACAAATGCTGAGTCACATGACCTCATGAGGGTATCCTGATTGGGGGCTTTGAACTCACCACTGAAGAGCATAGAATAAGATTCAGGTAGACTTGAAAAACCCAAAGTCAGTCCTGGGTAGAATTCGTAACTTTTCAGTAAAAACACTGGATGGTTGGTTAACAGGTAACAATGTGAATGACTATGAAGGACTATACAATTTAATCATGAAAGAGCATCTTTTGACTAATTGTTACAATGAGAAGTTACATCAGCATCTGGGAGACCTAGGTCCACTTTCTCCTCTAAAGTTGGGGAAGAAGGCAGACCACTGGGTCAAAACAAGGGTGCCCAAAACTACCACTGGTGGGGAGACCAAATAAAGAGGCCAAAAAGCCCCCCCCCCACCCCACTCTGGGAACGATGGTGATCAAAAAGGGCAAAACAAAAAAACAAAAAAGAGTCTTCTTCAGGCCTCCAAAAACCTGCTCAGGAGGGTGAGCCCAGAAACTCATCACAGACCAAGGGAAACCACTGGGAAACCAAAAAGACTTGGGGCCATATTTTCAAGAACGGTGCAAACCTAATCGCTGCTTTAGCGGCAGGAAACTGCCGCTAAAGCAGCGATAAGGGGCTTGATAATATGCCCTACAGAATTCCAATAGAAGCCCAGGTTCTGGTGTCAAGGACATCAAACCTGGGCTTCTATTGGAATTCTCTAGGGCATATTATCAAGCCCCTTATCGCTGCTTTAGCAGCAGTTTCCTGCCGCTAAAGCGGCGATAATGTTTGCGCCGTTCTGGATAATATGGCCCTTGGTGTCATGATTGCAAGGCCCGGACTGGAGGGAGACCCTGGCTGTGAAGACAAACCAAATGTCTTTAGTCCACCTGCAGTAAAGGCAGTGGCCAATCTCCAGATAGGATCTCAGGTGCGCCCTGGCCATGTCAGAAAACTCAATGAGGCTATTCTTGTAGGGGACGTGGACTTAGCCATCTTAGCTACCTGGCCCACTAATATGCAAAAATACAGACAGCATTCTATTATTAATGGGGTTTGGGTGGAAGTCCTGAGAGACACTGGTGACAGCATCACCATTGTGACTGAGCAGCTGGAGTCTTCAGATCAGTATCTGCCTGGAAGGACCTATCCAGTCACCAATGCTGATAATGTGACAAAAATGAATCTCGTGGTGATGGCGTCCTTTGACTGGGGAAGGGTTGCTGGAAAAAAAGCAGTAGCAGTCTCTTCATCAATACCAGTTGATTGTTGGCTCTGCAATGATTTGAAGTCCTCAGCTTCGACTGAAGTAGTAATGAGAATTCATGAAGAAATGCTAGTAATCCCACATTGGGTGTGTGTAAAAACCAGAGCAGAGCCCAGTGTAAAAAAAAAAGGTCCTGGAGTTTGGAAGAATGGCCCAGCCCTCCAAAGGAAAAGGTAAACCGACTACTGGGGAACAAGCTGCAAATCAGACACCAGACTCTTCTCCTCAGCGGGAAGAACAGTCGGCCCCAGAGGGAACTGAGCTTCCGGAGCTGAAACCTTACCAGGCTGAGCTTTTGGGCCCACAGGGACCCTCTAGGAAATAGCTGTGCAAGGGCAGAGAACCTCCCCACTCCTGCTGCTGCTGCACAAGAAGGTGGTGATGTTAGTGGTTCCCACAGGACCTATTAGGAGGAGGAAATCCTTTACACTGAAGCCAGTCACCCCAAACCTGGTAAAACTAGGAGAGTGGTAGTTCATCAGGCGTTTAGAGAATTCCTCCTCAGTTTGACCCATGACATCCCCCTAGCTGGACACCTTGGCGAGACCAAAACTTGAAGCAGCCTTGTCAACCACTTCTTCTGCCCAGGGATGCAACCCCTGACCCACCTCCTGACCCACCTTTCCAGCCAGTGACAAGACAGGTAGGAACCCAAAGGCTCCCTTAATTACACTTCCAGTGGTTGGGGTTCCCTTTGAAAGGGTAGGGATTTACATTGTTGGTCCCCTTGACACTCCTACAGCTTCAGGGAACAGATATATTCTGGTGGTAGTGGATCATGCCACCAGGTATCCTGAAGCTATTACCATTAGAACAACCACTGCCCCTGGAATGGCTTGGTCCCTCATTGGTATCTTAATCAGAATGGGCTTCCCTAAGGAGGTGCTAGCAGATAGAGGTACAAACGTCATGTCTGGTTACCTGAAACACGTGTGAAGTGACCTACACGGTCACTACTCCCTACTATCCACAATGTAATGGCCTTTTTGAAAGATTCAATAAGACCATAAAAGGTATGATTGGTGGACTCCCTGAAAAACTCAGAAGGAGATGGGATGTCTTACTGCCAAGCCTGCTTTTTGCCTACAGGAAAGTGACACAAAGTGGAGTGGGGTTCTCCCCATTTGATTTTTTGTTTAGTCATCCTGTTAGGGGACCACTGTGCCTTGCAAAGAAGGAATGGCAGAGACCTCTCGTTGAACCTAAACAGGACATAGTGGACTATGTATTTGGCCTCCGCTCCTGGATGGCTGAATACATGGAGAAAGCAAACCAAAACCTTGAGGTCAGCCAAAAGCTCCAGATGCAATGACATGACCAAAAGGCTGCTATCAATCAATCAAATGAACTTTATTCAGTTTCACTTCGGAGAACCATAAAAGTTACAAAAATTACATGTACCTAAAAACAGTAATACGTTAAAACATGATTTAAAAAGTAAAACCCCATACACAATTTATAAATAGAACCCAATTAGCAACCTCCCAAATTAATCAGTGACCATAAAGTGCAATGTGCCAGGAGAACATATCTTCCTATCATACTTTATGGGGCCAGCTAAGCCTTCAAAACTAATAAATCCTACATAGATCATCTATTGTCTAAACATCCATACAGGCCCTGGATTTCACAGTAGATTTTAAAAACCCCACTATAAAAATAATACAATCCTCTTTCAACAGTTGAAGATACATAAGGGCAGGACGGGCCTGAATAAAATTCATTCTTTATAAAATGGGAACCAAGAAATGCCTTCGAGGGGTTTCATAAAACTTACATAAAAACATAAAATGCAGCAGATCCTGTGGAGACTGTCCGTCGCAGTCACAGGGAGCTAGCACTTGACCTCTACTGCATCCCTTCGGCCTAGCTAACAGGAGGTGAAAAAGGTTAATCCGAAACCTAGTTAATAAAAACCTCTCATGTTTTGATAAAAACCCCATAAGGTAAGGTTCCGTTGTCGGGGTTGTTTTAAGCATTAAAAACGTACGAACACTAGGTTTCAACATCTCCTGCTCCTCCCTGTCCAATTTTCTTAAGGTTAAGAAGGCTACCCTAATTAATTCCACATCCTTCTTAATAATGGATTCGGGCTTAAAAAATAAATCAACACGCCCTACCCCTTCAAGGCTACTTTCTAATATAGTTAAGCCAAGGAATTCGGGATGCATTATCAAGGGACATACACTCTCTTAAAATTAAATGGTTAAGAGTTAACTCCTTGTTCAGCCAACACTTCAACCAAAACACAAGAGGGCGCAGAGCCAGGACATCACTTAGATAGGGGACCCCAATTCCTCATGGGTCGCTATGTTAGATATTCCGTGCGGAACACACAACAAGCGCTTCAAAAAGTCATTCTCAGCCACCTGGAGGGAATCCGCAGCAATGTGTCCCCAAATTTCACTTCCATAGCTAGCTATGGCCATGCTTTTGGCTTGATAAACTTTCAACATGGCTCCAATTGGTTTCTTCCCTAATTTTGAGGCGAAATTGAAAATGGCCGCATTCACCCGGGCCAACTCCCCCCTTTTCCTCAAGATTAATGGACCCCATTTTAAATGATCATCAAAGAGAACCCCTAAATAGGAAAAAACATTGGTGCGGGGGATTTTAGCAGGGCCAACTCTAAATTGAAAACTTTTTTTAGGTCGTTGCCCCACTTGCATTATATAAGATTTAGAATTATTTATTGCCAGGTCCCGGTCCGTCATAAATTTAGAGAATGCCTTTAATAGAGATAGCAACCCTAGTGCAGTCCTAGATATAAGGACGGCATCGTCTGCATAAAGCAGGACGGGGATGCCACGCCGCCCTGCACACGGGTAGTCTATCACGGTGGCTCTTAGTGCAGTATCCAGATCATTGATATAAAGATTAAACAAGAATGGGGCCAAGATGCAACCTTGCCGCACTCCCCTCCTTGTCGCCAGGTCCCTAGTGACCCGAAGGTCCTGAGAAAACCTGACGTTAGCCTTAGTTGACTTATGCAAGTCCTCTTAAAAATTAACAATACTGATATCCACCCCCATTGCCCTCATGGACTGCCACAATTTAACCCTGTTGACACAGTCAAATGCAGAGGACAAGTCCATGAAGGCAAGGTAGACAGTGCCGGGGCGGGCAACCGTATATTTGCTCAATATCAAAGATAAATTGAGACCCTGAGCAACGGTTGAAAGTCCCGACCGAAACCCAAACTGGACATCCGACAGGATCTTATGCTCCTCCGCCCATGTGGATAATCTCTGCAAGAGAATACATCCTACAACCTTAACCACTGAGTCAAGGAGGGAGATTGGCCTGTAACAGTGAGGGCTATTCCTGTCACCCTTCTTAAAGACAGGGACTATGGTGGAAGAGGCCCAAGACTGAGGGCAACCGTTCTTTGCAGCTGTGTTAAACACAGCCGCCAGTACCGGGGCCCAGAACGAAGGGTCAGACTTAAACAGGTCCGGAGGAATACCATCTGGGCCCGGCGCTGTATTAGTGGATAGCCCTGCAATGCCTGCCACAACCTCACTCTGATCAAAAATCATTACCGGGACATTTATATCCCGACCTTCTTGACAAGTGTTCTCCATAGGGCTGTCAAACATAGATTTAAAATAGAGCACCCATTCCTCCTCAGTAATATGGGAATCTAAAGCCCCCCCCACTTCCTGACCAAAAAGGGGGCGATTCACGACACTCCAAAACCTAGAGCTGATCCTGAGAGTGCATGAGTCGATCAACTCCCTCCAAGCCTCCTCCTTCAGGGCACCCTTCCGACTAACCAAGGCTGATTTATATTCTTTACGGCATACACGTACCTCGATTTGATTTCTTGGATTGGCTGACAGAGCTTCCCCCAACTTTTTCGCCACCCGAGAGCAGTGAGATTCAAACCATCTGGGGCCGGAAGTAGCCGTTCTACCAGCCGGGCCACTTAGGATTTCACCAACTTTACGCACTATGGATTCATACGCGCCAATAATTTCCCTGGGAGAAGAACCTGCAGAAGTGCATAGTGCTAACTCAGGAGCACAAGCTACATTTACTTTACTATAAAACTTGTCTGGGGAGATCTGGGACCATTTAAGTCATCGTTTGCCATCAATTGGTCTAAGTATACCCCTGCTTGTTACCTCGCCAATTCGTGCTGATAATGGGCCCTGCATATAGACACATTGGGGCATATCAACAAGGGCTTTATCTCTGCTTTTCTGGCTTTAAAAGCCAAAAAAGCAGAGATAAAACTAGCGCCCTATCAGCAACAGGGTGCTAACACGCAAATTTGCATGTTAGCACCCTTTTACTCTACGCTTCCCCTTGCATCTCTAATGAGATGCAAAGGGGGCATTCCAGAGTAAAATAATAGGAGAAATGTCGCTAAGCGACATTTCTCCTATTATCAAGGATATCGCTAACCCTGTTAGAGATAAAAAAAAAAGCAGCGCTAACCGCGGTTAACGCTGCTTTTTTGCGTCTGGTATTTTTCTGACTTAGCCATGATATCCTATGTAAGGTGGATATCATGGCTAAGTATATCTATCCCTATCAGCAAACTATCGCCAAACCTTGTGGGATTATCGCTGTATTTCCAGCGATAATCTCACAATTGGCAGCTTGCGCTCTGAATTTTATCGCTTTGGACATAAACGTTGCTATTAGCACGCTATATCCGTGATAAAATTCCGAGTTGGCCGGCCATAATTATCCTCATGCTAAGAGCGCTGAGCGATAATTATCGCCAGCCCTTGCTGATATGCCCCAAAGTGGGTTATGGTCACCATATTCGCTCTCAACAATGTTAAAACCATGAAATAAGGTTTGTAGGGAAGAAGAAATTAAAATAAAATCTATGAACGACCCCCTACCATTCCCTTTAAAAGTTGGCACAGGAAAAATAGTGTGCGGGGCAGCTAAGGACATCAAGGCCATCATATCCAATTCATTTAACAAATTATTCAGCGATTCTCCCTGGGCATGATGTTCAAAATGAAACCCCTTCATAACGGAACAGCCCAACTCAGATATACAGGATAGCATTGAATTTCCACATGGATGGATGTTAAAATCACCAAAAAACATAAGATTATGTAGAACCAAAAGACTGTCTAATAAATGTGCCCAGGGTGGTGATGTTACAGGCACCATATGGATAGGCCACAGAGTTGTAAAAATTAATAAGTCCCCATCTAGTGTCTCCCTTTTTGGCTATCAGTGCCAGAATTCCTGGGTTTGTGGTCGGCACAACCTGAATCTGACAATTGACTGCCAAACATATAAATACAACTAAACCTCCCTTAGGTCTTCCATTCGCCGAAGGAGTAGCTGGGACAAAGAAAGCCTTATACCCTTCCAAAAATAGATCACAATCCACGACCATGTTTCTTGGAAACTAATTACAGGGAATTACTTCACAAATTGCACCCATAATGGGTCTTGGAGCTTATTTGCCAACCCTGCAATGTTCCAAGATGTAAAATTATTGGATATTTCCCCTATACCCCTCTCAGCTACCTCTATTGGGAACTGACTATGTGCAACAAGCTCATTATCAGAGAGCGTAGGGATCCTTAGTCAGTCACACTCCTCCAACCCTGTTAAAGCAGAAAATCTGTTATTTAATTCCAGCGAAGGGCAGGCGCCAAACTGACCATCTGTTGCAAATGATGGATAAACCATGGGAATAGGCTGTTGCCAGGGTACTAGTCCATTTGGCCACCCACCTCGAGGAGCTGCCGTAGGGACATTGTGAAACATTTCCCTAGAAGTAACAGGTTTATAAAAGAAACCCAATGGAAGGGCCCTAATGACAGATCCAGAATTGGAAGGAGCCTGACAAGTGTCCCTGGATAAGATCCTGCCCGCAGAATGGGGGTTATCAAAGTTTATAATGACACAGTCACCCGTGCCCGTTTTACGCGAACTTCCAATCCAACCCATCCTACGTGCCATAAGAATGTTTTTAGCCACACGGTCACCCAGAATGGTGTTATGTGCAAACCAATGAGATAATTTATTTTTCAGCTGCCCGAAGACCTCACTAGCAACTTGGGGGAGAGAAGGAACACTCACAAAACCACTATGTAAGGAGTAGATTCCGGTGGCAGGTCTATTACTGGAAGACTTGTTGGCTGTATCTCCCTTTTCTCCAGCCTCCCAACCCTTGGAGGCACAGAACCTGCTCTTGAGGGGGACTGACCAGTACAGGTTGGGATGTCAACACTACTAAGCGCAATGTTATTAAAACTACTCTTATCTGAAGCCTGTCTGTTTGCAGTAGAACTAACAGACAAGCCCACCCCTGTACCTGTCTCCACAATATTTGATGGATCCGCACTAGTCTTCAAGCTGGCTGCCAGTATAGCCGGGGGGTTGCTGCTAACCATCTCTTCCATCTTGGCTTCTAAAATACTTATTTTTTGCAGGATAGGTTCCAGTACGGTTGACATCATAGTTTCGAGCCTGCCCCAGAAGTTCCCCTCCTGTGTGCTATCGGCGAGCTGCCCTGACGTCATGTGAAACGTGGGGTCAGGGGAACCCTCGTTAGGTACACTTGCAGTAATAACGGGTAGTACTTTCTTCCCAATTATTCTCTGGGCAGATTTACTTTGTTTCAATGTTCCTCGACTCTTCCTTTTTCTAGGGAGGGGTTCATTAATGCGATCCGGTCTAAGTTTGACTTTCTGCCCTCTGGTCGTAACTTTAGGTCTAACAGGGCTGGTTTCTGGGTCAGTAGATGCAAAGGAGACAATATCTGTCACTGGATCCAAAGCAACATGTGGAGACTGACTAGTCCGGGATGGGGATACAAACGATTCAGGGATTGCAGGAGTTAAGGAAAATCTACTCTGCGAGGGTAGGAGCCCAAAGGATAGCCTTCACTCAGTAAGCTTTATCTCGTTAATGAGGGCTGATTCTGCCCTCAATTGGAAAGCATCTAAGGTCCCTACCACACCCCTACCTGTGCTAGGCTTATGCTTACTCATGTTAAACGTATATATACACACTATTTATATTATATTAACCAAGCAATACAATACTGTTCCCAGAAAGAAAAACCCCGTAACCAAGTTCTTAAAAAGGTAGCCAGACCGGCCTCTTGCGGGCACACACAGACGATGGTCGTGCCTCACTCCACGGCAGCTGATGGAGATTGGGGTGATGCAGTGCTGTGCACCCTGGGACACTGAGTCCCACCAGGGTCTCGTAAGGGCTGTAGTCCGTAGTCCGTGCCCCTGTAAGTCCCACTGGCAGAGAGTCAAAGAAGTAGCCCTGAGCACAAACAGCCTCGGTTCCCGCTTTCAATTGGCTCCTAATGCCAGTTAAAATCCTCGGACCTGGGGGTTAGGGGAGTGGCCCTGCCCTGCCTCTTCCTGGCAATGACAGGCGCGCGCTGTGGGAGGTGGGCTTGACTTTTATGGCACCTCCGGGCGCGAGTGCAGCGTCAGGGAGGCACGGGGCTGCTGGGGGATGTAGTTTCAGCCGTTCCCCTCACGGCGTGGTGATGATAAACGTGGCCGTTACCCTCACGGCAAAAGGTACCAGGTTAGAGCCGTTCCCCTCACGGCAGTGGGCAGAGCAAAGCCTGGTGGCAAAACAACTTTTCAAACGTGTCAATCTTCTCGCCCCAGAGGCTCCCCCACTATCTGCTAACTGGGCTCAAGGGGGAAAGGGGGCTACCTCTGTCACCCTCTCATTCAGGCCGGGTGTGAATGGGTATCACAAGGGGTTCGGCAAAGCTATACGCTGTGGCATATTAATGCTGGTAACTCACCCTGCCCCACAGTCTTCACTGAGCCCAGGTATCGCTGCTGTCTGGGTTCTCCGCCGCTAATCCAATGCGGGTGTCAGCGTTCTCCCCCTCGCGATTTGCTCTGAGTCTTTCTTGCCTCCAGCGTCCCCAAGTCCGAATGCCGGGCTCCTATCGTTGCCAGCAAATCCCGGTGAATTAATTCGACCAAGCAGGTGGGTCCGGGAGCAAGCTTTGTCACGTCAAGCGCCCGCTCACGTTTGTATCGGGCTCTGCGAGCACTGTCGTCTCACAGCTCTAACCTTCCTCTCTCCTCCCAATGTCAATGTGAGTCGTCCCAGAATCGGCCCGTTTCCCTGAGCTCCAACGTCGCTTGCACCTCACCTCGCTATGAATGAACCTGACTGCTATGATGGAGTTCCAACCAGGGCAGAAGGTATGGGCTTTGGAGCCTGTGGCCCCTTGTGTCCTCCAAGATAAGTGGAGTGGACCCTACCCCATCCTAGAAAGAAAAGAGGAGGTCACCTACCTGGTGGACATTAGCTCTTGCAGAATTCCCATGAGAGTCATCCATGTGAACCGCCTTAAACCCTATCATGACAGGGCAGATGTGTCCATGCTTATGGTTACGGATGAGGATCAGGAAGCAGAGACTGAACCTCTCCCTGACCTCCTGTCCAACAACCCAAAAGATGGGTCAGTGGAAGGAGTGGTCTTGCCAAACACCCTCACTACCCAACAGCAGACTGACTGCAGGCATGTCCTGAACCAGTTTGCTGAGCTCTTCTCCTTGACCCTAGGTCAGTCTAGCTGGTGAACCATTAATGTGGACACTGGTGAAAGCATGCATGTTAAAAACAAAATCTACAACAGTCTGATCATGGGAAACAGCATCAAAGCTGAAGTAAGAACGATTCTGGAATTGGGATTCCTAAAGCTATCCAAGAGAGAGCCCCTGTGCCAGCCCCGTGGTGTTAGTCCCCAAGCCTCATACCCAGGTAAAAAAAGAGATAAGGTTCTCTGTGGACTATAGGGGCCTCAATGTAGTGACCCAGACGTGGGTCCCTTGCTCACTTTGCCACTGGATTCAAGCTAGCCTGGCCAATGAAGGGTGTTACCCAGAAACTGGTCCCAGGATGCTTGTTTCCGGTTCAGGGAAGACCTGGCTTGGCAGTTCGGGCTGGACTGTTCACATTAGGCACAGGGTCAAGACTGATTTGCATATAGCTGGGTCTGAACTGAGGTGGCGAAGTGAGCTAAAGAATGATGATGGATTGAACCCAGATCTGTAACTGGGGGTGAGTGTCTGAAAGGTTTCAGCACTCCGTCCATCATCTCCTTGTGTTTGCTTTGTTCGCCCTAAGTTGGCAGGGTATGCCCAGACGTGGGTCCCTTGCTCACTTTGCCACTGTTCAAGCTAGCCTGGCTGATGAAGGGTGTTACCCAGAAACCGGTCCCAGGATGCTTATTTCCGGTTCAGGGAAGACCTGGCTTGGTAGTTCAGGATGGACTGTTCCCATGAGGCAGAGGGTCAAGACTGATTTGCATATAGCTGGGTCTGAACTGAGGTGGTGAAGTGAGCTAAAGAATGATGATGGATTCGACCCAGATCTGTGACTGGGGGTCAGTGTCTGAAAAGCTTCAGCACTCCGTCCATCATCTCCTTGTGTTTGCTTTGTTCGCCCTAAGTTGGCAGGGTATGCCCAGACGTGGGTCCCTTGCTCACTTTGCCACTGGATTCAAGCTAGCCTAACTGATGAAGGGTGTTACCCAGAAACCGGTCCTAGGATGCTTGTTTCCGGTTCAGGGAAGACCTGGCTTGGCAGCTTGGGCTGGACTGTTCCCATGAGGCACAGGGTCAAGACTGATTTCCATATAGCTGGTCTGAACTGAGGTGGCGAAGTGAGCGAAAGAAAGATGATGGATTCAACCCAGATCTGTGACTGGGGGTGAGTGTCTGAAAAGTTTCAGCAATCCGTTCATCATCTAATTGTGTTTGCTTTGTTCGCCCTAAGTTGGCCGGGTATGCCCAGACGTGGGTCCATTGCTCACTTTGCCACTGTTCAAGCTAGCCTGGCTGATGAAGGGTGTTACCCAGAAACCCGTCCCAGGATGCTTGTTTCCGGTTCAGGGAAGACCTGGCTTCACAGTTCGGGCTGGACTGTTCCCATGAGGCACAGGGTTAAGACCGATTTGCATATAGCTGGGTCTGAACTGAGATGGCAAAGTGAGCTAAAGAATGATGATGGATACGACCCAGATCTGTGACTGGGGGTGAGTGTCTGAAAAGTTTCAGCGCTCCGTCCATCATCTCCTCGTGTTTGCTTTGTTCGCCCTAAGTTGGCAGGGTATGCCCAGACGTGGGTCCCTTGCTCACTTTGCCACTGGATTCAAGCTAGCCTGACTGATGAAGGGTGTTACCCAGAAACCGGTCCTAGGATGCTTGTTTCCGGTTCAGGGAAGACATGGCTTGGCAGTTTGGACTGGGCTGTTCCCATGAGGCACAGGGTCAAGACTGATTTGCATATAGCTGGTCTGAACTTAGGTGGCGAAGTGAGCTAAAGAAAGATGATGGATTCAACCCAGATATGTGGCTGGGGGTGAGTGTCTGAAAAGTTTCAGCAATCCGTTCATCATCTCCTTGTGTTTGCTTTGTAAAGGAAGAATGGCAGAGACCTCTCGTTGAACTTAAACAGGACAAAGTGGACTATGTATTATGCCTCCGCTCCGAATACATGGAGAAAGCAAACTAAAACCTTGAGGCCAGCCATGAGCTCTGGAAGCAATGGTATGACCAAAAGGCTCCTATGGTGGAGTTCCAACCAGGGCAGAATGTATGGACTTTGGAGCCTGTTGCCCCTTGTGTCCTCCAAGATAAGTGGAGTGACCCTACTCCATCCTAGAAAGAAAAGGGAAGGTCACCTACCAGGTGGACCTTGGCTCTTGCAGGATTCCCATGAGGGTCATCCATGTGAACAGCCTTAAACCCTAATATGATAGGGCAGATATGACCATGCTCATGGTTTCAGATGAGGATCAGGAAGAAGAGAGTGATCCTCTCCCTGACCTCCTGTCCAACAACCCAAAAGATGGGTCAGTGGAAGGAGTGGTCTTGTCAAACACCCTCACTACCCAACAGCATACTGATTGCAGGCAGGTCCTAAATCAGGTTGCTGAGCTCATCTCTTTGACCCTTGGTCAGACTAGCTGGTGCACCCATGATGTGGACACTGGTGAAAGCTTGCATGTTAAAAACAAAATCTACAACAGTCTGATCATGTGAAAGAGCATCAAAGCTGAAGTAAGAAAGATTCTGGAATTGGGATTCATAAAGCTATCTGGGAGCCGCTGGGCCAGCCCAGTGGTGTTAGTCCCCCAGCCTCATACCCAGGGTGGTAGAAAATAGATGAGATTCTGTCTGGACTATAGGGGACTCAATGTAGTGACCAAAACTGATGCACTTCCAATTCCAAGGGCATATGAATTAATTGACAGGTTGGGAGCACCCCAATATCTGAGTACCTTTGATCTCACATGTGGGTACTGGCAGATAGGTCTGACTCCAGGAGCAAAAGAAAGATCTGCATTTTCAACCCCAGAGGGGCATTATCAGTTTACTATGATACCATTTGGGCTGATAAATGCACCTGCCACTTTTCAAAGGTTGGTGAACAAAGTCCTTGCTGGTTTGGAATCCTACAGTGCAGCTTATCTAGATGATATTGCAACCTTTAGCTTCATCTGGCAGGATCACCTGATCCACCTTGGGAAGGATTTAGAGGCTCTGAGAAGTGCAGGCCTCACTATTGAGGCAAGCAAGTGCCAGATTGGACAGAGGAAGGTGTTATACCTGGGCTACCTTGTAGTTGGAGGCCAGTTTCAACCACTACAGCCCAAGATCCAGACCATTCTGGACTGGGTATCTCTCACTACCCAGACTCAAGTCAGGGCCTTCCTTGGCTTGACTGGGAACTATAGGAGGTTTGTGATGGATTACCTTAGACGATAAGCAAGGATCTCCTGTTTGTCTCTCTTTTTTTTTTTTGCAGAGTCTTATATAGCATCTCATCTATCTATCTATCTATCTATCTATCTATCTATCTATCTATCTATCTATCTATCTATCTATCTATCTATCTATCTATCTATCTATTATCTTATCTAGACTTATATAGTCTTAATTCTTTTCCCGTCATTTGTATTCTGCCCTCAATAAGAATGTATGAATTAACTTTTGTTTTGAGACCTTTGTACATGCAGAGGTATGTCTGCTGGACCTAATGCCAATGCTAAACAAATAAATAAATAGGGGCATATTTCACGACCTCACATTAACACTATTGAAACAAAATATTGCCATGAATGGGAAATCTACCACTACACGAAGAATAGAGAAATGGAGACAATAGGTAGCACAATGGCCTGAAATAGATGGGACAGTCCTACACAGGGAAAGGCAAAGAGGGACCATAAAGGTGAACATACCCCAAGCCTATGACCAACTAACACGATCATTCCCTAACAAGAAGCAAATGCAGCTGCATAAGGGCTATCAGCTGCATTGACTTCTATACCAACCCTCCCAACCCGGCTTCCTCCCGAGGCTCCTACCAAATGCAAATTCACACCATGGGGACCGGTGGAAAATCGATGGCTGAGTATATCAACAAAGGATGGAAAATTAGAAATGGAAGATTGTCACCGTCCCCAATAATACTTGCAGTTGGGCTAATATGTTAATATTACTTGTTATGAATGACATGATGAGGAAAAGTATTTTGCATTGCATGACCACGAGATAACACGAGCCATCATTACAGAAATAAAGGAAACAACGCAAAAGATGGAACAACGTGTTTACTCTACACAAAATAACAAAAACGGAATATGTGACTGTGCATATTAAAGAAAGCAATAAAAAATATGTCAAAACATATTGTAATTGCAAGAAAATTAAGCATTGCAAAGGGGTGTCCTTTGGTTTCTGTCAAAACCGTAAAAAAACTTTTGCCCTGAAAAAATTAAGCAAAACAAATATGATTGTTTTCTGTATACAATGCATTAATGGGAAAATAATGTATTCTGTATTAATTCAATACCTAGAGATGCAAAAGAGCCCCTCATGCATTTCAGTGCAAGAACTCCATAGGAGGTTGAAGGATCAACCAAACAGTGCATATCATTGGGCGAGAGAGCAATCCTTTTCTGACTGGAGCCGGAGCCACTCAATCTGTGTCTATTTTAAAGCATTGTCAAAAATACGGAAACAGGCAAGCTGCTCGCTCATGCCAGACCAAACAAATCTAGATCTGAGGGCACAAATAAATGTGTTTTTTCCTTGTTTAAGGTTCCTTTAGGTGCTATCTGGGTGTTGAACGCTGGGCAGCTTGATCTTTCAGCTGTTCCTCTAGTGTGTCTGCATTTCTGTATGATTCAATATTGTCAGGCATCACAAGGGCTTGAAATTGCTAAAAATGCTAAAAGATTCAAAGTTGTTCAAAACAGACGGTACCAAAGCAGATCTAAAAATACTCAGTTTACAGAGTAATCAGTACATCTGAACGAAACGCTTTAACATTTTTGTGATAAATGAAAGGAATGATTGTGAAAACCTACCCTGTCTGCTGACACACCCCTGCCTAAAGGCAACTTCCGTGGTTTCCAATACCTCGCCGTCTTTCTCACTGAGTACACTAGATGGTCACTGGGTGGCGCTGTCGCACTATTCTCACTCCTTTCAACCAGCATGTCGCTTGGAAACCTTTAAAAGTGATGCAGTTCATCCAGTGGCCACGCACAAGCAGCGCTAGCCCACGGTCTGCGCATAATCCCAAAGGAGAGAAAAATAAGCACAGAAGATGAATATTTTATTGGCTTTTTACGTTGCCTTCCTTATTCACCATTAAGAACGTGTTCGGTGAAACCGCCTTTTCATCAACATGGATTATTCCACCAGGACATCTTTCACTCCCTCAGCCTTCCCTGCTCACCTGCCAAGCTCATCTGTCCACTCACAGCCCTCCCCGACCTGCTTCGCTGGCCTCGGCTCGACACAGCATTTTTTTTTCTTCACTTTTTTCTTTAAAGCCCTTTTTTCCTGGCATCCATTCTGGCATCCATTCTTCCCTTCTCCTTCTACCCTTCTCTTTCTCTCCCCTGCATCTCTTATTAACGTCTTCATGTCTGTCTTTTCTTCCTCTCTCTACTCATCTCTGTCCTTCTTTCCCTCCCTTCCTGCAGATTTTCTTTCTTCCACCCTCCACCTCTTCCTTGCCTTTAACTTCACTCCCTCTTTCTATGCTGAAGTATGAAGTATTTTTATTAACCGTTCGATTATTTAAAATCTTTACCAGTAAAACCAGCTAAAATCAATGCCCACCCCCATGCCTCCCCCTTCCTCAGCCATCCTTCTGCTGGGACCCCTATTTCCAATAGCCAATCTTGTTACGAGATCCTTTTTGCCTTTAAACCAGGGGTTGGTTTCATGTTACACCAATATTCCAATAAAACCCATTGAAAATAACTATCTGTCTCTTCTTTGCCCATTGATGTTATTGCTGGTCCCTTATTGTCTGATAAACAGTCTCTTGAGTTTCAAGAGCTAAGGATAGTGCATTTATGAACTCGCTTTTAAGGCCTATCTAATTAAATGGATAAACTTTGCCACTCTTGCGAGAATATGTTTTTGTTTCGGAAAGACACCAGTCTGACGCATCCTTACACGATCTGATGCCAGAGTCCCTTAATATGGGACGAAGCAGCCTTTGTCATTCACTCATCAGTTAAGGGCAGCAACATAAAAGGTGAAACCAGGATTCCCTGTGATAGTTACATAGCCGACAGGAGACTGCACCATCTTCTCGCACCCATACTGGTTTAAAATCCGAAATTCCAAGGGCCGTGAACCTCATAAAAAGAATTTTCCTGCGAGCTTGGGACCCTAGTGCTTCCCGTAGATGCTGTTGAACTTTACCCAAAGTATAGGATTCGTCCAGGGCCATCCTGATGGTATTATGGCGGAGGGGCCCGTTTGCAGTTTCCGGCGCGGTGGCGAACTGCACGCACGCACGCATCTGTGACACCCACCTGTTGCTGTGCCCCCGCCACTGCCACTGCCTTGCTGTTCTGGGTTGCTTTTCCCCCCGCTAGCGCATTGGAGACATCGGCGATTGGAGCGCGGGGGGAGCAGTAGCAGTGGACTGCATTACCCAGGCTCCTTTGCCACAGGAAGCGGACTCCGGCATCTCGCGCCCGAAGGCGCTACAAAACCTGCTCCACCCCCCGCGTCGCGGGACGCGCGCAGGCGGCGCCGGGAGAAGCCCGGGACAAGGGCGGGACCGTCTGTGGCCGTCCGAGGCCGACTGAGGCTGGGCCGGGCCATCCCTCTGATCAGGTCCTTCTGGGGCCCTACATGTGAGTAACGCTTTGAGTGATTTTGGAGTAAAAGAGGACAGACATTAATTCACTCTCCTGTGCCTACACCAGCGGACTTGCAATCGTTGCTGGGACAATTTGTCTGAAATTTGTAAATAGAGGTGTAGAGGCCCTGTACGCCATCATCTTGTTTTAGCTTGTGTGGTATAGTGACAGTGTGATAGCGGGGGGGTGAACTAAACAGACCAAGATAGTGGCATAAGCAGTGATTTGTAAAAGGGGGAAGTATGGCAGGTAAAACACTGACACGCTCGGTGAGAGCGAAGCGTAATATGGCTGAGGCCTCTCTGACACATAAAGAGGACACTAGCTCTGTATTTCCCGTTATCATGCAGCCCACTGCCATTGATCGCATGTTAAAAAGAGCGTTAGGGGTCGTGTCAAGTGAAATTGAGCGCACTGAGCGGCGCTTGTCTTTAACCCCTGACTTTGACCCCATCTTAACAATACAAGACCAAGAGCAGGAAGTCATGTTAATATCACCCCCCAACTCCTCAGGAATTAGTGAAAAGGACATATCATGTGCCCAATTGATTCCCATTAGTAACAAGGAGGAACGAGGCCCCACCAAACGTGTTACTATAAATAAAAAGAAGAAATGCGTTCAAAGAAAGCGCAAGAATATAAGTTGTGTAACTATGCACACCAACTCACCCAGAAGAAACTTTACTGGGGTTGACCGAGCTATACAGACCCCTTCTCAAGTAGATCCTCCAATTTGGATAAATAAGATTATGTCAGACCTACAGGCCCAGCTAGAAACACTGGTAATTAACCAGCTGAAGCCGGTGACAAGCAGGCTGGACAAAATCTTAAGTGAATTAAAGAATAGAGTGACAAAAGACAGTGTAATAGGTCCTTTAAGTAACCCCATTAGTACCCTAGAGTCTAACCCAGTAACTCAAATGCCGAATAATTTTCGGGATAGCAGGAATGCACAAATAATATCTGCACAAATTCATAATGCACCGGTTCCCCATGAACACGTACCTAGCAAAGACACTTGTAGTGTGAGTGAATTGCGCCCCAATAACAGAGTAGGCAAACAGAAGCCGGATATACAGCCTCAACCCCCTGTTGGCCCCCCAAGTGACGCAGCTGCCCACGAAGATAGGTCCACCCCAATAGACAAGTGGCTCCCCACTATAAATCTCCCCCCGGAAGCGTGCGCGTTGGTTGTTGTTTTTGCTGGGGTCCCAGAATTAAAAGAGGCACAGAAAGAATCCCATCAGGAGTTAAAAAACAAACTCACTTTTTGGCTTAATCAAAATAGACCAATATCCAATAACCAGGATGGGGAAATCCTCCTGGTTAGACGAGTGAATTGGATAGGGAGCGGGCCAAAAAATATTGAGGGAAACTGTATTATTGCCAACTTCAGGGACAGGAGGGTGGTCGAGCACATTTTGAGTTATGGACCATCTGGACGCATGACAGCCATAAGGCCACTACCTTTGAGTTACTTTTATGCAAGTCAGCAGGTATTAAAAGAGGGACAATATAATGTAGGGAGAGGTGTGACGGGATGGAATTTTGGGGTAAATGGAGGTTTAAATTTGCCGCGTCAAACGACAGGCTCCTGGGAAGGAAGGCACCCACGCTGGGCAAATAGGTTTGCCCCATTAAGGTCACTAGAGGAGATTGACTGACTACCCAACTCCCATTCATGCCTAGAACAGGTTGACACAGAACAGAATACACCCGATCAGGCACACCCGATAGAAGGAATCTCTCCCCGACATGGCTTGATCAATCAAATTGGGCAGACATCACCAGGGGGAGGTGGGTGTAGGACTCTATCAAACACTGTAGGGGCCCCAGACCCTCTGGTGGGGGGTTGTGCACATATACCCTCAGGGACATGCACCACAGCCATGGAACTAAGATACCAGGACAGTGATATGCATAAACCACCCTATAGAAAGAAAGGGGGTTGGGTTAATTCCACTCAAGAAATGGTAGCGGTAGGGCCCGTTACTGCGGAGAAAGAGGGCCTGAAAATTATTTCATGGAACATAGCAGGGATTGCAGGGAAATTCCATAACAAGGAATGGCGACAGTATATGGCCCATTTCCAGATCATTTGCCTACAAGAAACCTGGGCTCTGGATAACATCCATCTTCATATGGCGGGTTATAAATGTTTTTTTACGCAGGCCCAAAATACCCCCTCAGGTAGGGCTAAGGGTGGTTTGATTACATATATTGATTTAAATATAGAAGGTAAATGGTCCAAGGTGGACTGGTTTGCATGGAACATTCAGGCCCTGAGATTTAGCAATAAAAGGTTGGGTCTTGTTTTGTTCAATGTGTATAATGCCACCCTTTCGGAAAGTGATTTTACCACTATGAGGGAACTGGATGTTAGACTGAAACTTGAACTTGCTCCCATCCATGGGGTTGTGGCACCCCGGATACTAGTCATGGGGGACCTGAACTGTCATTTATGCCCAGGGTTGTTCCCGATCAGTATTAATTGGTCAAAATGCCCCGTAGAAAAAGGCCCCCACCTTAGCCACTCCTTAAGGAGTATTGAATGGGGTAAGTTGATTCACTCCTACGACCTCGAGCACACAGTGGATATGATGCCCTTGGGTCCGGATGGAAGACTCCCCCCTACTTTTAAAGGGAGAGGGTGCTCGTCTTACATAGACTACATTTTAGTTTCAAGAGGTCTAAAAAATCAGATCATAAAAGTAGAAATAGAGTGGTGCCCGTTCAGCGACCATAACCCTTTGGTTATGGAGCTCCTGCATCTGGGTAAGCAAAAGACTAAGCCAGTGGATGGTATTACTGAAAGTGTAACGGCCCAGGGCAGAAGACTTAAGTGGGCAAAAATAGATGGGGCTAGATTTTACAAATCCCTGATGGATAGAGGCAAGTCTCTTATTGACGAGTCCCTAGATCCCTTGGTGACAGAGGCTTGCCTTATAAAAGTGTTTGGACAAATAACGAGTCTGGTCGATGAGTTATTGTCTGTCAAGGCCCCCAAGAAAACTTACTCTAACGCACCAAAATGGTTTGACAGGGGTTGTACACTCGCATTAAAAAACTTAAAAATGGCCCTTAGTTGCACACCAAGGGATCAAGCAGAAGTTAAAACATGCAGGTCCATATACAGGAAGGAGTTAAAAAGACGGAAAGTCACTCTGCAGGGGGAAGCATGGGCGGCCCTGAGGGAGGCTTCTGAAAATAGGGACATCACAGAATTTTGGAGACTAATAAACTCCCCTTGTTTTCAAGATAATAACGCCCCGGAGGTCGCATCAAACATTCTCCCAGAACAGTGGATTGCTCACTTCGAGGGTTTGTATAATCACGGGGAGGTGGATTCTCCAAAAGAGAGGGAGACGCATCTAGTGTGCAATCAGGTTGTATTTTCCCTGCAAGAGATTAGAATGGGCATTGAGGGACTCACCAAAAATAAAGCTCCGGGCCCAGATGGGATCCCCCCAGACCTGTTTCTGAGTCAAGTGGATCTTTGGGCGCCTATCATTACTCGAGTATTAAATGCAACTATAATAGTCGGTTTACCACGGTCTTGGTCAACGGCCATCATAGTACCTATTTTTAAAAAGGGCAATAAAGATGACCCCCAATGTTACCGCCCCATTTCTTTGATAGACGTTACTGCTAAAATCCTGGGAAGAGTGATTCTGAACCGATTGACCGAGTGGGCTGAGGATAAAAATATCATTTCAGACGCTCAGTATGGTTTTCGGACTGGCAGGTCTACCAGCGACCAATGCCTGAACCTATACATGCTGATAGCAAAATATACCAAAACCAGCAATGAAACTATGTATTTGGGGTTCATGGACTTGGCCGCTGCGTTTGACCACGTTAACAGGAATAAGTTATGGGTAATGATAACCCAACTCGGAATCGACCCTGGGATAATCCACATATTGAGGGAACTGCATAGAGAAACCTCTGCACGGGTACGTTATAACAAAGATGGGGGACTGACAGAATCTTTTAGCTGCACAAGTGGGGTGAGGCAGGGATATATTTTAGCTCCTTTTTTGTTCTCGTTGTATATTAACAGCTTGGAACAATCCCTTATTAATTTAAATGTAGATTGCCCAAGGGTAGGCTCACGCAACATCCCAGTGTTATTGTACGCAGATGATGCGGTGCTTCTGGCACGGACCCAGAAAAGCTTGCAGATTCTCATTGATGGGTTCGTCAAATTTATGGAGGCAATAGACTTGTCTGTCAATTTAAAAAAATCATATGTAATGACAGCAGGCAATAAGCCACGGACTGGTTTCACCTACAGAATTGGCTCCCATATTCTCGAAAGGGTGCAAACATTCTCTTATCTAGGGGTGCTCTTTGACGAGTCTTTAAAATTTACACCCCTCATACAAGAAAGATCTGGGAAATTGGTGGCATCCTTTGGTGCAATTTCTGGTTACGGGAGAAAAGTCGGCCGTTGGGCCCCAGAACAAACTATGAATTTGTACGGCTCAATGTGTTGCCCAAAAACTATGTATGGCTCAGAAGTATGGGGATTTACAAATTTGGGCGGCTTGCAAATTGAAGAAAATAAAATATTTCGTTCAATATTGAAAGTCCCCAACTGCACACCAGCCTTCATTGTCCATAAAGAACTTGGAAGACCCTACCTAGAGGACTTGATCAATCTTCGACCAATCCTAGCCTGGATCAGAATTTGGTCGAACCCTGATGCTGCATTGAGCAGGCTGATCATACAAGACTGTTTGGGCAGAGACAAACATTTGAAAATCCCATGGATCCATTATGTAAAGACTACTCTAGAAAGTTTGGGTCACCAAGAATTGTATTTAAATCCTTTACTGATCAATGCCCAGGATAAGTTTAAATTAAAGAGAATCTTTTTGGAATCAAGAGCATTGGCCAGGAGTAGTCAAGAAAGAAGTAAACCCACTGTGAGCATATATAGTAGGCTTGAAACCACCGTTGGGATGGAATCGTACCTTTGTGTTCTTTTTAATGCTCAAGAGAGGTTTTTAATGTCACGTTTTAGGCTCAATTTTTTACCATATTTATTAGCTGAACCAGCAGGTTTTAGTAAATCAATTGAGCAGAAGGGTGCCTGCGGCTGCGACAATAAGTCTCCGCAGGACACCCTTCATTTTGTACTCTTATGTCCCCTTTATACCATCCCTAGACGCAGATTTTAAAAAAAAGATATTTTGAAAAAGGCAAGATTTACTCGAGCCACGGAGGCATTGACCTTTTTACAAAGGGCTAGCGACCCGTTAACATTATGTGCGGTGATTAGCTTCTTGAAATTTGCACTTAGACTCAGAGTTTCTAGAGGCCGGTATTAATTATGTAGACTGTAGACCTGCTAAATTGTCGGACCCAGGAAGTAACCCACGAGGAGTGTATGGGAACAATGAACTATTTGTATGCACATAGAATCATTCAATGTTCTGTATATTGATTTAATATTGTCTTAACTGTATATATGTGTACTCTTTTATGATGATTTTTAACCATCGAATAAAGAACAATTGAATTGAATTGAGTGCAGCTTGATCCTTTTCGAACGAAATGTAGCGGACTTGCCGTTTCATAGTATTTGACCAGGCCTTTTGTGGGATATCAGGTAGAGACAAACTATCAGTTTCAATATTTAGGGTCCCCAGTGCTTTGCCCAACTTGATATGGCAGGGGGAGTCCTCCTCTCTAAAGATTATTGCCAGATGATGCTTCAGAATGTTATTCGAGGCTTTGAGGACCCTGATGTATTACTTAATTAGGTCCCCCTGAAGGGACAATTCAGGTCGGCAGAGCCGGAATTCCAATCGTAGCCTGGTATTCCTTGCATGCCTAGGTGCTTGTAACACAGACTTGTGGGCTTTGACCTGAGCGGCTGCTATTGATTTGTCTAAAGCACCCAGGAATGCCAGGTGGCCATAGTTAATAGCCAATATTAATTTTGCCTTTAGCACCCTTAGCATGGGATCTGCTGTCGGGCTGGACAGGCATTGGCTTAGGCGCCTCAATGTTAGGATTATGGAGTTGGTTTTGGTAATTAGATGTTTTTTATGTCTTGCTGGAAGATCCCTCTCGAAAAGCCAAACCCCAAGATAATTATAAGCTGCTGTTGTCCCAATTTGGTGTTCTCCCAGTTTCCAAGTAGCTTGTTTTTTGTGGGGATATCTACCAAATATCATTGTCTTCGTTTTGCTCTGGTTGACTGTCAAGCAATTTTCCTTGTTATACATTCCCAGCTCCTTTAAAGCTCTTTGAAGACCCACCCTGGTGTGATCCAACACTACTGTGTCATCAGCGTACTGGAGGATTGCCAGTCTCACCTTGCCTAGTCTCGGGGGAACTAGACTGGCCTCTTTCAGGGCGCTCCCCATGTCTGCTGTATAAAGATTAAATAATAGTGGGGCCGGGACGCAACCCTGCTATTGATGATAAGGCTGTGGGGCTTATCTTGACTTTAACCCAGGTCCCCTCATAAAGAGCTATGATTGTTTTCAAAAGCTTTGATGGAATTCCCCAGGCTGTCAGTTTTCCCCAAAGTCTGCCCCTATCAACTCTGTCAAATGCTGTGCTATAATCTATGAAACAGCAAAACAGCGGTGGGTGCCAGTCTTTGACAGCTTGCTTGGAGAGGTAGGCCAGTGCCATGATATTGTCCATTTAAAAAAAAAAAAAAATTTGCAGTTCAGAAATCCATATAAAGTCTTTTATTTCAAAATTGTCTTTGTTTCATAAACGTTTTTTTTTCTTCATATTGTCCATTGTTGAGCTGTTTGCCCTGAAGCCGGTCTGATGGAGTGGTAAGATTTCGTTGTTATTTGCCCAAGCCTCCAGCTCTCTCTGTAGTAATTTCACATAGGCTTTGGCTTCTACATGAAGCAGGGCCACTAGCCTATAGTTGGCAGGGTTGGAGTAATCACCTTTTTTATGGATGGGGAAAAGAACAGCTCATTTCCATGATTGTGGTATTATTGCTGTTGAGTAAGCATGGTTGTATAGAGGGGTAAGAGTTGAGGCAAAAAATGCTTGAGCTGATTTTAATACCAGGGCTGGAGTGCCAGTAGGTACTGGAGCCCCATCGTTTCGCATTATTATGATCACCCTTGTTGTCTCTGGTTCTGAGAAGCCGTTTCTCTCAATCGTCTTTAATCCTGCTTCCTGTTTGCTCTTGGAAAGGGGTTCCGTGTAATTACTTGTTTCCGAGAACTTCTTGGGAAGGGCATACTCGACAGCTGGTAGTCCTCTGGTGTATAGTCCCTTTACATACGCTTCCCACTCGTTACTTGTGATATTGTTCTCCTTGCTCCTAGACTGGGAGTTCAAGCAGTTTATGTATCTCCATAATTTGGCATTGTTCTTTTCCTGTATCAGGGCAAATACTGTGAGCCATTTCTGTTCCATTTCCTTTCTTTTAAACTCGCCTACTTTTTTCCTGTGGGCTGATCTCAATGTGGCTATGGGAACCTCTCCTGGCATTGTTCCTCTTTTCTTTTTGGCTCCAAGTGCCTTCATGAGAGCGCATTTGCTTTGACTCAGGCACTTCGGTGCTCGTGACTTCTTTGGGGAGGAGACCTTGTTGGAGAAAAACTTTTTGCAGTGATTTTTGCCCAGATTCTGCCAAATATCATCTGTCAGATCTTACCAATGACCTATCACCGTCGGATGGGCCTCCCACAACCTGCGAGCTTGCCACGTTAATGCCCACTCCTGAATTTTAATTCCGAGTTTAGTTGACCATTTTATTCTTTTAAGTGCTCTAAAGTGTGCGTCTTCTGTGGGTTCGCCTATTACTTTCTGGAGTTCTGCAGACTATACTCCCAGGTTGAATGTTGCACATAGAGGCCTATGATCACTTTCCCCTCTGTCGTCGACCGTGTAATCATTCAACTTAATAGCCAATTTCTCATTGGTTAGAATATAGTCCATGGTGGATATGTTCCTAAATGACGGTTTGGGACACCACGTAGGTGAGCATAGTTTCTTTATGTAGTGAGTTGAATTAAGTTTGAAAAATTTCAGAAGAGACAGCAGTGGGCTTGCCTTGTGCCCTTTATTTTGCTTGCCTGAGGCCCCTTCCAGTCCTCTCAAGTTGAAGTCACCGTCAATGATTACATTATAGTGCTCATATTTGGTTAATATTTCTTCCATTGTGTTGATGAGTGATTCCATGCTAGCTAGTGTCAGTGTGGGATTGATATAACAGTTTATTATTTGGCAGGCTAAACGGCTGGCGACTTGCCCTTATCCCGGCAATTGTCATAGCTTGCAGATCTGGAGCATTTACTCTTATTTCTGTGATTTTAAGTTTACGGGCATGACTTATAAAGATCGAGAGGCCCCCAGAGGGACGTCCAAAGATGGGTTTTTTGTGGCATTTACCCGATGTTCATCGAAGCCTGCTATGGGGGTTGATGTCATTGTCCATGTTTCTTGGCAGCATATAATATCCCCATTTTGCAAGGAAATCCAGCACTTCCTTATTCCCTGCATTTTTACTTAGCCATGCAATATTCCATGAGATGAGAGTTAATTCTTGATGGAAGTCAATGTTAGGTGGTTGATGTTGATCTTCTCGCCCCCCATTTTCCTTCCTGCACTGCCCAAAATTTGTCTTTGGCTAGGGATACTGTTGCCAGTGATCCAATTTTATAGCCTGCTTGGATTGACCCATTAACACTCTTCACAGATTATCTCTATGGGAGATGGAGATGTTTATTGGTGTACATGGGCGTTCTAAAGCGGTTTCCCCCCGTTTTCTGTAGTGGTTTGTGCCCTTTAAAATTTTGTGAGGTATGAGGATGGATGGATATTTTGGTTGAATGGGTTCTGTTACATCTGTGGCCCAGCTTTCTAGTTGTTGAGCTTCGCCAAGGACTAACCGTTGGAGAGATTGTTCACTAAATCCCAAGAAAGTTGAGTCTCCATGACTATCTCCATGTGTCCTTTTGAACTTTACTCACTCCGTATTTTCCGAAGTGATCTGGGACAAGGACGTAACATGTCCAAAAAGTCGAAGGATGTTAGTTCTATTTAGGATGTCATAAGGGCCTTCCAAATGATATCTGGGGGTGAGCACCGCCTCATATATTGTGGGAGTTTCCTTGGGGTGTTGTATTTGCGTGGTCCCCCCAGAGCTCTGGCTACTTGGTCCCAGGATTGGGGAGGACTTGTTGGGAATTCGCCACTGTTGTTCACCATCAATCCTATTTTTATTTCCCGCCAGCATTCTTTTTGCTTCTGCTCCGTCGAGGAAAGTATTGTATACTCCTTCAGGCCTTTGTAATCCTCCGGTCTCAGTGGATCATGAGGCCTTATTTGTGTGCAGGCGTCCTCCTTTCCCAGGCTGTCCCTGTATGTTACCGCCTGGCCCGTGTTTGATGTTAGCCCTGTTGGTTGTTGGGCCGCCTGAGCCCTACTTTGTTGCGTTGGACCATCTCTTTTTTCGGCATTGTCTTTCTCTTCCGGGATTCCCCGGTTCCTATTCTGCTGTTTAAAATTAAAGATTGGGTAAAGTGGCATTAAGTTGCTTTTCCCCTCAGGTCTGTGACTATTCAGCATTACCGGCAAGATTGATCTTCTTTTCAATTTCGATCTCTTCAGCTGTTTTTTCAGCTTTTTCTATGCCCTCCTTGATAAGAGGGCTTCTGAACTTGCTCCTACTACCCCCTCAGTGGTCATCTTCAGCTCTTCTGCTTCCTTTGTGTCTGGACTTACCGGAATTTCCTTAGTGTCGCTCCTGGTCGGAGATGCCAGGATCTTTGCGCTCCTGCTCTCATTCTCGTGGACATTTGATTCAGGGCTCGTAACTAGGCTGTGTTCTCCTTTGAGTGCCATTAAGTATTTGCCCCTTGCCATCGGTTCAAGGGTTTCAGGTGTCTTAAGTGAGTCTCCCTTGCTCTTGGCTAAAGCTATTCCCCCAATATTTCCGGCATCTCTGCCCACTTTTCTATTATATCGGCAAATGAGCTTGAGGGGGCTATCCTGGCCTGATTGTGAATAATTATTGCCTCCAATTTTGCCAGCTTATTGCCCTGGTTTGCTAGGCATTGGCCCATTGATTGTAAAAGATCAACTTGGACCTCCATTTTTGTTGATTGCCAAATCAGACCCTTGGCTCTTAACTTTTGTGCTTCACTGATGGTTTTCAAATGGGGGATATCTTCTTGATCTTCTTGGCCTATTAATAGCCTCCCCCCCACTCGTCTTTTGCCTCTTCCCCTTTCCCAATAAATTTTGGGGTGAGATCCAAAGTCTTTTCTATTGTTAGTTCTAATTTTTGTAGAAAGGAATCGGTGAGGTCTCCTGTCTCGGGTGAATCGGGTTAACGGCAGCCAGTAGATGAGGTAGTTTTGACTGATGGGGGGGAGGGGGGTTTGAGCTGAATCTTTGCCCTCCTTGTCCTCTCCTATGTCCATGTCCTGATGCCAATAAATCAGGGCTTCAATCTGTGAGAGGCTGTTTGCCACTCCAGTTAGCTTCCTGTCAAGGTCTGCGGATTCTGTGTGCTGCGGGTGCCCCCGGGGCTCAGTGTCATTGATCCTTTCAGAGCAGAGTTTACTAATCTACCCTTCATTTACCACTTTATGCTCGCTAAGAGGGGGCTGGACCAGACCTTTCTGTTCCCGTTCATCGTGTTTAAGGTCCCACTCATTGGAAAACAGCCAGATTCCTTGTCCTAAAATTGAGTTTCTGGTGGGGGTAAGGGATGGTTCGATGTGCTCCTGGCTGGGCTCCTGTGCTTCGGGGTTAGGCACTATGGTCTCATCGACCCTTTCAAAGGACTTGTCCAGGGATTTTGGGCTACCTGGTGCTTGGAAATAATGAGTGATGAGCCCCTATTGTGGAGGATGTTGAGGAGAGCTCACTATTTTCTGCTCCGACTCCTGCTTTTGGATCTGGGCCGTACTTCTTGTGACCCTTGTTGTGGGACGTTTGTGTGTGCTTTCATTTGACTCCATCCTCTTTTGACAATTCGGTTTCCCTTTGAACATTTTTCTTCCACTCTGAGTAGAGAGGATGTTGGGAATTTGTCACCCTTTATATTGCTCTCTTCCTTATGTGCTCCTTGCACCCACAAGCTTCACAAGACTCCCCCTACTGGCCCTTCTGGCCCTTCGGGTGAGACTAAGATCACCGAGTTTTGCTGAAATTGATGCAACTTGCTTGTGGGTTGTGTGTTTCACTTGTTTTGATTGCTTGGGCTGTCAAGGGCCACTCTCTTGGGGTAGCTGGGCTCCCTGAAACTTTCCGCTGCGATGGTGACTGAGGCTCAGAGCAGCACCAACAACACAGTAGATGTGCTTGAGGATTGCACCTTTTTAGCCAGCAACATGCAAGTCCCCTTCCTCCTGAGCTTTTCAATAAACGGCCATGATGGTCTTAAGCCCGCAGATATTAAGAGCCTTTTATGATGTTTTTAAAGTTTTTTGCAGTTTTACAGTTAGAACAATATGTTGTTAAAGTAGCCACAGCTTGCTGAGTTGGGCCACAGTGCTGTGCCAAGGAGCAGCACTGTTTGCCACAAGGGGAATCATACTGGAATGCCGTGGAATTAAATACATGAATTTAGTTAGCAGACTCTTACGGCAAGCCGACGGAGATTCTAAATAAGACGAGTATAACGAGATCAATAGTATCCACAATGGGTTTTTTACTTTAATAATTCTGTTGTTTCAAGTTTAAAGTTGCTAATGCAAGTGTTTTTAAACTTAAATTTTATTGACAAGTGATGTGGATTTTATTCAGAACAACAAGGTTTCAGTTTATGTAATATTTATTTATTTGTTCTAGGGGGGGGGGGTTGTAATGATTTTAAGTAATCAAACAATAAAAATGAACTTGAACTTGAACACAAGGGGAACTTGAGTTCCCCCCAGCGGCCACCCTCCATTGGCACACACGTTGGCACACGTTGGCACACGTTAGCACACATGGCCACTCTCCACACTCACCAGGTGTCAAAGGCAGGACGTCTCCCAGGTCTCCCAGGACGTCTCCCAGCACCGGGCACCGAGCTCCGCATATGGCTTCGAAATGGGACCCAGAGCGGCTAAAGTGGCAAGGTAGCAAAGCGGCTGGGCTCCCACACCTTTCCAGTCCGGACCAGCTCCTCGCGAGCGCTGCAGTGTTTGAGGGGCCGAAATGCCCCCTTTGCTCCGCTCGCTTACCGGCTGTGCGCTGCATGGTTCAGCTCAATGAAAATGCGGCCAAACAGAATTGAGCTGCGGTCGGTTTGCCCTTCGTCTGTCCCCCCTCCGATAGTGAGCCTGATACGACTTGGGGGGGGGGGGGTGTCTGCCGTAAATCGTGAATTATGGATCGTGAGCTTATCTGCAGCAGTCCCGGCGTCTCGGCTGTTCTCTGCTCTTCCAGCTCTCCCAGCTCACTCGTGGCATAAGCGGAACCAGCCCAATGTATTAAAGCCCTTGTACTCCTGGGCAGCCTCTTGAAGTACGGTTTCTATGCTGCTCTTCACATTGTCTTCCCTGCCCCTTCGTCTCTTAATTCCATTCAGGCTCCTTCCTAGGATCTTCACATTCCTTACCTCCTTGCTACCTACTTCCTAGCCTTTTTTTTTCTGTCTCATAACCAGGGCCACTGGAATTATGCTGCAGGAGAGGGCCAAATTATGCAGCACGTTGAGTCATTTATGCGGCAAGAAAATGGTAATTTGTGCTATAATGTAGCACACTTTGTAAGTATTACTTCAAATTTTCACAATTTTATAAATTAGTTACACTGTCTAGGCATTAGTTGCATCTCATCAGTACTAGTTTAATGCTCAAATATAGCCATAAGCATCAGAAAGGTGATCAATCCAGCTTTAAAGGTCCTTCCTTGGCGCAGCAAGACGTGTCGCTGCACTTTCAGTAACTTTGGAGCTCGAAAAAAATGCTTTTGTTAAAATTTGCAGATAATGGATTATAAGGCAATTGTGGTGAACCTATAATTATATGAAAACCGCCACGGACACACAATTACATAATTCCAGTGGTCCTGGTCATAACTTACATACAGTGCTTAACTTGTGCCGGTGGTTTCCAGTACTCTGCCCAGCACTTAAATTTCAACACTGGCATTTATGACAGTCTGCCAAATGGTGGCGCTGTTTGTCTAATTTAGAGATGTGCACAACAACAGTTGGTAAATTAATTAAGTATACATTAAAAATGACTAATACCTGCTCCCCAAGCCATTCCTATGGCGTTTGGGGCCTGGAATAGTCTGAATTGTCACACTTGTGAAAGTGTGATGGCTAGTAGATGTGTTGGTACTGTCATTGGCAGTGACAATGGTCGGTACAATCTGCATTGGCCTCCTGTCAAAGGACTTGGCAGTTTTTTGTGTGCAAATTAGCCACTGCTGCCATCCATTTTTATTTTCGTTCTTCCACTCTCCCTCAATTCCATTTTCACTTTCTTTTTCCACCATTTGACTATCCCTCTATCCTTTCGCCTTCTTTCCATTTCTCTCTTTGCATCTTTTTCAACACCTCCTTTGTCTTCCCTTTTTAGGTCTTTCATTAGCCATGATCTTTTGATTTTACTGAAATGATATGTATAATATATTTGCTTAGAGGGGCTTTCAGCCACCTCTCTTCATCTATTGGGCTGTTGTAGTGCTATTCACATTCTACTTTCGCCCACTGCAGCATACTGCATGGGGCAGTGGGTCAGACTACTTTAGGCACTGGTTTACATTATTTTGAGTGACTGCATTTTGCTATCTCACAATGAGCACATCTGTACACAAGGCAGTTCCCTTCAGTGCCAGAGCTTTTATTTTTACTTTATAATTAATTTAGTGTTTCCTTTGTGTTTAGAGACTAAGGTGGAACCTGGGCACTTTATAACTGATGTGAGCTCGGGCCCCATGCCATGTTTCATCAGTTACTGCCTCCAGCCAATGCTGTTGTCCTGCCAATCGTCGACGGCTGTACTACCTCCCCAGTGAGGGTAAAGGCCCCCCCATTATTATTTTTTTACATCAGGCTGCTTGGAAAGACCTTCCCGAATAGTCTGATTCCCCCCCCTGAAATGACGATCAGCACGTAAGAGATGCTGACATCATTACAGGAAAGTGAAAGTAATAAGAGCCCCCAAGCACTGATTCCTTTGGGAGGAGTATCATTGAATGGGGAGAATCTGCCCTTGCTACCTCTTCCCAGTGGATTCCTGCCTGGGCTTGGGAATCGCTACAGGAGAGCAATCCCCAAGCAGGGATATACCCGCTGGCCACCAGGGATGTGGGAGTGGCCCCTTAAGCAAGGGCTTGTACTTTCACAGCACATTTAATTGCCCCAGTATTTCTGCCCCCCTTGGGGGTCTGGTGAGAGTAATTACCCTTGATATGCCCCCAGGGGGAGGGGCAGAATGCCCACTAGAAACCAAAGAAAGATTTTATTTTTAAATGTAGGGATGGGTGGGACTGCTCAATATGTGCATGGCAGTGCCCCCACTCATAGAAAATGGGGCATCATTCTTTCTGCCCCCATGGGGGCAGATGGGGTAATTACTCCCATCTTCCCCCCGAGGGGGGGGAAAGACCCATAGACACCAGGGAAAGCATATTTTTCAAAAACATAGGGGTGTGGTCTGCCCACCCCAACTAAATGAGGCATCAGTCTTTCGGCCTTTCTGTCTCCATGGGACCGATGGGGGTAATTATTCCCATCTGCCCCTTGGGGCAGAATGCCCACTAAGCACTAGGGAAATATTTGTTTTATATAATGGTAGGGGCTGTCCAATATTAGCATGCCCCGCCCCCAACTAAATGGAGCATCATTCTTTCTGTCCACCCCCGGGGGTATCTAGTGGGTTTTGCTCCCCAGGCGGATAGAGAGAGAGAGACTGATGCCCCTTTTAATTGGGGTGGGGGCATGGCCATGCCCATTGGAGGCAGCCCTCACCCATATATTTTAAAATAAATTTGCTTTCCCTGTAATCTAGGGGGTTTTCTGCACCCTCACACAGGGAGCAGAAAGAGTAATGCCCCATTTTGTTTGGTAGGGGCAAGGCCATGCACTATTGGGCAGCCCCACCACTAAATGTGCTAGGGAGCACAAGCCCAGTATGGGTATGGCCATGCTTGTACCCCCAAAAAATAGGGCAACAGTTTATCCGCCCCTGAGGGGGCAGATGGGGTAATTACCTCAAACCTGCCCCCTATGGGGGGGTAAAAAGCCCACTAGCCACCAGGAAAAGATTTTCTTTTTTAAATATAGGGGTAGGTGTTGACCAATATGGGTATGGCCATGCCCCCATCCCAATTAAATGGGGCATTAGTCTTTCTGGCCCCCCAGGGTGGTGGTTGTGGTTCATTACTCCAGATTCCAGATCAACCTTCCAGGGAAACCTACCAACCGCAGACATTTGTGAAAACTAGACAACCTGGGGATTCCAGGGTGGTAAGCCTTGCATGGATCCTACGAGGTTTTCTTACCCACAATGCCCTGCAAACCTCAAACTTTGCCTTAAATCATCCATTTTCCTTACATTTTTGTGATGGAAACTTCCAGAATCTGCAGGATTCATAAAATTCCTAACACCCAGTTGTAATGTTGTAGCTGGGCCGGGCACTAGGACCGGCAACAGGGATCGGAAAGTGGGAGGGGAATGGAAAAGTAAAAGGGAGGAGTCAGGGGTTAGAATGAAGCAGGGAATGAAAGAGTGAGGACGCTGTGAAAATAAAGCTCCCACTGAATACATACATAGTGTTGTCTGTGTGCTGATTGTGACACTACAGCTGGCGACGAGTGTGGTCGTGAACCATCGCTGCTCTTACCTGGTGCAGTAGTATCCTGTGGAACTGTACCGTGCTGCGACCTTGGGCGTCCACTCCAGTTGCGTTGTGCCCCTGCTGTGTCAGCCGTCCTGCCGTACGCTCCATTGACTAGGAGCTGTGGATGTGTGCCGCGACCCGGGAGCCCACCCCAGTCGCGTGTGTAGCCTGCTATGTAGGTGGTTGCTGCGACCCGGGAGCCCACCCCGGTCGAGTAGGATCCGGGCTGCGTAGCGCCCGATGTGCTGGTCATCCCAAGAGTGCCGGTGGAGTTGCGTGACGAAGAGTCCTGGGCCCGTTGACTGATCTGCTGCGCCGGTAAATCTCAGCGCCTGCCTGCTTACGTGCTAAAGTACCGGCGCGTATGAATGCCCGCCTGCTCCCGTGTTGTGGAGCCTTTGTTTCTGGCTGCACTCTCGCGAGGAGCGAGATCTCACTGGCGGCCATTTTGGAATCAGCCACCTCAGCCAATCCCCTTCTAGGATTGCCCGGCGGCCATATTTAAGTCAGGCAAGTGCCGAGAAAGCATCTAACGACCCCTACAAACGCTGTAAACACATGTTGTGGACTGTTATTTATGGCTCTCAGTCAATGACACTGCCAAGGGCATCCTATACATATTCTGCAGTGGAATTTCTGGCCATTCTAAACTGGAGGAGGGAACCGTAAGTTTTCCTTGCTGCAGGCCTTTTTAAGTAATCAATGATAATAGTGGAAAGTATACCTTAAGTGACTGCTGCATTCCTGAGTCTACTTATTGCGAATTGTGCATCATACTACCTCAAGTGCTGCCATTGTCTACATTACTGCTATTGCGCTGTGAGAGTCCCAGTGTATAGACCCGTTCTGACAAACCCTCCACTCAATTACACTGCCCATGTTAAGGCATCATGTCTGGGTCCCCAACATCCAGACAGCGTCACACTTCCGCTGGCGCCAGTAATAGGCCGGAGTCCCGTACGTCTACATCAAAGACTAGAGGCCATGATCTTGGCATGCTTGGAGTCCTGTTTCTACATCCACCGGAACCCCTAGTCCTCATATCTGGGGGAGGCATGGGTCTTCGCTGGCAGGAATGGTTAGAGGACTTTGAAGATTTCATGAAAGGGTCCCATGTGACTGAGGAGGATCAGCAACTGATTGCACTACGCAATTTAATTGGGAAAGATGTTGGGCAGATCTTAAAGGAACTGCCGACTGATGCTGCGTCGTCCTACACTAATTTGCGTGACGCTGTAAATCAAAAATTTCTACACAAAAGAAACATCGACTATGAAAGATACACCTTCAATCTGGCATCCCAAGAGAAAGATGAATCCATGAGCACATTCATCACGCGCCTCAGACGTTTGGCCCGTTACTGTGAATTTGACACTTTCACGACAGAAGACGCCCTTCACCTGCAAATCATAGAAGGATGCCAGTCCCAGTCTTTACGTAGACGTCTATTGAAGAAAAGCTACTCCCTTGATGAAATTGAAGAAATGACGCGGGTACATGATCAAGCGGAAGAACATGCAAAGCGAATGGAAGCTGGAAGAGCCGAAAAACGAGAACAGGCATTTAGGCTCCAATCTCGCAATACTGACAGGTGTTCCCCTGCAAAACAACGGTCATCGAGACCCAAAGTGCAGTCTCATCATATAAGCCGTCGTCGTCGTAGCCACAGTCGGACTGACAAACGTCAAGAACGCCACCTCAAATGCTATCACTGTGGATATGATTTCCCTCACATGGAACCTTGCCCTGCATTAGGCCAAAGATGTAGGAAGTGTGGCTGGGATAATCATTTTGAAAACGTCTGCAGAGCACCTCGCAAAGACTCTCACAGAGATACTTACAGACAATCCAGACAATCCACCGTTCGCCATCATGCCAAGGCAGTGCAAGACCGCAGAGATTCTTCTACTGGCTCTTCAAGGTCCAGCCGTCAGTCTCATGGCACATACAACTCACATCGATCACTATCTCGTGAGTCGAGGTCGCTGTCCCCAGTATCTCAAGACAGTGATGAATATGTCTGCATGGTCGCGGATCCTAACCAACTGAAGAAATACCCACGACTACATCTTCAAATGGACACTCACATGGCCAAGTTCGTACTGGATAGTGGGGCATCTCTCAACTATATTTCCGTGGCAGAATACAATCAAATGGACCAACAACCACGCCTTCACAAAACTGCTGTGCGGGTCTACACAGGGATGTCAAAGGAACACCTTCCATGTTTAGGACAATTTCAGACTAATCTCACATACAAGGACAGGACTAATCCCGCCCGCATTGATGTTATTGACAGTCCTGAAGCAGATTGTCTCCTCAGTTTGCCCACGGCGGAATGACTGCGACTAGTAGAAATACTATATCGAGTTGATGATGAACCTGATATAGCTCACAAATTTCCAAAATTATTTAATGGACTTGGAAAAATGGCTCATTGTCAAGTTCGACTGCACATAAATGAACGGGTGACACCCATTGTACAACATCACAGGAAAATGTAATTTCACCTTCAACAGTCCGTGGAAGAAGAGCTGCAGGATCTTCTCAGGGCGGACATCATTGAGAGAACATCAGGACCCACTCCCTGGGTCTCTCCAGTGGTCATAGTACCGAAAAAGGGCTCACTGGGCAAAGTGCGTCTCTGCGTAGATATGAGAGCACCCAACACCGCCATTGAAAGAGAGAGACACCCGGGACCTCACATCAGCGACATGATTGTGTCACTCAATGGAGCGCAAATATTCTCCAAACTAGACCTCAACAAGGGTTATCACCAGCTGGAACTTCACGAAAAATCAAGATACATCACCACGTTCTCGACTCACCAAGGCCTGTTCAGATATAAAAGGCTCAGCTCTGGGGTCTCATCTGCCGCTGAAATCTTTCAAGAGGGCATCAGGAAAGTAATACATCATATCCCTAACGCTCTAAACTACAGTGATGATATTCTTGTATATGGAGCAACAATGCAAGAACACGACAAGGTGCTAGACCGAGTTTGTCATGCCCTACTGGATGCCAACCTCACATTAAATAAAGACAAGTGCGAATTTCACAAATCTACCTTAAAGCTCTTTGGGCACATTTTTTCAGGTGCAGGTATCAGACCGGATCAGGAAAAGATTGCAACCTTAAACGATACTCCCAGACCGAGAGACGCTGGGGATGTGCGCTCGTTTCTAGGAATGGCAAGCTACTGTGCACGGTATATCAAGGATTACGCCACCATCAGTTATCCGCTGAGAAAACTGACCAAACAGGGTCACCCATTCTAATGGACCACAAGATGTGATCAAGCCTTCCACGCGATCAAAGCTTCCGTGGAATCAGCCAACAAACTCGCTTATTTCAATCCTCGGCGAAAAACTGAAATCACTGTGGATGCAAGTCCCGTGGGACTTGGAGCCATATTAGCTCAATATGACAGGGAGGGTGATCAACGATACATCATAGCCTATGCAAGTCGGAGTCTCACGGACACAGAGAAAGCGTACTCCCAGCCCAAAAAGGAAAGCTTGGTGGTAGTATGGGCCTGTGAACATTTCCACATCTTCATTTATGGAAAACATTTCACGCTTATCACGGACCACCAGGCCCTGTTAACTATTTTTGGAAATCCCCGAGCCAAAATGCCACACAGAATAGAGCGGTGGGGCATCCGCCTTCAAGAGTATACATATACTATCGTCCACAAACCTGGGAAAGCGGCAAATCCAGCTGACTATATGTCGAGGCATCCTAAAGCAACATCCAGATCAAATCCATCACTAGCGGAGGAGTACATTCACTTTGTAGTGGCCCAAGCCAAACCGCCGGCAGTCCCTCTGGAGGCCATCCTGGACGCCACCAATGAGGATGTCACCTTACAAAATGTGAAGCAGCGCATCCAGACAAATAGCTGGAGACACCTAGAAGAATCCGGACAAAATGAACAGGTTGACAGTCAGGAACTGTCCTCCTTTAGACATGTGAAGGATGACCTGTCCATCACATCCAATGGTCTTCTACTACGAGACAAACGGATCATCATTCCGAAACAACTGCACCAAGGAGTCATCAACTTAGCGCATGAAGGGCACAGAGGTATCGTAGCCACTAAGAGAGCGCAGCGGGAGCGAGTCTGGTTCCCTGCACTAGACCAGATGGTTGAACTCACCCTGAAAGGCTGCCCGCAGTGTCAGCTAGTAAGTCGAGAGGATCCACCTGCGCCTCTACAAATGTCAGAATTGCCAGACGGCGTCTGGCAACATGTTGCGTTAGATTTATTTGGCCCATTGCAATCTGGCAAGTATATCCTGGTCATCATGGACGAGTACTCACGTTTCCCCATTGCACATCTCACAGCGTCAACCAAAGCTGCCACCACTATACCTGTGTTGGATGAGGTCTTTGCAGCATGGGGCATACCGAAAGTAGTGAAAACAGACAATGGCCCACCGTTCAGTGGGCAAGACTTTGCTGCTTTTGCCAACCACTTGAATTTCAGACACAGGAAGATCACCCCCCTGTGGCCACAGGCAAATGGAATGGTAGAAATATTTATGGCCACTCTAAAGAAAACCATCCAGCAAGCAGAACTTTCAAAGTGTGATGTTCAAGTGGCTTTAAATGAGGTGTTACGAGCCTATCGAACCACACCTCATACCACCACAGGTAAATGTCCCGCAACCTTAATGTTGGATCGCACAGTGCGCACTAGAATACCGGCCTGGGAAGACAGTGCTAGTGGTATTCATTAAGACTCTGATCACGAAGAATTAATAGCACGAGACTGACTGGAAAAGGAGAAAATGAAAGAATACGCCAACAGTCGGAGAAAAGCTGCGCAGTCATCCATCCAGGAAGGAGACTGGGTGCTGGTGCGGCAAAAACAACAGAGAAAAGCAGACTGTCGATATCATCCTTGCCCGCTGTTAGTAACAAAACAAAAAGGGACCATGATCACGGCCGAGTCAGAAGACAAAAGGATCACTAGGAATGTGGCGCACTTCCAGAAATGCACGCCCACTCTCCGAGATGCACTGACCGTGCCTAACAATGCTTTGACAGGGAACGCACCTGAGTTAGCCAGTGATCATCGGACTCCCACTTCTCCTGGTGAAAGTGGACAGGAAACTCAGGAAGTAGCTCACCAGCCGCAGCGAACTCATCGAAGACCCGTTCGCCTCATTGAAGAACTGTAACTATGTTGTTTTCCTTATGGTTTACTCTGACATGCATGGACACCTCTGAAATGTTTCTAGTTGTTTAAGAAGGGGGAGATGTAATGTTGTAGCTGGGCCGGGCACTAGGACTGGCACCAGGGATCTAAAAGTGGGAGGGGAATGGAAAAGTGAAAGGGAGGAGTCAGGGGTTAGAACAAAACAGGGAATGAAAGAGTGAGAACGTTGTGAAAATAAAGCTCTAACTGAATACATACATAGTGTTGTCTGTGTGCTGATTGCGACATTACACCAGTATTGCCCTGCTTGTGCCAATTTAAAAATGCTGTACTACTAACTAACTAACTACTAACAAAGAAACACACGTGGATTGGAATTACTGTAGTTACAATTGTTAAAAACTGTTAGTGCAACAGAGTAGGGCACTGCAAATGCAGAGCACTCTTTCTTTGCCTCACCTCTAATCACTTTACCTCTTTTCTCTCTACATGTCACCTCACTTTCTACCCTTCACCCCTTCCTCTACCTTTCTCTGTGTTCAACTAGCATCTTTACATGACATTTCTTTCTATGTTTCTCTTTTTGGTTATTTCTTCTAATTCCTCTCTCTTTCTACCATACCGCTCTGCCTGACCCTTTTGTGTACACCTTCTTCTCCATACATCTAGCTCTCTCTACCTCACTCTAAAACCTTACCTCTCTCTCAACCTATTTTTTTTTACATACCTTGTCTCTCTGTGTTTCTCTCACAAAAGCACTTCTCTACATTTCTACCTCTGTCTGTCTGCATCTACCTCCCTCTAACTCCCAGCAGACCATGGTATGCAGCGCTCATTTGCTGAGTTGTTTTCTAAGTTCATGTTTCAAACATATTGCATTCAATTATTTATTTCATGAATGCTTTAAAGTTGAATGCTTTATGGTGTTTTTTCCTCTGATTCATTATATTTTTTTAAGTGATGGCAGAGTGCACTCCAAACCAGGGTGCTTGTCTTAAAAAGCACTGTACTTTCGCTGTGCCAGTTACTATATGTGTAATTGTTTCTCTGATTCTTTTTCCCCTTCCACCCTTTCAGTGTTCACACATACAAAATAATTTCCTGAAGAGAGGTCATGAATGGTCTGAGAAGCTGACAAAACATCACTGGGCATATTTACAAGGCCCCTGCACCACCGGAGCATCACTTTCTTCGACACTTTGGTGGCGTACAATGCCGAGCCATATTTACAAGGACACGCAAAGCCACTCTGCATGTCTTTTCATGGCCTTGTAAATATGGCCCCCTTTCACACATTACTCTCTGTGACAGGGGCATTCCATTGGTGCTGCTGTGGGTGTTCCCACACAACACCTACGGATCCTGACACATTCCCAGATTTACAAGGTTACGTAAACCTGGGAATGCGTCAGATTCTAACGCTTCCCCAGGGGCGGCCTTAAAGTGGAGCAACCAGGAGAAATACCTTTATTTCCCTTTGTTTTTTGCTCTTTATATGTGTGCTGCATTCTGCAGCAGCCATTACAAAAAATGGGGTAACCCAATAGTCAAGGACCTGGGTGTAATTCAATACAAAAAACAATGGTCCTGGACCTTTATTGCCAGAAGGGGCTATAGGCCCTTACTCAGTGATATCATCAACTTAATTAAGAGCTAAAGAGAAGATTTGGTAGCTCTCAGTATTAAATACAAAATTCAGCATAAACAGAAAAATGCAACAAACCAAAATCATAATCACCATACATTTATTCTATATATTCTTTTACTTTTGACACGTATTGTCGTCAAGGTTGCTCCAGAGGGAACATGCATGTAGCAAGAGTGCTAAAGGGTGAGTGAGTGAAGGAAAAGAGAATTCAGAACGTAGTGACATAGGGAAATTTAACAAAATTCAAAGGTGGACTGGTTATCAATCACCGTCCTGTAGAGCCTGGTCACGTTTGACCAGGCTCGACCTTGACGACAATAAGTGTCAAAAGTAAAAGAATATATAGAATAAATGTATGGTGATTATGATTTTGGTTTGTTGCATTTTTCTGTTTATGTATGAATTTTGTATTTAATACTGAGAGCTACCAAATCTTCTCTTTAGCTCTTAATTAAGTGAATGATATCACTGAGTAAGGGCCTATAGCCCCTTCTGGCAATAAAGGTCCAGGACCATTGTTTTTTGTATTGCATTCTGCAGCAAACATAGAAAGGAGGAAATCACCATCAATGATTGTTTTTGTGCAGCAAGGTATCCCTTCCTGCAAAAAAAACATTCATCCCTGCAACGCAGGCACTCTTGCATCAAGGGTGCCTGCGTTGGCCCTAGGCAGCCAATTGTGCGCCAGCGCAGAGGAAAGCTCAGGGCTGGGTCGTATTGCTGTAAATACGACCCATACTTGCACTTTCCTAATGACGCAGCACGATGCAGCAAGAGGGCACGCAGCACCGTGCTGCGTCATGTTCTAGTAGCTATGCCCCCACATGTTCAACTGTAAAGCAGTCACTATCCATGAAATATAACTTAATTTGGAAGTATGAAGGTGGACATCCAGGTACATGGAAGTGGGAACATGTATGGGAGAAGCAGGCCACTCCTTTCCTATACACTATTGTGGTGCATTACTACTGCCCCAATTAACAACTGTATCTATATTACTCCAATTCCCCTGGTTCTGTTTCATCTCCTGCAGGTGTGTGCACAAAGAGCTTGGGCGCCCCTGTTCTAAGGTGATTTTGGTGTCATTGCATAAATGAGCCACTTCTGTAAAGATCTCAGCGCTGCGCATGCGCTCTGTGTTGGAGGGGCTGGGGAGAGCAGCGTTTGTGATGGAACTAGCCTGGATGCCTTTTTCCAGTTTTCAGGTTTCACTGAGCACTTATTTCCTGTCCTTCTCCTTTTGCTTCGCCCTCTAACAGGTTCACCTACATCCCAAGCTTTACCGTGTATAAACAGCATAGTTAACATGTATTAATGCTTGGTGAAAATAACAAACTGTTGTTTAGGGGCCAAACATGCATTAACTAAACATAAATATGTGGCATTTCAGGAGAAAACACTGTTTTTGCTGGGGGGGGATTGAATTTAAGGAAACTGGAAAGCTGATATTTTATAAACAACTCTTGTATTTCAGAATTATATTTAAAACTAATACTAGAGGGATACTCCATGCAGAGTTTGGGAGGCTTTTTGCTGCTGATTTTGTTTTTTTAGTATCACTTACTGAAAGAGCTGTTGATTCATGATTTATATGCAGCTATTTTTTCATCTATTTGGGAAAAACCTTCTACGATATCACGAATGCTGTCTGAGTCCTGAACTGTAAGAATGGGGCAACCTGTCTGCTCTCGGATCCTGTTGGCTCTATGCACCTGAAGAGTAGCATCCCTCTGTGGGCCTGTTGGATTTGCCAAGCACTGCTGCTGATGGCATGGTATTGTTAGATTTCTAAATCTATAGAATTGTCCACCCCACCCTTTAAAGGGGTTCTCCAATTGTAAGTGGAAGGGGTACAATGGAAAAAATGATCAAAGATGTGACATACATTTTGATCATTTATAGAGCATATGAAATTGTATAATGTGGGGCTTATGTATGGGTTTTTGCCATAGGGCAGCGCAGCAGGCCTTTCTACTGCGCTGCCCTAGGGCAAAAGAAAAGGGCAGGAATGCCCCGTATCTATTAGATACGGCGCACTACTGTCCTTTTCCCCTACACCGGCGCACAATGGGCTGCTGTGCGCCAACGCAGACACCCTTGCACTATGGTGTAAGGGTGCCTGTGTTTCGGTGGTTATTTTTGTGCACAATGGGAAACCTTCCTGCACAAAAACAATCACAAGAGGCTTTTTCCTCCTTCCTTTTGTGCTGCAAAATGCAGCGTACATAGAAAGAGGAACAACGAGGAGAAATACAGATATTTCTCCTCTTTGTGCCTCCCTTACGCCTCCCCAGGGGAGGTGTAAGTTTTCGGCGCTGTGTCTGATTTACGATATCTCGTAAATGTGGGGCAGTGTAAAAAAGCCATGGATGATGCTGGGAACGCCTCCAGCAACACCCATTGCACGCCCCTTTAACACAGAAAACTGCTTTAAAGGGAACAATCTTTACGAGCCAGCATTAAGCAAAGAAAGAAAATGGCCTAGTGCTGCCTTGTAAATATGGAGCAGGCTCCTGCATCACGGAACATCACAAAAAGTGACGTTCCGGCGGCGCAAGGGGCCTCATTAAAAGAGGCCCTTAGATTTTAAGTGCTTGTACTACATATAGCCATTTAGCCAATGTTTATGTAAATTTTGCTGAAAATTCCACTGTTTTGCCACCATTGTTTTCAAACAACTTTTTTACGGCGGCTAAGGTTTACCTGGAACATCACAACGTTCTTAGAATATTACATTACTGCCTCGTCACACACTTTGAATTTAAAATCCATTTACGTGCAAAATGTGCTGCAGAATTAAACATTTGGGGCCATATTACCAAGAACGGGCGATAACATTATCCCCACTTTAGTGGGAGGAACTGTTGCTAAAGTGGTGATAAGGGGCTTGATAATATGCCCTAGAAAATTCCAATAGAAGCCCAGGTTCTAGTGGGAACGACATCAAACGTGGGCTTCTATTGGAATTCTCTAAGGCATATTATCAAACCCGTTATCGCCGCTTTAGCTGCAGTTTCCTGCTGCTAAAGCGGCGATAATGTTACGTCTGCTCTTGATAATATGGCCCTTGGCAACTGGAAATGTACACTTCACACAAGCTTAGAGTGCTTACTTGGTCTGGCCATGCTTAACCTTGGGCTCTCAGGCACTTGGTGGCAATTAAATTCCACATAAATCTTTCTGTCTCATGCCTCTCCCTGGTTTACTTTCACTCTTTTATCTCAACCCTATCTATGTATCTCTCTTTGCCTGTTTCTACATCTCTACATCTCAGCCCCCATTTCTAGCTCAACACTGTCTGTTCAATCTATGTTTACTCATATATACGATTAAGGTGGGTTACCATTGGTTTGCGAACCGAGTTAGTGTCGGCAAGATTGTAGCGTGGCCCAGTGTATATCTCTACTGAGTGTAAGGGCTACACTCAGGTAATCGGTGTGATCTGTACATCTTGTAGGATATATTGTTGGGTCCTCACCCACAGGTACCACCCATGGCCTGCTTCATCACACCGATTTATCTGGGTGTACATCTTACAAGTAGGCGCAGGGAAGGAGAGATGCTTTCATTTCTCCCTCCTTTTCCGACTTTGCATGTGTGCTGCATTTTACAGCACATATACAAAGTGCGGAAATGGTTAAAGTGAGTCTGTGCATAGTAGTTTGTACCGGCAGGGTTCCTTCCAGTACAAAACCTATGCTAGACTCGTGGAGACACCATTGCACCATGGCGCAAAGTTGTCTCTGTGGCGCATGGCAGCTGGTTGAGAGGGGAGGAGAGTGCCCTATTTTAGTAAATAGTGCGCTCTCCTTCTCTCTCCTTTTCACGTAGCGCAGCATTTGCGGCTGCAGCAGTGCGCGACGTGAAAAAATACTAAATCTGCCGCTGAATTCCCTGCAAAATATTGTTGATGCATGACAAAGCACTAGATCCAAGCACAACAAGAAATGTATTTAAAGTTATTCCAAACGGGTTCTCAAACTTAGTCTTGCCCATGAGCCAGAAATCCTTAAGGTGGCCCTGTCTCTCGTAAGCCCAATTTGTAATATAGACAAGGGTGTGAAACTCAACATGTAAAAGCCTTAACATCACTGGGTAAATACACAGGAAACATGAATTCAGTAGACTGTTCACACTTTCCTGGATGGCCCAAAATGTTTCAGCCTGCAGCCATCCAATCTCCTGCCGTCAGCCCAATCTCTTTTAATCAACTCTTTGCCATAAGTACATTGCTCTTGTGGCTGCGATCTTTAGCTCCTGCCTCAGCCACATGATCACTTTTTATTTGCTGCTTTAAATTCACACGTTTTTAAACACTCCTTTTGATTGTGTTTCGATTTCTGCTCTGTTCACGGCCCATTTGTTCACCGTTCACCCTCACTGCCTGCGAACCATTCTTCCACAGCCCATTGTTTAACCACAAATAAGGCCTCAGTGTGCAGTACTGGCAGGGAATCCGCTGAAGCGCTAATCCATGTGGAAGAAAAGGTCTCCGTTGCCAGGCTGGAGATTAAGCCGGATGAGAGTCGCTCCTCCTAGCGCAAGTGCCCCGCACTCCGCAGGAGCAAGTCAGGAGGACGCTCCTATCCCTACATCGCCGCCAAATCCTGGAACGACCTTCCACACTACAGACCGCTCCATCCCTTCTCGAATTCCGCAAGAAACTGAAGACCTGGCTAAACGACTAGGAGCCCGATGGGCCTACTCACCTACTCCAGCGCCTGGATATCCCTCGGGTGATAAGCGCTCTCTACAAATCCCTTTAACATAACATAACGTAACATAACATAACATATTACATATCTGAAGGGCTGTGAATATTTCACTATTGTCCTTTTTATGCTCCATGAATGACCTCTGTTTGCTGGTCTAAAAACTCAAATGTCGGGTGGTCTGTAAGAGGGGGTTGGATCGTGTGACCTTCCACCAATCCCGTGTCAGTGTGCTCAGTGGGACTAGGGTTTTCGTAACAGTCTGTGTGTTACTGTCTCTTGGACCTAGTCTGAAGAAAAATATCCTTCACCAAACAGTATTTTCCGTGCATGCCTTTAACACGATAAGATATGAGTAAGTATATATGTGTGGGTATCTGTGTGTGTGTAGATAGATAGTCCGATAGATAGATAGATAGATAGATAGATAGACTGATAGATATATAGATAGATAGATAGTCCGATAGATAGATAGATAGTTAGTCCGATAGATAGATAGATAGATAGATAGATAGATAGATAGATAGATAGATAGATAGATAGATAGATAGATAGATAGATAGATAGATAGATAGTCCGATAGATAGATAGATAGATAGTCCGATAGATAGATAGATAGATAGATAGATAGATAGATAGATAGATAGATAGATAGATAGATAGATAGATAGATAGATAGATAGATAGATAGATAGATAGATAGATAGATGGTAATTTTATTGTTTAGGGTGGGTAGTGGTAAAGGGAGGTAGGGGGACGTGTCTAGGTGCATTGAGTTAGCACGGCCGCGGATGCACTGCTGCAAATCAGATAAAAGTATTTAACCCCTTGCATGCCCGCCCCTTTCCCCGCCCAGTGCCGCGCCTTCCATTAGCGGGCGGAGTTCATGACGAGCTGGACTCGTCATGGGCACAGCGCCACCGCAGCCCATGACGAGTCCAGCTCGTCATGGGCACTGAAGGGGTTAAGAGTGGTCTTTATTTCTTTCTGTGGTAAATCAACTAGCTGTCGTGGTGCTCGGCCCCGGTGTTTGAATCAGTGGCGGAGGTAGAGGCACCGAGCTGGGCAAGTTGAGCCGACACCCAGAGCTCTGAACTCTGAGCGCGAGGTGTGCTCGGTGTGCCGGGCTCGGTGTGCAGTGCGTGCGTGTCCCCTGCCATCCCCACGCACGCCAGGCATCCCTGTAAGTTCGGAGGCCGCAGCGGTCGCGAAAAGAGCGGGCCGGGGTGACCACGGAGGCATGGCTAGACCGAGTGTGGGTTGCCGTCTCCCCACTTGCCCCCACTTGCCTGCCTGCCAGCTACATTGGCTCTTCCGGGCTCCTGCTCCACTCCTGTATTCCGGTGGCTGCACTGAAGACGGGGCCCTGCCAGTCCAGTGATTCCTCATCGTTTCCACCGTTGACAGCACCTGCCTGTAACATAAGCAGATCAAGGCTTCAAGCTCCTGGTGAGTGCGTGTGACCAACACCTCAGCCTGCCCCAGTTGTTCCAGCTGCCCCAGGGCGGGGAGGTACCTAATCAGCGTGTGCTTCTGAGGCACCACCGAGGCACTACAGGGGCACTGCCGCATACTGCGTCACTATAACTCTGCAATGAGGTCAGGGAAAACCAGGAAATTGCAAACCAAACTCCTACCCAAAATTACAAGGGAAGAGTCCCTGTGTGACAATTTAGACATGGCGGAAGCCCCACCTTTGGATACACCTCAGACCAGTGTGACACATGGACATGCTCAGATACCATTTATTCCTATTTCGATCCCCCCTGGCATTTCTGCTTCGCCCACATCGTCGGGGCCATTATCCTCTGTTAGCCCCAACCCTCCAGATACAAAACTTGGTACGACAGTCCGTGCGTCTATTTCCCCCAAACGGGCGACATTGATGGATTTCTTCAAAAATGCTGCAGCAACAAAAAAGTCAGGCCTAACCTCAAATACCTCGTATACAACTGCGCTGGAAACTACCCTTGCCCCCCAGCCCTCAGACTGGAACTCAAAACGAGTAGAGGTCACGATTCATGATGGGCCCTACAGGTCGGGCCTTAGTTCATCTCAATCCACATTTTCATCAAGAATTCCAACGAAGGATGAATACTCTGCTCTAAATGCTATTGAGCGCTGCTCACCACCACCACCACCACAGAGATCAGACATGTTCCATCACGACCAGCTATCAGCTAATGTAGAGACAATGTGAGTCTCGCTTCAAAATACTTCTTTAATCTTTAAGGGAGGAGGTCTAGCCTTTTATTAACACAAGCTCGCTATCACCTTTAACACCAAATGCACAGACCACGATCACGGTTACGGACGAGTAAATCAGCATTAACCGCCCAAATGGAACAACAAACAGGGTCTACTCTATGCAAGGTCCAACTATCACCCACAAAAATTATACCGGATCCATTCGACCAGTGCAGTCACATGGGCCCCTCAACAGGCAGCCCGATCATCAAAAACTCATTTGACTTGTCCTTTTTCAATGATGATCATAATAAGCCTCCTGCCTTTGAGAGTCGCTATTCGAATAACGAGAACATTCTTTGGTCTCAACTTTTGCAAACACTCCAATCAATAGTTTCAGCTTTAAATTACCATTCCAACAAATTGGATTTGCAGGTGGATCTCTTAAACAAACTTGCCGTGTTCACAGACGGGATTAACCAAAAACTAGAGGGCCTTAACACCCTGATCACAAAAGCACAATCTAAAGCTCACTTAGTGCAGACGGTATGCTGTTGCTCACCGATAATTGATCGACTCTCCTCGTTGCCCGAGTTTCTTTTGTCAGTTTTAACCGAAGTCAAGAAACTCCCGTAATCAGGGCAGACCCGTATTCCATCTCAGGATTATCATTCACCTGTGGCATCTGACCCAGCTGTTCAGAAGTCAAACAACAGGAACCAGAACTCGATAGCAACAAAGCTCCATTAGAAAGTTTGATGACAGTCAAACAAACAGCCTCTGGCACCGTCAATCCTACATCTGAATCTCAAAACGTTAACATAACAAACCCCTTAATCTGCCAATCTTCAACAGCTAATGCGAACCTGATCATCTTAAAAGCAGACCAAGCGACCCCTCTAAAGAGTACATGCTCAACCGGCAATAAGGCACCCGAGTCTTCCGGCACGGTTGGCGACAAAGTAGTCAACGTGGTACAAACCCACAGGATGAGCAAGCGGGGAAAAAAAAGACTTCGGAAAAATCGCAACAGACAAGTAACTGAAATTCGAAATACAATAAACCATTACTTAAAAAAAAATACCTCCACCTTATCACTGGGCTCAATTAGCACAACTAGTACTATTACCAGTCAGTCTCCGGCTCAACAATCAACCCTGTATAAAGAAACTACATCAACAAACGACCTACAACTTGCACCAAACACTTGGTCCGAGAAAATTTAAGTTCTTAAGCCCACTCCACAAACAACGCCAAAGAGAGGCCAACCTCCATCTAATGTGGAGCCTAAAGCAGACCAGGCGCGCCTGTCACCCACAAACCACAAGTTAATGGCTACCCCCGGTGTAAGTACATCTACCCTGATAACAGCAGGCAAGAAGAGACCAGGGAAGAAGTCGGAGGGTTTAGCCCACACCACAGGTAACCCCAGCCACGATGTAGAGGAAAGGCTTCGATTAACTCCAACTATGATCAGGGTCCTGCCACCAAGTGTAAAACCATCCGTAACAAAGCAAGTCTAAACTCCTTCAGCAGTGAAACTATCTTTAATAAAGTGTCTCTAAATCTTCCTAGCGATAAGACAGGCCCCCTGCAAAGATCCTTTGGAAACCAATGAAGACCAGACAACACCGTAAAGCCACCAGTGCTCACCATTGCTTCCACAGAGAGCCACTTGCCCAATGAAGGGATCCAGACCAAACTGTTGTTAGTCCCGGAGTATATTTACCAAGGCCCGCACGACATATTAAATTGTGTGAACATTCTCAGACTTTTTAAATCAATTCCAGAATTAAGCAAATTGGAATCTAGTGATATAATATCCATTGGATTCAAACCCAGTAACAGCAACCGATCAACTGAAACAACTTTGATAACCCTGGCAACCAAAGTAATAAAGGAACTGGTACAATCGCAGACAGAGCAATTTAACAGCTGGGGTATAAACTTAGCAACACCCAGCAACCTTCGGTACCCTTCAATCTTAGCTAGTGCTTCGGTTCTGTGGTGAGCCAGCCACAGAGAGCCAATCCATCATAAAGTCTGATTGGGCCTGGCTGCCAGGGGCCCTGTTCTGAGGCCATAATGATTGAAATAATATTTGTTCTAGCTTGTCAATATGCTCCTGGAACATTAATGGCCTTGACGCAAAACTTCAATCTCTCGACAGTCTAGAATTCCTGAAAAAATATAACATCATACTTCTCCAGGAAACCTGGTCGGTAAAAAGTTCCCCTATTGAAGGCTATCTTAAATTTAGGTTACCAGCAACAAGAGTGCACAAGCATGTTGGGCCAAGAGGCGGCCTTTTGATCTACGTCGCCTGTAAATTATTCTTGAATATAAATGTGTTGGAATTTAATGAAGATTGGATCACCGGTATTAGAATCAGCAGTTCAAACCCGGCCAGACAATTTATTTTGCTTAACATTTAAGTTGCACCTCATTCCAGCGAGAAAAAGGCCAAATTCGACCGACTGATTGAAATTACGTCTAACCTGATAAGAGACCATGGTGCAGCCGCATGCTTAATCTCTGGAGACTTTAATACCAATCTATACTCAAGCACTCCAGAGGAATACAATGAGAATCCTCCCTGCAGCACCATTGTACCTAGCGATCCCTCTTAAACCAGTAGGCATTAGGCCGAGCAAACTGGGCGAATATGCTGTTTTACAACTTAACAGTCTGGGTTACACCATATTGAATGGGAGGTTTTCTATGCATTCTCCACCAGCCTGGACACAAACTAATGGTCTCTCTCACTCATTTCTTGATTACACGCTAGGTAACTTCGAAATGCTCCCTTTAATAGAGAACTTTTATATTGCATCCCCGGGCGTCAGCGATCACCGCCCTCAAATAATAGGACTATCCTTCAACGTTGTTCATCACTCTGCAATAGCTCACACTACAATCGGCACAGGCACAGAGAACCTTAAAAGATTGAAATGGACCGATCTTCTAATCCCCGCAATAATGGACAAATGCAGAACTCTCCTAGGTGAATGGAGCACAGCGGAAGTTGTCCCAATTAATGTATGGGAGCTCCTTGTTCAACAATTACTGAGGCAATTTCCACCTTCAGTACGTAAACAAAGCCTGAACAAACACCTATTACAGCTGAGACAAAAAAATTAAAGACCAAACGCAATTCTGCACTATGTCTCGCTAGGAAATGTGAGGGAGATGTTCACACGTTTTCCATCTACAAGCAAGCTCAGAAAGCATTTAGAATATCCATTAACAGGGATAAACAAAAAGCAGCCGACCAGTTCTCGTTGAAATTAGTCCACGCCAGTAAAAACTCCAATCCTAAACCTTTTTGGTCACTGGTGAACAGGAGGACATTGGGCGTAACTGGCCAATGCAGTGCAAATATAAGTGAAGCTAAATGGGCCCTTTTTTTAACAGATACAAAAACAACAGTTGATGGACAGAATGCAGAACAATGTCATACATTCACCCCAGTACAGAGATCTGGGCCTAAATCCATAGTTTGTTTGCTCACCATGCCATTCCAGTTTGAACCCATCCATATGCAAATCAGTCTTGACCCTGTGCCTCATGGGAACAGTCCAGCCCGAACTGCCAAGCCAGGTCCTCCCTGGACCGGAAACAAGCATCCTAGGACCAGTTTCGGGGTTTCACCCCTCTTCAGCCAGGATAGCTTGATTCCAGTGGCATGGAGAGCACTGGACCCACGTCTGGGCATACCCTTCCCACTCGGGTGACAAATGCAAAAACAACAGTTGATGGACAGAATGCAGAACAATGTCACGCATTCACCCCAGTACAGAGATCTGTCCATCAACTGTTGATTTTGCTTTTTTTAACACAGCACTTCAAAGATCACAATAATGGAAGGGATCAATTGAATATCATATCACCATTGGGAACAACAAGAAATGGCACATTAACCACACATGATAATTCCAACGCTCCCACTTTTGTTATCAATATTGTGGAAACTGCGATTCAGCAAGACTCTCTGTTTCTAAAGTCCCGGCTCGTCTGTGAAGGCATGAGACAAAATATTGCTCACTGTATCATCAACGCCCGGTTGGACGGGCCTCCAGGCCCTAACGGGCGCCCGCAGATGCTGTTTAAAGCCGACCCCACGCTTTGGTCCGAACATCTGGCCCCTCTATTTTTGCATTGCCGTTACACTTATAACATACCAGAATCATGGAAAGGAGCTATAATTCATGCTATTTTTAAAGGAGGCAGAAGAACCGATCCTAAAAACTATAGGATGATAGCCCTCCTAGATGTAGACTCCAAATACTACGCCAGCCTCCTGTTGGAAGATCTGTCATCCTGGGCGTTAAAAACTCAGCGGCTGCCATTTAATCAGACTGGCTTTGTGGCAAAATCAGGCACCACTAGCAACCTATTGGCCCTATCCGTACTTACAGAGAAAGCAGCATTCTCAAAAATGTCATTACACTGCTGCTTTAAAGCGCCCTTCGACCGGGTGCCTAGAGACCTGTTATGGCACAAATTACAAAAATGGGGAATCCCGAGTGATCTGTTAAAATCTATCATTCAACTCCATTCAAACACTTGGATTCGCATCAAGCTGGGTGAGGGGTCGCACGTTTCAAGAAAAATACTGACTTTCTGTGAGGTCAAACAAGGGTGTGTGTTGGTCTCCCTTCTATTTAATCTTTTCATTTCTGATTTAGCCCATCTATTAGACAAAGTCAACTCTCATCCCCCCCAACTTCGTGAATCCCGAATTAGTAATTTGCTTTATGCCGACGATCTTGTTTTATTCAGCCACACGAGGGTCGGTTTACAGAGACGTCTTTACCAGCTGCTTTCTTTTACATCAAGTAATGCTCTGGAACTAAATCTTTCAAAAACGAAAACTATCACCTTTGGAAATCGGAAGCAGCAAAATGGTGGGTGGTTCTTCGATGGTAAAAAAATCGAAGCTGGGACATCGTACAAATATTTGGGCATTTATATGGATTCCAAGAGCTCTTTTGTAAAACAGAAAGAAGCGGTCAAAGCAAAAGCACTGTCTCTCGAAGCAGCATCAATGAAACATTCGACACAGCTACTTGGCCCTAGCTTATCCCGCCTCCTGACAGTCATGAAGGCAAAGGTTACAAATTATCTAACCTACGGGCAAGAAATTATGATGGGGAGCAATTCGTTAATGCTGACTAAAACAACAACTAGAATTTTTAAACGAGCCTTGCACCTCCCGAATTCAGCATCACCAGCTCAGATCAGGCTTGAGTTTGGCCTCTTGAATCATGAGGGTGTCGGAGCAGGTGCATTCATCAAGTTGTGTCATAGATTGTGAAACTCAAGGGAAGGAAGCCTGGAGGCCAAGTTTTGGCTAGAAATATCAGCCAGGCAATCCGGTCAAACACACAGACGTTACCTTGAACACTCCTTGAGGCTGCTTGATGTCGTGGATTACTGGGGTACTAATCCGCCCCAGCAGGAACTAAAACTGTCTATTAAAAGAAGTGTTCGATCTGATCTTTCCATCGGGAGCACAATTGTCTAAAAGAAAACACGACTGGTCTATAATCACGGAGCTCAAACCCAGATCAGAGGCCCTATATCTTTCAAGCACTTATGCAGCCGTCTGGAAGAAAAGATTTATGGTACTGAGGATAGGCGAATGGCCCTTTTTAAAACATCTGCCAACATGGCGTCGCTCTCATGATGACATTAAATGTAGGGGCTGTGGTCATCACTTAGAGACAATCGAGCACGTGGTGTGTGTTTGCCCCGCATTTCTCAATGACAGAAGGCGTTGTTGCGGGACTAATGGATCAAACACGGCGTTCGATCATGCCGGCAAGCTATCATAGCAGCAATGAATCCCAACAACATGATGCTCAATGTCAGGTTTATGAAATTTGTCTTCAAAACTGCAACAAAACGTAGTTCTGTAGGTTTACAAGAACCATCATCATAATTTGTATATCTACGACCAAACCGGAACCCCCGTGCTCTCTACCAAACCTCGAGACTCCTATCGGTGGTGCCTTTGCTTGTTTTATTGAAAGTTAGGGCTGGGTCTCACACCCATCAACAAGGTTATTATGTTTTAAACATATTTTAACTGTTTCTTGCTCACTTTAAAAAAAAATAATAATAATATTTTGTATCACTGTATCCTTTTAAAAACTTTTAACTTTTTCCTGTTGTATTTAAGATGAATTGTTTTCTTGCTTCATTTTTTATTCTAATTGTCATGATTTTAAGTAATCAAACAATAAACAATGCTACATGAACTGGCTGTTAGTTAAAGAAGTGAGGTAAGGGGTAAATGAAAAACCACAGGGGTTTAGGGGGTTCAGCCAAAAAGGAAACCAATTAAATTAAACATATGTATGAAACATATATGTATGTGTAAGGTTTTAAATACCTTGCATATGCTTACCATGTGTGGAAAAGACGTGTGGTAAAGATATGCAGGGTAAAGGCATCTGCATGGTAAAAGCTGGGTGGAAAAGGAATGCATGATAAAAGCACGCGTTGCAGTGTCATACATTGTCTGTGAGTCATATGTGTTCTTTAGCTTAGGTAACATCTGCAGAACCGACAGTGGAAAATCATATTCAATCAATCAAACAGTCGATGTTTAGAGTGCTGCTATGATGCCAATCACCCGCGAGGGTATCCAGGTGCTTGCAGGCTGCGCTAGGCTAGGTTGAAGAGACAGGTCTTGAGTGCCTTTTGGAATTCTGGTAGAGAAGGGGAGGTGCAGAGCTGCAGGAGATGGTTGTTTCAAGCCTTCGCTGCGAGGTAGGAGAAGGAGCATCCTCTTCTGGTGCTTCTGTAGATGTGGGGAGTATGGGCGATCGATAAGGAGGGGGATCGGAGTTGTCTGGCCGGTTGGTGGAAGTTGAAGCGGTGGTTGATGTAGGCAGGTTCAAGGTTGTGTAGGGCCTTGTACCCGTCGTTCAGTACCTTGAATAGGCATCTCTTCTTTACTGGCAGCTAATGGAGTTCCTTGAGGTAGGGGGAGATGTCGGTCTGTTAGGCGAGGTGGAAGATAAGTCAGGCTACACCATTTTGGATGGCCTGTTGTCTCTTGAGGTGTGTAGAGATCCTGTACCAGGTACAAACAGGGACAACGATAGCCGGGCCAATCCTCCAGACAAAGTATAAAATGTCTACACTTTGAAGAAATAACGTAGAGATAGAACACGATCAGAACCAACGACAAGATCAGAGTACAGAGATCTCTTGAAGGATCACTATCTATCCTCAATACATCATAAGAACTGTCTATCCATTTATAGTGGACCCCAACAAGAAGTAGAGTAAAAAGAAAATATCAAGCTGGAACCTTTATTAAAAGGTGAACTGAGAGAGAAACACTTATTACTGGTCTTGATAAAGATAGCGGCATAAATACAGCCCATCGAAACGCGTCGACGCTTAGGAGCTACATAATCCAAAGAACCGGGCATTCACTTGTAGTGATAAACAGAGTCAGATCCCACAAGTGTATAATCCCTCGAGCAGTTGGCATTGGATGTGTATTTGATGACAAAGTGTAGTGTCTTTTCTTTTGTATTCTCTCTGTTATGCAGGTTCATAATAGGATTATGCAATATATTTGATTGTTTGACCTCTCTTTTTAGTGAGAAATGTTGTTCATGTAAATTGTGTGGTATACATTTTAAAGTTTCCTTTTTGCATTGTGAATTGAGATCTAATGTGTTGATAAGAGCAGAATAGGGACTATGGTGAATTATGTTTTTTTTTTTTTTTTTTTTTTTTTTTTTTGAAACCGTTTATTGCAGGTTGTAAAAGTTACAGGTATGGGCCTACAACCACCCGGCCGGCCGCTAGAATGACAAGCATATTGCATACATACAGTAAAAATCTCTCGGCAGTGCAGAGCAGTGAAACAGGAGTAATCAGTGGTGCAGGCCACACAGCTCCAAGCCCATAGTACGGTTCCCTTTTCTTGAAACAAAACAACACAAAAAACCACACCCGCAAGGCAACCCGCGATCTAAAGTGACAGCACGTGCTCCATAAGTGGGGGATCCAAACCAGCAGCAGAACTCTGAGGAGGGGAATGGGAGTAGGTCAGGGACTGGGGGGACCGCGCGCCCGCGGCCGAGGGAGGGGGGCCGTCTAGGGAGACGGAACAGGTGAGGCAGCCGGTAGCAGTGGTGGCTCACAAATACCCCCGCGGTAGGCGTTCCAGGGGCCCCAGAGTTTCACCCACGCCCCAGGCTTACCCCTCGCCACATACACCACCTTTTCACGAAACATACACCAATCCATATGCTCTGTCCAGGCCGATACCGCAGGGGGCCTCTGGGATCCCCACAATTGAGCAATGTCACGCTTAGCTATCATGTATCCCAGAGTCACCCACCGCGTCTGCGGGACCGAATAGTCATTCGGTTCCCATACATTCAGCAAGCATCTCCTCGCTTCAGGCAGCAGCGCGACACGCGTAACCACACGCAGGACCTCATGCACACCACGCCAGAATCGCTCCACCTTCGGGCACTCCCACAGTATATGCATGAAAGTCGCCAGCGCACCACAGCCACGCTTACACAGTCCGTCACCAGCAAAACCCATACGCAGAAGCCTTGGCCCCGTCACGTAAACCCGGTGGAGGATCTTGAGCTGGACGAAACGAAGGCGAGCCGGGATGGCCACCTCTTTCGGGGAGGCCACCGCGGAAATCCAATCCTCGCCGTCCAGCTCCAGCCCGTCGGCAACCCAGGCCTCGCGGAGACTAGTCAGCAGGCACGATCTATCGTTGATCAGTTTTTTATATATGAGGGAGATCGTGCTGTCCGGTACATGGCCGTCCAGCACTCTGTCCTCCAGGGGGGAAGACTCCGGAATGGATGCGACGTCCGGGAAGACGGAGCCCAGCGCATGGCGGACTTGTAGGTACCGAAAGTACTCACTGCCCTGCAGCTGAAACTCCGCCTGCAGCGTCTCAAAAGTTTTGAATCCCCCCCTCGTCCAGAGATCTCCCACCGTACTGATTCCGATCGTGTCCCACTTCTCGAAGCCCTTCGACGTCCATAGGGAGCCCAACCTCTCAGACGCATACAGCGGTGACGCCCGGGTCAAACGGTTCTTCCACCCCATAGCTGCATTAGCCGCGTGCCAGACACGCACCATAACACGCGTCGGTCCCGTCAAACGGGAGTCGGGCGCGCCAGAGTAAAGCGCGCGATTGTAATCGCCACCGGGTAGGAGCATTTTATCCATCTCAAATGCCGGGTTCAAGGCGGGCCCATAAAGGCCATGATTAATTGCAGCTAGTTGGGAGGCCCAGTAATACCGTTTAATGTCCGGGAGGGCGACCCCCCCATCGTACCACGGGAGCGTCAATTTAGCCAGAGCAATGCGCGGCCTCCCGTCCCAGAACAGGCGCCGCTGGAGGCCCTCCACCTCACGGAAATAGCGTGCCGGGACCAAGTCCATAGTATTCTGGAGGGCGTAGAGGAATCGCGGCAGGGACATCATTTTGAACAAAGCCGCTCGGCCGAGCGGCGAGAGCGGCAGACGCCGCCAGCGCACCACGTCCTCCCTCAAGCGCTGGAGGGGGGGCAGCAAATTCCGCTCATAGCGGGCCTCCGGGTCAAGTGTGATGTAGATACCCAGGTACCGAAAACCGTGGGGGGCAATCTGGATCGGACAGTCCCGTGGTAGGGCCGGAGCCTCCCCGGAGAGCACATAGACACAGGATTTCGCCCAGTTGATGACCAGGCCCGAGTTGCGACCGAAGGAGCGCAAAACATCAACCAGGACGATCAGCGATTTACGCGGGGAGGCGAGATACAGAAGGATGTCGTAAGCGTAGAGGGACACACGGTCCTCATGCTCGGGGGTCCAGCGGAGACCACGGATAGAGGGGTGCCACCGTAGCCACTCCGCCAGGGGTTCCAGGGCCAGGGCAAACAGGAGAGGCGACAGGGGGCAACCCTGTCGCGTACCCCTCCCCAGCGCGAATGGGGCCGAGACTCGCCCATTCACTACCACCTGCGCCAAGGGGCCCGAGTATAGCAATTTGACCCAGCTAATGAAACCCGGGCCGAACCCGAATTTCGCCAGCATCGCCCAGATGTATGGCCATTCAAGCGTATCAAACGCCATGGTGGCGTCCAAGGATGCCAAGATGGCCGGCTCCCGCACAAAGGGGACACGCGCGAGCACCCCGTGCAAGCGCCGCAGATTGAGCGCCGTGTTGCGGTGCGGTATAAAGCCAGATTGGTCTTGGTGGACCAGGTCGCCCACCACGCCAACCAACCGGTTGGCCAACACCTTGGCAAGGATTTTGGGCTCCGCGTTCAAAAGCGAAATCGGCCTATAGGATGTGACACGTTCACGGGGCTTCCCCTCCTTGTGGATCACCACAATTGTGGCCAGGCGCTGGTCCGGCGGAAGGGAACCCCGCGAGTGGGCCGCCAGGAACATCGCGCGCAGGTGGGGCGCCAACACATCCGGGCGTAGCTTGTAGAGCTCGATGGGAATACCATTGGGGCCCATGGCCTTGCCGGATGCAACCGAGCGAATAGCCAAGGCAATTTCGTCCGAGGTGGGAGGGGCGTCAAGCGAATCCCTGTCCTCCACCGTTAGGGAGGGCAGTGCGATGTCCCGAAGCAGGGCATGGGAATCTTCCTCCGAGCAGGGGGAAACCGGGGAGTAGACTTCGCGGAAATAATCCGCGAAGCAGGAGACAATGGCTTCCGGCTCGGTGACACACGCACCATCAATACTCTCAATCACAGGCACCACGCGGCTCGCTCTCTCCCTCTTATCCAACCACGCAATCAATTTGCCAGCCTTATCACCCACATCATACAATCGCCCCTGCTGCTCTCTACTGAGGCCCCTGGCCGCCTCCGTGACGAGGGCCCGATAGGCCGCCTGCTTTAGGTGTAGAACATGCAACTTGGCGTCTGTTACCCCGCTCCCCAGGTCACCCTCCAGTTCTATATAAAAATATAAAAATATAAAAATTCAGAAGAGAGGGGCCCCGTGCCACAAAAGGGGTGGAGCACCACCAGACACAAGTCAAAACAACAATTCCCCTTTTGGAAGAACAGAGTCTGTCAATACATTCACAACTAAATACACACGATCACCAGGACAAGACACCCAAAAATCATCTCCATAACAACATGTATATTAAAAAGAATTTTTCATATATTTTTTTATTAGTTATAAAATTGATCAGATAAGAAAACACAAAAATTCATAAAAATACAATAAAACAGTGAGACAAATGTTGTTGTTCAAGACAATAATGCACAGTGTCCTACCTATACATAGAACACACTACAACATACATTAGTGTAAAATAAAGGGAGACTCAGTAAGTAACATATTTTGATCTCTTATCAACAGGCAAAAGGAGACATATGATCATGATCTGCTATTTTCCTAGTTGATTATGTCAACAATAGGGTAATTCGGAAACTAGGAGTCACAACGATCTATACTCTCCCTCCTATGAGTGCGTCGACGCGTTTCGGTGGAGATTTGTGGATAACTGACCACCTTCTTCAGGACAAGTAATAATATTCTCCCATGTCGTCAGAAAACAGTCTCATAGACCAGAGAAGAATAGACAACGGCTACTGAAGGGATATTAGCCTCCTCCTTGTGCCTCATCCAGGCTACTCAATAGGCCAAATACTGGTATAATCTTTTTCCGTTTTATTCTTTTGAAGCAGATGTGGGCGTTTAGTGGGTAAAAGGTCTAAAAGTCTTAGCTGAATAAATGGGTCGAAAACCTCAAAGTTGAATTCAAAATATGTCATAAACGGTGGAAGTATCTATTTTTTTCTCCTCATAGGTAAGTACACGGTGGATACAATCCTATAGCCTTGTCTCAGCGCGTACGCGTCAGGAAATGATTCTACGGGTCCCACCAGCACGACCGTTCTGCAATCTCGGCCTCTACCCGGGTCACCTCCTCCCGCTCGAGCCGCCGGGCATGGGAGATAAAGGAGAGGGCCTCCCCTCTAAGGACTACCTTGAAAGCCTCCCACAGGGAGATGGCGGAAGAGACCGACCCCACATTCTCGTCGAAATATCGCTGTAAGGATTTGATCAAATCGGCACGAATGGTGGGGTCACGCAAATACCATGCATTGATTGGGGCCACCCTGCCATCCCCCCTCGGGAAGACATCGAAGTGCAACAACAATGGGGAGTGGTCTGAGATACCCCGTGCTAGATGGCGCACCTCCCCCACCCTCCCTGCATGGGCCGCCGGGACAAGGATGTAATCAAGCCGCGAGAGGCTACCATGGGCACCCGAGTGGAAGGTGTACTGTCGCAATTCGGGATGCTTTAATCGCCAGCAATCCACCAGGCCCAGCGTGTCCAGAAGGCCGGGCAGCCACGCCTGTGCCCGGGGGAGGTCCCTAGGGGGATGGCGATCCATAGACCCAGAGGCCACCGCATTAAAGTCCCCTCCAACCACCAGCAGGCCACTCGGAAGGTCCAGAAGGAGGCGCCCCAGGTCCGCGAATGTGGTGACTTGTAACCCAGGCGGGACGTACACGGATATAAAGATAAACACTCTACCCTCCATTCTTCCCACCAGAACCGTGTAGCGTCCCCTCTCATCATGGCGCACCTCATCAATCTCCAACGGGAGCGAGTTCTTGATCATAATACCCACCCCCCGCGAGCCCGAGGTGAAGCCGGAATGCGCCACCAAACGATATCCCCGCCGATTCATTGCATGAAAGGAGTTGCCTATAAGGTGCGTCTCCTGCAGGAAGACAACATCTGGTGAAATACGTTTTAAGTACTGCAGGTCCACACCACGCTTAATCCTATCCCCCAGGCCGTTAACATTCCATGACAACACAGTCAAATCCCTACCCCCCATCATACGTCGAATCAATCGGTCGTCCCCCATCGAGCATCCTAATAACAAGAACATAGTAGCGGGTTTGCCCTGCGGTGCTAACAAACAACACACCCCCCCACCCCCCGGTCCCAACAGAACTCCCCCCTCCCTGCACCCCTGCATGAGCCCAGACAGCCCCCCCAAAGTGCAGTGTGCCTGTCGCCCCATAGCTAAATACTAACTAGTCCCCCAGAGGAGGAGGGAAGCCCCCAACAGACCCCACGCAACCTCCATAGGAGGGGAACATACGCAATCAATAAATGGTGAAGGAACAGCGTCCAGAGCAAGGCCTATTCAGTCACCCCTCAATTCTGATCCGGCGGGCCCTCCTCGCCAGCCCCGCCCCCCCCGGCCCCGATCTCCAGGCAGAGTGTCCAGCCAGTCCCCAGCCGCCTCGGGCCGGTCAAAGAAGTGCGTGCGACCATCCACCTCTACCCTCAGCTTGGCTGGAAAGAGCATTGAGTACTTGAGGTTCAGGTCCCTTAGGCGACGTTTAACCCCAAGAAAGCTCTGTCGCTGCTTCTGGACCGCCGGAGTAAAGTCTGGGTAGAAATGTATCTCCATGTTGTCAAGCTTGACCGGTCCCTGTTGCCTGGAGGTCTGGAGGATAGCATCTCTGTCCCGAAAATTAAAAATCCGGGCGATGAGCGGCCGCGGCGGGGCACCAGTCTTAGGTCTGCCCCCGGGGACCCGGTGAGCACGCTCCACCGCAAAAAGCTTACTCAGCCCCCGGGGCTGGAGATGGGTCAGGATCAAATCTTCAACGAAGAGATCCGCCGCCTCCGCCTCTCGTCCCTCCGGGACCCCCACAATACGGACATTATTCCTCCGGGCCCGACCCTCGGAGTCCTCCAATCGCCGGTCCATCAGGGCGCTCGCCTGGCCAAGCCGGCGCACCTCCTTCTGGAGGGCCACCACGTCTGTCGTGAGGCTCGTCGTGGTGTGGGCCAGGGAGTCGACTCGGTCGTTTGTTTTGGACAAGTCTGCCCTCACAAGGCTCACATCCACAAGGACCGAGTCTATTTTTTGCGCTAAGGTGTCGAAACGCTGGTCCACCGAGGCCTTCATCTCTGCGATGGCGCCCATGACGTCCCGGAGGGTCAGATCCCCTGGATGAGCAGATGCCTCCGTCGGGCCCACCGGGGATGCACTCGATGTCTCCGGAGAACCCTTCTGAAGCGTGTAGCGGTCCATACTGTTGGCCTGGTGCGCCGTGCCACGGCGGGTCGTCTTCACCTTCGCCCGGTCGCCATCTTGTTTGGTGGACATGCTGGCTCTTCCACAGTCGTGCCAAGCTCCCCAAACGGGCCGCTATACCAGTCACGGGTGCCAGGGGGGGGGGCAGGGGCGACCACCGAACCGCGGGTCAACCCACCGCCGGCGGGTCAGCCGGGCTCCTGGACAAGGCCACCGCACCCCGCTCCGCAGCCCGACCCGGCTTGAGAGCTAGGAGGGCGCAAAAGCGAAAGTGAAAGTGCGGGGTACGCCAGTCGCCCAGCCCCGCTCGCCGCTGTTATTCACTTTGTCCCCGGATCGCCCCACTACTCCAATCCGGGGGGCCGGCGAGGAGAAGGCCGCAACCTTCGATCGATGCTCCCACCGGCGTTCGGGGTCCGATTCGAGCCCAAAAAACGGGTGGCGCCTCAGCTCCGGTTCCCCAACACAGTCCCCTCAACAAGGACAGGATATCGCCAGGATTAATTCAGGAGGTCGCGGAGGTCCTCGGGAGCCTCGCACCTACGCGGCCATCTTGGTTGCGCGCTAGGCTCCTCCTCGAATTATGGTTTTTAACAGAATGTACTATATGTTTTTATTAAATAAATGTAAATCAACTTTTAACTGATTTGTGTATATAATGATTGCAGTTTGTTAATTGATTCGGTCAATTCTTGTGTTATCAAGGGACTGCTAGGAGATATCAGACACAGTATCCTATTCCCTTGATCTCTCATTAAAGACTTTATCTATATTTAAATTATCAAGGGATTGCTAGTTTCTACTTGGAAGAGTACCCTATTCCCTTGATCTTTACAAGGGGTCCCTCTCTATTTTTCCTTTATCTAGAGATCCTGTAGTACAGGGCGTTGCCGTAGTCGAGTCTGCTCGTGACGATGGCTTGTGTGACGGTGCATCTGATGTTATTGTTTCTTAATGCAATGCAAAGAATAATGATGAAAGTACATCAAACTGCAATCACGGTAAAGATTTTCAACATTCCTGAATGTTTATAAAACAAGCCACAAGCCTATTCAAATTTGCAAAGTCCGACACCTGCGCGTACCTCTCTCCTCGGTTAGTTCCTGAATTCGGGTGTCAAGGTCTCTGTCTCATGAATTTGTCCCACACACATCTCTCGGCAGCCATTCTGTGTCCAGAGGCAAGCAACTGACCCATCACACACCTATCTTCAGTTCCACTCTTTTCACATTTGTTCTTGCTTCATTACGGATCAATGGTACCTAGGTGATCGACTTGGCAACTTCCCCCCAAAGACTTAGTAACCAAGTTCTGAGAGACATACAATACAAAACAGGCATCCTGATGGTAGAGCATGAAAGAGACCCCAACAGAACCCTCAGTTATTCAATACCCAGGTCTCTAATTGTTTCCTAAACTTGTATTCATTGGAAATCTGGTGAAGGAACAAAGGGAACTCATGCCATGCCTTAGCGGCCAGATAGGTACAAGAGCGACCACCCTTGGTCTTATGGCAGATAGTGCTGTCACAAGGGGCCCAGGGCCATGAAATACCCACTGCACTCCTGCTATGCCCAAGAAGTGACCACTGCTGAGCTGATCTGAATATAACAATCTATAAAAATGGTACAGTACTCATTCAAGTTAAGGACAAGGATCTAAACAAATTTGATGAATACTTCTCCACGCTTAAAGAAAAAGCCTATGATTCCACTCGTACGAGGAACCAACAAAGCCCCGGCGCAAGTTCAATTACACTCCACAATAACGCAACACCGAGAGTGGAACACGAGAAGACAATGGTCCGACAGAGGTCAAACCCTTCCCCAACAAACGCTACAGATAATGTCCCCAGCACACGTAAGCAATATTGTACATTAAACAAAATAGCACGCTGTAAGCAGCAAGTAAGACAAAGTGCGATGATTCTTGAGATTTTCTTTCTTTTATTCTTTTTTCCATCCAACAGCCAAAAGCCGACACGTGTTTCGTCGCACAGGGTATTACACCCGCGACTTTATCAAGGCTGTACATAAAACAAAACAAAAGATTGGCAATGTATCAACTAATTTGATACTGGGTATACATAATCATAACCAGTATAGTTACTGACATACCTAGAAGGTTATAAAATATGGTCTGTGCATACATGCACAAAGTTGAAGAGCGGTGAACAAAACCAAGTTTTATTTAGGGTAAAAATTACCCACAGAAACCAAAAGATGGAAGACAAGAGATACGTCACCATATGTAAGTAGTGATTGCGGGTGTTTAGGCCCGTCCAAGGTGAACAAAAGAAAAACTACGCGTGTTGACATAATTAGAAGCTGAATAAAGGGTTGATTAGGCAAAACGTGATGTGAAAGTGCCTCCACATTATATACCCAATGTGCAGAATAAGTGAAAAATCTTTATTTGTAAAAAGGCTATAACCATATAAATACCTATGTTCTCCTTTAGTCAAATCTGTAAAGAATATGGAAACCTTATGTAAAAGGCTGCTCTTTATAAGTAATAACTATAGTCTAACAGAAAGGGAAGTAATGCGACCTACTTGGTTTGCGGTGATAATTCCAACCCGCAAAAGGGGTTCTTAAGTGAAGGCGACATTCGTAGTGATCCAGTATCAGGGATCTATATATGTCCCAAGACTCAAAGTGACTCTTCCTAGATCAGAAGTGAACCAAAGGATTACTTTTAACTTGATGCAATGTCAAAGAAAAAATTAGCCTCTCTGATTGGATTTCTCAAAATTTAGCTCATGAAAATCACGTATTAGGGAAACCAAGACTATGTATCTAACACGTTCACTAAAAAGTATGGTTAACAAAGGCTACATTCTCATCATCGTAAAGATCGTTATCACATGAACATTACTCGTGTCTATTAGTATCTAAAAACAGCAAAGGAATGAGAATATTTTATATTTTCGCTAAGCCCTAAGACACTCGTAAAAGGGTCTATTATCCTAAAAACTTTCAAGAGTGAACTCATGCAGTATCACAATATCAGTATCGACTCTAATCGTTCTCATCACCGGCAGCACTCAATCTTATACGTGTTACGTATGTCTTGCTAGTAATATCAAACGTGAAAATACCACATTTAATCTTACTCCTTATTGGCAGTTCCTAGTCAAAAACGAGTTATGCAAACATTGCTAAGTGTCCGAAAAGCTCTCTTGAAAGCGTGTAGTTAACGAAAGCGCTACAGTCTAATCTTAGAAATCGAGTGGCAGTTGAAGCTTGCTATCTCCGTAAACAAAAATCATGCCCATTAAACATCTATATATCAGAATAACCGCCAAGCCCTTGGTTCCAGGGAAATATGAATATGAGATTGAAACCTAACAAAGCTACTGGACCCCCCCCTTACCTATATGTCGTTTCCGTGGGTTCAGCAGTCGCCTTCCGTTCCTATCCGAGTACGGGATACGAAGCTGGTGCTGCAAGGTCTCGTGTATATATTGGTAACGCGAGACACACAGTGTAAAAAAATAAACGACGGAAAAGGATTTGACCGCCTGGAATAAAATGGCCACGAAATCCCCAGTGTGGCGGCCATATTTGAATGGTCACATTTGTGTAGAAAACGAATTGAAAAGGTTCAAAAAGGCAGGAGATGAACAAAAAGAATATTTAAAACACAAGATTTCCAATCAGAGATTCAACTTGTTAAAACGCTAAAGAGCCGAACAGACGCTCCCCAGAATTAATGGCCTAGCACCGAAGTTCACGGGGAATCCTTCACCAACATCCTTCATTGAAAGGCAAAGTCCTGCACAACGAACAAAAACGTCAACATCCAGCCGGGAGCCAATCGCCACATTCAGCAAGAAATAGTGAGAAGAAAGTCGAGAAAGCCTGCTATGCCACCAAACATAGGAGATTATTCTACAACATCCACTCAACCACCAGTCAACGCTCCGCGTACATTCAACTCGCCAGACAACAGGAGCCCAACTCCTATTCTATCAAAAAGTCCGTATACCTCCCCCCGAGGTCGGATCCCAGTTAATCAGAATCCAAACTCCAGCAACCTTCTACAAACCATTTACAAAGCGATACTGGATCTGAAAAATATTGTGCGACTCACTGAAAACGCACTCTCCGAATTCAAAAATATGCAAGAGACAGTACTCTCACTACATAAAAACATAAAGACAACACCAATGTCTCTATCAAACAGACATAATCGACCTTGAAAACTCCCTAGCTCCCTATTGGACGAGGAAACGCTAGTACTACTCCAATCCTACGAAGCGTCACTGACCACAACTAACCCTTGCGATGAGAACAAGATACTGGTAATCAACGCAGTCCCAATCAACTCCTTCAGAGAAGTCAGGCCTAGAGACAGAAAATTAAATGCGAACAACCTGAAGCAAATAACACTAACCAATCCAAAGCAAAACCCCATCCAGGATTCGCAGGAAAAGATCACAGGGCTACTAATCAACTGCCACTCAGCAGTGAAACACGCGTCAGACATTGCAGACCTTATCCTGAGCCAGGAGATTGATGTCGCGATCCTAACGGAAACATGGCTAACAGAATCTTCCTCGCCATGCTTGGATCTACTGGTGCCCCCTAACTATTTCATTGTGAGGCAAGACAGGCTAAAGAAAATAGGTGGTGGTATTGCTGTTATTCATTGCTCGGAGCTCTTGGTTACGCCATTGCCCGCCGACCCTCTGAACTCTTGTGAATACCTCGCACTCTCCATAGCTAACAACGAGAAACAGCTATGCACGGTTCATGCATTTTATCACCCACCGGGCAAGAATGAACCTTTTATCGACCACTTAATGGAGATCATCACAGCAAACACCTCCCCACACTCCAATGACATATTCCTTGGAGACTTCAATTTACACTGGAACAATCCTAATGACAGCCAGATAAACCTCATCAAAGACTTCCTAGCAGATCAAAACCTAGTACAAGCTTGCACGCTTCCAACGCATGTGAAAAGCTCCACACTAGACTGGATCATATCCAAAGATAAAGCTGTGAGTTTAACCTCAATCATACCTTGTGACTGGTCAGATCATCACATAATAACCTTCCAAATTCCCAGAGCACTAAAGAAAAGAACCACTCAACCAATCAAACCCAAATAATGGGTGAGGACCGCAAAGAATGTGGACAAGGTGAAGCTGGCGTCGCTTTGCAGGAGTGATCTTCCCCCTCCCAGAAATATGTCAAACCCCAACGAACTCACGGAACACTACAATGCGAAGATGTCACAGATAATGGACAACATCGCACCGTTAAAACTAAAACGAACATCGGACAAAGATAAAACACCTGGTTCAGCTACATGCTAAATGAAGAAAGACATAAACTGAGACTAGCTAAAAGGAAATGGAGACAGCTGCCATCATCCCCACAGCTAAATCTGCTAAGAAAAACCAGAAGCGTCTACAATAAAAATATTCTGAAGTCAAAAAAAGATTTCTTCAGAACGGAATTGGAAAACGCGAAAAACAGACATCGGAAAATATTTGAACTGGTTAAACAACAATCAAACAATATGTACAAATCCGCACTAGAAGCAACAAAATCTCAAATTAACTGTGAGGAATTCGCAAATGTCTTTTCTTCCAAGGCCACGTCCCTGGAATGCGAGCTGAAGTCAGCAGCTTCTACATGGGAGGCCTCCCAACCAAATATTCCATCGATGCCCAACTATTCAAAACCCAAAAACAAAGCTCAGTGGTCCACTTTTGAGCTATATCACCAAAACGACATCCTGAAAACCCTATTGGCCATTAAGCCTAACAATCACTTCAATGACCCTCTCCCTGCAAAATGTATGCCGTACATAGACCAGGAGATCATACCCAGCTGGACATCGATAGTCAATGCTTCCCTGTCTCAAGGATATTTCCCAGACTGTCTAAAAATTGGACAAGTCATTCCCATCATAAAGAAACCACAGAGAATCCCGCTGATCCTAGCAACTTTCGGCCAGTATCCAATATTTCCCTATTAGCTAAAGTGATTGAAAAATGTGTTCAGCAACAACTAAGGCAGAACATATCTAAATTCCAATTACTAGACGATTGTCAATCAGGATTCAGACCAAACCATAGTACAGAAATGGCAATTCTCCACATTGTAGACGACGTACTACTCGCTCTAGACCAAAACAAAGCATGTCTGCTAATCTTGCTTGACTTATCATCTGCGTTCGCACAGTTAACCACAAAATGTTACTAGAACGTCTGGAGAACAGGATGGGTTTTTCTGGGAACGTTCTTGAATGGTTCAAATCCTACCTGAAGAACAGATCACAAAGATTTCTGGTGAATAAGAACCTGTCAACATCATCCCCCATCCAGATAGGGGTTCCACAAGGATCAACCCTCTCCCCATCACTATTCAACCTATACGTGGAACCTCTAACGGACATACTCCACCGTGCCAACGTCCTTTTCCACATGTATGCCGATGACACTCAGATTTACATTAAGATCTCCTCCTTAGAGGAGATCAGATCAATGAACAAGGCTCTACAAGCGACGATGCAATGGCTAACAAGCAATCAGCTTAAACTAAATGCAAAAAAACCAGAATTCCTCCTAATCTCACCCGCCAAAAGTCCGCCCATTATAAAGGAATGGACCAATTTGATCACCGCACTCAATTGCACCCCGATCACTGTAGATTCAATCAAATATCTAGGAATAACGCTAGACCAAAGCCTAAACATGCAGTCACACATTAACACACTGGCGAAAAATGCAAGACTTCACCTGAGCTACATTAAGAAATTGAAACCATTCATCGAAACGTCAGACCTCAAAATGGCAGTTCAAGCATTAGTAATCTCGAGGATTGAATACGGATGCACAACACTTTCTGGGCTCCTCAAAACTGCAACAGCACCCCTTAAAGCCTGCCTCAACGCAGCAACAAGGCTCATAACAGGTTCAAAAAAATTCGACCACATCTCTCCTTACCTGAAAGCACTGAACTGGCTACCTTATGAAGCCAGAATTCAGCTCAAACTGGCGTGCATAACGCACAAAGCTCTACACTTCAAGTCACCAAGATACCTAGCACAGAAACTGGTGATTTCTGGGGGAAACAGACAATCAAGGAGCGCCAGAGACCTAGTGCTGAAACCACAGATTTTCCACACAAAAAAAAACTTACAACAGAGCGTTCTCAGGTGCTGCACCAAGAATTTGGAATTCGTTACCCCCAGATATCAGCAGGCTACCCAACCACGCAAGATTCAAGAAAGAAACCAAGATCTTCTTAATGAGTAAATTCCTACCGTAAACATTACAGAGCATCCACACATGGCTCGCCCAAATACTCTCGCTCAAGGACACAAGAGTTTTAGAGCTAATGTCGTTTGTCCATTACAGGGTTCTTGCTTCCCTTCGGGACATGGTCCCTCTAATATTATTACAGCATGCAAACCTTCTATAACAGTTATGAAAAGAAATAGAGATGTCAACTTTAAACTGGATTGGAATATATTTAATGCTATACAGAACTTTGTACCGGATAATTTACCTTGTCATGATCTGTGAAGCGCTCTGATACCCTACGGGGTCAAGTTCGCGCTATACAAAACACTGAATAAATAAATAAATAAATAAATAAGCTAGTCAAGGGTAATTATTGCCACTGTGGCTGCACCTCCTTTGCCAGAGTCATTTCTCCTTCTTTACTGATACTCTGACAAGCTTTCTGGCAGCCTAGACATTCGGACTAAGGGCAGTGAGTGCTTAATTTGAGCAGGTGGATTCTGGTGCTTGGCACCGGCACTTAATTGTCTGCACCAGTGCTTGGAACAGCCTGCCACATTGTGGCGCTGTCTAGGTCATTTAGAGATGACCACAACCACAGTTTATTATTAATGCTAATTCATTAAAAATTACTATTACCGGCTGCCCACGCTATTCTTACAGCTTTGGGGGCCTAAAATAGTCCGAATTGTCACACTTGTAGGAGTCTGACTGTTAGAAGTTGTGTTGTTACTATCATTGGCAGCGCTGGCAGGGGCACTGTGGGGTGGAAACTGCAGTGGTCTCCTGACGAGAGCCCTGGCACGGTTTATTTTTTTTACAAATAAAGCATTGGCTAAGGCAGAAAATACCCATATAAAATCCACCGTTTCAAAAATCTGGGAAAAACAGTAAAATGTCCACAATCAGCAGAGAATTAAGAAATTGGTTGGGAACTAAGAAATGTGCGTTTTTCTGGAGAAACATCTTCGGCAGTCTTTGGCCAAGGGGCACCAAAGGAGAGCAGAAGAGAAACACTAACACAGATACAAGATGACAAGAGGCAGAGGCTGTGTTCAAAGGAACAGGAGAGGGCGAGGGAAAGAGTGAGTGAGAGAGAAAGAAAGAAAGAAAGAAAGAAAGAAAGAAAGAAAGAAAGAAAGAAAGAAAGAAAGAAAGAAAGAAAGAAAGAAAGAAAGAAAGAAAGAAAGAAAGAAAGAAAGAAAGAAAGAAAGAAAGAAAGAGAGAGAGAACAAGAAGGAGACTGAGAAAGCGAATGAATCGAAGTGGGCATGGCTGGTGAATTTCAATGGAAGGGTACGGCATTAAGTTTTTATATGTGCATACAACAGTTGTCATCCTAATTTGGGAAATCTTTCTTGAAACTTTCGCATACTATGTTAAAAAAATTATGAATTTTTACAACTGTCTGTCAGAATGGCTATGTGATGCAATGTATTGAACTGAAACAAACTATTGCTTACATTTAAGGAGACATATTGTAAATGTCATCTGCTGCGTGCTTTATGTAGTATTCCTGGCACAGTTTTTGTTCACGCCTGTCTCGGTGGATTCTGTGACGTGCCTGTGGCGCCATCCGTCAGTGTGCTTCTCTCTCTGTGCCCTTGCCACAGTAACATGCTGCACCCCTTCTTGTCTCTGTCATCCCCTCACCTGTGCTTCCTTTTCCCCACAACCCAGTAATGTATCAGTCGCTTCCACCATCACTACCTCAGTGCCTTTACATGTATTGCCTTTTTCTCTCTTCCCCCCTCTCCGGAAATAGATCTATTCTTTTCTCGCCTTCTGTGTCCCGCCAAGCACCTCTCTATTCTCTTCTCTCTCTTTCACTGAGGTCGCCTCTCTCTCCCATACACTATCACCTTCTCCCTCTTATGTTACCAAGACTTAATATAGCGCAATGAATCACACCCGAAGGGGCATCTCGGCGCTGAAGCGCAGACCCACAGGACAGGAAGGAGTAAGAGAAGTCGTGCTGTCAAAAGAGACAGCTTTTGAGTAGCTGTTTGAAACAAACAAAATCAAAGCAAGCACAAATGAACAGGAATCTGTTCCAATGAAAAGGACCCGGATATAAAAAGGATTGCCGCCATGTCTGACTGTACAAATGCGGCTTGGGCAGAGCAAGAATTGACCCTTGGATCTCAGATTTCTAGTAGACTGATACATATAAAGATTGTTTCGAAGATATGCCGGCCCTTTACCTAAAAGGGATTTGTGTACCAGGTCCAGTAGCTTAAAAATAGCTCTTATGATCAGAGAACTCTTCATCCTATCCACCTCTCTTGCCATCTGGTAGAGTGCCCTCTCCTCCCCGGTGTGCTCTTCTTCCCTCCATATTCTCAGCCCCCTCCTTTTCCCCACTGTGCCAGATCATGCCTTGTCATAGTTTGCAATTTTTATGTCTTTTTAAAAGCCCTCTATATCATGCCTTTGCACAGGACATATATCATTATTCATTTGCCATAGTTGATGCATTTATTTCCATTACTGTATAAAATTGTAAATTACATGAAGTACATTTATCATATGTTTGGATAGTGGGCTTCTAGTTCATATATTATGGGATTCAGATGAATAGATGTGCTTAGGAGGAAGCAGAAAAGATTTCGGCCTGATTTATGAAAACTGAGATAAAACAGCGATGCTACAGTTTTCACTGCGCCCTCCTTGCGACACGATGGATGCGCCATATTTAAAATACAGCACTCCATGTCACAATGAATGACAGATACGTCAGGCATCCTGCATATCTGTCGGCGCAAAAGTTACGCATTGCTAGAGTTGTGTCGCAAGCATGACGCAACTCCAGCAATGCATGAGGCAGGCCTATACACATAGTACTGCGTCACCCTTACGCTTGCTATGTGGCAGGCGTAAGGTTTTGACGCAGTGGCGTCCTAGAAGTGGCGCAGTAAAATCTGATAGATTTCACTGCGTCACTCCTACGAGGCTTTGTGGCGTGGAAAAGCCCACCCTGCATACATTATACCTGATTCAGGTATAATGTGGCACAGGGCTTTACAATGTGACGCATCTACCTAGATGCATCACCTTGTAAATATGGCGCAACATGGTGCATTCTTTACGCCGCCAGTATGTCAAGAAAAAGACGCACCGGCGGCGTAAAACTGTCGCAAGGGGCTCATAAATAAGCCCCTTAGACTTTCACATGAGGGTGCAAGGGAAGGTCAGCTCGCCTCCTCTCTTTAAAAGTAATGAGTAAAATGGAGAAAGATTATTAAAAATATTATCCGAGGTATGAGGTGTCCTCCAATAGACAGTGATGGGTAGGGTGACCTGATTTTGAAAACCAAAAACCAGGACATTTACCAAAAATAGAAGACGGACTATAATTTTACATCAGCCGAGGGGCACAGAATGAGAGTGCTGATTAACTCAGAAACACAGATGAGGGAGGATGGATGAGGGATAAGGGATGAGGAGTGATGAGTCAGGGATGAGGTGTGAAAGATGAGGAGAGACAGTGGCGTAACAAAAGCTACTGCAGCCCTCGCAGTGCAGGAGGGGCCCGAGTTTTGGGGGGGGGGGGGGGCTCAGCAGGGATCCCTGGCCTGTGAGCTCTTGAGTGAGTCCAGAGGGGAGGTCCCTCCATTTAGTTTTCAGGGGGCCCCCCTCAAATTTAGTTACGCTAGTGAGGAGTGAGCAAGGCCGAACTGACATCCAAAACCGGCCCTGGCAAACTGCTCGGACGGCACCCCCAGGGGGGAGGGGGAAGTGCAGCAGAGTTGTTTGTTAGGGTCGGTTTCAGCCGATTTTGTTACAGGGGGCCAATATTGCTGGCCCCCGGTAACAAAAACGGCCAGCCAGGGGCCCAAAAATGGCCCCCACCATGGCGACCCACCGGGGAAATACCCGGTGCCCGCTACGGCCAGTTTGGCTCTGGGAGTGAGGGATGAGAAATGAGGAACGAGGCTACACTAAAATGGATGCTCTCCAGGAAATCCTCGGCTTCCAGCTCTGCCTGCCTCAGCAGAGTTAGCACCAATAGAAAACCGGCCAGAATCAACAGTTTCCAAAATCCAGCCAAAAGAAGGCACAGGAACATCAGCAGTCACAGAAGCATCATAGAGGAAACAAGAGGCCTGGACATGTGGCCCTTGGATAAGATAATAGCATGTAGCCCGTGGTTAATTTGAGCCAGTGGTTGCTGGTGGGGGGCCACTAGCACTTATTTTTCTACATCAGAAATTGACCACGAGCAAGAGTTGGAAAACACACAACAAGGAAAGACAGAGGAAGAGAAAGATGGCAAAACTGTCACAAAGGGATAAAGCAGAAACGTTCAAGCGTGGGATAAACAGGAAGGGGGTGTCTGGCAGTATATTGAAGAGGCATGAGGAGGGTAGGATTGGGAAGGTGGGCATTCGGGCATTGGCCGATGGGCTGGCACCCAAGTGTCACCCGTGGGCAGTTTTTTAAACCCTGTGTCACCCGGCCCACAGAACCTTGCTATCTTCAGCAGCCCCCCAGCAAGGCCGCTGTATTGTAAGGCAGGCTGACTGGCAGGGCAGGGACTTGCGTCACGAGACTTGCCGTAGCAGATCTCAGCTTAGCCCTTGGTGGGCTGCACAGACAAAGCAGTGTTCCTTCTCCCCCACCCGGCTGTCAATCAGAGATGGGACAGGAAGAGTAAAGCAGTCTCACTGGCAGGTTCAGTGTCAGGTGATAACGGCCGATGGCCCAGCTTCACCTCTGCCCACCACCTCCGAGGCCGGCCCAGAAGCTTTGTTCTTTTCTTACTTCCACCTCTGCCAGGCAATAGCCCTGAGGCTATAGTGGGCTGGGGAGGGGGTGAGTGGGTAGCAAAGCGGCCTGCCTGGGGACCAGTTGTTGCTCTGGCTGTACGGTCATTCTCACCTCACCCCCTTGGGTTTGACCCAGTCCAAACGCACTGTCTTCTCCCTGGCCTCTCCCCCACTGGGCCATCACATCATACTCAGGCGTTGTTGGACAGGGAGGGAGAGAGTATTCAGGGGCTTTGCTGGGGGCCAGATGTTGTCATCTTAACCCGTGTCTTTCTGCACTGAGTGTAAGGTGTGTGTGTGTGGGGGAGGCATGGGGGGCACCGGTGTGTTTGCACTAGCTGTGAGGCTACCTTGACCAGAGATGCAAACTTTAGAACTATGTTGGATTCCCGTCATTAGCTCAACATCCTGTGATTCTGGGCAAATCACTTAGGGCTATATTGTCAAGGAGCTATCGCCGAGTTAATGGCACTTTAACGCAGCCAAAGCCGCAATAAATGTACCGCCCCATTCACAAGCTGGTGCAAACAGCCGATATCACCAATTTTTCGGCTATAGCATCCGCAAAAAACATTGCCAAGGACGACCCCGGCAACTATTGCTAATGAGATGCAGAATAGGCGTTCCCGAACAAAAAGCCGCAACAACACCACTCCGCAACATTCACAACGACCAGCCTGATTTGCGATAAGATCACAAAACATGCGATAAGGCGCGTTAGCACCAGGAAACTAACACCTGCTCTGACCTGGTGCAAAGTCGGACTACAAACTGCACCACAAAAGAGAGCCCAGCCCAGAGCCACACCTGAAGAACAACAGATACCATGGAGCCACTGAACATGCATGCCGGACACCCAAGAGGGCCACAACACCCACTGCCACTACTCCCAGGACCCCCCCTCCCCGGCACCTCCCACTGCCAAAGACATGCCACATCAACTACACTGATTCATGTACCAAATAATCCGCCTGATGTCGCACAATCACATCAGGTGACATGCATGTGTCGTCACAAAAATGAGCATCACACATTCACCTTCGAAGCAACAAATGAAAATGTATTAAAATAAACACAGAACAGAAATGAAGACACATGGCGGCTCCCCTCGGGACAATCCACAGGCCACAGCCTGCAAAACAAAAATAATGATGAAAAGGTGTGTGCTGCGCACATCAAGGGAGAGAGAGAGATCTAAGGAGGAAGAGAGGGAGAGAGAGATAGATGGACAGAGAGGGGGGGAGAGAGATAGACGGACAGAGAGGGGGAGAGAGAGATTGACGGACAGAGAGGGGGGGAGAGAGATAGAGAAAAGAAGAGAGGGACAGGGAGAGAGAGTGCCGACACTGCGCACCCAGGCCACACTGCTCACCTGCTACCACCGGTGTGTCTCCTACCACGTGCCGGTATGTAGTGCAGTTCACCAGGTCCCACATCTGAGACAGACCCGTCATCTGAAACAGAGTCCAGATACCTGAATGGCAAAGTACATACAATTGCACACATCATCGCCTGTCCGCCCCTGCGCACCCAGGCAGCTGCAACCCAGCCCCTCCCGCCGCCCAGCGGTGCATGCCCGCCCCTGCGCACCCAGGCCTCACTGCTCACCTTCCACCACCGGCGTGTAGAAAAGAGGGCCCACCACGTGCCGCTGCAAGCCACAAGCCCGGGGCCCGCAGGCATTGCACCCCCCACATCATGCAGTCCCGCTCCACCGCCGCGCGCATAGGGCTGAGCTGAGAAACGACACACTGGGCTTGTCGGAGGTACACGCTGCTATGTGCGTCCTTGCGAGCTATACTGCAACCTCCTCGTCGCGCTCCAGCTTACGCCAAGAGCAGGCCACCGGGGCTCCGTTGCCCGGAGACCAGGGCATTTGGTGGGAAACCCGGCGCCTAGCGCAATTCCCCTATGAGCCTAGGGGCTGCTTGACGGCGCCGCACTGAGGGCTGGCACACAGCGCCCTCCTCTCTTGCAGGCAATGCGCTTCAGATGAGACACGACGAAATACAGAAAAGCACCATCGACCCACTTATACACAATGTACATACCTGATTCCTATGCATATGTTCAACTGTTTACCGCCGCCGGACCTCCGGGTTGTCGGCTAAATGGCTGTGTCTCACCATCTGAACGTGTGTATTCTAGTATTGCTGAATCGATGCCTTGGCGAAGGACTGTACATTGTCAATTGATGCAACTGCGGTTAATAAAGGTTTTCAAAAAAAAAAAAAGGCTGCACGCAAGAAAATGTGCACAAATAACCACCAATAAATACCCTTTTAAAACAAAAAAATCATGCAGTCCCGCTCCACAGGCCACCAGGTTTCACATTTGGTGCTGGGTCTTGATTACTCACTGGCAGAGGACATACCAGTGCACCTGGCATCATCGCAGGCTGCACACCCGCTCAGCCTCATAGGTACCACTAACTCTGTGATCCAGGAGGCGATGCCACGTGGCGGTAGGCCCGTGCTGCCCACTGGCTCGGGCCTACACTGCGGTTCAGCAGGCCACACAAAACCTGAGCCGTCCGGACCGCCGGGACAGGGCATCATCGCAGGCTGCACACCCGCTCAGCACTTAAGGTGCCCCTACCTCAGTGCACCCAAAGTCACCGTCCCGTGGCGGTGGCCTGTGCCGGCCGCAGTGTATCCGGTGCCACCAAGTCTGTGCCCCGCTAGTCATGGACCCTCTATGATTGGTTATTGTGGTGCGTAGGCCATCATGTCACCTCCGGGCCTGCGGGATGTGATGTCTCAGGCCCCTGGGCCCCCATGCCTACATGCACACCACACGGATACACCTCGAGAGAGAGGTTGGAAATGGTGTCGTGCACGTGCGCCCGGCCCTATTTATTGGCAGGGTCACATGTGCTGTGACACGTTTGCTGGATGGGTGTGGTATGAGTGTAAACCAGCCGTGAGGGAATGGCCGTGGCATGCTGACAACTAGACCTGAGAGCAGCAGATCACTACAGGGGAGTCCTGGCACATGTGGTGGTGTTGTCTCCCCCTGGAGTGTAAGTGTAGTGGGCTGGCCTGGCATATGCCAGTCCAGCGTAAGGGTTTGAACAATGGGGCACTGGGCGTGGTTCCGTACGGAGCTGGACAAGGAAGTAACAAATGCTTGTGTCGCTGTTGTTGTGTTGGCACCACCCGGACAACATTCGGCAATGTGTCACCCTGCAACCCAACGACATGAGCCACATGGACATAAGAGGAAATCACTGACCCTACATTCATCCATATTAACACACTTGAAAGACCATAGAGACGACACATCTGTGTGATTCGGAATATTTAATGCACATTCAGTGGAGTGTTGCATCTGGAGCAGTACAGGGCCATGCAAACCCCACTTTCAAAGGTTGGCCCGTAGAGGGCCAGCCAGAGTCATTCAGGGAATGACAAGTCCAAAGGAAGTGGAAGAGTTCAGTCCGCAGTCTGTTCACTGTGTCATTGGCAATCAAACAGAATATGGCAGTCCATTGTGAGGTCCAAGGTGAGTGTCGCAGAGTATATCGGGGGACGATGGAAGGTGATGATGCAGAGGGCAGAACCAAGCTGAAACCGGCCATATGGCGGAGATGAATGCTACAGTTTTCTCCGTACCAGTAAGGTGGTTTCATCCGCATCTGCGTCCTCTGCTGTTTCATGTGCCTCACGTGTGGGTGGTGCTGGCCTTTCTCCAGCACTGTGTGGCAGTGACACCTCAGGGGCCGGAGGTGGGATGTCTGCTGCACTGTGTGTTACTGACACTTCAGGGGGTGGAGATGTGGATGTGGTAGCAGCAGCATGCATCGGCACCAGGCATTGTGTCAGCAATGCCATGAGGATGGTTTTGATGTCATTGTGGAACCCAGCTACCTCTCGCTGGTGTGCAGCCGTGGCAGCCGCTCTTTCCGCATTGGCCCGCTCCATGGTCTCCATAAGCCTCTGCATGAGTCCCAACTCCCGGGCGAGCTCACTGGAGCCACCCTGAATAGACAGTTGTTCTTGTCGCACAATCAGGACTCTGGCGATGTCAGCCATGGTTTGTTGTCCGCTATCCCGGATGCTGACCCCTTGAGCAGCACAATTTGGAAAAAATTGGTAAGGAGGAAAAAATAGAGAAATATTTTTAAACAAGGATACCTTTAATTATCCTGTTATATGTGTATATATTCACATTTTCTTATTTAGCCATTTTATCATTGAGCATATAAAAAGAACATATATTTACAAATGACACCTCTAAAACAAAAACAAACTAAGGCTACTGTCCACCCAGAAACATTTCCTATTGTGGAGCCACCTTTAAATAGTATGGACTACCCAGAAGGTTCATACATTGTGTATAGGAACATCACTTTCCAAATTCAAAAGAAGCAATGTGAGGCTGTTACATCCACAAACAGTTCAATTAATTTGCAGTCCTTCTGTTAAAAAACTGTCGACGCGGTCGCGTTTCAGCCGATCTATTTCTTATGGCCTCTTCAGGACAAAAACAACAGCAGCATTCTACATAAAGAAAAATAATAAACTCTAATAACATATACAGTACATGATGGCCAAACGATTGTCCTTGCCAGTATAAATACAGGTCTCGTTCCCTGTGAAGCATGCAGAAAGTTCCACCACCACAATAGAATCACCGAATCAGGAGTGACGTGAATCTCAAGGAAAATAATAATTCAAATTCCTCAACTTCCGCAGGCATGTGTGTACGCCCAATGTGACGGACAACTCATTCTACACCCGTGTGTCTGCTTCCCAAAAACATATATATTAACGTATTAAATCTACAGGGTCTCTCATTCTACAATCGGAAAGGTTCAACACAAACCTTAGCTATTGTCCCTCACTCAGGACATCCTGCATGCAATCAACTTGCTCGTAGGCGATGGGGTATGAGGGGGTTGAAGTCTGCCCCTAGCCTGACTGTATCTAGAGGAGAAGAAAAACGGGGTGGAATGAACCTCTCTTTAACCGGTAAAGTGTATTAATTCCAGAGGAGGACTACCTTCTCACCCAAAGGATCGAAAAAATACCTGGCTTAGAAGTATTATCATTAGGCTAACGTTGGGTCCACTATAGGGAAATCCATCTGCCGTGGTGTGCACGCTGCAATGAGGAAAAGCGCACAACTAAACACGCGGAGACAATAAAATAAAAAATCTGAACTAAATCTAAACGACACGCGCCAGAGCACCAACTTATCTTACCTTTTGGCTCTTCTCTTTTTCTCTCTACGGTCTAAGTACAGTCTCTCCAAGTTCGCTGTCCTACTTCAAAACGAGGTACACAGGAGTGTATACGGAGCCATATTTCAAGCGATCGACAAAGACAAGGGACTACCGCATCCACCCACCATGGGGTGAAATGTGTCGGCCATTTTACAGTGGAGTGGAAGCACAAGCCCACTAGTTATATACATGACTTTCTTCCTAGTGAGGGACAACATTATTAGTCGATTAAAAGAAATTATAGAAGAGAATGAAAGGTGAAAAATAATTATGTGCAGAAATGAATAAAATTAATAAAAACAAAAGTGCTTAAAAATAACAACAGTCTTAACTAAAAAAAAAGATTACTAGTTCGTAAAATTACTAGTTCGTAAAGGTGAGCCTAATCAAACTAAAACAAATCTACTCTAAATAAAGCCTAATAATTATGAATAATAAAAATAAAAATAAAAATGAATAATAAGGAGGGCCACCACCACTGAGCAGCACGGCGCATTCATCGACTATTGGTCATCACACCGTCCGAGCACACGCCTGTGGCTCCACTCCCGTGAATCCCTCCAATTTCTTTACTTGAGGCCATCGCGCTGCCATCGCGAAGTCGTATTACACGCAGCCCCTCCTGAAGTGTTCCCTGAAGTGCCCCTTGATCCTCAACCTGCCAGTACCGCATATCTGCGATGGCCAGAGCCCCTACCGAGCCCGGACGTTCCTGCATCCGGTGTTGTCACACCCACAGTCTTGTGGCAGGCCCTTTGGACTTCCCCAATTATCTTAGGCACTTATATACAGGCATGCTAATATAATGTCCTGAAGATGATCCACGCATTGCTCACTTGGATCGAAACGCCGTCGACACCTTAAAACGCCTCATGCACTAAATGTGATGTCATTATTAACTGTGTAGAGACGTTACTTGCAATTTGTTTCTTAAAATTCATACTACTTGTCAAAACAAAACGTAAGCGTTGCCTGAGCCTCGCTTAAATGTTCTCCCTATTTTATGTTTGTATGTTTGTGTAGTAGGATGCAGGCTTGTGTCCCACTTTTCAGTATTTGTGTCTGTTTATATCCCAAAAACTTGCTGATACATTAAATATTGAACCTCTGTCCGGCTGGATAAGTTAACCAATACAGCACTGATTGGGTCTGTATTCATTTATTACTTCCTATCCCTACCTCCCTAGGGACCATTAAAGCACAAAATAATTGATTCCAGAGGTCGCTGGCTGACTTTACTTGGGTCCCCTTGTTGTTTGAAAAGATGGTTTGTTGGAGGGCATGGAGCGGACTGTCAGTGTCCGTTAGGGACTGTGAGTGGTCCCTGATGGGACTTAGACACCCACGTATGGCATCTAGTTTGCCTGCGATGTGGTCGAAGCCCACCCGCACCTGTTCAGCCAGCTGCTCCTGGCATCTCAACACACGGCGTTGGAAGGCCATGTGTTTTTCGTGGGGGTCCTGGGAGGCAGCCGTGGTGGTGGGTGCTGCCTGCTGTGTGGTCTGTGCAGGGGGTGGGGTGTCCCCGTTGCAGCTTGGCTGCCCTGCCCCTGGAGGTGGGCTGCGGAGACTGTTAATGAACTATTGGAGGGCGTCGGAGTCGAAGCTGTGGTGGTCCTCTTCATGATCAGAGAAGAGAGGTTCGGGCTGCTCTGCAGGAGGTGTTGATTGTCCCTTTGCAATGTGAAGGGGAGATGCAGTTTAACAATGTGTTCACATGTGTGTTGTCGCATTGTACCTGTTAACATACAGACTGCATGACTGTGTACATCGTGGCTGTTTCGGAGGGGCTGCCCATTTGCTGCGGGACAGTGGACATTTCGACAACATCACGGATGTGTGTTTGTACTTGAACAATATCAACTCAGATTTCCCTGCAATGCCACTTGTGATAGGCCAGTGTCTACACCCAGTCGGCACCAGTTGTGTCCTGTGTTCTGGTGTGGACGTGTTGGGGTTTGTGCCACTTTGTCAGTGTTGATGTGCTCTGCATGTTATGTGTGTATGCTGCATGGGGGGTTGGCCCCTGCTGCTCTGTTTTGCTGCCCCTTATCCCTTTCATGCAATGTGCCTTTGACTTCTGTGCTTGTACAGTGCTGACATGTAGCATACTTGGGTACATTGTTCTCTTGGTGGGAGTTGGGGTCTGGGGCATGGATTGTCCGCAGATGTGCTGTGCTTACTTGTGCATGTGGGCCATTGTGCCCATCTCCCCCCGTCCCCCTAGTCCCTGGTCATCACTCACCCTGGTGCTGTTGTGTCCGGTCCTGTTGAGGAGTGTCCGGGCCCCCAACTCCTGCCACTGTCTTCCCACTGATAACTGTGGACACCATTTCCTCCATGTCGTCCGGCTCCTCCTGTGGCGCTGGACTGCCACCTCCAGTCTGCATTGCTGCCTTCCGGTTGTTGGCGAGTTTCAGATTGTTTTTTCACTTGACATCATTCCTGCGCCTCTTGACCTCGTCCATTGTCCTCTTCAGCACTCCGACTGCATTCACCTTGTCCACGATGGACTGCCATAGTCCATTTTATTTATTTATTTTTTTAAACATTTTTATTAATTTTCTTGTAAGCAAACCAACAAGACACTTGAAACATCACATTTCCCATCGTTTCTGCCATTAACACACACCACTTGGCAGTACATAGGTGGATCCCAGACCAGCACATTGCCACATAGCCGGTAATAATCTCTGACCCCTTCATCCCTGGAGCCCCCCCATCAGTCCGAGTCCGAAGATTCATCCTGTGACAGCGGTGGAGGGTTGCATATTTCTCCTCTGAATTTGTTCCACGCCCCCCAAACCTTGTCCCGCCTGATAAACACAGAGCGTTCCGCAAACATTGCTGCATCCATGTCCCTACCCCATGCGGTCAGTGTTGGTCCCCTCTCCGCCCCCCATTTTTGGGCTATGTTCCTTTTAGTCGTGATGATCCCCAGTGTCACCCAGTTCTGCGCCTGTCGATTGAGGTCATAGGGCTCCCACACATTTAACAAGCATCGCCGGGGCTCAGGCACCAATGACACTCCGCACACCTGCGACATCGTTCTCATCACTCGTCTCCAGAAATCTTGGATGATTGGGCAGTCCCAAATAGTGTGGTAAAAGGTCCCCACCTCCCCACAACCACGCAAGCAGAAGGGATGCTCTGCTCTACCCATTTTGTGCAATAACTGTCTGGTGTAGTACGAGCGGTGCAGGATCCGAAGCTGCACCAGGCGCAGCCGTGAGGGGATACCCGCCTCCCGCGGCGAGGCCAGCGCCTCGCGCCATCCCGGGTCATCAAATTCCCCTACCTCCTCTGCCCACCTCTCCATAGTCCATTTTTTGTTGCCAATGACACAGTGGAGGTGACGAACAGTAGTTGATGGTGTTCGACCACCTCCGTTATCAGGATCCTGTTTTCCTGTGGACTGAAGCGCTTCTTCCTACTCTTCTTCTCCTTGCCCTTCCCTGACCCCGAGGTCCCAGGTAGGTCCTCCGGGGGGCTTGTGGGGTTCTGGTTCTCCTCCGTACTTGATCCGGCAATATCCATTGTGCTTGGATGTTGTTTGGCATTTGTTTGTCAGTTTTTTCTACTTTTATGGTGATTTTTCCCACCTGACTCGTGTTAATTGCAGGCCTGTAGCTGGTTTTCGCAGATTTTTGTATCGCGTATGGCCTCATCGCAGGTTTTTTTGCGTTCGCGTTTCGCATTTTTGCGAAGTGGCGTTAATTTTAACGCGGTCAGTTGATGTGTTATCTGGGGAATATCGCATGGTGCCGCCGTGTTGAGAATGCTTCATTAACACGGCGTAAATTTCACGTGCTAGACTGCAATGTTGGAGGTTGCGTTCAGTAACGTTTGCAATGGTTATCACACGTTCTTGAGAATATACCCCTTAATGTCCAGAGGCTAAAAAATAAAAACTTGATCTCCTCTAATGCAACTGTTGCTCATGGGCGTAGATCCAATGCATGTGGGACCAGCTCACACTATATAAACTACAAAAAACATTTAAAAATTAACTGGCGGCTTTAGAAATCAATATAAAGTGCATTTGACTTACATTTACTGTTTAAAATACATACTGATTCGGGGGATTGTCATTTTCGTACAGGCAATGATATTAAAATACCCATCAGATCAGGGGTTGTCGCACTTGGATGATTATTATATTTCTCTTTGCCTGCCTGGCCAAAAATCAGTGCTTCTAGTTTTTACCCACGTTACTGACTCTATGAGCTATAAAATGTTAAAATTACCAAACATTTCTATAAACATGTGCCCAATGAGACTAATCAGTTAGTGTTTAATGAAAGGGCACAATCCGGGAATGTGAGCCACTTTTTTAAGGAGTTCTGGGCCTAATTAGGATCCCAATCCGACCCTGGGCATGAGAAGAAAATAAGGCGCCCAGCCTTGCGATTGGCGGCGCTGATGTTTAATTGCACCAGCCACTGGTTTTTGAGCAGAGCTTTGGGCACCGACACTCTTTCTTTTACAAATTAAGCACTGCATTAAGATGTGTCCCAGAGAACAAGAAGAAGTGGAGAGGCAGGGTCTAAGAAAAGACGAAGGACACCTGGCAGAAGACAGAGAAGGTACTGCCCGGTGGATGACGCAAAAGAACGATTCCAGACAAGGACTGCAATTGAAGGCAACGATCCAAGACAAAACCCTCACAATTGCAGCCATCAAGTTCAAAATCACCAACTCTTGAGAAAAACAGACGCCCCACCAGCTGTAATACCAAAGGAGGGGAGGGGAGAAAGCTCTAGCAGTACCCAGCTACAGAACATCTGCCTGCAATGGCTCTGTGACCATATGGATATGCAGCACACCCACCCACAACAGCACTGTGCCCATGGCATGCAGAGCAGAATGACAGGAAGCTGTAAGCCAGAACAGGCTGGGACTGGTTCTCCCCGGGACAGACTAGAAACAAGCAGGACTGGGAGCAGGGGAACAGAACAGCCTAGGGTCTTGCTAGCACCGGGGAACAAAAAGCACCCCTCATCCGAGATAAATAATAGAGCGACACCGATGTAAACTGACCACAACATATGTCCATCCACAAACACTTGTGGCTTCGGGCACTTATTCTTACATGTGGAAGGATACAGTTCACATGCACATGATCCCTCTGTGTGCATGCCCCTGACCCCTAACATAGGGGGAGCCTGATATCTAAGGGGCATTCTCACCAACTGTTACTTCATTGTCATGCTCCTCGTCGCCACTGGTTCACCAAGGGCCTTCTTAATGGAAGAAAGGGAAGCAGGTGGTTTACAGTTGCCCTGGACTTCCTTCTTTCACATCACCCCTTTCAACAAGCATTTGCAATGCAATAGGTCTCGCATTTATAAGAGTTTGAGCTATTGGCATTGTAAATGACAATGCTTTTTATTTAAGTTTGGTTTTTTTAAAACATAAATAAAAGGCAGTGTCATTTATAATGCCAATAGCTCAAACTCGTATAACTGCGAGACCTATTGCATTGCAAATGCTTGTTCGAAGCGCTGCGAGATTTAAATGATATAGCGCTACATACCCCCGAATAGCGCCGAGAAGCGTGTGTTTTTGACTCCCTCTGCCCCAATTATACAACTTGCCAACATCGGAGGATTTAGAATGTAAAATTAGTAAGTATGCAATGTACGTAAAAAGAAGAAAAAAAGAGCTTGTCCCGAGGAGAAGTGCCTAAAAGCGATTCCAGGTGCATACAAGTGTCGAATGTATTCCCTATGGACTGCTGGGGTAGTACTGTGCCCTTCAGAAGAGTGCCATAGCAGGCGCAGGGGAAAGGCTATATTGAAATAAGGCTGGGCAAAAAAATGTGTATTAAGGACCTGCGTTGATAAAACGAACTGTCGGTGATCTGCTCCCTCCCCCAACAAAGTCCTCATCAACAGTACAAGAGCCCGCCCCCCCCCATTATCTACCGGGGAGGCTGCCTGTTTCCTTTGTGAAGCCGCTCATGCGTGCAGGGAGTTCGCTGCTTTGAAGTAGGCCGACAAGCCGTCTTTCATCACCCCAGATTTAAAGAGTTTAGACTTTAATCGCAATAAAGACAATGCAAAAAGCATAAATAAAATCAGAGTAAAGGAGGGAAGTATGCTGACGAGGGAGAGTGCAGGTCAGTGAGGCTTATGGGGGGAAGGAGATGAAGAGGGAAGAGATGAAGAGGGGGGCTGAGGGTAGAGGTGATAAAAGGAGAGATGAAAACATTGGAACTCTCCGAAAAGGGGACAGCAGGGGAAGGAGGGGGCGTTGATGGGTAGCGAGGGGATGGACTAATGCAGGGGGAGAGTAGTGGAGGAGAAGAAGGCGGGATGGTAAGTGAGGTAGGAAAACGTTAGAAAGAAAGAGGAGTGCGGGGAGAGGGAACTGACCTGGTGGAGGTCACGAGAAGGGAAGGGGGAAAGGAAGTAGAAGTGCTGGGTACAGGAGATGAAAGGATGGGGAGAGAAACATAGGAAATGACAGTAAGGGTGTCTAGTCAGGAGAAGGCGCAAGGGTGGTAGCAGAGAAGTTGGGAGGCACATCATAGAGGAGGCAGTGGCAGGCGAAAGATCATTAAAGAGGAAAGAAGTGGGGGAGTTGTAAAGCACTCCAATACCTTCGGGTCGAGTCAGCAGTAAATAAAACTGCAAAAAAGCCACACACAAAAAGACTTGCTGATAAATAGAGAAGAAAGAGTAGAAATGAAGGGAGAAAGAGGGAGACAGAAAATGTGAGGGTGTGAAGACGAGTCAGGGAGTAGAGGGTGTGAGGTGTAAATGAATGAAGGAGGTATGGGACATTGAGACGGGACGTGGACGATGGAGGTGAAAGAAATACTACAGAATTTGAACAAACCCCAGAGAAAAGTGAGTCATTTATAGATCGCTTTTCGGCCTAAAATGGGCCCCTTGGAACTACCTTTGAAATGCGGTTGAAGGAAAAAAAAAATCGCTACTATTGAAAGCTATATCAGAGAGAGGGGGGGGGGGGGTTGAGTTATGCCAGATTAAAAGTGGGGGGAAAAGGGCATCATGATGAGAAATGACAAAAAAAGTTTAAGACACCCCGTTAGTTTGTGTAAGAGGTCTGGGTGGGAGAGTAAGGGAGTGTAGCGTGACAGGAAGCAAAGGCAACAAGCAGGAAGGGGGTGGCAAATGGTGTGCACTTTCGCGGCCGCTTTGATGTCCTCAGTGGCCGCACGGCTCACTGAGGACATCAAAGCCATTGTGAAAGTGATCAGGCAGTGCTTTTCAGGCTGCCAAAGGGTGCGCGCGCCCGGCGCACATGCACTGTATTTGGAGGCCTGAAAAGCACTCGTTTGCACTTCCAGATCCCCCTTTAACAAAAGCTCTTGCGAGAGCAGCGCTGAAGCGCTGTCTCAGGCGAGACCTAAAAAGTGACGTTTTGCAGGTTAAAAGAGCATATAGGGTACATGTAGAGGTAAAAATATTTCAATAAATGGCAGATACTCAAAACACTAAAAAAAAGGTTTGAAGGGCACCACGCACGCTATCTCAAGCAGGACGACATAGTGAACCTTGTTTAAAGTAGCTGAAATTTCTATTAGGATTAAAAATTCCAACTTTATCGTCTTTTGTAAAGCTCCAATCTAGATTGTATGTAACAACTGTTTGAGTTGCACATAGTGGATAGAACGTCGACTAGGAAACATATTCAATCACCTCTGAATCACAAGCAGTCTGGATGGCTGGGTGGGTTATGCTTGGAGACACCACACAAAGACAATGTGCGCATGTTGTACATGACAGATAGTATGGTTTTATGCTGGGTTACTGGCCGAGGATCCAGACTGCACAATTTCAGAATACATCGTCAACAAAAGTTACGTTACATGAGGCAGTGGTGGCCGTTGTGCATGTATCAAAAGCACAAAAAATATTGTGTTGCTGAAATAAACTGTGTTGCTGAAATAAACGAGCGCCCGCCGCAAAAGTGAAAGTAAATTTGTGACGCGGCGGAGTGGCGCGCGCGCGCTTGGCGGGGGAGTGCATTACAGACGGGGGATGCCGAGGTTTTGTAAAGCTCCAGAGATAATCTAGAATGTATGTAACAACTGTTTGAGTTGCACATAGTGGATAGAACGTCGACTGGGAAACATATTCAATCACCTCTGAATCACAAGCAGTCTGGATGGCTGGGTGGGTTATGCTTGGAGACACCACACAAAGACAATGTGCGCATGTTGTACATAACAGATAGTATGGTTTTATGCTGGGTTACTGGCCGAGGATCCAGACTGCACAATTTCAGAATACATCGTCAACAAAAGTTACGTTACATGAGGCAGTGGTGGCCGTTGTGCATGTATCAAAAGCACACAAAATATTGTGTTGCTGAAATAAACTGTGTTGCTGAAATAAACGAGCGCCCGCCGCAAAAGTGAAAGTAAATTTGTGACGCGGCGGAGTGGCGCGTGCGCTTGGCGGGGGCGGGGGAGTGCATTACAGACAGGGGATGCCGAGGTTTTGTAAAGCTCCAGAGATAATCTAGAATGTATGTAACAACTGTTTGAGTTGCACATAGTGGATAGAACGTCGACTAGGAAACATATTCAATCACCTCTGAATCACAAGCAGTCTGGATGGCTGGGTGGTGTAATATTGTAAGCATTCCAGTAGTTGGGTGGGCGTAGACCTGGGATGAGGGGAAGAGGAGGAGCGACGGGAGAAGCGGGCAGTTAGAGTAGGGACAGGGAAGAATGAAGACAAGAGAATAAAGCTCCGTACAAGAGATTACTGTGTCGGTCGTCATTGGGGGGGTAACACGACACGACAGCTGGCGACGAGGGTGGGATGAGCTGCATGCTCTCCCCTGAACCCAAAGAGAAACGTGGTCTGTCCCTGAGCACGGTTCGGAGAGGAAATTTGAAGATAGCGCTGTTCGCGCCAAACTACGGGCTCGTGATCAAGTGCCCTGAGAGAGCGGAGGAGTCGTGGGCGAGAGTGAGACCCTGGCTCCCTGCTGTGCGGACTGGAGCACCAGCGTCGGTGGAAGGCGAAGAGTGACTCGCCGTAAGCAATTAAGCCCCCCCCTCCAGCGCGAGGTCGGAAACACGTGCGTGCCAGGAGGAGCTGAAGCCATAGCGCGCGCCTACCCTGAGATTGTCGAGGTCAGGTGGAGCTGGTGAGTGGGGCCTTTGATGCAGCGTGGATCATGTGGGGAGGATTCTGAGAAGCAGCTAAGCCTCGTGTCAAGCCACAGGTGTGGTGTCGGTCCGGCGGCCATCTTTGAATCAGGCAGCTGCAGGAGGACACTCCTTTTCGAATTGAGTAGGCGGCCATCTTAAAGTCAGGCACCCAGGAGTCACCAGTGAAAATAAACAAGCCCAGGCAAATGCAAGAAAGAAATTAAACAAGCCCAGGTAAAGGCAAGAAAGAAAATAAACAGGCCCAGGCAAAGGCAAGAAAGAAATTAAACAAGCCCAGGCAAAAGCAAGAAAGAAAATAAACAAGCCTAGGCAAAGGCAAGAAAGAAAATAAATAAAGGTGAAGACAATAAACAACACACATAAAGACCATCAGAACCATTCATACTAGAAAAGGTCAACAAACAAGCACGAGCAAACACAGGAAAGGAGCGCAGTAAGCCACGCCATACAAAAGCAAATCGTGATGTCAAACCACGGTTCGCCCGCACGTCAGGAAGTAAAACCCATTGTGATGGGACTGTCACACTTGCGCCCACCAGAGCCCCTGGCGCTCGTGGTTGGGGGAAGTATGGGGCCCCGTTGGGAGGAATGGATCGAAGATTTTGAAGACTACATCAAAGGATCCAAGGTAATCGGTGATGAAGATCAGCTAATTGCGCTCCGCAATCTTATAGGAAAAGACATCAGCCAAATGATCAAGGAGATTTCGGCTGCAGATGCAGGGACGTATGCCAAGGTGCGAGATGCGTTAGACAAGAAATTTCTACACAAAAAAAACGTAGACTACGAGAGATACGTGTTCCAGCGGGCGCATCAGGAAAAAGACGAGATAATGAGTGCATACATAACTCGACTACGCCGGTTAGCCCGCCACTGCAACTTTGAAGCGTTCTCAACGGACGACGCCATCCGGTTGCGCGTCATCGATGGTTGTCAGTCTGAGACGCTCCGGAGAAAACTGCTGAAGAAAAGTCACAATCTTGACGAAATCGAAGAAATTACGAGAGTGCACGATCAGGCCGAGGAACAGGTCAAGAACATGGAAGCAGGACGTACCGATCGCAGAGAGCAAGTCTGTCAGGTGCAAGCCAGTCGCCCTCGCCGAGGATCCAGAGAGCGTGGGCGGCACTCCCGGCCATTTTCGCGTCACCGACACTCCGGACGCCGTCGGCCTGAGTCGGGGAGGAGAGGCAAACGCCATGAACATGTGAGGAAGGCGCCGGTGAGAAAGTGCTACAGGTGCGGGTATGATTTCCCACATACAGGTGCATGTCCGGCAACGGGACAGCAGTGCTGCAAGTGTGGTCGGAGCAACCATTTCGAGGTCATGTGCGGAGAATATCGCCGAGAGAAAAAAAAGAGCGCACTTGGGACGTCGCGAGTGGACACACGCCGGCATCACACGCGAGCGGTGCATGATCGCCCACAGTCCTCGTCGCGGTCTTCCCACTCCAGCGGAGGGTTGCAGACATCCCGATGGTCGAGGAGATCACCATCCAGAGACTCCAGATCAACATCGGATGAACAAGAATATTCAGTTGAATATGCGAGTATGGTTGCTGACCTGGACCAACTTAAGAAATATCCCCGACTGGACATCAGCATCGGTGAACATGCCACAAAATTTGTGATGGACAGTGGAGCGTCACTAAATTACATTCCGGTGACGGAGTACAAAAAAATGAACCCTCTCCCTCGTCTGAGTCCTGCATACGTTCGGGTCTGCACCTGGATGTCCAGGAAGCCACTTCCCTGTCTCGGGAAGTTTTCAACTACGCTTAGACACAAAACAATGTCAGTTCCCGCTGTGGTCCACGTCATAGAAGGGCCGGAGGCTGACTGTCTTCTTAGTCTGCCGACGGCCGAACGACTGCGACTGGTGGAAGTTCTCTATCGCGTCAGCAATGACATTGACATCGTGCACAAGCCAGGCAAATAAGTCAACCCGGCTGATTACATGTCGCGACACCCCAGGGCATCACACACACCTGGACTGTCCGTTGCGGAGGAAGATATCCATTTCATGGTGGATCAAGCGCGACCACCCGCGGTTCCCCTGGAGGCCATTCAACACGCCACCTTGCACGATGAGATATTACAGAGGGTGATACGCAGAGTACAAACACACCGATGGAGGCAAGAAGAGCCCAATGAGGAGAGTGATCCGACAACGCGTCAAGAACTGCAGGCTTTCAAAAACGTGAGTGAGGAGTTGTCTGTCACCGCAGAGGGTCTGCTGTTAAGGGATCACCGGATTGTCATTCCCAGTCAACTGAGGCAAGGTGTTATCAACCTGGCCCATGAAAGTCATCGGGGAGTGGTTGCGACAAAAAGGGCTCTCGGAGAGCGTGTCTGGTTCCCACTTCTTGAGAGGATGGTGGAACTCACCCTGAAGGATTGTCCGCAGTGTCAAGTGGTAGGGCACGGTGATCCTCCAGCCCCGATTCAGATGACTTCGCCACCGCCTGAAGTGTGGCACGAACTAGCCCTGGACTTTTATGGCCCAATGCAATCAGGCAAATATGTTCTCGTAATAATGGACGAATACTCACGGTTTCCCATTGCCCAGTTTGTGCCGTCCACCAGTGCCGCCGCCACCATTGCGGTTTTAGATGAAGTCTTTGCAGCCTGGGGTGTGCCCAAGGAACTGAAAACAGACAATGGTCCACCTTTCACCGGACGGGAGTTCAGTGACTTTGCGAAATCAATGGGTGTCCAGCATCGGCGAATAACGCCCGTGTGGCCACAAGCCAATGGCACTGTTGAAAGGTTTATGGCCACACTCAACGAGACTTTCCAGCAAGCTACCCTTGATAGACGAGATCTGCAAACGGCTCTCAATGAAGTGCTTCGAGCATATCGAACAACACCCCAAGCCACCACGGGCAAATGTCCAGCGACACTCATGCTAGGGCGCCCCATTCGGACGCGGATACCCACTTGGGAGGGTGCATTAAGACCGGTGTCACCAGGTCGTCCTCACCAAGAAGTAGTAATTGTTGATCCCGCTGGCAAGGAGAGCATGAAAGCCTATGTGGACCACAGGAGACGAGCTAGATCTCTCTTGTTTCATGAAGGGGACTGTGTCGTGGTCAAGCATGAACAAAGTAAGAAAACGGACTGTCGGTTCAGAGCAGAGCCCCTCACAGTCACTAGACAAAAAGGCACTATGCTGACGGCTGAGTCGGAGAACAGGCGCATCACTCGCAATGTCTCCCACTTTCAAAGATGCAGTCCCACTATGAGAGAGACACTCATGCCGGGGCCTACAACGTCTGTGACTGAACACTGTGAAGGACATGATCGGATACCTATAGGTCAGGAACGGGACGCTGAGGGCAGCAATGGAACTGTGTCTGAAGGTATGTCCCTCCGGCCAAGAAGAGACATGCAAAGACCTAGACGGTTGATCGAAGAGATGTGAACACTGGTCACAAGTTTTGTTAACAAAGGGGGAGATGTAATATTGTAAGCATTCCAGTAGTTGGGTGGGCGGAGCCCTGGGATGAGGGGAAGAGGAGGAGCGACGGGAGAAGCGGGCAGTTAGAGTAGGGACAGGGAAGAATGAAGACAAGAGAATAAAGCTCCGTACAAGAGATTACTGTGTCGGTCGTCATTGGGGGGGGGGTAACACGACACGACAGGTGGGTTATGCTTGGAGACACCACACAAAGACAATGTGCGCATGTTGTACATGACAGGTAGTATGGTTTTATGCTGGGTTACTGGCCGAGGATCCAGACTGCACAATTTCAGAATACATCGTCAACAAAAGTTACGTTACATGAGGCAGTGGTGGCCGTTGTGCATGTATCAAAAGCACACAAAATATTGTGTTGCTGAAATAAACTGTGTTGCTGAAATAAACGAGCGCCCGCCGCAAAAGTGAAAGTAAATTTGTGACGCGGCGGAGTGGCGCGCGCGCTTGGCGGGGGAGTGAATTACAGGCGGGGGATGCCGAGGTTTTGTAAAGCTCCAGAGATAATCTAGAATGTATGTAACAACTGTTTGAGTTGCACATAGTGGATAGAACGTCGACTAGGAAACATATTCAATCACCTCTGAATCACAAGCAGTCTGGATAGCTGGGTGGGTTATGCTTGGAGACACCACACAAAGACAATGTGCGCATGTTGTACATGACAGATAGTATGGTTTTATGCTGGGTTACTGGCCAAGGATCCAGACTGCACAGTTTCAGAATACATCGTCAACAAAAGTTACGTTACATGAGGCAGTGGTGGCCGTTGTGCATGTATCAAAAGCACACAAAATACTGTGTTGCTGAAATAAACTGTGTTGCTGAAATAAACGAGCGCCCGCCGCAAAAGTGAAAGTAAATTTGTGACGCGGCGGAGTGGCGCGCGCGAGGGCGCCAGTGGGGATGACGAGGTTTTGTAAAGCTCCAGAGATAATCTAGAATGTATGTAACAACTGTTTGAGTTGCACATAGTGGATAGAACGTCGACTAGGAAACATATTCAATCACCTCTGAATCACAAGCAGTCTGGATGGCTGGGTGGGTAAACGTGCGCCTGCCGCAAAAGTGAAAGTAAATTTGTGACGCGGCAGAGTGGCGCGCGCGAGGGCGCCAGTGGGGATGCCGAGGTTTTGTAAAGCTTCAGAGATAATCTAGAATGTATGTAACAACTGTTTGAGTTGCACATAGTGGATAGAACGTCGACTAGGAAACATATTCAATCACCTCTGAATCACAAGCAGTCTGGATGGCTGGGTTGGTTATGCTTGGAGACACCACACAAAGACAATGTGCACATGTTGTACATGACAGATAGTATGGTTTTATGCTGGGTTACTGGCCGAGGATCCAGACTGCACAATTTCAGAATACATCGTCAACAAAAGTTACGTTACATGAGGCAGTGGTGGCCGTTGTGCATGTATCAAAAGCACACAAAATACTGTGTTGCTGAAATAAACTGTGTTGCTGAAATAAACGAGCGCCCGCCGCAAAAGTGAAAGTAAACTTGTGACGCGGCGGAGTGGCGCACGCGAGGGCGCCAGTGGGCTGAAGCGCTTCCCAAAAGCGGAGTGCATGGCTGCACGATGCGCGTGATTGTGCGGGTGCTAGACATGCAATCCGCTTTTGGGAGCACTTTGAAAAGCCCATTTACAATAGTCTCGCTTTGCGATCGCTTACGCGATAGCAAGGCGAGACCTAAAAATGATACACTCACACAGCAGAAAGAGGGCATCCTGATCAGGTCAAGGAATTGAGAGCTATCCACCGCTAGGGGGCAGCAAACACTGAGATTGTTTGGGGGTTTCTCTTTTCCTAACCGTCTTTCAGCCGGGCTTAATTCAGGTGGCTGGGATGCCCCATGTTAGGGAGACAAGATTGAGACGGGGTAGTTAGGTCCAGATGTTTAGACTGGGCTAACATAATCTCCATTCGTGATGTTTGGGTGGCCTCAGGGAACAGAGAGCAGGCCTGCAGGTGAGTCTCCCAGCCATGCCTGGGCATCACTTCCACAGGACGAACTCTCCCTACCCTACTGCCAACAGCATGGACCTGCTGTGCCCCCACACAGTGCCACCCCATGGAACCAGCCCAGACTTGGAGCCAGCACAGCTTCAGCCGAGATAAATCAGCCTGGCCAGCACCAATGATCCTAGTGAATATGGCGCATGTTGAGAGGGGGTAGAGGGGGGCATGTAGCATATTGCGGAGGACATCGACATGGCTGGACTGGAACCCAAAATCCACCCAGGCAAACATTTTCACACTGGCTTCACACTGAAGGAGGCCTCAGCTAGAATTGGGCCATTAGGGCACTTTGACTGTTGGGTGATAGCAGCCTATCCAGCTCTGAAAGCAGCCCACTGAGGAAATGCCTGAGTAGAAGAAAGGCCAATCAGCCCCAGGAAATGCGTGTCTGTATGTGTGGTGAAAGGAGGAAGGATGTAATGCGGCTTTCTGTCCTGGGCATTTTCTGCCTGTATGAAGCCTGCATTCTTAGGGGCTTATTCACAAGCCCCTTGCACCGCCAGTGCATCACGTTGCGTGACGCAACGGCAGCGTAACCTGCTGCATGATATTTACAAGCACATGTGAAGCCACTTGCGTGGCTTTACGTGTGCTTGTAAACATCGCCCCTTTTCACGCAACACTTTGCATGTTAGGGGCATGACATGGGTGTTGCTATGGGTGTTCCCACGCAACACCCATGTCCACTGATGCATTTTCAGATTTACAAGCAATCGTAAACCTGGAAATGCGTCATAATGCTACGCCACCCCAAGGATGACATAGCGAAAAGAAATGTTTTCATTTCTCCTCGTTTTTTTCCTCTTTCAATGCGTGCTGCTTTCTACAGCAAGCATTGGAAGAGGAAATCACCTCAATTGATTGTTTTGTGCACAAAAATGATCTCCTCACGACATAGGCATCCTTGCACTATGGTGCAAGAGTGCCTGCGCATGGCAGCAGTTTGTGCGCCAGCGCAGGGAAAAGAACAGAGATGCAACACATTGTTGTAAATATGTCACATCCCTGTGCTTCTAAACGAATGCAGCGCGGTGCAGCAAAATGACTTACAGCACCGTGGTGCGTTAGTTTCTCGTAAATAGGGCCCTTAGTGACTTGTTGTACGTGTTTTTATGTGAATGAGGTTGCTTTACACTACTGCTGAGGAGCCATATTTTCGATAGAAGTGGGATGTGCTGGTGACTGTACTGTACTTGTAGCTACGTGAGGGAGACTCCATGTGCTCTTGGTCTGTGTCTTCTAGAACCCTGCACTGCTGGTATTATTTAAAAGATTTGTATGTGAGATTAAAGCAAACAATTTGGAGATGTAAAAATATTTTTCTATCAAGCATAAGTACTTCATGTTTGCCTTTTAAGTGTATAAGCTGAAATATAGTTTCCAGAAATCATAGAGAAAAACAGGACAGAATGAGAAGGAAAGAGCATCTCGTCCAGGGCAGATGTGTTTTTGCTTTAGCTTATATTACTGATTCTCCCATTATAAATTCATGGCTACATGTACCAGAATGCAAAGAAACCACCTGAACTAGATGCCCTAGTCACGCAAAGAGCCTGGAAACCTAAGAGCTCTGCTGAAATGGTATGTGCTGCTGCCGCCCATGCTGCACCTGGTCTGTGTGAGAAAGATTTACACTTCTTTTGCAGGGATGTGCCTTCCTATGGGATGTGCTGCTGCTGCCCATGCTGCACCTGGTCTGTGTGAGAAAGATTTACACTTCTTTTGCAGGGATGTGCCTTTCAGTGGGATGTGCTGATACTGCCTGTGCTGCACCTGGTCTGTGTGAGAAAGATTTGCTCTTCTTTTGCAGGGAGGTGCCTTTCTGTGGGATGTGCTGCTACTGCCTGTGCTGCACCTGGTCTGTGTGAAGACGATTTTCACTTCTTTTACACGGTTGCACCTTTTTTATTGGGATGTGCTGCTGCTACCCCTGCTGCACCTGGTCTGTGTGGAAGATTTGCACTTCTTTTGCAGGGATGTGCCTTTCTCTGGCCTGTGCTGCTGCTGCCTGTGCTGCACCTGGTCTGTGTAAGGAAGATTTGCACTTCTTTTGCAGGGATGCACCTTTCTATGGGATACGCTGCTGCTGCCAGTGCTGCTGCTGCCCGAGCTGCACCTGGTCTGTGTGAAGAAGATTTGCACCTCTTTTGCAGGGTAGTGCCTTTCTATGGGATTTGCTGCTGCCGCCCGTGCTGCGCCTGGTCCTTACGAGGAAGATTTGCACTTCTTTTGCAGGGATGTGCCTTTCTATGGGATGCGCTACCCCTCCTGCGCCTGGTCTGTGTGAGGAAGATTTGCACTTCTTTTGCATGGATGTGTCTTTCTATGGGATGTGCTGCTGCTGCCTGTGCTGCTCCTGGTCTGTGCGAGGAAGACTTGCACTTCTTTTGCAGGGATGTGCCTTTCCATGGCATGTGCTTCTGCTGCCCGTGCTGAACATGGTCTGTGTGAGGAAGAATTGCACTTCTTTTGCAGGGAGGTGCCTTTCTATGGGATGTGCCACTGCTGCCCGTGCTGCACCTGGTCTGCGCGAGGAAGATTTGCACTTCTTTTGCAGGGATGTGCCTTTCCATGGCATGTGCATCTGCTGCCCGTGCTGCACCTGGTCTGTGTGAGGAAGAATTGCTCTTTTTTTGCAGGAATGTGCCTTTCTATGGGATGCGCTACCGCTGCTGCGCCTGGTCTGTGTGAGGAAGAATTGCACCTCTTTTGCAGGGATGTGCCTTTCTCTGGGATGTGCTGCTGCCGTCCATGCTGCACCTGGTCTGTGCGAGAAAGATTTGCACTTCTTTTGCAGGGATATGCCTTTCTATGAGATGTGCTGCTGATGCCCGTGCTGCACCTGGTCTGTGTGAGGAAGAGTTGCACTTCTTTTGCATGGATGTGCCTTTCTAGGGGATGTACTGCTGCTGCCCGTGCTGCACCTGGTCTGTGTGGAAGATTTGCACTTCTTTTGTAGGGATGTGCCTTTCTCTGGGATGTGCTATTGCTGCCTGTGCTGCGCCTAGTCTGTGTGAGGAAGATTTGCACTTCTTTTGCAGGGATGTGCCTTTCTATGGGATTTGCTGCTGCTGTCCGTTCTGCGACCGGTCTGTGTGAGGAAGAGTTGCGCTTCTTTTGCAGGGTCGCACCTTTCTATGGAATACGCTGCTGCTGCATGTGCTGTGCCTGGTCTGTGTGAAGAAGATTTGTACTTCTTTCGCAGGGATACACTATTCTATGGGATGGGCTGCTGCTGCCTGTGCAGCAACTGGTCTGTGTGAGAAAGACTTGTGCTTCTTTCGCAGGGATTTGCCTTTCTTTAGGATGCAATTCTGCTGCCTGTGCTGCCCCTTGTCTGTGTAAGGAAAACGTGCACTTATTTTGCTGGGATGTGCCTTTCTATGGCATGTGCTGCTGCTGCCCGTGCTGTGCCTGGCCTGTGTGAGGAAGATTTGCACTTCTTTTGAAGGGATGCACCTTTCTATGGCATGTGCTGCTGCTGCCAGTGCTGTGCCTGGCCTGTGTGAGGAAGATTTGCACTTCTTTTGCATGGATGTGCCTTTCTGTGGGATGGGCCGCTGCTGCCTGTGCTGTGCCTGGTCTCTGTGTGAGGAAGATTTGCACTTCTTTTGCATATGTGTCTTTCTATGGGATGTGCTGCTGCTGCTACCCGAGCCGCACCTGGTCTGTGCGAGGAAGACTTGCACTTCTTTTGCAGGGATGTGCCTTTCCATGGCATGTGCTTCTGCTGCCCGTGCTGAACATGGTCTGTGTGAGGAAGAATTGCACTTCTTTTGCAGGGAGGTGCCTTTCTATGGGATGTGCCACTGCTGCCCGTGCTGCACCTGGTCTGCGCGAGGAAGATTTGCACTTCTTTTGCAGGGATGTGCCTTTCCATGGCATGTGCATCTGCTGCCCGTGCTGCACCTGGTCTGTGTGAGGAAGAATTGCTCTTTTTTTGCAGGAATGTGCCTTTCTATGGGATGCGCTACCGCTGCTGCGCCTGGTCTGTGTGAGGAAGAATTGCACCTCTTTTGCAGGGATGTGCCTTTCTCTGGGATGTGCTGCTGCCGTCCATGCTGCACCTGGTCTGTGCGAGAAAGATTTGCACTTCTTTTGCAGGGATATGCCTTTCTATGAGATGTGCTGCTGATGCCCGTGCTGCACCTGGTCTGTGTGAGGAAGAGTTGCACTTCTTTTGCATGGATGTGCCTTTCTAGGGGATGTACTGCTGCTGCCCGTGCTGCACCTGGTCTGTGTGGAAGATTTGCACTTCTTTTGTAGGGATGTGCCTTTCTCTGGGATGTGCTATTGCTGCCTGTGCTGCGCCTAGTCTGTGTGAGGAAGATTTGCACTTCTTTTGCAGGGATGTGCCTTTCTATGGGATTTGCTGCTGCTGTCCGTTCTGCGACCGGTCTGTGTGAGGAAGAGTTGCGCTTCTTTTGCAGGGTCGCACCTTTCTATGGAATACGCTGCTGCTGCATGTGCTGTGCCTGGTCTGTGTGAAGAAGATTTGTACTTCTTTCGCAGGGATACACTATTCTATGGGATGGGCTGCTGCTGCCTGTGCAGCAACTGGTCTGTGTGAGAAAGACTTGTGCTTCTTTCGCAGGGATTTGCCTTTCTTTAGGATGCAATTCTGCTGCCTGTGCTGCCCCTTGTCTGTGTAAGGAAAACGTGCACTTATTTTGCTGGGATGTGCCTTTCTATGGCATGTGCTGCTGCTGCCCGTGCTGTGCCTGGCCTGTGTGAGGAAGATTTGCACTTCTTTTGAAGGGATGCACCTTTCTATGGCATGTGCTGCTGCTGCCAGTGCTGTGCCTGGCCTGTGTGAGGAAGATTTGCACTTCTTTTGCATGGATGTGCCTTTCTGTGGGATGGGCCGCTGCTGCCTGTGCTGTGCCTGGTCTCTGTGTGAGGAAGATTTGCACTTCTTTTGCATATGTGTCTTTCTATGGGATGTGCTGCTGCTGCTACCCGAGCCGCACCTGGTCTGTGCGAGGAAGATTTGCACTTCTTTTGCAGAGATGTGCCTGCCTATGGGATGTGCTGCTGCTGCCCGTGCTGCACCTGGTCTGTGTGAGAAAGATTTGCCCTTCTTTTGCATGGATGTGTCTTTCTATGGGATGTGCCGGTGCTACCGCCCCTGCTGCACCTGGTCTGTGCAAGGAAGACTTGCACTTCTTTTGCATGGATGTGTCTTTCTATAGGATGTGCTGCAGCTGCCTGTGCGAGGAAGATTTGCACTTCTTTTGCAGCGATGCGCCTTTCTATGTGCTGCTGCTGCCCCTGCTTAACCCGGTCTCTGTGAGGAAGATTTTCCCTTTTTTTGCATGGATGTGCCTTTCCATGGCATGTGCCTCTGCTGCCCGTGCTGCACCTGGTCAGTGTGAGGAAGAATTGCACTTCTTTTGCAGGGATGTGCCTTTCTATGGGATGTGCTGTTACAGCCCGTGCTGCACCTGGTCTGTGTGAGGAAGATTTTCACTTCTTTTGCATGGATGTGCCTTTCCTTGGCATGTGCTTCTGCTGACCGTGCTACACCTGGTCTGTGTGAGGAAGAATTGCACTCCTTTTGCATGGATGTGCCCGTCTATGGGATATGCTGCTGCTGCCCGTTCTGCACCTGGTCTGTGCGAGGAAGATTTGCACTTCTTTTGCAGGATGTGTCTTTCTATGGTATGTGCCGCTGCTGCCTGTGCTGCACCTGGTCTGTGCGAGGAAGATTTGCACTTCTTTTGCAGAGAAGTGCCTTTCCATGGCATGTGCCTCTGCTGCCCGTGCTGCACCTGGTCTGTGTGAGGATGATTTGCACTCCTTTTGCAGGGAAGTGCCTTTCTATGGGATGTGCCTCTACTGCCCGTGCTGCACCTTGTCTGTGTGAGGATGATTTGCACTTCTTTTGCAGGAGCGTTCCCATCTATGTGTAAGTATTCTTTCACTGCTGCTGTTCATGATGTACCTGACGTGTTTAAGCAAAGCATGCACTACCTCTGCATATACAAGTCTGTATATAGTCTGTGAATGTGAGGAAGTTTGCACTGATTCTGTACACGCTGTATCTATCCTTTGTGTTTGTGTGCATGTGTGTGAAAGCATGCACGAATGCTGCATTGCTCATGTACTATCCGACCTGGTTATGAGATGCTTGCACTTCTTCTGGCACTGTGCCACCAGCTTACATTGTTGACATGCATGCAGTGCTTATTCTTTGCTAGGAGGAAACAGTGTGGCTGACTTTGCTACAGCTATTGCTTGTGTGAGAGGAAGCTTGCACTATTGTAGATTTTGTTGTGTGTACTCTAGATATGAGGCCAATAGTGCTGATGCCTGTGTTGGGCCCGCTTTGTGTGCAGTAGGGGGGCCGAACCATGGCAGGGGGAGGAGTGATGGTCACTGTAAAGTGTGCATGGTGGTTTGGCTGGCCGTCTTAGCAGGTTAAACAGACACGCACACTTAGGTTGCACAGCTGGGTTGGAGAAACAGCACAGAGTCTCAGGCACTGTCTGAGCAGCAAACCAGGCCGCTCAGACCAATTCTGGCGCTGCTCTCATTCTAGGTATAGCATGAGAGCAGCACCAGGATTGGGTGGGGAGCCTGTGCTTCAGTGACTGCTGGGAGAGGGGCCAAAGCAGAGCACTAAGTCTGCCGGCGTCAACAGGTAATTTTTTTTAAAGTCTTTATTATTCCCCTAACTCCCCCTCCCCCCCACTTTAGCTATGCGGCAGCTGCCACTGGTGCCAGCATAATATGCACTCTTGTGATGCGAAATTACGTGATTACGACAGCTTGAGTAATTGAGAGTAATTTGTGGCAAAAACAGTTCTACAGGAGCACGTGAACAATGAACTAAGATCGAGCGAGCGGCTGCTGGCTACTGCTGTTTGCATCCTGTAGCATTTAGTACTATTTTCTTAGCGCAAATTGCATTTCCGGGCAAATTTTGGACATGGTGCATTTAGCACTTAGAAAATAGAATTACACATAATTATGACTCATTTTGCTCTAATTACAATTAATTACACTAGAAAGAATCTTACACCAGTTAGGCCCTTGCCCCCTCTAATCCTAACAGATGTTCGGAGCGCATAGAAATTAGAACAAGAAACATATTTATCTTATGATTTAATTAAAAAAGAGGTGTTCCATAAAGTGATCAAACAGTGCATTGCAGGTGAACTGTGCTATTGAAATACATAACACAACTCAAACACATTGCATTTTTGGGTGCACTGTCTTTTGACTATTAAAGCGGGGATAATAAAAGCCCATTAAGTCAAGCCACACATCTTAAGCAGTCCATAAAACAATATATGTCAACATTTCGACCCCACAGAGACACCTAAACTTTAAACATGGTCATAATCAGGACGAGGAGGCAGCCTTCCTGATAGAAGAGAAATAATCTCACAGGACTGGACTAAATAGAATAAATCAATAAATGACATGGGCTGGGGTAATGTGCCATAGGTTGGCGAGAGCTGCAAATGCTAAACAAATTAGGCTTACCAAAGGAAGAAACAATCTTAAAATATGGAATGCAAGGTACACACTTAACCTTCCCTTCTGAAGAAGAATTTACAGAGCCAGTGACAGTCAACCACCTCAAGAAGAAATAGCCAATGTCAGCCAGTGTGAACTAAGTTATCTCACTTACACATCATATCAGTAGAACCAGGGTCCAGAGATCCCTTTGGCTTCTGAGAAAGGATTACAGCAAAACAATTAATATATATTAAGAAGATCCTGAGCATTGGACAAAAATGAGACAAACAGGGGGGGCGCTAGGTGGAGCACAGCGGAATGGCTGCCTGTAGGTGAAGCTCCCGCAGCCCAGCGCCGAAATCCTACATTAATCCTACCTGAGAGTCGCGATTCACTGCCACAACGGACCCTGGTGAAGTCCCGTACGCCGCTGCTGCTGCCTGTACCCTGCGTTGCCCTGGGGGACTCGGTGGGGCCGAGCTGAGAGGCTGCTGCTGATTGTGCCGGCTGGCGCGAGAGTCTCCCTGGAGCCGTGATCGGGGAGCGGCCGCTACGTGAGAGCGGCGCTGCGCCTGTGGACGGAGGGCCTCTCATCCGGCGCCTGGGCCGCGGGCGGCTGCCCTGCATTGCAGTTGCGGTGGGCTGCGTGTGCTCCGGCTGCTGCCCTCGCCCTGTGCCGATTCAGCTGCTGTAACGGCGACTGCACCGAGAACTGGCTGGGAGGTACGCGAGTGGCAGAAGTGTGCTGCCGGCTGCTGTGACGATCGCGGCGGCCACCTCCCCCGGCCATCTCCTGGACACTGTACCGGCGCGATGACGCTTCGCCTACCTTGTGCTGTGGGGACCCCCCCCTCCCTGCTGGGGTCTCCTACCTGTCCGCCTGGCGTGGTGTGGTGTTCGGAGGCTTTTGCTGTCTTCCTGAGCCCGCGAGGCCTGCTTGCTGGAGGCGGAGGCCTGTGGATTGCCTCTGCATCGCTTTCTGTTCTGAGGTGCCTGCGCCTGGATCCGTGTTGAGGCTGTGGCGGCGCTGCGGAGATCGCTGTTGGCCTGGAAGGGCTGGAGGACGAAGCCTGCCTCTCTCCTCAGACTGGATCCTAGCTGAAGGGCCGCGGCTGCGGTGAGTGCCTGGAGGGTCTGGTCTGGGCCCCTCTGCCCCCCCCTGGTTGGCTCACGGAGATTGGAGGTCCGGAGGGAGGGCGCTCCTGCTGTCCTGGTAGCGGGCGGCCTGTTGTGGAGGTGCGTGGCGGCCCTGGGTATTCGAGAGCGACTCTTTGCGCAGGGACCTGTCCCTGGCGCGCTCATCCGCCGGTGGTTGAGGGGTCCTACTGGCGCTCTTGTGGGGGTTGAGGTGGGCCTGTGCCCGGTTTGGTGGCTTGCCTTTGCCCCGACGGGACTGCGCTCCCCCTTGATCCCCCTTACACCTCGTGGACTACCTTGTAATCTGTTCTTTCCGGCCATATCCTTGCTCCTGCTGTGGTCTGCTTGCCGAGGCCGTGATGGGGAAGCCGGACAGCCGTCAGCCTCGCCTCACCTTCGAAACAAAAAAGACCACCAGGTCCCAGCCGGAGGCCGGTGCGGGGGGACCGGCACCGGTGGATGCCCAGGCGGGCGACGATGTCAAATCTATTTTACTTGATATGCGACAAAGCCTGGCGACCATCGTGGACAAAATGGACTCTATGCAGTCACGCATGGACTCGATTGTGCATAAGGTGGACAGTCATGGGGAGCGCATCTCCGAGACGGAACGGCGTATCTCTGATTCCGAGGATCGCACATCACAATTGTCAGACACTGTGGCGCGCATGGACAAAGTCCTCCACGTGATAGCGGCCAAGAATGAGGAGTTGGAGGCGCGTAGTCGGAGGAATAACGTTCGCTTACTTGGCATACCAGAGTCGACCCACACAGGCAAGATGGAGGACTATGTAGAGGGCCTACTGCGTGCGGTGGTGGGCGCTGACGCCCTCTCCCCGCAGTTCATCGTTGAAAGGGCGCACAGGTCACTGGCTCCGAGGCCGCCGCCGGGGGCCCCCCCCCGCCCTATCATCGCCCGTTTGCTGAATTTCCGAGACCGGGATGCGGCACTTCGGGCGGCGAGGGAGAAGAGGACTCTTTCGTACGACGGCATTGCCTTTACCATATTTCCTGACTTTACTCCAGTGGTCCAGGAGGAGCGGAAGAAATTCGTACAGGCCAAGCAGAAGTTGCGGGCTGCTCAGATTGACTATGCGCTGCTCTACCCAGCTCGCTTACGCATCACCCATCAGGGGAAACAAATCTTCTGCACTAAACCCCAACAGGCAGAGGAATTTTTGAAGCGGGTCAAGAGGCGCGAACTGGACAACCCGGCCTCGCCGGCCTCGGAGTGACGGCGGTGGGTCGCGGTCCTGACGCATCCAGGGCGGATATTCGACGCTTGGTAAGCTGCTGCAGATGTATGCTGCCTCGGACTATGTCATGGGGACTTGAAGGCCTGGCTGCTGTACTGGTGGGGGGAGGTTGCTGGAGTCCTACATCCATTTAGCGCGTACCTGACTCTCAGGACTACTTCCTTCGCTGGGCGCTCTTTGTCCCGGGAGGGGGCTCGGTCCATGGCCGGACGCGCTCCTAAGGGTCAAGGGGATACAGTGTCTCCACCTGGACTGACCTCCAAAGGGTATTACCCCATTGTCTTCTAGTTTAAATGTTAATCCCCTGGGGCGTCAGCTATAGACGGGTTTTGTTCTGGGGTGGGGAGGAAGGGGACTATTCAGATGGCATGATTGGGATGCTGCTGTGGGTGGGGGGTGGAGGGAGGAGTTGGGAATATTCTTTTAGGTTTGTTAGTATTAATTGGTATGTTGTGGTGGTTGCATTGTCCATTTTGCATCATTTTGGGGGCGGCATGGAGTTGCTATGTCTGAGAATTGTAGTTTCCCATGGGTGATCCGCGGGAAAGCAGGGACTTTACTAGGCAGCTTAATTTTCTGACCTGGAATGTGCGGGGTTTGGGGGACCCGAGGAAGCGTAGACAGATCCTGGCGTATCTGGATAGACATCACATAAGTGTGGCTTTCCTTCAAGAGACGCACCTAGACCCCTCCCGGCAGTCGCTATTTGCATCAAGGTGGTCCATACACCGTGCCTTCTCCTCCTACTCCACTTACTCACGAGGAGTTGCAATCCTCATTAAGAAACACACCCCCTTTGTACACCTGGGTGACCGGACGGACAGGGAGGGCAGGTATTGTCTTGTCTGGGGACGCATGGGTACGGATACGCTCACCCTGGCGTGTTATTATGGCCCTAACTCGGATGACCCGAACTGTCTGCATGCGCTCTGGGGGGAGATCCTGAGCATAGGCTCTACTTACTTGGTGTGGGGAGGTGATTTTAATGTAGCTATAGATCCCACGAAAGATAGGGCAAACCCCGGCCCTCAACACTACTCTCGCTCGCAGGCATATGTCCACGACCTTCTTACTGAACGTCATCTGCTGGATGCATGGCGCTCTAGGCACCCGGCGACCTTGGAGGGCACACACTGGTCGGCTGCACACGCCACGTGGGCGAGATTGGACTATCTCTTGGTCTCCCCGGGCCTTGCTCCCACGATATGCTGGGTAAAACACCTTGCGCGCACATACTCTGATCATGCCCCGGTCCTGATGGGTGTCGAACTGGTTGACCTCGTTGGCTCTCCGATATCATGGAGACTGCAGCCTTCTACACTGTTGGACGAGGTCTTTCGTGCGGACATTGCACAGGAGACCGAGAGCTTCTTTCAGCGAAATGGTGGAACGGTGGACAGTGTTGCTGTGGTCTGGGAGGCCTTTAAGGTCACGATCAGGGGGTTGTGCATTTCGAAAGGGGTGGGAGTCCTCAGGGACCTACGCAACAGCCTTCGTAAACTGGAGGCCAACCTTAAGGACCTGGAGAACGCCCCCACGTTCTCCACTGATGCAGAGGCGCAGGCCAGATTCCGCGACCTATTGTCTGACTATAAAGGCACAGCAGATAGAGAGGTTCGGTTTAGGGGGAAGCACTTCCAGGCTCGTAGGTACGGAGAGGGTGAACGGCCGGGTAAATTCCTGGCATGGGCAATACGTCCGCCCCGTTTCAACAACCATATCCTTGAGATCCAGGGACCCTCGGGGACACTCCACCGGGACTCCCAGTCTATAATGCAAACATTTGTTGCCCACTACACTGACTTGTACACCTCTACCCATGCCCACGCACCGGAGCTGGACGGTTATTTGGGGGAGATTACATTGGGGTGGCTTTCTGACAGACAACGACGGTTCTTAATGGCTCCCCTGGGGGTTGACGAAATTCGGGAGGCCATAATGCAGATGGCCTCAGGGAAGGCCCCGGGCCTAGATGGTCTCCCAATAGAATTTTATAAATCCTACATTGACATCCTCGCCCCGATATTAAAAGAGGTATTTGACGAGGCCCACACGCTGGGGGAGCTTCCCCCTTCCATGAGAGAGGCGCTGATTACCTCCCTCTTGAAGACGGGTAAACCGGCGTCTTCCCCGGACTCATATCGGCCCTTGTCCCTCCTTAATTGTGACGCAAAGATCCTTGCTAAAACTCTGGCCAATCGTTTGACGCTCCTCATGGAGGGGTTAGTACTCCCGGATCAATCGGGTTTTATACCCGGAAGAGCGACGTCGCACAATTTGCGCACGCTATTCGCAGTTTTGCAGAATGTAGATCCTAGCCTCCAGATGGTGGCGTTTTTTTTGGATGCTACGAAGGCGTTCGACTCCTTGGAGTGGGATTACCTGGTGGCTGTGCTGTCTCATATGGGTTTTCCTCTGGTGTTCCTGAGATGGATAGCTATTCTGTATGGCAGTCCGTGTGCCAGGGTCTTGGTCAATGGTAGGACGTCCGAGCCCTTCGGAATTGCCCGAGGGACCAGGCAGGGATGCCCACTGTCCCCACTTTTATTTGCACTGGCGCTTGAGCCCCTCGCCTCGCGGCTCCGACAGCGCCATCAAAACAGAGCGCTGTTCTGTGAGCAGCGACAGATATTGCTGTCGATGTATGCAGATGATATTACTTTGTATGTGAGGGACCCTCAAAACAACCTAAACCCACTCCTCCGGGAATTCGTGACATACGGGGAGATGTCAGGCGTCCGCATCAACTGGTCAAAGTCCCAGATCTTCCATCTGACTGATGGCTCTCAGACCTTTTCGCCCGACTATCCCATAGAATGGAGCGAGTCTGAAGTCAAGTACCTCGGCATTAAGATCTCTCGAGATAGGGAGGAGCTCATGCGGTTAAACTATGGCACGACATTGCTGCATGTCTCCTCTTGTGTAGACCGCTGGGTCGCGCTCCCTCTGTCGATGGCTGGACGTGCAGCCCTGATTAAGATGGTGGTGCTTCCCCGGCTACTGTACTTGTTTATGAACATTCCCTTCCCCCCGAGCAGGCACTTTTTCGCTCGATTGCGATCAGAACTGATACGGTTAGTTTGGGGGGGGAAGAGACCTAGATTGAAGTGGACTACGATGACCTCTCCATACTCACACGGAGGCTTCGATATACCGGATTTGGAGCTATACTATCATTGCGCCCAAGCACACTATGCGTACTACTGGTTCCACCCGATCGCTTTTATGCCACAGCTCGCTGCGGAGGACTGGCTGGCGGCGCCCCTGCCCCTGCCTGGCCTACTGCACAGTGTGCTCCCTCATACCACTACCAGCTATAACGCCTTGCAGGGTGTGGTAAATAAAATCTTCTTTACCGGACTGAATTTCATACGGAATCTTAAAATAAAGTAAAATAGCTCAAAATAACAAGAGGCAGAATCCGTGGTATAAGAGGTTTTCTAAATGGGCTTTATTCCATCAAAAATGGCCGACTCGAGTCGCGGCCTTCAGGTTCCGTCACCACGAGGGTTCAGGAAGTGAAGTACAATACTTTATTGACAGACATGCATTTTTATAATAAGTACATTACAATGAAACGAATGTAGAAGGCGTAACATTTGATAAGAAAAGTGACAAAACAGGTATGTAATCGAAACTAGGCGTAATAAGGAATAAAAGAAACATGATTGGTTAGGATTATCAGACATAGGTGGATCTATAAGATAATACTTGGCATAGATGCGCGCGCAGCAGTATGACGTGTGATTGACGTGCAACTAGGGGGTGAAGGGACTTGACATTTAGCTCTACATGTGGAGACGAGAAGTCTGGGGTTCAAGTCAACCTAATCCCAAATCATATCTAACATCCTATGTTTAAAGAACTATGTTATCCACAAGGAAGGACTCTCGGACAGAATCTAGTCTATACTGACTGTGTGCGTGCACAAACGCCTAAGTGTCTATATGAGATGCGAGGGGCAGAAAACTTTCCATGGCAGCAGGGCTATGAATCACTTGCAGGAGGACGGAAAGGCTGAGTCCTTTGCTTGTGAGCTAAAGGAAATGTTTACCTAAATCACTAGACAGGAATGCATCGGCTGGAGAGCAAAATAGATAATTCGAAGGTGAAATACAGCTTCTTGGCAGGCAGGCGAAAACTGGCCGAGGCAGGCACCGTTAGCTGCACAGGGAGTAGGACAAAGTTCATGGATACAGATGCGAGCTCAAGCTGAAGCTGTCAGAGACAGAGAGCAGGGAAAGGCTTTGAGGACAGAATCGGGCCTACTTGCCTGAACTGTAAAAATGGAGTAACTTAGCCATATAAAGTCGGTGGCCTTTCATACTTAGGAATCGAATATCCAGCCCATTGATGGCGGATCTGACAGAGAACATGTCGACGGTAGACACACATATGTTTGCGTCTTAGAAACTGGAACTGGAGGGAACATACATGTACTTGTAACATGCATATAGAACCGTTGGGGTCCAAGATAGGGGACATAACTGATCAGGAAAATCCACATTTCCACATTCCCTCCTTGTCCCCTACTTGCCCTTCAAGAGATATCAATCTTCATCATTCCATCGATTTGCTCATGGAGCATCATTTCTTCTTCCTTCTTCTTCCGGTATTTTGAACGAGAACTGTGATATGGAATGCATGATGTGGCACACAGACCACAAATCGCTGGTCCACATTGCAGGCATAAACAACAACTGAAAAGCATAAGAAGGCCAATACCTAGGAAGGATAGAACTCTCCATCCCCAGGCTGATATCACACTCCAAAACCACCCGGACCACGTCCAAGTGCCTGGATTCTCGTGTATCTGGCTTACAATCTTATGAAGGCGTGTTATAGCTTTATATACAGATGGCGAATTTTCTGGTATGAATATGCAGCAGCTGGATCCGATGACCCTGCAAGCTCCGCCCCTATCGGCCAGGATGACGTCAAGGACAAGACGATTCTGGAGAACAACAATTCTCATCACTGATTGTTCCTCTGTCAGATTGCCTAGGGCGGCTATAGTCTCGTTTACTACAGCTTCAAGAGTCTTGGTGAGTCTGCGTATCAGCTTACTATTTGATATGGTACCTATATAGGGAAAGATACCTTTATTGAAATCTACATACTTGTCCCATGCCGTCTCAGTATAATCGACAACTGGGAGATCTCTACGCTCTCTTTTGTGTACTAAATGAACATTTCGATAATAATCAGGGGGAGCTAGGAAAACAGGTGGCAGAAGGAATGCTATGTAACAGGTACCATCCCAATCTAGAGGCAGATGCATATATGCAGTCTGACCACATATAAAGTAAGAATGGCGAGAAGCTCTAAATGAAGATTTACCTTGATCACGATATTCTACTGTAGTAACGCATTGGCTATGGCCCATGTGTATGGAACCAACTTTTCTTACACATAATTCACCCTTAACTGGAAATACTGACATAGTGGGCAGAATTAGTTCAACTTCGGATTTGACATTCAAAATCATAAGATTAGGCGTAAAATTACCTAATTTATACACTTCATTTTCTAAATCAGTTCCTGTTCTACTGGGGTGACCCTCCTTATTGGGGTGACAGACTTTGAATAAAACTAGATTCAGATTTCCCCATATCCAATGTTGTTGATAAACTGCTGTGTCTGGGTCTATGGAATTTAATAAACTAAACCATGCTCCACAGGAGCCATTGTGTGTGAATGGATGTGGAAAGAAAGGCAGAACTCCTTTGTTATTCTGATAGGGAGGGAGTCGGCCACACACCCAACAATTGGTGGCATTACTAGTCTGATGGGAATGATGTAACATACTAATGAATGTGTTATTGCGCAGCGCAAGTCTATAGGACAACTCATGTGGGGGTAGGTCACTAAAAGAATGTTCATCAGTTATATTGAAAGCACGTTTAGAAACAGGATAATACACATGCAACAATATACTTGCAGTAACTATTAAAAAACTCAAGGAAAACAAAATTAATAAAGTCACAATACAGTGGCTACGCAGTAATTTACAATAAGCATGTCGTTTCATTATGATTCTGGACTCTACATCATTCAGACCTAAGGGATACATGTCGAGACAGATTCAACCGCTTCACCTTGGAGAGGACTTAAACAATCAAATCGTCCGACAGTTTGGATCTGGACCTGAGTTTCTGCTTATAGAGTTCGGTGCTACTGGCTTCAGCCAAAGGTAGCTTTGAGTCAATGGGGGAAGACACACGGGGAGTACTGTTTGTGTCAGGAGGAAGTCCATGAAATTTCTTGATATGGCTGGAATGCACCCAGCCTTTTCTTCCTTCGATCTCCACAGCTGTTCTGGTCGTCAGCAGGACCAACTTAGGAAGCCTCCACCTTGGCTCCAGTTGGGTTTTCCGATCGAAATTCCTGACGAGAACATAATCGCCGGGAATTACATCATGAGGTTTCACCTCGGTGTTGTCGGGAAAAGCTGCGACTACCTGTGAACGACAAGATTGTAGTGCAGACATCAAGGAAGCCAGGTAATCTGTCAGCATATTACAGTCAACATCAGTTATTTTACGGGGTATAGGCGTCCCCCACATATTCGGTGGTCTACCAAAGATCACCTCATAAGGGGATAGCCCTGTTCGAGAGTGTGCTACCATTCTCATGTAAAATAGCGCAACTGGTAAGGCTACTATCCAGTCCACACCTTTTTCCTGACATATTTTAGACAATCTGATTTTTAAAAGTTGATTATGTCGTTCCACGAGACCTGCTGCCTCGGGGTGTCGGACACAGTGGAATTTCCACTGATATCCCAACAAAAGTGAGACATGTTTCATTAATTCGGATGAGAAAGGCTGGCCGTTATCTGAATATACAACACGTGGTAAACCGTACCGTGGGAAGAATTCTCGAACTAGCTGCTTGGCAGTAGTCGGGGCAGTGTAATCTGATACGGGATATGCCTCTGTCCAACGGGAGAGAGCGCAGACAACTACGAGAACATATTTGAATCCTCGACAACGTTCCATCTGAATATAATCCATCTGGAGGACTTCAAAAGGATGGTCAGGAGGCTGAAATCCACCCTGCTCTACGGGAACACCCTTTCCTGGATTAAACTGACAACATATCATACAGGTACGAACTTTTTGTTTAGCTGCTGCTCGTAAATGTTTGTTGAACCAAATGTGCTGAATGCTGTCTAGCATAGCCTTCTCTCCTAAATGTGCTGGACTGTGAACTGTAGCTATAATGGCTTGAACCATGGAATCAGGGTGAAACCATACAGATTTCTCCTTCGTCATCCATCCTTGATCTGTCTGGATCCCTCCTAGTTCAGTCCACTTCTTTATTTCTTCTGCTGTGGCATGTGTCTGTATGTCAATTACGTCAAGTGCGGGATCCTTAATTGTCATACACTGTGTTGGTGTCTGAACTATTGGCTTTGTCATGTCTAATGTGCGATTCTGAGCAGTCTGTTTAGCTGTTCTGTCAGCTAAATCATTGCCTTGAGAAATGATATCAGTAACCTTCGTGTGTGCTTTACATTTCATAATCGATATAGCAGTGGGTAGATGTATTGCGTCTAACAAAGCATGAATGAGGGGTCCGTGCTGAATGTGGGCACCATGGGAGGTTAAATAACCTCTCTCTCGCCACAGCACGCCGAAGTCGTGTACAACTCCGAATGCATAACGTGAATCAGTGTATACATTAACTTTCTTATTTGTGGCTTGAATACAGGCTTGCGTTAGAGCAATAAGTTCTGCTGCTTGGGCTGACAAAGTATCTATACAATTTGTCTCAATAACTTTAGTGTCTGTTGTGACTGCATACGCGGCCACTAAATCTCCTGTACTTGTTCTCATGCACGATCCGTCTACATACAACGTCAGGTCTGGATCTAACAATGGAACGTCTGTCAAGTCTTGTCTAGGTTTCGTCTTTATTTCAATGATTTCAACACAATCATGAGCTAGTGGGTCTGTTCCAATTACAGGTAATAGTGTAGCAGGATTCAATGTATTACACCGTCGGATCTCTATGTGTGGTTGAAACAATGTCAGTTCATAACCGGTAAGTCTTGCTATGGTCAAGTGTTGTGTTTGTGTTCGGTTCACAAGAACCTCTACTGCATGTGGTACTTGTACTGTCAATGGGTGTCCTAATACTATGGCATCGCTTTGTCTGATTGCTAAAGCTGTCGCTGCCACTGATTTCAGGCATGCAGGCAAAGCCTGAGCTACGGGATCTAATGTACTGGAAAAATAAGCACATGGCTTGCGTGATCCTGCTTGATCCTGAGTGAGTACTGACAAGGCAGTACCTTCGCGTTCTGTAACAAAGAGTGTAAAATGTTTGCTATAACATGGTGTTGCTAAAACAGGTGCTTGACATAAAGCTTCCTTTAGGCTTTCAAAAGCTTGTGTATGTTCCTGAGTCCAAGGGAGAACAGTCGATGTGGCTGCCTCCTGTGTGGTTAACTGAATGAGTGGTTTTGCTAGAAATGCGTACTGAGGGATCCACTGCCTACAATATGAAGTGAGGCCTATGAAAGCTCGCACCTCCTTTTGTGTCTGGGGTATTGACATGTTAGCAATTAACTGGATGCGATCTGGTGTAAGCTGCCTTCCCTCCTTGGACAGCGAGTGACCAAGATAAATAACTCGCTGGACACAGAATTGCAGCTTAGAAGGAGACACCTTGTGCCCCTTGTCGGCTAGGAAATGTAAAACTGTCAGAGAAGCTTTTTCACATTCTGGCTCGCTTCTCGCTGTGATCAGCAGATCATCGACATATTGAAGCAGTGCAGTATTGACTGGCATGTGGATACTGTCAAGTTCTCGTTTCAGTGCTTGGCTGTAGATGCTGGGGCTTTCTGTGAATCCTTGGGGAGCGCGTGAGAATTTAAAGCTGCGCCCATTTAAACTGAATCCGAACAAATATTGGCTTTCCGGATCTATTGGGACGCTGAAAAAGGCATTCTTGAGATCGATTACAGTAAAGAATGTTGCTTCGGAATCAATTGCTGTCAACAATGATGATATATCAGGGACCACAGGGAATTGTGGTACAATACACTTGTTTAGTTCACGCAAATCAATAACCAATCGGTACACTGGTGGGGCAGTAGGATCAGTTCGTTTAAGAATCGGAATTATCGGTGAATTACATACATTGGAGTCTGTTTCTACAACTACTCCCTGAGCAATCAGCTCATCAATGATTTTCAGCAAAGCCACTACAGCATCATGCGGTAACTTGTATTGTCGCATTCGTGGTAGTACCACTCCTGCTTTCAGTGTGACTCGATAGGGTGTAATGTTCATGCAGCCAACATCCGTAGGGCCTTGTGCCCATAGATGTACTGGTAAAGTCTGTAGTCGGGGATCCATGTCTCTAGACACATAGTGACCTTTAAAATCACGCAAAAACAACCTTACTCCTTCCGGAGAACAACATATTATGGCTCCTAGTGCTTTCAGAGTTTTAATTCCTAACAGATTTTCTGGGCATGATTTAGTAAGCAATAAATCTGTAGTTCGTGTCAAAGGTCCTATCGTAAGTGGTAGAGGCTGTGATACTTCATTAACAATAGGTTTTCCCGAAAAACCAAGGGAAACATTTTGAGAGCCTGAGAGGGGTGCCCCTGGAACTTCACTACGTTTTATAGTTGTTCGACTTGCCCCTGTATCGAGTAAGAATTTTCTATCTTGACCTAATAATTCACTATGTACATAAGGTCCTTCTTGATCTACAGGAATCTCGATAAGCGGTAAGTCAACTTCCCTCTCTAGGCTGGTTCATGCGTAACGCTGATACTCAGGGTATTCATACTGTGCAGTCTGATACATTTGTCGTGTTGTGGTTTGTGTGGTAGTAGCAGGCAACGGTGGTGCAGCTGGCACAAACTGTATGGGTTGCTGTGAGGCTGGCATGGACTGTCCATGCTGCATAGCTCCTTGTTCATTCTGATCTTGTCTAACTAATCGTGGTCTCTCCTTTGCAATACCTGTAGCTATATTACGTTTCAGGACTGGACAATCGTGTACATAATGGCCCAGTTGTTTACAGTAATTGCAGGTTCCCTTTACAGGAACTGCAGAATCACCAGAATGTGTCACACCCTTTTTGTGACCATCTGCTGGTACTGTCTGAGAAACTAGCATTTTCATTTTTGTATCCTTCATGCGTCTATGCTCGTGTTCTTGTTCATCCCTAATTCTATTGTGATGATACTGTAACATTTGTAGCATTTGCGACGGAGTGTTACTTTGCCAGGTACTCTCGAATTTCAATATTCTATTCTTCACTGGGGGCAATGCATTTTCCACTAATTTTGTCACAAATAGATGTGGATATGAGTCACTACTTGCTTTTATACCACTATTTATACCAAAACATTTTTCAAATCGAGCATAATAATCGCTTGTGTCTTCATCTTGCTTTTGTTTGCAGGCTGTGATTGCACCCCAATCTTCCTTTTTTGTAGTTAATAAACGTGGCAGTACCTGTACTAGTAAACCTGGTAACAGTTTAACTTTATCCCCGAGCCCTGAACCTGCAGTTCGGCCCCTTTCTTCCTCTGCTAATGCTGTCCAGTCTATCTTTTGGTCTCCCACTTCCCACTCTTTTTCTTTCAGTTTTTCATAAATGCCAGCAGGCAAAAGCACCTTTAATATCGTCATAATATCAGGAAAGGTATACTCTCCCATTAGTAACATGTCTTTAATTTCTCGGTGGAAACCCGCTGGGTCTTTGTCATGACTAGGTACTACTTTTTTCATTTCTAATAATTCCATTTTTGATATGGGTGTGTAAACAAATACACGGTGAAACTCATTGTCTTCGCCTTTTATTGGGTGCACTTCTCGTAGGGGATTTTGTCTATCCATATAGTACGGCGCTCTCTCTCTGCGGGGCAGCGAGAGAGAATCCGGACTTACAAAAAGGACATACTGCTTACGTGACACTAATATCTCTTTAATTAGCTTGTTACTAGAACCTCCCCATCTGTTTGTGAGTAGTTCCGTTAATATATCAGGTAAAGGACCAGGGTCAGCATGTTGGCTCTTATATAATATGAGGAGTTGCTGAATCATATAGATTCCAGCTAAACGTTGTTCATCTGTACTGAGATTAAAAAACGTGTGTGCTACGGTCTCATCACCGTATTTTTCAGGACTGTCAATCCAGTGAACAGCTGATCTGGCTAATTCTTGCTCATCCATGGAATCGAGGAGGTGGTAACCCCTTCGTTCTCGTAGTATTTTATCTGCGGCTTGAAACGAATGTTCAGGAGACTTCAGATTTATTACAGGCGTCGCATACGTTCTGCTATTATTTGGACATACAGAGTGTATGGGATCAGAAAAACATCTAGTATTTTCACAGGATCTTCCTCTGCCTACATAGGCTATGGTCTCTGACTGTCTTGCGGAATTCCCTGATTCGGACACTTCATCTTGCTCAAACTCGTCTGTTCCCAATCTCTCTTCATGAATACGCTCTATTTCTTTACGGATTTTTCGGCACATGGCTATTATACAATTTTGCTTATCGTGTCTCCCTTCTGATATATTCTGACTCCATCTTGTAAGAATAAGCATTGCATTCGGGTCTACCCCCGGACGGTCTTGATTTCTGATCACACAGTTTATGAGGAAACGTAACAGTTCCCCCTGTATCTCTACTTTCTGGAATTCCATAGCTCTGTTAATACATCCTGGATCTCGTCCTGTTTGAACAAAATGATATATGTTATCTAGATGCGTAATCATCCCTGGTAACCTCGCTAAATACTCTGCGGCTCGCCTGATACGTAATGATGCCAGGACCATTTCATCCTCTTTACCAACCACCGGGTCATATCTACAATTTACAAGGAGTTCTTTAAGCGTACGTTCACTTACGAATTTAGGTGTACGAGAATGCGCTGACTCTTGAAAAACAAGTTTATTTATTCTGGGTGGTGTAAAGGTACTGCTAGCACCTCCCGTGGCCCCATCTGGGGCGTCGGGTGTGAATGGGTTCGTTGAACGTGACACAGCAACTATGGGCGTCGACACCCCTGTAGAATCGACTGCGGAGACAGATGCGGAAACAGATGTGCTTGCCGACGCTTGCGTCGGGACTTGCTGTTGCACGGGTACAGATACCTGATCCTGACGTTGAACCCCTCCGCCAGACGGTCTATGTGGTGTGGCGTTAGCATACTCGGGAGCTGCATCGTCTAGATATGAGGAAAGAAAAACATCTTCTGCGGTTCTGGGATGCCCTTTTTGATGTACCTTAATTGGAAATAATGGGGGTGGCAAGTCTTTTGGCATCTCTGGAGCAGCCTTAGGTAGTCCTTCGGCTAGAAGGGGATACATACCATTCATAAGAGCATTTCTTTGTCTATTTACTTGTTCTGATTTCACTCGGATACCTTCCTCAATTAATAGATTTTCTTGAACTTTATTTGAACTTTCTTTACTCCTCTCTTCTTGTCTACGTGCTTTTTCTGTACGTCTATGAGATTCTTTACGCCATAACTCAACAGCGTCTTTCTGTGACTGTCTGACCTTTCTTTTCCATAACTCTTCCTCTACTTTCATGATGCACTCTGCATCCCAGGTTCCCGCTACGGGCCACCTTTGACTTTCCGGCAATCCCTTGGTATAATCTACCCATAGATCAAGAAACAATATGGCATCTAAGCCATGCTTATGGTACATAAAATGCCCTGGAGTGTCCCTAGGAGGAATAGGAACTGCTTCTTCAAGCACCCCTTTTCTGGTAGTAATCTGTCTTAACTTCGAGAAGAGCGGCATATTGACAACTGATCTGATACTTACTCTTGAACTTACTTAATACGAAAAAAACCCCAATAATGAACAGTGTACAATGAACAATCATTCATACCACAATATGCAAGACATTTCTGAAAACATTAAACATTAAACATTTAACAATGACCGACAATGATGACAGTCTGCCTAACTAATCACCACGCTGAATTCTTGACAATAACTGCATACTTCGGAATACTTGATATACTGCTAAACAGTACATATACACTGCTAAACAGTGCAGACCGGATTTGTGTACCCAAATCCGTCTTGACCGGCACAACCTATGTGCGCGTCAACACGCCTCCCCGGCGATGGTACTCACCGAGTAGCTCCTTGAAACGGAAGGCCTCAGAGAATGGACAGGACTCGATGACTGCGGACAGCGGACCCTCTGGACATCGGGATTTCGAGAAACCTGGTGGGCCTCTGTATACCTCGGATCTTGCTCTCTCAGCTAGGCTCTGGTCGGGATACTTCGCACTTCTCACCGCCTCGTCTGGGTTGATCGCAGCCTCAGTCGCCCCCGCTTGACCGGAGGGAGCTTACAGGAAATCCTGCTGGTACGCGTTTATGGTCCGTCCAGCTGTGGCAGGAGACCGGGCCTGCAACGCACCGCCGGCGCGTGAGATGAGAAAGTGTCCCTGTTCGGGCGCCATTCTGTGGTAAATAAAATCTTCTTTACCGGACTGAATTTCATACGGAATCTTAAAATAAAGTAAAATAGCTCAAAATAACAAGAGGCAGAATCCGTGGTATAAGAGGTTTTCTAAATGGGCTTTATTCCATCAAAAATGGCCGACTCGAGTCGCGGCCTTCAGGTTCCGTCACCACGAGGGTTCAGGAAGTGAAGTACAATACTTTATTGACAGACATGCATTTTTATAATAAGTACATTACAATGAAACGAATGTAGAAGGCGTAACATTTGATAAGAAAAGTGACAAAACAGGTATGTAATCGAAACTAGGCGTAATAAGGAATAAAAGAAACATGATTGGTTAGGATTATCAGACATAGGTGGATCTATAAGATAATACTTGGCATAGATGCGCGCGCAGCAGTATGACGTGTGATTGACGTGCAACTAGGGGGTGAAGGGACTTGACATTTAGCTCTACATGTGGAGACGAGAAGTCTGGGGTTCAAGTCAACCTAATCCCAAATCATATCTAACATCCTATGTTTAAAGAACTATGTTATCCACAAGGAAGGACTCTCGGACAGAATCTAGTCTATACTGACTGTGTGCGTGCACAAACGCCTAAGTGTCTATATGAGATGCGAGGGGCAGAAAACTTTCCATGGCAGCAGGGCTATGAATCACTTGCAGGAGGACGGAAAGGCTGAGTCCTTTGCTTGTGAGCTAAAGGAAATGTTTACCTAAATCACTAGACAGGAATGCATCGGCTGGAGAGCAAAATAGATAATTCGAAGGTGAAATACAGCTTCTTGGCAGGCAGGCGAAAACTGGCCGAGGCAGGCACCGTTAGCTGCACAGGGAGTAGGACAAAGTTCATGGATACAGATGCGAGCTCAAGCTGAAGCTGTCAGAGACAGAGAGCAGGGAAAGGCTTTGAGGACAGAATCGGGCCTACTTGCCTGAACTGTAAAAATGGAGTAACTTAGCCATATAAAGTCGGTGGCCTTTCATACTTAGGAATCGAATATCCAGCCCATTGATGGCGGATCTGACAGAGAACATGTCGACGGTAGACACACATATGTTTGCGTCTTAGAAACTGGAACTGGAGGGAACATACATGTACTTGTAACATGCATATAGAACCGTTGGGGTCCAAGATAGGGGACATAACTGATCAGGAAAATCCACATTTCCACAAGGGCACGGTGAGGGCTTGGCTGGAGCTGTCAAAGAAGGTGGGGAGTCCGTTCCTGTACTCCCCTCTTCTCCCACTTGCCTATCACCCGCAGATTCCCCTACTCCAAGAGAGATTGTTTCAAGATTTGATTCGTAAGCTGGGAATCCAAAGATGGGGAGATCTGTTCTCCGATGGGCGCTTTCGTGACCGGACACACTTCTTTGAAGGACACACGCCTACCCCCCCTAGAACTCTTTACCTACCTTAGACTGAGGCATGGCATGAAGGCCATATTGCCGACATTCCCGATCGAGCCAGACACCGTGGCCCCATTACATAGGCTCCTACAGGCCACCTCACCCTCCCATTTGGTCTCGATACTGTATCATGCAGTCCGCTCTGACGCTACACCTGATGTTTCCCGAGCCCGTGAGGAGTGGGAGCGGGAGTTGGGGCTGGAGCTTGGTGATGACAGGTGGACATACTGTTGTTTACAGACGGAACAGATTTCTGCGAGTAGTAGACACCGTATTTTACACTTTAAATTCCTGAACCGTCTCTACTGCACTCCGGTAACCAAGTACAGATTCCAGCTGCAAGACTCGGATAATTGTGAGAGATGCCATGCCCCCCAGGCGGGCTTCCTGCACTTGTCCTGGGCGTGCCCCAATATCCAGAGTTATTGGACACATGTGTACTCTGCCATTTCGCTAATGATACAGCTGCCCTTCTCCCCCGATCCTATACAGGCGCTATTGGGATATACCAAACCTATTCCGCGTGGGAGTCGCAGATTTGTTGCGACGGCGTTCCTATTGGCTAAACGGCGCATAGCTTGCCGGTGGGGACGAGGACGGGCTCCGAAATTTAAGGAGTGGCTCAAAGACCTGGTCTACTGCCAGGAGCAGGTACTGACATACTCCGAATTACTCCCTACCCGGTCTCGTCCTGCCGATATCTGGGGTCCATTACAGAATTACTTACTGCAGTACCCGGAGGCTCTGACAGCAGACGCCCCCCCCCTGGCCGTTGCCGACCCGGATCCCGCCGATCAGGACGTACACCCTACATAGGGTGGGCGATGTGCTGCTATGGACGTGTGGAGGCGGATGCGGCTGGTTCTTTTCTCTTTTTTCCCCTCTCTCTCTCAGGGCGGCTCCTTTGGGTCTCTCCTCTACGTTACTCCAGGTTGCGTGGTTCGTTTGTCTGTACTGTTTATACGAAATGTCTGGGCTGGGATTGCACTGTGGGAGATTTGCAGTACGTGGGTGATCTATGTCTGAAGGGGCCCCTACGCCTAGAACGGGTACTTATACTGTGTTTTGACCTCTTGCCTGATGTCCCTGCCCTATGTACAAGCGATCAGACTTATATTCTACTGTACACGAATGTTCACTTGGCCCCTGCGATCACACTGGATCGGATGCTGTTGCGATTCGAGACCTGCACTGCCACCTGCCTCTTTTGTATGTTTGTAATGACATGACGTAAAGATTTCAATAAAAAAAAAAAAAAAATGAGACAAACAGGCATGCCTGACGCCCGATGTAATACTTATACAAGCAATCCAAGACCATTTTGACTTTAGTCGGGGCTCTTCAGTTGAGTTTGGCTTGGTTTCATTGGCACAGTGAGTACAGGACCCATGTCCGGGCATTCATCTCGTACTTGGGGCGTCAGAATAAAAATACAAAAATGTGATGGATGGAATGCTTGAATTCATCTCAGCCACTGGGAATTACTTGGGTCTGCATCCCAATCTATCACTTTTTTGCCCACCATGCCACCTCGGATTAAACTCAGCTATATGCAAATCAGCCTTGGCCCTTCTCCAATAGGAAAAGTCAAGCCCGAACCGCCAAGCCAGATCCTCTTCAACCCGGAACACATGCAACCCAAGATCGGTTTCGACCTAGTTGGGGCTCTTCAGTCGGGTGTAGCTTGGTTCCATTGAGCACGGGACCCACTTCTGGGCATCCCAGGTGCACTTAGGGTGTCACAATGAAAATACAAAAAAGTGATGGGTGGAATGCTAGAATTAATGTCAGCCACTGGTAATTACACAGGGCTGCATCCCAATCCCAGACTGTTGTTTTTTTTGCCCACAACACACGCAACCTCAGATTAGACCCAATCTTGACCCTTCTCCACTAGAAACAGTCCAACCTGAACTGTCAAACCAGGTTCTGGTTGAACCAGAACACAAGCACCGCAAGATCAGTTTTTTCCTAGTTGGGGCTCTTCAGTCAAGAGTACTTGGTTCCATTGGCACAGTGAACAAGGGACACACATCCAACAGGTAGAGAACAACTACTTTACGAGCAATGGTAATATAATTTTTTTGCCTTGAAAAAGTCCCAGGCCTGTGATCCACGACAGGGCGAAACATGTGTGAGCTAGCTAAGATGAAAACTATTAACTTAATTGTATCAGTTATTACTGGAGATTAACCTCGGTACACTAAAATCTGTGATTTTTTAATACATGGTCTGCCCTATTTCTCTCAACATTAACTTACTATTGTGGGTATAGGGGTATTGCCCACTTCTTAGAGTCAGACTACGTTTTTGTAACAGGCCATTCTAAGACAGCGTAGCCCCGGTTCTCTACCCCTCTCTTATGGCAAATTACTGGGAAAGTCAGAACAGCAGACACCTCCCCTCCTCTCATATGTTAGTAGAGCCTGTCTCAATTACCTGCCATCTGAAGTCCTCTACTTCGTTGCTATGTGGCTTCAAATGTTCCACAAGTTGCGTGCCAAGGGTGCCAAATCTGATTCTCTCACAATGTTGAAGTATGCGTGCCTGCACTCTTTACCTAGTTAAAGTTAACAATATACAATAATTTACATTGACAGAAGACTGTGTAAATTATGCAAGCGTGTTACCTTTTTTAAAGTCTTTCAACTCATATTTCTTATCTGGATGTTCAAAAGTTTTTGACTCAATACACTTCACTTAATCTACATGTGCCGCATTCAAAATGACCTAACATAGGTGGTAGACTCCATTGTGATGAGATAGTGGGTTGTTTTTAATAGGTAACATTGAGCACACCAAACCATCTTAGATGTTTCTAGCTCTTTTGAAGGCAAAGAACGGTTTATTATTCAACCCCAGTTTATCCTTTTCTTGGTTCCAGTGTTTGTTGTTAATTTTCTTCATCTGGTTGCTCTTGTTGCAGAAGGCAGTAATAAACACTAAACTTTAATGATAGACCTGTTTCTCTGTGGGCTCCAACAAAAACTCCTGCAGACAATACCAAGTTCTCTTCGACTTGTATTTAGAAGTCTCCAAGGATAGCCTCATTCACTAAGCTTCTGAGCACCACCTTTCATCATCATAAAATCTTTATTCGGTTGACAAAAACAAGCATAAAAGAATCCAAAAGACATAAATATAAAATCAACTCAGTCAAACATTTCCACATAAAAATGACAGTGAATAAAACAGGAATCCCCGGTCAGCCGGGACAGTAAAAGAACTTATCAGGTCTCGATCTACTAGACACCAATACAGCTCATAAAAAACATAAAACAGCAAACATAACAAATTCATTGTGAAGCATCTGCAGATAAACAAAGGCCAGCCTTACTTGAGAAACATTCAGGGACTTCAGCAAGTGGGGCTAAAATTAGCTTTTTAGGCATACTAAAATAGCACCAAAACATAACGAAGTGTAGAGTGCTTTGTGGAGATTTATTGTTGCAACCGTAGGATGGCCCACATTTGGGCAAAGTCCAGCCAGTTAGAGAATACAAAAGATGGTGAAGTGAGTTAAACCTGAACCTGGCCAGAAGAAACCTGTCTCACTGATGGCAAACCTGGACTAGATAAGGCTCCATACCCTGAACAGTCTAAAGAGCATGTGTCCCTGCACTGAGAGAGTTTGTAGCACGCGTTGCTCTCTATTCTTCAGGGCTTGATCCAAACCCAGCCTCTTAACACATCTCAATTCTCGAGAGGACAAAGAATTGGGATCACTAAACATTTCTGTCCTTCTGAGAGAGGCAAAAGCTGCCTTCACGTAGGCTATCCACTGGATTTTGTGCACTAGACCATGGGCCAAACAATCCACAAGGATCAACCGGTTGAGCTTTAATTCCTTTCTGGTCCATACCTTGATCCAGCATAGTAAGGGGCTGAGGGCCACTGTGTCCATCACATGACCAAGACCAAGCTCCGCATGCCCTGAAAAGGCGGGATGGAGTATGGAACCTGCACTACCTGACATAGAAAGTGGTTCTCTGCAGCTTGGATCTTGCCCAAGCTTGCGTACCCCCAGACCTCACCCCAGACCTCACTTCCCACATTTGGTCTGATACATTTTTAAAAGGACCCACAGTGACCAGGAACCTAGCCTGTGTGCTAAACTAGAAACTGCCCCCGTAGTTTTAATACATTCAGAACATTTGCTCTCAATTAATGGCTTCCAGTTGTTTTTAACATCAACTAGAACCCCCAAGTAGGAGAAAAGGCAAGACTTTACCCAAAGGGTCATTAGCCACATTAACAGTCTTACTGCTTCTGGACTTTGGAACAACAACCATAATATAGAACTTGAAAATATTTAAGGACAGGTCCAAGTCCCCCATGAATGAAACAAACTTGATCAAGAGTAGATCCAACCCCTGAGCCGTGCGGGCCATAAGGACCACATCATCAGCGTATAACAACACGGAGAGGGATCTAGCTCCAACCCTAGGATAGTCTGCCAAAACTAAAAGGTAAGCGGACTACAGCCTGTTCACATATAGAGTGAACAGGAGTGAGGCAAGAATGCACCTTTTCGAACACCATAACTAGTGGGGAATGATCGAGCAGCGCCCTGTGAAAAACGCACAACGCGGAAGTGTCAGGAGGAAGGTTGGCTAAAAGGGCCACAATATTTGGATCTACCCCCATCTTGAAGTGATTCCCTGACATAATCAGCGAGGAAGGAATAATTCATGAGTTTGCAATCCCATCTATGACCACCAGTGTGTAACACTTTGGGGCCGATTCTGATCCGGGTCGGAAGGGCACCGAACGCGATACGGCCGGAAAAACTATGAGCCGTACGCGTGTTTTCTGCCCGACTCGTACAGCTGTACGAGTGAGCAAGTACGATGCGAGCTACATGAAATTCCCTCACCGACTCGTTTCCGAGCCCGAACCGCTCCGTATGTCTCGGTCGTAAGCTAACCGTGGCGTGCAATGGATGTGATTCACGACCGAGCCAGTACGATGCACGCGTCTGACAGCCTGTGCGAGCCGGAGTGTCCGGCTCGCAAATCGTCCGGGTGGTTGCCTTTGGGGGTCCGCATCAGACCCCTGTCACCCGCAGCCCTACGACTTGGACACAGGGGGAGACCCATGGGTCTCCCCAACACAGGCATGTACGGTGCGGATGGCACTGACGCGTACTCACTGTAGAGGGCGCACTTGTCCGCAACGTACCCATTCAGTCAATGGGAGCCCATGTACTCGTCGTACGACCGGCTCCCATTGACCTCTATGGGAGTCCGACCGAACCGAGTCCGACAGCATACGGCCGTATCGTACTCGCTCGGTCGAACTGCAGGACTCCGGCTCGGTCGGAAAACACTCCGGATCCGGCTCGGTCGGAGTGCTTTCCGACCCAGATCGGAATCGGCCCCTTTATATTCATATATGGGTCTGGAGATCTCATTCTAAAAGAGTTCACTTATTTTTTGGTACATTGTTTCTCCACTACGGTATTTCACAGCAAATAGAAGGTATTGTGATTGTTTCTGTCATTGTTTGAGACTGTGTTCTCTATATTCCTCTCTCTCAGTGTGTATTTCTGTCTCTGCACCAGTTTGCCTGTATGTGAATTTGGTTGTGTGCCTGCGTCTGTGTGATTCATGTGCCTAGTTGCGAGTGTTTGTGGGTTCATGTATGTGTTCAAACTGGTAATATGTGAGACTGGAGAATTATTCAAACTGATAATGTGTTTTTCTAATGACATTGCGGAAACTGCACAGTGTGCATTTAGAGGGGCATTTTGGGAACCTGTAATGAGTGTTTTTGGGGGAATTTTGAAAGCAATCAATGTTTGCTTTCTGGGTAGTGTGGAAACTTTGTTCCATGGCACTAGGGAAACTGATACAATTGTGTTTGGTGGAGCTCTGTGGAAAATGGACAGTGGCAACACACTGGGGCCTTGTGAATACTAACCAAGGTGGTTAGTGGGGCTCTGGGGAAAACACCCTGGGATTTAATTATGAGACCCTTGCGCCACCGGTATGTCACTTTTTGTGACGCGCCAACAGCATGAAATATGCGCCACACTGCGACATATTTACAAAGTGATACATCTAAGCAGATACGTCACTTTGTAAACCCCTGCGCTACATTATACCTGCATCAGGTATAATATATGCAGGGTAGTGGTTCCACTGCAAAAAAGGGTCGTAGAAGTAGCACAGTGAAATCTATCAGATTTCACTACACCACTTCTAGGATGTCACTGCGTCTAATCCTTAGGCATGCCTCACAGCAGGTGTAAGACTCATGCAGGCCCTTTCACATGGGGCTTGTCCCATATGAAAGGACACATTGCTTAAGTTGCATCACTTTTGCGACACAGTGAACCAATTCGTCATTACTGCACCAACAGATACGTCAGGAATACTGACGTATCTGTCGACTCCTTGCTACATGGAGCGCCGTACAGTAAATATGGCGCATCCAAGGTGTTACGAGGAGGGTGCACTGAAAAGAGGGAGCTAGTTTCACGCAGCGAAGCAACACTTTTCATAAATGAGTATCCCAATGTAAATTTGCCAGGCCTACAGACACATTGTTTAGGAAGTGCATGTTTACTCGGGCACTTTGGAAAATTACCATTTATTTCCTGGGGAGCATGAAAATTTGCAGCATGTGTTTACTGTAGCACTGTAGTAAGCGGCAATATGCATGCACTAAAGGTAATAAGGTAGACCTACTAAAATTGTGCCATATGGTGCAATGTGTTAGTGGTACATTCTAGGATTTAGGTTATATTATGCTATGTCTCTTGAATGGCTGGGGTTCGTGTGCACTAGTGGCATGAGAGAAACTGTAATATGTTCTGGCATTGGCTGTATTGTGAGGATTATATACAGCAAATATTCTAGCATTATAGTATGCTGCTGTAGACAATGTGGAATTAAGGATTGTTAGGGATATAGGACGTTACTCTGTGTTAGCTACTGAGCACTGATACCAGGGCTCACCAGAAGATTGACGCTCATCATTAGGGGTTTGACTAGCAGAATGCTGCTCAACAGTGGATTCTAAGGAAACCTAAAAAAGTGATGGGTGGAATTTCTGAATCCATCTCAGCCACTGTAACTAGAGGGCCACATTCAAACCATTCTTCTTTGCCATTATGCTACACCAGGCAGAAAAGAGCTGCAAGCAAATTAGTTGTTTTGCTGCTCCAATATGAACATTCCAGCCCAAACTACCACGCCAGGTCCCCTCTTACCTGTCTGACAAACAACATCAGAATAGTCGCACCATTGTTGGGCCTCATCATCGAGGTGCAGCTTGAGTCCTGCAGCACAGTGAGCATGGGATACTTAATCACACGTAGACTGTCTTAATTAGAAAAAACTGATGGGTGGGGTTCATGAATTAATCTGAGCCACTGTTAATTACCTGGGCTGCATTACAGTCAAATGTGTGCTTGACCACTATGCTACTCCAGACAGAAACCAGCCATATGCAAATCAGTCTTGTTTCTGCTATAAAAAACAGTCCACCCTAAACTCTGACCCCAGATCCTCTCTAAACATGAACACAAACAACTCCAGACCTGTTGCAGTCTTGTTTGGCTTCTCCAGTGAGGTGCACCTCGAGTCCAGTGGAGCATTAACCATAGCACCTTGGTATGGGCACATCTTATGTACTTAAGGCCTCTCACTTAGAGAAACAAAATGTGATGGTTAGGATGCTTGAATTAATTTCAGTGCCTGGTAATTGTCTCACCGCTTCTGCAAAGTCCTTCCTTTTTTTAGAATGCAAATTAGGGCAACACTGCAGCTCGCCTTGTTCTCAAACTTCTGCCCCGCACCCCCTCAGAGCCCAAACTAAGATCATTACATTGGCTTCCCATTAGGAAAGGAGCTATTTTCAGGTTACTATGCCTAGTACACAGATCTCTTTTAGGCAAAGGCCTGGCGTGCCACCATAAGAAACTCTTCCGCTATCTACACACTAGAAATCTCAGATCCAAGGATCAATTCTTGCTGCGACCATGCTGTACTCACACAGCGGCCTATCCTTTTCCTATCTTGGGCCACATTACTGGAACAGGCTTCCGCCATACATCCGTGCGTGCACTGATTTTTTTTGTTTAAAAAAGTTCTTGAAACGTGGCCTTTCTAAACACTCCTCTTTTCCTTTTTCCTTTCTCTGGACCTGTGCTCTAGCACCGAGATACCCCTTCGGGGGTGATTCTTCATGCTCTATTCAGTATAAATAACACTACATAAGAATGTGGCCTGCTAATTATCAGTGTTAGAGATGATTCCAAGCATTCCACACATATCGTTTCATTTTCCTACTTGAAGCACTAATGGGTACTAGTGTAAACCTGGGACTTGTTTTTAGTAGCTGGCACTCAAGTACACCAATTACAAACATTATTTGGTTATAAAGTTGAAATTCACTTTAGAATTCCATTTTCAAACTCTCCCATGTTTAATCTTTATTTGACATTCTTTTTTCACAGACACTCCCTGTAATGCTACCTAGTAAAACATGGGTATTTACATCAAATGCAGGGTTTACAGCTACAATTAAAATATGCAATAAAAAGCATAAATTACTATTAAACATTTGGGATTTTTTTTTTAATCCTAACTTTAAGAAATCTGCCTTTTCTGTGTGGGCCTGCATTTTTCACCTATTGCCGCACGCTATATTTTGGTGGTTTTAGAACTCTCTGCACTTTACTTCTGTTACCCAGTAGTAAAGTGTCTGTGCCCCCCCTTTTAACATAGTTGAATTGGCATACTTCTAATTGGTATATTGAACATGCCTATAAGTCCCTTGAATGTGGTGCAAAATGTAACCAGGGCCTGGAAGTTGAATGTCACTAGTGGACTGCTGCACCTGTTGTGCCATCTACTGCTACAGTGGGAGAATTTTACCAGTGGGTGTTTTTATCCATCGTTTGATTCTTTCACGAGCACGTCATAATTGTGTGACGCAAGTTTGGGGCACCATGATTCCACTACCCACACTGAATCTCATAGGGGACAGATATGTTGGATAATGAACTGTAATCAACCACTACTATTGTTAAATCATTTAGATTTTATCCCATTAGGTTGGCCATAGCAGTTTCAAGTACCACTTTTGAGGTGCTTTCTGTGGTCTATCACGGTCAATTAACCAGAACACCACTAGTAGTGTAGATAGACTGTTCTTTTAGGTCCTGATGAATTGCGGCTAGATCATTCTGACATCAAGGCACGAAACATGTCGACCATATAAGTAGAGCGCGGTATCCTGACGCATCATATCAGGAGTGTGCCACTTTGTCTTTTTAGCCAGGTTGGAAGCCTTACTCATTAAAATTATTCTGATTGGACTTCCACTTCCTGTTTAAACCTTTGCACGGTCCATTGATCTTCACTCCATACATCTACACCTTTAGGGCCCTCACCCCCACGGCACCAAACGGCACGGAATAAAAGATCTCCGCCAAAGAGCCCCTCAAAGGGAGCTCGTCAGGTATTGCAGCACTGATGCGACGAGGAGCAAGCCCTATGAAGAAGCAAGACACCAAGGTGGCTGTGTGTGTGAGGGCCTTAATTCCAGAAGGAGGGATCCCCCTTTCCCTCCACCATTAAGGGACCACATTGCCTCTCTTAGCTGTCCTCGCTCCCCTTGCCCTGTCAGGAACTGCATACCCTCTTCTGGACTCACGCTAATTTAGTGAGTTTAAGTGTTTACTATGGCATTTGTTGTCATTGCTCCTTGAAGTGGTTGTCACCCTCCTAAACAATAAACCAGTGTCTAACCTGTTGTTAATGCCTGGGCGGCGTAAAATACAAAGCATTCCATTGGCTGCTACTAGAAAATCCTTTACATAGATTCAAAGCAGGGGACCACAGTATGCTCTGACAGGCCTAGTTTGAGCACAATTTACAATTCCTTTGCGCTGCCTGTGCTATTATCTCCTCTTCCGACACCCGTTTGTCCTCTCTTTCTCTTCGTGTCCCGTTGTCTTCTTTTGTGCGCCTCTCTCTCTTCCCCCTTGTAGTCTCTCCGTCTCGCCATGCTCTGCCTCGCTCTTTGCACGCCCCTCGCCTCCCCCTCAGCTCTCCCGCGTTACAGCTGGTTCGCACCTCCAGCTGCCACCCCCTCCCTCCACTCCACCGTCAGGCTCCGTTTCAAAGGCAGCCAATTACTGTTTGCATCTTTCCGCGGATATCACGAGAAATAATGAAGGATTAATTAAGGATGCTGAATTTCAATAACACCGACTGCTGCCAATCACCGGTGTGAAGAGCTCGCGCTTCAGACACGAGTCTGGGTTCACGCTTTCGTTCTGCCCTCCATTTTATCATCAGCACGCACACATAAACAGACAAGAAAAGACTGTAAATGCACACACAAGGACAAACCCACCAAGGAGAGACATGCAAACACACACACACACACACTCTCTCGTTGTCCCCCCACCCCCTCTCTCACACCGAGATACATGTAGGCACAAAACACAGACTCAAATGCGGACAGCCAAAAATCAGCGCAAACAGATAGTAGACAAACCCACACAAAATGAAAGATAAAGACACAAAATGTACGAGGACAAATAAATAACCACAGGGCAATGTAAACAGGTGTTACACACACACATACTCGAAATAAACAAACCGAAATAGGCAGAGAGACAGAACAAAATGTAGTTCGCTTAAAAAATATTTGATACCACCCCCCCCCCCCCCCCCGCACCCTTCCTTCCAAGCACCCAGCATGTCTAGGTTGGCACTGACATGAGCTCTTAGTCTGGTTCGTGTGCAACTATTTGAGGGATATTTTGATATTTCCTAGAAAATGCCAGACCTGTGTCCCTTGCTCACTTTGCTCCTGGATTCAAGCTAACCTGGCTGATGAGGGGACATACCCCGATACCCGTCCCAGGTTGCTCGTTTCCGGTACAGGGAAGACCTGGCTTGGCAGTTCGGGATGGACTGTTCCCATGAGGCACAAGGTCAAGACTGATTTGCATATAGCTGGGTCTGACTTGGGGTAGTGAAGTGAGCTAAAGAACGATGATGGATTCAACCCGATCTGTGACTGAGGTGAGTGTCTGAAAAGTTTCAGCGCTCTGTCCATCATCTCCTTGTGTCTGCTTTCTAGAAAATGTCATAACATTTCACTTTGTGCCTCCATCAGACCTTGGATCCAAGAAGACCATATACACACTCCACACATAGATCTAATGAAATCCCTTTCTTAAGTCTACCGGCACAGCAGGACACTGTACATGCATTACATACAGGGTGGTCAGGAGTGCATGTTTCTCATGCTGGGAACTTATAGCATCAGTTTCACTCACAGGGCACTGAGGTTCACTCTCACACAAGAGGTAACGTTCTCGGTCTTCACTTGTCCAGGGCAGACGTACCTACTCACCCCATGTAGAAACCCACAAGGGTCCTACACTTATTCTGCGGCAGTAGATGATTGGATGGGAATTTGAAGAAAAACAAAAATAGGGAAAACAGTTATCACCCCGTCCCTTCCTATCGATTTGATCGCATTTTCACTATGAATGACCTTCACCAGGCTGAATGCCCGACTTGCTGAAAGTTCTTCTTGAGGGAAACTGCTTTTCTACATGTTTGTTTTTCCATGTCTTTTGGGGCGTTCCATTTGTTTGATTCCATTTTTGTCAGCAGGTAAACTGCTCTCTACACTATCTCCTCCAAAACTCCTCCCACGGCCATTCGTTTTTGCTTAGGGTTGTTCCCTGGGGACCCATGTTTCCTCCCGTCCCCATTTTACGTTTGCCCTAGACAGCGCATGCGCTGTCTCTGCAAGTTATGCTGTTTACACACAGTCCACCTATAGCTTACCATTTGTTTACTTCAGGGTTACTCATTCCCTTCGCCCCCCTTTGTCACATCATGTGGGCGTCATGTCCTCTTCTTGTATTTGATCCTCCTCTGGAGCATGGAGCAAGTAATTGTGTCAATCCACTGCTCCTGTTTAATAGGCTTCTGTTATCTTTGTGTTCAAGCACTCCATATGAGTGCGTGTGTGTTGTGTAATTTTCCCCGTTCATGTAGCTTCTATTCCCTCCCACCTATCCATCTTCCATGTTGTTTCCTTTCCCTCCCACCTCCTACCCTATACTCCATGCCACTGCACTCTACGCAGCTGCACTCTACACCACTGTACTCTACCACTGCACTTTACTCTGCACTACTCTACGCCACTGTACTCTACTCTGCACCACTGCACTCTACCCATTCCATGCCTCTCTATTACACTCCACTCTACTCTATGCCATGCCACTCCACTCAGTACCACTCTACCAACACAATGCAACTTTACTCTTCATCACTCTACTCTACGCCACTATACTTCAGTCTGAGCCACTCTACCCCACTCTACTCTATGCCACTCCACACCACTCTATGCCATGCCACTCCACTCTATGTCACTCAAGGCCACTCTAGCCTACCCCACTCCTATTTACTCTACTCCAACCCACTCTATGCCACTTCACTCTACCCCAGTTCACTCTACGCCACTCTACTCTACACCACTCATAGCCACTCCACAGCACTCTTGTCTACCCCACTCTACTCTACACCATTGTACTCTACTTCTCTACTTGCCACTTTAGTCTACCACACTCCAGTCTCCGCCACTCTACTCAAGTCTACTCTATGCTAATCCACTGTACACTATGCCATTCCATTGTACTCCACTCCACAGTATGCCACTCTATGCCACTCCACACGACTCTACGCCACTTCGCTCTACTCTATGCCAGTCTACACCACTCTAAGCAGCTCTACTTCGCTACAAGCCACTTCACTCTATGCCATGTCATTCCACTCTACTCCACTCCACACTGCTGTACAACATGGACAAAAGACATTGGCATGGCTAATGGCTCCCGCGTAGATGAAACCTATTGGCTTTACCAATGCTTATTCCATCATCTTTTTGTTTTGTTTACGAGCCCAGTGCACTTCCTCTTTTATCCATTCTCTTCCTTATTATATTCAGTGTCCCAGTACCCACATTTGGACTTCGTCTTCGTTGATTTTTAACTTCAGTTGTTGAGAAATTCTACAATCCTGCCTTTGATGGCCCTTGAGATTCAGGTAGCAGTAGATATAGGAAATAAACTGCTCAAGAGCCCCCTTTCCCATTTCAAAATAATTTTTATTGCCAATCATTTTTAAAAGCAAAGTCGCACTTAAGCTCACTCACAGGGCCCAATCATAAATATGAAGTAAACTCCATGGAGCGATATCAGGCCAGAACTAACATTTCAGTATGGCAACTCCCATGAGTTTATAGCAAATAAGAGTTTTAATCCCCAGAATAGGGAATATCCTTGCAGATCCAGAGTCATCAGGTGGAAAAAATCGGTTTTCCCACCCATATTTACTACCTGCTCTGTGAAAGTGGTAAATGTGAGTGGGGAGGGACGGCAGGTCTATGTGCAAGGGCTTAAGGGTGGGGGGTTTGGAGGTAGGACATGGTCTGGGGCTGCTGGGGAAAGCATTTCATGCTACCCTCAGGGTGTTGGGATTCGGGCAGGGCATCATCCCTTTGAGTCTGCCCTGTTGTTCCAGTGGTTTTACTGAGCGCATTTCTACCCCTGGTAAACCTAGACCTGGTATCAGGAGTGGCTGGTGACGTTTCAAAGTGGTGGGGCGAGCAAAGTGCCCCACCACCTCCAAAAATCACAAAAACAAATTCTCCCTTCCTACAACAGCCCATAGTAATAAAAAGCCCTCCCTCAAAAGTCTAAGTAAAAACAACATCTCCCTCCAAAATAAAACAAACAGTAAAGCGCTACACATTATATTAATTAAATAAAAATAAATTGTACTTACCACAGGCTCCGAGTCCTCCTCGTTGTCCTTACGAAGCCTGTGGAATGAAGACCCCCCCCATCCAATCCAGATGCTGCTCTCATGCTGCATGAGAGCAGCGCCAGGATTGGATGGAGCGGGTCGGCCTAACTCTCCCTCAGGCCCTAGGGGCCTGTGCTTGGTCTCTACCCAGCTGTCAGAGACAGCTGGGTGGATAGCTTCAAAGTGCGCATTTCAAGTTGGACAATGCAAGACCGCCGACCAAAGTGACATGTGTACTTTGAAGTGCATGGCCACCACCACTGCAGACATCCTGCTGCCAATCGCAGCAGAAGACAACCAGGACATGCCCTCCTGGCTCGGACGCAGGCTGCCCCCTGGCGGCTGCGGTGCGCCTTGGTTAAAAATAAAATGGCAATAAAATTATTTCATTGCCATTTTAGTTTTAACACCGCGTGGATCACAGCGGGAGGGGGGAGACGCTCACCGTCCTCATAAAGAAACCGCCGCTGCCTGGTATTCTTGCAACTGGTAATTTCAAAGTGCTGTCAAAATAGTTTGTGACTTCTGTTCCCTTAGATGTCTTAACCCTGAGAACTTTCATGTGTGGCAACACTGACCCCTTACATCTTGTGGACAGCGACAGAAATCATAAAAGAGGTAAAGTAATCAAGCTGAACGCGCTGATAAAGTAGATCCCCCCTTTTGATACTTTCCTCCCTCTTGTATCACCCCGGTGTTGTCCCTGCGTGCCTTATGCTATAGTTCTTTAAAAACTGCACACTCTTGGGATAGAACTAAAGGTGGGAGCTGGCATAAGAGACAGACAAAAATGATGTACATGGGCACATACTTCAGGAAGACAGTCTAGGTGGCCTTGGCGCATTAAGGACTGGCATGTGTGACTATGGGAAAAACCTTCAAGTGACAAGGCTTCCTAGTGTTCCTTGATATGTTACTCCCAATGTTTTGATGCACAATCTGCCCTTTGTGTGGTATTGCGGCACTATATTTTAGCCTCGGGGAATGGGTAGGGGTTTTCGAAGCGGTTCATAGGTTTTCATCATAGACCAGAGTGATTGGGCTTGTGAGGATGCACTAACAACAGAGTGAAAGTGTATTTTCATATGTTAGGTGAACTTGTGTTGTGGCAACTTATGGGTGAAAGTTCATGTTGTTTGATGGATAAGAATGGAAGGCTGTGCCAAAACCCTTGCAGATATCTTGTATGATATTAGGCCTGCCCATTGTCCAGTAGAAGTGTCTGTCTGTCTGGTTAAGACAACTGGTGGTAACGAGTGAGGATGAGAAAGAGCAAGAAAACATAGTAACTCCCGTGGAGTGCTCAAAGGAAAAGTAGTTCCCTGATGTGGGCTGTGGAAGGGTACAACTCATCTAATCAAAAGGATTGTAAAGAAGCTAGTCTTCAGCGGAGGAATAAACAGGAAGAAGAAATTGGAAAGCCGTTGAGTAAATTGCAATCAAATGAGATTGACAAGAGAACCAACACATGATATGAAATGGACCGACCTAAAGCCCACTCACTGGGCCTGGTTCACAAAGGGCCTCTGCACTCGTGGTGAAGGCCCAGCAGTCAGGTTGGAGTCTACGTACCCAGCGGAATCTCTGCAATGAGAATTCACATTGCAGAGATTCCTCCCCGAGTGCAGAGACTCCCCCACGACTGCAGGGCCATTATCACTAAAGCAGAGGCCCGTTGTGAATCAGGCCCTAAGTATGGACACTGTGCCTGTCCCGCTTCTTACGTTTGCAGATAACTTTCTTCTCATAACCAGAACTCCCGTGGGTCTTCAATCTCTACCAGACTCCTTTGCAGCCTTCTGTGCGTCCAGAGGATTAGAGCTAAACCCGAGCAAATCTAATACTTCGCAATAAACCCACATCAATCTTTTAACCCGTTCCGTGCTCATGACGGAACCACTCCGTCATGAGCCACGGGTGCGCTGTGCTCATGACGGAGTGGTTACGTCATGCTGCGGCCGTTGGCGGCTGCTCCGCCCACGCGGCGCTAATTCCCCGCCTGTGCGGGCGATTAGCGCAGTGGGCGGAGTCGTGATGGAACCACTCTGTCATGAGCACAGCTCACCCGTGACTCATGACGGAGTGGTTCCATCACGAGCACGGCGGCACCGCAACTGCCCCCAAACCCCCCCAGCGCCGCGGCGGAATTCCTGCCGCGGCAAAGGGGCTAAAGGCAGGATGACGATTGAGGGCTCCAAGGTAGAGCAGGTAAAAAATGTTGACTATCTTGGAGTCAGGCTCACTGATTCCTTGACCTGGGGTTCCCAACTGGACAAAAGTAAAATCATTCTTAATCAAAGAGCATTGCCAATTGGGAGAACCTTCAACGCCACGTATCGAGGATCTGTGTCACTTTCTCTGAAAGTTTATACAGCAATGGCCTTGCCAGCAGCCTCCTATGGGGCTGAGATATGGGGGTATGTTGATGCAATTGCATTAACAATGATAGAAAAAATGTATAAGGGCTCTTTGTAATTTACCAATAAGTACCCCTTTATTACCATTGAGATTTGATTTGGCAATTAATAGCATACACCAGGTAGTTGCCTTAAAACCACTGCCATATTGGGTAAGGCTCTGGTCAACGACGGAATTGTCCATCTATTGAATCATTAGTGGAATTAATCTCATTTGATAAAGAAGTTTGCACCCCTTGGCTGAAGTATGTAAAAGATCTTTGTGGAAAAATCAAAATGGGGGGACTTTAAGATTCACAGACTAAACTAGCAAAAGGAATCATGTTGGATGTAAGGAAAAATTACTGGGATACTAGGGTGATTGAGATATGTAATGAACATCTAGAAAGGAGTGTATCAGGTCAATTTTTACTTCATAAATGAATCCCTGGATTTAAATCCAATATGGACAGAACATACCCACTTCCGGCTAAGCGCCTGTATGTGCAATTTAGATGAGTACACTCCAGCTATGATCTTTTACAATAAAGTGGGTCAAAACAGGACAATTTACAAAATGTTGCCCCTATTGCTCAAGCCGTCCGGAAACAGAGGCACATTTCTTTTTTTTTGTCCAAAATATTTACTCCTTCGTAAGAAATGCATTATAGCTCTTTGTAAGAATTTGGGTGTGAAATATTATTGAGAGGTGCTGGGGATTCTAAGGTGTGACACGACAGAACAAATCATGTTTGCAGTCTCTCGGTATCTGTATTGGGCATGGAACAATAGAACTGGAGCGATGCTTAGAAATGATTTGTAAATATGATATTGGAGCCTAGAGCTAAGTACTGAGGATGTTGTTAATTTAGTATTAAAGTACCAATAATATAATGCACTTTACTCACAATCTCTGGAAGTGTGATATTGATTGAGTTTGATGATTTAAAAGAAAAAAGTGTCTTTTTTTAAAACTGTTTTTATAAGTTTTAATAGATGTAATATACTTTTAATTGTTGAAACAATGCACGTTTATTATACTTTGATATCTTGTTAAGCTGAAATTCAATAATTATATATATTGGCACTGTGCACAAGTGGTGTTTGGCAAAACAGAGCTAAAAGCTGTCTGTAGGCGAGACCTAAAAATTACAACTAAAATGGCCGCACCCCAGAGCAGTAAAGAATCCTCCACTTTGGAATTTCTCACCCGCAGGCGGCAAAATAATGTGCATGAAGGGCATAATCCACAAAGTGGTAAGTCACAAGAGAGCAGCAATAAAGAACATTTGGAGGCTTCTGAATTAACACCCCCCAAGTTGTAAATTGTACCAAGGGAGGACATCTGTTGAGTTACCAAGTATTGGAATGGCAAACAGCAGGGCCAGATGTAAAAGAAAAAATGGGTTGCACACCCAAAGCAGATATGGCACTCGCACCCCAAGACTGCCGGGAGGCTGGCAGACAGGGAAAACCTGATGATTAGCAGGTTATGCTTAGAAAGTGTTGATGGGGTTCACCAAACAACATCCAACTGAAAAGACACTCAATGCAACGGTACAGATCAATGGCATTCATATTTGCTGGTAAATGCAGCAACATCTTAATATTTTTATTAAATATGATTAAAATGAATAACCCCTGAGGCCAGTCACCTGAATTGTTTGCTCTACTAAATTCAACTCTGCACCCTCACTCAGGGATTGTGCTGTGTGAAATGGGGTTCATGGCTGAGAGTGGGCTGAATGCTCAGCCTATGGCTTCCCTGCAGTGTTTGCTCCCTTAGCCCGTGGCCAAGGTCACTCTCCTAGCAGTCAACTGCACGGACGCTCCTCGTCCCAGACCTTACTGCGCCTCATAGTCTCTACGGCTGCCGGAAGTGACTGTTCATCAGTTTGTTCTCATCCTTCGTCTGCTTCCCCAAATCCTGGTTTATCCCATCAACTCCTGCTCCTCACAGGTAGAGCCCACAGCATGTGTGGTCTGCTGCTAGCCAGTTTACACACCACCTCAAAGACATGCCAGATCGAGGCAGTCAATAGGTGTGATGGTGGAATTAGCTGGGCGGTGTGGCGTGGACAGTGGGAGTACTCGGCTGAGGGCACACGCTGCCAGGTCACAGGCAGGGGGTCTCTAAATAGGAGCACATTCTGCAGGCACTGGTTAACATAATGAAGAGCTGCAGTCTCCTCTAAAACCACTAAACCTAGTTCTGCAGACAATAGGCTGTATTGAATTGCATTTATAAAGCACATTGCTACCCAAGGAGGCCCTGGAAGCACTAGTGCAAACAGACTAGAGAAAACTATGTCAGAATCTAGGATAGCCAGGTCTTCACCTTCTTTTGAAAGATAGACATCTCATCTTTGTGAATTACACTATAGTAGCCCAAGGTGCCCAAGCCATTACCAATGCACCAGCAAATAGGTGGGACAAGGAGATCTACAAGTCAACTACTGCATTCACAGAGATCTTTCAGTCAATGACTCCACACCAGTGAGACTTATGAGTCTCTGACCAAAAAGTAATATTTGAACAGAAACATTGGGGTACCTTCCTGTGATGGCACTTCTCATGACGTCATGTCCTGTGACATCAACTAAGCTAGACGTCACGAATAATTGGCCATCCTGAAGGAAATTTAGAAACTAATATCGCTGCAGAGGAAAGTGGAGATCAAACATGTAAACCACTCAAAGTGATGTTTGGTTGATCAACAATAAACAAATCAGGGGGCGTGGCTTGAGTGCCGTGCTGGATGGCAGCTCCTTCGTGAGCTCCGTGGAGCTACTGCCGCGTCTGCACCTCCAGAGCCGGTAATTAGATCATTTTCCAGATCGCCACAGAACCACAGCTGCATTGAGGACATTCTGATGTTGATACTCATGGACTGCTGTTCTCAGAAAAGTGTTGCTCTTTTGGGCTCCCTGCTCAGAATTGTTATGCTGTGTTTACTATCAGCATATTGTGGTGACGAGATGTGCTCAGAGCTAGATGTAAAGTCTCTCAGTTCCTTGGCTAAACATTACCCACTGGACCATATCTAGTGGTGGTGTGGCTGGTATGGTATTTACCTACTGTAGTGAACTGCCCAGGTTTTTGATGGTCCTGCCAGGCATTTATATTGTGATTAACACTACATTCATTGCTGAAACTGATGTCATCATACTTCTAAACCTGGACACTGTTTTAATATAAAGCCATTATGATGGATGGATACTGTGAGGTCTGTTCCTGTAGCTCATGCATAGCCTGTGGTCCCTGGGCAGTGTCCATGGTGGAAATGTTGTTTACGAATAGTGTCCCAGGACCTAAGATACTATTTGATTCCTGTGGATAGCTAAGTCCCAACCTACACTTCTCTTTACAAGGGCAGTGAAAGCAAAAAGTCATTGCTTAGTACATGAGATGATGGAGGGACTGGAACTCAGAATAGGTCACAAGCGAGCAATTATACTCAGTGAGATTGAGGTCTAGCCAGAGCTTTACCTTTTAAAGAGCACAAGAGACTGCTTCTGAGGTGGTAGTACGGGAATGAAACCCAAAAATATTCACCGGGGCTCTTAGTCCCCTCTACCCCTATATAAAAGTGTTTTGATGGCTACATGCCTGCTAAGTGCCCTGTGAAATGCTAAAATAATGGTGGCCATGCTAGAGTGGTTGTAGGAGGAGAACAAGGAGGCACACTCAGGGTTTGTCTACAACAAATGGTAGAGCACAGGGTTCATGCCTGGGTGACCGAAGGGTTTAGAGAAGGGCGAGGAACTGAAGACAGAAAACGGAGTGATAAGGAAAAGAGAATGGACTGTAAATGCCTGACAAGAAATTGGTGTTGGAGCAGCGACAGTTTAGCTCCACCTTTAAACCTCACAGAAGTGTGATATTTATGTGCACTTAGTACTATATATATTCTGTGTGCCGTAATCCTATTAATGTAGAATGAAGCATCTAACATACTGCTGGATTGTATTCAATGTAGAATATAGTTATTCATATAAGTGTGTATTCTAATATCTGCATTATAATGTCACAAATTGTAGTTTCTGTTCACATTTACACTTGCGCATTTCGAGTTATACTGCCTTTAATTAAATTTCATTTTATATACTCATGTATTCATATATTAATGTTTGCATTTATTCTGTAATCGTAGGTGCATATATAGTCATGTATTTACCATGTACACTGACTGTTTTATTAAGTTAGCTTAATCAAAGACCTGGAGCATTTGGTCTTCAATGTTTAGCTTTCAACATGAAAGTTTAGCTTGCGCTGCAATGTTCTTTCTTTTGCAGGTGCGTTCACATGATCGCACAGTCAGTGGAAGAAATATTGTGCATTAAAGATATTGAGCTACGGTAGGAGAATTGTTGGCAAGGGTATGAGGCAGTAACAAACTACAGAAGACTTCTATTCACACCGTATCAGGGGCAGGGAGACATCCAAGGTCGTTCGGATGTGCAAATCGTAGGATGGGAAAAACAAGTAAAGTTGACATTTTCTACTGTGAAGATGGTGGAAATCTACTGAAGTTGATGACGTGGAATTCTTGAATGTTCTGTGGGTATAATTTGGGTTCACACTTTCGTCTTCGGAGCAGATACCCTTAGGTCTTGGAGCTCCACGGAGCTCACGAAGGAGCTGCCATCCACAATGGAAATATGAGCAGAGAGGTCTAAACCTCTGATTTAACTAGGTTTCCATAGTCTTTAACTTTAGCTCAGAATTAGTTAAGGTGACTTCAGGTTAATGCATGTATAGACGGGAGGATCGAAACATGTACATCGATCATCAAATTCTATTTCTTATTTTCTGAATTCTCATAACTGAATTTCTGAAATGCATTTTGTTACTAAGGATTAATTTCATTCAACGTTTTGGCATACCCGTGGTAATTTTGTATCTTTATCTTTACACCATATTTCTGAGATTCATATATGTTAGTTTGGCTCTTAATTTGTAATTTATTCCTTTAAATCTGCATTAGTCTTTAATGTGTGGCCAAATTTGTTACACTGTATATTGAATTGTTTGATTGATATTAACTCCCCAATATCGCTCAGGCAGCTACCAAAGCTCAATAGCAGGATAAATGGTAAGTACTCCATCAGCGTTATTGCGACTGAAGGGAGAAAATGGCAGAGGAGAGAATAAGAAAGTGGTACATGAAAGCAGGAAAAGAAGCGTGAATCGCAAACTGAGCAAAAGAAGGTGGGGACGAGGGAGAAGAGCAGACAGCAGTAAAAAGAGGGCCACGGCTTGAGTGTGGACAAAGGAGGCGGTAAGAGGTGAGTGTTGAACACAGGGATTGAGCTGAGAGGAAAAAATGATGAGTGGAGAAAAACAAGGTACGATGTCCAAGGAATGAGAGGAGGAAAAGAGAAAAGGGCGGGGGAGAAAAATAAAAGATGGAGTATGGGTACCCAAGGGAAGGTAAATATGCAATAAGGGGAAATACTAGGAAAACAGAAAAAAAGAATTAAAGGGAGAAAAGGATGGATAAGAGGAAATGAACAGAACAGAAAACAATGGAAGGAGATAAGGTAAGTTGAGAAAGAAGGACTCAGAAGATGCCAAGAAGATTTGAAGAACAGAAGGGAGGCGGTGGCCAGAAGAAAGTAGAACGAGGGAGAACGGAAAGTACTAGGAGAGGTGTGGGAGTGAGAAGGGCATGGAGGAGAAGCTGGAAGGAGAACAATGAAAAAACCTCTTCATTTACCGGGTGGAAGATGGTGGTTGCATCCTGAAGGGAGCTCCGACAGGCACACGACCATCCTCCCTAATCCTGGCTGAGCCGGCGCAGCTTCTCCGGCCAGCATGACCCATTATCATCTGATGCAGCCTGGGCTCACTGACGGGCTCAGTGCAGCAGCTGGAGATGGCGGAATAGAGCAGTGACTGGCCAAGACTGCCCCAGACCGCGTGGGATGGAGAAAAGCTTCCTCAGTCTAGAGTCTAGACCCTAAAGCTCCAGGGCGGGAAGAGCAGACACAACAGACTTGCTGCTGGGGGCTGTGGGCAGGGGTGAGGTCAGACCACCCACATGAACCACATGGACGCCATTAATTATTAGTTTCTGGCTCGCCGCTGGAGACTACAGCCTGACGAGGCTAATGGCTAGGCAAATAGTGGCTGATCGGTGGCTTGGAGCCCTGTTGTTCGAGATTTCAGAATCCGATCAGTGTAATTCACGAACTACAGGTCTGGATTTTATTGCTGAGGCCCCGAAAGGTAGGGTGACCAGATGTCCCGGATTTCTCCGGACAGTCCAGGGTTTCAGAGGATTGTCGAGGCATCCCGATGCTTTTCCTAATTTTCAATATATGTCCCGGTTTTTGGATCAAAGGGCAAGTGATTCTAAAAAGCAGAAATTAAACTATGCTATGCTTTCAAGAGACCCCTCTAAAAGTGATTTAATTTAATATCTGCTTCTTTCTGGCAGCACAGGAGGAATGCCGCTGCCCGCGTCCCAAGCAATGGGACATCAGCAGGGCAGCATTCTAGTGGCCGCCCGTCGGAGCCTTCCCCCCCTTGCTGCCTCGCGCGCGAGGCCTACGCCCACTTGGGTAAAACCCCCTATCGCGTGGAGCTGGAGGCGGGCCGGGGGGGGCGGGGGGCGCGGCTTACCCCCTACTTAGTTGGCTCTCTCGCCCAGTTCCTCCTCTGTCTCCTGCGCGCCGCACCAGCCTGGACACGCGTTCACGTCGGTACTCGGATCGGCCCTCCCCCCCCCGCGTCGTCGTGCCTTCCGGGAGATCTTCTACGCCGGTGAGTCTTGCTAACCTCTCCCACCCCGGCCCTGTCCCTGGGCATGACCAGGTGGACGGGGCCCTGTGGCCCGGATGGCCATGGGTGTGGGGGGCGCAAGCAGTGGCCCGTGTCCCTGCGGGCAATACGGGGATGGGTTAGGTGTTAGGGCGCGATTGCGGGGTGGCAGAGCGAGTGGGGGGCCACTTTGGGACCGGGATATGCGGAATGTTGCGAGTGTTGCGCCGGGGCGGGACACGTGGCTCCGGTGCCGGCGTGCGTGTCGCGTCGCCCGGCGATGGTGAGGGTGCTGCCTCCCTCCGCCCCTTGGCATGCGCGGGGCATCATGGCGGGGAAAAGCATGATTGTACCTTGGCGCGTTTTTGAACGCTCCCAGAACGCAGGCGAGCCAATTTGTGATTGAGGCCTCGGGGTCGCCCCCCCCCCCCCCCTGGCATCCCTGCCCTTACACGGTCCGGCCGATTCCCGGGCGGGGGACCAGGGAGAGGGAGCAGGCACCGTTGAGCAGAGCCAGAGTGGCCTTGTGCGACGCGTTTGGCGCCCGACGTGGCCGAGAGCATTTCGAAATTCTAGCAGCGGGTTGGTTCGCGGTAGCGTGGACCACCGTGTACGGTTACTGGGCGCATGTAGTGCGGGGTTCTACGAACACCTTCCAAATTTTGAGTGTAGTGCCCTCCCGTTTATTAGCATTGCGAGTAGAGCGAATGTGGGGAGCGGGCGGCGCATCGGCGTAGGCGCGGCGGAATTTGGGGTCAAACGTCGCGGTGGGGGGTAGGATGAGAGTCACTGGAGCGAGGCCCAGCTGATGCCTGCGAGGGTAGGAGGGTTCCCTGTGGAGCACGCGTGCACGGGTTCGATTCTGAAGCCCTCCTGTGTTTGCTTTCTCTGTACGAGGTCTACTTCAGGAATCCATTTTGCAGGGCCTCGGTTTTCGGGCGAGAGCAGTGGGCCTAACGGCTGAGGCGGTCGCCCTCGAACTTGGCGAACCGGGTCCGAGTCGCGGCTATGACGCTTAACATCCTGTGATTCTGGGCAAATCACTTCACCCCCCCTGCGCACATCCGAATGAACGTGTCCTCACGTAACGCAACTGGTGCTGTGTAAAGCGCTCCGAGACTCAGTTTGGGTCTGGGAGAGTTAACGCTATGAAAAAACTCCGTAAATTGAATGAATATATTATTGTGACTGGGGCGGGTAACGCGTTCAGCCACCCAGCAGTACCTCTTGGCAGCAGGGCAATTTTCAAAAAATCAGGTTGCCCTCGTGTCCCCTGTTTCATGCTTCCGGCGTCTGCCCGGCCCCGCGGCCCCGGCCTCCCCGCCCGGCAGTGCCTAGACGGATGGGGGGTCGAGACGCACGCGAGTTAAGGGCTGCCCCATCGCGCTGGCCGCGAGGTCGTGCTCGGGGCGGGTTACGTTTATCACAGAGTTCGGCATGGAGGGCCCGGCGTGCACAGCGGGGGGGGGGGCAGCGGGGGATGCACTAGGAAATACACAATAGCGATGGCGCATAGGGCAGGGGTTCGAGTCCCAGGAACGCTGTCGGCATGCCGGAGAGGGGCAATCGGCCCCCCCCCTCCCATTTATTGTGTGGTGGGTCCAAGGCGCTAGGCCTGGGTCCACCCATCCCTGCCGGAATTGTCTCCTAGCGGGGGGGTTGGCGATCAGGGTCACACGCGGTGCAGTCCGGGGAGGCAAGTAGGCTAGCAGAGGTGACCACAGGGGCGGGGGGAAGCACATGCAGGACTGCCCCCGCCAGGGCAAAGCCGGCGCACGGGGTGCGTGCGAAAGGGGTATTAAGGTTGACTACTTCTCCTCCCTCCAGGGCTGGTAGCTGCTACGTTGCTGTGTGTACGCCTGATGCTTGCCTTTGTCCTAATCACCGTTCCTTTTCCAATTACAGATCGGTGAGGGAACGCCCGCGCGTGTAGGTCTAGGACCGAGGCAAAGGCGCTAAGGGACGCACGTAGCTGTACTGTCGGAGCATCGCCATGGAGAACATCGGGACACCGGGTCCACTGTTCTCCCAAGACACGTCGGTCGAGGAGACGCAGTCGAGCGCACCACCGGAAGGGGTTTGGGCGGACTTTATGGCGTTCGCCCGAGAGAAGGGCACGGCTTGGGCCCAAGGTTTTCTGGAGGGTCGCAGGGCGGAGGATTCGGGCGTTGTCGTAACCCCCCCCCCCCCCCCCCCCCGAGGGCGCCCCAGGCCTATCCGGGTCTGAGCCCTGGAGGTCCACCCGGGTGCGCAAGCCCACATCAAAAGACATGCCGGAGGCCCAGCCGGCCAGGAAACGGCAGGCGACCGCACCACGCTCCGGCCCCCCGGTGGTCGCACCAACACCGCTACACGATTCGGCCACAGGACTAACTGACTTGGCCCAGATGGGTAAAGCCATGGACCAGATGCTTGGCCTCATGGCTGTTTTTCAGAGCCGCCTCGATGCGCTGGCCGCACCACCAGCACCGGCCCCCGCACCGGCTCAGGCGCCCGTCCTACAAGTTTGGGCTGGCCAGAGCTCAACCACTGAACGGAGCATTGGTGAGCGGGGGGGAGCGTTGGGGTTGTTAACACCAGGGGAGGCCGCCCCTTCCACAAACATGGCGGCAAGCACCCCCCCGGCCGGCGCGGCGGCACCCCCCCCGCCCGCACAGGCGGTTACCATACCACCCACCCCCGCTGCCGCGGAGCCTGCGCCCGTTGCATCTACAGTTGTGGCGGCGTCCGGAGGGGAGGGTGTAACCCAGGTCCCGAAGCCCCTAGTTACACAAGCACCGCTGGCATCAGGCCGCTGCTCCTTGGCGTGGTTGGTGCCGCAGGCCGCAAAAGAGGGGATCTGGAGGAGGGAATATATTGACATCCTGACATTACTTATGCATGGGTCAGCTGGGGTGGACACGAGGAAGATGGGCCGCAAGGAGGAGGAGAGGGTCAGGTACCAGCGGTGGCCGGACAAGACCATCGAAAACTGGACATCTGCATTCAATATATTGGCAGCGGTTATAGTACAGAAATTCCCCGATCAGAGTGAGGCCCTAATGCAGTACGCCAGCACCATACAAGAGGAGGCGAGGCTCTCGGGGGGGTTAGGGTGGTTCTACTATGACCAGGATTTCAGGAAAAGAATGGCCATATGCCCAGACTTGGGGTGGGACCAGAAAGAAATTCAGCTTTGGGTAGAACACATGTGCTGCCCCACCAGGGAGAAGAAGGACCAGGGATATAAAGGGCAGGGTGAGGCAGCTGACAAAAGGAAAGACCACTCCCCCAAGCGCTCCTTTAGACAGCCTTTTCGGGGTGGCAGGGGGCGGGGCCAGCGGCAGGGCAAGAGATTCAATTCTGGGACGTGCCGCCTTTACAATGGGGGCAATTGCACCTGGGGCAGGTCATGTAAGTTCACACACAGCTGCAGCAAGTGCGGCGCGCAGCACCCCGCTTCTTCCTGCTCCTCTAGCCAGAGCGCCCCGCAGCCCACAGCAGCAACCAGGAATGACGCCCGTATCTGAGACCACACCCGGGCCCACCCCCTCCCTGCCAGCACCCCGCCCTCCCACACCAGTCATGCACCCCGCTTTCCTAGGCTCACCACAGAGCGACATGGCCCCTGTCAAAGGTCCTTCACCCATCATCCTGGGAAATATCCTTCCACTCATTAGGAGGTATCCACTGCTCAGGGACAGACCGCTCCTGGCGGGGGGGTTTATCGATGGGTTCAGGATTCCCTACAATGGGCCGATGGAGTCTAGAGATGCTAGGAACCTTAAATCAGCTAGGGATTTGCCCGGAGTGGTGGACCAAAAGGTGGGGAAAGAGTTGTTAGCGGGTAGGATAGCGGGTCCTTTCAGCGGCCCGCCCCTGGACAACTTTTTAGTGTCCCCCCTGGGGGTGGTGCCGAAAAAACAACCGGGCACATACCGTTTGATCCACCACTTGTCCTACCCTGAGGGAAATTCGGTGAACCACTGGCTGGACGAGGGTCTTTGTTCTGTAGTGTACTGCTCCCTGGACATGGCCATTGACATGGTCAGGAGAGTGGGGCAGGGGGCGTGGCTGGCGAAGGCGGACATTGAATCCGCATTCCGCTTGCTGCCGGTTCATCCAGCTAGTCAACATCTGCTAGGCTTCAAGTGGGCAGGGCAGTTCTTTTATGATCGCTGCATGCCGATGGGCTGTGCCGTATCCTGCGCCTACTTCGAAGCCTTCAGTTCGTTCCTTCAGTCGGCCTTGGGGGAACTACACGGGATCACGCAGGTGACCCACTATCTGGATGACTTCCTGTTTTTTGGCGCGAGTGGGTCGGATGAGTGTGCAGTGGGTCTGAGTCGGTTTGAGGAGCTGGCAGAGTTCCTGGGTGTTCCCCTTGCCCCAGGTAAGACCGAGGGCCCTGCGCAGGTACTGACCTTCCTCGGAGTGGAGCTGGACACGGTAAAGGGCGAATCGAGGCTCCCCGCCGAGAAGGTACTGGGCTTGTTACAGGACATCCAGGCGCTGCTGGGCAAGGACAAAGCGACCCTTGGGGCTGTCCAGAGCTTGATTGGCAAGTTGAATTTTGCAGCGAGAGTGATTCCTGCTGGCAGAGTGTTTTCAAGGAGACTGGCAGGGGCCACGGCAAAGGTGACCCGGAAGCACCACTTTGTAAGATTGACCGCGGGTTTGAAGGCTGATCTCGCCATGTGGGCGGAATTTCTTAGGGACTTTAACGGGACGGTGATCTGGAGGGCCCCTTGGATAGCCAGTCAGGAGCTCTGCTTGTTTTCGGATGCGTCTGGAAGGGAAGGTTTTGGTGTGATTCTGGGGGACGAATGGTGCGCGATGCGATGGCCCAATGCTTGGCGTAAGAAGAAGGTGACGCAGAATGTGGCAGTGTTGGAGCTCTTCCCAATTGTGGTAGCACTGCACCTCTGGCGGGCGGCTCTGAGCAATAGGAAGGTTGTCTTCTGGTCGGACAACATGGCGGTTGTCCACGCCATCAACGGCCTGACTGCCTCTTGCCCGCTGGTCCTGAGCCTACTGAGGGAATTAGTCAGGGAGGGCCTGCGCAGCAATGTCGAGTGTAGGGCACGGCACATCGCGGGGGTGCGGAATGTGGCAGCTGATGCTCTTTCTCGCTTTCAGTGGCTCCGGTTCCGGGAGGCCTGGCCGCGGGCGAGGGCGGAGATGACACCATTCCCGGACCACCTCTGGCGCTTGCTTCAGTGGGAGAAAGACTGAGGAAGATGGGGGAGAGGTCCCTGGCGCCGGCGACACGGCGGAAATACGACTCGCAGCTAGCGACTTTCAGAGCTGTGAGAGAGGCGTTGGGTGCCTCAGCCTTAGGGGCGGAAGATCAAGTGGAGGCCTTTGTGGTATGGGCCAGGGAGACCGGCAGATCGCACTCTTGGGTCAGCGGTCACTTGGCAGCGGTGCGCCATGATGCTAAGCTAGATGGTAGGGGCGACCCCGCGGGATCATCCAAGATCAGGGCGGCCCTGAAGGGCTGGGCCAGGGAGGAGGTCAGACAACCGGACACTAGGGCACCCATTGAATACAGAGACCTCCAACTCCTCTTAGATGTGTTGCCCCTGGTGACTTTCTCACCGTTTGAGGCCAGCTTGTTTTCCACAGCCTTCTGCTTGGCATTCTTTGGCGCTTTCAGGGTCAGCGAGCTGGTGGCCAAATCTAAGGAAGACCTGTCTAATTGCGCCCTGGGGATTGCGGATGTGACCCTCAACACAGCACTGGAGCTACGTATCCGCAGATCCAAAACAGACCAGTTGGGGAAGGGGAAGACAGTGGTGTTACAGACCCTGGGGGATAACAGGTACTGCCCGGTTCACTGGGTCAGGGAATACCTTGCTTTGCGTCCAGAATCTCCTGGTCCCTTTCTGATTCACGCGGACGGGTCCCCCCTCACTAAATTTCAGTTTGAGCGTCTACTAGGAGCTTCACTGGCAAGAGCCGGTCTAGCGGGGTGCGGGCGCAGGTTTTCCTCGCACTCCTTTAGGATTGGTGCTGCTACTTCCGCGGCCAAGGCCGGCTTGGGCCCAGAGGGAGTAAAAGGGGTAGGCCGCTGGGAATCGGACTGTTTCAAGAAGTATGTCCGTCCGTAATGCTGTGGCACAACCCGGAGCGTTGTTCCCGCTCCAAGTTTTGTTTTGTCCATTGTCATGAACGCATCGTTTTGTGTGTGCAATAAAGATAAGCTTACCTAAAAGCCGTTTCATCGCTTTATTGGCAGGTTCCCGGGTATGGTTGGTAGGCCATTCCTACATCTCGAGGATGGAACGTTGGGCAGCCCACAGGAACTGGTCGCAGAACTTTGCCACTACACAGCTTGTGTGGTTGGGTTCCCCGGGCATGAAATGGAGTGAAGCTCGCGGCATGATTGAGCAGCGCCTGGCAGTGGCAGGGGTCCAGCCCACGGTTATCATCTTGCACTTGGGGGGTAATGACCTGGTTGCCAGGGGGAGGGGGGCTCTGCTACTGTCAATGCAATCTGACTTACAGGCCATCAGCCAAGCCGTGGGGTCATGCGAGGTTTGGTGGTCTGAAATCGTCCCCCGCAGGGTTTGGAGAGGGGCTAGGTCCCCGGCGGCGGTAGAGCGGTCCCGTAGGAAGCTTAATAGGTCCATGCAGAAATTCTTGGAGCGCAGGGGCATGGGTTTCATCAGACATGCTTTGATCCAAGAGAAGGTTGAGGGGTATTATGAGGCTGACGGGGTGCACCTGTCCAGGGTAGGTATGGACATGTTCCTGCTGGATGTACAAGAGGCATTGACTGGCAAGGGACATCAGTAGCACTTGTTAGGAGAGGGGGGCTCTGGCAGCGACGGTAGCCTCCCCAGAGCTGTGGCGGAGTTACAGGGCGATCTGGATGCAGACTGGTACAGTAAGGGTACCTCTGCGACAGGCGGTACAGTAAGGGTACCCCTGTCCGGCACAGTAAGGGTGCCCGAGCCAAGGTCCAGGAGCCGAAGGGGGTTCTGGGAAGACCGCGACGGCGCCCCGTTAGTCCTTCGGGCGGTTGGGGGGCCTGACCAACCGGGGGTGGCCACAACACGCTCCGCCCCTGTCGGAAGGGGCGGGAGTAGGAGGCAGATCACGTGACCCAGTGGATGATCTGCAAATATTTATGTGCCACACTGCCGGGCATCGACCCACCGTGTGTGCTGGCTCACCAGGCGGGCGGGCAGCAAGGGGCTGCCTGCCCTGGATCGCCCGTAAGATAACCCAATTTTATTATCATACTGTGTTGTATGAAATAAACCTGCAGCAGTTCTTCACCCACAAATAAAGTGTCAGTGTAATCTTTGGGTGATGTCTGTGTATGCGTGTTGACTGAAGCGGATGACGGTGTGGTCACTATGCCGCTGCCCGCGTCCCAAGCAATGGGACATCAGCAGGGCAGCATTCTAGTGGCCGCCCGTCGGAGCCTTCCCCCCCTTGCTGCCTCGCGCGCGAGGCCTACGCCCACTTGGGTAAAACCCCCTATCGCGTGGAGCTGGAGGCGGGCTGGGGGGGCGGGGGGCGCGGCTTACCCCCCTACTTAGTTGGCTCTCTCGCCCAGTTCCTCCTCTGTCTCCTGCGCGCCGCACCAGCCTGGACACGCGTTCACCCACCCTTTCCTCTTACCCCACGTGTCAGGCTCAGCGCGTTATTGGAATGTTTAATTTTTTCTTTTGCGTTGCAGGCGGAGTTACAGGGCGATCTGGATGCAGACTGGTACAGTAAGGGTACCTCTGCGACAGGCGGTACAGTAAGGGTACCCCTGTCCGGCACAGTAAGGGTGCCCGAGCCAAGGTCCAGGAGCCGAAGGGGGTTCTGGGAAGACCGCGACGGCGCCCCGTTAGTCCTTCGGGCGGTTGGGGGGCCTGACCAACCGGGGGTGGCCACAACACGCTCCGCCCCTGTCGGAAGGGGCGGGAGTAGGAGGCAGATCACGTGACCCAGTGGATGATCTGCAAATATTTATGTGCCACACTGCCGGGCATCGACCCACCGTGTGTGCTGGCTCACCAGGCGGGCGGGCAGCAAGGGGCTGCCTGCCCTGGATCGCCCGTAAGATAACCCAATTTTATTATCATACTGTGTTGTATGAAATAAACCTGCAGCAGTTCTTCACCCACAAATAAAGTGTCAGTGTAATCTTTGGGTGATGTCTGTGTATGCGTGTTGACTGAAGCGGATGACGGTGTGGTCACTAGTCGGCTGCGTACCTGCAGCAGAGGGAAGACAAAACGGGGAGGAGAGCAGGGGGGTTCAGGGTGTAAGCCCTGCCAAAGCTAATATTACATAACGTAGCCTTGCAAATGTGTATATATAAATATATATATATATATATATATATACACACACACACACACTCATTTACAAGGCTACGCACAAACCAGGACAGTTCAGACATAAAATTAACACAAAAGACTTTAGTCCTACTTTTATGTCTGACCTTTCCGGGTTGTTTGCTTCTCAAAACTGGTCACCTTATGGAAAGGGGATATGAGGGCAGAAGGCTGATGATCTGCATTTCCTTCTTCCCTAGAGCGCCTTGGGGAGGACGAGTGATCCCCCCCTCCTCAGTTTGGTGGGGGGATATAAATCCATCACCCCCTGCTGCTCCTTGCGAACGTGCCACCTGGGCCTTGGACCATGGGGAGAAAATAGGCAGCCCCTGAATCCCAGCAGACCAACAGAAAAGACAAATAAGCCACATCCAACTATAGTGCTTAGAACAGCCGTGGGGCTAAATCAGCCGTCAATCATTCGAGAGAAGATCTTTTGGGGACATATGTGACACCCACTTCATGATCTTCTTCATTGACATATAGGCCAATATTCTGGCCAAAGTCCTGGCCGACAGACTGACCAAGGTCATTTATGCTGGGACTAAAACAGAATTATATTGGGTCATAGTACTCGCACTATATGCAACGCCTAAACATCACGCTGGATCGTTCCCAAAATGTCGTCAAGAGGACCCCCCTTGTCATAATTGATTTAGAGAAGGCCTTTGATTCCACGCACTGGCCTTTTCTGTTCCAATAACTCACCTAGATTAAATATGGTGAACTTTACCAAAGATATGTGCAGGCCTTATACAAAGACACTTGGGCGGAGGTCCAGGTTAATGGTACTCTATCTCCCCCCTTTCCAATCCAAAGAGGTACACGGCTAGGATGCCCACTTTTAACACTTCTGTTTACATTAACTCTTGAACCATTCCCCCAATGGATCTGGCGTGATGTACAGAGCAGTGCCTTCTATGATGGGTCTGCCAGGGAAGATAGAATCTTGCAATATGAGGTTGATATTTTAGTGTAACTTGAGAACCCTGAACACTCTCTACTCAGAATAATGTGTGGAAGGGGACACATTCGGTCTCTCGGTCAACTGGAAGAAAATGATTTATATGCCGATAATAGGACACCATTATGACTTAGGGGAGGTGTCCACTTTGCAGAAGGCAAATGAACACTTTGAATATATGCCCTCACCCGCCGTCAGGCCTGGGAGCTAAATGTCGAACCCTTGATTACCCTCATGACCCAAGTTATGATGGCGTGGAGGCACCTCCACTCACTGTGGCTGGTAGAGGTACGCTCCTCAAAATAATTTCATTCCCATGTTTATTTTATGTCCTGCAGAATTACCCATACCTGATACCAGACACCGTGTTCCAGTCCCTGCGAATCTCAATTTTTTTTTAAGGGTGAGACTTTTCGTAAATGTGTCCTTTCATCTTGTGATGGTGAGGTGGGATTGATGGGTGTTAGATTGTACTATTTAGCTAGCCCAATGATACCTATCAATGACTGGCTATTCGCAGACCGGGATGATCCATAAGTCATGATGACTGTATTGTATTAGCTGGAATGTATTGAACAATACTGGGTCATCGATTTACTATGTAGTCCGAAAAGACATAGATACCTTCCACACATGACGAACACATCCCTGGCATGTGGAATCAGGCACTTAGGTTGACGAGAGCTAAGATTCTGCTGTGGTAGGAAACAAGGCTCCAACATGCAGCTGCACTTGGTGGCTTTCGTGGTTGGGATAATATAGGAATCTCCAAACTGGGAAATGTATAGGACGGCATTCACATGAAATTGCTTGCACAATTGGTGGAAGCCTACGACATACACCAGATGTAAATCTATGAATACCTTCAATTACGCCACGTTTTAGACATATTTACATGAGGCAGGGACACACTCCCAGATCATAACCCATTGAAGGCCCACCCAACACTTGCAGCAATAGGACATAGAGGATATCTCAGCATTATTGCTCATTGGTGCTCAATAGCCCAGATACACTTCAGCAGCTACAAGATAAGCGGTCAAAGGATGTAAGAACTTTGAGCGATGATGATTGGACTGAGGCGAAGATGCCCTCCCTACCCGGGTTCTTGCAGTAGCTATGCTCCTCAGATTGGTCCATCTGCGATACTCCCACCGAGTTTATTACCATCCTACTAGACTGCACAAGATTAGTGCAGGAGTAAATCCTCACTGTCTGCAATGTGGGGATAGCAGGGGTTTCTTTTATCACGCCGTTCTGTCCTGCCCTGTGATACACCCTTACTGGCAATAGGGGCAAACTGTATTATCATAGGTAACTGCCAGGCATTAAACTACCGCCCCCAAAATGGCCCTACTCGGTCTGATGGATGAGTGAGGTGGATGGAGGTGGACAAGACGCCCCCAAAATGGCCCTACTCGGTCTGATGGATGAGTGAGGTGGATGGAGGTGGACAAGACTTTTTGTGGCTGTGGGTTTTCTGGTAGCCAAACAAGATACTGCCCGCCACTGGAGATCATGGACGTTGTGCCTCCATGGAAGAGTGGACACGAAGCATGGACTACTGTTCCATAGCAGAGGAACGTGTTACCTCTAGGGGCTCTCTGCATAAATATCACAAAATCTTGAACCAGTGGTGGGCTTACCATCAGGATGTTAAACCAATGTGGATGGCATTGTGATGTAGTAATACTTCTCTTTTTACATTGTTATTGTGTGGTGGGTTCACATGTATGTGGTTTTGTGCTGCTGCTGTACATATTTAAAAGAAAGCTTTTCATTTACCACATATTTCATCACAGATTAGCCGCTATTATGAACCAAGCAGTGGTTTGCGAGAGGTTGCAATCCATGAATGTGAGACACTTTTTATTTAGGTGCCCTTGCTTACTTTTGGTCCCAATCTAACCCTAGTTACATCTCACAAACCCCTTGGAGGCACTGAATGCTGTAACCCTACCTCAATTTGTCGAAATCGACTAATGTATATCAACTATTAATGAAGGCCTGTTGTGTCTTCCAGGAGATGGAAAGGACCAATTTGTACTGTATGCAAACCCAGGGATGTTACATCGTATATGAAGAGGTTTTTTTCTTCTGTTCTTTTTGCACCATAATTGCCTTTAGTGCATGGCTGACATTGCTCGGAACAGGTCCCGTGTTAGAGTATGGAGCCATGGTAAGTTAACATTGTCACTTCGGTCTTAGTTCCTATCTAAAATGTAAAGCGAACTGACAAACAGAAAATGGAGCAGCTTTGATAGCCCCACTCAAAGGAAAAGAACTGGGTTTAAAATTCAAAGCTTTTAGTTCACAATGCTTTTGGGGACATATTCTCAAGGAGCTATCTCCGAGTTAATGCCACTTTAGCGCAGCCAAAGTCGCGATAAATTCATCACCCCATTCCCAAGCTGGTGCTAACAGCCCATAGCATCAGTTTTCCGGCGATAGCATCCTCAAAAAAGATCGCCACAGACGACCCCGACAACTATCGCTAATGAGATGCAGAGTAGGCGTTCCCGAGCAAAAAGCCGCGACAACACCACTCCACAACATTCTCAAAGACCAGCCACATCAGCGATAAGATCACAAAACAGGCGATAAGGCGTGGTAGCACCAGGAAACTAACACCTGCTCTGACCCTGTGTACAGTCGGACGACAACCGGCAGCAGCTAAGGGAGCACAGCCCAAAGCCAAACATGAAGAACAACAGATGCACCCGGGCAAGGGGACATGCAGCCCGGAGACCCAATAGGGCAACAACACACACTGCCACCACATCCAGGACCACAACCCACCCCCTGAACCTCCCCCCCTGGACCACCACAGAGGCAGCAAAACAAAGACAGCGGACCCACAGGAAATGCACCAGCCTCACAGACTCAACACCAGAGGATGCCATTGCCCACTACAGGCTCAAAAGGACAACCATCCTACGCATTCTGACCATCATCGCCCAACAGGCCGAAGGCACCAACACAGCAGACAACCAACAAGCCACCCCACACAAAGCTGCTGGCTGTGATGCACCTGTTGGCCTCTGGTACCCCCAACCAACACCTGCCAGAGTCGGAGGAGTCACACAGCCAAACGCATCCAAGTCCCTTATACCTGTGCTAGATGCCACCATCAGCCTGGTACCCCAGTATCTATACATACACCACAATGCGCAGGAACAGCTGGAGAGCAAGCAAGGACCATACGCCATAGCCGGAAGCACGCACATGTTGGGGACAATCCACAGCACACATGTCCTACCTGTGCCCCCAACAGAAAGCACACGTCTCCCATCACTGTGCAGGCAACATCCGAACACCGTGGAATCTCTACCCACGTCGTCCCCAAATACCCAGCCAGTGTGCATGATTACTTCATCTTCCGACACTCCATCATCAACCAGCGCTACCAGGATGGCACCAAGGGAAATGCACAGCGCCTTGGCAATTTCCAAATGAATACCCCACACACCTCAACTCCACAACCATGCAACTCAAAAGAAAACTCTGGCAATGCACATGTCACAAATTCACAACCGGCATGCAAAACAACATGCCCACCCACCAGACACGACAGAACAACTTACAATGGTAAGCTGGGCAAGCTGTGAACATGACCCATTAATGGCATGGCACCTCAGCCACACAATAGTGGAAGGTGGGGAGAGGTGGGAACCAGGCATGTGTGAAGGAGGCAGGAGAAGCATGATTGGGAAAGCACACAAAGGCAAGAGTGGCGGAGATGTGCCGGACAGACCTCAGTATGCAGAACACACCCATATCCGTGGCGACATACACCGCTGGTGTATGGAGTGTAGTGGACAGTGGACACAACAATGTCACCCCAGCCAGTGGGGGAGTTTGCGGTAATGTAGCCAAGTACGTCCCCCCGTAAGCGTGAGCGGAGTGGGATGCCCCGGCGTATGCCAGGCCAGCGTAGGGGTGTGAATAAAAAGCACGTAGCCCTGGACGTGGTCCTCTTCCGGAATGCCCAACGTCTCTGCCAGGGCGGCACCTCTCACCCCACCACGAAGCCGACGCCGTCCTCCTGAGCGGAGTTGCCTGCGATCCTGTGCGCCTGCCGTACCCTGGCCTGCTGGACCCCTAACCCGTCAGCCCCGCCCAGCCCAGCCACACTGATCACCTGCTGACACCAGCGCATGTCAAGGGGGGCCCACCGCGTGCCGGCGCAAGATCCAAGCTCTAGGCCCTCAACCCTGGCAGCCTCCTCAGACCATCACGGCCTCCACGACACAGGCACGCTTTTGTCCTTTCTCGTTGACGTACTCTACTGCCACCTCCGGCCTTCATTACGGTCAAGTAGGTCATACATGTGGAACTGAGTCTTTATCATACATTGTCCGATTACGCACAATAATGAAGAGTTTACTTCACTGTACTCCCTTCGATGTAGTGACACCAAGTCTGTGCCTGGACTCCCAACCACACGTGCCTGTGGGCCCTTGATGACTACGCCGTCGGCCTACTCTGCGGTCCAGCAGGCCTCACGCCACTCCAATCCAGTCCGTACCAGGCAGGACACGTCATTGTCGCTGACTGAACACCCGCCCGGGTCTGGTGTTTTTGCCTCCGTCAACCACAAGTCACCCCCAAATGTAATGTCAATGTCGTGTGTTAGAGTTCCAGGAGGAGCTCGCTGAACCGTGTCTGGCCCGCGCTGACCGCTCCCTCGGGCCTACACTGCAGTCGAGTTTGCCACACACATTTGAATTCAGCCTTGATTTATTTATGGCAGATTTGATGTCATTGGACAGGCTTCAATGCAGATGCATCTCCTTTCAGCCCCGGGGCCACTAAGTCTGTTCCCCGAGACTCATGGACACTTCCTGGTTGGACTTTGGTGGCGACTGAGTCCATGGCCATGGGGTTGTCGTCGCCATCATGTCGGTGATACTGACTTTGTGGCTCAAACGATGACGTGGCATTCCACTCCTCCATTTGCTGCTTCCGGACAGCTTCCACCCTCTGCATCATGCCCTGGAGGACACCTTCCTTTGTCCCCCGCAAGCCTCTGCCACGTCCACATTGAACATCGACGAGGACCCGCTCAGCACTTCATGTGCCCCTATCTCACTGCACCACAAGTCACCGTCCCGTGGCGCTGTGCCTGTGCTGGCCGCAGTGCATCCAGGGCCACTAACTCTGTGCAGCTCAAGTCAGGGACCCTGTCTGATGAGGTATTGGATGGCCTCTGAGACGATGGCCGTGGGGTCATCAAGGTCATGTGTCTGTGGCCCTGTGCTGTCCGCTGCCTCCGGCCTCAACTGTGGCACACCAGGGCCCACACGTCAAATCGAGTTTGTCGCATCACTGCGGCCCGGACGTCACATCACTGCAGGAGGCACATGCCACCAGGACCAACTCCAAACGCCAACTGCCAGTGCCGAAACGGTCGTACTGGCAGACTGACGGAGTTGCTGGCACCTGTTGCGGATGCCATCTTCTGCCTGTTCCCCTGCTCAGCACTCCAGGTGCCACTAACTAAGTGCACCAAGAATCATCTTCCATTACTGTTTTGGTTATGTGCTGTGGAGAGCTCACGCAGCAATGTCACCTCAGGCAGTGTGGGAGACCAGGGACGACAATGAGGAAGATGATGCAGGTGTGACACCCTCCCTGCAGCTGCACCAGGAACAACCCGAAGGGACACAATTCTATCAATTTCTTCACATGAGTGCCCTTATCTCTGGTGCCCCAACCTCAGTGCACTGCAACTCACGGACACTTCTGTTTGCATGTTGGGTGACCTCTGTCCTTGCTCCGGCTCCCTCCACGTTACTCAGCAGTTGACTCTTATTATGCAGGTGTTTTCTGTTTCCATTCCACTGGTGTCCACTGTTCAAGTTGTTGCCAGCACAAAGCACTCCGTGCGGGCTGCCTTATACTCACCCCACACACATCCAGCACAGGCGTCACTGTACATGTGGCCCTGCCAATAAAGGGGCCGGGGGCACGTGCCCGTAGCCAGTTCTACATGATATATGCGTGTGTCCCTGTGGTCTTGTTGTATGCATGAGGGCTCTATGACATTGCATTGTGCTGTGTGCAGCGGACGCAGACATGTCACCGCAGGCAGCGGGTCGGAGCTTGAATATGTCGCTTTGTCGTCAGCCACTCCATACGATAAGAGGGGTGTACTGGGCCGTCGTACGCAGACCCAACGTGGGTGTGTGACTGATATGTGCGTGCCCCTGGGCGTGATTCTGTGCTGGGAATGTGCATCTGCATGTGTCTCTGTCGCTGTGTGTGTCTCCTTGTGGGGTGTAGGTGGTCCCTGATGGGACTTAAGACACCCATGTATGTGGTCCAGTTCAGCTTCCATGAGCTCTGAGCCCACCCGCACCTGTTCGGCCACCTCCTTTTGGCATTCTGACATCTGGCATTGGAATGGGGTGTGTGCCTAGGTGGAGTGTTGGGAGCCAGCCGTGGTGACGGGTGCTTCCTGCTGTGTGGTCTGTGCAGGGGCCGGGGTTTTCTCTACGTAGCTTGGCTGCCCTGCTCCTGGGGGTGGTTTGCCTGTGATGTCCATGGCCTGGTGTAGGGCGTCGGTTCCAAAGGTTGAGTGGTCGTCTCGGGCATCACTGCTGGGTTGTCTGGTGTGTCCTGCTGGAGGTGTTTTGTCCATATGCAATGTGAAGGGGAGATGCATGTTGACATGTATGTTTGCGCGTTGTTCTGGTTGACATGCAGACAGTGTGACAATGTACATTGTGACTGTTTGGGTGGTGATGGCAATTTGAGGGGGGACAGTGGACATTTGGACTACGTGATGGATTTGAGGTTGTACACGTACATATGCATCTCACAGTTTCCTGCTCTGTTCAATGTGAGTGGCCTGTTTCTGAGCATGTGCGGACCCAGTTGTGTCCACTGTTTTGCAGTGTCGGTGTTGCACTTTGTGCCACATTGTCATGGGATGTGCTGTGATAGCTATGTGTCTGTGCTACAGTGTGCCATGGGGTTCAGGGACATGATCCAGGGTCATTGTGGTTGTGCAGTGTGCTACACATCGTAGTGCATGTGTGCCATTGTGCCTATCTCCCCCGTCCCCCCAGTACCTGGTTGTTACTGACCCTGTTGCTGTTGTCAGGTCCTCTCGGCTGTGTCCATACTCCCACCTCCTTGCACCGTCTACACACTGATGACTAGCCTTCATTTCCTCCTGCTCCTCCTGTGGCGCAGGACTCCCACCTCCTGTCGCCGTTGCGGCCTTCCTGTTGGCGGCGTCTTGGTGCCTGGTTTGGGTTTTCACATCATGCCAGCGCCTCTTGGCCTCCTCCATTGGCCTCCTCGACACTCCGGCTGCATTCCAGGTAGTTTGATTGTGGGTCAGTTGATGGTATTGTTCTGTCACCTCTGTGACGCTGGTCTTGTTTTCCTGCAGACTGCACCCCGTCTTTCTCTCCCTCTTCTCCCTGGCCTTCCCCGACCCCGTTGTACCTTGCTGGTGGTCTGTGGGGGATTGTGGCGTTCGCGTTGGCCTCTGCGCTCGGTCAGGGTGCATCCATGTTGCTGCGCACTTTGGATTGTTTCTGGTGTGTTTTTCTTTTTCTTCTTTTATAGTGCATTTTCCCGCCAAACGCGTGGGATTTGTATGCCTGCCCCTGGTTTTCGCAGCTTATGTATCGCGCTTGGCCTCATCGCAGCTTATTTTGCGTTCGTGTTTCGCATTTTTGAGGCATAGTGATTTTAACGCAGCCATTTGATGCGTTATCTGGTGACTATCACATGCTACCGCCGTGTTGTGAATACTTGGTTAACACGGCGTAAGTTTCCCGCGATAGACTGTGATGTTGGAGGTTGCGTTAAGTAACTTTTGCGATGGCTATCCCTCGTTCTTGAGAATATTCCCCTTAGTTTACATCGTGACAAAACCTGAGTTCATAAAAAAAAATTAAAACCCACTTTGTTAAAAAAAAAACAATTAGACATGAAATTGCTCATATTTAAATCAAAACCGTAACCTTTTCAAAGAGAACACAATACTTTTTATGATTAACTGTTAAATTGTTTAAAAGCAATTTACCACAAGTTTGTAAAATGTTTTCAAACCTTTTTTTATTTTTTACAAATGTAAACCTACCCATAACTTCAACTCTCTATTACTTGCAATACCGTCTTTTTCTATTACTTCACCAGGGAAGATTTACTATTCTACTCTAACCGTGGCCAGTTTGGGTGCTACAATCAAGTCAATTCAATTCGAATATTTATTATATACTCACTAAAAACCATCACAATTCCGCAGTGAATAAAAATAAAATAAAAACACTAATATGCTAGATGGAACAATATATATATATATATATATATATATATATATATATATATATATATATATATATATATATATATATATATATATATATATATATATTCACTGAAAAAACCATAGGTTTCACACATGTTATAGTTAGCGGAAATTTTACTGATAAAAAACCAATGAAATTCCCCCGTTATAGTTAGTGCAGGCAACTATAACTCACGCGACCGCAATCCTCTGCTGATGCTAATACTGTATTTAGACACTTATTTGCCCATGTCTTCTTCCATACATTTTTAGCTATACATATATTACAAATATTTTTTTTTCATAAACACACATATGTCATCAGCAGAAGATTGCGGTCGCGTGAGTTATAGTTGCCTGCACTAACTATAACGGGGGAATTTCATTGGTTTTTTATCAGTAAAATTTCCGCTAACTATAACATGTGTGAAACCTATGGTTTTTTCAGTGAATTTGCAAGGTTTTTTAAATGCTAATTCCTAACTATAACGTGTGTGAAACCTATGGTTTTTTCAGTGAATTTGTATGGTTTTTTAAATGCTAAGTTACTTTACGCCATTCGTGGCGTGCGCGCCCACTTAACGCAGTTTGTTCCGTGCGCGCACGGTGCGCTTCGCGCACCGTGCGCGCACAGTGAGCACGCGGTGCGCTTCGCGCACCGCGCGCCCACTTTACGCAGTTAGTGCCGTGCACGCACGGTGGGCACGCGGTGCGCTACGCGCACCGCGTGCCCACGTTACGCTAGATGGGCCATGTACGCACGATGCGCTTCGCGCACCGTGCGCACATGGAGGACATATGATGCACTTCGTTTTGAAAGGTAATATTTTAATTTTTCGTATATTTGATAAGCCATGCACAAATGGTGCCCTTCGGGCACCATTTGCACACGGGGTGGAGAGAGTGTGGATAATTTTTTTTTTTATTATTTTTTTTTTAAATATTTTAGTTTATCTCATCTCAAATAAGCCATGCACAAATGGTGCCCTGCGGGCACCAATTGCACACGGGGTGGAGAGAGTGTGGATAATTTTTTTTTTTTTTTAATTTTTTACCGTACGCGTACGGTAAGCGTAATCGGCGAAATTACCGAAAAAATAAAAATTCCGTTTTTGGCCTTGGGGGATCTTTGGGGACTCCCTCAACATGGCTATGTGTGTGGGAGCTGTCTAAACAGCCCCTTTACATGTTTTTGGGCTTTATTTTTTAGAAATCACTCTCAGTGCGAGAGAGAAAATGGCGGCCGCCGCTTCCTGGTTTCGGCCGAATCGAATGTTTACTAAGATCTAAGAGCCAATCAGAATCGCGCTCGCGCACGCCACCGTACGCGTACGGTAAGCGTACCGTAAGCGCACCGTAAGCTGGCTCAGATATATATATTGATTTAAAGGCTATTTTCTCAGAATCTACTGAACAGATTTACACCAAACCTACAAAAGGCACATCCTTGACCTGAGGACTACCTCTCTGCCAAATTTCTAGTAATTCTGTTCAGCCGTTCGGGCTGTAGCCCTGTCTAAAGGTCCTATGGAAAAATGCATGGGAAAAACGCGTTTTGGGACCCCCCCTTTTATCTCAGCCCCCGCTTGACGAATCCCCCCGAGACTTTCAGGGTAGGAGCGGAGCGTAGCGCCCCACCTATTTTGAAAAATTCGCGAGGATTCGTCGACCGGCGCCAAAGTTATTCAAAATAGAATGTTGCGGATTTCCTATGGAAACGTGGTCCTAACTATAACTACCTACTGGCGACCGCCAGTAGGTAATATATATATATATATATATATATATATATATATATATATATATTACTTCCACTCCTTTAACTTGCACTCGTTCCCGCTGCAGATAGGAGCCCAGACCACGATTAGGTGCTTCAAAAGAATCTTTATTCGTCCGCTCTCAGGTATTTACACAGCCATTACGCGTTTCGAGCCCGTGGGCCCTTGATCACATGACGCTAGCAGCACTCACACCTGGGCATTTTAAACATTTTTTTCAAAGGTGCATTTTTTTCATTTTTAAAGTGACAAGGTGCTTTGTGGAGTTACCAATGATATAGTGCAATATAATGGTAATAGACATGGAAGATGCATTTGTATCTCCTGTTTTCGACATCAATAAATAAATATCACAGTGATAATATTTAAAATTAAGTTCGCTATTTACAATAAATATATAAATAAATATATAAATATAATTCAATATATATAAAATTGTATAAAAAGGAAAAGCTTTTGATAGAATGACATCTAAAAGCAGCCAATACTTAATTGATGCGAAAATTATTTGCTGAAACATATTGATGTATTCGATAGTAATTCTTGTTGTTGTGACATAGTGTCTTAGTTTTGCTCGGTATTGGCGATTCGGCTTGCAAAATTAGTATTTTTAGAGAGCCCAATTGTGTCAAAATAAAGATGTTATTTGCTAAAACCAACATTGCATGAAAATAAAATCAGTAACGTTTAGCGTGTAAAAAGTGTCTAGTGCTTGTTGTGTTTATTTTTCTTACCTCGTCCCTACCCAAAATGTGTGACAGTGATAAAGTACAGAGAGGCAGTTTGCAGATTGCTTCTATATGGAATATTATATAGATACTTAGTCATTTGCACATTAGTGATAAAAATGGATTTGATAGACGCATGAAATGGGACTGTTGGGTCTATAAACAAGTATATAGATCCTCCGTACTATTTAGGCCTACAGGTTGTTTGCTGTCCAGTTGTAGGATGTATCTAGTTTCTAGTAGTCTTAGGGCTTTCTCCCTATTGCCTCCTCTTTTGTTGTGTGGCACATTGTCAATCAAAAAGTATTTTAAGCCTTTGGGATCTCCATTATGGGATTCTTCAAAGTGACGTGCCACAGGGTATGTGTGATCTTTGTTCTTGATGGCTCTCATGTGTTGAAGTATTCGTTTGTGGCCTTGGAGAACTGTACTTCCAACATATTGAAGGCCACAAGGACACTCCAGCACGTAGATCACATATTCTGTTTTGCATGTCAGAAATCTGTGTATGGGGAATTCTTTGTCACTAAAAGGTGTTCTGTAGGACCGTTTATTTTCTCCATGTTGACATGCTTTACATACCATACATTTGAAAAAACCAGTGCGTTGATCTAACCAGGTGGTTTTTTTGCATACAAAAGGGTCATTGTGGACTAACTCATCTCTCATCGAGGGTCCTTTGCTGTATGTGATTGTTGGTTTGTACGCTAGAAAATGGCCAATAATGGGATCACCTAGTATGAGTGGCCAGTTGTCTTTAATGATTTTACTGATGGCCCTCGATTGTTTGCTGTATTCCATTATAAATCGGAATATTTCCGTATTGACAGCAGTTTCTTTGGTGGGACTGACATTGATGATGTTATTGTCAGTCTGTGTTGTCAAAAGACTATCCCTACTGATTTTACTGCATCTTTTTATGGCCATGTCAATTGTTTTTTTAGAATATCCCCTCTCAAGGAATCGTTTGGTGCTTGCCACCTGGGCACTGTAAAAATAATTTTCATTGCTACTTATACGTTTCAATCTAAGCATCTCCCCATATGGTATACTCTGTATAAGATGTCGAGGGTGAGAGCTGGTGGCATGTAGTATGGCATTTCCCGCCGTTTTTTTGCGGTAAAGTTTAGTGGCAATTGACCCATCTTTTATATATACCTCAACATCAAGGAATTCCGCCCTATGATCACTGATGTTGGCTGTGAATTCCAGATTTAGGTTGTTGGAATTAAGTTTATTGACGAACCTCTCTGCCTCTGACTGGGTCCCCTGCCAGACGATAAAGAGGTCGTCAATATATCTAAGCCAAAGTTTGACATGTGTGTTCATAATTTGTTCGTGTTCTTTGAGGAGGACCAACTCCTCCCACCAGCCCATGTGTAGACATGCATAGCTGGGGGAGAAGCTGGCCCCCATCGCAACGCCCCGTAGTTGTTGGTATAATGTGTTTCTATACATGAAAATATTGTTATTGAGACAGAACTCAGTCATGTCCTTGAGCATTTTGTAGTGATTTGAACATTGTGAGGGTCTTTGGTTGAGGTAATGTAGTAGTGCCCTGATGCCGTCTTGATGATTGATAGACGTATAGAGTGAGGAGACATCTACAGTAATTAATAAGTAATCAAAATTCCAACTGAAATCTTTGATTTTGGATAGAAAGTCACCCGTATCACGAATATATGATGGTAACTGATGTACAAAGTTTTGGAGAAAAAAGTCTACATATTTGGATGTTCGTTCTAACAGGCTGTTCCTCGCCGAGATAATGGGTCTCCCTGGTGGATTCGTGGGATCCTTATGTATTTTGGGGATGAAGTATATAATTGGAGTTGTTGGGTGATCATTGCGGAGATAGAGGTATTCATCCGGTGTAAGCAGTCCTGCATTTTTCCAGGTAATCAGCTTCATCCTGTAAGTGTTGTAGGTGTTTCTCAGGGTTAAATGATCACTTTTGTGATAGCATACTTTGTCTTGTAGTTGTTTCATAGCTTCCTCATTGTAATCAGATTTTTTCCATAGGACTAGATTGCCCCCCTTATCTGAATTTCGAATGACAACATCAGAATTATTTTTTAATTTGTTCATCAGTGCATGATATTGAATCTCTGTCCTATTTTTCTTAGTTCTGGCAATTCTTTGTGTCCTATGATTGAGTTTTTTTATTTGACCAACCACATGTTCATGGAAGATTTCGATTCCATCACGAGGCATAATAGGATTAAAAGTTGAAGTAGGTTTAAATCCCGTTTTGATCATTTGTATATCATTGATAGTTGGCACTTGACGTTCTATCTCATATTGTGTTGATGTCATATTCTCATCGAGCAAAGTTTGCATTGCGTTGAGCATGGATAAATCAGCATTGGTTGCATCAATAGATGGTGATTTTGATGGCCCAGATATTTGTTGTAGATTATCTTCTGTCCCTGATGTTTTCTGTGACATGAAGTGTTTTTTCAATTTCAGTTTTCGTATAATGCGATAGATATCCATGCGTGTTGAAGCATAGTCAAAAGTACTCTCAGTGCAATAGGACAGTCCTAGCGACAATAATTGTTCTTCAGCTTTGGTCAAATCAATGTTGGACAAATTGATTATTGTTGGACTTATTGCCGGTTTTGTCGTCTCCAATTTCTGCGGGTCATCCCCCTCTTTCTGGGAGCGTTTGTATTTTGCTGTTCGCCTCTCTCTGCGTTTGATGGTTGGTGTTTTCCATAAGCATTTACTTGGTTTCTGGGGCGCAGTGTTTCTCTGCGTTCTCTGCATAAAAAATCCACTTCATCAACCAGAGAGATTTGTGTGTGTGCTTGTCTCATAACGCGTCCGCCAACTTCAGGTTCCGATTCACTTTCTATGGCGGAGCTGAGATCCGAATTGGAGAAAGTTGCTGTTCTGTTAGCACTGATTCCTACATTTGCTTGTGTTGTGCCGTATTTAGATGCCTTGATAGAGTCGAATTGTTTTGCAAATGTGAAGATGCGACCGCATTCATAATCCATGCGGTCTCTGTGGAACTTGAATGCCTTTCTTTCGCGGATGATTTCCTCTTCTTTTTTCAGTCTTTTTGTCATATCCTCTTTTAATTAGTTTAAATATATATATATATATATATATATATATATATATATATATATATATATATATATATATATATATATATATATATATATATATATATATATATATATATATTAAACCAGTCCTGTGCTGCAGGCATACGAAGACAGGCGCTGACACCGTGGGATAATCAATCAAAGAAATATTTATTTCCAAAGGATGCCCTGACGCGTTTCGACGGATAAAACCGTCTTCTTCACTACATCAGGTCCCTCTATAGTGTCTATTTAAATACAAAAAGCAAGGCACCGTCCTCCATGGTTGTCACAACAACACAATTCATAGACATAGAAAGGGTTTTTTCAGTTAAGTCTGTGTTGAATAGCGACATTAACGCAACAGTGAAAAAATTATAACAAAAGAACACTGTGGTTTCAATTAGATAAGAAACAGTTGATACATTGTGGCATAATCACACCAAAACCTGCAAAAGCTAAATTGTTACACTAGTGTGTATACGTATATGCGATTAAAGTTGTAACATACAGTTATGAAAATAATTACATTGCTGCAGGTTGACAATTAAATAGTTCGTCAAATAATATAAAATGCCATATTTGTAACATGTTCATAAATTGAGCCCAAGTGGGCCGACGTACAGAGTGTTCCAAAAAGATAAGAAGAAAAAATTAGCATTGTGGGTGCCTTGAAGATAAAAGAAGGTTATAACAGAAAGAAAGAACCAATGTGTCGGATCGGAGTACAGGAGCGAGATGTATACACAGCTGGTGGACATTCATAGTGATTATTCTAAAGATGTACATTTAACGCTTCGTCAGCGTTCATACCATTGGGGATCTTACTGTCCAGAAGTATGATATATCTGGATTCTAATCGTCTCAGACGTAGTTGTCTGTTCCCTCCCCTTATGTTTTTAGGAATGCTGTCAATGACAAAATAGGATAGGTCATCTATTTTGCCATCGTGCTGTGAATTAATATGCCTCGCTACCGGATATGACTGGTCATCATTTGTGATGGCCCTTAGATGTTGCAATATCCGGATATGTACAGGATGTATGGTACTTCCTACATATGTTTTGTTGCAGGTACAGCGAAGAACATATACAGCAAAATCCGTTTTGCAAGAAAAACTGCCCCAAATTTCAAAAGGGGTTTTTCTGAAAGGAAGAGAGATAGATCTAGTGTTCACACCGTATTTACAGGCTTTACATTTAGAACATTTCTGAAAGCCTCTCTGTGGTTTAAGCCACGTACCTCCCTTAGTGAGTGTGGGTGCATTGGTGACCAGTTCCTGTTGCATACTTTTAGCTCTTCTAAAAGTCAATTGGGGAAAGTTTAGGCACGTGGGGCCTATTGTAGGGTCATCACGAACTAGAGGCCAGTGTCTGTAAAGAATCTTTCTCAGATTCATGTGATAGGTGTTGTAACCAGTAATAAGTCGAGGGGTATTCTCAGCTATCTTGTGTGTAGGTTTTTCGCTGTCCTTGAAGATCAAATCTTCCCTTTTGAATTTGTCACACTTGTGTTTTGCTGAACTTAATATTGTGGTGCTGTAACCCCTGTTTTTTAGGCGTTGGAACAGACTGTCTGTAGAATTCTTAAGGCTGTCTGGGGTACTACAGTTACGTTTCATCCTTAGGCATTCAGCGTAAGGGATGCTGTTGATAAGATTGCGTGGGTGGAAACTACTGGCATGAAGGATGGCATTGCCAGAGGTGGGTTTCCTAAATGTTCTTGATTGTATATGGTGATTTTCTATATACAATTCCAAGTCTAAAAAACAGATGGACTCCTTACTGGTGGCACTGGTAAACTTCAGGTTTAATGAGTTCTCATTAATGACAGACACAAAGTCAATGGCGCTCTGTTCGGTACCTTTCCATAAAATAAAAATGTAATCTATATATCTTTTGTATAGAATGACATTATTCGTGAAAATAGTTTCATGCCTTTTCCTGAGTACCTGCTCCTCCCACCAGCCCATATGCAAATTAGCATAGCTGGGGGCGAAGCAGGTACCCATGGCAGTTCCCTGTACTTGTTTGTATAGAAGCCTGTCGAAAATGAATATATTGTTGTCCAGACACCACTCAGCCATATGTAAAAGCATGAGTGTATGGTGGTGTAACCCTATAGGTCTGGTGCCTAAATAATGATTGAGTGCATTCAGGCCGTCTTTGTGTCTGATACTCGTGTACAAACTTTGTACATCGAGAGTCATAAGTATATAGTCATCATGCCAGGCTAGGTCGTAAATATTTGCTAGGAAATCGCCCGTATCTTGAATATAGGCAGGAAGTTCTCTAACAAAAGGTTGCAAAAAATGGTCTATAAATCTGCTGGTGTTTTCGAATAGGCTGCCAATTGCAGATATAATCGGCCTGCCTGGGGGGGTCTGAGGATCCTTATGAATCTTGGGAAGGAGGTATAGTTGGGGCGTGACGGGATAATCATTTTAAAAAAAATCAAATTCCACTTTCGAAATGAGACCGCTACATCTCCAATCATACAAACACTTATGGTATTTCTCTTTTACACTAATTATACCTGTAGTACTAATACGAGTATAACATTCTTTATCATGTAATTGAGATAATGCCTCCTTGTTGTACATTTCTATGGGCCAGAGAACCACGTTTCCCCCTTTATCGGAACAACGTACAACAATATCAGTTCTGTCTTTGATTTTCTTCATGACATTAGCGTATTCAATCCTGAAGTTGTGTTTCTTTTTGATAAAATCACTGCTGCTCATTAAAGCCAAATCTTTTAAATCTTTGATTACCCTCTCGGCAAAAATATCAATGCCATCCTTAGGCATGAGTGGCGTGAATACAGACTTGGGTTTAAAAGGTGTCGGAGCAGATTCGAAAATGTTTAAGTCAGAGCTGATTGCCACCTGTGTTGTGGTGATGGGGCAAGTTTCACGATCGGATGCCAATTCTGTGATGTCTTTCAGAATGGTCATATCGGCTACATTCAGTCCTTCAGAACGTGAAGTGAAGGATGTCCCATTTGATACTTCAGTAGTGGTGTTAGAGCTGGTGAAGAAATATTTACGTAATTTTAATGACCGTGTGAAGTTGTATAGATCAATCCTGGTTTGTGTGTAATCAAAATTAGTGTCAGTACAAAATGATAAGCCAAGGGAAAGAATACTTTCTTCTTCTTTTGTTAGTGCCATATTAGTAAGATTAATGACTGTGCTACGGTTGTCGCTATTCATGTCTATCTGCGTCTGTTCCTCCTGAATGACGGTTTGCTTGTTCTTTGCGGAGCGCTTGCCCCATCTCCTGTCTTTCCTTCGTATATATATATACCCATATGTATACATATACACACAAACACTGATTTTGTAAAAAATAAATGTTATTCTCCACTCAAACTCATACAGATAAAGTGACTAAGTGCATATCTTTTCCAGAGCCATTAATCAATTTAATTCATAACTTTGTCTCCTGCCAAGTCACTTTGTGTATTTTCTCTAGTTTATCAAATACCACAATAAGAACGTTTATGAATCTGCTTACCAAGTGCATATCTGTTGGATTAAAGCATTAATTTATGGCCATTGTATGTTCAGACGTCTTATTACAGGAACTAGGAGTTTCAACCACTCAAAGGAGAACTCCTGACAACATCAGATGACATGTGCTGCCTTCCAGTATTGGCGGAAACTGCAGCTCTGTGATTTAAGTGCATATCTCCATTGCTGTCAGATCTCACCCACATCAAAAAGACCAAATCATAGCCTTGCTATGGTCCTTTCATTTTAAATGGTATTGTGACCTCCAATAAGGTTACATTTCATTTAGGTGGTATGGAGTCAAAAACTGACCACTTAATTTTTAAAAGAGCGGGAAGTCTGGTCTAAAGCAAAGGGACATTCAAATCTGATGTATTTTTACTTGTATCTTAAACTGGTTCTAAGTGAGAGGGTGCTTCCATGCTTCTGACATATTTAAAAGAACAAGTGAGTGTTAATGTTCTCAAAATAAACATTATAAATCTCCGTACAGGATTGTACTTTGCTCTACGTCCCAGCCATAAGTGTTCAGTGCTGAGCTGACTTAAAATTGTGCCAAAAATTTAAGATACAGACAGGTTGGAATGCAGTCTAGTTTAATAAATTAAACTCTAAGCAAATTTGTGCGTGTGATGTGGATGTTGGCAGAGTGAAAAGCTGCCTGAACAAGTTGCAGTGTCACAGTGCTAAGCTTTTGATAAGATGTTCCAGAAAAATTTCACAACCATATTTTAGTGATGGTGTCAGAACTCCGTTCAGAGGGCCACGGACTAAACAGGAGCTACTGGGCCCCACTGTGGGGATTGAGGCCTTTTACTCCTGATGTCCTGGGGCCCAACCTACTATAGATCCTTAACAATTGGTTCAAGCACCACTTCCACACTTGATTCACATTGGTAGCGAGGGTCGAGCAGGCTAGACTAGGTATAGGGTGGATGAATACAGGATCACAATTCAAACTATGCTCAGCAGCATCAATAAATTATTGTTCAGTCAAATATTTTCTTTTATGTAAAGAGGAGCTTTTGTATACAAACACAAAGTAATATATGTCATTTACAAACAATACACACAGTTGCCTGAGAATTGGACTCTAGTGTTTCATCGGTGGTCCAAAGTTCCCCTCCCCTCTCTCTAAAGATAGTGGTTATTCCCCAGTCACTATAGGCGACATTCAAGTTTAGCCCCACTAGTAGTCCGAGTCTCAGCTCAACTCTTTATTAACATCATAAGTGTACCAGCTCCAAAGCACTATCAGACAGGCAAGTTACCCAGGCTATTTGGCCCAACAATCATCAGGATCCATGTGCCTGGAGTCCCTGAGTGTGCCCCCTTCACGGATGCTGAAGCTGCAGCTGCTGCCTCTGGTAAGTTTTTCACACGCAAGGCCCGGGAAAGCTTCAGTCATATCGTCATAAGCGATTCTGCAGCGGCTGAGGGGGTTGTTGTCAATGCTCCTCCAATTCTGGTAAGTTTCTTGAGTTCCTCCTCACTGGTAGGGGGTACAAGGCTCCTGGTGCAAGTCCTCAGTCATGGCTTGGACCTGCTCGAGACATGGTGTTCCACACACAGGCTATGGCCCGATCAGTGCAACGGTGCTCTTGGATCAATTCATGGCAGCCCTCCTCTAGCATACGGGAGTCACAACTTTCCCTGCACATGAGCCATGACCCGATCGGTGCATCAGCCATTTCCTCATACCTTTCAATGGGGATCCAATCGCCAGGACCCCAACTGGACCTCGGTCCCTTCAGCCCCCTCATCTCCCTCACAGGGAACACTGGCCTTGGCATGTAGCCGGCACTGGTACTCCAGGCTCCAAGGGCAGGTGTTCTTGGATTCCCTGGGTGATGTCCCCTCTCCCAGCTGGAAGCCTAGCAGGCCTTGGCCACCAGCCCTGGTCACAGGCAGAAGCCTTGCAGAGCTTCTCTTCCTCACTCAGCCCTACTGCCTGCTTGATAGTTGACAATTTTGGGGGCTCGAGCTCCCCTTCATATAATTCATTTCTAGACACCAAATGTGATTTTAGAGTACAAGTCTTTGAAGTTTATGTTGGGGGTCTGCTTTCTTTTGAAACGCCCTTTCCTCTGCCCTGTCCATCCTTCAGAAAGCAGTCTGTCACAGTAGGAGTGACTCCAATTCTGATAGACCCACAACACAGGCCCTGGGAGTCACACCTGGATATCAGCCACAGTGATATGTGTATCAAAATGTTACCCCAAGGCCTCGGCCCTACTCTTTATGATTCTCTTATCAGCCCCATCTCCTTCCTGAGGTACGCCCAGGCCCCTTCCCAGAGCCTCTCTCTGAATCAAAGAGCACCCTTTGAAGTGTACTGGAAGGCTTTGCTCTCCCTTCCTACAGTATGTCCCACCCAGCTTACAGGAATGCAGCAATACACAAATATGTCCTATGGGATACCTCTACCTTCCCTCCTCATGTTCCTCCAGTCAGCCTTGGCTCTCCCATAATGATGCCCAAAGCCTACATGCAATGCACGGTACTACATCCTTCTTGTATTGTACCATTCACAGACACACATACACCAAGCACATGTGTATAATATACATGCACTACAAAGCACTGCATTATCACTGTATTGTACCATTCACAGGCATACATGCACCAAGCACATGTTTAACACACACGCACTGCGCAGCACTACACACCAAACTGATGTAGGCCAAAGGTGAGTTAAGCACACAGCAAAATAACTTTAAATAAGTGAACCTGCATGCCTCACTCTAGTGAGGCAGGTAAAGAGGGCCTACTCACTACTTCTGACCACTACATGGTATGCTGCCACCACAGCACTCGTGCTGCTTAACTCCTGGTAAAGGTGGTAGCCTTTCACCACTATGAAGCCAGCACTTTGGGTGCTCCTACTGGTCCAAAAAGAACACAATCCGAGAGCCAGGCCATGGTGCACACGCAAGATCTGTCTTCGCCCAAGGCAACAAAAATCAGCATTAGAGATCCAGACATCTTTACAGTTGGACACTCAGGGCAGGGGTGCACATTCATTAGCTGGTGAGAGACTTTTTGATCCCAATAGATGGCATAAATATGGTCTTAATCAGGTCGACCAGTGGTTTTAAGGAAGGGCTTTAGTAATGCATATGTAAGATTACCTGCTTTAATATTCAATTCCTCTTTATGTTTTTAAAGGATCCAGTGTTGTTGAACCAGAGGCCCAGGTATTTGTACAAGTTTGCCAGTGAGATTTGTTTGTCGTTTTTATACCTTCCACTTTTTTTATTTGTCGTATTCCTAAACCGTAGCACATTTAATTTATCATCATTTACAGTAAAATAGTTCTTGGTGCAATACCTCTCAAAGCATCTCAATGTGTGTTGCACACCAACACTAGTTGGTTGAAGATGACAGTATTGTCTGCGTACACCAATATCTGGATTTTACTACCCCCATTTGTAGGAGGCAGGCTCCGTGATTGTGCAAATGCACTATAATATCAGTGACATAAAGGTCGAAGAGCATTGGTTTTGTTGGCTCTTCCCAGGAGCCTTTTACCATTTATTATCATTATGATTTATTAAGCTTGATGTTATCTCATTCCATGCCATTGTGCAAGTTTCTGTTCTTTCTTTTCAATGGTCCCCACATCCTTGTCAAATATACATACAACCAAGTCATTGCAGATAAAGGACAAACTTTCAAACTGAAAGGTTTTACACTAAATGTTTTTAGAGCTAACAGTTTCAAGGTAAATTATTTTCAAAATAAATAAGTCAAACCATATGACTTATACTAACGTTTATGTCCAGAGAAAGGAGGGCATCTATCTGGACACTACCATTTTAGAGGAACTTTTTTTGAGACAAACTCAAAACATCTCTGACCCTCCACTTATTGCACTGAGTTTATACTTAGAAATACACATTCAGATTAAGTTTAACATAGTTATAAATGCACGTGTAAGAAACATTCTGAATGTGCAAAGTGCTCATCTATGTGCTAAAATTCGTTTCGAATGAAATAAAAAAGAGATTGTATGTGTGAGGAAATGGGGTGTATTATAGTGTGGCTGTACTGCCTCACCGTGTAATACACTTACCAACCTCTTTTGGACAAGTAGGTTTCTTTTGTCAAACCCTCAGCTCAACCCTAGGTAGTTGTGGTTCTGAGCAGTCAGGCTTGCATGAAGGAACAAGTGTAAAGCATTTAAACAGCACCAAAACAATTCCAGAGAAAATACACAAGACACTCAAGAAATCAGACACCAATTTATAAAAATAGACTGTATTTGTATGTATTTTATACAGCAAAAAGATACTCTAGATGGTTAAGGGAGATAAAGCATTTACAAGGTACAATAAATATGCACTTATCACCTAACTGTGAAAAAGTCATGGCATATTTAGCAAATTTGCCACAAAAACTTTTTCAAGAAAAACTGAGGTAAATATCAATGCTGTTACTTTAGGCGACTAACTCTGGCAGGGAGCCCGTTAGGGGGACCAGCAAGGTCCACAGAAACAGTTACCTTGAAGAAAGAATTAGTCTCAGGGAGTTCCAGAAACGTTTATCCCCTTGCCATGGACTCCTAGGGAAGTGGTCCTGATTAACCCTGGGCAGTGAACTCCGCTCCGCTCGCGGAGTTTGCGGAGTTTTCCCGCACTCCGTGTTACACGGAGCTCGCGGAGTTCTGAAAAACTCAGCTTCTTGAGCGGAGCGGAGTTTTTTCCTTGTTCGCGTTCACCAACGTCAAGTTGGCGAGTGCGAGCGAGGAAAATCCACCGCCCGGCGAGATTTTTCCTCCTTCGCGATCGTCAACATCTAGTTGGCGAGCAAGAGCGTGGAAAATAAACCTCCCGGCGAGATTTCTCAACACGGGGTGGGAGTCAGGTTTCTCATTGCGAGTGGTCGCATATGCTCGCAACCACTCGCATTGAGAAACTGCTCATTCGCGTTGAGAAAGCTGCAGCTCGAGGAAAAATCTACTTGAGCGGCAGAAAGGAAAGCAGCGCTCGCTTGCGCTGTGCATGGTGCCGTTCGCGATGATTGCGCAGTGCGGACAAGCACCCGGCACTGAAAATCACCACAAACTGCATTTTTCTACCGCACTACGCCGCTTGCGGAGCATCGCGTAGCGCGGAGGAGTTTTTTTTACCACTTCGCGGAGTTTTACATAGCGCGACTCCGCGAAGTCCGCGCAGGGTTAGTCCTGATGCACAGGATACAGGATGCTGCAGATTCTCAAGGATGCTGTGGATGTGATGCGGTCGATGGGGGTGTTCCTGCAGCTATGCCTAAGTCCATGGGCTTGGTGAGGCGATCTTGTCCACGGGGGTCGATATCCCTCAAAGGCCTGTAAAAGTCTGGTCGCCGCTAGGCTACCAGTTGCCTAACATTGCAGTCAAAGACAGATCCTTACCACTTTCTAGGTGACTATGCTGGACTCCCACAATTCTCTGGGTCCAGCAGACTCAGTGCAACTTTGAGTGTTGGTTCCTGGTCTTGGGTGCTACAGGGCCCTGAGGAGCAGTGGTTGTGGCCTTGTGCTGCAAACAGGAGGTCATCCAACTGACTCTTGGAGTCTATTGCTTCAGCTGGGCTCGGGAAACAACTTCTCCACGACCAGGACAAAACAGGCATAGTCCCTTCTTTTTTGCTAGCCACCAGGTTCAGCAGATACAGTCCACACTGGTGCAGCCTCTCTTCACTAAGTCCTTGGAGCAGCAAGGCAGTCCTTCTTCAACCCTCTTCTCCGGTCCATCAAGATCAGAGTCCTGGATGCCAGGGGTGCCCTTTTTATGCTCAGGAAATGCCCTCAGGGTAGGATGCGGTTGGTAGACAATGGGCTACTAGGTTCCCTCCCTCCTGATGACCACTTCTTGCAAACTGTGGCATCTGGCTATCCCAGAATGCTCCATTCTGCCCATTTGCAATGTGGCAGAACCTCTCTCTTGGCGTACAGAGCTCCCAAGCCCAACCATGGAAACATGGTTTGGCAACTGGTCCCCTTCCCCGTCCTAGTGTCAGCCTGTCTACCTAGGTAATAGAGCAGCCCCTTTCACAAGTGTTGGCCCTTTGACCTTCAAAAGCAGCTTCTCCTTTGAAGTTCTACTTTTGGGCTGACAGCTGTGCTTCCTGAGAGAGGAAGTTAACACCTCCCTTCCATGCAGGCTTCTATTGTGTCTTTTCCTGGAAGCCATTTGCATGTCTCCCCAAGAGGGCAGAAAGCTGCCTCAGGGACAGACCCCGTGCAGCAGGACAGGAGACTTTGGGCAACAAAGTGGCAACTTTGCAAATGTTGCACACTGCGACAAGTTACTTTAATTAAGACTTGAGTATCAAGTCAGGCTTAATGTAAGGAGTTGCTTGATACATTGAAGTATCAACTTCGGTCACACTGCTCAGGAGTTAGCATAGCTGAGAGGTCAGTGTGTAACCCTGCACTCACCAATGTGGCGACCAAGTCCTTGCACAGTAAAAACAAAAATGTTGTGCTTTTACAGTCAGAGCTAGTACAATACATGCTCTGCCCCAAGAATATGCTGCACCCTGCCTTAGGGCTCGCTAGGCCAGCCATAGGGGTGGCTTACACATATTAGGGAGGGAGGTTAGGGCTTTGCCATATATTTAAGTGGTAAAGTCTGGCTAGCAGTTGGTAACTGCTCTTCCAGTGTGTAGTGGCGGACGGGGAGACAGGTTTTACCCTAGTCACATCGAGTGTGGCTTAACCAGTGATGAAGTCCCTGGGATGACCCTCTAACCTACAGGCCCAGGGTACCAGATTCGCTCTTCTTGAACTTACACATAAGTTAGCTTAGGCCAGTTCGATAAAGCCAATCAGACATACACGTTTTAGGGGCAGGGCACTGAGGTCTGGTTAGCAGGCCTTAATGTGCTCTCAGGGTAGAAAAACAAGCAGCATCCGTCTAAAAACGTGGGGGTGACCATACAAAAATATGCATTTCCTTATAAAAGGAGAGGTGTTTTAATATAAACATTGTACCTATAGCCAGTGCCATAAACACTATCATTGTTGCCAATAGTAAAATCAGAATATGGGGCTTTTTTAGAAGAAAAAATATCTCAGCAGACAAGACAGTTGCCAAACACAACACACGGAGAGCCATCCCACCAGCTCAGCCCCGGGCCAACCATCCATGTCCATTTCACCATCCCACATACCACCCCCACTCCATATAGGCCACTGCCTCAAGCGTATCGCTTAGTATTTCAACCTTTTAAAGAAGATTCGCTCTTCTTGACTTTAAAGTGCTGACCTTAATTCACTACTTCATTGACGTGCTTTGTACTCAAGGAATAATGTAGAGGATCATTGTATTGTAATTGCATTTATATAGCGCTTACTACCCCTGAGGCGTTGAAGAGCTTTTTCGGCGAGTAGCACACTACTCTGGAGCCCATAAAGGATTAGTGTTGAATTAGTATAGTGAAATATGAAAGTAATTTGAGTGGTGGATAGGTTAGTCAGTTATTTGGATTCAGAAGGATAGCGGAGGGATAGAAGGGAAATAAAGGTTCGCATTTATATGGCGCTTGTTACCCCTAGTGGGGTGTTGAAACACTTTCTTGGCGAGTAGCACGCTACTCCTGAACCCATAAGGATTAGTGGTGAATTAGTATAGTGAAATATGAAAGTAATTTGAGTGGTGGATATTAATCAGTTATTTGGTTTGAGAAGGATAGCGGAGGGATAGAAGAGGGAAAAAGGTTTGCATTTATATAGCGCTTGTTACCCCTGATGGGGTGTTGAAGCGCTTTTTTGGCGAGTAGCACGCTACTCCGAAAACCCATAAAGGATTAGTGGTGAATTAGTATAGTGAAATATGAAAGTAATTTGAGTGGTGGATATGTTAGTCAGTTATTTGGATTGAGAAGGGTAGCAGAGGGATAGAACTGGGAATATATATATCTATATATATATCTATAGCCTTTGTTACCGCTGATGGGGTGTTGAAGCGCTTTTTCGGCAAGTGGCACGCTACTCCTTTTGTAAGGTTCTCGCCCCACCAGTTCCACAATATGCAATCCTTCCTTCCCCAAACCCCTTTGTGCTCACCCCATCCCACTCGCGCCATTAGGCAGAGGAACCAACAGCAGTGCGCCAGGCGGCCTGTTTGCGTTTTTTGATTTTAATGAGGTGCTCATTAGCATCATTTCGCAATTAGGAGCACTACAAATAGGACGTGTTCTCATTAGCGGCAGTCCAAATCTGCTCAAAAAGTTTCCATTATAGCTTACGAACACATGAAACCATAAAAACGTACAGACATGAAATCCCGTTACAGTGACCCCAAAACCATTTCAAGAAATGCTGAAAGGAAACAGGCAGCACATGCTTCGGTCCCTTCAGTTAACAATCAAGAGATAAAATGTTACTATCATCCACACTTCAGTCAGAAAGGAGATCAAAATAGTTGAGAAATTACCTACTAGCTCCCACCAATTAAGCAACAGATCTAAAACAGAGCCCTGCTTCATTTGGGAAAATGTATAGTGTTGTATAGTTCTCTTATTACACCTATTAAGCCCTTTTTACATCCAGCAGCAGTAGTTGGCCCTATCTGAATTAAAAAAACAAGCCATGGCAAGCCAAATGGTCTCTTTAAAAGCAGTGTGGACCAAAAGGCTTTGTTAATTCTTTTTGGTGATGAGATTCAGTATTGGCAAAAAATGCTTCCTTGCTGATGCTGAAAAACACTGCCAACAGGGGGGGGGGGACTCTGATGTGTTCCCATAAGGGAAAACATTTTTTTAAAGCAGAACCTGTCCCTTTAATGGACATGACTGCTTTTAAAAAAATAAGTTTCCCATTTGGAAATGCAAATACAGTCATGGAGGTTTCCTGTCCATTGATGGCCTCCACCACTATAATTGCAGACAATCACAGAAGGTTGCAGATTGTGACTTGCCTAATTAATATTAATTAGAATGGTCGTTTTGAGAATTAACAAGTTGTGATATTAACTATTAGTACCAAGGTCACATCGCAAATTGTATTTCCGTTTGCAAACCAGTGTGCAAATTGCACATCCCTGAATTACAGATGGGAATAGTACATCAAGCTCAGTTCTTAAATACTTAAGGTCTGTCTCAACTGGCAAATTCTTTTTTTTTTAGTTCTTTTTATTATTTTCTTAAGTCAGAAGATCAAGAAACAGAAACCAAAGTTTAACATATAAAAACCTGGCAGGGGCACAGATTAAGAATATGCACTTGTAATACAAACACGAAAGTAGAAAGTAAGCAGAAGGAATGACAAACAATGGGAATAGTACACCAGAAACCAAGATAACTATAGCACATCAAATTATAAATAACACAACATAACATTGCATAAGATGAGATGAGCTAGGCTGGAACACCTCATGATCATATTATGCAAAATAGCTTATCAGAACCCACATAATGTTATAAATCAAACCCTAGCTGACTCATTTTCAAGCACACACATTGATCTGCAGGCCCCAAATTAAATTGTGCCCAGATTTGTCCTCAACTTTTGATACAACAAGTGCCCCTTGCTTTAGCCGGGGCTAGCTCTGATACATACACTTGTCGAATAACAGCCCACCACTCAACGACCCTTGGGGTAGAGAAGAAAACCCATGCTCTAGCAATACAAAGTCTAGTCGAGACAATGTTATGGACAGCATGTGTCTCAAACCAATTTCGAATTTCATTTTTTAGCCCTACCTGATCTCCTTAGAGGAAATTAGTACATCATGTCCAAGACAGAGAATTAAACGTTGGGTCACCCCTGCCCAAAATTCTTGCAAATTAGGAGAGGTGGCGAACATGTGCAAAATATCTGCTGCCTAGCATCCACATTTGGGACACTTGGTGCTCTCACCCCCAGGGTTCACACGATACCATATAATACTCATGCAGATTGCCTTAAATTGTTGCAGCTTTAGGTTAATAGAATTGCCTGAGCCATCAATGGTCTCTAAAGCACTTAGGATTTCTAAGACAAGAATTTAATCAGAAAATCCGTTGCTCCATTTGGCCACAAGGACAGAACTATCATCGACCCTGATTGGCAGAGTTCCTGATAAATCGTACTAATCAACGATTTCCCTGACGCTTTATGCAAACAAGAAAGTAGGTCAATGCAAACAAGAAAGTAGGTCAGAGCTGCCCAATTCAGATTCGAGCCTACATTCAGACATAAACAAATCCTTTATATGTAGGTATATGAAAAAGAAATGGTGAGGGAGAGACCTGGAGCCCAGTATATGTACGAAATCCATTAAGGTCATACAGTTCGCATGTAGTCTCCACCCCCATAGCGCTGCCAAGTGTTACCCACTGCATCGTGAAATATGGCCGGGAATGCTGGATTATTCCACAGGGACGTATCTGAATGAATCAGCGGGGTAGAGTATTTAGTAGAAATTTACTGCCATATACTGATAATGTCCATAATAAACTTAAACCTAACACATTTAAAATAATTGGGATCACCACATCTATATAAAAATAGCTTGTAGCCTGCAGGGGCGGTGGGTGAGATTTTAAAGTGGTGGGGTGCAAACGAATTAGCATACAGCACCGTAGCGAGCGAGCGCAGCGAGCGAGCGAGTCCGAACCCCAAAAGGGGGGTTTGGGGGGGTTACCCCCCCCCAAGAAAATTTTGAAAAACAAGAAGAAAAATCGTGCATTTTCAAGCAAATTTGAGAAAGCAGGAAGGTTAATAAAGCAATTGTGAAAGTGCAGTTATTACCTTAATAGATGGCATTACATAGGTAGCTGCTTATTCAGTATTACCACAGAGCTTCATACATTCTGTCCTATTATGCTCAGGTGCTGAATTCAGACTATAAGACTCATGGAAATCTCAGCTCTAAGAGTAGGAGAAGTTGCACAGCAGTGTAATGGTTGCCAGGCTCGTTCCGCAGGAGCGTCAGGAACTTGAAGAAAAGTCCACAGTCTTCCCCTACGGCCTTCCGACTCTATTAGACTCTAGAGTAACGAATGGCACGCAAGGGGAAAACAGGGAAACAAAACAAGGAAAGGCGGGGGAAGAAAAACAGTCTTACAACATACTGAATATTAGACTCTAGAGTAACGAATGGCAAGCAAGGGGAAAACAGGGAAACAAAACAAGGAAAGGCGGGGGAAGAAAAACAGTCTTACAATATACTGAATATAAAAGAGGCAGCGCAATGCGCTGTTACCGTGATTCTGGTTGAGCTGAGCTTTGTACACACACTTCACATAGGTCCACGCAAGTACCCCAAATATAAATGGTATAAAGGTTTTCGCAATTTGCCAAGGGGAAAGGTTTGAAAGGCAACACAAGCAACAAATCGTTCACCCTGCGGGAGACAGGTCCGGCCAGTGAACAAAGGTGAGCAAATCTGTGTAGTCTCCAAATAGAACAAACACTACAAAACTTTTAAAAACAGAGATAACAATGCATTTCTTACCTCAATCAGAATGTTTTGTATTCAACAAACAAGTAGCAGTATTCAATTTTTGTAAATGAAATCCACACGTCTGTCTTTCAGTGTAGCAAACTTGTCAATTACTTTCATGTTGAAGTCCGGTATCTTTTAGACTAGCTTGCTCTCTACAGATAGCATCGCCAAAGCATTTAGTCTTTCCTCTAGCATGGTGTTCCTGAGCAATGTCTTTATGCGCTTTAAGGCTGAAAAACATCGTTCAGCTTCTACTGTTGTCATTGGAGTCGTAATCACAATTTTTAGTAAAGTCACTGTCTCTGTAAGTGAGTTTTCCATATGCAGTTTATGAATTAAACTCAGCAAAATCAAGGCGCTTGTGGCCTTCCGGTACACAGGCATTCCGTAGAGTACAGTTAACTCAGTTCTCAGCTGCTCTTTTTTGAGCATAGGATATGCTTCCACAGCCTGATTCAGAGCACGCTCAGGGAAGGATTCATCATATTGTGCAAACTCTTTACTTTGCAATAAAGTAGCACTCACCAAATGTTTTGTGAATGAAAAACGTTCTTTCGCCTGCACAATTACAATGTCACATATCTCCTTTCCAATTCGAACCAGAGAGGTGATGTTTTGTCTGCGGTTTGCAAAAATAGAATGCTCCGGCAGTTTGCTCTCTAAATCTTCAACCCCATCTCTCACTTTCATAATCTGTTGTACAAATGCAGATGTATTGGCTTTCACAGAGACAGTATCTAGGTCTTTTCTTTGCAACTGATCGTATAACACATCAACAGGAATCATTATGTCATGAAATAAAAACAGTAAGAACTGAAACTCTTTGTCTTGTAGTGTTCTAATAAAGCCATGGGCTTCACTCTGACTTGTGTGATCAAAGTCTGCTCTGGATGCTATGGCGACAAAACATTTCTCAAGGCCCTCCCTCTGTTCAAAGATTAAGTTGACTGTACGAATGTGAAAGTTCCAACGAGTTGAGGATCCCCTTGGTACGCTTTTGTCCACAATCTCATGAAGGGCTTCTGTTCTTTTGGGGGAACGTGTGAAGAATGCTGCTATGCCTCCGATATCCTGAAAGAAAACTCGTGTCTCTCTGATCTTTGATACCGCCTGTTGCATAATAAGATTGAGATGGCGGGCGTAACAGTGCACAAAATGAGCATTAGGGTACACATCTTGAATTCGTTTTGTACTCCACTAAGGCTCCCACTCATTACGGACGCACCATCATAGCTTTGTGCGATAAGTTTTTGTTTTTGAGGCAGGTCCGGGAAAATTAAGTCCAGTTGACACAGTATTGCTTCAGTGATGGTTGCTGCACTAGAGTCACTTAAATGCGTGAAGCCATAAAATCTTTCCACAACGTTTCTGTCACTGTCAAGGTACCGAAACACTAACACGGACTGTGTTTGAGTGGACACATCAGTGGTGTCATCAGCCTGAATAGCCACAAAGTCTGTGTTTCGCAACTCTTGCACAATATGGCTTCTTATAATTTCGAGCATACAGTCAAGGAGTTCATTTTGTATTGTATTAGGGGTGCCCTTAAAGACTGTAGCATGTGCTAAATGTCTTTCCAAATCCTGGTCTATGGTTGACATTAAATCCACTAGGCCTCGGAAGATCCCAGGTTTTGAGGAAGTTTCTGATTCGTCATGGCCTCGCAATGCCAGTTCGAAAGCACCACAGAAACGAATGCAATCAATGATCTTGGATAGATTTTGTCTGTTCTTATCAACAGCTTCATTGTGTTTTTGAATGGATTTGCGATACGCATCATTTATCTGCTGCTCAATTGGTGCGTCTTCCCCCAACATTCCCAGTCTTGTCAGGTTTTCCAGATGATTTCTTGTGAGCGCATGCTTCTTTATTTTTTCAGCGATGTGCTTCAGGTCGACCATTCCTTGCCGTGTCCAAGAAAAGTCACCGCCAAACAGCAAGCAGGGGAAGCAGAACAGAGAATTTCTTATAGGGCACCCTGTAAGCCAATCAGCTTTGGTGTACCAGGCATTTGAGAATGTACGTTTTGACATTTTTCCTCTGTCCTGGTTAGTTTGCTGTAGGTTTATTTCAGGCTGATGAGGTCCTAATTGTTTTATCTGTAGTTTTTGTTCAAGTGGCCGTGACTGGAATGACTTTGTAATCAGCTCTTGTACTGTATTCATGATGGTGTGTTGCTGGCCTTACCAATATATATATATATATATATTAAAGAAACCTGTCAATAATCAAAGTACAACGTATAAGGTGCAGTGCAATAATATCAAATTTCAGTATAAATACATTATACATATATCTTGTGCATTATCCTAATACATCTCAAATGACTGCTAAAAATAGAGCCGTACTGCCTCCTGCCTCTCTGTGCCATAGTGGTTGCTGGAGGCACTGAAAGACACTGCTTGAGGGCCTTGAGAGTGACCACATACATAGCCCTAACTACCATGTAAAAAATATATAGCATCAGTTTCCTTACCTTTAACACTGGTGTTTGCTGGGTTGTAGCCGGGGTCGGGTGAGAGAGCAGCAAAGGAGGTTGGGGTCCTCTTGTTGTTTGCTGGAAAATTGCCCCAAAATGCGGTAATGTTTCAGGTTGTCAGGTGCTGAAAATGAAAAGATAACAATTTATTTTTGAAACAGTAGGGTAATGAAACAAAGACTGTGGGGAAAAAACATAACGCTCCAATTTTTTCCTTGCAGTTTGCATCCAGCTCTTAGATGACAGTTAATAGCTGTCTGTTGTATGTTAGGATTTTAACTTAGAAACTGCAAGTAACAAAAGGATCTCTCTGACAAAAGCAGTGCCTTGAGCACCAGTTGTATTACAAACGGACATATTCATTTTCAGGCACTGGGAGATTTAGTGATTTGCCCAGAATCACAGGATGTGGACGCGACCTCTAACCATCATTAAATCGGGTGATATTCACTCTATAGTTGCAGGGCTTAGAACCAGCAGCAGGCAGGTGTGATGAATCAGTATATAAAACAACGCACGGCTAGTGCTTCTAACATTATTAAGATGCAATTGTTATTAATAGTAATAATCTAAGAAAACCAAAGGAAAATACAGGTTGAGGCAGACGCATGGTGGGGGCGTTATTTGGAGGTGCTCCTACCCCCACCTCATCCCACTCCAGAGAATGAATAAGAAAATGAAGCGTGCTTTGAGCTGGAAAGAGCATGGGTACGGGCAGCCGGAAAGAATTGCCGGGACGCGCGGCGCCGCCTGCAGGTGTAGGGGGTGCTGGCACCGCCGGGTGAGTGCCTTCTTTGTGCTCAGGCGCGGCCTTGAGGTGCAGCTGCTGGATGAAAAACCTGGACATTACGGGGGTCCACTCGATGCCCACCATCTAAGAGCCAGGTTTAAGAATGCCAGCTGAGGGTCAAAGGCCAGGGGAGGAGGGCGCAAGGAATGCCGAGAAGCCTTCAGCGCAGGTACAAGATACACAACCCCCGCACGCGGGTAGACCCGTCGGCAGCGACTCCTTCGCGGCATCTCGGTGGGCTGAGCGCCTGCTACGGAGATGAACTGCACAGGCGTACCTTCAATTGGTGCAGCAGGCGCACTGACACTGGGGCCCATCAGCAGCTGATCTTCGCGGCATCTCAGTGGTCTGAGCCCATGCTGTAGAGATGAGCAGGGCTCTGGCGTAGCCAGTTCAACCTGAGTTTTAAGCATCATCATTTCATTTGTGTACATGCTGCGTAATACGTGGTCCGTAGTATCATATTACTCATACACACGCCATTCCCTGACATATCAGACCACTGTCTTAAAATGGCGTATGAGAAGGCGGAGTTAGGGGAGGGACGTTCCTTTCACAGTACAGGTATGTAGACCTGCCTTGACCCATTACTGTCCGAACAGTGTAGGGGTGCGAGCAGGGTGCGAAAGTGAGGTAGGGGAGAGTACAAATGGAAACCAGGTTGGAGACCCCTGACCCACAGCTGACACCCATGTGAGGGTGCCCGTGAGGCGGCTCTGAGGGGCTCCGCTTTATTACCCCTCACTCTTGTCCTCCGCACACAAAGCGTCACAGTACAGCGGGGACTGCCAGGTGCCATGTCTGGGTGCCATGTGTTGGTAGCTCCCCCCTCCTACCTATTAGTAACAGGCTGTCATCTCCTAGTCCGCGGGGGCTGGGGGCGCCCTTCCATCGGAGATGACAGAAAGCCTCAGAGGATCAGAGCAAGGCAAACACAGGACTCCTGGGGGGGAGGGGGTCTGTCATCTCACCCCCAACTGATAAAAGGTCAGCTTCTGTCTAACGACCCGTCCCGCGCGCCCTAGAACCAATGAGGCAAAACGTAGCCTGCGGGTCAAGTCGCGGCCTTAAAAGCACACAAATAACGAACCACATTCAACATTTTCGCCAATGACACAGCACGAAGCAGAGCCGCTAAACTGCGCAATGCTCGGATGCAAAACAGTAATGGAAGCTGCACCACGTTTGCAAGGCGCTGTTAAGCTCACTTTGTAAACCCTATACAATTCTTATCCAACGAACACTAAACAGTCTCTTCGTGCTTAATAGAAAATGTTTTCAATGTCTAACCGCATGATACTCTCTCGACCTGGGGTTGATGAAGTTGGGTCTCACGAAGACACGACTCACGAGGCGACTCTCAGGCGACTGGCGAGTGAACCGTTACCTAACGTAACCAGGCTGAACCGGGACACTGCAGCGCCGCGCGCCGCAAATGGCCAATCACTGCATGACTACATTAAGTCAGAGACAGTGATTGGCCATTGTGCAGGGCGGCTGAGCCACCCACGCTCGGCATCCAATATGGATTGCCCCTGCTGTGCTGCGCGGTGACCAGCCAATCCTGGCGCTGCATGCAGCGCCAGGATTGGCTTGAGGGCACACTAACTGCTCGCCCTGTCGCCCTTTTGCTGCCGCCAGCATAACCTGCACCCCCCCCCTACTAGCTAATGGGGCCCTGGCCCTGGGGACTCATGCGCATGCTCGGGCAAGTTGCTGCCCGAAGCATACATGCGGGAAAACAACTACCGCCCCCCCTGCGCCGCCCCCCCTGCGCACTCCCGATTCAGTCGGGTGCTGCCCGGCGGCGCCGGATAAATATCGTGCTGCTAAGCAGTAAGCACGTAAAAACATTTATTTTAATTATTTCAGCAGCCGCGGGTCCAAACAGGGGTGGGGCTACGCCCCTACGCCCCAATGGACGCACCGCGGCTGGTAGCCTAGCCGTACTGCTAGTCCATAGCCGTAAACTGAGGGATCTGGGTCACCTCGTGTTAGCAGATTACACAGGCGACCTGAAAATTCCACCCAGAAGTAGAGTTTAAGGTTGGGGAGCTGCAACCCACCCTGCCCTTAAGGGAATTTAAAAAATCTTAAAGCACGTCTAGTCCACCTATATACCCAGATGAAGCTGCCTATAGCCCATTCTAGGCATTAAAAACGTGGAAGGGCATCCAGAGGAGTATTGCCGAAATAGATATAAAAACGTTGGGATAACATTCATTTTAATGATTTTACATCGGCCTATGATGCTTATCCGGAACTTATCCTAAAGCTGCAATTTGCTAGTAACTGAAAGTAGTACAAATTCATAGTTCAGTTTGACAGCTTTCATGACCTGAGAACTTAATTGAACCCCGAGATATGTTGCTGTTGTGCAGACCCCAGCAATTGGGGCTTCTGGTTTAAAATTAAGGAGGACTAGATTCTTAGATACATTAGGTTTGTAGCCAGAGAATATTCCAAATCTATTAGCATCCTTAATAACGTTTGCCAGAGTGACTGACGGTGTAAATGAAAAGTTGGCAACGTTGCCAGCATAGGCTGTATTTTCTCATTCCTAACAGAGATCACAGAAATGGCTCCATATAAAGGGCAAATAAAAAAGGCGATAAAGGAGACCCCTGCCGAGTGCTGGATAGATCCTGAAAAAGTACTAAAAAGATATCCTGGCATCAACTAACTGAGCGCTAGGGTTCCTACATAACGACTTTACCCACTTGCAGAAGTGGTCCCCTATACCAAAGGCTGTCATCGTTGCCCAGAGTGCATTCCATACAACATGGTCAAACACCTTCTTGGTGTCTAAAAGTATAATTCCTAGTCTTTGACCCATTTTTTCTGCTACATCAAATGCAGCAATAGCTGTAGTTTCCCCGCACACTCTTGTTGCAAAACTAAATCCTACATAAAAGGAGCAAGTTGGAAGACAGGAATCTTTGCACACACTTTTGCGTCGCCATTAATGAGAGATATGGAATGATATGAGCCCCGTTCAACTGGTGGCTTGCCTTTTTTTAAAGAAGACTGTCATTTTAGTCATATTCCAAGTCCCGGGTAGTTCACCACCAGCATCAATGTGCCGAATAACTTCAAGAAACACAGAGATCATAATATCTTAGAATGTTTTGTAAAATCCAACTGGAATAGTGTCTTCTCCTGACGCTTTGCCTGATGGTAAAGCTAAACGAGCCGCCTCAATGTCACTGATAGTAATATCTTGATGAAGTGCGCTAGCTTGGGGCTCCCTCAACATAGGCAGTCTACTGTCCTGAACATATTGCGTGAATCCTAGAGAGTTAAACTATTAGGGCTGACGGTAAAGTTCTTGATGACAAAATACAAATTGTTCCGCAATAGCCTTAGCGTGAATATACACCCCGCCATTACCACTTTTGATAGAATGAATTACACCCCTGAATATTCTGTCAATAATTTGGTGAGCAAGTTCTTGTCCCACCGTTTCCCCATATTCATACTGAAAGGCCCGATTCTAAGCGCATCTGGCCACAATTTTCTCTTTTAGGCTCTCCCCTAGTAAAGACCATTTTTGATCAAATTAAGATATAAAGACTGCTCCTCCACTCCCCCAATTACTCTTTCATGAGCATGCATAATCTCTAGTTGTGTAATTAGCTGACAAAGCAACCTGGTACTACCTTGACTGTCCTTGTTTTCCTGAGTTTAAACAGGCCAACAGGCCGTTAGGGCTGGGGCCAAAGCAGTTGGTGTCTTCCTCTTCTTAGCAGCTGCACGGCAGATCTTCTTTCTTATTGATCTTCTTTGCTGTTTTAGAATCTAGAATCTGAGGAAGGAAGGTTCAGGGTGCCCCTAAATACTAAATTTAGGGGTGTTACAGGTAGGTAAAGGGCAGGGACCACTGGGTCCATGTCCTGGGGTGGATACACCCCCTATCCTGCCACTCTCCTGTGGGAGGAGGGCAGTGGCCTAGTCCTGATTGGGTAGGGCTCCCCATCTTCAAGATGGCGAGGACCCGGAGATGTGCTTCACCTCGCCTCCCCCACCTGAGGGGTGGGGTTGGTAGGGCTGGCACATCCCCTATCCTTACTTGGAGTTACCGGCCAGTCTTCCCGCCAGAGTAGGGGTCAGAACCGGTGGGGGCCAGTTGCTGAGTACAGCAAGTGGCCTGGAGAAGCTCCCAAAGGCAGCATGCCTTTGAAGCTTCCCCCTGCCCATCCTGGGGGAGGAGACCTAGCGCCTCGCCCAGGATCTGCATTGTTGCAGGCCCAGGAGAGCGGGGGCTCTCCACCCAGGGGTGCAGCAACATGTCTGCTGTGTGGCAGCCTAGGCAGCCTCTCAAACAAGACATGGATTGTAGGTTAGGTTTCAGGGGGCATCTCTAAGATGGCCTCTGTAGTGCATTGTACATTAAATCTCACACTGGCATCAGTGCAGGTTTAATGTGCTGAGCAGTTTGGTACCAAACTTCTCAGTCTTCAGTGTTGCCATCATGGTGCTGTGGAGTTCGTGTTTGACGAGCTCCCAGCACCATATACTCTTAAATGGCAGTACTGCACTTACAGTGCCCAGGAATGGACCTGGGTACTGTAGGGGCACAGGGCTCATGCTCTCGTGCCCACACCACTGGCATAGGGCACCCAGCTAGAGGGGTGGCTGATGTATGCCAGGGCAGTGTAAGTTGTGGGCATGGCACACAGGGATGTGTGCCATGTTGACTCTCTGCTTTGTCTTGTACCCAGACACTCAGCCTGCAAGGGCAGTGTGTTTGTGTTAGGGTACAGGGCCTCTAAGGGTTGCACAATATGGGCTGCAGCCCTTAGAGACCTTCCCTAGTCACAAGGCCCTGGGTACCTAGGGTACCATTTACTAGGGGCTGACATGTGGCCAGGGTTTGCCAATTTGGGTTTTAGGGAAGGAACATAGGCCCTGGGCACCTGATTGGCAGGAGTCCAGGGCACATTCAGTCAAAGTACATTCAGCAATTCAGCAAAAAGTGGGGGCATACCATGCAAGAAAGATGGCACTTTCTCACACCTGTGGCAGTCAATGGTATGTCGCTCTGATCTGTGCAAATCCACCATGGATAGACGTTGGAAGCTCCGCCAACACATCGATCCACAAAAACTGTTGGGGCACAAGTTTTCTTACAAGAGCCTGCCAGGCTGAAGATCACTAAAAAAGGTCATATGCAGATGTGTTATGCAGATGTGTTATACAGAGCAAGAGGATATCTCTGTGTTGCATAATCTTCAAGGAACAGCATTGTAGAAATGTATTCCAGATTTGTAATTCTGTTTGCTGGTGTCCATGCTTGGATATAAGTTGGGTACAAGCATGACTTGCGGGAGTTTTAATGCTTTTCTGGGATGGCTGTGCCTATTTGGGCCACAAGGGTAATGCTAACATCATAATGTATAGATATTTGCACCACATTCCTGATTACATTCTTCAAATACTCCTTAAATTGTGAATGAGTATAGAGTCTGCTCTTAGCCACTATAATACATTTAGACAAAATGCCAAGTTTCACTTTTTCTAATTGAAACTCTAAAAAGTGTATTAGAGCAGAGCAAGGCCAATTGTGCTTCATCACTAGTATAAAGATATGAAAATAGAGCATTAGAATTGACTGAAGAATATGAAAATGGGCAGATACAAGTCAAAGCTTCAGATGAAGTCATGCACAAGGAATGATTTATTGAAGACAAGAATTTATTTCAGATGCATGCTCTTAATGACATCAAGGGCTGCCAGCCTTCAATACTACCAAGCCTGAGCACTACGCATCTCTACATAAAGATCCATTCACTTGAGGACATCAAATCTCTCAACTCAAAGCTGAAAAAACTGAGTCCTGGCTGGCCGAAAACCATTTGAAACTAAACACCCTCAAAACTGAATTCTTCCTAATCACTCCCCCCAACCATTCACAACTGGCTGAATCACCTAACAGGTCAACCAGTCATTGTCGATTCAGCGAAATCACTGGGAACAACGCTGGACAGAAACCTAAACATGCATGAACACATCAGTGCCTCTACAAAAGGAGCACATTTTCAAATAAACACCTTGAGAAAACTGAAACCATTTGTGCCCACAAATGACTTCAAATAGGCAGTGCAAGCCTTAGTAATCCCAAGAGTAGAATATGGGCGTGTCGCCCTTTGCGGCCTTCCCAGATCAACGACGGCCCCGCTAAGAGCCACAATAAACAAAGCGGCTAGACTAATCACAGGCGTCAAAAGGATCTGTCATAGCTCTCCGGACCTTAGAACTCTCAACTGGCTACCCTTCGAGGCGAGAATTCATCTGAAAATCACATGTATGACGCACAAGCAGTGCTTAATTTGAGCCGGAGCTTTCCGGTGCTGAGCACCGGTACTTAATTTGTTTCCGGTGCTTGGCACTGGCACCTAATTGTCAACACCATACTTAGGGCAGTTTGCCACAAGGTGGTGCTGCTCATGTAATTTAGAGATGAGCAGTATAACAGTTGCTTAGGAAAACAATATACATTAAAACATTACTAATATCTGCCTCCCCAGCCATTCCTTTCGCTTGGGGGGATCTGGAATAATCTGAACTGTCGCATTTACATGCGAGAAAGATGGTTAGTAGTTATTTTGGCAGCGATGATGAGGGCGATTTGTGGTGGAAGTTGCAGTGGCCTCCTGGTCAGAGCCCTGGCACTTAATATTTTACAAATTAAGCACTGCGCACAAAGCCCTACACCACAATACCCCAAGTTATCTAACACAAAAACTGACATTCTTGTGTGGTAACAGATCCACAAGGAGCTCCAGGAATCTTGTTCTGAAACCGTAAAGATTTGCCAAGAAAAAACACATATAACCGATCATTCTCAGGAATGGCCCCCAGGATCTGGAATGCCTTACCCCCAGAAACAAGACAGAACCCTCTACTGCCTTTTTAAAAAATGAAGTGAAATCGATCCTCATGTCTAAGTTTACGTGAACTATTTTTATACCCGGATCTTTAGCTAATTCCCTGTATTGGACCTCTCCCAACAAGATTTGAACTATATTCTCTGGGACAATATGTTTCTAAAAATTATGTATATAACCTTGTAATGTATATGTTATCTATTGTTAGCTATTTCTGTGTACTAGACTCAATCATATATTTTTATCTGCTCCCTACATCTTTCTTGTGAAGCGCTCTGATACCCACAAGGTTCTTGTTCGCGTTATATAAAACTCTCAAAATAAATTAATAAATCCATCAGTTGAGAAATAACAATTGAGTTAAAATCAGTGACTAATGGGTAGAACACAGCCACTCATACCCAATGTTAATGCAAATTAAGCTCAAAACCACTGTAAGCAATAGAGTACGCTCTTGACATACAAACATTGAACCCAGCTCGACTTGTAGTCAAGCAATAACCCCACATAGGGCAATACCCTGACCTGCTCGATCATATCATCTTTAACTCTAAATGCTTTTCTATGTTTCTTTTGTTTGCTTTTTACTGAAGACCATAATCTTGGGCTAAAATTGGATAATTTTCTTGTTTTTCTTGTTGTCACAATAGAGTGCTAGAATAACAAGTAGTTAGGTCGATAAATATGTGCCTCAAAAGAGTCTTAAAGGCTTAAAAGAAGGCTGGCAACCACTCCCCATCTAATGTATGAGGAGGGTTAGCTACCATCTGCAGAATCCCATCTAGGTTGCCAATACACAAATTGGCCAGGATGGCAGCTAGTCTGCAGTCCTGTTTCAGCCCGTTTGAGCTGGAAGATGTGTAGTCCATGACTAACCAGGCCAGATGGAACAACCACCCAGATACTACTATATATGGTCTGAATCCCACTGAGCAAATAGAGAGCAATACCCATAGATCTCAGCTCAACCCTGATCATTGCCCCATCTACTGAACACAGACCTCTTTCAAAGTCCACATAACAGCAGTTAAGCACCAGAAGTTCCTTGCCATAAGGCCTGGGATGATGAGGGGAGTAAAACTCAAATTTTCTTGGGGACAAATATAGAAATTTGATTTAATAGTTCTAGCAAATTAAGATCAGACATACAATGATTAACAACTGGTAGATTCCAGGAAATACATTTCACGACATCAGAAAATTATACACTTGGTACAAGCAGTGTGTTTATTACTCAAGGCCTCCAAGAGCCATGCCCAGTATTCGGCACATCTTAAATCAACCTCTTCATCAGTCATATTACTCACCTTGGTACTATCCTCAGCATTGTTACTTCGAGAATACCCTGCAACCTCCCATCGTCAGCTTTGAAATCGACTAAGATGGGGTAACACTTAAACTGGAGGCACTCAGGCACTTAGAGGGAACACTGCAACCACACAGAACTTGTGGAGCCCTGTTCAATCTCTCAACATGCATGCTATTTGGTATGGCCGTTGCTGTATTACAAGCATCACTTATGGCAACTGCAGCTGGTAAAGTATTGAGAACATCATATCATATCCCAAAACTTGACTGGGCATGTGTCAAAAATTAATCATTTGAGAGAGACAATGGCATTACTATCCATCTGTCACCAGAGAGTAGGGTCCTTTCTGTGTGGCTGAACAACATAAATTCAAGATCAGAAGAGGTGATTTTTCTTAATTGTAGTATAGTATTGAATAGTGCGAGTACCCCGCTACATTGCAGAGGTAGGCGAACACCCTCCGATCCAGAGAAGGTCGGGTCCAACGTCAGCTCATTAGGAGCCACTTTAGGAGTTGTCTTATCATCCAGGACTGTTTGTGCTATTGCCTTATCCTGGGGCTGAGTGTATGAATGATGGATTTGAAATGGCACTACTATTAGCAGCGCTTTGGCTCATATAACCACAAGCCATGTAAGTGATGGGCGATTTAGATTGCAGAAGCCTAGATGATTTCTTAATATCTGGGAAATTCCATTGGGAGGACTCTAGAGTCTAGTCTAGGTGTTGCTTTCTCTAGCATATGTTATCTGTACATACATCACCTCCAGTGGTTAATTTGTGAAAACAATAAGTGCAGGGGCTCTCGTCAGGAGGCAGCTTGCACCAGCCCAGTTAGTGCCACCTAAAACAGAACTAACTAATAACCATAAAATTGGGGAGAGGATGTGGCGTAATAGCCAGAGCTGTCGACTTCGGAGCCATGGAACCAGGTTCCAGTCTCAACGTCGACTCATTCTGGGCAAACCACTTAATCTCCCCGTGCCTACCATAAATTAATGTGTTCTTAACTGGTGCTGACGAAAAGCGCCAGTGTTCACTTCCTTTTCTTTCAGCTGGTGCTGAGCACTGGAAACCACTGGCTCAAATTAAGCACTGATCACCTCTTAAGTTCCTAGTGTAGTGGAGTTATTCTAAGCCTTTCTGTCCATTAATATGCTTGCCCTGCTTCGGATGTTCGGCAGAGAATTTCCAAGTGCAGGCTCCTTGGATGTTCTGAGACTTATCACTACGGTTAAAGGGATCATCTTTATCAGATGAAGTCGGGGAGAAACTAGCTGATACACCGGAGAGTAAGGCCTATCGAACACGAGAGTAAAGTAATTGGCTTACAAAGACCTGTGCAAAGACCCTCAACAAAGGTACACTGTCATCAGAGGTAATGATAATTTACAAAGTCTGTCTTGCATGCATCCCAATAGCCATCAATCCAGACCTATCTGATTCATGAACATACCCTCCATCTCATGCTGAGTAAAAGAAGGACAACTATACATCGCCCCAGGAGTTTGAAACCTACATTTCCATTGGGTGTCAGGCTTAACATGATGTTCTGGGCTTGTGGTTTAGTACCAAGTATGTTGAGTTGAACAATATACAAGGGAAAGGGTACACATTTGCCAAGAATTTGCTGGGACAGTCTGGAATTCCGTACAGTCAACGGTAAAAATGCAAAAATATTTCTCAATTGTATCAGTGGAGGCTGCCACTGCATGGGGGTGGAAGGCAGGGGGAGGCATGAAAAAATTAAATAAATAAACTTACCTTCTTTGCCATCCCCGCACTTCTCTCCTTACTCACTCTCTGCCACCGGAAGCACCCAGGCTCCCAGACTCTCCCAGCCAATCACAACACTGCAGGTGCAGTGTCGTGATTGGTCTGAGCGGCCTGCCTGGCCTCTCAGGCAGTACCTGGGAGGGTAGGCATGTTCTTCCCTGAGCTGTGCAACACAGCCTAGTGGAGAACATGCCAAGTGCGCATGACTGTTTGACTGGCCCCAGAGGGAAGGCCAAGCCGTCATGCACACTTAGAGAGGGAGTGCAAACCACTCTTGCTTCACTGGATAGAACACGATGCATTATATTTTTCGGTGTTTAAACACCAAGTTTAAAAGCAGGAAAACAATCAATCCCACATATTTATTTTGGAAGGCATTTAAAGTCGGGTAAAATTCAGTAGGAATGCAGAAAGCGGATTAAAAGAAAGTCTCGTGAGAAGGATCGGTGCAGGGAATTGTATTTTTCTATGCTAGGTGAATGAGTGCCACCTACATCATGCTGCAGTAATATTCCCTTATTTCTATGTACAGCACTGAATATGTTCATAGCAGTGACAACAAATGTATTGAACACGATCAATAGGAACAATCGATGATTAATAAGGACGGACACTTTTAAAAGAAAAAATGAAATGTTCATCAATAGCAGAATCAAATAGTCCCTTTCTTGATATGCTTATAAATAAATCATCAAACACAGAAGTGAGGAACAATGGCATGGCTATTTTTACAATACTAGACCTGAAATTGGCTCATCATTTTAATACATGCTTTAAGAAGTGAAAATTACTCAAGTTGAAATCGAATCTGTTTTACGTCTGTGAAGTGAATATGATTGGAGACTTGAAGAGTTGGAGACTTCTGATCGACTCTTCAAAGCCCTCTTTACTCCTTGGCGTCTCATGCAGGTCAGGCCAGGAGAAACAAAGAGAAAGCCACTTTCTTGCGGTTTTTATGTCTGTCCTGTGACAGAGCATGTATTGCATGCGCTCCTGCTTACGAGAGATATTGTATACAAGGGATTTGCAGCCCAGCTGGCCTGTTGCTTAGCATTTGTTTCCTTCATTGTCACTCTTATTTGCTGCTTTTTAATTGACCAGCACGTGCTGGCTTCACTTCACCTTCTTTTGGCTGGAGCATGGACCAAGTTCTGATTGCTTCAGCTTGATTGCTATCCTTCCACTGATCGTGCTGTGATTGGGGTACTACTTTTAATTTTTCTTCCCTGTTGTCCTTGTTGAACCTCTTGCCATTTGCAGCTGTGTTTTACTATGCTACACACACTTTTCTCCTTAACATGGATGTCTATTTTGGCAACTGATGTTATCTGCTTTTACTGCAACAAAATATGTTATCTGCTTCTAAATGTATTTTCATTAGGACATGGGCTCAATTGCTTTCTTTATGTGATAGTTTTGTTTGCCAAATTAATTGTTTTCCCCACACATGTGGAGATTAACTGATTTGCTCAGAATCACAGCATTGTTATGGTGAGATCCAACAAGCATTGGCAAAGCCAAAAGGTCTCGCCTTTGAGACTATTGACTCTGCCATTACCCTTTGTTCCTGTTGTACAGCATGAACACTGCTGACTCTGGCAATGATTTGTGGCATTGCTGTACAGCAGTGAATTGAATTGAATTTATTTGTATAAGTTAATTAAAACCATTGCATTACAGTAAAAACATTAAAAGAAGAAAAAAAACACAACACAATTCCTAGAAGTTAAAAACTCTGGTAAGGTGCAATAGTTGAGTTCTAACGTTAGACTCAGTGCTTCTTCACTTGTTTGCTGTTGGCAGTTGTTCTTTGTCCGGTCCCCTGTGAAAGTATCAGCCGCCTGGCTCCTCAAGTCTGCTGGACTTACTTTGTCACCATTCCGCATGCTGATACTCCTCCTCTTATGGAGTGGTGTGCTTATCGACTGAGTTGAGAAGTGTTCTTTCACGGTCCTGTTTAGTCCAGTATCAGCGTTTGGACCTTACAAGGGCTGCGGTGGGGGGCAGTTCCGGGGTACATAGCACCTCTGATCAATTGTACAAATCTTCCACAGCGGGTCAGGATGTGAGGTTCTTTTTGTGCGAAACATACTGCAGAGGCCTCATGGCGGGTAGTTACTTTTTCACTCAGTCATAGTTCTCTCAAAAGAATCCTGCTTTCTGTGGCTAAGGTCGGGCAGCAGCACAGGAGGTGTAGCCATGATTCAAATTTGTAGTCACACAGTCGGCATGCTCCTTCAGTGTTTTGGTTTGTCCAGGCGCTGCCAAAATCCGTAATTGAAAGTGCCAGCAATCGCATGCACATAATATCTCTCCTGGTTTTAGGGTTGAGGGGAACGGTAAGGTAGGGCTGAGGTTTCTTTACTAAGTATGAGTCATTCAGCGAGGTCAGGAAAGATAAGGTTTTTAATGTGGCCTGGTCTTGCTGGAACGAGACTAGTAGGACTTGTTTATTGATTCGCGAGTTCCAGATGACGTATGAAATGCAGGGAAGAGCAAGTTCTGGTTTGTTTATTTCAACGGAGGCCATGGCTCTTGTAAGCTGTTTATTCCATGGCGAGCCAGTTTTTTTAAATATGTCTCTGAGGCAGCTCCTTAAGAATTCCCTCGGAGATTTTAGAATTCGGATGGAATATTTTAGAAAGTTGGCCTCAAGAGTTAATGATTATTTGACCAGCCCGAGCTCCAGCTTAAGTCTCACCCTGGAAGGTGTTTTGGGAGTAAAAAGATTTTTTTATAGGTCACACATTGCGCCCGCTCTAGAATTTCCGTACATGCTCCAGGAAACGCTTGGTGTCCATACGAGAGTGCTGGGAGAAGAGAAGCTTGAGTGACCTTTCTTATTCCCACTGCTGAGGGACTTTTTAACATGTTGTTCAATTTTATCAGACAGTATGTGTATGGCAGTCGATTTGTGGGCAGAGGGTCTTGCGGTTTCTGTAAACCAGACCCCCAAGTACCTGTATTTCTGCACTGGATTGATTGTCCTGGGGCCCATGGTAAATATAATATCTTTTTTGTGTTTTTGCCTGTCTATTATTATAATCTTGGTCTTTTCTGAGTTGATGGTAAGGTAATTCAATATGCTGTAATCATGTAAACTGGTCAGGGCTCGTTGGAGGCCCACTTAGGTGTGATCCATGATGACTATGTCATCTGCGTACTGAAGAATGTGTACAGATCGATTGCCTAGTAGGGGAGGGGGGGCAGGCTGCTGTTGACGAGAGCTTTTCCCAGGTCTGTTGTGTACAGATTGAAAAGGAGGGAAGCCAGCACGAAGCCTTGTTTCAGAACTCCGGTTGTACAGATTTTAGCTGAAAGAGATGTGGGGCCTGTTTTCACCTGTACCCAGGTTTCCGTGTATAGAGACATTATGGCTGTAAGAAGTGAAGATGGAATGCCCCAATTTGTTAGTTTCTTCCACAGCAGTTGTCTGTGAACCTTGTCAAAGGCTGCTGTTAGGTCGACAAAGCAGCGAAAGAGTGGAGGTTGGTCTGGCTAGGTGGCTTGGTGACAATGGGCAGATAGAGCGATTATGTTGTCAGTTGTTGCAGCTCCGCCTCGAAAGCCTGTTTGAAAGAAGGGGAGCAACTCATTTTCTTCTGTCCAATTGTCCAGTTTTTCCAGAAGGATACGTGCATATGGTTTGGCTTCCAAATCTAACAAAGCTATAAGACGATAGTTGCTTGGATTTAAATGGTCTCCTTTTTTGTAGATCGGGCAAAGTATTGAGCCCCTCCAGTTTTCAGGTGTTTTAGCAAGGGTTAAATAATGGATTAAGCAGCGCTGCCCAGCCCTCTGTGTCAGATTCGAAGATCCCCGCAGGGACCCCATTTGGGCCCAGCGCCCCGCTAGGCTTCATTGGTTTTATTAGTTTAACAATTTCCTTCGGTTGGATCTGGATTTGGTGTTCTTCTCCGTTCAGTGAGACTGTGATCGTGGTAGCTGAGTAATTCTGTGCCAGAAACTGGGTTCTCACGTGATTCTCCCACACAGGTCCCGGAACCGTGTTTGATCTCGGAGGTTCGGGAGATTTTAAGGTGTTCACAAACTGCCAGAATCAAGCTAAGATCCTTCTTTGAGCATTTAGAAGATCTTTTTCCATTCCTCCACTTGCTGATTACGTTTCAGGACCCAGAGGGTTTTTTGTGGGCATTCCGTGATTCCTTGACTGCCAATAGGTTTCCGTATGTTGGATTAAGTTTGAGCAGGCGGGATTTCTTCCTCAAGCTCTTTCGCGTGAGTTTAATACTCCGTTCTGACAAAAGTTTGTTTGTGTATTTTGGGAGTTGCTGGAATCACTTTGGGAGACCCCTATGGCCCTGAAGAAATGTTCCCAATTCTTTGGTCATCAGATCCCAGTATAATAGGAGAGGATTCCCTGGATGATCCTGTAGTCGAGAATTTACGTTGTCAAGCCATTTAGCCACCAGGAGCGAGTGGAAAGCTTGCCACTTGATTCGCTTTGCCACGTACAATGGTTCATCTTCTGTGGGATAGCCTAGGTCCTGGCCTCTAGTCAGCTATCTGGTGGTTTAAATTCAGGTTTATTGCCAGTGGGTTGTGGTTCCTTTCTGTGTGGTTTATGACGTCGAAAATCTGAAGATGATTAATTATGCCACTGGACATGAAGATGTAGTCGATTGTGGAGATTTTCTTAAACGTAGGGCGGGCGTCCGCCGGGGACCAATCTGCAGATTTTAAACCAAATGTGGTCAGTAGATTGTTAAATTGGTCGTGTTCGCTATTCTTCTGTCCGACATTGTGACGGTTCCCAGGAATTTAGTGTTGAAGTCACCTGCTAATACTATTTTGTTTGTGGGATGAGTTTCGATAATTGTCTTGATGGTTGGACCCCATGGCACGTGCGTTTGATGTTTTGCGGGGGTTCAGGTAGCAATTTATGACGATCAGAGAGAAAGTCTTCTTGTTGCTTTGTAGGCCTTTGATGGCTAGGGCTTGGACATTCTTGTGGGCCTGCCTTGGTGAGGAGATCGAAACTGTAAACGATTATTTTAAGAAGATCGAAAGGCCCCATGAAGGCCGCCCGAATAGACTTGTTTGTGTTGCCGATTGAAAAATTTCATAAAACCCGTAGATTGTCCTGGGGATCAGTGACCAGGTTTCATGGAGACATATGATGTCTTTGCTGTTTAAAAAGTTGCGCCCCTGTTTGGAGCGGAGTGTTGAAGCCAGCCCTGCCACGTTCCAGGAGATAATGGAGAGTTGATCTTTTGATGCCAATTTCCCGGCCTGAATGGACGCTGTGGTTGGCCTTGGAAAGGGTTACCTTGTGCTAGGTAGCGTGTAAGGAGTTGCTGCCTCTGGTAGCTGAGTATGTGGTTGTCCCCTCATAGTTCTGGGCTGCAGATTGCCAGCTAATAATCCAATATTTTCGCCACAGAGGATCTTTAATGGGTTGGTGGCCAGTGAATTACTAACTAGCCAATCATGGCTAGCGCCCCAAGCTCCCTTCAGTATACATCCTCTGGAGGATGAGCTGTGGTCCTCAATAAGGAGATGAGGATATTTCCTTGGCCGAGTGGGCTCGAGTTCTATGCCCTATTCGTTGAAAGTGGAGGCCTCTTTAAGAATTGCATCTCTAGTGGCTGTTGAGTTCCAGTTTGTAATTGAGGATTCGGGAGCCATTGTCCTAGGTATGTGGGCAAATTCTACTGAGGTTAGATGCTTGAGGGATATGTGTTGAAATAGTTTTAACAGGTTCCTATGTTCAAAATCTCCACCGGCCCGCTAGAGACGCAGTTAGGGGTGAATATTAGGCCGTCTGCGGGGTTTCTGCCTTTGTTTGCCCGTCCCCTTTAATGCAGAGATGTGAGAGTTCTCCTGGGTGGCCTGCTTCCTTATGTTCCCATAATGCTGGGGTCCTGGGCAGTGTAAAGTGGGATGCTGCGGCTGTGCCCCCATGTGACTTTTTTTCCATAAGTGGTTTCATGAGTTGGGATATGCTAGTATTTCTTGTGAGGTCCCGATTGTTAGAAGTCCCCCTCAGCAGGTTTTCCTGTGCCTGATCAGCATTGCTGATACCCGTGGGGTCAGGTGAGGGCCTGTCTAGTGCTGTGCAGCATGGCTAAAAATAATTTAACAAGCATTGGCATAGCCAATAGGTCTCGCCTTTGAGACCTTATAAGTGTTTAGCCATGCAGCACATTAGCCTTGGGGCTGTGCCACCATAAATTAAAGAGCTATATTATAACTGCACACTGGGTGAAGCAGTCTGATACAGGAATACATGATGCAGGGTTGTGGAATTTCTTTAGCCCGACGCCTAGGACATATTGTTCAGGGTTAAGGACAACAAGTTTTCATGTTTATTTTGTCCTTGAGGCAAGTAGGCCCGGCCACCTGCAGCACAAACGCTTTGGCTGCCGGATTACAGTACCACAATCTAGATCAGTAGTTAAGGTAATATTTGTGCCCATATGTTAATGCTGTTCGAACTTGTAGGGTCTTAATACACATCCTTCATTATTAGGGTGAGGGCTCCAAGGAAGTGTTGAAAATTCAGACTGCACTGCTGACAGTGGTTCCAGTATAAAAATGTGTGCACACGTTTGCAAAGTTGAATATGAAGTTAAGAAAATAATGCTTCCAGGATGCTCTCTGATTAGATGCAAATATATGCAAAAGCTTGAAAGCAAGATTGAGGATTCTTTGCTTTAAAAATAAAATGTTCATAAATAAATGCAACTAGGAAAAAAAAGGGTTTGCTAAACTACTGTGAATTTTAGGTACAATTTCTTTGAAGCATCATTTCACTGTGTTTATTATGAAAGTTATTAACTTAAACTGTTAGAAAGTGTTATATGTATATAGCGCTTACTACCCCTGACAAGGCGTTGATATGGAGCTCCTTATGACTCCATGCCACTAGGGATTCAATGCTCCAGTAAGGTTTTTTTCTGGTGCGCAAGTTCAGCAGTAGTAAGGGGAGTGCAGCTAGACTATAAGTTCCAGAATACATTAGGGTGTTAAACAAAAGCCCTGAAGCGGAGCACTGCCTGCTTGATGACACGAAGTCCCCTGATTTAACTAAGGGAACTAGAATGAAATACAGACTATGGAGTGGGTGAACTGTGCTCCACCACCAGGGGGCAGTTTAAGATTTGAGGTAGCCTCCTCACCCCAATAATGCTAGTGTATTCACAGGAAGTGTCAACATCCACAATAGCTGCCGCCCAGCCCAAATGAACAGATTAATTCAGGCCCTCCATCAAGAAAACACAATCCCCTTTGGACAGCTGGATGATGGCTGCCCGTGTACCCTCGATAGAAAAAAACAACAAAGTCATGAGCAAAGATGTGCAAAACTGCATTGTTGGTACGAACTTGCTGTGTAAAAACCGCAAACAAATAAATATGCAGACAGTTGTGCATGATGTGAACTCCACCATGACCCACCATACTCAGAGCCCACAGGGTGGCATGCCAGAGTAGCTTATCCAGGATCTGGAATTTGGTCTGTGTTCTGGGATCTCGGGTTATTTAGACTGGGAAACACAAACATGCAGCATAACATCCAGAGCTGCCGACTTTGGAACTGGCGAACCGGGTTCTAGTCTCGGTGTTGGCTCTATCCATGCCTACAAAAAATACAAGTGCCGAAAAAAGCTGCTTCCGTGACGTGGCAGAGGGTACTGTGTGCGAAAAGCATACAAATGAGTACCCTGCATGAGATCACAACATAGCAGACCATGAGATGCTCACAAACAGACAAACCAAAGTATGTGAGAGATACAAAAAGCATAGTGCGCGCAATGCTCACACATGTGAGAACAGAGCTGATCAGCCCACTCTCTTTGTTGTGTAGAGTGGAATCTGGTTCTTACACAGAAGCATGTGCGGCACAAAATTGCAAAGTTCACCTACAGGACTGAGAGCTTTTAGGGAAAATAACCCCTTTTGGACTGTAACTGTGAGTAAGACTGTGGGAGATGCACTGACTTCGAAGTAATGCATTTTAATAGGGAATTGTCGAAATAAAGCACCCCTGGTCTATATAGACTAGTAGCCCTATATGAAAACCTCTGTAAAATCACGACCCACCCCTCACCTGTCCAGTGCAGATGTTGCACCATTTCCCCAGGTAGTTACAGATGTGCGGGTCACGGGTGAGCCCGGGAGGGGGGCAGGAAGAAAGACAACAGACAAAGGGAAAGGCGGGTGGGTTGAAAGACAACACGGACAAAGGGAGGGGGCGGAAAGAAAGACAACATGGACAAACTGAGGGGGCAGGAAGAAAGGCATACCGGACAACGGGAGGGAGCGGGAAGAAAGGAAACGGACAACAGGGGGCGGGAAGAAAGACAAAAGAAAGTACAGCAGGAGGAGGATGGGAACAAAGACAACGCGGACAAAATAAGCACGGCACGAAAAGCGAGACAGGCAAGAAAGTGAAAGCGACCGTGAGACAGGCAAATGTAAACAAGCACGCGCGGCCACGCTAATTAGAAACAGATGGCCCCTGCGTGCGGCTGCTTGCTCCCGCAAGGTGGATGTTACAGAAGTGCAGACCGATTCCAAAAGGTCATCTCTTAGAGTAGCGCATGCGGCTGCTCTAGGCTCGACCTAAAAAGCACTGATGCATCTAATGCTAATGCACTTTTTTCTAAAGCGCATTAGACCTAGCTCCATCATTGCTCTTTATAAAATGAGTTTTAGCCATTCTGCAAAGCATCTGCACTGCTGTACAGCATGATTATAAAATATTGCCAATAGCTCTCATAGACGAGACCTATTTGCTTTGCCAATGCTGGTTTAAATCTGTAGAGAAATCAGATATCCACAAACGTAGTCGAAAAATCTCTGGGAGGAAATTTAGATTGCCTTTATCTATTATCACTGAGCTCAGAGGTACTCTTATGATTGGAAGAATGAAAAACTAAGTTAGCAAGACTGACATGTGAATATGTGATTTTTAAGTTACCACAGATTTTCACATTAGGGTACATTACCCATTGAGATATGTTTCATGCAATAACTGGTGCCAAGTGTTTGGATGATAAGCTAGCTCAGCGGGCACAGATGCCTGCTCCGGAGAGCAGGTAAGATAGCTCAGGTGGTTGGTGGGTCTGATGACAAAACAGCTCACTTGGGTCATGCATTTATTGTAGGGGGCCCAAAGTAAACCTATAGGTCAAAATCTGCTATCCTGACAAGATAGCTAAGTACACTATGCATCTACTAAACAGATTGCATGTAAGACACACAGCATAAATGGTAACCCTTTACAGGACTAACCCAAACTTGTAGCTTTCTGAGGGTAATTAACAGAGTTCAATTGTATTAACTAAAACCAATTCAATGAATGAACAAAAATAAACAATTAAATTACAGGGTCATTTGCCTGGCGATGTGGTCAATTCAATGTGCCCATTAGGGACTGAGTGCAAATTGTGCTCTGTTAGACCAGAAATGTCACCTGCTTGGTTTTGTAGGCATGCACGACTGCCCCTAGTTTCTCTGATGCTTTTTGCCCTTTTTCTTGCTCTCAGATGACACAAACATCATGCCTATACGCCGGGGGCTAACTGTTGGACAACTTGCAACCTAGAGGGTGACTTTGTGGTTTGGAGGGACACTCCGGGTGCCCCATTCTTTTGATATGTGTAACTACTGTCTGCTGGCTTAACTTCAATGTACTGACAGCGGTGGCGGTTATCTGTTTAATTAACAGGAAATGCCTTTTTCCTGTGACCTGTGTGGTGAGATTCACCTACTGGCTCTCTCCTTTAAACTGTCTGCCAGTCCTCTGCAACCAGGTCCTTCGCTGTATCCAGGTGTGCATCGATGTAGTGTTTGCGTGCAAGGTATGTGCATAGCAGAATTAAATAGGAGCTTGTGTGTCATAGTTGACTGTGAACACAGTGGAATCCATTTTGAATTTCCTCTTTCACAATGGTGTACAGAATGAGTGGTAGAAGTAGTTTGCCAAGCAAGTTATGTGTATTGCATGACTCCTTTAATGCATACCTGAAGCTTTTGCTATTAGCCAGACTCTACGGTGTGAGAGAGTAAGAGAGTGAGGTTCCTTTAGAAGCAGGAGCGACCGGTAGAGGTAAGAGGTAAAAAAATAAAATTAAAAAAAAATAAAACCACGTACCTTGTGTTCGCTGCATCATCGACTTGGCGATGACAATGTTAGCTTTGTATTTTTTTTATTTTACCTATTCCGTCTCTGTCGACTTCCCCCCTGCCCCGCCCAGGCACTGCCCCACTGCTTTTACCTGTAATGGCTGAGCCTGTTTAGAAGTGAAGTTAGCCTTTGACTATATCCTACCCTTTTGTTTCTAGTGTTAACACCAAAAGGTTGACAGGTGTAGGGTATGAAGTCTTCTCACTCCATACAATGTGCTATAGCTCAGTGGCACGGGCTCTTGACTCTCATATACAACTGCGCTATCAGAGTGTCTTGTCTCATAGACATCTGCACTATAAGAGTTCAAAGCAAGCCAGGAGGGTGAATGGGAATGTGCCACCTTAAACTTGCAAAAGGTTGAGCATTTTACGCTGCGTGATACTAAGGAAAAGAGGCATCCAAAAACTAGAGGTTTTCCTGTTAGGACTGATGACCCAAAATAGGAGGAAGAGCCTGGGAACACATTTTGTGACCTGGTTCTTTCCAATAAACGTATAGGAAATCTGCTAGCAAACCAGGGTTCAAGCCATGGGTTGAATTTGTATTATTTTGAGTTGATGTGGGAGGTGAGGTCCTCAGATAAGAGAAACACAAAAGTAAGAGTAACAGAGACGCTGCCCTTATCAGTTAGAAACACCACAACTGATGAGAGGCTGCCCCGGGCATGCTCCGGAAGGAAAACCTGTACCTGGACATTTTTGCCTCTGGTAAACGGGGGACTTTAAGTGAGAGTGATGAACGGCTCTGGTCTGACAGTATCAGGTCCCCTCTTCAGGGAACTCCTCATAGACCCTACTAGCTCCACGTAAGAAGTCCTATGTCAATCCATATGGCACTGACAGACCAGCACTTCTTAGGTGGCCCTCATCCGTCCACCTAGGTTGACATATTTAAGGTTTTTATGAAAGATAGACATGACTCATTACCAAAGTAACCACACAATCACTGAGAACAGATAAATGTTGCATGTCTTTGTTGGTGCGACTGTACTGACACTGAGATGATGTGGGCAGAGACATGCTCCCAACTATGTATTAATGTTATATCTTATATCTCTTAAATCTCAAAAACTTAAAAAGTTAAAGAAGTAAGGTCTTTGTGCCTGTGTTTTGGGTTTTGAGTTGGAAACTGTCACATACCTCCTTTCTTCTGACACTCGAAGGCAACATCTGGCTGGCCTGTTTGGCTCATGGGTTTAACTATACTGTCCGCTTTTGAAGTTTCCTGCTACAGGCCCGGAATTCCAGTGCACGAGTTCTTAAAGATCTGTAGTCCTCCATCATTCTCCTGCTTAGCGTACATGTGTTGCCTTTTTGAATTCACCCTTCTTTGTGCCAAAAAGCGACTAAATTGTCCTCTACTATCCTATTTGGGAAGGGGCTGTGCCTGACACGGAGAAGCCAAAGAAGGCCATGCGGAAGTGGTGCATAGGGGTCTTCTAAAATCTAGAAGGGCCGACTCTTTCAGGCTGCACACCAGCTTCCCCTATTTCTTGTTTTTATCCTCAATTTTGACTCTCTGGCATAGACTGGGAGGACCTCAGATTTTCAGCACTGGGGGCTTCCCTCTGCCCCTCATAAGATGTATCAGAATTCTCTGTAAAATCCTCTGTAAGACTGTTCAGCAAAAATTCGCATCACTTCTGCAATACAAGCCTTTTAACAGTAGTTTCCTTACAGCCACTGGGGGTGGGCAGGCAAGGTCGTGTGTGTTTGGAATTGAGGACATATTGCACACTTCATGCTTACACTGAAAAAATGAAAGTCTGCAGGGGATTTTTCATCCATTGCCCCCACGTAATTGCCGTTTTGGGCAATTGGGCAGAAACTTATGAGGTACTGCCATGTACTCCATATTTGAAATGTTCATCAGCAAAGATAACTCAGAAACAGTACATGTCATTGCCCTCTCACAGGATAACACTGGCCCGTCATTGTCTACGACAGATGTTTCAGTGAAACGAAACGAGGACCGACCCACCAGCCCCAGAACAGTTCCCTGACTCTAAAGCTGTTTCCTTCAATGCCTCTCGAAGGGTTCGGAATAGAGCCTTATATTGTTCTCTATTCTTACTGTTTTTATTGCTGTTAGAATCCGGGTTCTCTGGTTGGCGCAGGTAGGTACTTGTGACAAGCAGGGAACCTTTCCTCTAGTCAGGGTAAGGGGTTACACTACTAAAACAACCCCTGCTCACCCTCTAGGTAGCTTGGCGCGAACAGACAAGGCTTATCTCAGAGCGTTATAGGTTAAGCATTTGTGAACACATACAGTAACCAAGTGACAACACTACAAATGGACACCACACAGGTATTTATATTAAAAATAAGGATTCTATATATAGGATTATCACAAGACCATTAAACGATTAAAAATACACAATACGGTTGCTTATTTGGTAGAAGATTGCTTAGTTTCTCTTAAGTTCTTAAATGCGACACTTGAAGTCAATGTACCTTAGATGCGACACGCAGGGCAACGAAAGTGTTGCAGCGATGCAGATGCGTTGAAGTTCTTGGTGCAAAAGAAATAAAGACGGGATCTTCCAGATGCGTTACGCTTCTCCGATGTTGCGAGAAGGCTCGACTCGATGCGTCCACTACAGCGGCGTCACCCTTGACAAGATGCGACGACAGCGGCCTTGGCAGCGGCACTCTTCTCCGACGTTGCGAGACGCTTCTGCTCGATGCGATGCTGCAGCGGCGACACCCCTTCTGCGAGATGCGACGACAGCGGCTCCGACGGCGGCACGTTTCTCCGTGGATGCGAGGCGCTTTTCTGGTTGCGGTGCAATGCGACAACTACGATGGCGACACGCTTCCTCCTTGATGCGAGACTCATCTCTCGATGCGGTGCAATGCGACAGCTACGATGGCTGCGATGGCGACACGCTTCTTCGGCGTTGCGAGACACTTCCGGAATGATGCGAGACGCTTCCGCTCGATGCGATGCTGCAGCGGCGACACCCTTTGCGAGATGCGACGACAGAGGCTCCGACGGTGGCACGCTTCTCTTCCTTGCGTCGCGCTTCCAGCTCCTTGCGACACGCAGTCCCTCAGTAGGCCCAACAACAGCAGCAGGCACTTCCAAAACACTTTGGGGAGCTGGAGGTGAAGTCCACTGGTCCAGGGACTTCGTTCAGGGGGCAAGCTCAGTTCAAGCCCGTGGAGATCTTTTCAAGCACAAGTTGAAGCAAAGTCTCTAGTAGACTTTCTCCTCTCCTTCAGCAGCAAGGCAACCACTGCAGGCCAATCCCCCAGGTCAGGGACAGTACTCCTCCTACAGCTTTCCCAGTTCCTTCTCCTCTGGCAGAGGTTCTTCTTGTTTCAGCAGGATCTAATTTCTTGGGAGCAGGGTCCCAATACTTATACCCCTAATTCCTTTGTTCCTCTGGGGTTGAGTCCAAACCAGTTCTTGAGCACTCTGTTGACATGACTCTGCCTTTCTATTCAGGGTGCAGGGCAGAGTCATCAGCCGCTCCTCAGGAGGTGGAGCCAGCATTGTGGTAGCAGAGCACAACCCTATTCAGAGCCTAGGTGCACTCCTCCCACCCATCTGACTGCCAATCTTCCTATTCACCACCAGGCTACCTAGCCCTGCCCCTCTGGGTTTCCCCAGCCCTGTCACTCACACAACCAGACAGGCAGATACACATCATAGCAGAGGCGGGCTGAAATGGTCAAGCAAGCACATACCAACTTTCTAAAAGTGGTATTTGCAAACACAGAATATTAAAATAAACTTTACTAAAAGCTGTATTTTATTATTCTGAGTTCAGACATACTAAACTCGAATTTCTACCATGTTCCCTGGATCTGTTAGGATCATAGGATGTAACAATTTTCACAGCCCATTCTGGCCTATGGAGAACAGGTAGCCTTACAATAGTGAAAAACGAAAATGGCTGTAATTCACTATTAGGACATGCCACACACATCAGGGCTTGTCCTGCCTTATGCTTACAATGCACCCTGCCCTTGGGCCTACCATAGGGGTGACTGATATGAAGTTAAGGGAAGGTTTAGGGACTGGCAAGTGGGTGCACTTGCCCAGTCAGCATGACAGTACCAGACTGCACGCAGGCTCTGCAATGGCAGACCTTAGATACATTTTACCAAGCCCACCAGCAGCATTTGTATTTACAAGCCCTGGCACTCCTGGTGCACTTTACTGGGGTCTGACAGTAAACCAAATAAGCCAATCATGGAATCCAACCAACATATACATTTTAAATAGGGAGCACTTGCACTGTGGCACTGGTTGGCAGTGGCACAGTGCTCTGAGCAGCTAACACCAGCAAAACACATGAGGCACAGTGACAAAAAAGTGGAAGGGAGACTCACGCCAAGGTGCCAGGTCTAACAATTGCACTTCAATTCTAATGGGTTTTTCAAAATGGTATTCGAATCAGTGACAGAATATCGAGAGTCAGAAAATCGACCTACAGAAATATCGACGCAAAAATATCGAAGTCAAGAATATCGACATCCTATCTACATTATGGTAAGTACAAAAATATCGAAAAAACAATATGGATGTCAAAAATATCGTTGGTAAAAAATATCGCTTTTTTTTTAAAGTTACAAAAATAATGTAAAATAAAGTAAATAATACATTTAATTAAAATAAACATAGTTAAAATATTTTAAAATGTTTAAAAATTATAACTGATATATATAATGTAAAAATAAATTAAACATACATATAATATATAATATATCCAGTACTCGTCCCGCAGTCCGTGTGCTTGGAAAGGACGAAGCGAACCCAAATTCAGTGCTTTCAAATTTTATTTCGTGCCCTGCACCGCCGCCATTACGCGTTTCAGCCCTCTAGGGGCCTTGGTTACATGATACATCGCATGGCTCATTCTACACCATTTAAAGTGACAGTGCGAGGGAAGGACAAGCAATCACTTCCGTTTCTATATCATAGAAACTGAAGACATTTCAGCATAATGCTACGTAAAGTGCTTTCAAATTTTCAAATGCAAATTGTTAATTGCAATTTGATACATAGCTATGTGCAAAATAAGGCACATTTTTGGTCTAAATACCAGACACTTATTAACATGACTAATTAATAAATAAATAAATAAATAAATATACTTATTAAAATTCATACAAAGTTAAACAAGGTTGTATAAACACTCACATTGTATCAAAATCCTGGGACACATTTTAAAACAGGTTAAAATCATCTGTAAGTGAACCATTGAAAATGAGTGACAGAGATTAAAAAAGGAAACATGTAGGTACAATACCATATTCCCATCTTGATATTATTAAATCGTAACAGTATCAAAGCCTGATGTATCCAATCTCATGTTATACCAATTGTACTGGTACCCAGTTATCACCTTGTTAAAATTGCTAGAAACTTACTAGACAATTGACCAAGACTGCCCCGTGGGCTATTGCACTAGCGAGTACTAAAAGCACCTAAAGTTTGCTGTCCGCCCGATGTCACCCTCAAATCGTGTCAATAACCTATTGTGCAAAATTGTGCTTAAATAGAATAAAATATATATAAAGGAATTTTTTGATTTCATAGGTTAAAAAAGAACTAGCAGCTTAAATGTTTGGGGATAGCAGGATTGAATATCAAGTAATTAAAGAAATCATAAGTGAGTAAAAAAATCCTCACTAGAATTCAATCCATTTGGAATCTTGCTATCTAACTCTAGTATAATTTTAGTTTCTAGCTTTCTTAGCAAAGAATCGCGGTTCCCACCTCTTCTTAGGGGAGGAACTGAGTCTATTAGGAAGTATCGCAACTCACTAGATCTCCTTGCATGTACTTCATCAAAGTGGCGAGCTACTGGATATGTGGGATCACCATGATTAATAGCTCGGATGTGCTGTAAAATTCTTTTATGTGCCTGGAGTCTAGTGCTACCCACATAGCGTAGTCCACATGGGCACTCAAGCACATAAATGACAAACTCTGTTTTACAGGCGAGTTTTTTATCAATTTTCGTGATCCTGTTGTTCCATGGAGTAGTATATTCTGTTTTGTTCACTCCATGTTTACATGCTTTGCAACTAGCACATTTGATAAAACCTTTGCTAGTCGATAACCACGTTGTGTTTTCAATCAACTCCGGGCTACTCTTGACTAGGGAATCACTCATGGAGCGTGCCTTTCTAAAAGTCAAATTAGGTGACCGAGAAAGTGTGTCGCCCAAGACCAAATCACTTTTGACCAACGCCTAGTTTCTATTAATGATCTTTCTTATAGTATGTTGTTTTTGACTATAAGTTAGGATTAATCTGGGTGGTTGTGAGTTCCCTGGTTCAGTGGTAGGAACGATAGACGATTTAATGGCCAATGCCTGTGTTCTACCCTGCTTATTAGCCTTAGACATGGCTGTGTCTATCATTCTAGCGGTATACCCCCGTCTAAGAAATCTAGCTCGGCATTCAGACTGTGCCCTCAAACAGTCAGAATCAATGGTACACACTCTTCTGATACGCAGCATCTCCCCAAAGGGAATACTGTGGATCAAGTGTGCAGGGTGGTGACTTGAAGCATGTAAAAGTGCCTTCCTATGGAGTCTCGAATGCAAATGGTTGTTAAGGATAAAGAGTTCAACATCCAAAAAACAAATGCTGTCACAGCTGATTTGACCTGAGAATTTCAGATTTAAGTTATTCTCAATAATGTCATCAATAAATTGGAGAGCCCCAATCTCCGGGCCCTTCCAAATAATTAAAAAATTAATATATAATATATATACTTACTTAATAATATTTTTTAGTAATTATTTTAATAACTACATGAATAAAAATTTAATATATATAACAAATTAAGAAAAATACAATTATTTTTAATATTTTTAAATTTAATTCTATACTACATTAACTAAAATAATACAACAAATATTAGATAGCGGAGGGAATAAAATTACTATTCCAACTCCAAACAGTGCAACAGTAGGGAAAATGTTGGATAGCGTAGGGGTGAAAATCACTATTCTCACCCCAGTGAGTGCAACAGTAGGGAAAGTGTTGGATAGGGTAGATGTTAAAATTACTATTCCCACTCCAGTGAGTGCAACAGTAGGGAAAGGGGTGTTGGATAGCGTAGGGGTTAAAATTACTATTCCCACTCCAGTGAGTGCAACAGTAGGGAAAGTGTTGGATAGCGTAGGGGTAAACATTTACTATTCCCACTCTAGTGAGTGCAACAGTAGGAAAATGTTGGATAGCATAGGGGTAAAAATTACTATTCCCACTCCAGTGAGTGCAACAGTAAGGAAAGTGTTGGATAGCGCTAGGGTTAAAATTACTATTCCAACTACAGTGAGTGTAGCAGTGTGGAAAATGTAGGATAGCATGGGGGTTAAACTAACATACTTATTATCATTATTTTTTAAAAAATATATTAATAATTAATTAACAAAAATATTAATAAAAAATACCAATAAAATTAAATAAATATTTACTTAAATAACATTAACTTACTTCCCACCCAATCCGCCTATAAACGCACAACCCACTACACAAAAAAGATAACACAATTAATTCAATTATCAATTAATACAAATTAATTACCAATTATAATTAAATAACAATAAATTAATAATCAATACCAATTAATAAAAATTAAAATGTACTTAATTATAATAAATTACTTCCCACCTTATTCCCCTATAAACCCACAACCCGCTACACATAAAAAATAACACAATTAATGTAATTATCAATTAATAAAAATGAATTACCAATTAATAATTAATTAACAATACATTAAGTAACAATAACAATAAATAAAAAATAATAATACATTAATTATAATTAATATACTTATAAATTAATAAACTAATAAAACGTACCAATAATAATTAATTAACAATAAATTAATAATCATTCAAAATCAAATAATAAATATTAATTAATTAATTATAATTAAATTACTTCCCACTCTATTTCCCTATAAAGCCACAACCTGCTACACAAATAAAATAACACATATAGGTGCCGATTCCGATCCTGTATTTTTTTTTCCCCGTACGACTCGAATCCGCATTTTTTTACGTACGAGTCGTACAAGTCCCGTACAAACGACGAAGTACGATTCGTACTGTAAAAATACATACGAATCGTATCGGGAAAAGTCTACGAGACGTCCCCGGACAGTTTTACGTACGAGTCGTAAAACTGAAGTCCGAGCGCACAAGTCTGATCCGTACTGGCGTCCCGAATACACAAGCGTATGGAAAACGTCCCGTACGGAGTGAACTTTGTACGACCCCTACCCCGGATACACTTGGGCCCGGGGTACGAGTCGTATGGCCCCCCCACCCCACCCGCGCATGTCTGCGCCGTACCCCCACCCCAGCACCCGCGTATGAACGCGCCGTACCCCAGCACCCACGTGTGTACGCGCCGCACACCCCACCCCAGCACCCGCGTATGTAAGCGCCGTACCCCCCACCCCAGCACCCGCGCATGTTCGCGCCGTACCCCCCACCCCAGCACCCGCGTATGTACGCGCCGTACCCCAGCACCCGCGTATGTAAGCACCGTACACCCCACCCCAGCACCCGCGTATGTACGTGCCGTAACCCCCACCCCAGCACCCGCGTATGTACGCCCCGTACCCCCCACCCCAACCCCGTACTTGGACGCACCGTACCCCAACACCGTACCCCAGCATCGCGTATGTATGAATCGTGCAACACCATTGCATATGTGATCACTGTACAACAACATAGCGTATGGACGCACCTTACATACGCGAAAACGACTCGTACTGAACCAGGACACTGTAAAACAGCACAAGGAGGGTCAATTCGACTCGCACAACACCACAAATACATCTACAGGACAAAAAACATCTAAAAGACTGACCTGGCACATCCAAACAGGCAAACAGAGGCCCAAACTCACAACCACCTCTTATAACACACCCACCAAAAGTTCAAACCCAGCCACACCCACAAATGGACCAATAAAAAGGGCCCACACTCACAAACCATGAGCGTTTGCAACAGACCCACTGCTGACAGACATCACACACAAACAACTGCACCCATACACCTTAACTTACACACCTTCACACAACCTCCTTCACACATACCCCCTCTACACATACACACACACACACACACACACCTACACATTCACACCCACACACCCACAACCATCCACACCCACACCCCACACCATGCCCACAGACAAGAATCCAAAGTTCACAAGGGAGGAGCTGGACATCCTTGTCAACGAAGTCATCAGAGTCGAGCCACAGCTCTTTGGAACATTGGTCAGACAGACCAGCATACCCGAAAAAACACGCCTGTGGCAGAGGATCGTCGATCGGGTGAATGCTGTTGCGCCCATCAGAAGGACCAGGAATGAATGCCAAGCCAGGTGGTACGATCTGCGGAGGGCAGTCAAGCGCAAATGAACGAGGACTACGCACAGAGTAACATCACAGGAGGTGGGCTGCTCCGCAGACCGGTACATTACCATCCCTGGGAGGAGAAGGTGATGGCCCTGCTTCCGCCGGTGGGAGTACACGGAGTCGAAGGAGTTCGAGAGCCTGGTGAGTACACAAACAACTTATGTAACAATGGGGGGAATGGCATCCACACCCCAACTACAACAAATGCACTCACCTACCCCCAAGCCCTCACGGGACACAACCACACTAAAAAACAACGCTCATGCCACTAACATGAGTATGCCCCATTCAAAAAGCAAGGCCATGCCATGTCCCAGCCTACACAAACCACAAACCCAAGACAGGATGTCCGGGATGCTGGGAGGGTAGGGAGCACTAAACATATTGTACAACTCAGAAACAGACACCATTGCCCTCAGCCCATATGGCCCAGGTACATACCCATGCACCATGCGCAATGCACAGGGCCTGCCAAAGTACTGACAAGGTAGCTGACACTTGGACCTGCTGTAGGCAGCACAAGGCCCTCCTGTGACAACTGCAAACTCTAACACAAACACAACAAGCTCAGATATCTAGGACAGGAACTCACACTCACTGACATGGCAGCATGCGCCATGGGGGGACAGATACATCTCCTGGGAGACCCACTGCCAAATCACACCACACCCACCAGCAGGCACCGTCAATCAATCAACAATCGATCAGGGTACTTGTAAGGCGCGCTACTTACCTGTGAGGGTCTCAAGGCGCTGAGAGGGGGGGGGGTTCCACCACTGCTCGAAGAGCCAGGTCTTGAGGAGTCTTCTGAAGGCAAGTAGGTCTTGGGTCAGTCGTAGGTGGGTTGGGAGGGTCTTCCAGGTCTTGGCGGCGAGGTAGGAGAAGGATCTGCTGCAGGCGGGCGTACGTTGGATGCGGGGGACAGCTGCGAGGGCGAGGCTGCCGGAGCAGAGCTGGCGGGTGGGGGTGTAGAAGCTGAGTCTGATGTGCAGGTAGGCTTGTCCGGCGGTGTGGAGTGCCTTGTGTGCGTGGGTGAGGACCTCAAAGGTGATCCTCTTGTCGATGTGGAGCCAGTGCAGGTCACTCAGGAGGGGGGTGATGTGGCTGTGGCGGGGGGCGTTGACGATCAGTTGTGCGGAGGCGTTTCTGAAGCGTTGTAGCCGCCGTTTGTGTTTGGATGGGAGTCCTGCGTAGAGTGCATTGGCATAGTCCAGTCAGCTGCTGACGAGGGCCTGTGTCACTGTTCTACTTGTTTAGGTCGGGATCCACCAGTATATCCGGTGGAGTGTGCATAGGGTGTCATAGCAGGAGGAGGAGACGGCGTTGACCTGCTTGGACATGGAGAGGGAGGATGCGAGGATCAATCCTACGTTGCGTGCGTGTTTGGTGGGTGTCAGTGATGTCCCCAGAGCGATCGGCCACCAGGAGTCGTCCCAGGCTGAGGGTGTGGGTCCGAGGATGAGGACCTCCGTCTTGTCCAAGTTCTGTTTCAGATGGCCGCTCCGCATTCAGTCGGCGATGGCCCTCACACCCTCGTGGATGTTTGTCCTTGCGGTGTGAGGGTCCTTGATGAGGGAGAGGATGAGCTGGGTGTCGTCGGCGTAGGAGATGGTTTTGAGGTTATGTTGGCGGGCCACTTGTGTGAGGGGGGCCATGTGGATGTTGAACAGCGTCGGGCTGAGGGATGATCACTCACCCCTTACACAAGCACACACCCCCGGGGCAGCCAATGGAGTCACCTACTCTCACAATGGACATGTGACACAACAAGATCAAGCCACAGCCAAAAAAGCATCCAAGCCCAAATTCGACATGTCAAACACCCTGGAGAACATTTCAATCATTCCCCTGCAACATACCCATCCACAAGTGAACATTGATATGAATGCTAGGCACATACAACTACCTGGAGGAACTGTGGCAACTAGAATATGTATGAAACATGGATGTCGCATGAAACAGCATTAACATTGTCTCTCTCTCACACACAGGGCAACGTCATGGATCTCCCCCCAACACTGGGGGGGAAGAATCACATTCCCAGGCTCGGCAGAAAGATGATCCCACCGGCAGCGGCGACTCTCAGCACTCTGTGGATGACCCCAACCAACCTGGACCCTCTGGTGCCCAAGCCCCTGCAGCACCTGCATCAGGTACATCTGTGCCAACCACCACCCCCATTCTTGCCACATCCCAGGAGACACCCAGGAGCCCTGCCCGCACAGCACAACTGAGCCAGTCTGACCTGGAGGGACAAGGTTCCCTGGCCGCCCAGGAGGAGGCAAACAACCCTGCAAATGCCATCCCTCAGGGGTCCCGTAGACCCAATGTGCCCACAACGGCAGGCCAGGCTCGTGTGGGCAGGGGTGGTGGAAGTGGAGGCAGGCGGAGGCGCGAACCTGACCAGCCAGCTGAGGGAACCAGTATGTCACACATATGCCACATCTTGGACACATACCGGCGTGACACCAGGGGCATCAGCCAGGTAGTGGCGACCCTCATCAAGATTAAGAACCAGCAGGCCAAGCAACACACCAGTCAACAACAACACCAAGGACGGATGGAGGCAAGACTGGTTGAGCTCCTGGCGGTGCAAACAGACATAAGCCGTTCACGCCGTCGGATCGCCGATAACATGGGCAACCCTCCCTGTGCCCCCAGGCGAAGACCACCACCAGCCACAGTGAGGGAGGAGGAGGAAGAATCGTCCGACGGAGCATCACAAACATCGTCAAGGCCTGCCTCTGAGGGTCCCCCGAGGAAGGTGGGTCGTCCACGGAAAAGACCGTGAGAGGCAGCGGACCATCCACATCTCCCAGGTCACCTGGCCTGGCACCTGGCACTCATGCGCAACAGCAGCACCTCATCCAATGACATTCTCTGCCACATGGACTTGCTGGTCACAGTCTAACCAATGATGACCAACACTGTGGTCTGGACTCTGATGACTCCAAATGACAAGGATCCCATCTCCCCCTGTGAACTTTGGATTCCATGCACACTGTATAGCACCTATTAGTCCACACTAAACACGCCCCCCACCGAGAATAAATCTTAATTTCTTCAATTTGATGTTGCATTCATTTTGCATGAGTACACAACCTACGTGTGGGGAAATGTCAAACTATGCCTGAGTGTTGAACTAACTCCAGCCATCCATACCCCGGAATCTGAGTCTGGTACAGGACACACATGGGTCACAATGTATCATACAATACAGACATGGAGCACAATACTCACCCGTGATGGCCTCAAGCGGCTGAGAGGGGCTTGCAATACTGTGCGGACAGAACAATTGGGAAGAGTATCATGAAGGCGTAGAGGTCATGGCTCATGTGGATGTTGCCGGGGAGGGAGTAGCAGGTATGTCTTGCCAGGTGGAAGAACTATGTCCTGCAGGCTGGAGTACGGTGGATGTGAAGAATGGTGGCCAGGGCAAGGTTGGATGCACGGAGTTGGCACGTCGGGGTCTCGGATGACAGACGGCCAAGGTTGGTTTGGGGTCTGGGGTTGTGGCCTGCCTCGTGAGTGTGGGTGAGGAGTCTGAAGGTCATCCTGCAGCAGACAGTGATCCATTGCAGCTATCTCTGGTGCACGGTGATGTGGCTGGGGCGCGGGATGTTGAAGCTGAGGTGTGCAGATGCAGCCTGGATGTGGACAAGTTTCCCGGGAGTTTGGAAGTACTTGCTCTGTAGAGGGTGGGGCAGTCGTTGACACGGCTGTTGTTGTGGACCTGGGGGATGGTCTGTCTTTCCTTGGAGTGGATCCATCTGTGGATCATGTGCATCATGCAGAGGCTGTTGCAGCATGAGGTACAGATGCTGGTGATTTGCATGGCAAATGTGAGCGTCTAATCCATGATGCACACCATCTTGTGTGCGTGGCCACTGGGTGCTTGTGCAGGGCCCTGGCGGGTGGGACACAAGGAGGTGACCTAGCTGCGAGGGGACAATCCTCACATTATTACCTCAGTCCTGTACAAGTCCAGCCTCAGGTGGCTGATGTTCAGCCATTCATCAATGGACCTCATGCCTCCTTGAATGTTGGAACTGGCAATGGCTGCGACTTTGGTGAGGGTGAGGAGCACTTGGCTGTCAATGGCATACCAGGTGATGATGAGGTTCTGTGTGCATGTGATGGTGGAGAGGGGGGTCCTGGACATATTGAAGATTGACACGCTGAGAGATGACCCCTAGGCCATGTGCCAGATGACGCCACTATACCACATGCTGAAGGCTTGAGTCCCACTCCCATGGCCTTGCTGGTGTACGGAGCAGGTGGGGAGTAGGAGGGACATGACCTGGTTGGTGTGACAGGGCCTGGAAGGCGGGGCAGCGCTGTGTAGGCAGTTGGAGTAGCACACTCAGCATGCAAATGTGTTGTATGTGCACTTAGGGTATGCCTGAGAGCAGGCAGTTGATTGTTGGATGGACATTGCTTGGAGGGTGGCTGCAACATCAGACTGTAGTGTGATGTGGGCCATGCAAGGACATGAGGGTCGTGCAATGTGCACGTTGCATGCGCTGACGGTCCCGCCTTTGGTACCGCGTGGCCGCAACAGTGGCACAGAGAAGCTGATGACAGACAAATGAATGGGTGGAGGGAGGAAGGGAGGAGCATCTATGAGGCGTGTGTGTTGGTGAATCCGGGAACTTTGTTGGCCCTTGCTGCAGGGGCCGCAGCAGCAGATTGCATGTCCTGGAAACTATGCCAAAAGTTGCACACGAAGACAAGGATGTCAGAAAGGACAACTGCAACAGGCGCATGTAAAGAAAGGAGTGTCCGGTTACCCATGGCACACCCAGAGTAAATGGATGCACAATCACCAAAGATGACTGACACATGATCATGAAACTGAAAGCCGAGCTGCGCACAGGAGACACACCCTCAGCAGGTGTTGACGGCCCTTTGGGGGGACCAACATGCCCAAATGCATGCACAACCATGGACTTCATGCACAATGCAGATTCGAATCCATGAAGAACTGCATGCATGTTGCTAAACTACACATAGACTCATATGCACTATCTTTGACAACTATGCCAGAGATGCCGCATGCAAAGTGGCAAGAGACCTGTATTGACAGAGATGAGGCACCTTGGAGTGTGATGAACACCTTTATTACTCAGGATCACACTAAGGGAAATGCATCAATATGAACAGACTCACAGGTCATTTGGCTGAACATGTGGGACCTACACTGGACACCCCCTTCACAACACAGATGTTCTAAATCCGAAAGAACTGGCACACAAGTGAAGGAGGTGGGCCAAACACCCCCTGCTGCACACGGAGAGGCTGCAATTCCCCAGTGAGCCTCCTATGGGGATGTCCCACACTATGTCCACCCGTAGCATCCTGTATGTGTCTGAGTAAAGTTTCACACACATTGATGCCTTCCTCAGAATCCACAAACCATTACAGATGACTGTCACGAAGGGTGACTATCAATTCATGGGAGTCATGCTACATGTCATGTGCCCCATGGTGAGTCGACATGTATGCATGGTAACACAAAATGCACAGGAGCAGTCCCCACACATTCCAAACACGTAACACCCCCAAAAAGCCCTGCTGCAATCCTTACCCAAAATGTCTTTTCAACATGTCCGTGCATGAAACGCTGATTCAGCACACGTTGCAATACTCATGAGGAATAGCAGGAGGCCAACGATGACACGAGCAGACAACATGCGCAAGACCCTGGGGATGACAGACACAGAAGGAGACAGCGAAAATATTGTTATCCGCATGCATGGTCATTTACTCTACATGAATAATGTTGTCACCATGCTAAATCAAAATTTAGTGTCTCAGCTAAAATGTGTGAACACACCTCTAAGTCACTTAGCATACAGTCAGCTGGACACACACATTGCAACACATGCCACACAAGGCTCCAAGCATGCACACTCAGACCCAGGGTCTCACCATTATGAGAAGAAGTTGCGTATGAGCTTAAAGTTTTTTGTTTTAAATGATTGTGATGAACTTGCTCATTTTTATTGTGATTTATTATTGATTCTTGTTTATTCACTGTCTGTACTAAACAAACTTTGTGCTTCTAATATATTTTGAAGAATTAATAAATGTACCAATGAAACCAGATTTTTATCAGTTTATAACTGTGTGTTATGTATTCCTGTTGGCACGCAATACAATCCTCCTCAGACTGGGATGAATGAATGATATTACCGGGTTTGAATCAGGATATGTATGATATGATTATTCATTATATTAGATCTTCTTGAAAGCCTATTACTTGGTCCAAAGGATACCCTTTTATTCACTTTATAGTGCCCTACTCCTTTGGTCTAGAAGGGGCCCCTCTTTTCTTAGAAAAAACACATGACACACACATGACATAGTCACATTGGGGCACGCTGGTAGTTAGATGTCAGGTCTTAGTGTCCCTGTCCCCGGCATCAGGGGACAGTTGCGGGTGTTGGTGACTGTCCCATACCAGTGATGCAGTGCATGTCACGTTTGTACTACATGCACACATGTGCAAAGTGTGAAGGGGAAGCGTGCCACATAGTGCCCCATCACACATGACATGTGTACACAGGTCATCACACATCTATTGTGCTAATACATGAGGAGACATGTGCCATGTCACTGCCTGACACATCTAGGCCCTGCACATGAAGGACTGCAATGACAATGCCTTGATGTACAGCCTTGTGCGAGTCTGACACCTCCATTCCTTTCGTGTGCGCCTCCTATCACCAGTGTAAGCTGTGAAACGCACCGTACACACGCTCTGAGGGCGTGTGTACGGTCCGAATCATCATATTAGTGTTGCCGTCGGAGTACGCGTGTGTGTACGGACCGTACACACATACGTGTACTACCAGTGTCTACACGTACATGTACTACGGTAGTACACATACGTGTACGACCAGTGTCTACACGTACGTGTACTACCGTAGTACACGTACGTGTAGACACTGGTCGTACACGTATGTGTCAAACACACTGTGCCACTGGTGCCGTAGGGGTACGTGTGAAACGCACCGTACCTGTGTGTGTATTTAAAAATCACATAGGGACACATGAGGGACAAGTATTAGGGCCTAAATGCATGCTGGTTGTCATGGATACCGAGTTTCCAGTTCACATTTTTCAATCATGTGGCCTGGAAAAGTCAGTTGGCAACAAAATACAATGTTGCAAAGTGGTTGTTGACTTGACATGATGCTCAAATTTTGGACCATGCAAAGGCACTCACTGGTGTATGTTTAAAGGGATTGGAGAAACGTAGGATGCAAATGAGTCTGACCAATCACTCTGTACTCCTGTAAATGAAACAGCCCAGCAAGACAGATATAAGTCAGCCAGAACCCATGAGAGGGCACTTGCCTGCACAACCTTTCAGTCGACACCACTGCTGCTGTCTGTGCTTCCTCTGGCACCATGTCAAGGTCTGTGGAGAGGGCCCAGCCTTTCACACAAGAGAATGAGGCATTGCTGGATGTCATCCTTCCACAGTACCCCAGCCTGTATGGGAGACCAGGGGAGCAGGTGAGTGTAGACTCCACTAGCTTTGACTGTGAACCTTTTTTGTGACTGTCACTTCTGGCATTGTGTCAAGGTGTGACAGACATGCAATGTTGTTTAGAGTGGGTCCCAGCGGGGGAAAGGCTTATGTCTCTCATGCAGAGCATGATGTAGTTCATGTGTGCACTCCTCACTTGCATTGTGCTTACTGGGACATTCACTGCATAGTGCATGGCACATTCAGCCTGGCCAATCCTTTGGGCCATTTTTGTTCTATAGTCCTGAGGTGATTCAGTGCCCCCCCCCGGTGTGACAGGTGACTGTACCCACAGATGTGTGTGAGTTGAGTGGAGCTGTGGTGAGAGTGGTGAGAGTGTCCAAATGATGTGTACGCCCCCTGGACATTGATGTGTGTGAATGTTCCTTGTCATGTGGGTGAGTGTCTATGTGGAGTGTTGCACCACAGCTGCATGGAGGAGGCAACAGCTCCACCCATCTGATGTGAGAAGTAAGCCGTGCTGTGTGTCTGACTCGCTGAGCTAGCACCACACCTGTGACACCCCACAGGCAAGTGGCACATATGCAGAGTGAGGTTTGTATCCGCTGTTGCCAATGGCAGATGATTGATCTGTGCCTGTGTGTATCTGTGTACTCTGCTGAGGTTGCGTCAGTGGCCTGGGGCATGTGACTGCTTGGAGGTGCTGTCCATCAGCCTGGTGTTGCTTGTGATGCACAGTGTGTGCCATGATCAGGGAGTGTGTCGCACCCCTCATGCCACATGTGTACTTTCAATGCCATGTAGTGCATTGGGGCTTCCACAGAGGCTAATGTCCCTATGACAAAGGTGCTATTCGTTGCCCGCATACTATGCCCTGTTCAACATATCAAAGATGTTCAAATGTGTGTCTCTGTGACATGGAGCAGGTGTAGTGATGTTGTCTCACTTTGTCATCCTCACAGGTAACTGCCTACCAGATGGGGTAGATCTGGAAGCGGGCCGTCAGGGCCGTGAGATCGGTGGAGGGTCGCAGTCGGCGCCTAGCCCAGGTGAGGAAACGCTGGCAGGACATCCGGTGCTGTACCCGGAGGATCGCCCGGGTCCCGCTGGAGGACTCACCTCCACGCAAGCACGGCGGGCGCCGACGCCTGACCCACCAGATGAAGCGTGTCCTGGCGGTGGTCTTCCCTGAAATGGATAGTCAGTTACAGGAGGGACAGCAGCAAGGAGGGGGTAGGTACATGTGTGTTTGTTGTGTGTCACCTGCTTTTGGAAGTGCTCAGTCGCCTGGATACACTGCCAGGGTTTATATGTGCAGTGCATATCCTGTTCCCCCAAGTCAACCGGTGCTGTTCTTCCTCCCTTCCCCCCCTTGACATGTGTTCCCTGGTCTGTGTGTAATCACTATTGCACGTGGTTATCTAGGCTGCCAGTTAATCCAAGTGCACATTGCTTTCTGCATCATGTGGGGGGGGGGTCTGAGACATGTGTTTTTACCTTGCCTGTGCCCTGTCCTGTTCAGTCATTTGAGGGTCCATATTTGTTGGCACTCATGCAGAGTCTCAACATAGGAGTGTGAGGTTTCAAATGAACAGACTTGCAGCATGCATGACCGATGTTGTGGCATCAGACATGATGTGCATGAGTGGGAGATATGCATAGTGCCGGGACGGTTGCTCATGTTACAGTCAGATCATTCCAGGACCATGGAGCAGTGTGCCCACTACAGTCCCCTAAGACACCCTTGCCTCGGAATCATGTGTGTCATCCAACACTGTGCTCATTCTCTGTGTGTTCATCATAGGTTGGCCTCTGTGGCATTGTTCCCTGCCCTCATTTGTATTTATATAAAGTGTGCTACATGTGCCCATTGTACAGGCTGAACCCATTTTGCTTGTGCATCCTCACACTGGGCAGTGCCTGTGTGTCTATGTACAACTGTCTGTTGATGGTTGTTTGTCACAAATATGTGTTGGCAGCCTCACGAGGTGATGTGGAGTACATTTAGGAATTCTTGATGCACATTTTAGTAAACCCAGATTAAGAGGTGTAACTTCTTGATCTGTCTCAATCACATTGTCTCAGGTATGGGGGGTTTGTGCGGGCAAGCCCTACATGTCCAAACCTTATGTCTCCTTGCCAGGTCTGACCTGTGTGTGATAATTGTCTGGTCAGACACTCAACATGCAGTGACCCAGTCATGTTGTGCAGGGTTTAATGTTTGTGCTTTGCAGCATGTGTCAAAAGTTTACATACATGGTTCCTGCTCATCCATTTTTGCCACCAGTGTGTGGTTGAGATGCTACGTAGTTTGGTCTGTGTGTGCTGACATCTGTGTGGACATTCTTGGTTCCCATGAGGGTGTCTCCTCAGTGCAGGTGCTCCTTATTCCGACACAATTGCAGGCCCATTAGCTAATGCATTGTCCTGTGTTTGGACATGTGTGCCACTCCACATGACAGGCAGGGGGTCAGATGTGTTGCCAACTGTGTCATCATGGTACGGATGGCCATGTGACAGGTGGCATGATTCAAGTTGTTAGTCAAGAAGTCTTGTACCTTGGCACTCACTACACTTGTCAACATGTCTCAATTTTTCATATGATTGACTTTGAAGTTTAGTTGTGAAGGACAATAATGTGCCTGCATGACAGATGTCTCCCAAGGAAGTGCAAAAGAAAGTACCTTTACACTTTCCGGGGACACGTTGGCACATTTTAAAGAAAGGCATAGTTCGATTAACACTTGTTTTCAGATTATACATATCCATGTTCCCACAGTGTGTTTGCATTTGGGTAAGTCCTTGGTTGTTGCTGATACCAACTTACAAGTGTCAAGTCATCCAGACTACCGTGGTGCCATGTATATGTACTTACTAATACCCCATTTCTTCTTAACAGTGTCTTAATTGAATTAGGCTGGCAGCTCATACAATGACTGTGTAAATGTAGTTTTGTGTGCACCTCCTTGTGTGACTTCTGTGATACAGGCACATGTGTGTTCTGTTCACAAAGTGGCACATTCACACATTCTAAACATGTAGATTGTGTAAAGTGTTGTGATTCCCAAGGGATCACAATGTTTTTCGTTTGTTTTTCCAAAGTACTCACAGGTCTCTGAGTGTGGGGACACCTTCAGCATTAAGGTCTGTTATTTGGCCTTGGGTGCACCAATACTGTTTCGTTCACAGTGAACAGGAAGTGGCATGCCTTCATAGTCTTGCTGTGCTCAACTGTTCCCAGACACTAGCTTCTCAGTATAATTCAATATCAAGTTGTTTGCTGTTGTGTCCTAATCTCCATTGTTTCCAGGTGGCATTGTGTGTCAACCAACTGGGGAGTGCAGCGTTACATATGTGCGGAGTATTCTAGATGTTACTCATGATGCATTTCCTGATATGCACTGTGACATATTTTGTTTGGACTCATGTGTCAGATGTATACCGGTGACTGATTATTTTCTGTATCTTCACCTTGCCCATAGCATCATCAGAGGACACCGAGGGAGACACCTGCACGGACCATGAGGAGGGATCCAGCACCGGTGCCACCACTGCTGGCGAGTCTGCGGGAGCAAGTGGCACGGAGGGCGAGGGGAGTCAGGCGGAGGACCTGTCTAGTGGCAACACTGACTACGGCGCTGACGGGTCCGAGGCTGAACTCCTCGAGGGGGCGGAGGCTGCTACAACACCTGGCAGCAGCACTACATCTGTCACCGCCCCCTCCATTCCCATCACCGCCCTCCCAGTTGCTCCGGTCCCTTCTGTCCGTGCAGGGCACCACCATGTCTCCTTCGTGCCAGGCACCGCACCCCCTGACCCTGTCCCCCCTGCTGCCCTCCCTGCAGAGTCTGTGGACATTCAGCGGCAGTTGCAGGTTGGCCAGACATCGATGCTGAATGTCCTCCATGGCCACACCAGACTGCTGACACAGATGGTGTCGTACATGGAGGGCATGTCATCAGCGATGTCTGACCAACGGATGTTGCTGAGGTCCATGGACTCTTCACTGATGGCAGCAGTGAGTCTCCTGCAGCGCTTCGTCCCCCCCCACCCCTGCACCATCCACACTTCCCACTCCCATGCCTGTCCCAAGCACACCCAGACATTCCCAAGCACGCACCCCACCAGACACAGGCAGCACACCAACACGTAAGGGCAAGCGCACACTTCCTCGCACGCACACTCAGGGGGATGAACGCACACCCACTGGGTCTGGGGCACACAGGCATGCACGCAGCCACAGTCCGAGTCTGCATGCCTCACTACCCAGTCCCTCCAATGGCACTCCCCTCAGCTCCCCTGCCACACAATCTGACAAGGAGGGCTACTTGGCTGTGCTGGGCCTCAGCCCCACTGTCTCACCAGCCCGCAAACGGGCACGGCACTCCACGGGTAGGGGAGTTGAGTCCCCCCCCTGTCCACCCCCTCCCCCAGTAGCGCTGCACCCCATTCCTCCGACCCCCCCCCTCCTCCTTTGAGCCTGTGGTTTCTTCGGGTGCAGGGGATATGCTGGACGACCTGGCAAAAGTATGCAGCGCCGAGCTCACTTCCACCTTTGGCGCTGCCCCACCCCCTGTGGTGGAGGCGTCCGTCCCTGCACCCACCACACCTATCCTTACACCTCCTGTCCCTGCGGTGCCTGGTCCTTCCCCACATGATGCCCCCCCCCCCCCCAGTCGACGAACCTGAGGGTTCTAATGTGCAGGCAAGCTAGGGGAGACGTGTGGCCATGTGTCCCCCCCAAGGACTTCTGATCTGGACTGGCCATTGGCCTTTTTAAATAGTGTCCTTTAATTATTTTTCTTTTAATGCTGAATAAAGCATTTTCTTTTTCCTTTGAACACTATTGCATTTCAGGTATTGATGTGGGTGCTGATGCTCCAGGAGTTGGGGTTGTGGTAATGTGTTATGTTTCAGGGAAATGTTGTAGTCTGATGCTCATGGGGTGGGCCATGGTATCTGCGTGCCATCACAAGGTCTCTGCAAATAATCTTTGGTCGTGTGTGCTATTTGTGTTTGGAGACATTGTCCCAAGGAGTGTTCCTTCCTATGTGGCACCTGACATCTTCCCTGCAGGGAGTTGCACAATTGTTGTACTGACCTGTGTCTACATTTCTTTTGTTGGTGACGGATCCCTTCAACTTTGGCCATGCCTGCTCAGCAATGTCTCCGGCTGCATCGTCTGTGCCCTCCTTGCTAGTCACTGTACTTGTGAATTGAGTTTGTTTCCATGCCTTCATGGAGAAATTGTCCCTTTTCCGCACTATGCATGTGTGTAATCCCAGCATAGCACACATATGCTACTTGTTCTGCAAGGTATTTGGGCACCTGACTCACAATTGGGGGCATTGTATCTGTGTGAACTCCACCCTATTCCTTCCATGAGAGTAAACATCTTGGTGGCTGTCCTAGCACCTGTACATTCCTATCACTCCTGGGATGTGCGTGACAGTGTGTGTTCCCTTTGGCTCTCTTAGTTTAGTAGTCATTGACCTGACTATACAGTCTTGTGGCATGATCTCTGTGTGTGTATTGTGCTGCTTCCACCAGGGGTGGGTATGCATGTGTCATTTGTCCTCACACCCACATGTGGTGTGTCCTGCAGTGGGGGAAAGACATCCATCCTCATGGGAGTGGGACACTGCTGTCAGTGATGTGTTGTTATGGCACTATCAACATGGTCGAAAATTAGTGATGCGTACATACACCCATGGAGTTGTGGTCATCTGATAATGATGTACACACCCCCATGTCTCTGTCCACTGCTGGGAGTGATAGGCACCCCCCCATGTCTCTGTCCACTGCCGGTATTCCTCTGCACCCACCCCTCACATGTCTCTGTCCACTGCTGGGAGTGATAGGCACCCACCCACATGTCTCTGTCCACTGCTGGGAGTGATAGGCACCCACCCCTCACATGCCTCTGTCCACTGCTGGGAGTGATAGGCACCCACCCCTCACATGTCTCTGTCCACTGCTGGGAGTGATGGGCACCCACCCCCATGTCTCTGTCCACTGCTGGTATTCCTCTGCACCCACCCCTCACATGTCTCTGTCCACTGCTGGGAGTGATAGGCACCCACCCCCGTGTCTCTGTCCACTGCTGGGAGTGATAGGCACCCACCCCCATGTCTCTGTCCACTGCTGGTATTCCTCTGCACCCACCCCTCACATGTCTCTGTCCACTGCTGGGAGTGATAGGCACCCACCCCCATGTCTCTGTCCACTGCTGGGAGTGATAGGCACCCACCCCTCACATGTCTCTGTCCACTGCTGGGAGTGATGGGCACCCACCCCCATGTCTCTGTCCACTGCTGGTATTCCTCTGCACCCACCCATCACATGTCTCTGTCCACTGCTGGGAGTGATAGACACCCACCCCCATGTCTCTGTCCACTGCTGGGAGTGATGGGCACCCACCCCCATGTCTCTGTCCACTGCTGGTATTTCTCTGCACCCACCCCTCACATGTCTCTGTCCACTGCTGGGAGTGATAGGCACCCACCCCCATGTCTCTGTCCACTGCTGGGAGTGATAGGCACCCACCCCTCACATGTCTCTGTCCACTGCTTGGAGTGATACGCACCCACCCCTCACATGTCTCTGTCCACTGCTGGGAGTGATAGGCAGACACCCACCCACCCGCACCCTTGGTGCAGTACACTGCTGTCCTGGCCATGAACACACCCGAATATACTGGTTAAATGCTGCACCAGGCCCTAAGCCAACATTCGTGGCGTGTGTACGCCTTGTATCACAAATGTACTGGTGCCCTAGGGGTACGGGTGATGCGGTCCGTACCCCCGCATTCATAGGTTGGGTACAGTCCGTACCACGCGTACCCCTACATCACCACTACAATGGTGGTACGGGCCGTACCCACGCCCTCAGAGGGTGGGTACGGCCCGTACCACGCGTATCCCTATATCACCACTACAATGGTGGTACGGGCCGTACCACCATTGTCGTGGTGAAGTAGGTATACGCGCCATACCCACGCCCTCAGAGCATGGGTACGGCCCGTACCACGCGTACCCCTACATCACCACTACAATGGTGGTATGGGCCGTACCCACGCCCTCAGAGCATGGGTACGTCCCGTACCACCATTGTAGTGGTGATGTAGGTGTACGCGCCGTACCCACGCCCTCAGAGCGTGGGTACGGCCCATACCACACGTACCCCTACATCGCCACTACAATGGTGGTACGGGCCGTACCCACGCCCTCAGAGCATGGGTACGGCCTTTACCACCATTGTAGTGGTGATGTAGGTGTACGCGCCGTACCCACGCCCTCAGAGCGTGGGTACGGCCCATACCACGCGTACCCCTACAGCACCACTACAATGGTGGTACAGGCCGTACCTACGCTCTGAGGGCGTGGGTACGGCCCATACCACCATTGTAGTGGTGACGGGTACGCGTACACGCCCACTGCCGTTGTAGCGGGACGCAGGGATTGGTGGACACGCCCCCCCGAAGTGACCAGACCCTGGAGGTAATGTATGTACAGTATATGTTTTTTTTAAAAATTAGGTAGAGGTTATGTTTCCTGCCCCTCGCGCCCCCCCCCCTTTGCCCCAGGGTGTTGTTCTGACCTTCTGCGGCGTGTGCGGCGGTTTCGGTGCACCAGGTCGTAGGCTAGGAGGGCCGAGATGACACGTAGGATGGGGTCCATGGCTGTCCGTCGCGTACCGGTGCTCCTTCTTCGCGTCGTCCTCGATTTCCCGGGAGTTTTTGGCTGTCGCAACAAATGAGCCGTGCGGAGTGGCGTAGGCACGAATCGTACTTGCTGGTCCGTAAAACGCTGCCTGACTCCGTCCGGACGTCACGTCCGCGGTGTCCCAGATCAGAATTGTGGGTATTTTTTAGCCATACGTAGTTTTGAACGAATCGTACGGCAATGGTATATCTGTACGAATCGTACTTGCTGGTCTGTAAGGTGGATTTCCCGGGTACAAGTTGTACGCAGAATACGCTCCGTACGACCATTCGTACCCGGGTTTTACAGGATCGGAATCGGCACCTTAATGTAATTATCAATTAATCAATTAACAAAAATTATTACTAATTAATATTTAATTAACAAAACATTATTTAACAATAACACCAAATACTAAATAATAATACATTAATTATAATTAATATAATTATAAATTAATCAATTAATAAAAATGTATTACCAATCAATACTTAATTAACAATAAAGTAATATTCAATAAAAAATAAATAAAAATGTTAATTAATTAATTATAATTAAATTACTTCCCATCCTATTCCCCTAGAAACCCACAACCCGCTCTGATACGAAACGCAAAATTTACTTACATTTTTTTTACTAATTACAAAACATTTAATACTTATATTTAAAAATAATTAAAAAATATTACAGAAAATATTAAACACATAGATATAAAATACATACTAAAATACATAACACTAATATACATATTAATATTTTAAACAACAGTATTTTCGCTATCTATATTACTTACTTTGATATTACTTACTTCGATATCAAAAAAACAATATTACTTAACTTAAGGTCGATATTCTGGTCACCGATAATCTTGACTTCGATATTCTGTCCCTATCATATTCAAAACTCAATATTAGAGTAGGTCGATAATAAAAAAATCGATATTATGACTGCATACCTAATCAAATATCTTCTCTCTACAAATCCGCTGCACATGTGCCCATCGTTTCCAGAATCGATACTGGTAACTCCATCCTAGTTGACTTTCTGGCCTACACCATGTTGCCCCTAAAAGCAGTTCTTCACTCCACTGCTTAATTTAGTCACAGAGAAAAGACAGTTTGACCTCAACACAGCAATTTCAATGGGCCGCTACTGGCTCCCATTATAACAGCGGATACAGTTCAAACTTTGCTGTCTCACATTTAAAACCCTACATTTTGGCTAACTAAGCCATTTATCTGACCTTCTAACCATTTCAGGGAGCTTCAGTATATCCTATATTAGAACATTGGAATGTGGAGCACTCCATTCAATACAATGGAGTGCTCCATGCTTCTACGGGCTGGTGAAAGCACATAGAGCAAAATTCCAGGTTTTTTTTGTTCACAGCTGTTGCTGTGAACAAGGCCTCTCGGAACCCTAGAGGATTTATACCCCCTCGGGCTCCGAGAGGCCTTCGTTTTATTTGTTAGAACATTCTGCCCTCTAGTGGCAGAATGCTTTAACAGCCTTATAGCCCTTCATAGCTGGGCTATACAGGGCATTAAAGTCCTGCTCCCTTGTTAAAGACCCGAGCCGAACGGGCCTTTAACACTGGAGGGGGCCTTTAATGGCCGGTATAGCCCACTCAACATTTCAAAGTTCTAACAAACAGCCTCTGACTTTCTCTTTTCCAAGCTCTCCAAAATACATGGAGTGGGCAGTGGAACGTGAAAGGCAGAGGCGGTGCTGCAAGGCACACCGGAGCCTTCCCCCTCCCTAGCTCAGAGTCTTGAGTCTCAGCTCCTGGATCTCCCTGACTTGGCTGAACTACAAAAAGCAGTTCCGCCAAGCCAGGGAGAACCAAGGGCCGACTTCTTCCCCTTTTCACAGCTGTTACTGTAAATGCGCAGGACCACGGCTGTTAGCTGTAGAACATTCACAGCAAAAGTTGAGAAGAAAGGCCTCACGGAGCCGGAGGGGATTTCAACCCTCTCGGGCTCCGTAAGGCCTTTGTTTTACTAATTAGAACATTGTGCCCTGATGGGGCGGAATGTTTTAATAGCTTTATAGCCTGCCGTAGCCGGGCTATGCCGGCCATTAAAGGCCCGCTCCCTTGCTAAAGGCCTGAGCCGAACGCTGGAGTGGGACTTTAATGGCCGGTATAGCCCGCGGGCTATGGAGCTACAGCAAAGACTCTCTTACACATGAATCCTCAAAATCCATATCTATGCTAGCTCAATGAGACACCTCTCTCTTTCTGTGCCCTCCTTATGGAACTCTCTGCCGAATAGATTAAGAACGGCGTCTGACATCCTGTCCTTCCAGAAAGGATTTATGACCTTCCTGTTCAGACGACATCTAAGCAATGATCTAAAAGACTCCGGTACTCATCCTCTCTGGGATGTCTGACTTCAACTTCACAATTGTTTATTGATTAATCAATTGCTTGCCTCACACTTTTCTTGCCCCTTATTAATTTTTCAATCTACTGTTCTTATCCTCTTCCTGCCTCTCCCATCTCCTTATCCCCTTTCCCGTTATGATGCATCTACCTTCATATATGCCATCATCTTTCTCAGCTCCTCTCCTTCTTTCCACGCTACTTTGTTTATGCCGAAAGTAATAGAATTTTGTAAACATATCTTGCATATGTTATGTATGGCTCTCATAGAGAGCCTCTATCATTTATTTCAGCTTCTGAATGTCATAACTCACTGCTATGACATAGCAACAGTTGATAACTAAACTGGATACCCACTGTTGTGATGTCGTAAAGGCCTTCCAGGCCAGGCTGACAAGGCTCTCTGAGAGCCTGTCAGCACAGCGTTGCCTGTCTTATTGGAAGAAAGCAGAAAGCACAGCTGCAGGAGGGGGAAGGAAGGCAGGGAAAATGGTTGGGGTTGGTTAGGCATTGCAGGTAAGGCTTTTTTTAATTTTTATTCGGGACAGGGAGGAGACGCTGTGTTATGTATGGCCCCCCTAAAACTCCTCTGCCCCTGTGTAGCAGTTGAAAGCAGGCAAAGATTAATTTGGGGCCATACATAACAGAAAATTGTAGATGGGTAAAAAATGAATTACGGGGATGTTTTTTTTACCTCCGATTCTGAGTGACATTATAGACAACTCAAGCTTCGCACCCAGTTGTCTATTTGATGTCACTCAGATCCCCTCGATTAAAAATAGCCTGGTAATTCCCTGTTACCCATCTATAATTCTATATGTAATTCCAGTGTTCTGTAAAGCAGTCAAACACCTTCTGGTGCAGTGGCACTACAGAAATATACACAAATAAAATAAATATATGTGGGTATAATTTATAAGGCAATTAATAGAGTATTTGATTCAAACTTAACAACAGTTCAATGAACTAGGCCATGACTGCACGACCGTCTACCCAGAAGAGTTAAGGAGGATTTTGAGGCCGAGCTTTCTGTCTCAGACCAAGTTCCAAACACCTTGTTCGGGAATGGGGAATAACTGAGGAAATATATTTTAACAGATCGAATGTCCTTGGTTTTTCATCATTGCTGTCTGGATTTTCATCATGATAACATGGCTGCTTCAAGTAGTGGATGCCCCCGGGGGAAAATGTACGGGCCTGCAGTGTTTTCACGTTACTCATAATGCCAATGTATCTATTAACTCCTGTTACTGGGACCATCAGAGATAATGAGTAACCGTAATGAGATGAGCACTACAACTTAAAAATCTTGGAAAAAGAATGACATGTGTTCAAAACAGTGGCAGTTGGCATGGCACGCAGGTGGGCAGGCGGGTGCGGGTGATGGGAGGACGCACAGGAAGTGGAGGGGGGTGCACAATGTAAATAAAAAAATAAACGCTCACCTTGCCGCTGGGTCCCTTGTCTCTGCTCCTGCTCTCCTCGCTGGACTCGAGGAGCAGGACACACAGCCAGGCTCCCGTGAATAATCGCAACGCTGCAATGCAGCACTGTGATTGGTCTGAGCGTCCTGGTTCGACGCTCAACCAGAGAATGAGGGCCTGGGCATGTTCTCCACGTAGGCTGTAATGCAGCCTGTATGGAGAACAGGGAAAGTGCGCATGACTGTTTTGGGTGGCCCAAGAGGACCAGCAAAACAGTCATGTGCACTTAGGAGTGGGAAAACCACTCCTCTCCTGCCCTGCTCTGAGAGCAGATCAGCCCCGACCACCTGCCCGCCCTCAAAGCAGCACAGAAACATGAAATGATAATAACTCAAAGTTATTATCAATTTATGTTTCCTTTACGTTGCACTGCTTAAAAGCAGTGGGGCGACGCTCCTCCGCCATAGCAGAGGAGCCGCCTCTGGTTCAAAATGCTAAGATTTTTGGAGCTATTTACTATAACATTTGCTTTTAAAGGGAGGCGAGAGAAAACAAAGGACATGGTCATTGTTAAAATGCTTTAGATGCGGACAGCTCCAATTATCACAAATGTGCAAAGGCAAGAATGCTGTACTGCAGTGCTTAGATAACTTAGCATATAGTAGGGGGTACAAGATATGAATCACCACTTTCTAATTGTTCTATGATGCTACGAAACAGATCACATTCCAAATTATAATTTTTATCATGTGGATAACTATGTTTTTAAAGTGCTTTGGGGCATATGTACAAGCCACTATCGCCACGGGAACATCACTTTTTGTGGGAATTAGCACCAGTTCTCTAAAACTGGGCGTGGCACTTTCTGGAAGCTTCTGAAGACCATGAAGCATAGGGACTTATAGGTTCTGCAGTAATAGGAGCCTATGTGCTCAACAGAACAGGAATCTTACAAAGTGTGTTTCCATGCTCTAAACCCACAGTTTTGGGTCCTGTTTTTGTAGGAGTTTGTGAACTCAGGGGCATATTATCAAGCACGGCGTTAAAATTATCGCCACTAAAGCTGGGCTTGATTATATGCCGCAGAGAATTCCAATAGCAGCCCTTGTTGACACCAGAACATGGGCTTCTATGGAAATTGTCAAGGGCATATTATCAAGCACATTATCGGCGCTTTAGCAGCAGGTTTCTGCCGCTAAAGCGGCGATAATTTTAACGCCGTTTCTTGATAATATGCCCCTCAGTCTGTTAAAATGTTTTTCACATTGGCTTACTTTTTACACAGTTGTGCTGCATCACATTGCTTTGCTCGGCATGCTCTACATAGTCATTTCTAAAGAAAGCTTTCTCCAATTCCATTCCAAAACTCTTTATTTCAGTAATATACCATAAAAGAGAAGCACAGTAAAAATACAGTAACTTTATCAAACAGTGGACAATTTCATTTATTTCATATACATATGCAAAAGCAATCGCCTTCACTCTTCACAGCATTTCCCTGTGGGAGGCAGAGCTGTGATAGATGTAATGCGGGGGCTTTAAGATAAAATGTGCAAAATCATTTTGTTTGCTAAAGTGAGGGCAGGGGAAGAACGGAAGTAATAGGGGAAAAAGCAATGGGGGGCAGGGGAAGGGATGGACGGGAAAGCAACATGGGGCAAGGGAAGGAAGGTGAAGCAATAATGGGCACAGCGGGGGGAGGCAGTGGGTAAAAGCACACATGTGAGTTCAACAGGGGGGAAGACAGCGACAGAGAGCAACACAGGGAGACAAGTACACAAGGGAGCAGCTCAAAAACACACACACTCTCATGGAGTGCTCAACACAAAAGACTAGCATTTGTATAGCCAATAGGCCTCGCCTTAGGGCCCTTTTAAGTGTTTAGCTATGCAGCACATTATCCTGGGTGGTGTGCCACAAAGGATTGAAGAGCTATACAATTACCACACACTGGGTCATGCAATGTGTTTCAGAAATACATGCTGTCTCAGGAAACATTAATGGACACATTCCAAGGCTTTTTAATGCACAGACAGAAAGACAAGTGCCTCGATTCATGTCAACAGCAGTATAACATTCTGTGTGCGACTAGATCACTAGAGTATTGAACATCCTATGAAAAAAAGCTGTGAAGTACTTTCCAATGGCAGAGACGTCACATCTCTTCTCCCCCAGGCCTCCATTCACAAGGCACCCTTCTTCAGAGGTTTCCTTTGAAAACACTGCTCGCACCATCCATTTACCAGCAAGCCCCGACTTCCGTCCGAGCCCCTTGGGTATAAGAGCATGGACATAGCAACAACACCAAACTGCTCCCATTTGTCAGGTAGAGGGAAAATAATGAATCAACAGGGACAGCATCAGCATCCCTAAATTTCTGCGCACCTAAAAACAAAAAAATGTAATATAACTGGCACTTTTGTAAGGCGCTTCAATACCTTTCAGTCAGTTGAGTTTACGCTCTATAAAAATGCCCCCAAAAATTAATCTGACATTGTGTAATGTAACTAGCGCTCAAGTAAAGTGCTCCAACACCTTCGGGTGTTCGCTCAAGTTCACATTATATAATAAAAATGCCTCACAGTGCCTGGGGCGCTCCGAGAATGTGCTTTGAAATTAGAGCTGTACGAGGAGGAGGACGACAGGAAGAGGCAGCAGGGCGGTCATGCAGCGACATGGGAGAAAGGGTTTTAAACAAAGGGTTAGGGTTTGTCCCTACTCCCACACATGACCCCTTTAAATGTAGGGTCGAGTTGCATGAAACCTTGCGGAGAGTTAAATTGAAAAAATTATTTGCTAATAAACCACAAGACCCCACACTCTTGTTTAACACCACACTAAAGAAACCTTCTAATTTCTGTCCGCCCAACTCAATGGTGGCACGGAAGTGATGGTCTTTGAAAATAAGGTACTACAAGATATCTCCTGGTTTGAGCAGGAAGGTACAGCCCCTAAATTTAACAACATGAGCCGTGATGACTGGGAGGCAGTAAAAGGACTACAGAATAACCATCAATTGACGATTAAAAACGCGGATAAGGGTGGAGCAGTTGTCGTCATGAATACCATCGATTATGACACAGAAGTGATGAGATTATTGGGTGTTCGCAACAACTACCGCCCATTGAAACCTGATCCCCTTGATGAACTTTTAGAGATCATCAAGAAGATGGTAGGCGCTGCGAAAGAAAAAAAGTGGATTACGACCAAGGAGGCGGAGTTCTTGATTAACGACAAGCCAAGAACTCCGGCCTTCTATATTTTACCAAAAATCCATAAGCCACAACGCCCTCCGCCTGGACGACCCATTGTTTCAGGGATCCAATCGGTGTTGGAGCCCCTCTCACAGTTCGCCGATTTTTTTCTGAGGGAGTCTGTTATTAACCAACAATCCTTTGTTAAAGACACCACTGAAATTCTGAACATCCTGGAGGACTTCCATTTTGACTTGGCAATGAACTGTTGGTCACCATCGATATAGAGTCTCTCTATACGTGTATACCACAAGATGCTGCACTGGTGGCAGCAGCGCATGCTCTAAAGGGACAAGAGTGGTTCTATGATGCTCCACAATCCTTCGTGTTACAGTGCATAGAACTTGCCTGAACACGGAATTATTTTTGCTACAAAGACAACATGTACCTCCAAACTACAGGTACCTCAATGGGCGCAACAATGGCGCCTAGTCTAGCCTGTATTTATGTCGGCCAGTTTGAGGAACACGTCATATACCATCAGTCTAATCCCTTCCAGAACAAGATCCGTCTCTGGAAGAGATATATAGACGACGTGTTCTGCATCTGGTCAGGACAAGAAGAGGGGTTGCTGGAGTTTCTTAATTGGCTCAACCATCAGGACCCCAGCCTCAGATTCACATGGAATTACAGCAGCCAGACGGCAGTATACCTTGACTTGGACATCTATGTTGAAAGGGATACTTTATGTTCCCGAGTACACCAAAAACCCACGGATAAGAATTCACTCCTGTCTTATAATTCATACCACCCCAGAGCGCTTAAAGATAATCTACCTGTGGGGCAGTTCCTCCGGTACCGAAGGAACTGTTCATCCACCGCAACATTTCTGGACCAATCAGAAGACCTCTGTGTGAAACTGGAGATGAGGCAGTACCCTCGTAAAATCATTAGACAAGCTAGAAAAAGAGCAACCAATACTCCTCGGAGTGTATTGCTTCAGAAAAATGAGAAAACAAAAGACGAGTGCTTGCCTGTGGTCATGACGTTCGATCCTTTGACTACACGGATCCGTCAGTCTATACGCAAGCATTGGGCATTACTGTCTACCAAGGATTTTACCATGCCTCCCCCTAGGTTTGACTTTAAAAGATCTAGCAACCTAAGGGATAAACTTGTACATTCACGTGTGGAAACGAAACAGAGGTCGACAGAGTCAACCATCCCTCCTGGGCACTATCCATGTGGATTATGCTCTGTTTGTGGGCTGACCAAGAAAACACAGTGTCACCTTAAATTCAGGAAAGATCTGGTACTTGACATGTTTCAGCAATTGTAACACCGCGAATGTGGTCTATAGATTAACTTGCCAGTGTAACCTTCAATACATAGGGCTCACAACGAGGAAGGTGAAGGTTAGAATGCAGGAACACCTCAGCACGATTAGAGCGGGCAAGCTTTCCACGAAATTGGTGCAACATTGCCATGATACTAAGCACATGTTCACATGGGTGGTTCTCGAGAAGATAAGAGGTAACCCCCAAAATATCGAGGACTTATTGGCCTCAAAAGAAGCACGATGGATTTTTCAGGAGAAGTCCGACCAGATTGGGTTAAATGACCAGATCGAATGGAGCAAGGCAAAGTACTGAATGGTAAAATGTTGAGTCAATTTAACGAACTTTAAGGTATCTCCTCCTATCCTATTTTCCTCCTTTGTTTCCGAGAGACAGCATCAGCCTTTCTTGATCATACCACGTGAGCTCCTTCACAATAGGAAGAGGGGTTATTATTGGAACAGGGTATCTTCTACCATCCCCTGACGATCGAGTATGTACTGACTGGCCCATAGTTATTTTGAAAATTATCAAAATTGGGGCTACTTAAGACTACAATTTAATAGATAAGAACAGGATATAGAGGAAAGTAGTTGGAAATACACCGAGTTGAGCGAGATGGGTTGTGAATTTATTACCACGATACAGGCCCCCCGAGATAGGAAAAGGCGATACAATAGGGCGCTCATAATACGAAATAGGTAGCACTATTCTCTGTAGAATGTCAGGTAGCTTACTACCCCTATTAAAGATGGCGCCTAGAGTCCTAATAATATTATAAATACACCTAGCTGAGAGAGATGGGTTGTGAACTAATTATCACGATATAGGGCCCCCTCGAGTTAGGAAGAGGCGATATATTCGGTTGCTCGTAATATAATATGGATGGTACTATTCCCTGCAGAATGTTAGGCAGTTCACTATCCCAATCAAAGATGGTGCCCAGAGTCCTAATATCGAACCATTAGAATCTGGACATAAATGTGCATAAAAAGATATTGGCAGACACTGTCACGATGAATAATGATCATTAGTATGCGGTCCAGTCGCCCCAATCCAATATGGCGCTCATTACTATGACGCGGGGACGTGGGTGGTTTCCCGCGGAAGAATAAAAACAGATACGGGAGCACAATATGGCTTACCGGTGGAGAGAAGGAGCTCCGTGAGGCTTTGGGTGGTAAGGAGGTTTGACTGAGAAGGAGGGTGCTGGGTGGGATGCTCACTATCCCCAGGTCGAATTATATCTTTCACCATCCGTAATTTCGTTAGAACTCGCGACTAACGTATGCCGGTAGGAACACGAGTAACAGGGAAATACTCCCCAGCCCTTAGCGGTTTGTCAGTGCATGGGATACTTGAGACACTGATAAATGGCAGAACGCTGAGGAAAAAGAAGGGGGTTACATTCTCTAGTATTGGGTGGCAAATGACGATACTTAGATATATAATAATAACGATGGTTTTCCTCCATAGTCTTGCCCTAACATTACATACTGGGTCCTCTCGAATGCCGGTGTTGCGTGTGTGTACACATATCAAATAAACAGGGGAATCTTGACATAGTCCAGTGAGATTGTTGGGTGTTGAATAGAAAAGATAACGAAGGAAATAGGGATTAATGAGAAATGTCATTACCTCTAGATTCGCATTACAGCTGAATGCGGAACCACTACGAGGTCTCACATATGGAGCCCGTGTGAGGACCTGTCATAACGACCTGTAAAAACGAGCTGGTACGCGAGGCCATAGCTCTAGAAGGGTAATGAGTGGATCTATGTGAGAGATACATATCTATTAATGGAATAATGGGTACTTAGTGAGAGTTGTGTGTTGTGTGTCTTTTACTTTTGGCAGTCCCCGAAGGAAATTTTAAGAAGTGTCCTTGACCAGTGCCAAGCGACTGTAGTTGCCCTGACGAAATCGCTACAAATACCCCTGGCGATGAAACATGTTGGCATATGACAATGGTATGCATATTAAGCAACCTTTTTAACTTTTGAACTGGGTGCACATCTAAGGAGGAATAAAGTTTGACCTATAGAGGGTGCATCTTTTTCATTTTTTATTTTCACAATTTAGTCGCATCTTGGTATGTGATTTTTTCACTTTTTACACTCACAATTTGGTTTATTTTTGTGGACACTTTATTTATTTATTTTTGGGGGCAAGAGGACAACCAATGATGATAAAAGTGGGCAGAGCTGGTGAGTACCAATCAGCAAGCTCAATTGGTGGTGCGCACGTGAGGTGTCATCTTGCTTCTTCACACTTTTTTAGGACTGTAGAAACATCCGGTGTATTTGACGTGTGAGTTCTTACACTGAGAGGTCCTTGAGTGGGATTGCCTTAAGTAAAATTCTTGACCTAGGTTTTATAAATTAGAAATTGAAGGTGGATGGCTGATGATGACTACCTCGAATTGAGAAAAGTGGGGAGTACGAAACACCTAATGTTATAGGGTTTGAACCTCAGTTCATGGTGACTTTACCTTCAAAGACCCAAGCCTGTGTAGATGATTATTGATTGAGAGGAGGGCGACTTGGGTCTAATTCCCTCTATAGCTCCTTATTGTGTGCATGCTTGTGTTTGGTATGGTCTGAGGATCGTTTTTGGACAAGCGCTTGAATTTGTTTGAGTTCTTCATGAACATGGTACCACTTTGATCTGAATATGATGGAGTCTGAGGACCGATTTTGGTGAAGATATTTGCAAATATCTGTTAGGCATAAGTAGTGAACATGTTTTCCTTGAAAATGCCTTGCTTCAGTAAGCTGTTTTGTGTGGGCTGTCGTTTTTGTTCTACTGATGCTCAATTGGAAGAAAGTCAGCCGGTGCCTCCAGAAGGCACCCCGAATTTTGACATGAGTGTGAAACATGGCCTTGGCCCTATTATGTTTAGTACGTTATGGCACAAATATACGAGGGACAATATTGAGTTGCAGTGGCTGTTGACAGGCACTTTTGATTAACAGAAAATTAATTTTCTACATGATAAATTGTTTGCAAAAAGAAGTAGGCAGTCAATGTTTGATTCCCTTAGAACATTGCAAAAGGAAGCTAAATAAAAACGAATGAAAGCAGAGAAAGAGGCCCGGAAGGGAAAAATGCAGACAGTGACTCAGAAAGCTGTAGCGTATGATAGAGAGAAAGTAGAGAAAGGAATAGAGTGTGCTGATAGGAAATTTCGGTTGCAATGTGAAAAGTCTTATGTTGCCCGAGAAGAAAATGATACATTCGTGGAGGAATTGTTAGATACTCAACCTCCACCCCCATACACCCCACTGAAAATATATCCTGTTGTTCCACAGCCTTAGTCGTCCGCTCCTCCTGTCTCTGCTGTTTCTGTTTCTCCTGTTATTGAGTCAGTTGCTTCAGCTACAGCGCCTCCTGCTCTTTCTTTGGCTTCACCTATTGCGCCTGCGATGACTGCAAGTCTCCCTGCTACACCTATTGCTTCGGCATTTTTCTCTACAGCCCTCACACCTACGATGCAGCCATTAGCGACTTTGATGCCTGTTCCTTCTGTTACTACTCCTTTCCTGCTCCTTCATTACCTGACAGTTCTGAGTAGCAGAACGCCTGTGCACGGACTAGGGTTGGAGACTGGGCGACTGCCAGGGAGAGACTGGGACGAATATTGATACGGTCTGATGTGGGAGATGAAGAGAAAAAGGTGGCAGCCAATCAAGCCGCTCAGTGGGCTCGTCACCCCATTTACAGTGTGGAGTGTGATGAAAGAGTATGAGCCGTTTGTGCAGCAGCATGCCCTTAAGCACATGTTGGCTACTTTGATTGGACTGTGGGAATAGTGTTTCAATAATGTAGCACCTCAGATTAGTTATGATATTAGGGACAATGTGTATGCTGCTGGTATGGCACCTGGTGAGGTTTTTGGTAATGTTGTAACGCTAGTCACTTATCGAGGTAGGCTGTTTGAGAAGAGCCCGAAGACAGTATCCCAGTTTCCCATGAGGGAAGTCCATCCCATATATCACCCTGAACTACTGGATCTACGAGATCAGCAGAAGACTGTTAGACAGAGGGTACAGGCCCATTTCCAAGAACAGTGGGTTTACACTCCGTGGAAAAGGAGTGAGGTTTTGTCCCTCAAGACTCAGCTACATGACCTCAGAAATAATCCTACGGCATATTATAAGGAATTGACTGAAGCCGCTTTGTCGACAGTGATAAGGCTTGCAGATATTGGAATGTTCTTTGGTTTTTTCGTGCCCATTGATTTTTGGAGGCAGGTACACACAGAGGACCATGTTGTGGAATTGGATGGTACCTGGGACCAGACTAAGGTGTGGGACCAAGAGAGAATGCCTGGTGAGAAGCCTAAGGCTGAGATACTAGCTTTGCCTGGCCTAAATATTACCTATATGTACTCCCTTATTCCACCGAGAAGGGTAGATAGGGATAAGTTAACGGCATGTCGTCAGAAAGAAAGATTAAAGTGTGTCTGATTTTTTTTACTCGATTTGAAGGTGTGTTTTGGGATTTTAGCAGACAGGATTTGTCGGTGGAGGGAGGTGTCCGATTTGTTTGTTAATAGATTTGTTACGAACCTACTTCCTGAGTTTGCAACTCGGTTTCAGGCTTCAGAGAACACTTGGACCACCTTCTCACCTTCTGTAATATTGAGTATGGCACATTATTATGAACATAGGGAAAATGAGGAGAAGGTGGGGAAAAAGCACAAAGAATTGAAGAAGAAGGTGTTATGAATGGTAGAAGACGTGGTGGTCCGGGCCGACAGATTTTGCGTGTTAGCAGGAACACTATGCCTGTAGGGCCAAATCAGTGAGCGTACTGTAAAGAGGAGGGACACTGGCGCAGCGAGAGTCCTGTGCTTTTGCAAAAGGTGGCGGTCCCGAGGGGACGAGGGTCTTGTGGATAGGGTCGTGGAGACGGTGGTCAGGACAGGATTCAGGCCGTTGGGACATCGAAGGGTCGCACTGACCAGAACTACTTTGACGACCCTAGGGGCAAACAGTACTACCACAATAACTATGATTTGGATGAGGTGACAGGAATGTGTCACAGCTAGGACAGCCAGGGACAGAGTGAGGGACCAGTGCAGATACCTGTAGATCAGCATGGTCCTTACGTTACTGCAGATTTGCATGGCTCAGCTAAGGAATTTTTGGCGGATACAGGTGCAATGAATAGCTGTATCTATCATTCACTGGTCCCCGAGGCGGCTCTGTCTGGCCATACTAATGTTTCAGTAGAATTTTCTAGTGTACCGGTTGTAAGCCTCATTTGCAAACCTCTTCCATTGACTATAGGTCCTTTTACTGTGGATTCACCATTCTTGTTGACATCAAATTGTGGAGAAAATGTTATGGGCTTGGACTCATTAAAGAAATTGCATGCTACAATTTATTGTTCTCCGGAAGGTGTTTATATCACGATTGTCCCGAATGTAGTTAGCTCTAAGCGGTGTCTATCCAAAGATGCACCCCTCCCTGCTGAATTTAAGGATGTGCCGCCCACGTTGTGGGCAACAAGTGACACGGATGTAGGATTCTTGCAGATACCCCCAGTTTCCATTAAAATTAAAGACAATGCTATTTTGCCTCGTATTCCCCAGTATAAAATACCGCAAGCTGGGGAGCGAGCTCTGATGCAGATTATACACGACCTGATTCAGTCAGGTGTTGTGGAAGAGACGACTGCGAATGTGTGTAGTAACCCTATTCTTCCCATTCTTAAGAGGGCACCTTCAGGCTACCCTGATGATCATCCCGATGTTTATCGTTTTGTGATTAACCTGCGTGAAGTTAATAGGATAGTAGTTACTGCCTTTCTGACGATGATTCCTTCCTCTGCCAAATTCTTTTCTGTTATTGATCTAAAAAATGTATTCTTTAGTATTGCGATCCATTCAGACAGGAGACATTTGTTTGGTTTTACACTAGCTGGCGGAAGTTTTAGATTCTGTTGAGCTCCCCAGGGCTATACTGAGAGCCTTAGCATATATAGTCAAGCTTTAAAAGCTCATTTGGACTCCCTTTGCGCTTCCCTCAGGTAATGTATTGCTCCAATATGTCGATGACCTTCTCATCGCTTGTGACACTGAGGAGGGTTGCAAAGACAGCACGGTTACATTGTTGCTGCATTTGGCACACCATGGACGTAAAGTGTCCCTTTCCAAATTTCAATATTGTCGCAGGAGGTCACCTATTTAGATCACCTACTGTTGAAGGAGAATAGGAGGTTGACCCCTGAGCGCATCAGTGCCATTGTTAAAATACCTATCTCTAAATCCCAGAGGGATGTGCATGCTTTTATTGGCATTACCTCCTACTGTCACCAAGGGATCCCTAACTACTCCTTACTAACGAAGCGTCTGCTGGCACTAACCACTAAAGATGTGCATGAACCATTGCCTTGGAAGCCTGAATGTCAACAGTCTTTTGAGCAATTAAAAGTTGTGCTTTGCTCTGCACCTGTGCTTGGTACGCCTGACTATATGAAGCCATTCGTGCTGTACATACACGAGACGGCCGGTTGAGCGCTCTCTGTTTTAACACAGGCCTTTAAAGGTAAGCAAAGGCCGTGTGCTTGTTTTTCTGCTCTTCTTGACCCTGTCGCAAGAGCCCTCCCAAGCTGTCTAAGAGCAGTTGCGGCAGTGGCCATCTCTATAAGGCAATTGGCTGGGCTCGTACTTGATACCGACCTCACAGTCATGGTACCCCATGCTGTGGATACACTTTTGTATAAAACCAAGACACAGCACCTCACCAGTGCATGAGTGAAACCTATGAATTGACCCATTTTGCACCACATGTCACGATTTAAAGATGTGCCACTCTAAACCAAGCCACGTTGCTACCCCTCCCTTCTGAGAGTGAGGAAATTGATATACATGATTGTATTTTTCGGACGAAGGAGGAGACGAAGAGAGAGGTAGACCTGACTGATGTTCCCTTATCTGACCCCCAAGGGGAACTATACGTCAATGGCTCTTGTTTTAAGTTGCCAGATGGCACTACAACTGCTGCGCATATGTGATCACAACACTGCACAGGGTAGTTGAGACGTCACAAGTTCCCTATCAGTCAGCCCAAGCAGCGGAACTCGTTGCCCTTATACGAGCCTGCGAGTTGAGTGAGGGACTGGCTGTCAATATCTATACTGACAGCCAATACGCATTTGGAGTTGCCCATAATTTTGGATGGCCCTGGGCAGAGAGGGGATTTTTCACTTCCCATGGGATGAAGATACAAAATGGCCCTCTTATACATAGGCTTTTGTTGGCCCTGACACGCCCCAAGAAATTAGCAATAATAAAATGTAGCGCTCACAAGGCAATAACTGATGATGTGGGTAGAGGGAATGCATTTGCAGACCAGACAGCTAAGGAGACAGCCAGAATGAAGATGAAAAGGATGTTTGTAGCAGGTCCAGCTAGATGGGTTCCAGAGGTTATTATGTTTCAGGATACGTTGGCATATGTCAAGGAGATTCAGAATGAGGCAACGATTGAGGAGTTAGCAGTATGGCAGGAAAGCACAGCACGTTTGGATGAGGAAGGGTGTTGGACGAATAAGTCAGGGAAACAGCGATGGATGTTACCAGATGTATACAATCTCCCCATAGTTACTGTGGCATACGGGTCAGCCCAGGGCCGTTTCTAGGTGTTTCGCCGCCCTAGGCGAGAATTGAAAAATGCCGCCCCTCCCTTTTTCCCCTAATTTGCTCAATTTTTTCGCTGTTTGATTTCAAATTTTTTTTTTTAATTCCCCCCTTTGCCGCCCTAGGCGGCCGCCTAGTCTTGCCTAATGGTAGAAACGGCCCTGGGTCAGCCCATATCAGTGCAAAAGGTATCTGTAAATTGTTAGATCCTGTATGGCAAAATGACAATATCCCAAAGACGGCCGCCCATTTGGTCAAATATTGTATGGTGTGTATGATGCACAATCCTGGGAAGGGTACCCCTACGCCACCTGGCAATTTTGCACCCCTACTTTCCCTTTTGATGTCCTCCAATTAGATTACATAGAGATGGAGGGAGTCAACAATTTGATATATGTGTTAGTGGTTGTTTGCGCATTCAGTAAATGGGTTGAGGCTTACCCCACTAAAGAAAATACAGCCATAGCAACTGCAAAGGTACTCTTGAAGGAAATCTTTCTTCGCTTCGGCTTGGCCTGTTTGATTTGGAGTGATAATGGAAGCCACTTTAACGCGAGAGTCATACAGTTGGTTTGCGAAAGACTCCACATCAAACAAAAGTTTCATGCTGCAACTCACCCCCAGTCAGCGGGTCGGGTTGATGAGTAAAATGGTACTCTCAAACTGAAATTGGCAAAGATTCAGGAGAGCACAGGGTTGCAGTGGCCAGATGCTTCACCATTAGCCCTCTTGTCTACAAGGACTACAGCTCATTCTAGAACAGGATTGTCACCTTACTAAGTCATGTTTGGGTGTCCGGCAAATGTCTGGGGCGTCCAGCGTCCTCAGAAATTTTCCAAGATTGAATATCCTCTGTTAGTGGACTATCTGTATGAGTTAACTAAAAGTCTATGTTCTATTCACCAACAGATCCAGGACACACTTCCACCAGCACCTGAGGGGCTCCTGCATAACATTCGGCCCAGAGACTACATCCTGACGTGCAACTTCCAGAGGAGGAAGGCCTTGGAGCCGAGGTGGAAGGGGCCAGTCCTGGTGCTCCTTGCCATCCACACAGCAGTCAAGGTTGCCGGCCGAAAGAATTGGATACACTGTCAGCATTTCCAGAAAGTACTTATCCTCTGCCTTATAACCAGTGGGTCCTTGACGGCCTCGGGGATTCGGAGTGGGAGCAGGTGCCCCGCTTTGTCCCTTTTTCAGATGCTCAGCTAACGTGGACCCAAACCGAGGATGAGAATAATGCAGTGTTGAATGCCGCAGTGCTCTTCCGTATCTCTTTTGTCTCTACTTTCTCCCCCACTAGCAACAAAATTTCAAAAATCATTAAAAGAAACTGGAACACACTTGCCCCTCTCAACATATTCAACAAACCACCATTGTTCTCTTAGCACAGAGGAAAAAACCTTTCGGACCACCTGGTACACGCCATCACATGGCCAAAAACGAACACCAGAGACGAGTCTGTCAGGGGCCCCTGGGGCCTCCCGCCTCTACTTGGACACTACAAATGCCAAAGATGCACAGCTTGTTCCACTTCACTCAACACGAAACATTTTGAGTACAACGGACAGAAACACCAACTAAGATCTCTCACCAACTGCAGATCCCAAAATGTTATCTACACAATACGCTGCCCTTGTAATCTTCTATACGCTGGTCAAACCACCCAAATGATCAAGGACAGAATCATCCAACATCAAAGCTGCATAAGATGTGGTGTGATGACAGCAGCTCTTGTCACACACTTCCAGGATCATAACCACAATGACAAGGAATTCACCTGGATGGTTATTGACCAACCCACCTTACCCACCAGGGGCGGGGATATTCAAAGGCTCCTGAACAGGTGTGAATGCCTCTGGATAGCACGCTGCAACACCATTGAACATGGCCTGAACACCTTAGATGAATGGAACACTACACTTGCATGAGCCATCCGTATCTCGCTTCCTACTTGCTATCCATGATCGCACAGAGCGGACCTACCCTTGTGTTCTCCCTGAGCATGTGTCTTCTATTTATTTTTCATCTGTCACAGACAATCTACATTCTAATGTACCTACTACCCTCTACTGTCTTTTGATAATTACTCCTTTCTATATTGATTTAATTGCTTTTCTCATAAACGTGCTTTCTAGCATTAGTCTTAACAACATGTGCTCCTTCCACCTCTACTTTTTGTAGACCACACCAAAGCAATATGAGTCACTATCAAGTATGCTTTTTAACTATACAGCCTGTACATAATGTGTTTCTCTCATTTGAAGTCCATCGTTCCTCCATGTAATATACCCTTTCCAGTGGGTCAATTGACACTTCCACTAGGTTTTTCATGGCTTCAACTAATACTGTATTAAGTATTTTTATAAATTGCACTGATGATTATTGCATGTATACACCTTCAGAATTATGTATGAATATGTTTGTTTTACTCGCAATTCTTAATGCGAATACCCCTAATCTTTTTTTTCTGTCTTTCATGTCTGCCAATTTGCTTGCACGCGCTCTAGTTTTCTTTCGAACTGAGCGCACCACGTGACCGGACTCCCGCATTTAGCCGGTACATGCCGAGAAAACACACAGGGCCTGACTCCTGCAGGCCCCGTGATGCACCTCGCCATGCATCAAGCTGACTTTCAGAAGTAGGTGTAGCCCGCCGACGCACTTTCACGAGTGCTGACCGTGCTGACCACGGCCCTTGCGGCCGGTCCTCCACTTTTTCTAATTGCTGCTTGACAGCTACCTGACGCACCCCTGTAGCCCGGTGGCTCCCCGCCCTGTGATTACTCTTCATGTCCCCCCGACACAGCCCACCACTTGCAGACTCTTGTTCTCCTCTACGGAGGTCTATACTGGTAACCAAACGGTTCCCCGCCCCACTCTACCTAGGGTCCGCGCTTTCACCTCTGACCTAGCGTAGTTTAGCACACGTCACACAGTGCATGCCCTGCTCCGGTTTACCACGCCGGAGGGCAACACCCGCAGCCCCGCCCCGACCAACGAATGTACCATGTTATCACCATTTCCTACGCCAGGGAACAACACCATCCCACCCTTTGGTCAATCCATTGTACCTCCTACTTATCAGGCCCATTCATTTGCTTTCTAGGTAATTTGACCAGCAGCTTTTGATTTCTCGCGACTGTGAGCGATTACCTGTGTTTCTTGCTGGACCCCTTGGGACCCCCAATTACGTCCCTTCCAGTAAGTTCTGGGAATTTTGTTCCCCCCATTTACCACCTATTTCCGCCTCAGGCGTTGGTCTTTCCTCACTAATTTCTTCCTTTCTCCCCTTAGATTGAACCTTCGCAGGTCCTATCCCAAATGCCTTGGAGCTTGCCCCACCTGGATTTCTGACAGTGAGCACTCTCGCGTAAGTCGTCTTCCCTCATTTGGACTAGCGCTTTTTCGCACAATCTTTTTTCTCTGAACCTAGTCACGCGGTATTTGTCTGCCGTGACACATGCCTTCCCTGGTTTCTTCCTTTTTCCCCTCCTCCCCAACCCCCCCCCCACTTGGGCTCAATTTTAAGTAATTCTAATACTTTCCCCTTTCTATTCCTTTCTTCTTGGCCCACCATGGAATGAGCACATGTATACAGATATATATGTATATCCCTTTATCCCCAGCACTGCCATATAAGTAACAGTAACCTGGTCCTGATGATGGCCTAAATACCTCTACAGGCCGAAACACCATCGACTTTTACAGCAGAATTCTCGGCGCTCCCCTCAAGGATACCCCACTTGATTATTTTTGTATTCATTACCATTTATTGTTCGGTTATCCTAACTATGTAAATTTTACCTTCACTTGTTCTTTGTTGCGCCCCTTCCTATAGCTATACATACTTCCTCACGTGTCACGTGCGCCGTCAGAATCCTTCAGGAGCATTTGTGCACAGTATCCCACAGGTTACATGTCAATCAATGTAACGCAGTGTCACCCTTCCATATGTTTGATTATATGAAGCTAAATATGTCAAATATGTATATTCACTAAAATACAATTTATGTTACAAAAGAAATTTGTCTCCCTGGTTTTCTCCCGTTCTGATTCAATTTTCAGCAATTAATTGTGCTACGTGTAACTGACCTCCAATTAACACCCTCTTGAGACATTGCTGTATGTTATCGATGATTGCCCTAGTTTCTTTAGGGTATAATGGCTACCTCCTGTAGTCTGATACTGCAGTGTTGAATGCGGCAGTGCCCCCTGAGGTCAGGGCTAATCAGGAGCCCCGTTCTACTGGCCCATCTGTGCTCAAGTCCCAGACCATTGGCCCCTCTGTGTCTGAGGCCCCTGAGTCCCTCTTTCCTGACCCTTCTGTGCCTGTAGCAGTTAGGTACAATTTGCGCCCCCAACAGAGAAACAGTGCACCAAAGGAAAAGTCAGATTAGCAGGAATGGACTCGATAATTCAGGCAACAGTAGCATAGGGAGAGGTGAGATTGGTGCATTGTTCGGACACCGGACAGGATAGCTTGTACATGCTCCTCTGGAGGGGGGTACTTTATCCTGTACAACGTGGGATTTTCTTCAAGAGCGGGTTCGACAGCTCCACCGCCAGTGCTCAACAGCGCCAATGTTGATGAGCAATAGGAGTCTGCCAGCAAGGCTCTAACTGACGCTGGGAACATTTGCCTTTTGCCCTTAGTTTTCTTGCATTTTTCCCCCTATGGTTCCATAATATATCCGTTTGGCCACCCCATCGAGGAGGAGCAGCAGCCTTTGCACCATAGCAACTAGCGTAGCAGGGCTGGTCCACAAAAAGTAAAATAGATCTCGTATTCATAATTGCTATTGCATTGCTATTTGTGTTGGGAATAACATGGGGGCATATTATCTACGGCCAGTGATAATTAATGCTGGCCGTGCTTAGCGATAGATTTCTTATCGCAGGCTATCGCAGGAAATTATCGCCATGCTAGCGCTGTATCAACAACGCATAACGCAATGGCGATAATTATTCCTGCGATAGCGGTGTTTTCCATGGAACATCGCTGGTTTTCCAGCGATGTTCCAAGGAAAACGGAGATAACCTTGCTGATACGACCCTGTGGTCGTATCAGCATAATCCACCCCCTATGTTGTGAATAGGTAAGTCAGCATTTTAGCAGACGTTAGTTTTTGGCGAAAAAACTAACGTCTGCTAAAATCCTGAGGGCCACCTTGTAAATATCGCGATGTGCATTTTACGATAATTTACAAGGTAGTCCGTCAGGGGTACCCCCAGTGACGTCCACTTTGCTTCTCATTAGAGATGTTAGGCGAGGTGTCTGCAATACGGCTGCTAACATGCGCTAATACATGTGAGCACCGGCTTGCCAATAGGGCGATAAGATTATCTCCGCTTTTTTGGCTTTTAAAGCCAAAAAAGCGGAGATAAGGCCCTTGTTAATATGCCCCATGGCTCTTGGACGAAAAGTATCCTGTGCGCTCATTGATTGGTCCGACACCTGTTCCCCATGAGCATATATTTGTCACTTTGGCTCCTCACAAAGGGGAGCACCGAAAGTCTTATAAGTATAATGTGTTAATACAAATGTTGCACCAGACACATAATGCGTCTAACATGACAAACTGTGGGGTGTGTGGACTACTTCCGTCAGTGACTCATAAAAGTGAGAACTTATTGCCCATGCCATTGTCCTATATTAGTAGCGGTGAGGGGTGGTTTGCATTGCTCAGTATGGTACGTCCACCGCCCCAATTTAATACATTGGAAAGAAAGAGCATTGGTCCTCACACCATGATACAAAATGTACGCTTCCAGCATAGAGCGCCCCCTGGTGCTCCTACAGGTCGAGAGCCGTTCGGTAGATTGTACTTAAGTTCTTGCATGCATGCATACAAAGGTGTGAGAAATGGAACATGGTCTCATACAGAAATAGATGATTTCCTGGGATTCAACATGTCAGAATATTTCCATTCCTTCCAGGCTCATAATGTTACTGAAGATAAGCCAATACTGCTGTCAGTGGTTAACACCGCAGCTACTTTCTGTGTCCAGGGAGTGGGAAGATGGAGGTAGGGGAAAGCAGGTGCAACACCACATATAAGCTGAGAGCAACAGATAGTCCGCCACTAATACCACTCCCTAATGTCTATTTCGTTTGTGGAAACCAAGGTTATGTTTGGCTCCCTGAGGGATGGTCGGGCAGGTGTTATTTCTCTTACCTCTTACCCCCTGTATATATAGCTCTGTCCAGTTGCCATAAGGACCATTGATTGCAGCGTAGGAGTATAAACCTGTCCCGAATCAGAAGGGTTATCAACACAGAAGATATAGATCAAACAGATACCACTGTGCAGCAGTTTACAGATGCCATGAAGGGTATTATACCCTTTGGGGCCCCATGTCCAATAGCCTTAACATTCGTCGGCTCACAAGAGTTGTTAAAGGGGTTATTAATACAGCAGTGGGTATACTGACAAATATCACTGCTGAGTTTCAAGCCACGAGACTCGTTACCTTACAAAATCGGATGGTGCTAGACGTTAACCTTGCTGATCGGGACGGGGCTTGTCGCATTATTGGCAGTTGTTGTTACGTATACATACCTGACCACGCCCCTAATGTGTATGCTGCCATACAGAAAATACATAGGGCCCGATTCACAGAACTAACTTAAGACAAAATCCTAAACTTACTACCATTTTGGTATTCACAGAAGGCACTTACTCATTTTGGTATTCACAGAAGGCACTTACTCATTTCGGTATTCACAGAAGTTAGGAGTCCTAACTTTAGGACTCCTAAATGCCTTCTGTGAATACCGAAAGTCTTAAAATTAGGATTTTACTAAACTATACTACTACTAAACTGAGAAAAATCCTAATTTTAAGACTTTCGGTATTCACAGAAGGCATTTAGGAGTCCTAAAGTTAGGAGTCCTAACTATACTACTACTAAACTGAGAAAAATCCTAATTTTAAGACTTTCGGTATTCACAGAAGGCATTTAGGAGTCCTAAATTTAGGAGTCCTAAATTTAGGACTACTAAATTGAGAAAAATCCTAATTTTAAGACTTTCGGTATTCACAGAAGGCATTTAGGAGTCCTAAAGTTAGGAGTCCTAACTATACTACTACTAAACTGAGAAAAATCCTAATTTTAAGACTTTCGGTATTCACAGAAGGCATTTAGGAGTCCTAAAGTTAGGACTCCTAACTTCTGTGAATACCGAAATGAGTAAGTGCCTTCTGTGAATACCAAAATGAGTAAGTGCCTTCTGTGAATACCAAAATGGTAGTAAGTTTAGGATTTTGTCTTAAGTTAGTTCTGTGAATCGGGCCCATAGACTCTCATCTGACATACATCAGAACGGCACTTGGGCCCTATCTGGGTGGTTTTGGGATATATTCGCCTCCTGGGGTTGGAAGATTGTTACTTTCCTGGCGGTGATAGCTGGTATAATCCTTACTTGTTGTCTTTGCATACACTGCCTTCCCGCCTGTTGTGCCTATTGTGTGAATGCCCTGAAACCTAAAAGAACAGTAGCAATACATCACACTAATGCCACTATTATGATGATGAAGGACATCAATGATCTCATATTAATAGACAAAGGCATTTTTGAGTAGTGATAATGTGTATATTAGCTTGTAGTGATGATATGTATCCCTCTGTCTATGAAGTTATTTGTTCTTAGAAAATAACAAAATGTTTAGCTAATGCTAAAAGGAGGGTCTGTAGGACTGGAAAAATGCTTTTGCCGAATTCTCTATGCATTGTATGACTTAAGTTAGCATCACTGCGCCATTTTGTATTTATTTATTATTATTTTTTTTTTTTAAAACCTTTATTATTTGCAGTTGCATCATCTTACAATGCACAGTCACCGTCCAGGTGGCGAAGCAGTTAAACAAAACGCACGCTTCCAGATGGTAGGACACAGCCATTCAGCCGACAACCCGGAGGTCCGGCGGCGTTGTGCAGGTTAACATGTGTACAGAAAGGAGGTGCGTGCATTGTTAAGAGAGTAGATTTGTGGCGCTTTTTTTTTTTTTTTCCCCCCCGGTGGTTTTTTGTGGTGTTCCTGATGCGTGTTGTCGGCGACAGAGGATGGCGCTGTGGTCCAGCCCACTCCGCAGCTATGTCATTTGCCACCCAGGCCCTGATCTGGAGTCTTACAGGACACCGCTGTTACCCCAAAGTGTAAAGGCCTCCGGGCAGCCGAGCGCCAGCATCATGCTCATAGTGTGGGCTGAAGCGCGACAAGGATGCTGCAGTATAGCTTACTGCGACATATATGGCAACGCGTAGATCCGGCGAGTCTAGTGTGCAGCTTCGCAGTCCATATCTATGTGTGTACTACACGGCGCGCATCCGTCCCTCCAGCGCCGCGCCCCCCAGGCCGCCAAGTGTCAGGGCGCACCCGGCATGCCACACAGTGCGCCCAGGGCAAGAGTTTGCCACACTCTCCGGGCGCATCCGTCCCTGACAGGGAGTGTGTGTCTACGTCACTTTGTCATCTGTAAGCGGGGCGCGCTAGGGAGGGCAGCGCCTCTGGGGCGCCGCACGACGCATCTATCGTCTTGTTATCTGTGGTTAGGTAAGGATCCGGTCTGGGAACTGAACCTATAAATAAACTGGTTCCCGTGTATGTTTGGCAATAGGAGGTGTCAAGGTGAGGGTCGTAAACTCAGGTGGGGTCAAGGGGAAGGGGGGAGAAGGGAGGAGGAGATCATTCTGCGGTAGAGCAGGAGGGCCATCATCCGCCAAGCGGGGCACAGTGGGACTGTGTAGCGTGCGCGGGAAGCCGCAGGCCAGAGGGGGGGGGGGGGGAAAGAGGGCCGTCAAGAAGGCTGGAATTCCCCGGCGCCTATGTTTGCACCTGCCTGTCCTGTGTGTAGGGCGCTCCTCTGTGCCGGAGAGGGAGCGGCTGGGCAGGGCAGCTGCGCCATTTTGTATTTAGCTGCCATTTTGTGTAATGACCGAAACGAACTTCTTTCTCATTTTGTGTCTGCCTCACCGAAAAGCAGCTGCCAATGTATTCTTTGTGTGTGTAATTCTCCAAGGTTGAGTTTTACTGTGCTAATGAATACACTGTTCTTATTATCGTATACCTTTCTAACTAGATAGGCCTGCTCCCACCGCTCAGAGTGGCGAGAGCAGGCAGAGTAACCTTGACTGTCAGATAATGTGTGCCCGGTCCCAGGATTGCAGCTCATCCTTCTGTATCTCCTTTGGTCACCAGCTACTAACTGGAAAATCCCAGTCTGGGCTTGTCTTTAGGGGAATTGGAAATGAGCTTTATGCATTGCCATGTTGACTGAAGCCAGTCCCTCTTCAGAAATCCAAGGAGGCTGGTCAGACTGGACTCCGCTCAAGTGTATAACTAATAAATCACTTTGGTTTGTATTCTCTACTGTCTGACTGACTCTTCATTTGTTTGGAAGGCTGAGAGGTGGTCGCGAGTGACCCGGGGGACCCTAACCGGGTCACTTCCTTCATGCGCACCAACACCTTTGGGTTGCTAGAGTTCACATTATATAAAAAAGCGTCAGAGCAAATGCGATAGGAGTTGCCCAAGACTTGCCCTTAACTGTGCTGCAAAGTTGGGCTGCTGAAGGTCCAGTGACCGAGGCTTACTAAAGCAACAAGCGCCTTGAAACCCTCACTGATGAGTAGTGCGCTTTATAAACCCCCTGATTGATTGATTGATTGATTGAACAAGGAGCGAAGCAGGAGTATTTTGGGGGAGATCCTCACACTCTGAAGGCAAAGAAAATTAAAGAGGTGGTTAAACACAGTCTGAAGCATCTGATATTTCATCTCGGTAATTGAACGGGATGGGGAGATTAAGTGATGAGCGCCGAACCTGAACCGGGCAAACAGTGACACGGGCAGGAATCAAAGAAAATAATAGTCCCCCAAATGAACACATAAGCGTAATGTTAACAGTAATTGGGCGGTGTTTTGTGGGAGGAAACAAAACACAAAAAAGAGGGACAAAGCGGAAGGATTAACCACTAGCAAGCAAGCATTTTTGAATGACAATCAAAGGAATGAATATAAATTCAAAGGGCAGGCTGTAAACCCACAGAGTGAATAAATACAGCATGTCGCGAAAAGCCAGCAATGATCCATGGGAGGGCCAAACACAAGATGGCCAATCAGGGCCATGAACACGAAGCAGGCACAATCAAGTGGCAAAGCAAGCCAGCCAATGGTAAGCAATGGGCTCCTATCTCCACTATGTTGATGGTAAGCTACAATATACCTTAAAACAGACAGCGTATGCGCTGTCTAGTACCTTTGACCTTAAAAAGGGAAAGAAAAAAAAAGGAACACACACCGCATAGCAACAGCGAAGTAAACATTACATTGCCGTGCATAGAAACATTTTTGGGGATACACTGGAGGAAAAAGGATTTGAACATGCTGCCATGGAAATGGCTAAATGATCCATATTTAGGTTTGAAACCAGCAAATTCACCTGTAAGAGTAATGGGCAGATCTGGAGGGGATTTGATAACTAAAAGTAGGCTTTAGAATTGCAGAACAGTATCACAAGGGTTGCACAGTCCTTGATTTGTTGGTTGGAGTATTCTTGTGAAGACTACCTGATGCACACCATGAGGTTTTCAGTTGCACTATGAGTTCCAATGCCTCTCAGCTAAGCTTGCACAATACCAGTTTCAAAATTAACAAGCATTCAGAGATGGCTTCAAAGTTTCTCTTTTTCAGCTTGGGTTTATGTTGTGTCAACAACAAACAGTTCACGCTGCATTACAACGTTTATCAAATGGATAGAGTCAGAGAATGGAAGCATTCTTGATGCTACAGAATAAAAAACTGTTGTTCTTAAAATATATTTCACCTGACTGAGTTACAAGAAATCATTGAAACACCTTCTGAAGGAAGCAGAGCCACCACTGAAGACTGGAATCATTTGCACTGAGCGCAAGTGCAAATGGTGATTTTAAACAGTCCTGACCAGAGCGGAACTAGCAAACTGGTTATTGTCCTCTGGGTTTAATGGCATAGGAAGGTACCCATAGGTTCTAATGCAAGAAAGGAAAATGTGTCCCCCTGGCACCAATATGGGCAGGAAAAAACAGTAATAACTTGGGAGTTGGTGGCCCCTCAAACAACTGGACCCAAATGCCGCTGCATCGGCTGCACCAATTACGACTACATTGTGTATGAGGATCTGCATAAAATAACGAGTGTGACTTTCAAGTACTTGCGAGCAGGACTACTTCTGATTCCAGTTGCATCACTGTGAGGCAAGATGGCGCCTGAAGTGGAGAGAGGACCTTTGACTTCACTGACATTTGCAAATTGTCAGTATTGCAACTTAAAAAAACTCATTTTAAATATCTGTGCTTAGCATAGTGTGCCGCCCAACTGGTATTTTGCTGCTTCTGTCACTGCATCTAGATATATAATACAAGAAGTAATATTACACTTATAACAAGCAGGACTATTGGCTTTGTCAATGCTTGTTAGTTGCATAAGAAAAATAAGCAACCACTGTCGTTGCATATGAGACTGTGAAAGAACTTTAATGATTCTCTTTGAAGTTACATCAAAGGCTTTGAGCAGTGGTGCTGCTGCAGAGTTAAGATTTTTTCTTTCACTCTGATGGTGAGGGCAAAAATGAAGAGCCCCATAGGGACCCGTCTCAGCCATCAGCGGCTGCTACCGGATAGGAGTGGGGGTTTAGGGGAGCGGGGGGGAGTGGGGGTGAGGATGTGGGGGGACCAAGAAAATGAAAAAAAAAATCTTACCTGTGTCGGCCGGCATCTCCTTCCTCTTCTTCCTGTCTCCGTCGGCAACATGAAGCACCCGGGCTCCCAGGCTCCCCATAGCCAATCGCAATGCTGCAATGCAGCTTTGGGATTGGTCTGAACGCCGTGGATCGGCGCTCAGACGGGAAATGGGAGGTTTTGCATGTTCCTCACCAAGCTGCACAAAGCAAGCCTTGTGGGGAAGAAGCAAAGTGTGCAGGACTGTTTGGTCGGCCGAGAGGGCCGGCCAAGCAGTCATGCGCACTTAAGGAGTGTAAACCACTCCTCTCCCTGATCTGGCCAGACCTGCCCCGCCCTGAGAGCCACTGACTCAATAGGAAAAATAAAATGATAATAACAATACGTTATTATCATTTTATTTTTCCTTTTGAGCAGTGGGGCGACGCTCCTCCGCCTTAGCTGAGGAGCCGCCACTGGTCTCAACAGCTGCTTTTTAGAACTGCCGGTGCTGAGCACCTGCAGGACTTGGCCCACTTAAAGCCCTGCAGTCACCTACACAGTGGATGCTGTCCTGCATGGACAGCTTGCACTGTGCGAATGGTTATCAACTGAAAGAGAAGTTGATAACCTTTCAAAGCTTTGCAACTGCAGGAGGGTCACAAACCCTTGATACATTTCCTCGTGGGCTGAAAAGAGATACAGATGCTCTTTTACTTTCACTTTGCCATATGACTGGCAAAGGTTTCCAATGCTAACAATGCAAGCCACAAAAACATTTGCAACTTGTAATGTCATTTTGCAAATTGGGTTTTGCAAAAGCAGAAGCTGCCAATTTGCACTGAGAAGGCTTTCAACTACAAAAGATTCCATACATCTAACCCTATATCAGGCAGTAACGTACAGCAGAAAGATTATTTTTCTAATTGAGCTTTTACCATCTTGCTTCTGGTGTAGGACTCTCTATAAGATTAAGAACACGAGTAAGAGTGGCTTGGTAACTTGTAATCCCTGTGCAAACACTGGTTAGTGCAGGGATTGCAGAGATAAGAGGTGAAATGCTTACAGCGCCTTGTAATTACCAGGCACAATAATCGTACATGCACGCCTGTTCATTTCCAGCAGATTTGACGCCAATATTTAATAACAGAGAAATGCAAGGTAAATACAGGGACAATGGTATTTTGATAGGATAAGCCCTAAAATTCGCAAGTTATCACCCAATTTTGCAGGGTAACCTGGGAATTGATGACAATGATTACATACAATAAATTCAGAACATCTCGATGAAGGGTTTTATTGAATACAATAACTACCACACCCAACACCGAAGGAGAACTTTACATGAAATATCTGTATTCATTCCTTCACACGGCATTTCTGGCTTTAATCAACCAGGGGTCGTTAAGGCACATTTTAGAGTGTTTTCTTCTTACATTCACAGTATGATTTACTTTTAATCTTTTGCACCTGCCTGGACATTAAAATACCAGTCATGCCAGCATAAAGCCGGACAGGTGGAAACCCTAGGCACTCCTAATCTGGCCCAGTGTTGCTTTTGGTAGTGGTTGGCCTACAGATAACAGAAATGTCTGCAACAGAAGCATTAACCCGTGCTTGCCTGTATACTTGGGTCTACTCCACCCTGTTTTTGCACAGATGTAAATTGTCCCCTTCACAAAAAATTTCTAAACAGTTACAGGAAAAAAAGCAGGTGAGGGCACAATTGTCTCAGAACTAGTGAATTAACAATTCATGGCCTGCAACACGCCACCGTTAACTAGGGTGAGAAGATCTTCAGATCCAACAAGCATTGGCATAGCCAATAGGTCTCGCTTTTGGGACCTTATAAGTATTTAGCAATGCAGCACAATATCCTTGGTGCAACAACATCAACTGTTGCATGGCTAAACACTTATACGGTCCCAAATGCGAGACCTATTGGCTATGCCAATGCTTGTTTTCTTTTATCTCACCACATACTTAGAAACTACTCAGAAGGAACAGACACTAACTGCAGACTCATTTCTGGGAATGCAAATATCCCAGCTCCAGGACTTGGAGTGGTTTAAGTGTCCGTGTAAATATGCTTTCCCAGGCAGGGTAGATTCTTTAAGATGTCTGAGATCTCTTCTTAGAAGAGCATGCCTTTCAGGAGGTTTCTTCGGGAAGACTTACAGAATTCTCTGCACCAGCTCCATGGCACGGACCAACCAAACCATTGTTGGTAGATCAAAAAGGCTAAAGTTGACAGGAAATAGTCCAGATCTTCTCCAGATCCAGAGTCTAGAACTGCAGTGGCAATGATACATGAACATGTACAGTGGTCCTTTATACTTCTGTGCCAGGTCATTTGTTGGAGCCTAGATAGCGCTGGGAAGAGACAGCTCTTTGCATCTAGCAGCTCTGAAGTGTTGGGGAGAGGAGGGCAGTGCGTGTGTCCACCATTGAAAAGCCAACAATCTGAGATTGATCAAAGGCAGCATCTTCTCTCCGAGTGGAGATAAGATAGCATAGCAGAAAACAAGAAGCATTTGCTGTGTCCTGGTTTAACAATCGCAGACAATGAGGCACTGGAGGACAATCAGAAAGAGCCTTCCCCGCCTCCCGACAATCCAGAGAACCAGTCAATAAACAGCCTTCATTGGCTCCAGCCAAATAGCAAGTACCCATCAATGTACTCGCATATATGCAGCCAAATGAGATAAAAATTTGTCTGGTCTGTGATTGGCTGCAGAATTCCAATTGCGTTACAGCCAAACTTTACATTTAAAGGTGCTTCTGTGCCTTCGAGTATTTCACCCAGGTTTTCTCTTGGTGGTTCTGCATGTATTCGTTTACTTATTCTATTTGGGAATGCCTCGAATTATTTTATTTTTTTGCAGTTTTATATAGCGCGAACTCAACACGAAGGTATTGGAGCGCTTTACATGAGCACCAGTTACATTACATAAGGACACATTTATTTTTGGAAGGCACGAGGAGATTAAGTGATTTCCCATAACAGGATGTTGAGTGGACGCTGAGACTCGAACCTGGCTCCCCAGTTCCAAAGTCCGCAGCTTTGGCTGTTCCAAGCATCAGTACCTGACCTCTGGCGCCAGTGCCCCTGACTTGAGGCCAAGGAGACCCTTTTCCCTCTTACAGCTCGTTGTTGAAGAAGAAACGGGTGCTGGCAGGTTTTTCATGTCTGTTTGGCTCCTGTTTTCCAATCCTGTATGTTCTTCCCCTTTGTGTGCTGTTGTTACTTTAAATTATCTTCTCTTATTTGTATGATGCACATCTGCCGTTTGTATGACGTCATAACTGTGGTGTGCGTGACATGGGTGGCTTTACACCACTCTGGTCTTACTTCCTGGCCAGAGTCTCGGTTCAGGTGGTTTGTGGCTAGTAAAGGGCTCAATTAAAGTAATAACAATAATGTAATACATTTAAGCTCATTCACATAATACTTCTATCATACCCCAATGGAGCCTAGCATTCTATAGAGCAGCACCCCACAGTCACATTGAGCGCTGGACAAGAGATTTGTGACATGGGTTCCTCACATCAGAACATATACCAGGCCTAAAGAATGTTAAAAGGAGGAGCTGGTGTCACGTGACGTTGCACCAAGAGACCTTCGACCCTACAGCAGCCATTACATTTCCCGACCCCTCTGCTACCAAGATGCAGTAGATCTAACAGTTATTTTTCTCTGACCATTACTACAAGGTGCTTGTCACAAGAGATAAGGTTAGGTTGTCAAGGATTGTGTAGTTGCGCGTTAAAGAGTTCCTTTCACATCAGGCTCGCTTGGTTCCAGCCTCAATTGTGGGGCGCACAAAAGCAGAAGCGGCTCTCCGAGTTGCACCTTCTGTAGCCGTCAGCCCTGAGCCCGACCACTCCTGACAACATGATATACAAAGTTTATCGGGAAACAAAGGTTTATCGTTCAATGGGCTGCTTATCTCTGAGCGCAATAAAACATCTGGCTAACTGAGAGCGAGAGACTATGTAACCTGAGAAACCCGCACCAACGTATTTTTTCCACTCATTCTACAATAAAGATTGGATTGTTTCTTGATAATAAGGCAACTTTCTCGAGGTTTGTCACGTTGATGCATTTAAAACGACCAATGCAGCGAATTCCATTTGACTGAATGTGTCGAGATTACAATGGTGAAGTTTGTTTGTGTAACCGCGTATCTATAGGCCGTTTGCAAAAAGGAAACCGAATCACGTGCTTTTTGCAAACTCACAGTTTCCTTGTGGTAGGGCTTCCCGCAAGAAGGACGGACCGTTTTACAGTTCTTTGGCTCTGAGCACGAATTATGAGCGAACGACGCGTCCCGATATCTGGCGTGCCTGTCACTGACGTGTGTTTTAGGTACACCCGTGTATTTTGTGTAAACGCAAAACTCATGCAGGGGAGGAAGTGTGTCACAACAATTGTAGACTCCATGGCATAGCTACTATGGTAACAAGCCCGGCTTCCAAAGTGGTGGGCGCGCGAGCGAAAGTGAAAGTAGCGCGTTTGCACATATGTTTATAATTAACGAAAGACGCGGCGGGGTAGGGCGAAGGAGCGTTGAGAGAGCAAGCGAGAGGAAAGCCAGATGCAGCCTGATCGGGCTTTGAAAGCTGGCGGCTGCGCGCGTGCACGCGTGTGTGACTGCAAGCGCTAGGCCAGCAGAAACCTGGGGTAGCACTTTTAAAAGCACACTACTAAATGTCTCGCAGAGTAGCGCATGCGCTGGTTCTGGCGAGACCTAAAAACCGGGACCTTTTGCAAAAATAGGACTACAATTTTACATCAATGGAGCAGAGCAGAATGACATCTGTTATCAACATTGGAACATAGAAGAAATACTAAGCAAAGAAATAAAATGTAATTTCTAAAACCGGCATCATAACTGTTAATTAAATTGCTTAGTCATCATTGCTGCTCACTAGCACAACTTTAGAACACCCGATAAGTTCCTCTCACTGGTTTCAGTAGACCCCCTCTAAAAACCGGAACATGAGCCAAAATTGCCGAAATCTGTCGGGACAGTTGGTGAAAACCCGGGACTGTTCTGGCAAAATCGGGACGCCTGGTCACCCTACCATTAACCCCACTATACACCCGGCATGGGTTCAAGTGAAACGCAAGGTCGCAGAATCTGAGATGTGTCAATTAGACTGAGCTGCGCCCCGCCCCCTTCCGCTTCCCTCGTTTGAAAGATCCTGTAAAAAACACGCGCAGAACAGGCACAGCCCCGGCGTTCCCAGACCCTAGGTAATATTTAACAAGCTGCTGATACATTTTTAAAGACGGTCTCAGTTCTTTGTCTAGAAAAGTTGTAGGAAAATAAGAAGGAACATTCTTGAGTATGTCGGAGCGTGTTCCATGCTAAGCACGTCCCAAATGTTGGCAGTCCACCAAGACGTGGGGGTGGCACCAGGTTGCATCCGCGCACCATCAGTGCATCCTGGGGGGCTCTGCCGAGAATAGCTATCTTGCTTATTGTCCGCCCCCTCACAGCACCTTCCATCAGCACTTCTTGTGTTGTCGATAATTGTACATCTGAGAGTGGTTTATTTACGGGTTTCTTTCATGTCTTTGACTATATGACCCGAGTGAGTACATTGGCCTTCAGAAGTCACTTAGTACTGAATAACATTCAGCATGTTTGAACAATATCTGAGCCCCGAGTGATGAGAAAAGAATAAGGGGCATGTTTACAAGGAGTTGACGCCACCAGAACATCACTTCTGCAGACGTTCTGGTGGCGTTAACTCCTTCACCTATTTACAAGGCGGCGTTGCGCCACCTTGTAAATAATGCCCCTTTCACGCAGCAGTTAGCGTGAAAGGGCCGGGCAATGGGTATTGTAGTGGGCGTTCCGCTGCAACACCCCTTGCTTTTTGAAGCTACCCCTATTTACAAGGTATGAGGCAGCGCCAACAATACAGCCATGGCATAGCTATATGGCATATTTACATGGAAACTGTTAGAGCGCGGCGTTAAGCCTAGATTGCTAACGCTGCGCTTCGACAGTTTCCAAACACAGGAATGCGCCGCATTTCCAAGAATGCGGAATACCCTGCATTTCCCCTAGTGCTGGCGCTAAATTTAGCTGCCTAGCGCCAACGCAGGCCCACTTGCACCATAGTGCAAGCGTGCTTGCGTTGCGGGGAATGATTGTTTATGTGCAGGAAGTGACACCTTCCTGCACATGAACAATCACTAGTGGCGATTTGCTCATTTCTCTGTGTGCTGCAGAATTAAGTGGCTTAACGCCGCCTTGTAAACAAGGCGAAGGGCTTATCGCCACCAGAACGTCTCAAAAAGTGACGTTCTGGTGGCGATAAGCTCTTGAAAATATGCCCCCTGGTCTTAAGCAGGCGATACGAGGAGAAATGTTTTATTTCTCCTCGTATTTTGCTCTTTCCACGTGTGGCAGCTCACATAGATAGAGCAAATTGCACGTAAATATTGTTTATGTGCAGGAAGGTGTCTCTTCCTACACATAAACAATTGCTCCAGCAGTGCAGGCATCCTAGCAAAATGGCGCTAGAGTGTCTGCAATGGCGCTAGGCAACTTTTTTAGCACCAGCGCTAGGAGTAACGCATCCCTGCGTTTTGAAACTGTCAGTGTGCGGCGTTACCAATTTTGGCGTAACACTGCGCTTCACCAGTTTCTTGTAAATATGCCCCTAAGTGTGACGAAATCCTGCAATGCCAGAAGGGCTCTCTCTCCACTGCACAGCTCAGATAGAGAACTGGTTAATGGACCTCGGGGTCAAGGGTGGTATTTTCCACTTCGGTGCCAGACCCAGTGTTGCAATTCCGTTTTGCCCGTTTCACTTTTGGGTGAACATAGAACAGTTGGAGGAGGGCTGATAATGGGGCCTGCAATGAGATTGTGGTACTGTTCTTAAGTTGACTCTGGCAGGATGGAGGGAGCACTGAATCAGTGATAGAAAAAACAGTAAGTCTAAGGGTGTCAAGTCTGAATCTAGCTTAAAGTGGAAGTGGTGGAATGGGGGGAAACAAGACTAAACTCAGTTATTTACATTAGGTATTTTAGAGGATACACAAGCTTCTCCATTTTAGGAATATCACTCTAGGGGCAAAACAGACCCGCAATCTTTACCCCACCAATAGCTCTCAAACATCACCAGATGGCGCCATGGGACTCCAGCTGCAACTCTGCCAGGCAATTGTGATGACAGAGTATTTTAGGCATCAACTTAAGCATTGGCATCAGTTCCTGGTACATTTTTGCGCCTCATCAAGGCATGCGGATAGGAACCAAGAGAGCATCAGTGACAATAACAGCATTAAACATGTTTGCATACCTTTGCATACATTTGCGTGACATTAAGTCACAGGAGAGGAGGGAGGGTAGTAAGGAATCTGTGGGAAGATTCTGTAACGACCAGAAAAATCAGCAACCGCGGAAACTTACTTTTTATTCTGATGCATACACCTCCATGCAGATTCCTTAACTTATGAATGAGTCCCAAAGCAATACTTCCCTGGGAGGTGTGATTAAGTAGTGCACATTAACCAAGGAGATCATGCAACACAGCCCTGGCAAAGTACTAATCACAGTATGCTTGGCAAAAGTATGCAGGGAGGACCATGTGGCAGCCTGACAGATGTCAGCCATCAGACGCTTCTGGAGAAAGCTGTGAAGCAGCCTCTGCCCTAATGAAATGGGCGCAAATGCACTCCAGATGGTCTATTTTGGCTAAGGCGTAGCAGATCTTGATACAAAGGAATGATCCAACAAAAAATGCTACATTGGGTCACCACACTGCCCTTTTTAGCTTTGGCACAGACCCCAAAGAGCTGATCATCAACTCTGCCCTGAGGAGTGCTATCAATGTAATAGGCTATGCAGCTGCTCTTTTTTTTAGGTCTCGCTTAGGCAGCGCACGCGCTGTCTCTTCGAGACATGCTGTGTTCAGTATGTGGGCTTTAATTCCCCCCTTTATGCCCCTCGCTGCTGATTTGTTAAAGTGTGTTGTTTTGAAAAGCTTGTTGCTCTGTGGCTCGTTTACTTAAAGGTCCCTCCTTCTCGTGTTAAGTTCCCTACCCAGGAGTATTGGCCTATTAAGGGTATCCTTTCTCCCTATTGCTTTTCCCTTTGTGTTGGGCAATCTTTTTTTATGTTGCAGAGTGCTTCTGCATGCTGCTTGTGTTACACTGTCCTTGCCCGCCCGTACATCTCCCACTCTGTTTGTTACACCCCCTCCCTAGCCTCTCTCCCACCGTGCTTTCACGTTCCGCTCCGTTTGTTCCCGCTCCGTTTATTCCACCCTTTCCTCTCCCCACCTTGCTTTCTTGACCTCCCATGCACATGAGACGCCGTGCTTCACGTAATATTCTTTTAATTATTATTGACATCAAGCACTTCTTGAAATGCCTGCGCCTACACTGCGCTTCAAGCCCTCTTTGTCTTGCTTCTGGGAAAGAAGATGTACAGGCTGGCTTAAGTGTATCTCGCCTCTCGCTCTCTGCAGCTACAACTAAAAGAAAGGGTGACCTGTGTCAACCTCTTATATACCGCATGGCACCTCCTGGTGGTGCTGGAGAGCTATTATTGGGAAAAAAGTGTATAGACTCATCTGGCGTTTGGAAGGATATTCATAAGGTGAGGAATCTATGGGAAGATGTATCCATTTGAAATACATTGTGAGACAGGCAGGGGTGTATACCTCCAGGCCACCAATGAGACGGCACCCTGACTTCCATGGTAGATGGTGGGTGGATGGTTATGGGCTAACCTACAAAATTTGAAATAGGGCCCTAAATTAGACAGCCATGAAGAATAGGGGTGGGGGTAAATAGTCTAAAAATTTGAAGGTCACAACTGAGCAACAATGGAGGGCCGGGAGCCCCAAGACAAAATATGATCTGGGCATAGAGGGGTGTGGGAGTTAAGGAGGGCCAAATGTCAATATACTGGGGATGGGATAGAGGGTGACCTGGAAGAATGGGGAGGGACTGCCGGTAATGTGAGTTGTGAACAGGTGTGTGGGAAGTCAGAGGGTAGACTAACAGACAGGCAATGGTGGTGAAGGCAAACCTGTGAATCCTTACCTGCTCACTGGTGTGAGGTCAAGCTGCAAGACACGGAAATAGGACAGTTTTGAGTCACATCGGCCCAGGTCAGGGTAGGTCCAGTGCAACACATGCCTATGCAGCACTCCCTAGGTAATGGATCATTCTGTGCCAGGGCATAAGCAAATGCACAGGCAGAGAGACACACAAACCCTTCCTTCCAGACCACCTCCCCATCGTTTTATAGTTGCTGCCTGACAACTGGTCACTTCCGCCATATTGTCAAAACTCTCTGCTAGGAGTCCTGTATCAAGCGCATGTCCACTCACAAAAAACGGACACTTCAAACAAAAATACAACACAAAAAATGGATAGTCTACACAACTTTTGATATTACATTTATGTATTTCTTGCACAAGCACATCACCTCAACAACAGACTGCAAATCACGGCAATGTGTATGAAAAAGCTGAGTGGATTGTCTGTTCGACCCAGGACCAATGACGAGTGCCAATCACACCTTGACAGAAAGGTATCCAACAATTAAATGGCAGTATCGATGAAGTAGCATAATGGCCTGGTGGGTGCCATCAGATCACAGGGTTAAAGGTACAGCTTTGGATAGATACAAACCTTTTCCATTTTCTTCCTACAGAATATGATTTTTTAGTGGGGAGGTTAATTTTGCAGGTGGGTTAATGGATTAAAGACATCATATTCACACTCTGGAAAAGGGCAAACGCTAGTTAGTTAGAGCCCTTCTAATAAGAATAGATTTCAAGTGAAAATGGGTTTAGCCACAGATCCAAGGGAGGGCTGAGGGCTTCTGGGGGTTACAAGGAGCTGGAGGTTGGAAGATGACTCAGGGAGATGGATGGGGCCCTTGGGTTGGTTAGGGACTTGTCTATTAATCGCACATCTTCCCAGGGCATGGTGTTGTCATCAGTCTTTAGATAAATCCTTGTATGAATCAGATATTGAATAATTTTGAATCAGAGGGTGGGAGGACCTAGATATTGTATTCTTCTTTGTATACCAAGATGAGCATAGATGGAAGATGGGCATCGCTCTCGGCCTTAGAGGTTATCCCTGCTGGGTGGCCAAGATGTAAATAATCTTGAAACGAAGTTCAAAATGGCAACAGAAAACCACAAAGGTTTCAATCACGAAAATCAATCCACTGATGTGTACACTTTTGCAAGTCTAAGGTCAATCAACACGCTTTTACCACACACAAAAAAATACAACAAGCACTTAGTTTAAGAAGGAAAGGGGCATTTAGTGGATGAACCCCCAACCCCAAAAGATGATAAAAAAGACTCCAACGTTGCAACCAGGCGACGGTCCTCATTCCCTCCAGCTTAGATAATTGTTCCGGACTTCTCTGAAATTCAGAGATGGGACTGGACAATAACTGTAGAACCTGCGGGGAGACAAACAACAGGATTTTAGAAGGGGGAAAAGGAGAAGGGAGAGGAAGAAAGGGAAACAAGTTTAAGGAAACAACAGGAAAGGACACATTTACAGCAGAAGAAAGAAATACAGGAGAAAGAGAAGTACCCCCAAAGAGAAGCGCACAGGAGAAAGTGTGAAGGAGGGTTGTAAGACATAGGACAGAGAGAAGAGAAAGAAGTGTAGGAGCCCCAAGTTGAGGTAGTAACTCCGTCTGCATATCTTCATCTCTTAGATTTAACAGAACCAAGAGACTATCTTCTACAAATGGGTGAGGCTGAACCACATGCAAGAACACTGGCTGAAATAAAAGAATGACTAAATATGAAAGACCCACTGTTTAATATTGTCTTTTAACTGCTTTGCTAAGTTTATTTCGAGGATTTGTGGACCTAGCAATGGGAATATTTAAGGCATGTGAATTTATGAACGACCCATTGCTTTCAATGGAGTCAATGGCATGGAAGACCCAAACCACATTGGGGCCGATTCACAGAACTAATCTGAGATAAAATCCTAAACTTACTACTTTTGGTATTCACAGAAGGCATTTAGTAGGATTGCGTCTCAGTTTAGTAGTAGTAAAGTTTGGAGTCCTCACTTAACTACTACTAAATGCCTTCTGTGAATACCAAAAGTAGTAAGTTTAGGATTTTATCTCAGATTAGTTCTGTGAATCGGCCCCATTGTGTCCACATTAAATGAGCCAAGTTGTGTAACATGGTCCACAATGCTTGAGTTTGCTAAGCAGTCTGGGGAACAAAGTGAAGAAGTAAAGATACACGCTCAACCGAGAGAGACTGAAAGTCTCTCCCTGGAAGGCTGAACAGTTGCCCACCTAGAAACATACAGACAGCACCTCGATTCGGGATTTGTGGCAAATGGTGACACTCAGATGCAGAGTATCAATTAAATGTATGATGTGACCCTTCATGCAGCACAGTGTGAAGCTTGCTCGGTCTGTCAATCGTCGGCTTTTTGAGTCCTACGAGCAGGCTGTACAAAAAAGGATGCCGTGATCTCTTGCCCTGAATCAAATTTTACTTGTTCAGCAACACGGTTAGAGCAAATACTTGCAGCGATGAATGTTGCAATAAATCATCACTATGGACTTGATAGAATGGACTAAGATAGGTTTTTTTCAACGCGGGGAGAAGTACACTCACTTTTGTTCCAAGATTGGTCATGAAACAATGGTCATGAAAAGAAGGAAGAGTATAATCAAAATAATTACTGAGGTGAATTCTATGGGGAAAAGCTAGATTTTATGATTCCTAGAAGACGGCTCCTTTCAGGAGATTTACAATCTTGAGTGCTTTGGTCCCAGGAAGTATGTATCGGTATTTCCACTTTCCTCCTATCCAAAATGGCTTTCGTTCCAAAATCTTTAAAAAAATTGTTTGTAACTCCAGCATGTATTGCTTTCCTTGTTCACTTCTGACACAGACTGCCACAGGTCCAGCCACTACACTGAAATCCGGACTTCCTTAAACAAAGAGTAGTTGAAAATCCTGCCCCAGATCACTCCAGTTTCAGGATCGCCTATGGACATTCACCACCCATGTGTATGCCCTGTGTGCCATATTGTAAGGATTCTGCTCAGCTCCTTTTCCACTGAGCTATTACATGAAAATACTCTTACCCCCCCACTTGTGAGAAATTCTTCTTTAGACCCTGGCGACCACAGACCTATTTCTAAATTACAGACCACAATTTGCTTCTCAGTTCTTTAGGTCATAGATACATTTCTTGATATCCCATTATTTCCCAGCTTCAGCTGCTCATTCAGGTAATGTACTTTTAGAACTCCTTCAGGCAAGCATGCCAGTTCTTCTCCAACTCTACTACAGGCGACCTTACAATAAAATAGGCTCAGTCTTCCGAGAGACTCGGTGTTCTTATATTTCTTGACTTCTCTGCAGCATGATTCTTATTGGCCACTGATGTAGGGATCGGTAATCAAGCATTAGCTTGACTTACAACTTTCTTCCAAGACGGCGTGTCAATGTTGTCTAAGCCCTGTTTTTAATGTGACTTTTCACAGTCTGCTTGTGGAGTCTACCATGGGGCTGGGATAACTTTATTGCAATACTGATTACCTACCCTCATCCAGCTAATCAAATGTTTAAGTCCTAAGTTTTACACTACTACAGCTTCTACTTGGTGGTAACGGTCTGCACAAAATGTGAAAAAGGGGGTACAAATGTGCAAAACAGGCACAAAAAATGTGTGAACACTTATTGCATAATTGCCCCCATTGTAGCTGAAATTTAGTCCTGGGGAAGAAAACACCCATTACCCAATGCAAATGTTATTAACACTTGAATCGTGGCCAACCAAGATGGCTGACAACATGTCCTGAACTGAGGCTCTGGACTCCCCTGTGTAATCCTGATGCATCCTGTGGCTCCCTGCCCCTGTGGCAGAGCTTATTTTGTATGTCGTAGGCCCATAGTGGTGGAGCCCCCCCAGAGCGGTCTTGAGTGATTTCACGCTGCCTTAGATGGGCACGGCCTGTAGAGTCCTGATGAGCGCAGCACCTGCAAACTGGTGGGCAGGCGGCACTAGGGCTAGGACGGGGCCCTGAAACGACAGGAGTGTGGGTTCTGAATAGGCCCTGCAGTCCTGCATAGTACGCACGGTGGAGGGAGCAGAGCATCAAGGTCTCCACGTGGTGGCCATGGCCTGAAGCCGGCACCGATGGATCACCGTGATGCCCGCTGCCTGTGTGGGTCACGCAATGAATAGCAGACCAGACAGTGGAGGAGTGGGGCTGTTGGGCCCTCCCTGCTCTTGTGGCATCCAGTTGAAGTTAAAGTGAAGCGCCAGGTGCTGGACATGGGAGCAGCGTGATCCTGTGGGAGGCCATGCTGGGCTATTTGTGGAGTGGGCAGCCTGACGGGGCAAGGCTGGGTGGTCTCCTTGCCTGGTCGCTTAAGAAAGAGACTCCTCCGACCATGAAATTGGAATTTTCAGGGGTGGATGGCAGGATGGTCTCCGCCTGGAGGGTGATAAATCAGTACCTGAGTTTTTACTTGACAGAGACCTATTAAAGCCCAATGGCCTGATGGGCAGACTGCGTTGGAGGCAGACATTAAGGTGGAAGAAATTTGTGAAGTGATTTGTGATATGCCATATAATAAAGCCCCGGGAGTATATAGACTCTATTGTGCATTTGTTGCTCCACTGCTGGAAGTAATACAAGAGGACCGCAGTTTAGGCCTGTTTCCCCAGTCCATGAGGGAGGCAGTCATAATAGTGTTGCCAAGCCGTATTACCTGGATTCTATCATCCATTGTCTATGATAAACGTTGATGTGAAAATATTAACAAAAATATTGGCTAATGGATTTAAACTTGCAATAGGGACTTTGGTGACTAAGGACCAATGTGGGATTATTCCCACTAGAAGTACCACAATGAATATTCAACGAGTAACTCACATTATGCACAGGATCCATGGGTCGGACTCTCAAGGTGCTCTAGTGGCCTTAGATATGGAAAAGACATTTGATACATTGGATTGGGGCTACATGATGGAGGGCCTTAGGAGGATGGGATTTGGGGCCAAGTTCTTGTAGTGGATAGCAAGTGCGCACTGGGGAAATGTCTCGAGCAGCTGGAGGGTTGAGAGGGGGACCAGACAGGGGTGCCAGCTTCCCCCACTGTTGTTCAGCGGGGCGGTGGGGCTGTTGGCCATTCATCTCCGTGGGGCATTAGCAGTGAGGGTAAAAGGGTGGGGAACAATACGCACGTGTTGTCAATATATGCAGAGGGTATCCTTCTTTATTTAACACCACCTCGACATTCCATCCTGAGGCTACTTGTAGAGCTTCATACATTCGGGGAGACGTCGGGGCTATATGTTAACCAGGGTAAGTCATTATTGTTATCATTGGCACGGCTGTACACAGTTCTGGTTGCGGGGCTTCTGCAAGTAGGAATTTGGTGGGAGACGGATACATTCTGCTATTTGGGTATCCAGGTAACACACGTCCCAGCGGCAGTTGGCTTATAATGTACATAGAGCACTGGAGGGATTCCAGGCTTCTGTGATATTTTGGAATACATAGCCCTTATCTATAATTGGCAGAGTAGGGGTTACTAAAATGGTGTACATCCCATGGTGCCTATGCGTAAGCGGATGTCCCTATGTCCAATACCTCATACTGTGTTTAAGGAGTTGGGCAGCCTACTGGTTTCGTTGGTTTGGGCAGGAAGGAGGATTAGGGTAGGACTGATAGTGCTCAAGCTAGTCCTGAGAGAGGGGAATTGGGTCTTCCGGGCCTGGAAATATATTATATGGTTACTCAGCTCCAGCACGCAGTGCGATGGTGTTCACAGAAGCAAAATTGGGTAAAGAGATTGTTAGCAGGGACTTAGGGGCAGAGAACCTGCCAGTCTTCCTCCTGGTAGGAGCACGCCAACTGACCACATGCCCTTTCATAATACGTCAAGTGGCCATAACATGGGAATCAGTGGTGAAGCGGGTCCTGTGGGCAATGCCCTTTTCCGGGGATCTACCGTTGGGATGGCCACAGCAGTTCATTTGCAATGGTTGGGACATGTCCTTGAGACAGTGGACAGAGTGGGAGTGCACCAGGCTGGGTGACTTGTTTACAGGAGAAACCTTTACAACATTCCAGACGATGCAGGAGTACTTCGGGTGGGAGCAGGACAGTTTTTGCAGTTTGCTACATTGACCAGGATGTTTCGAGAAATATGGACTGGGTTCCCTGTGGCATCAGCAGTGTCACAGACGCTGACAGTCTTATTAGTAAGGAGGATTCTAGGTGAGTACTGTCTCCAGTTTATATGCAGCATTAAAACAACACAGGTTGCCGCTGGTAATGAAAATGCGACATGGTTGGGAGGCAGACTTACAGGAACCACTGACGGACAGAGAATGCACACAGGTGCAGGAGGTATCTAGTAATGCTAGGTTTAAACTGACACATTTCCAGATCTCTCATCGCACATACCTCACACCTATGAGGTTGCATCATATTTACCCCCAACGACCACACGGGTGCCTTAGATGCAAATCGGAACAAGCTATTTTCCTATATATGGTCTGGATGTGCCCCGAGGTAGTGCAATATTCGGCTGAGGTTGTAGGTAAACTGCGAGACTGTGACAAGGATCCAACTGGAACCCTCGATCAAGATGTATTTATTGGGGCTTGTTCCCCCCCAAGGATGGTAAGATGCAAAGATGGTTTTCACATTTGGGGCTTATACTGGCCAAAAGGCGGATTGTCATCCATTGGATGGCGAATGTGGGGCCTACAGTGTTGGGGGATGGGCAGTGGCGGAGGGGCATAGAATGAGGATTGTGAGGACTGATGAGAAGGTGGAAGAGGATAGTGCTATATGGTTCAACCTGCAGTGCAGCTTAATAGCCCCAGAGGCAGAGGATCTGTCTGAAGGAGAGGGGTCGATGAATCGGAGACCTAATGGGGTGCGCCCCAACCCAACCTGAGGGATGATTAGGAATGATGCAGAGTGCAGCCACAAGAGTTCTTTCGTTGGGAAGAGTTGGTTACAGAGTGAGGGCAGCCACCTGAGACCATGCCCTCCCCACCAAGCCCCTTGGCTGAGCATGGATAGGGGGTCCCGGCGGAATAGGGCGGGGAAATGGGTACTGCAACGTGACAACCTCATATGGACATGTTATCCAGAGCAATCAGTCAGCAATCGATATGGACTTTATTCTGGTACTGTTCTTTGGTTGTTAGAGGCGGGGTCTTCCCTCTATATGTTGTATTCACAAATGAACAAAACACTAAAGATATATTTTTTTAAAACACCTGGATCTATATTACCCCGTTAACCTCTTAATTACACTGTTACCAAAGAGGGTGCTCTTCAAAAGCTTCTGCCCTCCTCTGCCAGGTGGTAACCTTGTTGGGATGAATTAAAGATGGATGAATGAAGAGCAGTGCACATACAAGCAGCAAAAGTGGAAGCAAAACTGTGGGATGACCTTTAACTTACTCTCCTAAGGAAATCTACTTATAAGAAACTACTAGTAAGTAGTTATTCCATTAGACCTAGCAGCAGCCTGACAAAGCTCTCTGTTTCAGTTTTTTTCAAAACAGCACGATGAAACCTGGGATCATGTTATGTTATGTTACGTTATATAGTTTTCTAACGCACGCGGTTACTCCGAGGAGTGTCCCGGCACGAAACCAAGAGGAGTCACCAGACTAACACTGGGCGAAGAGGTAGGTTTTTAGATGTTTCTTGAAGGCGAAGTGCAAAAGGAAGGGCATTCCAAGCCTGGGTGGCTTATACAGCAAGGGAACAACTGCCCAGTCTGTGGCGAAAGAAGCAGGGCACTTTAGCTAAAAGAAGTGCTGATGAGCGTAGTTGTCTCAGCGGGACAGAGGGAAAACCACTTCCTTAAATATGCGTGGCCATGACCATGGAGGGCACAATGGGCAATGACAAGGGATTTAAATTTGACCAGTTCAGCTACAGGAAGCCAGTGCAGTGAGGGTAGATGTTCGTGCACGCTACTCCTATTGGAAATTCCAAGGAGAAGCCTGGCGGCTGCATTTTGGACGTCCTGAAGTTTATTCAATGCATAACCCGGGATGCCCACATACAAAGCATTGGCATAGTCCAAGCGGGAGAGTATCAAGGCGCGGATGACCGTCTCTTTAGCAGGCCTAGGAAGAAGGGGGAGGAATCTCTTTATGGCTTTGAGGAGGCCAAAGCAGCTGCCTGAGAGCTTCTTAACCTTGGTGGAAAAGGATAAGTTGTCCTCGAACCATACTCCCAGATTCCTAGCGGATTTCCTAGCTCTCTACAAAGAATAAAAAACATAAACTACAGAGGGATTCCAGAAATGTTTCTCTTTCCCTTTGTGTGCTATCTCTCTCTTCTGTAGCTGTTCTGCCTCGAATTTTTGCCTGTTTAATTTGCCTGCTTTCACCCTCTGTCTTTGTTGTCTATCCATCAGCTTGCTCGATACCATCTCAGTTCCACTCGCTTTTCACCACCATTGTTTGCTCCCCCAGAGAACCACACATTACTGACAGTTTTAAGTCGCGAGTGGATGCAAACTAATTTCAGGTGGTAGATAGGCCCTCCCAACAGACTGAAGATGGACACCGATGCCAATGTAATCAAGCTGTCACTCAGACCAATGAAGCTAAGACGACTGCTATAAACATGGCTGCTACTGCTTAAGAATCAGTGGCAATTGACTAAAGTCGGTCACTGCTGTTAATGGACTAGAGGTGGCAGCAGGATCCAATGGAATCAAGATGGCTACTAGCACACAATGCAAACCCAACCCTCTCTGCCGTCATGCATGAGCAGCCCCCATCCTAACATATTCCTGGAAAACCATGCAGGCGTTAGCAGCTGGCCTTAGTCATTATTAAGTAAACGTTGCATTTTGCCATATCCTTTGCAATGGCAACATCCACCATGATTAGTGAAGTGAGAGTCAAATCAATTACAAGAGAAAAAACCTACCAGTAAATCCATCCATCAAAGTGAATTCAGTGCCTCAAGGTCAGTTTGGCACCTCTCTTCCTCATGCTGTACCACCTTGTGTGGTGAGTGAACACCACACTGCTTGTTTTTATGGTAGCCAGACCCCACAAGATGCTTCCAATCATATATGGGGCTGCAGAATCTGTGTGCTAGCTAGTATTTTTCAAAGGACCATAATACTTGCTTCAGCCCACCTCCCAGCCTTTGTTCTTGCACAGCTGCCAGTAAGTCGTTCCGGGTCACATCCGTCTTCCTCACACTGCTTCCTTGTTTCCGCGGTTCCATCGCCTTTCATTAGTGGCGCCCAGCTTTCTCTGCTTGCGTCTCGGTGTCTTCTGAAACACAGGCAGGGATAGCTGGCTTCTCTGCCCCCAGAATTGTCTGGCAATCATATCACTGCGAGAGAAGCGAGTGCAGTGACACTGAGGCTTTTCTGCGACGAGTTCATTCTTTACAGTAGTTATCCATCGAGTTAAAGGATACAGCCATCTTGTTCTAAACTTTTTGAATAATCGTCTGTGAAGCGTATTCAAGACCAACTGAACAACTTCTTTTAAAACTATGTTTAATAAGAATAGAAATCAGAAAATTCCCTTTAACGTCTGGCTTGAGAACACAGATGCCACCAGATCTTTGGTGCACATATAAAAGAGCTTACAGAAGTCTACGGAGAGGGGCTTGGTTCTATCCGCATATAGATTCCACTGAGTACAGGATTTGATTGGGCCCAAGTGTTTGTATTTGTTTTTAGGATTTATAAAGCGCCTGAATCACCCCCCCCCCCCCCCCCCAAGGTGTATCTTCGCGTTTGTGAACTCCAACGTTGGACAGCAACAGGAAAGTATGTTAGAACAATAAGGTCATCAAGAGCTTGCGAAATCTCAGGAGGTCAGAGCATTCACGCAAATGGATTGGCAGTTGATTACAGAAGGTAGGGGCTAAGTGGAAGAAGGCTTTCCCACCTAGCCGAGCTTTCTTGCAGCGTGGGACCACAAGAAGAGATTTAGTCCCTGAGTGTAGTGTCCTAGGAGGCTGATATTTTTTTACATTTCTCTGCTAAAGAACTAGGGACCTTGCCGTTTAGGGCTTTATGAACAATGCAGCAGATCTTGAAGTGGATTCGCTTCCTTACAGGCAACCAGTGCAATTTCTGAAAGAGAGGAAGAGAGGGGGTGTGGGCAGGAGCATTGGAGACCAGTCTTGCTGCGGTGTTTTGGACCACTTGGAATTTGTTCAGTGATGCTTCGCTGGCTGAGATCAGCAACGCATTACAGTAGTCTAGTCGACTCAATACTAGTGCCTGGATCAGTGTTTTACGAGTGGACAAGGGAAATACTCTTCGCAAGAGACCTAGTACATGGAAGCAAGCGCCAATGGTGGTAGAAACCTGCTCCTTCATAATAAGTTTCTGGTCCAGTCGAACCCCTACATTTTTTACCACAGTCTTGGGATCCAATGCAGGTTCCAATTCTGTAGGCCACCAGCTAGGAGACCATCTTGAAGGAGCATCACCAAACAGCATCATTTCCGTTTTGCCTGCGTTAAGCTGGAGAAAATTTTGTCTCATCCAGCTGGCAATGGCTTTCATACCTTCTGAGAGGGTGGACTGGGCATTGGGATCATGTTTGTCAAAGGATAGCAGGAGCTGAGTATCATCAGCATAGGAGATGGGTGTAAAACATAACTTCCTCAGTAAAGTGATGTGCCTCCACTGAAAAGAGTGCTTGTATTGCACTTTTTGGCTTGTGGTAAAGTTTATACTCAATTCAGCAGGACTGAGTTGGTTATGGGGGCAATCCAGTGATCATGGCAATTGGCCTGATCTGTTTATTTTGGAATTTTACGATCAAGCATGTATAGGCCTGACTTATTAAAGCTCGCAGAGAACTATTGTGTTACAGATTACTGCAGTAGTTAAGGGATTTGTGTTGGTTACCCTCTGTGACAAACTGCAGATAGTTGCTCTGTGAGAGTCCTTGAGAGAGATAGTATTTTGCTTAGCCGATTGTCATTTTGTATAGCTTTGTAATTTTAGGACTATATGCTTAGGGTTTGTGTTGGGGGTAAGCTTCCATTCAAAACGGTACGCCTGAGTTATTTATGGTGACATGCTATCTGCCTGCTTGGTTCACAAGAAAACGTTATGTCATATGTCTGGTCAGTTTAATATGAAAAGTTACAACATAAGTAGTAGGCCTGGCTTATTTATTGTGGAAAACATTTGTTAACACTAATAGGCCTCGAACAATGGATTGACATCACCCTGTGTTACAAGGTGTAGACAGGTATTTTGTATCATGTAATTTCACAGATTACCATAAAAGGCAAGGGTTTTGGGGTTGGTCAGCCAATCAAGCAAGCCCGGTGATTCGAAGATTTTCAATGTGATGATTCTTGTTAGACCATATTAAGAGGGCTTGTACATTGTATTGCAAACTGTATCTTTCTACATATTTAAAATGTTATAACCTCATAGATGATGGTTACCAGTTTACGCCTGCACTTCAGTATACCTGTGTCAGTTATAGCATACCCGTGTCAGTTATAGCATAAAGACAATGGTAAAGTTTTGTAGGCCTTATCAGTTCTCTTAGAAAAGTTATGTTAGATTCCTTAGTTGTGATCTGTTTCTAACATTACTACAAAGAAAAAAAGTGTTACCAGCAATAGGTTTTTAAGGGTGAATTGCTATTGCACTCTGTTCAAGCCTGTAGACAGTTATTTTGTTACATGGAATCTCATAGGGATTACCTTAGTAGCTAAGGGTTTGGTGTTTGTCTTTCACCCGACCAACCATGGGGAAAAAGATTTGCACTATGATAATCCTTATTAGGCTCTATTAGGAGGCTTTTTATATTGTTTAACAACTGTAATTTTGTACGTATTTCTAATTCTATTATGTTATGCCTGAAAGTTGCCTTGTGGGAAAGCTTATGTCCAACACAGTTGGTCTAAGTTGGTTATGATAACGAGCTGATACTTAAGAATATAGGTCTGATTGTTTATTATGAAAAGTTAAGATAAAGGCAGTAGGCCTAACACGCTGATTGTGAAAAGCATATGTTAAAGCCAATAGGCATTTAAGAATGGATTCTTATTACTCTGTATTATAACCTATTGATAAGTATTTTGTTGCATGCAATCTCACAGATTGCCATATCAGGCAGTAGTTTTAGTATTGGGTACCCCTCTCATGCACCGTGGATATAGAAGATTTGCACTTTGAGAGGTTTTGTTAGACCCTTTTAGTAGAGATAGTATTTTGCTTTTTCAACTGTAATTTTGTATGCATTTGTAATTTTATGACTGTATGCTTGATGGTTTCGATTCACTGGCCTGGCCAGGTAGTTTGGACCGGACTGTTCATATTGGAGCAGGGTCAAGTCTGATTTGGACAAGGCTGGGTCCAAACTGAAGGGGCATGGTGGTCAAGCGAACGATGGGTTGGAATGCTACCCTAAGCAATTGTCAGTGGTTAGACTTATTGCAAGCTTTCTTCTCTGCACCTTTTGTATGTTTTATGTATGATTGCTGGTTGCCTTGTGGGAATGCTTAACCTCAAAACAGTAGACCTGAGTTGGTTATAGTGGCAGGCCAATATTAACATCTACAAACCTGATTGGTGTGTTAAAAAAAAACATATTTTCAGATGCCATAGGTCTGTTCTTTTTTATTATGAAAAGTTACGACAAAGCCGGTAGGCCTGATTTATTTACTATGTTACACATATGGTAAACCCAATAATCTTTTAAGTGTGGATTGTTTTTGCACATTGTTTACGCCTGCGGGCAGGTATTTTGTTACATGAAATCTCACAGATTACTTTGTAGGGAAAGATCTTTTTTTTTTTTTTTTCCTCATGCGCCACCAAGGTTCTATGTGCGAGATCGATAGGTTAGCAAACAAAATGCTACCTCAGTCGGCAACTGGAGGGGACCAAACGATGAGCGAGAACCTCGTCCCATAGCAGTAGAGCTTGACATACCAACGATCAACATAGCGTAACCTTACAGAGGATTTTGAAAATCCACCAGAATACTGAACAAGAGTATCCAGGCATTACTCATACCCAGACATAGGATAGATGGCTTAATCATTGGACCTGGGGAAAAAAAAAAAAAAAAAAACCAGACTCTCAATGATCCCATCTCAGGAGGCGCCAAAAAGATCTTTTCTCAGGATTCCCTATTCTGACCAAGTCCAGCTTGGAGACTTGCAGGGCAGAAGCAAACCATTCAATAACAGAGGGAGGTGAACAGTCCTTCCACTTCTTGCATATCTCCCTTCTAGCAAGCAATATTGCATAGAAGACTAACTTTTTCGCCATATTGGAGACCCCCTCTAGAATTCCAAAGATCACTAACTGAGAATCTAATACTATGTTGAAATCGACAGAAGTTGACAGAATCTTACAAATGGCTTCCCAGAACTGCGACAAAGAAGGGCACTCGTAAAACATGTGGATGTCCGAGGCAGCCAAGAGACCACATCTAGCACACTTCACCATGTTCCCCTGAATAAATTTGGACAGGCGAAGGGGAGAGTAGTACGCTCTGTGGATAGTATAAAGGTGGTTCCTGCGCAACCATGCCGGCTTCACGACATCCCACATCATTCTACATGATTTTCCCCATAACTCTTGCAGGTTGGTATTGCTTATATCTGACCCCCAAAGCTCATCAGGTAGCAGAAATTCCCCGTCCAACTCCTCCAAAATCAAATTGTACCATGACGAGATCTCTTTCCTGGCAGGGGGTTTGTCGATCAACAAATTTATGAAAGTACTGTAGCCACCTAATGGGGGCTTACTTCTCTGAGAGGGCTGTGCTATATAAGATCTATACCAACTGGACATCTGCAGATATTTTAGCCTAGATAGGCCAGAACCAATCTTCCCACTCAGGCAATCCCAAGAAAGCAATTCACCCTCAACAAATAGGTCTCCCCAACACTCCAACCCTGCCTCCCTGATGGGTAATGCAAGCAAGTCACCAACCAGGTCGGGGGATCGGGGAGATCCCATAAGGGAGTCCTACTGCCATAATACCCTATTTTAATGGCTTTTAGAACCTGGACCCAAGTCCTTGCCATCCCCAGTAGGATCTTCAGTTTAATCTTTTTGAAGTACTTCGGATCCCCAAATTTCAAAAGGAATCCAAACTGACTAACCCCCTCTCCATCAAGCAGGGTGGTGTATAGAGTTCCCACACCAAACTCTAATGGCTTCTTTAACAGCATTCTGGCATGGGAAAGCTGGAACGCCCATGCATACAACTGGATGTCCGGAGCAGCCAAGCCCCCCTTTTCCCTACGCCTCCTTATCTTTTTCCACGAGATTCTTGGAAGATGTTTATTCCAAATAAATGTGTTAATCTCGGCCTGGAATGTTTTAATAAGGATTGGATCGAAGTACAGGGGAATAGTGTTAAATAAAAAGGAAAGCTTTGGCAGAACCGACATCTTGACCAGATTAGACCGTCCCAGTAACGACAGAGGGAGACAAGACCAGGACTGAAGTAACTTACGACAGTCCTTAACTATCTTTGAAAAATTGATATTGACAATCTGGTCTAAATCCTCAACAATATCAAGACCCAGGTATCTCAACTTCTTTCCTGGCTGAATACCGGCAATACTCAAACCCTGGTCCATACTCCAAGTCATCATCTCAGTTTTTGTGGCATTGATCTCATATCCAGATACTTCTCCAAATGCAGAGGCTAGCTTGAATATTTCTGGAAGAGCCATATGGGCATCGGAAGTATAAATAAGGATGTCATCCGCGTACAGGGCCACTTTTCTCTCCCAGCCCCTACACGCAAACTCCTTGATGTTAGCATTATCCCTCAGGCTTTGGGCAAAGGGTTCAACATACAAATCAAATAGGAGCGGAGAGAGAGGGCAACCCTGCCTTGTACCCCTCGAGATGTTGAAGGGATCAGATAAACTTCCATTCACCAATACACAAGCACTTGGGTTCTGATATAAAAGGCCAATTGTCCGACGAAACCCTGATCCCACCCCGAACTTCGCCAGGGCCTCCGACAGATACAACCAATTCACTCTGTCGAAGGCCTTGGCGGCGGTCCAAGGTAAGGACCGCCAAGGGGGAAGGCTCCAAAACTGCCAGATCTATTGCCCCAATTAAGTCATATGTCAGTTCATTTAACTGGCGCCCTTTGACAAACCCTTTCTGATCGGGATGCAAGATTTTAGGTGCAACAAGAGCTAGTCTATTGGCCAAAATTGAAGCAAATAGTTTATAATCTGCATTCAGAATGGAAATAGGCCTATATGAACTACATGCCGTTGGTGGTTTCCCCGGTTTTAAAATTACAGTGATGGACGCACTGTCCCAGGACTTCGGGGGAGACCCACCAGCCAGTAAGATGTTATTAAATAGTAGAACCAAGAAAGAGACAAGTTCCCGCTCGAGTACTTTATATAATTCAGCCGGGAGGTCGTCTGTACCAGACGCCTTCCCCTTTTTGGCATTGTATAAGGCCTTGATGACTTCCTCCTCCGAAATTTCACCATCTAATATTTCGCTCTGCTCAGCAGAAAGTGCTGGAAGGGTGATCTTGCTAAGCCAATCTCTGATGGTATTTAAACTAATGTTCTTGTCTTCACAATAAATATTCTGAAAAAAATCTCTAAAGGCAGATCTAATATCATCATCACGGGAGAGTGGGGAACCATTGACTCTAATCACCTCGATGTTATTCCGTACTTGGTCCGTTTTGGTTTTCCAGGCCAATAGTTTCCCCGCTCCTTCTCCATATTGAAAATGTGCAAGTTTGCTGGCCTCCCACCTTTCTTGAACCCGCTGATTTAGAATCGAAGCTAGATGGCCCCTTGAGGAAAGTAAACTCTCAGACAAAGAAGAGCGAACCGCTTCTGTGTTATAGTTATCGACTTGATCTAATTGGGTCTGAATCTTAGCAATATTAGCTTCCGCTGACATAACGGCCTCCCTATATTCCTTCCTCCTGAACGCCATTTTATTTGTAATGAGCCCTCTCAGAAATGCTTTCAGAGAGTCCCATACAATTCCGATGTCTGCCGAGCCAACATTTACCCTTAAAAAGAGGCTCACCTCAGACTTGAGGAAAAGAACGTCTTCTGAGTGAGAGAGTAAGGAACGATCAAAGGACCAACTCCTCACCGGCGCCCTTAATAGTGATATAAGATCCAAAGCTATAGCGGAGTGGTCAGACAAGTGTATTGGAAGGTATTTAATATCTTTAACAAGATCTACTAAGGAATGGCTAATTAGTATAAAGTCAATTCTAGATTGATGGTTGTATTTGTGATAATATCTTTAAATTAACCAAAGCCATGATATTAGATAACTGACCCTAAGAATACAAAACCTTGCGTAGGTGCCCTCATTTGTCTGACCTAACCTTATAGCAGACAACAACATATCTAAGATTTTCATATTCAAAGCAAAATATAATAGAACACTAAGATGGCACAAGAGGAATTTTTTAATCGTTTTACCCCGTGACCCTCCCAAGCCCCCCATCCTCACCCCACCCACCCCCCCCTGGAGAACCCGTGGTGTATCTAACCGGATCAAATCCAGCAGATGGCACCCCTAACTCAAGCTCCCATGCTTCCCACCAACCCCTGAACCGAGTTACGCAAAAAAAAAAAAAAAAAAGTTCAGAGTAACCGTTGATATTTATGGAAGGTGGTTAGGAAAAGGAAAGTATATAAAGAAATTTCTTGTTTACCCTCTTTTTTTTTTTTTTTTTATACTTTCCTACCACCTCACTCCCCTTTTCCCTTATCATTTTCCCATTTCTTTTCCCTTCCCCCCTCTCAAATAGCAGCATTCAAGTGATTGTACCTAGCCTTCAGAATCAATTCCTTCCTTAACTCTAACTTAACCCGTTGTCTTATTGCCCAATTCTAAGAGGAGCTTGTCAGCAGCTTGCACTGTACTTATGTTAGACATTTTGTTGTTGAACATCACCCTCAAGACGGCAGGGAAAACCAACTGGGCGGTGGCTCCCAACTTTCTAAATGCTTCAAGCCGCCTTCCAAACTCCCACTGTTTTTCTAACGTAGCCCTGGATAGATCGGACCTAATAAGAAAAGTAAATCCCTTTCCTGGAAGAGATTTTTGTTTCAAAGCTAAATTAAGAATCCGCTCTTTGAGGGCGTAGGTGTGGAAGTTGACGAGGATTTTGCGAGGCTTAGGTCTTTGCTGGTTCCTCCTAAATGGGTCCCTATGGACCCTTTGAATGTCAATGGCCAGTTCTTCTGAAGACTGATCTAGATCCAACGACTCCTTCAATAACTGCACCACATAAGTTTTAACATCAGAACCTTCGGAGCCCTCTGGTACATTAAGTATACGGATATTAGATCTTCTGGCATTATTCTCTAACACCTCCATCCTGTCTAATAGGGTCTGATCAACCTTCCGCAACTTGACAATCTCCTCCTCCACTTTATCAAGGTGCATAGACAACGCAGTGACTGTTTCTTCTAACTCTCCAGTCCTGGAAGTTAAACCGTCGATCTTTTTGTCTAGGGACTCACAGTGGTTGCGGATGTCCATCTGGTTAGCGGAGGATTCTTCAAACCCCTTTTTGATATCTTGAGAGAGGGAGGAAAACATTGCTAGTAGGGAGGCAGCGGAATCTGTGCCCTCGGTCTCATGGTAAGTGGCGGAGGCTTGCTGCTGTGCCAAATGTGGGGGAGCATCAAACCCTGCTCTAATTGTGTCAACAGAATCCAGTTGGGCTCCGTCCCCCTGGCATTCACGTATTAACGGACCAGGCAAGCCTCTAGGCAATGGATCGCCCCTAGATATAACTAACTCCCCCGTAGATGAGACATTCACAGAAGTGGGCAGTGCCCCTGAATCTCCTCCTAAGGGGGGACAAGGGGCCGGAGTACAGTCCGGAACTGAAGTCGGAGCATCCATGACATCCGGAATAGTGGGAGTGATGGGAGCAGGTATTCTCACCCCCCCTGAATCCATTACTGACAGAGAGGCAGACATGTCTTGAGCGTCTTGTAAGCAGAGTACCTGTGGTATTGCTTTGAAGTAGGAACGCAAGGACGGAGTTATCTTAGTACCCAACTCTGCGTTCAAATCCCTTTTAAGTTTTACCTTACGTCTGGTTCCGTTTGCACTTATGCCCTTTGATTTTACTTCTGCAGACAAATAAGAAGAAGCTTTCTTACCTTCAAGAAGGCCTCCCACCGGTCTAGCCTGGGTTACCTCACATGGAGTATTACGAGTGGACTCCTTCCCCGGTGCTCTGCCTCTTCTGCGAGCCCCTCTGCCTTTGCCTTTAATTTTGGGGGACCGTGGATGTAGCTGCAAACACTCCTCTTCAGACTTCTCCGAAAACTCCTCCACGGAAATTCCCGTTTGCCTTGTGCCCATAGGACACTGAGCTGCCTCTTTACCCTCCACTGCTCCTCGTGAATCAAGCTCGAGGTTTAAAGCTTGGGATTTGACTAGCGCGCTACATACAGTAAGCGCTAGACAGCGTGCCTTCCTCCCCCGTCGCAACTCCAGGGCGGCCACAGACCAGAGCCAGAAAACGGCCGGCGCTCCGCGATGTATTTCTTCATCTTTCAAACTTAGTTTAGGGCCAATAGAGCATACAGCTTCCCAGCCGCCTCCGCCGCCGAAGCTGCCTGATTCGCCGCCCAGAGCTCCCGTCATAGGGAGGAAGAACAAACAAACAGCCGCGTCGAGATCCAACAATTACCGGGTATGTCAAAAGAATACTCGCTGCTTTCCTTCGGTTTACTCTTTAAAGTCCAAGAGCTTGGACAATAAAAAGATTCTTTCAAAGATTCAGGGGAAATCTCAAAACGTGAAAGTTACTCATATTTCTTTAAGGTGCAGGGATTAGGTGAAGAACAGCGGGAGCCCGGTCACGGAGCTCCGCAGCGAGTCAGCCGACTGCCGCCATGTTCTCCCCCGAAAAAAATCAAGGGAAAGATCTTGTGTTGCTTATCTCATTTGACAACTCTAGGAGTAGAACACTTACACTGTAATAATTCTTACTATAAACTCTTGGTAAGACTTGACAGGCTTAGCTGTATCCCAGGATCTTGAACTAAAATCATTAAATAATAGATACATCCATATAAATAAATATATTTATTTTGCAGTTTTCTATAGCACATGATCACCCAGGGTGTACATGCACTTTACAAGTTAACAATAAGTGTGACATAAAATCTTATGTAGAAATGCTAATTATTAAAAATAAGTAAAACATGGATAATAAGCGAGGAGGAGAGTGTGTGGGGGAAGTAGGATAAGAGCAGGTAAAAGAGTATGTAGGCGAGACTTGAGAAGGGGCAGCATTAGCAGGAGTGAAGGGGATAAATGGGTTGCGGGAGGAATGAGTTAACTGGGCTAGGGAGATGAAGGAAGAGGAAAATGAAATGGGCGTCAAGAAGGTAGAGGGATGGAGGGTGAGATTACAAGTGTATTGTATCGATCAGTTCTGAAAAAGTGGGAAATACTGAGACAAGTATAGTTTGAACAGGTCAGTCTTCAACAGACGACACAGGAAAAGGAGGCTTGGAGCAGTTCTGATTGTAGGCAGAGAGTTCCAAAAGGTGGAGGCTGCTCCAGAGAAGGGCTGTTGTAGAGCATGAGAGGCTCAGAATAAGAGTGTTTCCAAGAGAAGGTTTTCTCTGCTTCTCGGGTTCCATGTTCCACCTAATGTCTTGAGCATGTTGGTCAAGTAAGATTGGGCTTTTGCAAGGATTCCTTTGAGGGCTAAACAGCCCAGCTAGAACGTGATAGTGGCTTTGACATGGAGCGAGTGCAGATCAATGAGTACTGGAGGGATGCGATTGAATATCTTGGTCATAGAGAGTAGCCTGGGTCCTGCATGGAAGACAGTTTGTATTGGAGTAAGGGCAGATTGGGAAGCCTCTGTTAGAATCATATTGCATGGATATCCATTTTCAAGCGCTCTGATTGTAAGATTGTTTTTAGTTTTATTTAGTGCTTTCCATTGGAAATTAGCGTTCTTAGCAGTTTATTATGTGTAGGTCATGGTTAGGGAAGAGTCTAGTATTATTTCAAGGAAGGAGACCAATGGCGACAAAGTGGGGTGACATCTGGCAGATCAAGGTACTGTGGCAGATCTGTGTTGAAAGATTGTTTTGCTTTGGGTAAGAACAGAAAGAATTAAGTCTTTTTAAGGTCAAGAGTGAGAAAACATATCATCATCCAAGCCTGAATGTTCAGCAAGATTGCTCTTATGGTGAGTATGTTGTTTAGGGTGAGGTTTTCAGGTAAATTTAAACATGGACTGCATTTTGGTGAATCCAGACAGCAAAAACGTTGCAGATTTCGGCTACTGGTTCTACATAGAGGTTTGAAGAGCAATGGGGAAGGACCAGTAATAATAACCTTATTGTGTGATTAATTAAAATCTTTATAATGTTCGAATCATGCATAAGAATGCATAACATCTCTTGGAACTAATATTAAAATGAGATAAACATCAAAATGTGCAATTAGGTCATATGAAGCAGCAGCGATCCGCAATAAAGCGATAAAATGCATATATAAGTGATTAAAATTTTAGCAATCCATAAGAAGGCAAAGACATGACAAAGACAGGCAGGCGATTGTGTTAAATGAAATAAAACGTCAATCTATACAGGAAAAAAGGCCTACGAACAAGGTCATCTAAAATATGGCAGCACCAAATCTGTCACCAGCAGAGCTATAGGGTACTTAATCATTGGCAGTGTACTGGCTAAAGTTTTACATAGTACTGCTCTCAAATGCTATGCTGGTACCACAAGATAAAGTGCAAGTTAATTGTCTGGCAGCCATTATGCGTAAGAAGGATGATTGGTGGCATAGTTTAGGCAGTTATTGACTAAGCCCAAGCATTCTTAGTCATTTGATCAACCTTGAAAAACAGGTTAAGTGCTAGATAGTTCTTAAGTGGTCTGTTGATTCCCCACTAAGGTTGTCCTTACCTGAAAACAATTAATTTCTTTTATGCAAGCTTGTATAAGGTTGATGTTTTTGCCGAACTTAGCCAGGTCTGTTGGCTCAGTGATAGTGAACACCAAGTTCTTGCCTCATTGCAACCTCGAATTCCGTGAGCCAGAAAGAGTGGTTTTAGCCTATGCAACGGGCTTGCAGTACTGCCAGGCAACAGCACAGTAGATGGTTGAAAGACTCAAACCTATAGGCGCAAATGCTGCAGTTGGCGATCTTGGGCAGAGACAGCCATTTGGGATTTAGTTCTTCAGTTTGTAGGCCCATTAGCCTTGCCACCATTATTTGCAAATTTCCAGAGCGCACAGTGGAGGTATGGCTGAGGCCTGAGGCAGTGGGGTTGCATTTTGGCGTACGAATTCCCCACTGCATGCTGTACTGTTGAGTTCTTAAGATTGTCCATGTTGCTGCCTTTAAAAGGGTCCTTGTTTGCTTTTTCAGTATTGATTTCATTTCTGCATGTGAAAGCTGTAACTTGCAGCCTCTGCAGGTAAGAGTGAAGGGGCGGTGGGGCGGCTGGGGGGGGGATTTCGAGAGAAGGCCACAAGGAAAATTAAATAAATACTTAATTTTCCCTCGTGATCTTCTCTCGAATCCCCCCCAGCCGGCCCCACCACCCTTACCTACAGCGGCCGTGGCTAGTAACTTGCTTAATACCATCTGGTCAATTTGAAGAGTAGCAATTGTTCTTTGTAGCTTTTGCAACCACGGATTCCTCTCTGAGTTAAAAATGTTCTCAAGGATAGCTTTCACGGTCTTGGACTGTGCTTTTTTGATCCCGCTGTAAAACCTTACAAAGGATGCCATACTGGCCCATGGGTGCCCCTCCAGTCCAAATTCCAGCCTTGCTAGGCATCAGCGTAAGTATGATGGTAATCTGAAGACCCTTTTGTAGGCTCGGAGTTGGAATTTTTCCAAGATGTTGACATGTTGACTCGGGTAGGCTTCATGACGTTAGTTGATCGTAGGTATAAGTGTTGGGGAGGGATAGATCCTTGGGGAACTCCACAAATGATAGGTAATGGATCAGAAAGAATGTTGTTAATTTTTACAATTTGTGAAGGCTTGGAGAAGAAGAAGGCATGCCATTTACAGGACTGTGTCTTTAAATCCGAAGCGATGTTCGAGGAGGTTAAGTAATCTGGAGTGATCGATTGTGTCGAAGGCTGCTGTTAGGGTCAGTTAAACAAGCAGGCAGGATCCCCGCCTCTCCAGTACATGGTGAATGGAATCCAGGATTTTGAAAGAATCCACATAAATACATATCGTGCATTGGGTCAACCCCTTTTTTGCCATCGGTCTGTCTGAGTCTCATTTACACTCCGCCTCCATCCATAGCCACCCTTAATGGGGATACAATGGGCAATTGCCATTCTGATCCTGGCCTTCTTATATGAGAGGAAAGCTTTGGAGAGTTCCTGACCAGGAAATAGGCAGAACATTCCCTAAGGAAATCAATGTTGGAACCTTGATTCAGAGTCTCTGCCCTGTCTTCCACGATTTAGACACCAGAGCGTATACTGCAGAGAGAGAGTGTGTGTTATAAAGCTTAAGGTATGTAGATGCCCTGTTGAACCACATCATATTGCATGATGCCACTGGTGTGTCCTGCTTCTCCATCCACAATTTCCTGATGCATGATGTTCTTTGTCAGGGCATTCGGGAGTAGGAAATGACACAAGGAGCAGGCTACAAGATCCCACGCACACAGATCGAGGTCGCAAGGGGTCGAGCCTTAACTAGGACCTCTTTAGAGCAGTGCTTAATTTGAGCCAGTGGTTTCCGGTGCTCAGCACCGGCACTTAATCATCAACCCTTGCGCTTTTCATGAGCACCAGTTAAGGACACATTAATTTACGGGGAGATTAAGTGATTTGCCCAGACTCACAGGATGTTGAGCCAATGCCGAGACTCAAACCAGGTTTTCAGGCTCCGAAGTCGGCAGCTCCAGCCATTACGCCACATCCTCTTCCCACTTTCATGGTTAGTAGTTGGTTCCGTTTTAGACGGTTAAAACAGGAGACCCCCGGCACTTATGTTTTTTACAAATTAACCACTGCTTTAGAGTGGGGTGGCTCAGAGCAGCATACAGGGTGGACACTGGCTCAGCAGAAGAAATAGTTACTGCTCACTCAAAGGGCTGCTTATACTGCCCCTCATTTTTAGGCCTGAATTGACAGTGCAGTTCTCCGTCCCAATTCTTTAAAATACACATAAAGTGAACGTTGGCTCCACTCAGACACGCATTACTGTCTCACACCATGCTACCCCACCAATATTTGAACCGACGAGCTCCACTTTTGGAGGGGCAACACTAGCAAACACCACAGCCAACATCTGCATGTAAAAAGAAGCGTTGCAGGTGAAGAAACGCGTTACTTACCTGTAACAGCAGTTATCCAGTATTGGTGTCTTTCATAGATTCACATGCCTGAATCATTCCCCGTCATCGAGACGGGAGCCTCCGGTACATAAAAAAGTAATGTCCTATAGACATACATAGAGAAAAATAGGCCTAGGGGCCTCCCCTTAGTGGCCTATCCTTGTCCTTATGTAAAAAGGACCAAACTCTCAGAGCCAGCCAATCAGCCATCACCTCCCTCTAGAACCTTCCTGACAGGAGCCTCAGTCCCTCAGATTTTCGTACGCACTAAGCTAGGTAGGCGTAATACAGTTAGAGAGAGACGTGAGTCCTTCCAGGGGAGGCGGGAGGGTTGCATGTGAATCTATGAAAGACACCAATACTGGATAACTGCTGCTACAGGTAAGTAACGCGTTTCTTATCCAGTATTAGGGGTGTCTTTCATAGATTCACATGCCTGAATCAGAGTAGTCAGCAATACATTATGCACATTTCTGATGTAATCATGCCATATAGTCATTTTAGATAATACACATATTACCATGCGAGTTTGAAACATTGGCATACATCAATATATCATAGCAGTAAGAGATGTGCATACCAGGATGGCGGGATGTTGGAAGGCTCACCTCACTGGAATAGATGGCGAAGCACCGCCTGGCCCACTGCTGCATCCTTCATAAGTTCAGCATCCAGGCAGTAGTGTCTGGAGAAGGTGTGCAGTGACTTCCACGTCGCCGCTCTACATATGTCCAAAATCGGCACTCTAGCGAACAGCGCTGCTGATGTGGACATCGCTCATTGGAATGCGCTTCCACCCTAGCTCTCAAAGGCCGTCCGGCCCCGTCATGGCAGAATGCTATCGCTGAGGAGATCCACCGTGAGATGCTCTGTTTCGTTAGAGGCATACCCATCCTTGGCCTACTGTAGGCCACAAATAGCTGTGATGACTTCCTGAAGCTCTTTGTTTTGTCTATGTAAAACTTTAGACACCTTTTGAGGTCCAAGGAGTGGAGCGTCCTTTCTGCTGCGGTGGTAGGGTTTGCAAAGAAGGAACGTAGAACCACCGGTTCATTGAGGTGAAAGTCTGAAGGCACTTTCGGTATGAACTTGGGATTTGTCCTCAGCACCACCCTGTCCTGTTTGAACTGCATGAAGGGTTCCTGAATGGATAGAGCCTGTAGCTCGCTGACTCTCCTGGCAGATGTTAGAGCGAGCAGCAGAGCCGTTTTCCATGAGATGTACTTGATGGAAGCTCGATGAATGGGCTCAAAAGGGTGCTTCATGAGTTGGTTAAGGACTAAATTGAGGTGCCACGTCGGTGGGACCCGTCTAGGTCTTGGGAAGGACCTATATAGTCCCTTCAGGAACCGCTTGATAAGCCTACTGGACCAGAGAGACGGTCCTTTGTAAGTCCTGGTGAATCGTGAAATGGCCGCCAGATGCACCTTTATGGATGCGTGCGCCAATCCTGACTGTGCCAAGTGTAGTAGATATGGCAGTATCTGCTCGGGTTTGATATGGAGTGGTCTCAGGCCTTTCTCTAAACACCATGTGCAGAATCGTTTCCATTTTAGAGAGTAGGTTTTGTTGGTACTGACCGCTCTTGCTTTTGCCAGCACGTCCCTGCATTTCTGCGGGATGTTTAAATGACAGAACTCTCTGTGCTCAGGAGCCAGGCCGATAACCTGAGCGATTGCAGGTTCGGGTACTGCACCTGCCCATTGGACATTGTCAGCAGGTTCGGGTGCTGCCTCAGACGAATCGGTGTCCTGATGGAGAGGCGATGAAGATCCGAGAACCAGTGCTGCCTCGGCCAGAACGGGGCAATTAGGATCAGGGTACAGGGCTCCGCCTTCATCTTCCTGAGAACCCTGGAAATCATCGGAAACGGTGGAAAAGCGTACGCAAATACGCTGAACCAACCTATGGAAAAGGCATTTCCGAGTGACCTTGGTTGGGGACGCCAGCTTGCGTAGTTTGGGCATTTGGCGTTCTCCTTGGTGGCAAACAGGTCGATTCCTGGGACTCCCCATTCTGAGAATATGTGAGCCAGCGTACTCTTGTCGAGCTCCCATTCGTGGGAGAGGGATTTCTGTCTGCTTAGGGCGTCCGCAATGGTGTTGTCCTTGCCCGGGACATAGTCCGCCCTGACTGTGATCCCATGGAGTACAAGCCAGTTCCAGATCTTTTGCGATTCACGTGATAGAGTGAGCAAACGCGTTCCTCCCTGTTTGTTGAGATAGTGCATCGTCGTGGTGTTGTCTGTTCTGACGAGCACCTGGGAGTTCTGGATGCGTGGTAAAAAGGCTTGCAGCGCCAGATACACAGCCCTCAATTCCAGAAGATTGATATGGAGATGCTTCTCCTGATCTGTCCATTTGCCGCTTACTTGGAGGTCCTGTAGGACGGCTCCCCAGCCTTCCAGGGATGCATCGATGGTGATCACCAGCGGTGCTGCTGGAAGCAGGAATGGCAGTCCTATAGACAAATTCCTGTGATTTCTCCACCAATCCAGGCTCTTGGATATTTACGGTGTTATCCTCACAATGTCTTCGAACGAACCTGTACTCTGTGTCCATTGGTTCGTGAGGGCTTCTTGCAATGGACGCATCCGGAGTCTGCAGTGAGGGATGAGGAGTATACAAGAAGACATCACTCCTAGGAGTGATTTGTAGGTTCGAACTCTTAGGGACTTCCTTGATGCCACAGCCGTGGCCAGAGATATTATCTTGTTTTTCCTTTCCTCTGAAGGAAATGCCCTTGCGCATTCCGTGTTCAAGGTCGCCCCGAGGAAGGTGATGCTTCTTGTTGGGGACATGTAGGATTTCTCGTGATTGAGAGTCAATCCTAGATGTTGAAAAAGATTGGTGCAGGCGTTGGAGGATTCGGTCGCGCCTGCAGCTGAGGGTGCCTTTACCAGCCAGTCGTCGAGGTAGGGGAAGACTTGATGACCCATTTGACGCAGGAAAGCCGCCACAGGTGAAAGGCACTTGGTGAAAATCCGCGGAGCGGATTCGAGGCCAAACGGTAGGACCTTGAATTGGTAGTGTTGTCCTGCCACCTCGAATCTTAGAAACTTTCTGTGCCCCCTGAGTATCGGGATGTGGTAGTAGGCATCCTGAAGATCCAAAGATGTCATGAAATCTCCTTTTTCTAGAATGCCTAGTATTTCTTGGATCGTCACCATCCTGAACGACTGACTCTTCAGGAAAGAGTTGAGTGCCCTGAGGTCTAGAATGGGCCTCCACTTTTTCTCCTTCTTGCGTATAAGAAAGAAGCGGGAATAGAATCCTTTCTCCCTTTGAGACGATGGAACTCGCTCGATCGCTCCTTTCTTCAACATCGCAGATATTTCTCGGAGTAGCAGTCGCAGATGTTTGTGTGGAAGCCTGCGGGGAGGGGTTGCAGGTGGGATGGTGGTGAATTCCAGGGAATGGCCGAATCTTATTAATTGAAGTACTCAGCAATCTGTGGTGATGAGATGCCAATTTTCTAGGAAATGGGTCAATTTTCCTCCAATCTTTGATGAGGGAAATAGTCGCTGGACTGGCTGGAGTAATTGGTCACTGGCGTCCGCCGGTGTCCCTCTTCTGGTTTTTACCCCTGAAGTTTGATCTGCCATAAGAAGTCTGACGACCTTGTTGCTGCTTCTGTTGGTACTGGGATTTATTCTGGTAGGAATACGAGGACCTATTTTGATAGGATCCCCTGTAGGAGGACTGGCCTCTGGATTTGTTGCCTCGAAAGGACTGATTCCTTGCCTGCAAAGTACCAAGCGCTCTAGCAGTATCAGTGTCTTTCTTGATTGCTTGGAGCGCCTCGTCAATCTTATCCCCGAAAAGGTGTTGGCCGTCGAAGGGCATGTCCAGCACTTTCGTCTGCACCTCCTGCCTGAATGATGTTGCCTTAAGCCATCCCTGACGGCGCAGGACTGCTGCCCCAGCTAGTTGTCGAAAGCCTGTCATGGCCACATCTATGGCACAATCAATGATCTCAGCTGCCGAGGTTTGGCCCTCCGTAAGTAGTGCCTTGACCTCCTCCTGAACTGTGTTTGGCAGCTCCGCTATATATGGGGCTATATCTTCCCAAAGCTGGCAGTTATACCGCCCTAGCAGGGCTATGGAGTTGGCCACCTTGATGGTCATGGCCGATGTCGTAGAAAACCTTTTACCGATCGTGTCCAACTTCCTGCCTTCCTTGTCTGGTGGGGCTGACAGAGGAGAGGAAGGGTTGCGAGAATTCTTCTGGGCCGCCTGGGTTACGACCGAATCAGGTTTCGGGTGCCCATTAAGGCAAGCTGGCGCCGTGGTTGGAGCCTTGTACTTTTTATCCAGGCGTGGAACAACCGCATGTACAGAGGCCGGCGTCAGCATCAGTTTCTTTCCCTGGTCCCAGAGAAAGTCAATTATTGGGATCGACTTCGTTGTCTTCCTTGTTTGCTCCTTGAAGTCATGTAAGAAGCACTCGGTCTCAGTCGATTCCATCACCATATGAAACCGCGTCGCTGCTCTTTCCACTATCCTATGGAAACCGCCAATGTCCACTGGCGGTGAATCTGCTTGGCGCGGTTGCGGTGAAGCTGGGGAGGATGCCACATACTCTTCCTCCTCATCGTGATCCGACTGGTCTTCCTGGACTTCCCCCTCTTCCATTTCTTCAGCCTCCTCATCTGATGATTCTATCACCTGAGGTGGCACTTTCTCCTGGCGGAGCTGAGTAGTTTGCCGTGTCTGTTTTGGGGCTGTCGCTGGTGTATTTGTAGTAGGCGTCGGGCCCCCTGTCTCAGTTGCCGGTGATTCCGGGAAACGTTGTTTGTAGTCCTGGATAAGGTATTTGAGGTCATTTACAATTGACACGGGAAGGCATACCATCGGGGTGACCTCCGTGCGAACCTGATCCCGGAAAGGGTGTTCCTGGTAGCTCATCTCCTCCTGTTCTTCGTCCGTGCTCTGACATTTGACGTGCAGCTCTGAAGGGGAAGTAGCCTGATCCAGGAGTTCTTCTTCAGATTCCTCACTCTGGAGAATCTCCATAGGCAAATGAGTTTGCACCTTACTTGGAGACGTTGTTTCTGGTGTAATCTGCTTCCTGGTCAGTTTGCCAGACACAGAATCTTTTGCAGGATCCCCTGCCGTCGTCCGTGGTGTTGTCGACGGTGGTAGGGTCATAGACGACGTTTCTATGAGCTTGGATTTCTTCCATGGCTCAGTAATACCTATGGTCGACGACGATTCCTCCGTCGACGAGACCCTCGTCGACGGCATGGCCTTCGTCGACGGTGCCCCCGTCGACGATATTGTCTTCGTCGACGATGCTTTCGTCGACGATGCGCTCGTCGACGATTCATTTGTCGTCGACGCCTTCGTCGTCGACGTCTTCGTCGTCGACCCTCCCGTCGACGGGGGGCTCTTCATCGACGATGTCGTCATCGACGGGACAATCTTCGTCGTCGACGAGGTCTTGGACGTCGACGACGGCTTTAGCAGTATTACAGATGGAATAGGTGTACCTGCTGACGACGATGAAGGAGTGGTCGTCGTCGACGAGAAGACTGACGACGCTGTCGTCGTTGACACAGTTGTCGTCGCTGTGGAGACATAACCTGGCGCCCCAACTCCTTTTTGCGCTGAGGAGGTTGTCGCAAATTTGCTGGCCGACTGGGTAGGCTTCTTAAAAGTCTGAGAATCCTTTTCAGACACTGAAGATTTTGAAGATCTTGCCTCTGAAGACTTCTTGTGTGCCTTCATAGGAGGAGTGTCTGAGGGGCCAGGAGACGCCACTCTTGGCCTCTTCAGGGAGACTTCAGAGGTCCTTGAAAAGCATCCCTCTGAGGATACCACACTCTCCCTGTCCTTAAGCCTGTCCAGCCAGATGAGCAGACGACCTTCTCTGTCCCTCAAGGTCTTGTGAGGGAAAGACCTACATATCTTACAGTCCTTAGGTACGTGGTCAGGATAAAGGCAATATAGGCAGAGGTCATGCTTGTCGTCCACATGTAGCCTTTTCTTCCCACATGAAGAGCAGGCCCTGAAAAGGGCTTTCTTCTGGGATTCAGACATGCCAGAATTTAGAAGAAATAAATCACTCACTGCAGTGATAAGTGGCTTGAAGCAATCTCTGTTCAAGTCCTTGAAGAAATAAGTCACTCTTAAAAGTGAACAAGTTGGTTTTGAAGAGATCCTGAGGAGAACTCAGGCTGGAGACTCCCTAGCACAACGTGCGGTAGAAAATCTGAGGGACTGAGGCTCCTGTCAGGAAGGTTCTAGAGGGAGGTGATGGCTGATTGGCTGGCTCTGAGAGTTTGGTCCTTTTTACATAAGGACAAGGATAGGCCACTAAGGGGAGGCCCCTAGGCCTATTTTTCTCTATGTATGTCTATAGGACATTACTTTTTTTATGTACCGGAGGCTTCCGTCTCGACGACGGGGAATGATTCAGGCATGTGAATCTATGAAAGACACCCCTAATACTGGATAACTATTCGAAAACGCAGAGACGTTTTCATGGCTCCTTGTCCCTTCAGACAGTCCTACCTGCAGTTGCTGTGCTACTGGGACCACAGGAGGGGTATAGGTGTCAGCCATGTGGCACACACTCTCTTCCTGGTACGCAGCAAGCCTTAACGTGAAACTACATGGGCTAGCTAATGATTCCTTAAATGTAGGCATATGTTAACATACATTTGTATATATTGCTAATATGTACATGTGGGTGTAGTGTTCTGCTATATTTGCTACTTAATCCACTAAAACACAACAGGCATCAAAGTATGAGTGCATATTTTTCAGTTAAATAACTGTGGAATTACTCCATGTTTCCACTCTATTTACTCTGAAAACACAAAATAAATATGGATAAATATAAATCAGATGGCCAAAAAATAAATATGGATAAATACAGACTGAAATGTTGAAAAAATAAATAGCATAAAAAATGGAAGCCCTAATAATGATGCAGTTTGGGGGTGAATGCCTGGATGTTCCATTAAAAAGGGCTTGTTAGCAATGGTTCTGGTTTGATAAGGCAACGTTTCCAGAAGGCCTGTTTAGATAAGCAGGTTGTGGATGATTCCGCGCTGAGTATCTTCGAGAGGCTGTGGGTGAGAGGGGCCTTTGATGCAGCTGACACTCTTGTATGGAGCAATGGGTGTTGTATTTGATCATTTTTCTATCGGTCAGCCATTTTGGGGCTCATTTCTTTTAACTGCGCCTCTTTAGTCTTGGCTGGGTTCTGCATCCTTTGTTGCCTGTGAGCTCGTTTTCGAAGCATCCTAGAAAGAGTACAACAAAGTAGTCCAGAAATTGTGCTATATACAGCTCTAGTCAGTTACATCCACGGTGAGGGGCATTAGGAAAAGATTTTGCAGTGTCAGTCTCTCTGGTGCTATATCCCATTTGCTGTTTTTATTACCTGGGGTGTTACAGGTAGGCTGGATTCAGTCATTATGCTCATGTGCTAAAATCTTTCCTGATAGGTGGACGGAAATGGAGATGTTCTAATCTGAGATATGTATTTGTGATGTGTGTTTCTGGAAGAATGCACGTTTCCCCGCTGCATAGGAGGAAGCAGCCGGAGTTCGGATGCATTTTACTAGAGACAGCAGATCCAGTGGTTTGGGTACAGATTTGTGCAGAGTGTCTACCTGTGTATTTAAATACCTACTCGATAAGCTACATGGAAACATGAACCAGTTTGTAGCAAGGGAAATCTCAGACATGTCAAGGAGAGCACTTGCTGTTTCAGTTTGAAATGCTAGAGTTCTTTTGGAGGCATCCTTGGTGGTCTCTTGATGAACTTTCATACTCTGAAATAGAACAGAGATACTGGTTGGGAGAACCGCTGGAGAACTTCCAGTCTGTCAGCATGTCATACCAGACCTATATTACCTTCCAGAATGTGGAACAGCACTGTTAGTGAGATCTCATGTCAAAGCTTTAAGGGCATTTTTTCAAGACATTATGTATTTCAGAGATTGTCTTGTTTCAAGGCCATTGAAATTTCCCCATCTAGGGTTCTGCATCACCATTTATAACCTTTACATTGTTTCAGGGGCAGAACGTCATCGCAGAGCACCGTTTTCAAATATTAATAATGATGACAGAAGAAGCAAAAATATAGCTGTAGATGGTTTTTTTTATTTAAAAAAGTAAAGGGATCAATTCACACAGACGAATAAGGTAATTAAGAATATTGTCTTTTTATGGCTGTAAGCTAGAGGGTGTCCAAAATGCTCTGCGGGAGGATTTTCCTATATTTTAGATTGGTGTAAACGCTTGGGGCTGATTATGTAAAGACTCAGGATTCCATTTATAGCTAAGAGGGACTAAAAATCTTCCAATTTCTGGACGAAACTGTACATGCGGTGCAGGATTTTCGGCTGAATTACCTATACTGAATGGATAGTGTTGTGGAGGATATTTAGTCAGTGGACTCTGCCCTATATTTAGAGTTTCATCCAGATACTCAAGAATTTTCAGTCTCCTCCAAATTCTAAATGTAGCTCTGACGCTTTCTCCTGCCCCCATACATTGTCACCTTTTCCTGTTTGGCTGCCATTTTGTTTGCTCCCAATGCTTTCACAATAAATTACTAATGGTTGATAGTAACTTCCGCATTTTAGAGGGTCGATAAACACTATTGCCTTATTTATAGACCTTTTCTTGTCCAAGAGATAGGCCTTTCTTCTGATAAACATTTTCTGCCAGGAATGCTGTCACTTAGGGGCCGATTAAGATGTTGGTAGGAGTTGCCTCTGACTGACATCATGGCGGAATTGGGACCGGCCGACTTCAGGTCGGCAATCCCTACTGCCTAATTACAATGCAACCGCACATGGTGCGGTTGCATACTCACATTTCCCGGCCGTAACAGAAGCTCCCACAGAGAAATGGGAGATTGTGTTTATCCATGCATCCCGTGGCAGGCACCTCAAGGTGCCTGCCACAAGGTGCAGGGATCAACAAGGGGGCACCATCGGTGTCCCTTTGGCCCCCAACCGGAAGCCGCAAACAGAAGGGGGCCCCCAAACATGCTTTCTGACAGGCTTTCGACGTCGGAAAGCCCAGCATGGAAAGCCTGTCGGAAATCGTGCATCGTAATCCGGACGGCGTAAAAGGCCGTCCATATGGATTATGGGCTGGCTTCCGAATAGCAACCGGCTCCTTGAGCCTGTCTGAATCCAGCCGTAATGACTGTCTGGTTTCAATTCCAACCGGCTGTATTGTAATCAGCTGGTCGAAATTGAAACCGACGATCTCGGTCAGAAAGCCTCCGACCTAATGTTGGAGGCTTTCTGACCGAGATCGTAATAGGCACCTTAGTTTCTCGCAGAATGTCATCTATTTGACCCCAATGTTCAGAAAATATCCCGGGTGCATGTGCAAACAGAAAATGTGATAGACATTCTAAATGTCTTTTTAACTCACTAATTACAGAAACAAAGTAGAATGCCACATCTGCTGTGTTCTAGCTGTACTTTGAAAGAGAAAGAAGCTAGACTTATCCAATATAAAAAGGGCATGCTATGATACAAACCCAGATAGGATTATTCATTTGATGTGGCCTGTCACAGCCCCTTGGCTGAGACAAGTAATATTCCATAATCCGTTTTGGAAGATTTGTTCAAGTCCATGCCTAAAGACCCACAGTAAGGAAATCTCCAGTCTGCCCTCAAAGTCAGTTGGGTCACTGTCTTCTGCCCCCTTAGCTTCCTCAGGATTAGCCAGTCTTTGCACGTTTCCACCAGCTGTCTAATGCTTGTGGACAATATTGAGGTGGCCTTGGTTCAGATATAGACACCAAACTCTGAGGATCATAGATATGACAAATCTGCCATCATTACATGCAAGTGCCTTACGAAACCCCTAAACTAAGTATGTTGTTCTGAAGAAGCACCCACTTGTAGTTGGGAGTCAGTTTCCTGATAGCAGCCTTGGATGAGCCACATGTGGGAGGTGTTAGTGACACTGGCCCGAGTGACGTGAATCTTGTGAAGAAAATCAAAAATATTCAACTCTTTTTGTTAGTCACACCACACACCAGGCAGGCATTGCACGCAACTGAATTTCTTACCAGCCAGAAAAAGAGAGATCGTAGGACAAATGGATGTTAAGCTAGAACACAAAGAGAAAGAATTGGTGGGGTTACTGTCAGAGCCAAGCCTTGAAATGGAATCAATGTTCTACGGGTGTGGGGTTGTAATGTATGACTAGAAACGTCCACTGAAGGATGCATCTGGAAATTCTTGATGTGAGCTGGTGCAGGGCAGGGGGCTTGGGATTGTGCAGTGGATTTGGGAAGTCATTCCAAAAAGATACTAAGGGCTTGTCAGTTGTTACCTGTGGTAAGTAATTCTGGAATCAAACAAAAATATCAGTACTGCAAGATGTGGTATTTACAGGGCTCTGTGGTACCAAGCAGTTCCAAGTTCTACACCCTGGAATGAGGGCTATGCCGGAATGGTAAAATGAGGCAAAGTGAAAATAACCACAGTTTGTCAGAGAGGTGTATTTACTCAAATCAGGACAACAGTTTAGAAACTGTTCTGGGGAGCAGGACAGCAGACTAGTTGTGCATAGGTTTGTTTGTATCTGCTTGTAATCATGCCTTGGAAGGCAGGACCACATGATTTTACTACACGGTGAAATGCGGACAGAATCGTCAAACTAAAAGTATCTGCAGGTTCAGCTACACCAAGTGGGGGACAGATACTACGGGCCAGGAGTCAATTCTATCTCATTGTGACATACAAGGTCAGATTCTAAGCACAAAGTATCTTCTCTATATCCAGAAAATAAATGGAATGGAAAGAATTATTGGCCATGAGTCCCTCTAATCACTGTCCGACAGATTTGATAGAATTTGAATCCCTTCTATCTCTTATATCACGTGGTGACATAGTATGGAAAGACTCAATAGGCGATGGATCCCTTCTATCTCTGTTATAAGTCTGGTGTGGACACAACTGATGGAAATGGACCTTGACTCGCTTCTATTTCCACTGTAGCACAGGGTGGCATGGTGTGGACAGACTCAATGTGCCAATAATCTCTTCTATCTCTGTTAGACACATGGTCGGAACAGACTTGAGGGACCTTGACTTATACTAAATGGTGGAAACAGACTGGGTGGATCAACCATTTCTATTATACCAAATGGTGGGGACACGCCTGATGGACCATACATTCAATCTGCCCTATACCATGTGTTAGGCTCTGACTTCATGAACAAAGACTCTCTTCTATATGTTACACAATGTGGCAGGAAAAGTAGACCAGGTTGGATGGACCATAAGTCTTTTTTTTTTACACTATGGTAGAGGTAGACTTGATGGCTCAAAAGTCTTTTCTATCTGGTACACTATGTTGTGGGGGCAGACCTGATAGGCTACAGGATCGATCTATTTCTATTATTACTTGGGGTGGGCACAGCCTTCATAGATATGAATTAATTTGATCTCTATTCTATAACCATGTGTTGTGGAAGACTTGAAAAAAGTGACTTCCTTCTGTCTCTGAGATCCATGTAGTGGGGACACACTCTGAGGACCATGAGTTTCTTTTATCTTTGTTATGTCATGTGGTAGGAACAGGCTTGATAGAATTTAAGTCACTCCTACCGTTTACACTGTGGAGGGACAGATTCGACTGAAAAAGGATTCCTTTCGCATCACAGTGGGGACAGGGTTCACAGTAAACACATTTTTTGGTCCCACTGTAAGAGGATGGAAACCTCACGGCACCAGCAAAACTTGATGTGAGGAGTTGCACGTACCTGTTGGGAAATAGTCAGCCATTTTCTTAAGGTAGATCTCTTCATCCTTCTCCAAGAAAACGCAGATGATGATGCGGTCCACCTGTAACTCACAGCAGAAGAGTGCAAAGTCACAGCAAGAACCATAGAACTTCTACCCAATAGACTCCCCTAAACGTAGGGACATTTAGAGCCAAAGCTTAGTTTTCTGAAAGGAGAAGCATCTACTTCTAAAGCTGGCTTGGGGTAAAGAGAGACAGAAACTTGGGGACCAGGAAGCATGTCAAATAAATGGCGATGATACAAACTTTGTTTTCTGTTTCAAATTTGTATTGGCAATTCAGACAACACATTTGTTCAGTTAGTTCAACGTTTGCACAAGCATTTGAATCTAACAAAATCTCCTATTACAGCTTTGAGAGTATTGAAAGGCACACTCACCACTTTTGTTTGATTCACCAGACATAAGCTACTTTCCTGCACAACAAATCATCATTAGCCATTACTTCTGCATGGAGACATAATTTCCCCCAAAATAGATCAGTGTGATAAGCAATAGCGATTAATCCTTATGAAGGCAGTCAATCATTGGAAGTGTACATCAGCAACAAGAACATATTACATTCTAGCTGCACAGCCTGGAACACATCTTCCTGCCTGTAATTTTATCCTTGCCTACCACTTTGGCAGTAACCCAACAATTTAGATAATTTAGATATGGTGCAACATTTCAGTATGAGCTCTGCAATTCATAGAAGCTTGCTTTTCAGCTAGAATAGGAGTATAGTTGATGAAGATACCAACTGCGGCCCGTGCAGGTAAGAGCGGTGGGGCCGGGTGAGGGGGGATTTCGACTGACGGTGACGAGGGAAAATTAAATAAATAATTAATGTTCCCTTGTCATCGTCCATCGATATCCCCCTCCCAACCGGCCCCACTTGCCCACTGCTCTTACCTGCACGGGCTGCAGATGGAATATGCTGACCTACGTCTCATCGTTCTTCACATGATAAGAACAAGGATACCTCCTTGAGGCTTATTCAAGTTCCACCCCAGTCAATTTATCTAGCAAATCAGTCACCTTCTTGCAAAAGTCCTGAACTATTGTTCATTCGAAGATGAGGTGAAAAAATGAAGTCCCTACTGCCCTGGGCTGCTCTGTTACACTATGGTCAGTTTTACGGAGACTCGCCAGGGTAACATACATGGAATAAAGTTCCCACTGATATAAATCATGAGGAACCTGCACATCAACTTGGAGTGGCAAAGGTGCATAGAGAAACGAAGTTTAAGACTTAATTCCTTTATAGGGTCAAAGAACTCTGGGGTGACTTAAAATATCGTTTCAAAATATGGCAGAGGATATTGTCTTCATTATAACCTGCTCACACCCCTTCTTTTCTAAAAAAAAAAAAGTGATCTCTTGCTTCTTCGTATGAGCAATGCCCGTTGCAAATATGTGGAATAAATACAGAATTGGTTCACAAACTTAAACACACCAATGTATAGCTAATAAAGTCAAGTCAAGTCAAACATTTTTTATTGTTGCAGTTAATTAAAACCATAACAATGCAATTACTAAAACAGAAAGCTGCAATAAAAATTTTGTTTCCTAAAAGTCATAAAAATCTTTCGTTTAACTAGTATTACATATATAGAAATATCATTGTTAAAAAAATGCAGACATTTTCAGCTAGGAAAGCTCATAATGTATCTGAACATGTAGAGAGATTCCTGTTTTCAATGCACTGAACTACAGCTTAGTAAAAAATCAAACAGACAGCCACAAATGGCTTGTTTCTCCTAATCTCATGAAAACAGTCGAGATGAGTTAAAAAACTAGCTCTCGTTTTCAATGTTCAAGCAGCACTTGTACTTCTAACCATGACTTGCCTTCCACACTGTGTGATGCTCTAGTAACAGGTGTTGTGACATCACAGTTATTCCAGTCAACCAGCTATGCTATTTTATTTTTACAGGTGACTAGGGAAGTCAGACCTAGGCTGCAATAAGAAATTCAGTGCAGGTTTCCTTGTATTAGAGATCTTTTGTTATGTTAGCATCGCTCAGTGTAGCACAGCAAATTATTCCTGAAGGAATACCTCGGAGCTTTGATGAAGTATGAGTCTAGCGAAACAAACTAAAACAGCCATGTTTTGGGGATTAAAAAAAAAAACCTTCCCAGTTCTGTACACAAACAAATTTGTAGCAAAAGTGTATTCCAGTAGACGGGGGCCAGATAGGAGAATGACCTCCCGCCGAATCTGGAGGCACGAATCTGCGGAATTTAAAGTAGGGCTTTGTCAGTGGATCTCAGCAATCTCGTCGGAGATAGTTTCTAAGTCTCTTTTGTAAGTAGGATGGAGAGTTGCCAATCCAAGATTTGTGGGTAAGAAAACACATCTTAAAAATGAGCCTTTTCCTAATAGGTAGCCAATGAGAGAGTGTCGTATAGGAGCAGAGGGAGAACCAGACAGGAGGTTGCACACAAGTCTGGCTGCACTATTCTGCACCACCTGTACTTTAGACAGCAAGGTCTCATTTGCACCTACAGGTAAAGCATTCCCATAGTCAAGACAACTTCTAATGAAGGCTTGGCTTGTACTAGTGTTTTACTAGAGGTAGGGGGGAGCCAAGGAAACATTTTTTTCAATTGTCGCATGGTGGCAAGATTGGTCCCACATGTTCTTTCATGGACAGAAAGGTGTCTAGCTCAACACCGAGATTTTTAGCTCCCAGTTTGGGTGGCCACCAACCTGACTTCCACAGGAGTTGGGCTTTACCGAATCAAAGTATTTCAGTTTTTTCTCCATGTAGTTTCAGGCAGATGTTGGACATCCAAGAAGCTATCTTCCTCATACCGTCAGAGAAGCGTGCTTTCACCCATTCCAGATCGGGCCAAAGGAGAAGACCAACTGAGTGTTACTTATTTTCTTTTTTTTGTAGTTTTTATATAGTGCAAACTTGACCCGAAGGTATCAGAGCGCTTTACAGGAGCACCAGTTGTGTTACACAAGGACACGTAGACAGGGGGAGATTTAAGTGATTTGCCCAGAATCACAGGATGTTGAGCATCACTGCTGAGGCTCAAACTCGATTCCCCAGATTAGAGATCGGCCACCCCAGCCATTTGGCTATATCCTCTCCTCTAATGGCATATGATATTGTTTCAAAGCCACATGTCTTGACGATTTGTGCCAAAGGGACAACGTAGATATTGAAAAACGTGGGGCTTTGTGTTGACCCTTATGAAACCCCTTTACCGACTGGCATGGTGTGTGATTTAAAGGGCTTCAGAGAGATAGTTTGAGTATGGTCTTTAAAAAAACCAACTAACCATTGGAGTGCTTTGTCATAGACTCCAGTGTGTGCAGCCTGCAAATTAGGATATTATGGGAGAACGTATATGAGGCCGTGGTTACGTCGAAAAGCACAAGCATCATTGGGGTCGCTGCATCCAGGGATAGTCTGATAGTATTAGTGACAGAGACTAGTGCAATCTCTGTACTGTGACAAGTTCTAAAGCCGGACTGGGAGAAATCGAGGTGTTTATGTAGTTCCACCAAAGTAGAGAGCTTCTTGTTTAAAATGCTCTCTAAAGGTTTGCTAAGGAAAGGGATTAGCGAGATTGGGCATTAATTTTAGGGACTATTAGGGTCAGCTTGGGCTTTCTTTAAATGGGGAGAGTTGGGCAGTTTTTTGGACGACAGGGACTGAGGCTGAGTCTACGGAAAGATTAAAATGGGACATAATGGCGGGAGGGTACAGGTCCAATGGTGACCCTGATTTGGCTGTTCCTAGCAGCCTCTGGGTCTGCTCCAGAGTGCAAGGGACAGAACTTTCCAGATGAATCATGGCCTCAGGTGAAGGCAAACTAAAATCAGTAAGATAGTCAAATTGGCTCTGAGTTGGGGGGAAATTTGGATAGATATTATTTATCTTCAAAAAAGTTGGCTAACGACTCGCAAAGCTTTTGTGTAGCCAGGATCACACGCATGCAGGTGTGTGGTTTGATTAAACCAGAATGTTTTGGAGAGAGTTTTTATGGAATTGCCTGCTTGTTCAATCTTGTTTATTGTAACGTTTTTATGGACCATTTTGATAGTTTTGTGATAGCTCTTCAGCAGCAATTTGAATTCTTCTTTATCTGTGGAAGCTTTGGTCCCTCGCCCTCGCCTAGCCAGCCTTTTGCACCTGGATTTTCCCAGTTTTAAATCAGCTGAAAACCAGGGGGCATTGTTTCTTCTAGAGGCAGCAGGAGCCTGTATGAGAGGGACGATGCGGTCAAGTACCTGGTAAAAGGAATCATGAAAATCCCCCAGAGCGACCCTCACATTTAAATTACTGAGAGACTCAGATGGAGGGTAAACCTCAGCAAAGGAGATTGGAGAGAGATGTCCACTGTCTCATAGCTAGTCTAGACATTAATTCAAGTTTACCAGCTCATTTGTTTTTGGAATTTGAAAATTACTCAAATAGTGGTCTGTCCAGAGAAGCGGTAAGGGGGGGGGGGGCCTAATGAGTAGGCCCCACCATGTCGTCCAAAAGAAGGAACATCTCATTCTTTTGGCCATTTTCGCAGTGAAAATTGAAATCCCCCAGAAGGAAAAGATTGTTAGATGCCAAGATGTGAGGATCAATACGCTCCGCTAAAAGATGGCTGAAGTTTTTCGTAGCTTGAGGAGGATGATCTTCCTTTAAGAAAATGGTGCAGAATACGTTTCAGGCAAGCATTCCTTGATAGCTTCTTAGTGTATTGGAAAACACCTTATAACGGGGCTGATGGCATTGAAAGGACATTTCATCGGTAGTCAGGCACTTTCACTAGCCAGCACCCACTTGATCCTCTCCCTCTCCAGGCAGGCACATTAGTTCTTCCCTTCTTTATTCAGCAATAATATTTTTGACAAGATGGTGGCAAAAAACTGCATGGTCTAGTGTAGTGCCATGGTGTGAGAATGTCAGTTTGTGCTGCACTGGGGATGCTACTGAATGAGAAAAAGTGATGATGCTTGAAATACTGGAGACTAGGGATGAAGGGAGTCTAACAGTTAATTACTGCGGGAGGGAAGATGAAAGTCCTGACAAGAGCTCAGAACATGATGCTGTACTTAAGGGCTCAACATGTAATAACGATGTCTGTGACCTAGCAGGGTGTCTCCAGATTCACCTGGGTTCAGACCTCGCCTCTAGTTTGCTACAACACCTAGAGGTCGTACCTGTGGAGCGTGCATTCCTGCTACCGTGAGGGGAATACTGTCAAAAAGGTGCATGCTTATATACACTAAATTAAAATCCGGAGCTCCCATACCCAGGAGCGGCCCGTGCAGTTAAGAGCGGTGAGGCCGGGTTGGGAAGGGGGGGGGGGGGAAATCGACAGACGACCACAAGGGAAAATTAAATAAATAATTAATTTCCCCTCATCGTCGTCTGTTGAATTCCCCCCTCCACCCGGCCCCACCACTCTTACCTGCTCGGGTCGCTGCTGCCCAGACCCTCTTTGCAAAAGATGTCAGTAATCAGAGAGCTACTGTAGAGTGTTTTGCTGCAAACCAATTGCCTTTGCATCATACCAGATTTCATAAAGAAAGAGACTTCTTGGTGATAACACATTGTTGTTTCTTGTAGGGATGCCGAAGAACCCCACAGCTGGTTGTTCCAGCTGTTCCATCCTGTGTTTTTAAAATTGTTTCCCCTGAAACTTCCTCTGTTTTGGAGTGCTCGAAGCCCCCTAATCCTATAGACTAGTCACACTTAGACTTCAGTGCGTCTTGGAACAGGCGTGGTTGTTTAGGGTAAAAGGAGCGCCCTTTCGAAGAGTCTTAATGAACATAGTGCTCAACCCTCAACATCCTACAAGGGCCTTACAGGTTGTGGGAGTGGGCATGAGGTTTTTGGGGATACAGTATGGCTCAAGAGAAGTCTACTGATCCCAGGGGCGTGGCTTGGTCAGTAATACTGGGGGAGCGGGGGGAGCTTCAGATTTTCCAACAATCACGCTGGCATATAATGTTGCAATAGATTATACAACAAGAAGGGCGCATGAGAGGGACTTACGAGCAGTGAAAAGGGAGAGGAATGCGGATTGACAGGGGTACTAAGTAGGAGAAAAAACGATATTATGTAAATTAACCAACAGTTTTGAAGACTTTCAAAACAGAGAGAGGGAGAGAGTGTGTGCTTTTTTCCTATGTGTATGTAAAAATTGCTGATGAATTCTGACAGACACCTCACCATACCCAACTGAAAGCACCTGTACCCAAATGATTACCAGAAAATACAATTATTGGAGGGGTGTAACACCCCAAATACCCCCCAGAAGCTACGCCCCTGACTGATCCCCATGTAAAACCTAGGATCCACCCGCAAATGGCACTACTTGCCCCCATCATTAGTGTGTGTCGTGTCAGTACGCCCTATAACAAGCATTGGCAGGGTCAATACATTTTGCTTATGGGTGAGCTATTTGCTTTGGCAATCGGGTGGGGTGGGCAGCGGCGTCGGGCACAGGTAAGAACAGAGAGGCGGGGCGGGGTGGGGAGGCCGACAGATGACGGAATAGGTATTATTTATTTATTTAATTATACCTATAACGCCTTCTGTCGGCTGACGTCCTCCCACCCCGCCCTGCCCCATCGCGTTTACCTGTGCCGCCCGCCGCTGGGTGTGTGGAATGCTGGATAATGGCACAGGTCAAAACAAAAGCACTATAGAGCTTTTTAGGTCGAGCCTAGAGTCAGCGTGCATGCGCTGCTCTGCGAGGCATGAAGCAATCCCTCAGTGGAGTTTAACCACTCCTACCACTTTTTTTTATAGGTTGCTTGGTCAACCTTTCCAAATTACCTTTGTGTCATTGGTGAACAGTGTGCATTTGTCCCACCTCGTGGCTGGTTTGTTACCGCCCATGCGATCGACCCTGCTACAATGATTATTTCACTAGTGGCCGCATGTTTTGTTTTGGTGCACCACTTTTTCTTTCTGTTCGTTCTGCCCTCCCCTTGCAGCTCTCTTGTGTGTATTTTTTTTAGGCAGGGGTTTCCCTCAAGACGTGTAGATACTTTCGAGGTGCTTGTTTACTTTAGAAACAGATGGTATGTTTCATACGCTTTCCCTCTCCAGCTCGTGATTTAGGACTTTATTTCATAAGGGTTTTAACAATTAAATGTGCCACAGCACAACCCCTGCAGCTTGACTCGTCCCCCATCACCCTCGTGCTTCTTGTTTCAGTGGCTGCATGCATTTATTTTGTAATCCTTGTTTCTTCCCTCGGGCTCTGGGACCCGAGGAGAGGGCGGGGTACTGCAGGGGACGCTCTGCAGGCTTGTTTTTAACAGCAGAGCTCATCCTTTAACACAGACATAACTGCAGGCCCCTTCATCTCAGCCCCCAATGGCATCAGCTCACTGTGTTACAATGTAATTATTTCTGAAAGGAATGCGGCTGCCCGCGGCCCCTTTAATCCCATTTGGGCACTTCCCCACCCCCACGAATAATGGGGGACTCCAGGAGGAGTCCCCTTACCAGACGCGAGAGGCGCGTCACTTCCGGTGCTCTGAGGAGGTGGGGAGGTATATATGCCTCCCCCGGCCATCTTGGCGTCCTCTTTGCGCCGGACACGCCGTCCGGGGGTTTGCCTTGCTACGCTCCGCCCTGAAAGGGGCGTGAGTAATAAGGGACCAATATGTCACATGATCCAGTAAGGGGATCACCCCCAAAAGGGTAGCGCTGATTGGATTCTCCACAGTGCTTGGCTCATCAGGCGGGCAGGACAGCATAGGTTAGTACAGCTGCCTGCCCTTGGATCGCCCGGAAGATAACCCACCATATTGCATACTTTTGTATGGAATAAACCTGCAGCAATATTTTTTCCAAACAAAAGTTGTGTTGTGTATTTATTTATGCATGCATATTCTGTTGTGGTCTGGGTGGGGTGTGTTGCCAATAATGGGACTAAGGGCTGTGCAGCTATCTGTGTATGAAGACTGTGGAAGACTTAGGAGCTGGCATTTACAACATGAGAGGTAAACTACTGGTTTAAACAAAAATAAAAAAAAACATTGGATTGGAGTTCTCGATCAGTGGGCACCGATTTTTGTGAGTGAGGGAAGGGGTTAATATCCTCTTAGAGCAAAGAATATTTCTTTCTCTGGCATTTCCTTATTTATTTGTAGTTTTATATGGCTTATATCAGCCTCAAAGGATGAAGGTCGATTACATATAATCCACTTGCAAAAGTAATAGTTCCATAAAATCGAAACCAAATGAATATATTTAATATGTGTTCAATCATTGCAATAAACATTACACTGGGACATTTATTAAAAAATATCTTCCTCTTTCCGTGGTTTTATATGGTTGTACATGTTCATGCCTCTGTTTTTTTGTGCCTTGTTTCTGTGTATCAAGTATTTCTGTATATTTAGCTGTGTGTTTGTTTTTTCTGTGTGTCTGTGGGCGTGTTCTGTGTGCATGTTTACATTTTTCTATGCATATACGTCTGTGCTTGTGTAAATAGCTTGCTGTGTTCTTTTTTAATAATTGTTTTTAGTGTTAATGCAGTTGATTCATTATTATGACAGGCAGGACTGTCTGCTGCTTGACACCACCAGAATAAGTAGAGTTAGGGCTCAAGAAACATATAGAGGACAGTAGGGGGGTTACTGTTCATCCAGACATCGAACATTTTTTACATGCATATTTATGCTTTTTTTCTTTATGTTGCTGGTGTGTAACACTTCTCACCACATGCCTCCGAACCATGTACACTTACCCCATTCCACTCTTTCTCTTCCCAAGCCTTTCTCAAAGCTTACAACTATTTGCCCAGTGCAGGTGATTGTGTAATATGCCCCACAAATGTTTAAAGTGGTAACAAGAATTGACCATGGACATGTAATACAGAAATGCATTAAATACTAAAAAAAACGACCAGGGTACATATCAAAATCAGCATTTCAGTATCCAAGCCTGGGTATCTAGGTTTCTACATTTTGTTGTTCCTGGGTTCACAGACCTTTTTAAAATGCACCTCACTACCCCCACCCTTGCTCCTCATTTTCTCTCCTCACCTGTTGATTCCCCATTGTCGCTGCTCGTCCTCCTCCAAACCCCCACACTCCGCGTCATTTCTTTTCCATTGAAATTGCATACCCTGCCCACCACCCTCCCTGCTGCTTGCTCGTTGTTCCTGCCCTGTCCCCCACTCCAGGGCTTCACTCCTCCTGAGATAGCTTACAGGGCACAGCACCCAGGATAATGTGCTGCATGGCTAAGCACTTTAAAGGTTCCAAAGGCGAGACCTACTGGCTTTGTCAATGCTTGTTTTCCTTCTGTCAGTTGGGAGAGGGAAACAAACATAGACAGGGTGAGAGAAGAAACAGGATGAATGAGTAGAAAAGAAACAGGACTGAAGCGGGCGGGGGTGATTACAAATGAAAAGTGCCGCGCTTTGTGCAGTATGTCGACATCAAAAACACTCACATAGAAGATTCAAAATGCAGTAGGATCAATAATTCACAATATAGGGAGGTAGCTAGAACATTAGCGGGTTAGAATTTCACAACAAGAACCATAAAATCAAACATAAAACTGACACTTACTTTACATAATTGTAGATTATGTGCACAGCTCCATTAAATGTTCAACAACAAAGAAAAAAACTTTTAATGCAGCTCATAAGTAGAGAAAATGTAAATATGAACCAACTGACAGGTTAACGTTTTTATGAAAGCGTGACGTCAGATGATAGTAATCATTTTAGACGCCAAAAGATGAACGTGTGTAGGCGGCCAGTATTTGTGCACTATTATACAGCGCAAATTCAACCCAAAAGCAATATAACTTTTTTTTTAGGCACAGGATAGTAGTGATTTGTCAAGAATCACAGGATGTGGAGGGGATGCCAACGGGTTTCCTCAGGTCCAAAGTCTGCAGTTCTGTTGTTATGCCACATTCTCTCCATCTGTGTCAATCCAAAAACAAGCATTGGCATAGCCAACGGGTCTCGCCTTTTGGACATTATAAGTGTGTACCCATGCAGCACATTATCCTGGGTGCTATGCCGCCAGGGATTTAAGAGCTATACAATTACTACACACTGTGTTTTTAGGTCTCACGCCTAGCGTTGCACTGCGCAGCAGTGCTCGCGCAGCGCGAGACATTTAGTAGGTGAAAAATGGGGATTCAGCACTGACCTATGAATCGCACACGCTCGAGCGATTCCTTTTGTGCTACTCCATTGGCCTTTTCGTGCATCTTTTTATAAAAGACTGCACGCAATTGGCCAAAGGCGGGCGCATTGCTCCGCCCATGGCCTATTGGTGTCTATTACGCGCTTGATGCGCGTAATAGACACCAGTAGGCCATGGGAGGAGCACATGGCCTTTTGGTGTCTATTACGCACTTGGTGCGCGTAACAGACACCAATAGGCCATGTGGTTTCACTTATCGTGCCCAGACACGGGCGTGATCATTGAAATCACATGCTTGGCTGTGGCGCGCGTGCGTGCACCACTTGCAGGCTTCTTTGTTTTCCCTATCGCGATCACGTTCAGTTTGCGATTGTTTTCCTTGCTGTTTGTTTTCTTTTTTCTGTAGACAGTTACAAATTAAATGATGGGAATACTTTAGTCCAGCAAACAAAGGGTATTTGGACTTTGCGGTCACTCTGCCGAAATCTGCATTGTAGTACAAAATAACCGATAAAAGAAACGTCTAACTGTATATAGTCTCACTAGTGTTTAAGATAGAAGGTTAACTGTATTGTACACATCATCCTGTTTTAAAATGAAATAGGAACAAAGGGCCAGTGGAAGCTGTTTGTTGTGAACAGTTAGAAGTTAAATGACGGCAAGCTTTTACAAAAAGCAAACAAAGGGCATTTAGACTTTGCGGTTACTCGGCATGAATTTACATTTTTGTTAAAAATTAGGGAAGGGCTAGTGGAACTTGTGAGCGACGTGTTATTTAAAGCAGCGTTGCCATTAAACACCTATTAGGATGTTTGTCTTTTAATAATGAGATGCAATCAAAAGTTTCTGGATGAGACCGAGTGAGACATGAGTCGCTGTAGGAAATGTATTGGCTTACAATAGAAATACATTTCTGTTTCTTTGTGTGTATAACTGTCTGTGCATGCACCTTACTGTTTCTGTGTATGCATCTCTGTTACTGTGTGTGCAGCTCTGTCTCTGTGTGTGCGTATTTGAATTTGTGTCTTTGTTTTTGTGTTGATGTCTGTGTTATTTAACCTGTGTCTGTGCATCCCTGTTTTTACATCTCTGTCTATGTGTCTCCCTAATTGCATCTCTGTAAGTGCATTGTATATGCATCTCTGTTACTGTGTGTGCAGCTCTGTCTCTGTGTGTGCGTATTTGTATTTGCGTCTTTGTTTTTCTGTTGCTGTCTGTGTTGGTTTACCTGTGTCTGTGCATCCCTGTCTTTGCGTCTCTGTCTATGAGTCTCTCTCAGTGCATCTCTGTAAGTGCATTTGTCAATCTGTCTCTCTCTCTGTGCGTTTCTGTAAGTACGTTTATCAATGTGTCTCTGTCTGTGCATCTTGTGTCTGAGTCTGTGCCTGTATCTTACTGGCTGTACATCTCTGTCTGTACTTCTGTAACTGTGCATATATTTAAATATGTGTCTCTATCTCTGTGTGTTCATTTCTCTTTTTGCATCTCTATATGTGTAGATTTGTGTGTGGGTCTTTGTAAGTGTGTCTCAATTTGCAGGCGTGTCTCTGTATCTGTGAATGTGTTCTATATCTACATTTCTGTCTCTGTGTGTATCTCTGTGTATGTGACTATGTCATTATGTTTGCGTCTCTGTTTTGGCATGTGTCTTTGTTATGGTGTATGCGTGTCTGTCTCAGCTTATACGTCTCTGTCTTGTTTTCATTGCAACTTTCATGATTTACTCACCACATTGGAATATTTGGACACACTTTTGGCTTGAGAGAAACTTTGTGTGGGTAAAGGTAACCATATACGTGATGTGTTCTCTGTGGCTGCAGAACGTTGTCCAGGTCCCGCCTCCGGCCCTCTTCTTAAGAGAGTAGGCTTTCTGCAAGCTTTAACTAAAATCATGCAGATCTGTACTGGGGAACACGAGCACGGCGGCCTCCTTGCAATCTGTCCAAGTATTCAATTTGGACTGCTGGAATTCTCCAAAGGGAGGCAGGGCATCCTCTGGTCGCCTATCATTTAAATCCGGTTAAAACTCAGTACAGCTCTGCTTCTCTCGCGATCATCAATAGTAATTCAGAATGCTGAATGCTGCTTGTTTGATGTCAGCTTCACTTTTCGTTCTTTTCTAACACCATTTAAACAAGCATTTGCAATGCAATAGGTCTTGCATTTACACGAGTTTTAGCTATTGGCATTGTAAATGACAATGCCTTTTATTTATGTTTTTAAAAACGAAAACAAAAAACGGCATTGTTATTTGCAATGTCAATAGCTCAAACTCGCATAAATGCGAGACCTATTGCATTGCAAATGCTTGTTTACAGTGTGTGTGTGTGTGTGTGTGTGTGTCAGGGTGCGCTATTCCAGTGTGTGTGGCAGGGGCGGCTCCTCCATGTGGATGCAGGAGCATCGCCCCACTGCTTTATCGCAGTGCAAGAAGCAGTAACATAAAATAGTATAAATACAATTTTATGTTACTGCCTCTCACACTGCGAGAAAGCAGAAGGATTTAGTTGGGGGCGGTCCTGCAACAGTGGAGGAGTGGCTAGCCCAATGTTGCGGGCCCTGACTGCTTGGTCTGCCCTCTGGGGCCGACCAAACCAGTCATGCGCACTCTGCCATTTTCTCCATGTAGGTCTGCCCATAGGCGCCTGGCCTGGCGTTGTCCCCACCTATCACAACGCTGCCATTGCAGCATTGTGATTGGCTTAGGAGAGGGGAGGGAGGCTGCCTGCTTCCTGCGGCTGCGAGGAGCAGTGAAGCAGAGACAAGGCGGAACCGGATCAGGCCGGCTAAGGTAAGTTATATATTTTTTATATAATTAAAATTGAACCTCCCCCCGCGCGACCGCCTCCCCGCACTACCTCCCCCCGCCTCACCATCCACGAGTCATGCTGGCTGCGACTGGCCTGTCTAACCGCACAAATGTTTACAGTCACATATTAAAGAGGGGTGTGTCTTGCTAAAGTGACACGAGGAAGTAGTGAGTTGTGTCTGTGACAGCAAAGATGGAGGAGCCAGGAGGAGCATTTCTTGTTCGTGTGCAGCTGGGCACTACAATGGACTGACTGTATGAGCGCGGGAGCCTATTCTGTTTTCAGTGTTGTGTCCAGGGCCATAAGACATTGCCAGATGCAGAAGAAGTGGGGGCATTGTCAGCTTTGTAGTCGTAGTCACAACACTCTGTGTGACTAGTGTCGCACAGGATAAGGAACCCAATGTTGGTAGCATGGAATCGGCAGGGTACAGTGGCCAATTACTGCTTCCAGGTGCCAGAAAATGCATTTAGACCATGCAGAGTTCTCAGGGAAAGATAGATCACAGGATCGATGCTTCCGCTGCAGATTAATGTATAGTGCCATCGTTTTTTCTGTGTCATGCGTTGCACAATATAGGGGGGGGGGGGGGGGGGGGGTTGGTGAGAGGGGTAGAGAAACACACTTGAAACTTACTTTAGCCGGGATGTTAATTGATTTTGTAATATTTTCCAATCGCAGACCCACGGCCCCAGGTTCAGAATGACTTTGGATAGCATACTGAAAGTAGTCACACTCGTTTTACTACATGGCCTCTCAATTGCAGCATGCGGTTCACTAGTTATATGGCGAGGATAATTGGGAGAAACTATTACTGGCAGGAACTTACGGCGGCTGGTCGCTGACAGAGCTGCTGATGCTGGGAGGTGGAGTTCCCAGGGAATGCCCGCATATTGTGCGCCATGTAGCAGCAGTATGGGAAAACGCGGTGCGGATGGTGGTGCAGCATGCCATGTTCGCTCCAGATATGCCCCTGTGGGCTCTGCGCCCTTTCGCCAGTATCGCAGACTCCATGTCGGAGCGTCGTTGGAGGGATGGAGGCTGCAAGACGCTAGGAGACCTTTATGTAGACGGGAAATTTGTGATGCGAGAGGAGGCACAAGATACCTTTGATTTAGGATCGGGCCAATTTCTGCAACACGGGAACATTTCTAGTGTTGCCAGTGAGCTTTGGCTGGGGTTCCCGGAGGAACCTCCTTCCACTAATGTTCTGAAAGTCTTGTTGTACATGGCGCAGGGCAGGCACCTGATTTCTGATCTCCACAGAGCACTAAGAGATGATTTACCAGGGAAGACCCTGGGAATCCAGCTAAAGTGGGACACACTAATGGATGAGCCCCTGACGGAGAGTGAATTGGGGAAGGTACAGGGGGGTGCAGAGAGTTAGTGCAAGTGCACGGTTTAAGCTCCTTCAATACAATTTCATACATCAAGTATTACGTTACACATAATCTATCCAGCCCGGAGGGATGAGCGTCCCAGATGCCATAGGCAGGGTGCGGACTTCCTCCATATGGTCTGGTCCTGTACGCTATTGCTTCCTTATTGGGAGGTAGTACTTACGCGTTTACGAGAAGCCACGGGCTGGACCATTCCCAGGGAAATTCGACAAGCACTGCTGGGAGTATTGCCTACACCAAAGCATAAGAAACTAAGCAGGTGATTCGCCAATCTGGGACTTGTTCCGGCTAGGAGACGTGTAGTTATAGCATGGATGTGTCCTCTGCCCCTGCGGACTGGATCAGGGATGTGAGCTAATGAAATTTGTGTGGAAGGATGATAAGGTGGGGGAGGACTTACTAGCATGGCCCGTTATGTTGGCGGACCTACAGGATGACCAAACACCTACATCCCAGGGGGCCTCGGGAGGGGTGGATCCCCAAAGAAGCAAATAAGGGTGGAAGGCTGCCAGGGCCATGTTTATTATTCCAGCAAACAGATATAATTCGGTATAGTGCACGTAACCATGTAACCTGACACGGACTGAATGGGGAAGGGAGGGGGAGTTAGTTTAACGAGATCCTTTTTTTATGTATTATGTTAGGACAGATTGTGTGAGGCAGGAAGTTGCCAATAAGTGATAATTGAAAGTAAATGATGCTCATATATACACATGTAATGCCATTCCCTATAAATGCCAATAAAACTTTAAGGAAAAAAAAAAGTAGTCACCCTAGTGCAACAGACTTATGTGAGTGAAGGACCCAGTATGCTTACTTGAATTGTTCAAAAAGGATCTAATTTTCCAGTGAGGGGATTTCACTCCATCAAGGGGGGGTTGTATACCTCCGCAATGCACTTGTGACATGCCAATATTTTTTTATATAAATTATGTCTTGTTTAATAGATTCAATTTTATGCACATAAACAACTTCTTGATTTTCGTGCACGAGGCAAAGTATGTATGAACAGTTGTTCAAACCAGTACTTTAAATGGGAAAACAATAGCGCAGGTACTCATTTAAATGTGGCGAGTGGGCGGGGCTAGGGGCGGGGCTAAAGGCAAGACATGTGAAGTTTATTGGCTTATATACTAGTTGCAGCACACACGAGAAATGCCTTTCTATAAACAAATCAGGTTAATTAGTTATACAAAATGAAAGTCAAAGTGATATTTTAATATTTCCTTATTTTGGAATATTTCTCACAAAAACACGCACACACAAGCAGGCAAACAGACACACATAAGCAGACATTCACGCAAAAGAATCAGGTGGGATTAAAGCCCTTTTAACCTCCCATGGCTTTCTTCATTGTTCTCTCGCTGGGCTGCCTCATTCCTTGCAACACGGCATGAGGGGAAACGCCTGGATATCATGCAAATGAGCCCACGCTGAATAGTTCAGCGGGGGCTCAGCTCAGGGCTATAAAAGTGATTTGGCAGTCAAATAGACAGGCTACTACCACTAGAGGCCAATGCCCCTATCTTCCATGAGTACGTACTCTCCACGGCCGTAGAGAAGTGCCGGTACTCCAGGTGATAAAAATAAGAAGTGCCGGTGCTCCGTACCGGTGAGTACCGGCCCATTTAAAGCACTGGTTCAAACCATCGGAACTGATTGCTTATGCAAGAATCTGATCAAGTGTGAATTTCTAATGTGTACATTTCAGTTCTGGGTTGTCTCAACTTTCCAGCTGGACTGCGGATGTTAGATAGAAAGATCTAGCACTGCTGAACTGCTCAGGTGCAGGAAAGACCAGAAGCATGCAGGCTGGGGGCACCCAGAGTGACAGTCAGTTTTGGCGCCCCCCCCATGACCACCTCCTCAGATTCTCTCATGACCACTGGCCAAATGTGCCCCTCATCTCTCCAATCATAAGTTACTGCTAAACACAGCACCCCCCCGAGGTCCACGCCCCCTCCACAGGCCAGCGCCCAGTGCGGCCGCACCGGTCACCCTGCCCTAAAGCCAGCCCTGCATGCAGGCTCCCTCTGAATTTTCATGAGTGCTTAGCTCTTGTCTTATCAAGCGGTAAGTGTCCGACCTTCAATGAAGATAATCAAGCTTTCCAGGAGTTAAAGTGCCTTTTCATCACAGCTCCTGTTAGCTCACTTGGATGTTTCACAGGCTTTTAAGGATGGGGCTGATGCCTTTGGCATTACAATGTGCATGACCTAAATGCACTGCCACGCCATGCAGTCTCTTTTCACTCCTGAAAGATGAACTCAGCAGAAAGGAAACTGCAGAACAGCCCCCTTAGAGTAACAGTACGTACAAAATTGTCTCATATCCGCCTCTGTGCCTATGGCATGACAGCTTCAGTGGACACTGTTCTTTGCAGAATTACATTTTGTCATCACATTTAGGCATGGGTTTGTTGTACATTAGGACTTTAGGGCACTCCAGACATACAGAGAAAGCAGCGCGATTAGTGTCCAGAATCCCACCTTTATTGTACTTGAGTGTATTTTTCCAAAGGAATGGATGTTTTAAAACCCACCATATGGAAAGCCAGCCTAGTGTCTTGTTATAGTTACTCTGAGAAAACAGACTTGAGTGCTGGATGCGAGAATAACAAATAGCGAAAATAGTGTCTTGTAAAGAAGGAAACGAAAACTCATACATTAAGAAGTAAACCGGCACATATTGTACTAGAATCAGTGCTTAATTTCATTACAAGACTGGAGGCTAACATTATGCATATTTCTTTTAATGCAGTCCAAGCAGCCGCATACATCATAAAGTAAAAAGGTTCCAGAACACATCACTAAAAACATACAAAAGGAATGAGCCCATAACAATCTACCTCTTTTAAATGCGGCTCCAAGCAGATAAGTTCCTTTACTTTTACTATTTACTCATTGTACTATTAACTTACTGCCTTTCTTCTACTACCCTTTACCGGTTTACTATAGTTTTGGGACTAATCCCCCCGTTCCCTCTCACCCTCTTGTCAACCTGATCTCTAATTTTCGGAGATCAGTCCCTCATCCTCATTCTTCTGCCCTTTCCATCGTCCCTGTCACCCCCACCTCAACCGCCGTATAATCGCGGTACTTTACACCTCCCATCGATATTTTCTATAGTTTTTCAACTGCCTTCCCTACATAACCAGCGCTCACCTTGTATCGACGAAGTCCGCTCTTGGTTTTTTAATGGGGGAGAGCTCCACCGCATATAGGCGCCTCTCCCCCCATGCCATTCCTGTTTGATTTGGGTAAAAATTAGCCCTCTCATGAGCTCCCTCGGCTCAATCTATCTTTTCTCCCTTCTCGGAGCATACGAAGCCTCCATTAAAGGAAAATACCCTGGCAATACGGACATTATGTCGTCCCGTTGCCAAGGTGCTTTCCTCGAATCCCCCGCGTATCGAGGCTTGTCTCCTCTGCCTCCTAGCAACTGGCTACAGCTGATCGGTTTCGCGAGCATACTGACAGTTGCTCTAGCTTCCCGATCAGCTGCCAGTCGATTGGTCAATATGCTCAATACTTTTAAGCATTTTTTTCATGTCCTCAATGCCCCTCTGCTCATTTTAGCATTTATTCCTCGACCGTACAAGACAGCCTTGTATATTCCTCAACTGGGCAAGACGCTCCCTTCTGGCTGTCAACTGGCTGTGCTGTCTCTTCTTAGGGTTTGATAACTTTCACGCTACTTGCTTCCTTGTGCCTTCACCCTCTTTCATAGCTTGCACACAAAAAAGGGGTTTCTAACCTAAAAAAAAAAAGAGGGTGCCAAATATTTCAACCTTTCCTATACCTTGTTTCTAAGCCATTTAAATAGATACTATGTCTGATATAGATTCTGATGACGCTAGTGCCCCCACCCCTAGCATGGATAATGAAGCCTTCAAGAGAATAATCCAGAAAGAGATAAGATCATGCATGCTAGAAACCCTAACTAAAGTCATGACTTCAAAGAGGTCCCTCCCTGCCGAGGAGGACGATACTACAGAGAACCAGTGTTCCCTAGCCTCTGACGATCTCATCGAAATAAGGGGGAAGAGACTAAAAAAGAATAAAAATATAGAACAACCAACCCCCAAGAGCACTATGGGAGGTCCCAGCACCTCAAGTAATTCTGGAGGTCTCAGCACCTCAACTATTAATGGAGGCCACCGCACCTCAAATCCTTTGGGTGTCCTTAGCGGCACAACTCATAATGGTGTCCTCAGCGGCACAAAACATCTGGGTGTCCCTAGTGGTACAAAACATCTAAGTGCTTAGCATACTCAGTACTATATTGGAGATAATGACTTTCAAGAGAACAACACCTCTAACATTTTTGACGAATATGTTTTAGATTTAGACGAGGATGACCAAGAGTTTTACACTCAACCGTCTGAAGACGAACTCCCTTCCTCGTCAAAAGACAACATTCTCAATCCTCTAGGCGAGGAAATGTTCTCTCCTCTCAATATAAAGAACCCTAAAAACTCAGAATGGTGCCCTCAAGATCATGTGGGCAAATTCATTAAAAAATGGCTTAGAAACCCGCTGGGAAAAGACACACGCAACTTAATCAGAGCTGAATGCTCAAGACCCTCCATACAGGACAAGACCTGCCAAACTCCCAACCTTGATCCAGAGCTAATTTAATACCTCTTTAAGCTTGGCAGAGACCCGAGAAAAGGGATGGAGAGATCCCTCAAGGGGTACCAAGATCGCCTTCTTGACATCTTGGGTCCTCTGGCCAGAATCATTGATACTGCCGAGGAGAGCCACTTTAATGGCACACCCCTGGATACGGAACTCATTAGGGGATGGAGCCAAGGGCCTTAATTTTACTGGGCAACGCCAACGCCAGCCTCAACTCCGAAAGGAGAAGAGTGGTTCTGACTAAAATTAGCCCTAAGGTGAGTGACATGGCGGACAAATAACCATCTCTGAAACCCAATGGGTTACTTTTTGGCGAAGGCCTAAATAAATAATTAGGAAAATATGTCTCAACCTTCACGGCCTTGGATAAGGCCCACCAGAATATGAAGCGAGTTTTCAACCCTAACCTTTTTGGCCAGGCCGGAAGAAGGGGCCTCTCTTCCGGTTGCTTAAACCATAGGCCCTACACAAGATTCCGAGGCTACGGACTTCGGAAGGGGTTACCAACCCAATAATCCCCCCCAATTCTACCCCCAAAGAGGAAGAGGCCCTCGCTCCAGAGGCTTCAGATCACGAGGAACCTCCAGTAACAACAACTCTCAAAGTGAGTACCCTAACTCTTCTTCCTTCACCCTTCTTTTTCCCCAAAGGTGGGAGGCAGACTCAAATTCTTCTATCAGAATTGGAAATTAATTACTCAAGACCCATGGGTACTAAACACTGTAAAGGGTTTTATGATAGATTTTATAGAAATTCCCACTCAAACTTCTTTCCTGAGAGACATCCCTCTCACTCTAGATCAACAAAAAATAGTAGAGGAGGAGACATCCTCTATGCTTTAGAAAGGAGCAATAATAGAAGTCCCATTGGCGATGTTAAGATTTATAAGTACACTCTTCCTTGTCGAGAAAAAGGACAAGGTCTGGAGACCTGTCATAAACTTAAGGGAACTGAACAAATATCTCGTTTACAGACACTTCAAGATGGAAGGCATCCATCTCCAGAGAGATTTATTATTAGAAGGGGACTGGCTAGTCAAATTAGACCTGAAGGATGCATACTTTACCATCCCTATAGCCCAGGTACACCAACCTTTCCTTCAGTTCATGTGGAAAACCACCTCTTCCAATTCCAAACCCTCCCTTTCGGCCTGTCCTACGCCCCATGGTGTTTCATCAAGGTCATGAGATCAATCGCCTCTTCCTTAAGAGAAAGAGGAATTTGTCTAATCATATATCTAGACGACATCCTCATAATGTCCCAGGGCATTCTCAGATCATTCAGGACCTGAAGACCGTAATAGATCTATTAAAAAGCCTGGCGTTCATTATAAACAAAGAAAAATCGATATTGTCTCCCTCCAGAACCCTGGAATTCTTGGGTTTCACTGCACATACTATGAAATGTCTCCTTTTACTCCCATCAAAGAAAATAACCAAGATCAGGAAAGCGATAAGACACGTCCTGAAACAAGAGAATTTATCCCTGAGAGAACTAGCCAGGCTTCTAGGTCTCCTTTCCTCCTCCATTCAAGCCATCTTCCTGGGCCCCCTAAATTATCGAGCTCTTCAAAGGGTGAAAGCGAGAGCTCTAAGATCTGGCCTCTGGTACGGGGATCGCATTTCCCTAGACCAGGAGGCCAAATTAGAACTGACCTGGTGGCTAGAGAACTTGGATGCATGGAATGGGAAAGAAATATTTGGTTCAGCACCAGAATTTGTTCTAGAATCAGATGCGAGCCTTCATGGCTGGGGAGCCTGCCTCCTCGATCAGAACAAGGGCAGCGTCTGGTCGCAAGAGGAATCCTCTCACCACATAAACTACCTAGAACTGACTGCTGGTCTTTACGCGTTAATGAGCTTCAGACACTCCCTCCAGGACAGGTCAGTCATTCTAAAAATGGACAACATGTTCCCGGTTACCTATATAAATCGTCTGGGGTGTACCAAATCTGCAGATCTCTCGAATTCAGCCAAGAAACTTTGGATGTTCTGTCTGGAACACAAGATTGCCCTAAGAGCGGAATACCTTCCAGGGAAAACAAACATATCTGTGGATTGGAACTCGAGGTTGCTTTTAGACCACAGAGATTGGAAGCTCAATGTTTCCGTTTTCAAGTCTCTCAACAAAATATGGGGTCCTCTGGAAATAGATCGGTTTGCGAGCAGACTAACCTTCCAGTTGGAGAAATATTACAGCTGGATGCCCTACCCGGGTGCTCTGGCAGTGAACGCATTTCTTCAATGCTGGAAGGGAGTCAATGCATACGCTTCCCCCCCCCCCCACCTTTGCCATGATCCAGAGAGTTCTTCAAAAAGTGAGACAGGAACAATGTTCCATTGTTCTTGTAACACCCTTCTGGCCATCCCAGGCATGGTTCCCCACTACGCTGGAGCTAGCTTGCAACATTCCCTTCCTAATTCCATCCCAATTGGACCTTCTTACAGAGGTAGATGGAGGAGGTCACCCCCTAGTTCACGCAGGGAATTTGAACCTTCTTTCCTGGAGAGTGTCAGGAGATCCAATGAACTCTCACGACTTTCATCAACAGCTGCAGCTCTCCTCGGAGAGTCTCGGGCCCCAGGCACTCACTACAGGTATAACAACATATGGAAATGCTGGGTACGTTGGTGCGTGGAGAGGAACCTGGATTCTGTGGAGGCAACTATTGTTGACATAGTAAACTTCCTTGTTGAATAATTTGAAAGGGGTCTTAGCTATAGATCTATCAATTGTTATAGATCGGCTATCTCCGCACGACATGCTCTTGTCAACGGTAAAACGGTAGGTAAGAACGCCATAATTTGTCGAGTCCTCAAAATTATTAGACTCAGGAGACCTCCTATCAGTCTCTCTGGGATGTTAAGGTAATTCTAGATCTTTTCCCTAATTGGCCTGATAATACTCACTTGAATAGGAAAAACCTATTTATCCAAGCTTGCTACACTGTTATGCCTAGTCTCTTGTCGTAGGGTCTCTGATGTTAAAGCTCTTGAAATCACCAATAGATACTATAACATGTTTGGAGTCAAATTTGAATTATTTAAAAGAACCAAGACCATGTCTGATTCAAACTTCTATCCATGTCTTGAGCTATGCAAAAAACGTTGTGTGGTAGACTGTATGAGAGAGTACGACTTTGGACTTTGTGCTCAGAGTGTGAATCAGTTACTTATTTCCTTCGTTAAACCTCACAAAGGTATAACTTCGGCCTCAATTGCCAGATGGCCTAAAATTGTTATGAATTTAGCAGGTATTGATTTAAAGAAGTTCCAAGCGCATTCTCTTAGAGGTGCTATGGCCAGTAAATCCTTCTGGTCCGGTGGTAAGTTGGATGACATTCTTAAAGCTCCTGACTGGTCTAATGCTAGGACTTTCGCACAGCATTACTGTAAACCAATTGATCACATGTCTGATGTAGTCTTCAAAGCTACCAACATGCATAATGGTAGCCTCCGGTCTTGTAATGAAATTACGATTCTCCTGTTACCATGACTAGAGAATCTGGATTTCATTAAAGACACGGAGGCTAACATTATCCCACCTACCCTTTCCCTTGGAAACTTAAAGCTTACAGTATATGTATTCTCAAGACTGACGTACTTTAATGGAATTGTATCCTTTATTTACTTGAAAGCTATTTAATAATTAGTTGATTGAATTATATTATTCTTTTGTCGAATTACATTGCTTGCCTCTTACTTTTTTCTTGAAGTACTTATATCTCTCTCTTTTTTTTTCAGGTAATCTCTCATAACTTCATGATTTTCACCTTTGGATCCTTCATCGTTATTCCTTTTCCTTTGTTTTGTGATGGTTTAAAGAAGTGTTTGGGACTTATTCTATTCTACGCCACATTTAAAAAAGGCAGATTGTTATGGGCTCATGCCTTTTGTATGTTCTTAATGTTCTGTTCTGGAACCTTTTTACTTTATGATGTATGCGGCTGCTTGGACTGCATTAAAAGAACTATGCATAATGTTAGCCTCCGTGTCTTTAATGAAATCCAGATTCTCTAGTCATGGTAATAAGAGAATTGCAATTTGAGCTGGGGTTTCCGGTGCGAAGCACCGCCACTTAATTGTCAATACCAGCGCTTATGCCAGTCAGCCACAAGGTGGCGCTGTCTGGCTAATTTAGAGATGACCACAACAAAAGTTAATTATTAATTCAAAATACATAAAAAATGACTATTACCTGCCTCCCAAACCATTCTTACAGCTCTGGGGGCCTGGAATAGTCCGAATTGTCACACTTGTAGGAGTGTGATGGTTAGTAGTTGTGTTATTACTATCATTGGCAGCATGGCAGGGGGAATGTCTGGTGCAAGCTGCAGTGGCTTCCTGACGAGAGCCCTGGCACTTATGTTTTTTACAAATTAGGCACTGACCATAATATGTCAAGAGAGGTGGCAGGTGCCTCCCAACAGGCGTCACGTTGGGAAGGGGGTGGGGGAGGGGGTGGACCAGAACCTCTTACCTTGTCTTTATTCTCTTCCAGCCACAGACGGATTGTGTCCAAAGCAACGTCAGCCGCAGCGGGGTTGGGATATCCTGGGAAGCAGCAGATGCAAGAAAACACAACAGAGAGAATTAGCAGAAGGAAAGAGGGATTGTCATTGTGCCTCGTCAGAGGAGGTTAGATGGCATCAAGGGAGATGTGTGCAAAGGAGGAGGGAGTAAAGGCAAGAAGGCTGCAGGTTTTAGGTTGAGTCTGGATCAGGGAAGAATGACAGCACACATGCCCCAAACCTCATCCTTCATGCTCCTTCTCCCTCGGGTCCGGCATTTGGATGTGGAGCTGATGGAGTCAGTGGAAAATGTCATTGTTGTTTAAAGGGTCTCGACAAACAAAATCAAAACCCTGTGGATAGCCACAAGTCTAGATCCTAGAGAAGAGACTCCATTCATTGGGTTACAACTTGGGTCTGGCTGGTGAAGCCAACACTAATTTCTTTCAGGTCATATAATCACTCCTAAGGATTTCGTTCTCCTTTAAATTAGCAACCTACGCTAACCTCGCAGCCAGGGAATTCCACACATGGATCTCCAACTGCGCAAACAAGCTCGCCCCGCTACTCAACTCTGACAAACAACGTCCCAGGAAAGCCACCTGGTTCACCACTGACCTTCAAGAAGCCAGGCGCACCTGCAGACGCCTCGAGAAGAGCTGGAGAAACAGTAAGACACCCAAGAACCACACTACCTACCAGAACGCCATGAAGGAACACCACCAATGCATCAGAACCACCAAAAGAACCTTCATCCACAACAAAATCCTCCCCAACTCAAGCAACTCCAAAGAACTCTTCAACGTCATCCAGGAATTCGCCAAGCCCCCCAGCGAAGCCACTGACATCACCCCCTCCCAGGACTTCTGCGACAAGCTCAGATACGACTTCCACCTGAAGATCAAAAACCTCTACGTCAACTTCAATAACCAGACCCCTGACTCTGCAACCATCTCGTCCCCCGGCAACACCAACCAACCCACCATCTCAGCCCGTCACGACCGAAGACACCGCCTCGACCATGAACGACATCCATTCAGGGGGCCCACAGACCCCTGCTCACCTCACATCTACTACAGAGCCGCCACCGCCATCGCTCCAGAACTACGACGCACCATCAACGTCACCTTCGAGACCGGCACTTTCCCCGACGACTGGAAACACACAGAAGTCAGACCCCTGCTCAAAAAACCCTCTACAGACTCCACGGACCTCAAGAACTACCGGCCCATCTCGCTTCTCCCTTTTGCTACAATAGTCCCTGAGAAAAATGTCAATGCACAGCTAACAAGGTTCATCGAAGAAAACTCCATCCTCGACCCCTCTCATCCGGATTCCGCAGCAACCACAATACCGAGACCGCCCTACTCGCGGTCACGGACGACATCCGTACCCTCCTAGACCAAGGCCACACCGCAGCCCTGATCCTACTCGACCTGTCAGCAGCATTCAACACCTGTCCCACCGCACAAGCCGCAAGACTACTCACCACTGGCATACAAGAGACTGCCCTCGACTGGATCCGCTCGTTACTTACCGGCAGGAGCCAAAAGGTCAGACTGACACCCTTCCTCTCCGAACCCACGGAAATTAACTGCGGAGTACCCCAGGGATCATCACTCAGCCCAACCCTTTTCAACATCTACATGGCCCCCTCACCGCCATCGTCAGACAGTACGGCCTCAGCATAGCATCCTACGCCGACGACATCCAGCTCATTCTCTCGCACACCAACCCCACCACCACCAGACTCAGCTTCCAGAAAGGAATGCAGGACATTGCATCCTGGATGAGCACCAACTGCCTGAAGTTCCACTCGGAGAAGACAAAAGTTCTCATCCTCGGAACCACCCCATCGGCATGGAACAACACCTGGTGGCCCCATGCCCTCGGCACCCCTCCGACCCCCACGGACCACGCCAGAAACCTCGGTATCATACTTGACACCTCCCTCTCCATGAATGGACAGGTCAACGCTGTAACTTCCAGCTGCTTCAACACCCTCCGCATCCGCCGGAAAACCTTCAAATGGATCCCCCCCGAGTCAAGGAAGACAGTCACCCAGGCACTTAGAACCAGCAGACATGACTACGGAAACGCCCTCTACGCCGGCATCAACAAGGCTCTACTCCACAAGCTCCAGACAATACAAAACACAGCCGCCAGACTCATTCTCGGCATCCCCCGACACGAACACATCAGCCAACACCTTTAGAATCTCCACTGGCTCTCCGTCGAGAAAAGAATCACCTTCAAGATACTTACTCACTCACGCCTACAAATGCCTCCACAACACCAGACCCCAATACCTCAACAACAGAATCACCCTCCACGTACCCAAAAGAAACCTCCGATCCGCCAACCTTGTCTGCGCCGAAATCCCACGCATCCGCAGAACCAGAGCAGGAGGAAGAGCCTTCTCCTACATCGCAGCCAAAATCTGGAACGAGCTCCCAATCAACATCAGCTGCGCCCCCTCCCTGAACGCCTTCAGGAAGGCCCTCAAGACCTGGCTCTTCGAATGAACGGAACTGTGGGACCCCCCCGACCCCACCACCTTGAGACCCTCACGGGTGAGTAGCGCACTTACAATTCCCCTGATTGATTGATAAAAATGATTCACACTAATTTAGAATGTGTGTCTTCCTGACAAAATCATGAGTAGAATTTCTTTATTTGTGTTCCTGCTCTAAGTATCCACCTTGACTATAAGGCAAGCCAAACTTTCCCAAGCATTCCCTCATATCGTTCACAGAGACTACCAATGACATGTTTATCAGATGTCCCCCCTTTTCTGATCTTCTTTTTCAAGGCATGTGAATTAGATACATTTTCTTTACAATTATCTTTCCCTTCAGCCTCTATCTGCCCTCCAAACATACATATCATTACGCAAAAGCATTTAATGTTTTTCAACATTTTGACGTCTATATGTCTACCTGCATATGCTCTATATTTATATACTTTTTGTACTTTTTCCTGATATATTCCTTTAGTGCACACTATGTAGATGGTGGTTGCAGGTGGTGGGCACTGACACTTATTTCTCAGGATTTTGAGTTATTGTGTATTATCAGGCTCTGATCCAGAGCCAGAGGTAGAGAAAATGGCAGAAAAGGACAAAGAAGGAGCAAGAGAAAAAATTGGAAAACAATGACAAAGAAAGTGGAAAGAAAATGCAAGAGGCAGATAAGAGGCAGGAGGTTTAGGGTGGTGGAGAAAAGAGGCCTGAATTGGAATCAAATGTATTCGGCAAACCCAGCATTTGCCAGATTCGGCGGGAGACTTGGAGGAAAAACTCTAGGCGCTCTCCCTATTTTTATTTGCTAAATTAACACTGTCTTGGCCTGATTATAAAAGCAATTTGATTAGCCAGACTGAAGGAAGGTCAGCAAATGGCTGCATACCCCGACATAAATCCACCCTTCGCGGTTCACAGAAAGTGAATTGTCATTCATTAACCAATTTACTCTCACATAAAATTACTCCAGTATCACGTACCTTAATGCTGGAGTACATCAGCTCCCATGAGTGAGGAGTGGACCGTTTCAGGGTCAGTAACCTAGCTTGGATATCATGACTCCTGGTGAAAGCAAGGAAAAGGGGTCCGTGGACTGCAGCTGAGGTACTGAAATACAGTAATCATCAAAGTTCAATGGGCCCCTCAGGTCTCTGTGTCCCGGTGCACTGCACCTTCTGCACCAATGGTAACTACGCCCCTATTTAGAGTGGCGGTAACATGGTAGGTTTGTGGACAACCACAAACTAATGGTCTATTTCCACAATGGAAACGGCTGAAAATGTCCTCCTGTCAAGAGTATGAGTAAATCTGTTTCCAGAGTGACAATTATCAGGGAACACCCCCAAAACAGGTGGACTTTAAGGGGCTCAAGATTTTCCATGTGTATAAAAACAAAAAGAAAAAAGTGCAATTGCACTATTACACATAAGGAAATGACTTCACATGGGAAAATTGCAGTTCATAAAGTTTTCCTGCATACACCCGGAATGGTGTGATGGTAGGTCCTTTAAAAGAGTACTGTTGGAATATATGTGAATCCAGAAATTTGAAAGAAATCACACCCAAATGTCTCCGAAGGCAGATTTTCGAAATCCTTTGAGAATCCGGCCCAGTGGGTATCTTTGTTATCAGGTGCACAGAGCACAGGCCAGTCGCCAGTTTTGAGGAATAGAAAAGCATATGCCACAGGTATAAAAGCAGAATCATATGTAGGATTCATCTAAGCGTGAGATCTGCTACACAGTAAAAAGCTGTAGGTTGAGGTAAAAGCAATGACCTCTGACATCTATGATATGGGACACTTCAATATATGATGGGGTGCTGCCTTGCTGTCTGGCAGAGAGAGGATCTTGGGTGGAAGAGGATGCCGGGAGTAAGAGAAACTGGAGGGACTGTACAGAATAAAATATCAAGCGGAAATAAGCAGAGTAGGACACTCACCATAGACTCCGGTGGAGATGCAGGGGAAGGCCTGAGGGAGCAGAAAGAGACAATCAATCACTTGTGGTGCAGCATTTCAGATCACTTCTGCCTCCATCCCCAACACTGCTTACATCCCCCACCCTGACTCCTATGGCCACCCGGCCCCAATCCCTACAATGTGGCAGGGACACAGCACACTGGAACAAGGAAACAAAGAACACTGGGGCAGAGAAACACAAACTCAACTTGGACACTGTGACACGTGAAACAACCCAAGGCCGCCACAAGATCAGCCAGAGCTCCCTCCACTGGGACTACTCATAGCCTGTAGACTTATTCTGGTATGGAGTGGATAAAATGGAACCCTGCCTTCCCCACAGAACTGGCATCATTGGGTTTAACCAGGGCCTGCAGACACACCCCTCACATTGCCGTGGGTTAGCTAGGAGCTTGCAAGACTCCCTTCCCCAACACCGCTAACAGCAACTGTGGACTTCACATCATGTCCCATGGAGCACACTCAAGGAAATAAGCAAAATAAGGACTTCAAATCATGGTGTTTTTCGTTGGGGAGTGGGGGGTGAGGGGGGTGGGGCAGTGCTTTAAATGAAAATATAGAAGTCCAGGTACTCACTATTTAGAGTACATGTTTGCCCCTGAGAAGTGCCGATACTCTCCTGTTAAATGTATTGCAGCAGTACTGAGAAGTGCTGGCACTCTCCTGTCAAATGAAAGAAGTGCCGGTACTCAGTACCGGATAGTACCTGCCCAGTTAAAGCACTGGGGTGGGGGTGGGGGGGGGGGGGGCTTATTTGAAGCTTGGACATGAGAAAAACAGTGTGAATTTCAGCACTTATGTCATCATATAAACTACAAAGAAATAGTGACAGTTTTAAATGGTAAACAAATAAAAAAGGTTTCTAGGACCCTGATCAAATCGTAAACAGGAAGGGGCAAGAAAGAGGCACCGCCTCATATCTGCTGCTCGGAGAGGGCTGTATCAATGGCTGGTGACCTCATCTTCAGCCGCAAACCATTGATCAGTAACTGACAACTCAAACGGAGTGGTACCCGATTCACAAAGGGGGCGCTTTCCTGTCGGTCATCTTTCCCTTTGGGGGTTGTGACCGTGGCTTGCCTTCGAGGAGTGCAAGCAGTGGTTCCTAGCTGCAGTCCCAATGTCTTCTCAAATAAGCAGCTTTTTTTTTTTAAGTAGCACCGGTCCCTTTAAAAAATATATATATATTTTCCATTTGGGAATGCAAATGGAGGGACGTGGCCTGCTGTGCACTGCCAGCCCTTGATCCCTGAATTTACAGCCAATTAAAGTGTGTCGCAAATTGGACCTGCCTAATTAATTTCCATTAAGCAGGTCAGTTGCCGACGTCCTTGTGAATGTACAGTTTGCGATGTGAGTATAATTAGATAGGTCGCATTGTAAACTGAATTCCCACTCACAAACCAATTAGTATGCAAACTGCACATCCCTGGTTTGTAGATGCGAGTCGCCAGGGCCTATGTCATTAGAATGTTCTCCCGTCCTTACACTGGAGAGGTCTCCCTTCCCCATATACTTTTAACTGGGATGGTAGGAGAGTTTATTTGGGGGTCTAAGCTACATCCCAGCCCGCCTTTTCCTGATCTGACTCTTCATCAGTGGCGTGACAGTGTCACTGTCTGCAAGACGCGTGGTTAACAATCATTTCTTTCTACAAAAAGAGTGAGATTTGGATCTGCTAAAGAACTATGGGCCAGATGTATCAAGCGTTTTACCGTTCGCAAACAGTAAAAAGCCTTTTGGGATGCATCATCTCAAAAGGCATTTGCAAAATAGGGAATCACAATTTTTGCGATTACCTACTTTGCGAATGCATTTAGGGAATCGCAATTTGCGATTCCTTAAATGCTATGCTAGAAGCAAAAAAAAATGTGACCTGGCTTGAAGGAATCACAAATTACCACCAACTTCAAGCTGGTGGTAATTTGCAAATTCCTAGAAAAATGCACTTTTTTGCATTTATCGAGGTGCCATGTGGCGTACATACATGCCCTCAGGGCATGTATGTGCGCCACATGTGCACACAAGCATATTTCAGGGGTGCAACAGGATGTCCTTTTGGCCCCCTTGCACCCTTGAAATTGCAAGCGCAATTTGTGAGTACCTATTGGGTACTCGCAAATTGTGCATGCAATTTCCCATTCATTCCTGTGGGCCTCTAGGCCCATAGGAATGAATGGGAAGCCATTCCTTATTTGCGACTCGCAATTTGCGAGTCGCAAATAAGGTATGCGCAGGAATCTCAATTTTATTTGCGAAACCTACATACATTGCATTTTGCGAGTCCATAATAGTGAATCGGTAAAATTCCCTATTAAGGACTCGCAAAATATAATGTTGATACATCTGGCCCTATTACTTTTTCACCTCAATCTATCATTTCGCTTTCTACGGACGCTAAGACTACAATGCATGAGGGGCTTCCCACAAATACACTCAATGATCACACATTCACTTATTTACCTCATATTTATATATTGTAAGGAAAAAACAATATTTTGCCATTTTTTTACCTGCAGCATGCTTTTTTTAAAACCTCTACCAGGAATCGAGCGTGAGCCTGGCTATTAGATGGTTGCTGAATTATTTTTCAGAGTCTAGGATGGCCTGAACCAAAAATTGCCTTGCCATCGCATAAGATCCCATAAGCAGCTCAACCGAGTGTCTCTTGGTTTCAATACCTCTTCAGCTGCTGAACTGCTGAATACACTTTCAGCATGCCCAGCACCTCCCATTGTGTTCTGCCATTGAGCTACCCCCAGGCTCTTGTATACAAATCACAGCGCCCAGCGGCTGCCCGCTCTCAGTAAGTCACATGATGCTGCCACATTGTGTTCCTTGCTCAGGCGCCACTCACCCTACTTCTTACCACTTGTTCGTCTACCGCGAGGCCTCTGCGTACACTTTCAGCACATCAGGCAACTCCCATAATGCTGTCTCATTGTGTGCCTCCACTGAGCCTTATTTATCATCACCATAACCACGACCAATGCCACCATTACCATAGTATCCTCACCACCATTACTACCACCACTACCATCACCACTACCACCACCACCGTTAATACTCCCCACTTAACCAGCATTGTCTCTACTGATGATATCCCAGAGCACGCATTCGCCTTGCAGATGACTTCACTGAACACAAGGTCAAACTCTGAAGACACCACAAGGCATCATGATAGTTCCCTTCTGCACCCGTCTCAAAGTCCCGATAGTTACCACAGTGCGTAGCTTGTTCTCCAACACCAGTTTCAGACTGTTCTTGTAGCAGTTGCTCAGCTCTTCCTCCTGGGTTGGACTGGGGTCACCTTGGGCAACTGGCCCCACTGTATGAATGACATCTGTAAGAAAAAATAAGATAGTCGGTGATCCATTCATCAGAGAGCTGGCAAAAGATAGCCCCATGAACAGGGAGGCTCTACATGTCACACTGTGTTTCAATGTGAAGGTGTAGCCAAAAAACATTTCCAACACAAGGTAGAAACTTTGTGATAACTTGACACAGCTAGTGAGCACTAGTTGTATCAAGTTCTAGAGATCATACTTGGTGTGGTGGGCAGTCCAGGAACCTCAAGTACAGTATTGCATTCTGCTGCGCTGGCCTCATCTGGTGCACAGCCTCTGACTCTGGACGCCTCATCAGGGATATTGTATTTAGCCATGGAGGGTTTACCTGGAGTATTGCATGATTGGGCATACTTACAAACCCCTATCGCCACCACATGTCACTTTTAGTGACATTGTGGTGGCAATAGGGGTTTGCCTTATTAACAAGGCAGTGTTAAGCCAGTTAACGTGGCTTAACACTGCCTTGTAAAGAAGGCATCCTTTCACGCTATACTTAGCGTGAAAGCGGAGGGCAATGGGTGTTGACGTGGGTGTTCCACCACAACACCGATTGATGCCCCATATTTAAAAGGGTGGCGGAAATATGGGGCAGCGCCAAAATAAAGACCAGGGAAAACCTGGTCGTACCCAGGAGAAACAAGAATAATTTTTTAATTTCTCTTAGTTTTTGTTGTTTTCATGAGTGCTGCGTTGTGCAGCACACATAGAAACAGCAAAACACCATTGATTGTTTATGTGCAGGAAGGTGTCCCTTCCTGCACATAAACAATCATGAAAAAAGACGTTTTGCAACATCTAGCAGCACACATAGAAGTTTCAAAACGCCATTTCAGATTGTTTATGTGCAGGAAGGGACGCCTTCCTGCACATAAACAAACAGTCCCCTCAATGCAGGCACCATTGCACAATGCTGCAAGGGTGCCTGCGTTGGCGCGAGGCAGCTGAAATTAGCGCCAGCACTAGGGGAAACGCTGGGTTGCACCGTATTGTTTTAAATACGGTTCAGCCCTGCGTCTCTAAAGTATCAGAGTGTGGCATTAGCATTCTTGGCTTAACGTCACGCTTCGCCACTTTAGTAGTAAATATGCCCGATAGTTTTAAGGGACACATTTGGAGAATCATGCTCTCTTCCTTAGGTCAAAACTCGACTTCGGTGTCCAGTTCCGGAGGCTGCATCTGGAGGTTTGCATCAAGGTCTATAAACCCTTTTCTGAGCACCATCAAATTCTGTACCCAAGTCTAGAGAATGCTGGAGGCCACAAGCAAAGCAATGCGTTCAGCTATGGGTGCAACATCTTGAATACTGTGCCCAGTCCTAAAGGAAACCTTACCAAAAAGAATAAATGTTATCGTGCGACAGTCAAGGGATAGGTGACCAAAGTGGAGAATTATTTGAACCACTTGCTCTAGAGGCTCGGTGGAAATGACAGATCCATGAAACATAATACAAAAGGCTATATTTGTATCGAAAGGGTAATCTTAAATATGCTGTCTCGATAAGGGAAGGCAGGAGTAGGCTCAGAAATACATTTCCAAATATTTGTTCACTATTAGTAGCAAATGCATAGCCGCAACTCCAGCAGTAGTGGTTGAGACAAAAATGATAAGATGAACCAAAAAATGGCATACAGGGCAACAATAAAACATAGAAAGCGAGGGGAAATTCTCAACATCATAACAACGTGTTACTACATACACTGGATATTCTTGAATTGATCATCTAAATTATCCCAAAGGGCTGACTTGGCAAAAAGCACAACAGACACACCTTCCGTAGGAAAGCAAGCTAATCAATCTCTTATCATCCATGTGTGATATTGTTTCCGATGCCAGATATGCCTGCTTCCAGAGCACAAATTAAAACACACAAGACATCTCCTGAAGTCTGTAAGGCATAATTATTATCATTGAGTATGATATGAGAGACGGAAGCGATATCAAGATCTGAGAGTTGCAGAGGTGTTTGGAAATGGCAGACTTGAGTTACACAAAGATCCAAAAAAGGGGTTGCCTGTTCCCTAAGATTTAGAATAGACAACGAATCCTTAATTGTTCTGAAGCGATCTTCATTATTCTTCTAAGACCCGCATAAGAAGTGCCCAGGATGTGGATGTGCTATTTGCCACTCACACCGCGGGCTCATGTATTTACCAGGTGCAGTACCCACCTTCAACTCTGAGTTTTATTACTGAAAATTCTGCACCAAATTCTGCGATTATAAGAATTCATAAGACATTTTCTCCCTAGTAAATGTAGGGATTTTTGAGCTTCCATAATGCACCAGGGGGAAAGTTGCACAAAGAGAGGGTGCAATGTTTGCCTCACAACTCCACCACTTCACCGTCGGACCTCATCCTCTCTGCTGGAATTCTGGAAAGGACTCAAGACCTGTCTGTTCAACGGAACCCCCCTCCGGCTGCATTGCTCTCAGCGCCTGGATACCCTCATAGGTGAATAGCAATGTTCTCAGCACCTGGATACCCTCACGGTTGATTAGCATTGTTCTCAGCACCTGGATACCCTCACGGGTGACTAGCATTATTCTCAGCACCTGGATACCCTTATGGGTGATCAGCATTGTTCTCAGCACCTGGATACCCTCACGGGTGACTAGCATTATTCTCAGCACCTGGATACCCTTATGGGTGATCAGCATTGTTCTCAGCACCTGGATACCCTCACGGGTGACTAGCATTATTCTCAGCACCTGGATACCCTTATGGGTGATCAGCATTGTTCTCAGGACCTGGATACCCTCACGGGTGACTAGCATTGTTCTCAGCACCTCTATACCCTCACGGGTGATTAGCATTGTTCTCAGCACCTGGATACCCTCACAGGTGACTAGCATTGTTCTCAGCACCTGGATACCCTTACGGGTGATTAGCATTGTTCTCAGCACCTGGATACCCTCACAGGTGATTAGCATTGTTCTCAGCACCTGGATACCCTCACGGGTGACTAGCATTGTTATCAGCACCTGGATACCCTCACGGGTGATTAGCATTGTTCTCAGCACCTGGATACCCTCACGGGTGATTAGCATTGTTCTCATCACCTGGATACCCTCACACGCGCTATACAAATCCTGATTGACTGATTGACAACTTAAAATTTTAGTCTCTGTCAAACCAGGGTTTGTGAAGGAATCAGACTTTACTGGTGCATACGTAACCACCGACCCATATACAACCGGGGCTTAGGTAAGAATAATTGCGCATCATCAAGAACACTTCACCAAAAGAAATATAACCGAAAGATCTGTTCAATTCGTAAGCACATGCCAAGAGGGAAGCGACACAGACCCCAAATGGGATCCCTGATTTGCCAATCCTTATGAAAATACACACTTGAAAATGTCAACCCACCAGTTCACTCTCAAACCCAGGAGAAAGCAGAGGAGTCTGGATTGAAACATCCAGCACAATCACACCCCCTCAAAAATATTAAAAAGTGTTTACACAACACTAAAATACTAAGTAATAAATACCAACTGCAAAATTACAATCTATCGACGGAATATATATTAATGGAGGTGTTTTATTCATCTTATTTTAATAGCATTTTCAGATAAAAGAAAGGAACAACATTCAGTAACATTTAGTTCAAAGAGATAAGCAACAACAAGTGGTGACTGGCTGACTTTTGTGGGCTATTATGGCCCCAATTTAGATGACCCGGCCCCACTACACACTTTACTTTTTAAATTAATTGACATTAAAGATCCTATCATAATAGGTGGTGATTTTAATGTAGTTCTGGATCCAAAGCAGGACTCAACTTCTAGGAGAGCAGTGGCGACAACCGCCCTGAAACAGTTGATGACTGATATGGGGCTTCTAGATATTTGGAGAGTGATGGGACGTAAGGCCGGGACATCAGGGGGTAACTTTACTTTTCACAATAAAAAGGGTGGTCATCGTTCTAGGACTGACTTCTTCCTGATAGATGTGCATATTAGTAAGAACACAATTTAGGTCAGCCATGTCCCAGAACATTTGTTTAACCACTCTGCGATAGTTTTGGAAATTTCCCTGGTGAAGAGACCCTTCACTCATAGATGGACTCTGAATCGCTCGTTACTTTTGGAACCATTCGTAATTGAAAAGTTGAAAACAGTGACTAACAAGTTTTTTCTATTCAATGTTGACTTGGAACTCCCCCATACTGTCTGGGACTCATATAAAGCTTTCCTAAGGGGTATCGTAATTACCTTGTCTACCGCTCAAACCAAGAAAGTGAGAGAAGACATTAGAACTCTTGAAGCTGCAATACATACAAATCAGGTAGCGTCAGAACAAACACATAATAACATAAATATTGTACAAAAACTAACCACGGCAAAACAAGATCTTGCTGACTCTCTGGAAGCAATAATTAAAAGGAAGTGGGATGCCAGTAAGTTGTCCCATCAGGAGTATGGGGAAGGGTGTAGTAAACTCCTTGCATGGAAAGCCAAAACGGATCAGTCTAGAAATTTGATAAAGGATCTCAGATGTTCGATCTCTGCTACTGCCATCACTGAAGATATAGGGATCGAGGATGCTTTTGCCCAGTTCTTCCAAGGTCTTTATTCAGAGGACCCAACAGTATCTGAAGAATTTATGGAGGAGTTCCTTTTAGATCTGGAACTCCCCATGCTTCAGAACTCAGAAAAAGATAACTTGAGCAGCCCTATTGTTCTGGAGGAAGTCCTTCAAATCTTTAGCTCCTTAATAAAGGGAAAGCCGCTGGCCCTGATTCCTTTCCTTACGAAATTCATACCATCCTAAAAGAAGAGCTTGCCCCAGTCTTGCTTCAACTGTTTAATTCCGCCTTTATATCTGGCCAAGACCTCCCTTCATCCTGGGATGAAGCCACCGTAACTATCCTTCTGAAACCGAATAAGAACCTGAGGTCTTGTAAGACTTATAGGCCTATATCCCTTCTTAATAGTGACCACAAAATATATACCCAGATCTTAACCAAACGTCTGGACAAGGTGGCAGGAACAATAATACACCCTGACCAAAAAGGTTTTATGAAGGGGAGGCAACTACATGAATTAATACACAATTTACTAGGGGCAATTGATTTGGCAAGACAAAATGAAATTCCTTTAGCAGTAATGACCTTTGATGCTGCTAAAGCGTTTGACAGGGTCAGTTGGCCCTTCCTATACAAAACGATCCAGCATTTAAATCTAGGGGAAAGTTTTTTAGCAGCAATCAGGGCTCTATATAAAAATCCATCGGCCAGGGTCCTTGTCAATGGAAACCTTACAAGGTCAATAAAAATAGGTAGGGGGACTAGACAGGGATGCCCTCTCTCCACCCTCCTTTTCAACATATATATTGAACCACTGATATGTAAATTAAGAGCTTGTCAAAATATTCACCCCTTTACTTGTAATGGTTGGGAAAAGAAATTTGGGCTGTACGCTGACGATCTTATGGTTCTGACATGGGACCTAGATCAGTCACTTCATGTGATATGGGAGCAGCTGGAGAGTTTTGGGAGGGCATCTGGATATTCAATTAACCAGCAAAAAACTGAGCTAGTGAAATGGAATACTCCCTATAGGAGTGATTTCACAAAGCAGGAAATTAGATACCTAGGTGTCCAAATAGTCCAAAATATATAGAAGATAGCACAGGTGAATTTCGATAAAGTTGCAGTGATTGTCAAATTACAGTTACAAGCTTGGCGGGCTCTTTCACTTTCCAGCCTGCGCAGATCAAATATTTTACAAATTTCAATTCTCCCCAAGTTTACTTTCTTGTTAACCACCATTCCATTAGAATTTGCTAAGATTTGGTTTAGGAAAATACAGGGGGCTTTTTCTAGTTTTATTTGGGGAAACAAAAGACTAAGAACATCCCTAAAAAAAGTCTAGAAGAAAGAAAGCCTATGGTGGTATTGCTACCCCGGATCTCTATCTGCACTACTGCTCCTTTCATTTACATAACTTTTGTCAATTATTGATGGGGAGTTCTTTTTTGTCCCCGCTCTTAAAGGCCCTTACACTGAGCGCCCCGCATCAAGCAGACTTCTTTCTCCCAAAATGTGGTCATCCTAAATGTTTTAAGAAGGTGAGGCTGAAAGTTCTCCTAGCTGCTACTAAGGTTTGGTCTCAGGTGAGATCGCTCCTACAAATACCCTATTACAGCGATGCAGCACCTATTTGGGACTCCCCAGGTACTCAAGCTTGTTTAACAGATGCACTTGCCATTCCGCTTCGTACCTGTGGTATTCTTAGGTGGGGGCAGCTCATCGTGGACACTGAGCTAATCTCTTGGCAACACCTTTCAGCGATCTCCGAGAACTAAGTATTAAAATTCTAATACTACCAACTTTTAAGTTGGGTGAAATCATCGGGAAAGGAGATCGCAGGGAACGGGTACTTGGTGTCTAAGATCTGTTCACGCACTACAGTAAGGAAAGAAGTCGCTGAATGGTACTGGATGCTAATCTAAAATGGAGAAGATATGCAAAACTCATTCACAGAGATCTGGAGGAGGGATCTGCCAGGCGAAGACCTCGAGGAATTAGGGCAAGTATCTATGTCTCTTTTGTGGTCATATGTGAAAGCTGCTTCACTAAGGAAGAATCATCTTTTCACTGGCCAAAAGGCATACTGGACACCACAGAAACTGTTGAAGTTGGGGAGCCGAGTGAAAAAGAAATGCCTGAAATGTAGAGAAAAGAATGCAAACGAGCTTCATATGTTTTGGCAGTGTCCCTCAATTCAGCTTTTCTGGCAGAAAGTGGTTAAGACCATTTCAGGCATCATGGGTCAAGAGATCAAGATGACAGTACCCTCTGTGATTTTTGGAGTGTTTCAGAGCGGGGTAGATAACCGTGGCTTTCTTAAAACTCACAAAGCAGTCTTTTTTGTTTTGGTTCTTCTTGCACGGAGGGAATTGTGTGTTAAGTGGATTCCCCCTAGTCCCCCAGTTGAAAATGAATGGATTTGTTCCATACTGAGGGTTTCACATCTTGACTGTGCCAATAAGCTTGCTAAGAAAACAAAATTCTGGGAACTTGGGGACGTTTGGTTTAAGATGAATGTCGCTAATGTATCCCACTGAGCACAATTCTCACAAGTTTTCTCTTGGTTTCTTTTTTCTTTTTCTTTTTGTTTTTTCTCTTCTCTTTTCCTATATAATCTCTGTATATGTATGATTTACGGATTTTGAGTTCCATGGTCCTATCATTAATAGTATGCTACACAGGTTTCCTTTAGTGGCAGGGCCACTTCACCTTAAAGCGCCTACCAATAGAAGAGCCGGTGCCATTACCTATCCCGGAGGCATAACCTTTGGGTTTTTTTTGCCCGGGGATTATTTCTATCCTTCCTCTCTGGTGGAGTGAACGGGCATCCCATTGCTTTTTGCTGGTTTGGATAGGCCCTACCTCTTTGAATTAAGGGTATAATTGGAAAAATGAGGACTAAAAAAAAAAAGAACAAGTGGTGACTGGAATGAGGGAGAGCAGTTCTCTGTGTGATGAAGAGAACCAGTAAGTAATAAGGACATCACTCACTTCCTAAGAGGGAAGATGAAGGCAAGGGTCTAAAATGTGCTCTCCACATTCATGCATGAGTATGTATGGGCATCAATATGCTGGCACCTTGGTAATTCCCTGTGCGACCACAGTGGCCACGTAGGTAGGCATTGCACAGATGCCCTAGCTCCTCTCTGTGGATCCACCTCTTCTTCCTCTTCATGCCTGAAGTTGCAGCCTCCTGTTAGCGGCTTTGTTGTGAGTGATCAGACAAGCACCAGGAACACTTACTGCCTGTTTTACCTGGCCATTGCAAGATTGCAACTTGTCTTTATTAGTAGTTTCCATACTAAAGACAAAAACATGGCGTACAACTAAAGAGTGCAGCATTATCCGAAATACACACATATTTATAATCACACTGGCTATGAGATGTCCTGATCAGCCCTAACCGGCGGGGTGGAGCACACTATCTAAAGTATGAAAAAGCCCTATTAATGGCTCTTCCTGGCACCTCTGCTCTGCTGCCTCCTGCTTTTGTGGTGGCCATTTGTGAGGCTGGGGCTCAGGCAGAGAGTGGCCTTTCCTTATCTGGGCCACAGGTTTCTAGTGTCTCAAGCACATGAATAGGGCAAGGTAGGGAACAGTTCCATTAGCCATTCATCCCCTTCTCTACAAATCCTCTTCCTTACAGCCTCTAACTTACAATCCACAAAGACCTCTCTCCAACAGTGGAAGGGCAGGAGTCCCTATAGGACCAGGCAAGAGGGGACTGGCTAGAGAGGAGGAGAGAGGTATGGGCCTTATTATGAGTCTGGCGGTCCGATGGACTGCCAAACCCACAGTGGAGGTGTGGCTACCTCTGCACAGGTTGTCTGATTGTCCTAGTACAAGAAGGGCGGTTAAACCGCCATAGGACCGCTGCTACCGCAAGGGATCCGTAATCCCTGGCGGTCTTGCAGTGGTCTGAGAACCCTAATATGCTAGCGGTGCCACTTTGGCACCACCGAGCATATTAGGAATTTCTTCACTGCCTTAGTTTTCATGGTGGTGAGCCCGCCATGAAAAGTGTGGCTGTGAGGAAACAAAGGGCCCCCTGTTGCCTCTGTGTCAGGGGATGCATGCAGGGGGGCACATGGTGCACCCTCAGTTCCTGCAGGGCATGGGCTTGATGGTCTATGCCCTGCAGGAACTGCCTTTGACGCTCCCATTGCTGAGCTTTTTTCATAGGCACCACAGTGGGACCGCCAAAGAACCGCCCGCCAGAGACAAAAAAAATCATAATCTGGCGGACTGTTTCTTATAGCTTTGGGCATCTTGGGACAGGGCGGCGTGTTGGCTCGCTCCAAGACCGCCAAAGTCATAATAAGGCCCTAAGTCTTTACCTGGGCATATGAGACTGCACATGAGCTTAGGAGAGTGCCCTTGGGTATTCAGTGCAGTACATCCGAATATAAGATTTAAACTGGGTCTCGGAGTCTGAAGCAGTGCATGAGTGCTCAATCTGGGTATTCAACCTCACCTGTGAGTCTGCATATTACACACTATTGCAGTGCTTGGCATATGAGGCTGCACTTGGCATAAAATACCGTATGAAGCTGTATAGGGAATATGATAACAGTACTTGGGTATTGACCACTACTTGGCAAAGGATGTTGCAACACCTGATAGCAGACCTCACTCTATGAAACAAGAGCTAGCCTCTAAGGCCGTGGTACTCATTGTACGTCCTGCAGGCCGCCAGCGGGCCGGCAGGCCTTCATTGGCGGCCCACGGACCTTGCCATGCTGTTTTTACATTGCCAGTGAGTCCGACAGTAAACCCAGAAGATGACCACAGCAGCACACATAGTGAATACGTATTAAATACGTATTCACTACGTATGCTCCTGCAGCCAGGGCCGGACTGGGAACCAAAACCGGCCCTGGCAAAGTGCTCAGCCACCCCCTCCCCCCGCTCGCGGGGGGGGGGGGGGCATAAACGGCCCTGTAACAATAACGGCCCCCAGGGCCCAAAACCGGCCCCCACCCTGGCGGCGCACCGAGGAATTGCCCGGTGCCCGCTATGCTCAGTCCGGCCCTGCCTGCAGCCATCTTCTGTGATTACTGCCGGTCTCTGCGGCCTCACACATGGCACAGTCGGAAAGCTTCCTAAAAGGCCCTTTAAAAGTCAGCTGTAAGTGTTTTCACAGCTGACTTTTAAAGGGCCTTTTGGAAAGCTTCCTGTTTCGTGTTGCCAACGACGTCCTCTTCAACGTCCTCTTCTCCCGGAGACTCTACTCCAACCACAGAGACAGACACACAGAGACAGAGAGACACACACACAGACACAGAGACACAAACACAGAGAGGCACACAGAGACAGAGAGACACACAGAGACAGAGAGACACACACACAGACACAGAGACACAAACACAGAGAGGCACACAGAGACAGAGAGACACACACAGAGACAGAGACACTCAGACAGTCACACAGAGACAAACAAATACACGCACAGACAGACACACACAAACACAGAGAGACACACACACACACACACACAGAGACAGAGACACACACACAGAGACAGAGATACACACACAGAGACAGACACACACAGAGTAATGACACACACAGACCGAGACACAGAGACAGACGCACACACAGAGACACACACACAGTGACAGAGACACACACACAGAGACACACACACAGAGACAGGGATACACAGACATAGACACACAGACAGAGATAGACAGAGACAGACAGACAGACAGACATGTGTGTGTATGCTTGGTCTGGTGGCTCATCGGACTAATGCGTCCCCTGCAGGGGCCTGTGTTCGACCTCATGGCCACAGTTTTTTTCCCTCTAGCCCCGCCCCCCACTGACCCCGCCCCCATAGGGGCGGCCCTCGGCCACAAACCACACTGTAAATTTGCCCCCCCTCCCCCAGAGAAAGTTTGTGAGTACCCATGCTCTACGGCTAAACCTGTGAATACAACTCCAACCTGGGCCTGTGAATGTTGCACCTGAATCTATAAAGGTACACATGGGCAAGCTAGTACGTTTCATATTAGAGAAGGGAAACCTACAAAACTTTTATAGCATTTTGTAAGTCTCTTATTGGCCAGCCAAAAAAGAGTCAAGTTCTATGGACTTTTTCCCTGTTCGCCAGACACAGAACATTCCGGAGAATCAGGTTTTTTTTTCTATGCTTGTCAAAAGTCATTCATGTTAGAACAAATGTGCAATCAAGGAAACAGATTCTCAGTTTTTTCTACCTTCTACAAAATCATGTTAACTGCTTCACTGCAAAAACTTCAAAGGTTTCTAAATATGCGGGCGGGTGGCGCCGCTCAGACGCCTATGATCAAGTACCAGCACCGGCGTTTCTGGTTGTGGGTGGAGGGAAGGACAAAGATGCGATCACTGTATCCGCAGACTCAAGTTGGTCACTTTGGTTGAAATTTTTCTTTTTCACACAGTGGAGAATCTTGCAATGAACGCTGGGCCAAGCTGTTGTTTTGATGCCTGAACAGTATATATGTAAAATGCTGTGATAATACGGGCAGAGCGGGGGCAGTCGCCTTTGGTAATACCGGCTCCATACTAGAATTGTCATTTGTCAATTTCCACGTAGGAGATATATACCTGTTGTAATCTGAAGCAGAGGATTAGTGGTCTACTGTACTGTCATGTGAGCTGTTACTGTAAGAGAGAACCACTAAAATGCAATAAAGAGATTCAAACAAAAAAAAAGTCTAAGGTTTCTAGAGGGAGGCAGAGGAATGTACTCTGGGGGGATCTGAGGGTCTAGTCTTTCTTTAGCTCCTTCCTTTGTCATCTCACTCTGTTCGCATGGAAACCAATGGCAGGGTCAAAGTGGCATTCCTGTCGGTGGCGCATGTGGTGATTGCTAAATAGATGCGCGTCCTCAAATCGGGTGGCAGGGGCACCAGGTACAATCATCTCAGGATTTGGGCGAACAAAGACTAGGCAGAATCCGTCAAAGCTTCTGTCCTTTGCCCTTTCTTTCTTTCTTCTTTTCACTGAGGACATTTTGTTACACACTCAAGGCATTTTCGTCAGAGAGGATGACATGACTTGATCCCAGCCACCGGAATAATGCACTCCCATGTAGATGGCCATTACAACTGGTCTTTAAGGGCTTAGACGCTGAATGCTGATCATACAAAGCATGTTCTGAAGGAATGTGTTTACTGTATTGTAAGCTACCATGTAAATACCCCTCCTCCTTTCCTTTACATACTGATTTAAGTTTCGCATTCATTGTTTAAGAGTAGAATACATTTGTGTGTAGATCTGAGATTTAGGAAAAGAAGAAATCTATGCTGTTGTGCAGAAGATGATGTTCTGTGCACCCGTCATCCTGAGTCAGGGAAAATAGTTTGCATATAGGGATTGTCAGCAAGCACCTATAGGGACCCATGACCAACCTTCACCCTCATTTTTCCATGACCATGTCTTGGCTTCTCTCAAGACCCCAATGCTACGCAGGCAAGCACAGTACAAAACTCATTATAAGATTCCCTTTAAGACCTTCCTGGGAGCAGGGAAGAAATTTGTCTCCGGAGATGGGATGTACATGAGATGGGGCATGGCGGCGCTATCAGGTTTGGAACCAGCTTCGATCTCTCACTGGGATTTCTTTGTTGAAGGGGCTCAAGTAGGAAGGCTGGAGGGTGGCATGCTTGAAACAGGCACTGCCTCTCCTGAGATTGGTGGTCCAAGCTCATTGAGAAGACTCATAGCAGCCAGGACTACACGGCTGGAATATATATATATATCCGAAAAGCTGAACAAACAGCTCTGAATAAGGCAATTTCAAAGTTGCTGTGACACTACCTTACACTTTCTCTATTTGCCGTTCAACGCTGAGTTGTGGGTATGTGGCAAGGACGGAAACCATCACCCCTCCAGAGTTACTTGCCTCACCAGGGCTATCCAGAGAACAGACCACATGAACAATTGGGTAGGAGATGAACAGCTGGCTGAGACTTCACTGGGGCTACAAAGGCTCCCCCTGAATCCATCTACATGACCTAGAGGTGATGAGCTGCAGTGGCACTGGCACTGGAGAACGGTACTGGATGCCTGGCTGGTCACCACCTTTTCACTGAGGTGAGATACGGTAGGGGAGATTTGGCCGAGGGATCTGAGAATAATGGCATTTTGCAGAGCGTGAGTCCAAGGACCCGATGATCTGGCCACTGCCTGAGGTAAGTCACTTACTGAAGCTGGGTTGTCTGTGAGGATCTTAATTCTTTTTTTTTTTAAAACAGACTTTATTGAGTTTTCAAGTTGCATATCATAATGGATCTCAGGGTTCTTTAGCACTATATAGGAAACGCCAACAAGCATAAGGAAGCGAGTAATCACAATGAAAGCAATCTCTTCAATTACAATTGTCCATTACTCTCACTTGTGGGGACAGGGGAAAAGTATTCGTCATAGTAACGGTCCAACCCCAAGCCACTTCCCCTTACTTAGTGTCAATTTAATACAATAGTTATCAATCCACTAGGATCTCTTCTTTCAGTCGTTGCGCTCCCCTTACAACTACAGGTCGCCCCTACCCAAACTCCCACCATCCCCACCGCCCAGACATGCCGCTTACTATCAGCCCATATATGTGTGACCTAGGGTTACACCTGAATGTGAATTGTTCTCTGCTCCAACTAGAGTGTGCCGTTGGACGCGCTGGTGGGGGCATACAAGTTGGTGTGCCTGGTCTGATGTGTGACAATCAATCAGTAATGGTGGTAGTGCCGGGTGATTAGTCGCCACTGTCAGGGCCCTCTCCAACTAGGCTATTTTCCCTGTCCTAAGCAGGATTTTTCAGGAGCTCCACTAGCGCTACCCATGCCCTGGCCCCTTCCTGCGTTTTCTCGCTCCCTGTCCTTATTGCCATTTGCATTCTGATTGTTCCCTCGCATTCTGCCCACCTTACAAATTCCCTCGTCCATCTGGATATTTTAGGGCCACTCCTCGCTTTCCAATGACTAGTATTATACCTTTTAGCCAAAACCAGCCCTGAGTCCAAAAACTTGATTGTGACCTTGTTCCTGGCCGTGTGAGGGAACCAGTGCAGCAGACAATACCCTGGAGCCACCACAACCTCTCTATCCGTTGTATTCGCCAAAACTGTGGTGACCCCTTCCCAGAAGCTCGTCAAGATTGGGCAATCCTAGAACATATAGAGAAACCCCACACCTTCCATGTTACCTCGTGGACAAGCGGCTCAATGGACACCAAAGTATTCATTGATCTTACCCGGGGTGAGATATGCTCTGTGCAGGACATAGAAGTGGACCAGGTGGAATCTTGCATTTCTGCAGCTCTTCCAGGCTCTCTCCACTAGCTCCCCCCAAGGCTTCTCGTCTATAGCCTCACCCAAATCCTCCTCCCACTTGTGGCGTAATGCAGCCAAAGGCTGCAGTATTTCCTGCGTTAGGCACCTATAAAGGCAAGTAACCACCTTAAAAGTTCCAGCTGCTAACACTACATATTGGCAAATTGTTGATATTCAAGGTTCAGCGATCCCATCCTGCCAGTGTTTTCAAATGGCTGCTGTAAGGGCTGCGTGCCGAAGAAAATCCCCCTTGGTAGGTCATATCGCTCTTGGAGGTCATTGAAGGAGAGCATAGTATTCTCTTCATACAAGTCTCCTATTGTGGAAATTCCTGCTTCTCTCCAGGCCTCTAGTCTACGCCAATTCCCTCCGTGGGGTAAAGTCTCACATATGGGCAGTGGGATGTCAGGTGCATAGGGGCATCGGATTCGCACTTGCCGGAGAGACCTATTCCAGCATTTGCGCACTGTACTCAAGTCAGAGGGGACCGAGTGACCCAGTGTGGGGAGTTTCAACAGCACTTGTGACAATAGCCGCAAGCTCAGGTCCTCGCCCCCATGGTCGCCTGTGCTCGGAGTCGACCCGCCATCCATTTCGTGAACCACTGCAGCTGCGCTGTGAGATAATAGGCCTCAAAGTCTAGCGGTGCCTCCCTCCGCTCTGGGCCGCATGGTAGTGAGTGCTACCCTTCGTCTCCCAGATCCTCATAAGTAACCCGTGACCATTGTTTTGAGCTGAGTGAATAGTCGAGGTTGTATCCAAAGTGGCAATGAGCCAAAGTAATACAAGAGTCGAGGCAATGTCACCATCTTTAGGAGGGCGACTCGGCCCGCCACCGACAGCGGGAGGGTCCCCCAGAAGTCAAAGTTGCTTTTGGTGGCTCGCAACGCTCACCCTATATTGCCCTCCAGCAGGTCCCCTTGAGCATGGTATACTTGGGTACCCAGGTAAGTCAGGCATCTATCCTCCCATTTCACACCCTCTGTCTCCGGTGGCCCCGCTCTTTCCGGCCCTGTCAGGAAGAGACACGACTTTGCTCAATTCACTCCAAGCCCTGCCACTCTCCCCGGAGCATTCAGGAGTTCTTTAGCTCCCCGAAGTTCCTCGCCCAAGTTAGTCAGGAACATTAATAAATCGTCTGCATATAGTGCTATATATTGAGTTTGATCCAACACCTTCAACCCCTGGTAGTATCGCCCCGACCTAGCATGTGCAGCCAGTGGCTCCATCACCAGGGCAAATAGCAAGGGCGACAGAGGGCAGCCTTGCCTTGTTCCTCGGCCCACCCTACAGGCATCCAAAATCAGCCCCCCTGTCCTGACCCTAGCAGTGGAGTCCTTGTACAGGAGAGCCGTCCAGTCAACAAACTGCTCCCCCAGCCAAAATTTCCTCATGACTCTAAAGAGATAAGGCCATTCAAGGCTATCGAATGCTTTTCCGATATCAACTGCAAAAATAGATGCCTCCTCTTTCTGGTAGGTGTCCGCCTCTAAAACTCGTAGGAGCCGACGGATATTCATCGCTGTGTTCCTGGCGGGGTTAAAGCCCGCCTGGTCAGTGTGTATTAGCATCGTGATATGTGGTAGGAGGCGGGAGGCCAGTATTCAATTTAAGATTTTATAATCTAGATTGAGCATGGACAGTGGACGGTATGCAGTCCTATCGCAAGCCGGCTTTCTGAGTTTTAGGAGTGGAATAATTACCGCCTCTCTTGTCGAAGCAGGCAAACACCCTTCTTGCTTCGCCCGATTATAGAGCACCATAGTTTGGTAGCAAAGACGTCGACGTACGTCGAATAAAATTCTATCGGCAACCCATCCGTCCCCGGTGTCTTATTTCTGGCCATATGTTTAATGGCCCCTCATACCTCCCCAATCTCTACGTCTCTACCCAGATCTTCCACCGCCTCTCCATCTAAGCTTGGAAGCTCCACTTCTCCCATTACCCAGCTATCTCTTCATCTTCTGGCGCCAGGCTACTCTGATCTATGTCAGTTTAGTATTCCAGAAACTGGGGGGCACCTAGCTTAGGACACCCCCCGCGCCGCACGGCCACCAGCTGCTGCGTGTGCCCCCCCGCCTGTCTGCCTCGCTGCCCCGGCCGCCGCCGCCGTGTGACCACGCCCCCTGCCACCGAGCGGCGTGGGCTCCGTGTAGCGCTGAGCTCGCCTGCCCTGCAGGCTCCTATTCCCCGCTTTCTCGACGTGTGCCCATTTGTATTTTGTATTTATTGTGTTTGTGATATTGTAACTTCTGCCTGATTGCGCGTTTGCCTGTTTTCCTCCGTCTCTTCCCTACCCGCTCCCCGCTTCCCGCCACCGCCGCTAACCCCGCCCCTTTTTTCTTTCTGTACCCTCCCCGCTCCCGCCTCCCAGCTGCTCCGCCCCCCTCGCACTTCGCCATATATGGCGACCGGGCGAACGCGCAGCGGGCGCGCCGATTGTGCGCCGAAGGCGCGCCAAAGGTAAGCCCGTCTGCGCCCGTCCGCGCCTGGACCGCGCCCAGTGCAAGGACCCCTGGCCCTCGAGGACCCCTGCCCACCCGCCGGACGTACACCGCCGCCACCCTCAACGCGCTCAACACCGGCCGAATCCCAGGATGCTACCGAGCCACCCCGAGACGCACCCACGGACCCTTCAGCTGCCTCGCCTGCAAGTTCACCTGCATCCGGACCGGCCTCGCACCAGCACCCGCCAAGCCGAACACCAGCAGCAACCACCTCAAGTGCATCCTGCTCAACACCTGCTCCGTCCACAGACACGCCATCGAACTCTGGAACCTCCTCGACACCACAGCCCCCGACGTTGCCTTCCTCACGGAAACCTGGATGAACGACTCCTCAGCGCCCGACATCGCCATCGCCATCCCAGAGGGCTACAAGATCCCCCGGAGGGACCGCACCGCCAACCAGATGGGAGGAGGCATCGCCATCATCCACAGAGACACCATCCGCATCACGACCAACACCGACGACACCCTGACCACCGCCGAACACCTGCACTTCCAGATCCACACCGACCCAAAGACCACCCTCAGAGGCACCCTGATCTACCGACCCCCGGGACCACGCACACAATTCAGCGAGGACATCGCCGCCTTCGTCTGCCCGCATGCCCTCCCCTCCGCTGACTACATCCTCCTGGGGGACCTCAACTTCCACCTGGAGAACAACAGCGACCGCAACACCATCACCCTGCTCGACAACCTCGCCAACCTCGGACTCAAGCAGCTGGTGTCCACCCCCACCCACCTCGCCGGACACACACTCGACGCCGTCTTCTCATCCAGCAAAGACATCGCCTTCAGCCACGCCACAGGACTCCACTGGACAGACCACAGCTGCGTCCACTTCACCTTCAGAAGAACGACAATCCACCACCACCAGCAACAGGTTGCCCGAAGAAGCTGGAACAAGATCACAGCCGACCAGCTCGCCGCTTCCCTAAGCCAGCACCCTCCTGCCAGCTCAGCGAACCCCAGCCAGGCCGCCGACAACCTCACGAAGTGGATCAGCAACTGCGCGGACGAACTCGCCCCTCTGAGGACCCCGCCCAGCAGACCCGGCAGCAATAAAGCCCCATGGTTCACCGACGAACTCAAGAGCTCCAAGAAGAACTGCCGAGCCCTTAAGAAAGTCTGGAGAAGGGAACCAACACCGGACAACATGAACGCCCTCAAGCTTGCCACCCGGAAGCACCACCAACTGATCCGCGCCACCAAGATAACTGCTTTCAAGGACCGGCTGGACAACAACGCACACAACTGCAAGGAACTCTTCAACATCGTGAAAGAGCTCTCCAACCCCAACGCCGGAAACAACGACATCACCCCATCGCAAGACCTCTGCAACTCCCTCGCCTCCTACTTCCACAACAAGATCGCGGACATACACAACAGCTTCAGCATTCAACCGACGCACGCCACGACCGCAGCAACACCGCCCACCACCACCCTCCGCGCCTGGACTCCGATCAGCACCGAAGATACCATCCGCATGATGAACTCCATCCACTCCGGATCTCCGACCGACCCCTGCCCTCACCACGTCTTCAACATGGCCGACGCTGTCATCGCACCCCACCTGCGGGACATCATCAACACCTCCTTCGACACCGCCACCTTCCCGGAGAGCTGGAAACACGCCGAACTCAGCGCTCTACTCAAGAAACCAACAGCCGACCCCACCGACCTCAAGAATTACCGCCCCATCTCGCTCCTCCCGTTTCCAGCTAAAGTCATCGAGAAGACCGTCAACAAACAGCTGGCCGCCTTCCTCGAGACGAATGGATCCCTCGACCCCTCACAGTCTGGCTTCCGAGCCAACCACAGCACCGAGACCGCCCTCATCGCTGCCACCGATGACATCCGAGCCCTGATGGACAACGGAGAAACAGCGGCCCTCATCCTCCTAGACCACTCCGCGGCATTCGACACTGTCTGCCACCGCACCCTAGTGCAGCGCCTCAGCAACGTCGGAATCCAGGAGAAGGCACTGGAATGGATCATCTCCTTCCTCGACGGAAGAACACAGAGAGTCCGCCTACCACCGTACAAGTCAGAGGCCACCGAAGTCATCTGCGGCGTCCCTCAAGGATCCTCGCTGAGCCCCACCCTCTTCAACGTCTACATGAGCCCCCTCGCGGCCATCGCACGCCAACACAACCTCAACATCATCTCCTACGCCGACGACACCCAGCTGATCCTCTCCCTGACCAACGACCCCGCCGCCGCCAGAGCCAACCTTCACGAAGGGATGAAAGATGTAGCCGAGTGGATGACGACCAGCCGCCTGAAACTGAACTCAGACAAGACGGAGGTCCTCATCCTGGGCTCCTCGCCCTCCGCCTGGGACGACTCCTGGTGGCCCCCCGCCCTGGGCACCGCACCCAAACCGACGGACCACGCACGCAACCTGGGCTTCATCCTGGACTCTTCCCTCTCCATGACCAGACAAGTCAACGCCGTCGCCTCGTCGTGCTTCAACATCCTGCGCATGCTACGGAAGATCTTCCGGTGGATCCCCACCGAGACCAGGAAGACTGTCACCCAGGCCCTCGTCACCAGCCGACTGGACTACGGCAACGCCCTCTACTCCGGAACCACCGCCAAGCTCCAGAAGAGACTCCAACGGATCCAGAACGCCTCAGCCAGACTCATCCTCGACATCCCACGTAACAGCCACATCTCCAGACATCTGAGAGACCTGCATTGGCTCCCCGTCAACAAAAGAATCACCTTCCATCTCCTCACCCACGCACACAAAGCCCTACACGATCAAGGCCCGAGCTACCTCAACAACCGCATCAACTTCTACGCTCCCAAACGCCACCTCCGATCAGCCAGCCACGCCCTCGCCGCCGTCCCCCGCATCCAAAGAGTGACAACAGGAGGAAGGTCCTTCTCCTACCTGGCCGCCAAGACCTGGAACTCCCTCCCGACCGACCTGCGCCTGACCCAAGACCACCTCTCCTTCAGGAAGAAGCTCAAGACCTGGCTGTTCGAGCAGTAACGGCACCCCCCCCCCCAAGCGCCTTGAGACCCTACGGGTAAGTAGTGCGCTCTAAAAATGTCTTTGATTGATTGATTGATTGATATCCTGTTGTCTATAATAGATCTCGTCATCCCGCCCTCGGAAGTCCAGTATCGCTGTCCCCCTTCTTGCCGGATTAGCCAGCCAAGCCAATAGTGCCCCAGATTTATCTCTCTCAGCGTAGGCCCGGGTTATATAATTTTTATATTCGAGACAACGTAGCCGTTCTACTTGTGTTGCCATTTCTTCTCTAGCCTCAAGGAGGTCTGTTTGTTTATCTACTCTCTCCGATCTTTCTCTCTCCACTTCACGGAATTGCTGTTCCGCCCTTTGTACATCTTGCAAGAGAACCTTCCCTGTCCCCACCACCTCCTCAATGCAGCAGCCTCTAATGATAGTCTTAAAAGCGTCCCATTCTATGAGCGGGCTTGTCGCCGTATTAGCGGTATCTAAAAAATAATCATCAATAGCGGTACCCACTGTAGTCCGAAAGACATGGTTTTCCAGTGCCTCCGGCCTTAGGCCCCAAGCAGGTATTTTAGGTCAATCACGGGACCAGTCCAGGGTCAGCAGCAGCGGGTCATGATCAGAGACCATTCTGGTCAGGTATTCACTCATCCTGACCCCTCGTGCACGTCCGGAGAACACAAGATAGTGTCCAGTCGAACATGAAGTTCATGCAGGGCTGAAAAGAAGGAATAATCCCTTTCCCTGGGATGTTGGGACCTCCAGGTATCAATCAACCCCCACCTCTGATGCCAACTGCAACTCTATGTATGGGAGCATCTGGGAGCGGCGGGTGGGAGCGATCCAATCTAACATCAGTTACACAGTTAAAGTCGCCCCCCAACAGTACTGATCCTGTCAGTGCTGAGGCCAATGTCTGCGAAAGCTGCACCAGAAATGCAGGTTGCTCTATGTTAGGGGCATACAAACTCCCAATCGTTACGCCCTGCCATCTAAACGCCCCAAAACCCACACAAATCTTCCCTCTGGGTCAATTATTTGCCTAGTGCATCGAAAATGGACCCCACCCTCACCCAGACCAGGGCTCCCCTGGCGAAGGCTGAATAAATAGTATAAAACACCTGCCCCCTCCACCTACGTTTAAGTGCAGTACCTTCCTTCGCCGATAAGTGGATCTCTTGCAATAGGGCGATTTGCGCCCCCATCCCGACCACGTATGCATGAATTCTATGCCGGCGTAGCATAGTGTGCATCCCCCAGACGTTCCAAGATAAGCATTTAATGCCTATGGTGGATACCATTTTGGCGGACCTGATACACCCCTAGCGGTTTCCCCTAAAGCGACATGCCTGTCCCAGAACAAGAACCCCTGAACAATAACAACCCCCCAACTCCCCCTCCCCAGGACAGGTACATACAAACTAGTTCCCATCCAAACTCAAACTTATTAGAAGTAAGTCTCTGATAGTGGTGGGGTGCGAAGCTTACCCTACCAGGCCCGAAACTCATCGAGGCCATACCCCCCAACATCATGATGCAGCTGTCAGACCCAGTGGCCATATCGTCATCGTTCAACTGCTGCTATGCCTGAATCCCAGCATGAGGCGTACTCAGCTGCACTGGTGGATGTATGACGTAACAACGCGAGTCATTACAACGCGTGCAGTTACATCGCGGTCGTTACCACGACTGCGATGTTACTACGCTATGCCATTACAACGCAAGTCTTTACATCGACTTGCGCTAGATGGCGTGCTAACATTAGAAAAGCGTAATTTACTATTCCAACTCCAGTCCACTTAACAGTAGGGAAGGTGTTGGGATAGTAAACTACACTATTTGTAATGTTAGCACGCCATCTAGCGCAAGTCGATGTAAAGACTTGCGTTGTAATGGCATCACGTGGTTACATCGCGTTCGTTGTAACGACCGCGATGTAACAGCATTGCGTTGTACTGAATGCGATGTAAACGATGTTTCCCGCACTGGTACCCTTTGAAAGACTTCATGGAACTCCACTCTCAGGCAATTTCATCCGCTGTTTGAGGAGTGACTTCTGGGAGATCAGTTTCAGATTCCTAATTTGCACTAGCTGGTAGCGAACTTTCAGATCTGTCCATGTCAGGGCCACTTTTGCTTGATCCAGGGATGGTGCCTCCTCGGCTAAGTTTCGCAATTGCCTGCAGTGCTTTGTGACGCTCCGTTCGACGTTCTTTAGGAGATGGGGCTCTAGCGGAATGGTGGCTCCTGGTCAGGTTCTGCTGAGTTATGTCCGGGGAGAAAGTGCGAGCCTCTTGATTCTGTCGGGCCTCTAGACACTCCCATGCCTCCTGTGGGGTAGTGAAGAATTGCGTCCCTGATTTGTCGACCACCCGGAGGCGTGCTGGAAACAGCATTGCATATGGGATCTGCAACTGTCGCAGCTTTCGCTTGAGGGCCAGAAATGATGCTTGTTGGCGTTGCACTTCCCTGATAAAGTCTGGGAATACCATCACCTTGCTATTTCCAATCTGCAGGTCCTGTTTTTGTCCGGCTTGTTGCAGAATATGGTTGCGATCCCGAAAATGAAGAAGTCGCACCACAATTGGACGAGGGGGGGCTCCGGGCTTAGGCGGTCAGGCTGGGACTCTGTGAGCTTTTCCCAGCGCATAAAAGGGGTAAAGGCCCTCCAGGGCCACTTCTGTCTTAAGCCAGTCCTCCAGGAATCGCACCGCATCGGCGCCCTCCGCCCGTTCCGAAACCCCTACTATGTGCAGGTTGTTTCTACGGGATCTACCCTCGCTGTCCTCTGCCCGCGCCTCCAGTATCTTGACCTTGGCCTCCCCACTTTCCAAAGATTTCTGCAACATGGAAACTATTTCCGGGATATCAGTGAGTGTTTTTACAGTGAGCCCAACCCTCTCTTTAAGCTTGTGGTGTTCATCCTTCAGCAAGTTAAGTTCTGTCCCCATCAAGTCTATCTTCGTCTCCAGCGCATCCTTTGAGACAGTGATGGCTTGCATGATGTCCACTAGGGTGGGCCCCTCGGAGGTAGTATCTCTCCTCGTCTCAGCTGTCTCAGCGTCATCATTAGTTTGATGACCTGTACTGTCCATGCTGAGGGCAGCATACCTCTTCTTCTTGGTCACTTTCCCCATGGTCAGCTTGCTGCACCCACCCCACAGGTTACCACTGTCTGGCGCTACTGGTGGCCGTTATTAACCCTTGGCTCAGCTGATTCTGGACGAGCATGGGGATCCGGCCACTTGGAGCGCTAGCAGGCGAAGGCAGCCCTCTTTGGGCCCACGCACACGGGCGTCCCACCGGCCGACCCTTCACAGGGCCTTGTCATCCTCTACTACTATGGTTGCCCAGCGCCCTCTGATTGTGACCGGGTGGCTCCACATCCGCTCTCCTCACCAGAGCAGTGAACCTTCGGATCAGGTACACTTCAGCTCAGTGCTTATTTGCCCTCCGTTGTGGTCGTGGTGCGCTACCCTGCTCTCACAGCTATATTGTAAGGGCTTCTCCTCCGGCACCCTAGATCAGGGTGGGGCCTCGATATTGCTTCAAGGTAGGCTGATCTGGTTGTCTCATGTGCCCCTGCAGACCACTGTGCTTCAGTCATCTGTATTGGTGGGTAGATTCCTTCCCAAGTGCTATGCAGGTCTTGCTAGAGGGCCCCCGCCTTTCACGGGCCTCCCGAATGCACAGCTTCAGTCCTGTGGCCTCCCCCTGTCACCCGCATCCGGTGCGAAGGCCCCTTTCAGTGGAGGGCACTCTGTGGCCTCTCCGGAGCGGGTGTCCTGCCTCGCGCCGCTCTGACCTGTATCTTGGGTCTTGGCCCAGGGGTTTCTCTCTACGTAGCCACGCGCCGGCCTCTCCACCGCTCGGGCCTCGCTTGCTTTCCGGCCTCGGCCTTTAACTCGTCTCCGCCACCGCCAGGACCCGTCTCCTCAATCTGTGGCCGCCATCTTGCGTCGTCGGAGGAGGCCCTGTCCAACTCAGAACTCGCGCTGCTCTGACCTGTTTCCTGGGACTCGGCTCCGGCGGTCCTCTGCTATGTGGCCACGTACTGACCCCTCTACAGCTCGGGGCTTGCCTGCTGCCCAGCCACGGCCCTCAGCTTGATTCCGTCATTGCCAGGAACCGCCCTCTTAGACCGTGGCCGCCATCTTGCATCCCCGCGTACAGCACCGAGTCGGGAGAAGAAACAGCAGTTTCAGCGCCGTACAGGTTACAAATGTTTCTTCCACCAGTCCAGCATGGGCCATGGACGTTCCACAGCCCAGTAAATGATACAGGGTTGCACTCAATGTTCAGATGTCAGATCTATTGTCGCTGGGGGAATACAAAGGACGGAGCTCCGGTGTCCACCCCCTCTCACATCGGCACCTAGCCACACCCCCTCTGTGAGGCTCTTAATGCAGACTGTTGTGCCTATCATCACTGGCAATGGGCAAGTTAGGGCTCAGGAAAAAATATATATATATATTTGGAAACAAGACTTTGTGGTCAGTCTCTTATAAGAAAAATTCCAGAGGAAAACTAGTTTCAGAGAACATTTCATCAAAAGATGAAAAAAACCTTTTATTTGGGGGGAAATAACTGAAGGTGTGTTGCATAGTGTATAATGGGGAACATTGTAGTCCCAGATTATTAGTGTTAGTGTAGACTCTGGAACCTGCAGTGTAAAACCATATACCATAGGCACCCAGTCTTTTAAATGCTCCTGAAGCCAGTTCCAAACGACGAATCCACTGCTGAGAGCAGATTGCCTATCAATCACCACAGCCCACCAATCCTCAGACACTCTCAGTTGGTTCTGGCCATCTCCTCACATGTGTATATAGTCATTTACTTACAGGGGCGGCTCCTTCGTTGGAGTGGAGGAGCGTCGCCCCACTTAAACTCCCCCCAAAGCCCCAGAGATGAAAAATAAAATGGTAGTTTATTACCATTTTATTTTTCATCCCCTTTCCCGAACAAAGCGTCAGAACGGGGGCGGGCCACTGGTGAGTGACAGCAGCAGGGAGGATGGTGGGCTGGCTGTGCACTGTTTACAGTGTGCATGTCTTGCTAGCCGGCCATTTTGAGACGACCAGCCACACATGCGCACTTTAAACATCTCTAACCCAGCTGTCCTAAGACAGCTGAGTTAGAGCAAGTACAGGCCTCCAGAGCGCTGTGGAGCGCCGAGTGAGGCTGCTCCCTCCAATCAGGGTGACGCTCTCATGCTGTAAGAACAGCGCCCTTATTGGAGGGAGTTGCAGGATCCAGGTCCTGTGGCCATCTGTCAAAGAAGAGCTCCGGAGCCATGGACGTCATTGGTAAGCCTTCCTTTCAATTTAATTGTGCGCGCTGCCCCCTTTCACCCCCCACCGCAGATGCCAGCCTCCACTGTTTGCTTGGCTTTCTTTTTAATAAATTGTCTGCTCACAGCTGCATCACTGTCTCACTACTATAGAAATGGCCGGTAAGTACTTGCTTCCAGTGAGATCATTAAGGGGAAAGCATGTTTTTTACAATGCATTGGGAATAGCAAGATGAGAAAGATTTCACATTATTGTTTGATTGTATTGCTTAACTGAAAGGTAATACAAATCTGTTTGCAAAAATCACTGTCTCACACTACATGGGAGATATCAATCAAATGATATCAGCTTTTTATCACCTCTTCTTTTAGGTGAGCATCCATTGTATATTCATAAAGGAGATCCCAAATAATTGGTCCATTAAGATTTGGAAGAAAAGAGAAGGCATTATTAAGAATATCAGGCAAACAGCAAAGGAAGGAATGAATGTACCCTGCTAAATGAAATATATCTGATTTGGCGATTGAGCCTAGCATATCACTGATACCACCAAGGCCTCAGAAGGGTAGCATCTATAATGAGGTACATGCTAAAAACACCTGTAACCATGACACCCCCACAGAACCAGTTCAGATACTGACAAGAGAAGTTGTGACTTGGCAACACAACTTGGATCTCCCTTGGAAAGGATCAGTTAAGGGTCTCAGCCTAAACCATACCTGGAAGCTAGTCTGGTAGGGGCTAAGTGTTAACTTCTGACCATCTCCTTCCCCTGAAGAGTTAAACTCATACACAGTATGTGTCTGAACGAGCAATCTTTGGATTTCCTTCATTAAATGAATTTTTATGATAAAATGCCTTTCCGGGACATTTTGAAATAAACTTTATTTTGTTCCAATAATATATACGTAATTTAATACTGAATAATAATGACATTCTCCTTCTGCTGGTTAATAACCTAAGGGGTTTAGCAGAACCTTACTTCGGAAAGGTGCAGTTTACCTACTTCGAAACCAAAAGGATACAGACAACATACTGTGCGGTACATGGTATCAGGAGGTATACAAGGATGGAGACAAAATAATTACCATGAAACGTACATCAACAAAGATGTTTTGTTCAAGGGTACTCGAACTGAATGGCAATTTATTCTAGTGAGTACTCGCTGTAGAGTTGTGTTGCCATTAAATTGTTTCCAGATTGGTACCCGCTGAAGACAGGCTAGTTTCCAGGAACACAACTGCTGGAAGAAATCAATTCTTGGAACCAGATTTCTCAGAACGTCTTGAGACATGTAGTCATTTTGGGCTAGAAGTTCAAAAATTAGGAATAGCGATTCCCTAATTGCCAATTTTTGTGAATGGCAATTAGGAAATCACTATTCCTAATGTATGAGACTCATCGACTTTCATTTAGCGATTGGTAGACCTATCTCATGAATTATAATGAGGTAGGTCGCAATTTGTGATCCTCTCCGACTCACTGCCAACACAGAAATGGTGGCCTGCTGGGGTAAGCCCACCGCCATGTCTGTGATTGCTTTTAAAAAAAACTATCTTTTTTTGTTAAATGCAGTCCGTATTCCTTAAAGGAAAGCTGAATGTGTTTAAAAAGATATAAATGTAAATGGTCAAGTTTCATTTTTTTAAGAGTAGGCAGGACTGTTGTTAGGGTGGTGTGACCGGTGCATTCGCACCTGGCGCCTAGCTGGGGCAGGGGGGGGGGGGAGATAGCTGTGTTTTGAAATAACATGCCTTTAAAAGCACCTGCTGCAGAGCTCTGTGTGCTATCCAGCAGCTTACAGGCAACAATACAAATGTCAAGATTATGCTGGTGATTACTGATCCCCCTGGAGAGAGATGGTTTTGTCTACTGCCAGTTCTGACTGATCATAAAGTAGAGTAGCTGGTTAATGCCCCTGCTGCAAAGAACATGTGCCATGCAGATCACAGTATTTTATATGGCTAGCTCAGTGGGTTACTGCTTTTGTCGCAGAGATCCTTTCGTTTTACTTGCAGTTCAAAAGTTACAATCCTATTCTAGGGCAGTGACATATGAACTGGCATCAAAAAGCTGCCTGCAGACTGCATGGTATACCTTATAACATATGATTCCTACACCTGGTAATCCTCATTGTCATATGTAACATTTCTTATAGACTGATTTACACAAGTGTAATTCATTGTTTCTGTATAATGTGTGTGTGCTGTAAAGTGCTCTGACACCCTAAACTGGTATGAGTACCGCTACAAAACAAATGAAACATATGTCAAATAGGGCTATGGAGAGATGAGAGGCACTGTTGGAGGGTGGTAGTGAGGGAATCCTTGGATTAAGAGGTCATGGGAGGAGGGGGCGCAAAAGTAGATTATCACACCAGGCGCAACAAGCGCTAAAGCCGGCCCTGCCTTGGACCACTGCCTGCTCTTAAAAATATTTTTTCAACCATTCTCAAAAGGGAAGGGATCCCTTGGGGACACCTTACCATTTGTGAATGGTTTACCACCAACTTTGGGCCTTATTCACAAAGGGCCTCTGCACTGATTGAAGCATATTTGCTAACTAATGTCATTCTACTACAGCTGGAAGACTCTAAAAACCTTGAAAGAAAGGTACCCACAATTTCTATAATAATATGATTGGGGGATTTCGATAGTCACATGCTTCCAACAACTGCATACATGAAGGTAGTATGGTCCAAAATGAGTAATGGGGTATTCAGTGACGCTATACTAACCCAATGACATGTAGTAAACAAGATGAACTTAGATTAACTAAATTCCATGTCATTTTTAATAATATGTTTAAACAATGAAACAGTTTTAGATTAAACGTTAACAAACATACACAAGGTGTGCCATATGTTTATGTTTTATTTGTCAGGATGCTTGAATATCTGAGCAATATACCTTGACCGAAAATCTCTCCGACAAAATCAGATGAGTCCACAGAAAAGTCTGTGCAATGTATGCCTATGTGGATTTATTGCATAATATTGGCCTCCGGGTCTTGACATAAAATCACACTCTGATGTTTACAAAAATTAATTTTGTGTTCTTGCAGAGTAACAAGTGGGAAGCTGCAGTGATCCCCCCAAATTATCTCCTTGTCACCTTCATCAATAACATTCAAAAATATTTGGGAGAATGTTCCTGGCAGTACCAGAGAGCTGGTCTATGAATAATAATGTTTTTCTCACTGCCAAGGCAGGATTCTGAGGAAAATCAGCATGGTGGGCCAGGCCCCTATGCTCTATTTATTGTTGGATTAATATGCAAACATCAAAAAAGGGTCCAGGATACGTTTTTGTGCACTTAAATACTGCATTTCAAAAAAATTTATCTCTGCAGATCTATGGGAGTCATTTGAAATCCTGTGAATTACCTCGATTTGCTTGATGTTTTGATTCACCTCCGCAAGTGTAATTTTTCCTGGGCTTTAAGTGGAATGAAAAAACTAGGGGGTCTTTCAAAGGGCCGTGGCCAATGTAATTGAGAGTGTGGCTTAAGAATACACATGCTAAAAATCTGTGCTTAGGGTAGCGTGCCGCCCAACTGGTATTTTGCTGCTTCTGTCATTGCATACAGATATATAATACAGCAAATAACATTACACCTACAACAAGTCAGGGCTATTGGCTTTGCCAATGGTTGTTAGTTGTGTAAGATAAATAAGCAACAACTATAGCCTCGCTGTATAGAATATTGAAAATGCTTCAGTTCTGAAATGATGGGACTGAAAGAACTATAACGAGTCTCTTTGAAGTTACACCAAAGGCAGTGAAGGGTGGCACTGCTGCAGAGTTAAGATTTCTTTTTTCACCCTCAGGGCGAAAATGAAGAGCCCGATAGGGACCCGTCTCAGCACCTGCTTTTTAGAACTGACGGTGCTGAGCACCGGCAGGACCTGGCTCACTTAAAGCCCTGAATACTCCTACTGTGAAGTTAGCGATAAAGGTGGACACCAGCTCTTTTCTAGTTTGCCCGGGGTGCCTGCTTTCCCTGACTTCGCTTACACTATATACCAATCAGTGGTGGCCTATTTTAGGTTGTGCCAAAGATTAATTCGGTTTGGGAGGCCAGACAATCGTCGCCACACTGTTTGAATGACGCAAATAGTCTGCCGAACACCACTTGGACTGCAAGCCTATTGAACAAAAGATTAAAATTTTTGTGAGAGAAATAGGCTTGCTGCCAGTCTTATGAAGACTAAATCCATGGCTTTTAAATTGAATGATTGCAGCCATTTGAGACAGGACAGTATCTGTTTTAGAAGGTGACATATATTGATTACTTGAATACACGATGATTGGACAAGCAGATTTCTAAAAGCACCCGCTCTAGTATTACAGCGGTCAGGGAACAAAAGGCGTTTTCCAGACAATCTGGGAGGAAATCCTATATCACATGTGTTGGAAGTGTATAGAACCCAAGCCCTATCAGCGGGAGTGTATGGGGTTGATATTTGGGGGAAACCAATATTTCTGGTGCTGGTGACCTCTGAAAATAGGTTTTTAAAAATGGTGTTGAGGCTGCTGCAAAGCATCCTCGTTGTCCCTTTACGCTGCTGAATTGGTCACAAAACTATTGTTTCTTTGATGGGGTTGCTACCTCTGTTATATTGGATGCAGATCTTTGGACATACGCGGATGAAACTCTTTGGGAGCTATTGAGTTTGGCGGATGTGTGGGGTTATAATTAGGGCTCCCGGTTTTATGGTATTTATTTTTTTAACATTTCCGTCTGTATCTATCCATATTTTTTTCAGGCAGTCTCATTGGTATTTATCCATATTTATTTTGTGTTTTGGGAATAAATGGAGCCGGAAAATGGTATGTTTCCAAGTTTATATAACTCTTGGACGTGCACTTATACATGGATGCCTGTCACATTTTAGCAAATTAAGCAGCCAAGTATAACGAAACACTACACTCACATGTACATGTTAGTGTTATACTATAGCCTTATAGCCCGCCATAGCGGGCTATACCGGCTGTTAAAGGCCCACTGCAGCGTTAAAGGCCCGAGCCGAAGGCGAGGGACTTTAACAAAGCAGAGGGACTTTAAAAGCCGGTATAGCCCTGCTACGAAGGGCTATAAGGCTATTAGAACATTCTGCCACTAGAGGGCAGAATGTTCTAACAAAACAAAGCCTTCAGGGAGCGCGAGGGGATTCATATCCCCTCAGGCTCCCTGAAGTCTTTGTTCACAGCCAGAGCTGTGAACAAAGACACATTGGAATGTTGGAGCTCCGGGCTTATACCAGCCATTATAAGCCCGGAGCACTCCATTGTTTTCAATGGAGCTCCCAACATTCCAATGTTCTAATACAAATATATGTTAACATATGCCTGTATTTATGGAAACCTCATCCTGTGCTTTAACTCTCCAGGCTGTCTCTCTGCTCAGCTGTTGCCTAGAATTCATGAAAGACGCATTGAGAGTCTCTCACAAGAAGAACCATTTTCAGTATTTTTCAGCTTTTAAAAATAAATACAGACAGGAAACCCATTGTTTTCTGTTTTTATCTGTAAAAATCAGTAAAAATGGAAAACCGGAAGCCTTACTTATAATGGATCAGGTGTCTTTGGGAACAGCTCCGGCTCATTGGCATGAGACATATATGTTCATCGCCCGGAGGATTTACTTATTCTGTTAACATTGAGTATAAAAGCTGGTGTGAATGTAAAACTGTGACAAACTGACGGATGGGAAAACAGACAGTGTGCCACCTGCTGCCCAAGGGAGTTCGCAAATGTGAACATTCTTTGAGCTGGAGTTGGCTAACCGCCTGCTTCTAAAATTCATAATTGGCATTTTGCCGCTGTCTTCAATGGTGCCATGAGGAATCTTCTAAATGTTGCCCCCCCCATTACTGCCGTCTTTTTCCAAGGCTTTATCATCTATCAGTTTACACGGTCTCTAGTGGTGATCTGTGAAAATGGTGATAAGTGGTACTTGCCCTGAGCTGAAGTGATTGAGCGAGCCTAACTTCTTGTACCTAGATCTGGGAGAAAAATGAAAACAATGGAGTTAAAGAGGGCATTCGAAGCGCTATTTTCAAAGTGATTTGCTCAAAAGTTATTGGTGTGCCAACCGATGAACCCTGATGCTCCCAGGAGTTGACTCGATTTTATAAAACTGTACAGTGGGCGTAATCCTTGCCTCTACTCACAGTCTATAAATATTTACCTCCCTTGTGTCTGGGCCAGCATTGCATCATGGGTGTCGCTTCCACCCCATATACCATGGTTGTCATTCCTGATACTTGGAATTATCTTAAGTATGCCACCACCAGCATTTTATGTTTATGTAGATTATTTCTAGAGCACAACTGTTACTCCAAGGAGTGTCCTGGCCCTAATGCAGAAGAAGGGTCAGCCGAGGGAATAAGAGGGATGGACTTAGGGACTAGAAAAGAGCTAAGTCTTGAGCTTTTTCCGAAATACAGGGGTAGCCGTGATGCATCTGATTGTCAGCGGAAGTTTCTTCCACAGAGATGGGCCCAGGAGAGAGAAAGATCTGCCTCCGGACCTTGCCTTCCTAACCCATGGAACTTTGGCAAGACACAGGTTTGCAGATCGAAGGCTTCTCCGGGGGGGGGGGGCATAGAACTTAATTCTAGATCGTAGATAGCCTGGGCCAGTTCTGTATAAGGCTTTATAGCATTTTGCTATGGGTCTCACAAATGCCCAAAATTATCTTTAGTGTGCCAGCACCAACATTTTGTCATGGGTGCCTCATATGTCAAGAATTGCCCCTAGTATGCCAATTCCAGCAATTTGTCATCGGTATGCCGCATGCCAAGAACTACCTCCAAAATGTCAGCATCAGCGTTTTGCCAAAGGTGTACCAAATGCCACTAATTACCTCCAATTAGCCAGTGGCACCCTACTGCCATGGCTATCCTACATGCCATGAATAATTTCCCCAATGCCAGCGCCAGCATTTTTCCACCGGTATACCGTATGCCCAAAACTACTTCTAGTAGTTGCAGAGGTACCCTTAATGACAAGAATTACCTCCTGTGTGAAAAGGGCAGCAACAAACAGAGCAACACTCACAAACATACTTACACTCACTCATGCTTACGTACATTCACACACTCATTCCATCCCATACTTACATCCACTCACTCACTCTCATACTTCTTCATACTCATTCACTTGTATTCACTCACTCTCATTTACTTCCACTGACTCTCACTCTCAGTCACTCAATCTCACTTGCTCGATTTCACTCACACTCTCAAACCAGCAAATGCTGTCCACACACACACACACACACACACACTCTCTCGCTCTCTTTCTCTCTCTCTCTCTCTCACACACCCACATGTGCACTCAACATTTGACAGATTTTCTATTCACTTACGTTCTGCGACCTGTGATGTATGGTCCCTCTGGTCAGGAACACAGCTTCCTTCTACCTCGAGCACTGAAGCATTAAATTGAAAGCTAGAACCTGCTAATGACAGGTACATTGGTGCTTTTTTTACCTCACTCTCTCCCAAGTCATCAAAGGACGAGTGGGGTGGGGTCAGTGAGGCTCCTTGTTGGGACGGGATGTTTCTTGCACGATAGAGTCCTATATTCTGCCTTGCATACCTGTGAGCCTGTTTTTTTTTACATTTTTGGTCATGTCACGCACTAATTCTGTGGGCACACATTGACCTAGGCCCAGGCTTTTGACAGTGATAGCTTCTAGGCGTGGGGCCAAATGTATTAACATTAGGAAAATAAATTTCGTAATTGCAAATATCACCGGATCGCAATTAGAAAATCGCTATGCCTAATGTATGAAACTTTTAAATTTAAAATAGCCATTCCTAGTGGGTCGCAAATTGAACTACCTCCTGAATAGTAATGAGGTAGGTCGCAATTTGCACCCACTAGGAATTGTTTCCATCACAGGGATCATGGCCTGCTTGGATCAGCAGACTGCCCTGTCTGTGATTGCTTTTTAATACAGTAATATTTTTTTAATAAAAAAGAAAAGAAAATTAAACGTTTACGTTTTCTTTTTGAAGAGCAGGCAGTGGTCTGTAGGAGTATTGCCTGTTCTTAAAAATATTTTGTTTAACATTCTCAAAGGGGAAGGGATTCCATGAGGAACCCTTCTCACCTGACAATGTGCTCTCACCAGTTTTGAATTGGTAAAATATTACTGTTTTGTGACCGGACTTTGCTCACAAAAAATTAATACATACCATTGTATTTGGAAGGGATACCCTGAACACACCCCTTCCTGATACCGAAGCGGACTATGGTCGCAACACACATTGTGCTTCGGTACAAAGTAGTCCTCAATGGGATATGCTCCAGGTTCAGATACTTCTATACACTGTGGGTAAAAGGGGGCATCATAGTCCTCTGCTGGGAAATAGGGACAGGGGCTGCCCATGTCAGGGGGGGATTGTGGTGAGCCGTGTGCAAATCTGGAGGAGGTGATGGCAGCGGCGTGGAGTTGGGGAGCTAGAGTCAGTGGAGGGTTAGTAGCTTTGTCTCTAAGCTTCTTGGGTGGGCAGGCTCTGAAGAGTCTTCCGTTGCTGGCACGTCCTTGAAGGCCAGCCTCCTTTTCTTGGGCAGAGTCCCTGCAGTGCCCAAATAGATCTTCCCTGTATAGGGATGTGTGATGATCTGTCTTTGTCTTTCATCAAGTTTGCCTGGAAGCCTTTGAAGGATGGGCCTGTCGGAGTCCTCAGTGTCGGTGCTAGACGGTTGACTCGGCGCCGGACAAAGCAGGAGGGCCAACAGGGCCTTTGTCTATGAAGGATGTTTCTGCATCTCACCGTCAACGAGGTTCTTCGGACTCAAAGGTTCATAGAGGTCGGAGCTTTTTGCTGGATCCTGTCTCAGCTCTGATGCCTTGCCTCGGTACAAACTAAAACCCAGTGGCAGCAGAAAACCTGCAGGTGGCAGTGACTTGTGCACTCGGGCTGAATATCTGACCCCCTCGGGGAGGTGCTCCGCCCCCAAGTGCAGTATGGTGTGAGATTTGTGCGCTTCAGCCATGCTCACGGTTCTCAGTATCGACTTTGTGTGGCTCTTTTGGGGACCATTACAGATGGAGCACCTTTGTCCCTCTCCTCTTACAATTTAAAGAATCCAGAATCAATGACCTCCAGGCTGGGCTGGTCGGCCAGCACACCTTATGACTCAGCGACCTGTTCTTCAGCTTCAAGGGCATCACCTTCCCCAAAGATGTCCGTAGTGTATTCTGTTCACTACGGCATGCTGATGTGTACCCAGCACCTGCCTCTCTGTCGGCGAAGGGTCTTCTTGAACCTTAAGGCCGAGCAGAAGGCGCACTTGGTCTCTTTGTGGTCTGGGGAGAGGTTATATACGTTGCCGAAGAAGGCCAAAGGGTATTTGCCGTGGCATTGAGAGCATTTCCTGAAGGCTGTATGTTCCAACACCCTTTATACCTCTTCATGATACAGAGTCGATGGAAGATTTGTGTCACCCAGAAGGTGCGAGGGTGCCATGAGAGGCAGGGACACAGTCTTCAGTAATGATGTCCAAAGTCTGCTGAGGGAGCAGGAAAAGATCGGTCATCAATGAAGGAAGTCTTTTCATCAACGGGAGTGGAGTGTTTGACTGCCTGGGCCTGAAGCAGTGATAGTCAAACACGTCGAGTCCAGGAGCACAGTTGATACACACCCAAACCAAATGGCAGAGAAAAACAAACAAACAAAGAAGTCAGTGACCATGTGCATTGCCAACTAAGGGAGGAATCACATCGACCTCCTGACATGAAAGACGTCAAGATGCAAATGTCAAAGTCCAACACTAAATGGCAGGAGTATGTAGAGCATGTGTATCTACAGCCACACATGCTACGAGCAGTGGTATCCTCTATTTGACCCAAAGCAAAAAGAAGGGGGGCCTAGGAGCCAATAAAGGTTGACCTGCCTACAGTACACCTACAGATATGTAGCTACTTAGGTACATTAATCCCCCACAGTAGCCCCAACCATTTCTTGTTTTTTAAAGCCTGCCAGGAGAACCTTCACATTAAACCCCTTTGGTATCTCCTAGACAGTTTTATCTTATTTTTCCTCAGTCCTACATTCACCCCACACATTTAACACACCCTCATACTTGCACCCTTCATCATATGGCATAAGCAACAAAAGATCTCTGGCAAAGCAAACCTTTGTGGGGCCAGTAGGGCATTGCAACGTCGGCCCTATGAGGAGCAACGCCCAATGATGAAGCATGACATCCCCAGGGATGTGTTAGGGAAACAAGATAAAGACCATACCATTCCCTTTCAAAGGTTCGTCCACTGTTTTCTCTCACCCCCTATTTCTTTTGAAAGGAGCGGTACATTTCCAGTTGGCCTGATCCCATCCCTGTTTTTTCAGTTTCTTGATCTTTGTATGTGTGAGATGGGTTTTCTGAATGCATGTAATATGAATTTCCTGTGCTTCAAGTAAAGATATACTCTATATCTTTCAGCTGGTGAGTCTAAGACTCTCACATTTCAGGTGACGCAATTATTAACAGCATGCATGTTTTTGTATGGAAACAGTACAACTCCACTTGATCCGTTCACTATCAGCAACCACGCCCAGAAGATTGAATTCCCATCCACAATACAAGGCTCAACTTGGGGCAAACTCTGTGCACTTGATATACATTTTGCAGTGATGATTTCCTGATGGTGTCCAATCCACATTGTATCAAAAATAATGTTCTGGCAGAGACAGTCCTTCTTCCCAGCAAATACTTTAAGAACTCCCTTGCCAATAAAACACATTACAGAGAACAAACACAAACTTTGTTTTTCTGGACACTGTGTGATGAATGTGCTGCCAAAGAACTCTTTGTAACTCTTATGTGGATTCTTGTGGTACCCCCCCCCCCACCAAGTGAGTCCTGCTACCCAGATACACCCTTTAAGACCCAATTCCTGGTCAGAGCATGCGAGGAAGAATCCTCATGAAACAATCCAACCGCCTCAGGCACCTCATTGTGCGTCCTCAACATATTTGCATGCTAATTAAAAGTGTTTAGCAGTCATTGGGGCAACTGCTTGGTCACAGCCCAGTATTGGAACAAACTGCCACACCATATTCGGATCTGTTTGAATCACTCCAATTTTTGGAAAGTAGTTAAGACAACATTTTTCTGATCTAGCTGCTTTTGTTGCCCTGTCTCTTGGTTGCACCTAGATACCCATTGATTCAAGCGTGTTATAAATTAACATAACATTAAAGTAACATCTCCTTGCTTGACACTATCTCAAATCCATTATTGTCACTAGTCTTTTCATGGTCGTTCTTGATGTTGTCACCTGCGTATCTCTGTAATTCGCAATGCCCTCTGTAGGAGTGCCTGAGCAATCTCCACTTTGCTGGTCGGCCCTGCGTCCAAGCCCACCGCCGCCTGCCGGTTTGTTGCCTCCTGGATGCAGCCGCTGGCTTAGGCCTACCATCACCCTCTATCATTCCAGTGGTTTCCATCCATTTCCAGGCCTCATTGGGGTCAGACAAAAATGGGATGTTTCTTCGGCAATGATTCTCAGTTTTGCAGGATAAAGTAGAGCGCGGAAAAATATTTAATCTATTATTATAAATTGTCCCAAGATAATACGTCAAGTGTGCCCACCATCAGTCTGGAGTGGTCCCAAGAGCAGGAGGGTATCCTGGAAGTCTCTGGGCTTGTTTCACAGCACAAAATGTAGAGGGTGTACCATCATATATTTTCTCAATGAGCAAAGTATCAAGAAATGTTTCCTCTTTCATGCTCTCTGTCCAGAAATGTTTCCTCTTTCATGCTCTCTGTCCACTCAGGTACCCCCATTGATTGTACATTATTACGGTGTGACCACCCTTCAGTGTTCTCTGCCCTATGCTGCACAAACATCACTGATCCTTTCAAGTCTTTCGCCTGCACCTGCAACCACTCTACTATGGAATTCGAAGCAGCCAGGTTAGGTTCAGTCTAAGAGACTCTATCAGAGAGCTTTCTATGATCTCATGCATTTTTAGTATCATGGATGGTCTGTAATATTGCATCATATTTCTCTGTGTGCCCCATAATGTTGTCTCAACTGTTTCCTACAGTTCCATATTGTCTTTTCTGCCTTGCTGGTAGGCATCCTGCTAGTTTTAGGTTTTGCCATTCTGTCAGTGTATCAGCACCAATAACTATCAGGAGAGGTTGCGGGGGGGGGGGGGGGGGGGGGATTGGAGTCTCTTCCTTCATCCAGTACAACCACCAACATTTATCACAGATATCCCTGTGCCACAACAAGCCCCCTTTCACATATCCCAACTGCTTATTGATTCTCACAAAAATCCTCACATCTCCATTAGGCCAAACTAGCATAGATAACCTAGCCACTAGAATCAGACTATTCCTTTAATGTGTGGGGGTCAGACAGACATTCAGAGCATTCAAAGAACCATAAAGTGTTTCAAGAAAAGAAAGAAAGAAAGAAACCACCAGACAGAGAGAAAACCAGCAGTTCAGCACAGTGCAAACCAAGCCGTACCAGTCTAATGGATATGACCCGAATTCCAGCACCATCCTTTGCCTCATATTTCCTGGCCTGGACTCCATCAGCCAGATCTCCTTGCAGCAGGGACGCCGTCAGTATGTCACTAGCGTGCCAGCGGGCACATAAAACTGTGCCAGGGCTCCCGCAGCGTGGGATGCCCGAATTCCAGCACCATCCTTGGCCTCATCTTTCCTGGCCTGGATTCCATTGGCCAGATCTTCGTGCAGCAGGGGAGCCGCCAGCACGTCACAAGCGCCAGGGCTCCTGCAGTGCGGGATGCGTCCGGACGTGCCCGGGCCAAGGGCAGGCCCGTCCACACCCGTTGGAGCCCGGAGGAGGCTGGGCCAGGCCACCCCTTTTCCGCCTGGATCTTCTTGAGGTTTCCCACACCGACTGCTGGGTGAGTGTGCTTGCTCATCCCCGATTTGTTCAGTCGCCGAGACTCTGGTGTGGTGTTGGGCCTCAGGCCCACATGGTGCAAAAATGATGGACGCAGACACCGGCTGTGTGGTACAGCAAACTGGCCCAGGGCACGTGCGCCCTGCCCCTTTTATTAGCAGGGTCACCTGACAGGTGACGCCTGTGGTGGGTGGGTGTATAGTGTGTATTACATCACAGGCTAACTAAACACTAGAATGTATCCAGACGGATACTACATCCCTCCCAAACTTTAATTAAAAAACAAACGAGAGTCCAACCTGTAATAAAAACAGATAAATAACACACAGCACCACATGAGTCTATTCAGGCCGTCGGCCAGGCAGCGCTGGAGCTTCGGACCGCATGGTCTGGATGCCTTCAGCCGCCTTGGCGGTGTTCTTTGGACCGGCCTAGTCTTGCGGTGTTGAAGTTTATGTATAAAGAGTTCAGTGTTGGTGCATCTGGAGCTGTGGTGGAATCCACTCTGGATTTGGAGATGATCTCTGTGAGTGAGGCCTTCCTTTGGAGGTAGCATGCTCAGTGACCCTCCTTACTCTTGACTGCTGAGTGACGTCCGACTTGCCTCTCTCGTCTGAACTCCTCTGTCACTGGAGCCTCTTGGAGGGCTTTTCTGCTGGCTGTCATGGGACCGTGTGGACCGTACGGGGCTTCGCGTGAGCCGCGCAAAGGCATCGCTGAGGAGCTGCCAATGGACTCAGAGCCAAGTCGCTCATGTGGCATCCGATGGTGGTGTCTTTGTCTGGCCGTCTTCGCCATCTGGAGTCGGGTTACGCGCCTTCCTTTGATGACCAGTCTTCAGCCGTGACCTTCGTGTTTCCTGCGCCTGACGTGGAGCCGCAGCCGACGGGGAACAACCTTCACAACGCAACTGTTACAACGCACTACACTTACAACGCATTTTTTACAATGCATAATCCATTACAACGCACTACACTTACAACGCATGACACTACAACGCATTTTTAAAAAATACTTTTACAACGCATACCATTACAACGCCTACCATTACAACGCATAATATTACACTACACTATCCAACACTTACCCTACTGTTGCACCCCCTGGAGTTAGAATAGTAATTTTTACCCCTATACTATCCAACACTTACCCTACTGTTGCACCCCCTGGAGTTAGAATAGTAATTTTTACCCCTATACTATCCAACACTTACCCTACTGTTGCACCCCCTGGAGTTAGAATAGTAATTTTTACCCCTATACTATCCAACACTTACCCTACTGTTGCACCCCCTGGAGTTAGAATAGTAATTTTTACCCCTATACTATCCAACACTTACCCTACTGTTGCACCCCCTGGAGTTAGAATAGTAATTTTTACCCCTATACTATCCAACACTTATCCTACTGTTGCACCCCCTGGAGTTAGAATAGCAATTTTTACCCCTATACTATCCAACACTTACCCTACTGTTGCACCCCCTGGAGTTAGAATAGCAATTTTTACCCCTATACTATCCAACACTTACCCTACTGTTGCACCCCCTGGAGTTAGAATAGCAATTTTTACCCCTATACTATCCAACACTTACCCTACTGTTGCACCCCCTGGAGTTAGAATAGTAATTTTTACCCCTATACTATCCAACACTTACCCTACTGTTGCACCCCCTGGAGTTAGAATAGTAATTTTTACCCCTATACTATCCAACACTTACCCTACTGTTGCACCCCCTGGAGTTAGAATAGTAATTTTTACCCCTATACTATCCAACACTTACCCTACTGTTGCACCCCCTGGAGTTAGAATAGTAATTTTTACCCCTATACTATCCAACACTTACCCTACTGTTGCACCCCCTGGAGTTAGAAAAGTAATTTTTACCCCTATACTATCTAATACTTACCTTAAATGCAATTAAATATTATGCGTTGTAATGGTATGCGTTGTAATGGTAGTTTTTTAAAATGCGTTGTAGTGTCATGCGTTGTAAGTGTAGTGCGTTGTAATGGATTATGCGTTGTAAAAAATGTGTTGTAAGTGCATGCGTTGTAAAAGTGTGCGTTGTAACGTCATACATCCGCAGCCGACACATCTCTCCAACTCGGACTCCCTTCGCGTGGTAATTCCGATGAGGCCCTTGTCCCCGGGACTGTCACGTGGCCGTGTGGACTGTATGGGCCTTTGCGTAGGCCGCGTGTAGGGGTCGCTGCGGAACTCCCAACAGGGCCACGGCCAAGTCTTGTGTAGTCCCCAAGGGTGGATCTTCCAATGGCCGGGTGTGCTCGACTTCGGCAGACTGTAGGTTCACTGGGGTGCACAGACTGTTCTTGGGTGATTTATCTCCTTGCACTCCGGTTGTTCGGTGCGTGTGTGGATTCACTCGGGTGGTGCGATGCTCCTTGATGATGATGCTCCTGGAAGGTGGTAACAAGATGTTGGTTTTCTTCAGTTGGCAGACAGGCGGTGATCTGTCGAGGTGACCTTAGGGAGTGAGAAGGACTTGATGAACTTCGTGGCACTGCTCCGTTGACTTCAGGCAGGTGCACTGCGAGGTGTGGTGCTATCGATACCAAGCAGCCGGAGACAGGTGAGAGGACGGTCGTACTGCGAAGCGTGGGGCCAGGACGCAGATCGCGCTTGCTAGTGGCTTATGGTAGGTCCTACCATGGAGCTGTCTCCAGTGACGTCTCTGCACCCCGGTGGCTGGCTTGTGTGGATGAACACCTTCCTCAGTGCTGATGCAAGTCCTTTATCCTGTCGCTCTTCTCTGTTCCATCTTGCGCGCCTGTGGTGGTTGTCTGCCCGGTGGCGTCCTGCCACTGTTCTTTCTTCCTTTGCGGGGTGGCGTAGTGCCCCGCTCTTCTTCTTCCGACCAGGTTTTCACTTGGATGTGGCGTCCTGCCACCTGCCTCATGTTTGCGCCACATGGACATCTCACTGGTCGCGTCGTTCTTGTGACGGTCTTTCCTTCCCTTTTGCGGGCCCGTTGCAGGCCAGTCCTGTCCGTAGGACTTGCATGTGCTTCTTGGGGACTTCCATTGGCACCATCTCCTCCTCAGGGATTTCATGGTGTCTCTCTTCTCTTCGCTCAAGGGTATTGTGCTTGCACCTCGAGGCTGCGCCGTCGTGGCACCAGCTTCTGCCTTCGCTTTGGCGTGCTCCTTACTTGCTGGGTGACGTGACGTCTGGTCGCGTGTCGCTGGTTGTTGGAGCGCATGTAACTGTGGCGGCCTGCCATGTGGGGTGTGCGACTCCTCTCTTGCCTGTCTTGGGTCACTACCGACTCCGTCTTGAGGCAGTGTGAGGGAGGACACTGTGTTGTCTTTGGCCCGCTGCGGGGCTTTGCTGGTGCAGTGGAGACGTGGTCGTTCTCTGAGCTGCGTTCAGCCTTGCTTCTTAGTGGAGATGTCTCTATCTCTCGGGCGCTTGCCCGTGCTGTCGGATTCACTGGCGCGGTTTTCTGGGCGCCTCTGACTTTGCGTGCTTTGTCCTTTGTTTGGACGCTTTCCTCTGGCGCTTTGTGTGCCTGTAGCGTAGATTGCGATTAGGTCCTGTACCAGGAGGAGCGAGTGATGCGATCTCTTCTCCGGCAGTGGCGCACGGCAGCCACATGTGGTGCGCGCTCCGCGCAAGCTTCTCTTGAGCCGTTAGCGGGGACAGCGACCTTGAGATATTGCTGTTCTGGCTGGTCGTCCACTTTTGTTGGTGGTGGCCGTCCGTGTGTAGCTCTGAGTTTCTTTCAGCGCTTTGCGGGTTTTGTCAGTCTCTCCCCGTACCTTGCAGAGGTGGCAGGCAGTGCTCTTGCCTATATGATGCTGGTTTACACTGGTGTAGCTTGGGGCCACCTTGGGGCTCTAGTGTGGCATCCACCTGGAGACTTCGCTGTCTTCACAGGTGTCCTGGCTGTTCTTACTTGCAGGGTGCAGAGGGCCACTCTATGAGCATTCTTCTCTGATGGCACGTGTTGCTGTGCCTGGCGCAGTCCGTCTCAGCTACTGGGCGTGAGCAGGCAGTCTTCCTGGTGGTGGTGGTGCGCACTCTGGGATCTGCTGACTGCTGTTGCCGGTTGGTTAGCAGGACGCTGTGCGGTGCCCTGGTGCAGCTGGTCCGTGGGGTACAGTGCAGCTTCGCTTACTGCAGGCCTGCAGCCGTCGGTCGCGGTGGGCAGTTAGTGTGCTGGACCGCTCTTTGGATGCGCCGGTGCAGATCCTCCTGCTAGGATCCCTTCGCAATCTCCTTTTGCTGATCCTGCCACTTCTGGCAGGGTAGTGGGGTGTCAGGGTTTCTCTTCCGGTCTTTGGTGCTGTTTGGGTTGATGGTCGCGGGGTACAGCTGTCTAGTTGCTCTGGCCAGGCAGTCAGTCCATCTCTTAGCGCGTGGCGTCTGGGTAGCTACCACGTGGCGCTGTGGTCGTCGCGGTGGCTCGCCCTGAGTGCTGCAGGTTTTGGGTGCTGTGGGAGCTGGTGCCGGGCTCTGTGCAGTGACTGTCTTACGGAGCTGGTGCCGGGCTCTCTGCAGTGACTGTCTTACTACCTGGGGCAAGATTACCGTAGACGCCTCTTCCCTCACCTTAGCGCTCACCAGGGCCTCGCAGTGTTCCTGTGGGGTGGTGCAGGCAGGTGCAGGTGCAGGGGCGATGCTCCCCGGTGACAGCAGCAGGGTGCCCTTGCAGTGTGGGAGGTGAGATCCTGATGCTGCAGTGTGGGCAAATGCTCTTTCGTTAGAGTGGCGACCTCGTCTTTGCTGATCCTGAGCGTGCCTTAGTGTCTTGGCGTGTTGAGCTTGCTTCTTGTGGCTGTAGGAGGGTGCAGTGTTACAAATAACCACCTGGTGGCAGCCCTGTGTGTTAGTTCCCAGGCCCCAGCAGTTTGTTCCTGGAGGCTGCGGGCATTATCTGACTGCTCTTTGGGGGACTGTACTTCAGAAAGAAAATGAAGTCCTGGCGCTTACCACGGTCTCGCTCCTCTGCGCGGTGCAGGGCAGGTGTGTCATGCAGGTCGCTTCACCCTTGCGCCGCCCAGCGCTCCGGATTGCCGCCGGAGGGACTGGGACTGCGAAGCTCATTAGTTCTGGACTGGGGGCCGTGTCGTGCAGCGTTCTTGCTGTGTAGGGGTAGCGGTGTGGCGTGAGACCAGCGGGTGGCGCTGCGGCTCATTTCCTCTCGCTCAGTTCAGGCCAGCCGCTGCTCCTTGTGGGTCTGCTCCGTGCTCCGGCAGGGGTCGTGGCAGTTTACCCCCCTCACTGTAGGCCAGCGAGACGACAGACAGTAATTCAGCACCGTTCGAGCCCCGATTCGTAGAGGCTGCCGGTGCGCAGGAAATTGGAGGCACAGCAGGTGGGTGCGAGCAGGGCGCTCAGTGCAGACGCGGAGGACAGCCAGTGGGCACTACGGAGCTTGCAGGGGTTTCCACTACCTTCACGCTGTCGAGGCTGGCCGGCTCCTTCGTCCCCTGCAGCACAGTCACGGCTGTCGTGTTAGCACGGGGCCTTGTGCAGGCAGCGCTCGTCTTCTTGGGATTAGGAAGCGGTGACAAGGTGACGCGAGGGGCACAATCCTCACCTCCGTCACGGGTGGCGGGTATTGGTGTGCTGGGAGTGCCGCTTGCCGGGCACCTTTCCTCCCCCACGGGGAGCAATGAAGCGCAGAGCAGCAGGTCCGCGGAGTCAGCTGCCGGCCTCGTCGCCAGTGTGGTGTTGGGCCTCAGGCCCACATGGTGCGGAAATGATGGACGCAGACACCGGCTATGTGGTACAGCAAACTGGCCCAGGGCACGTGCGCCCGGCCCCTTTTATTAGCAGGGTCACCTGACAGGTGACGCCTGTGGTGGGTGGGTGTATAGTGTGTATTACATCACAGGCTAAACACTAGAATGTATCCAGCCGGATACTACATCTGGGTCACAGCGTACTATATCTTTTCGTATTTTGGCAGAAAGTCGCCCCGTTTAAAATGTCATTTTATGCGCTACCGCAAAGGACTCACAGTGATAACTAATTCTAACAAACATAAGGAAAAGCAGGGCAGGCTTATTCTTCACTCTTAGCCTACTTCACTATTTCACCATTTTGCCTGAACAACTCTTATGCTATAGTGTCTGCTAGAAGTCGGAGTTATCGTCCTTGGCCGGAGCCACGACTACTACTCTGTTTTTTGCCGTCCATTGTGGGTTCTCGAGACTTTGAGTTACTATTAGCATTTGAACAACCTCTGTGCTTAGTCCAGCTTTGAACTGTAGTTCCTGCTCTGATTTGGGTCTGATTTCCACTTATCAATACCTTATTGTGGTATAGCTATTGTCATTTTTAAGTTTCAACAGGGCTATTGTCTTTGGGGGGCCTGCACTTAACTATCATATTTTTGTATGGTAACTCTGGATGACAGATACCTGTAGGTATTTAATGATTATAAACGTGACATACTTTCCATACTTACTAGGGCAGATTCTATCAATCATTATTTAACCTTCTGACCACTGTTATGGGGAAAAGAAAATTGTCGAACTGTGAGGGAGGAGGTGGGACTGAGGGGACCCGTCTGAAATCGATCAGAAGCAAGCTGGCTCGAAAGGTCACAACCAACAACTGTGTGTTGGATCGCATTGATGATATAATAGTGGAATGCCAGGAAATCTTAACACCTGACTCTAGTACAGTCACCTCAGCTATTCCATTACCATTTGAAGGACCTTCCCACTCCTAACTTCGCAAAACATATTCCCTCAATGTTCACCAAAACGAGGTCTAGAACAACCTTGCCCCCTCATTCTAATAATGCTACATATCCTACAGATAGCAATGGGTCTCAGGAGACAGCTACACTCCCACTGCCTAATGTGGAAGTAGAAACAACTCTGAATAACATCGACATTGGCAGTTCCACCCCTATTGTCTCATCAAACAGGTTTCAACCACTTCAAGATCAGCCTAGCACCCAGCAGGAGGAAGTTCAGGAGTTCGAGCCAGATTCTCTCCTCCCAAAGCGGACTACAGAACCCTAAAAAAAAAGATTCAAGTGTACAATGGGACGGGAGCCCCCCTGGGCAGATAATCTCGCAGAGTGGGGATACTGCCAGGATTATTTCAGACCTGAGGGACGAAATATCCTCACTAAAAACAATCATTTTAGCACTTAACACACAAGTTAAAATTCTGATAGATAGAGGCTCCCACGAAGCACGTTACCCAGGACAGTTAAAGAGGCCTACACAGGAGCCACTAAACACATCAAATAGTATAGTATCTCTAATGTCCATTCCTAACTGTCCCCCCAGAACAAAGACCATCAAAGATAGCTATGACGCAACGCCAAACAGAGATTCCACAAATGAAGGTAGTGGTTGCCATCCAAGATATAGGAACGATCAGGCGCAAAGTAGTGTCAGGCCCATTTACATGATAACTCCCAAAGTTAATTCATATACGACACATGAGGGCAAAGATTCCCTGATAAATAAATCCCTCCATTGGATTTGTGAGGTGAAGGGGTGCAGATCTATCATTAGAGAGGATATTGTATGGGCAAAAAGATTATCACACCACAGTTCCTCCACAGACTCTATTGAACTATATCTCAGGGATCCAAACTTAGCCCTGGAGGCAAGAGCATGTTCACCCACTCCAACGGGTATCAGACTAAAATACAACCCCTTTAGCAACCCGCAACAGTCTATAACCACTGGCAAAGGAATCCTCTTAGGCTCTGACTCTCCTTTAGCGGGAAATGATTGACTCGCGAACCAAATCAATCTACTTGCCTCACCAGTACCTTATAGTAGAAAGGATGAGTACTTAGGAATTAAACCAAGGATGCTATTTGCGATTTGTGGATGACATAATAATTTGAACTTTCATTGCTCGAATTGAGTTATACTTACTGTGAATGTTTTGTGCCCAATTGTTGCACAAATGTTTAAATGGAGTATGACTCCTAAGCAGTGGCGTCATTAAAAGTTGAGAGTAACTGTTTGCACAACAAGAAAATCACACTAGAGCAATGCTTGGCGGCCTACGCTGCTTTTGTTACGTTTCTCAGATATTTACCGAGTGGAAGAGAGGGAAAATCCCACAGATCGGAAAGACAATGGACAAAGCAGGAACCTCCACGGGCGAGAAAAAAAGGGCAGGGAGTGCCTAGTAGTGAACTAAATGCTGCCAGCCTTGGTATTTGGGGCGCTGACATTTAATCGCACCGTACGCCTGTGTCAGAGCCGAGCTTCGGGCAGCGACACTCTTTCTTTCACAAATTTGGCTCTGAATAACCCATTTCAGTGATGTAATTCCTGTTTACATTTCACACGTTTTATTTAAACTTGCATTCATACGAGTGTTTGCTTTTTTCCGGATGTTGTGTTTCTGTCGTTTTTTTCATGCAGCATATTACACAACTATAGTGCATACTTTGAAGTGAGGCGCATCTCAAGGTGTCTGTATGAGTGAGTTTGTTAATCGGTACTTATAATGGGCCAAACAATTCAGATTGCTGGAGCTGCGGCTGAAGGTAGTATGAATTTCTCACAGTGTTTGTCGGTGGGTCATAAAGGTGGGCTAAAAATACATGCTCATTCAATCCTTGGCTTCTCTCTAATCACTAATCACACAAAGCAATGATCATGTGTATCATTTGCCGGTATGATTCCATTCAAAAGTACCTGAAGGGGGTACCAATTTGTTGATATATTGACCAGGTGAAAGAAAAAGTAAATGCAGTGCTTACAGGTTATTGGTTGCGTTGTGTGATATCATACAGAGCAATGGTCATGTGTACCATTTGCCGGTATGATTCTGTGCAAAAATATGTGAAGGAGGTACGCAGTTGGTGAAATATTGACCGGGCGAAAGAAAAAGTGAATGCGGTGCTTACAGGTTATTGGTTGTGTTGTGTGCGTTGGGGAATGGTGAAGTGAAGGAGATGTTAAAAAGTACATGTAAGAGAGAGTAAAAATAAAGAGGGCGTTGAAGAGGAAAGATGAGGTGCAGCACATGCACATGGAAGATTTCATAAATATGTGGGGGAAAAGGCGTGTGTCCAACAGACAGGTTGCTGAGGAGGTTAGTGCGAAAGGAAGAAAGAGAGTGGTTGAGACATTTCGAAAACTACCATCAATTCCACAGACCTTAGTAATGTTTAATTCACAGTCTCATATTTTCAGAATTGAAACAATTGAAAGTATTGGCAACAAAATCATTGTTTTTACTCAATTATCTGATACTGCTACCAAACATTGGCAGGGCCGGTAGGGTTATCTTTTTTTTGATGAATGCCCATTACTGTATGATATGCCTGGATGCAAAAATAGAAAGCTCACAGAAAGACACCAAAATACAGGTTAGGTGTTATGCTGTGGGAAGTACAGGATTTTAGTTTAAAAGTTCAAAGCCACACTCTTAATTATGTAGGCCGGTCTCCATGAAAAGGATTCCTAGTTACTCTTCTTAGGCCTTGTTCCTTTTACTCACCCCCCCCCCCCTCCATTTGTGTCATCTTACTGAAAGCCTGTGAGAGCTGCCAGAACAGCAAGGTAAGTGTTCCGCACCCCAGCGACTGAAGGGTTCCTAATTAGGACCCATTATCATCACACCCATTTACGAATCTTCAGACTTAGCAAGGGACTTAGTTGATGTCCCCTCGATTTTGACTGCAGAGTTGTAATCATAGCTCTTTTTGGGAAAGTACTTATAGAACCAACCATTGCGTTTTACTGAGTTTTTGAAATTTTACAAGGAAAATGTATTTTTTGTTATCAAAATATGCACAAAGGTGTCCTCATTTTGGCCCTGGTTACACGTTGCCTGTTAACTGCGAAGGCACCGGTAATTGGAGTTTCCGGGCCCATTGGAATTACGAGTTCAGCGGAAACATAACCTTGAATGATTTTTCTACTCCTTTAAACGTGGGCTAGTACGAATTTTGCAGTTATTAAAATATTCTACTTTAAACTCCAGTTTTGTGTTTTACTACACTGATAATTAATCCTTGCAACTGTTCCTCTGCCGGAGCGCAAGGCTTGCCTAAGACAGTTTCACCTCCTGTCAGTCTAGCTCTGCAGTGCCCCCTGCTGCTGAACATCACTTGGAGGTGTGGGGCTGAGCATCACTTGGAGGTGGGGGGGGGGAGGGGTAAAATAATGGTGCCACTTATAGAGCCCCTTTCAAGCTCCTCACCTGTTCTCCCTGATGTCGTCCGATGCTATAGATGTTCGTGTAATACCACAGCTTATAGAAACCCTTTTATCTCTTGTCACTTCTGTTCTTTGTCCTCTTTTCTTTTTTGATTTTCCCTCTGTATTCGGTCTGCCACATAACCTGGCTACTTTGATAGTTCATCTTTTTCCTTTTCTTTGCTCTTCACAATCTTCTTTTTGTGTTTTTTTTTTCCTTTTTTTTTTTAGGTATCGCCTAACAGAGAGCGCAAGCTGTCTGTTTGCGAAAACACATACTGCCCTCTTACAATGGACTTAGAGCCCACCCATTGTGCACCATTGGTTGCCTTTAATGTCACTCTCATTTGCTTGCATTTTATATGTTAACTTGTGTGGGCTTTATATCCTCTTGTTGTGTTTGTCTGAGCCCTAGAGAATGGCCACATAGTTTGTGTCTTTCCTCGACTCACTTTTCGGGCACTGCTTCTTTCGTTTTGGTTGCGCACTGTACTAAAGCTCATTTATTTTCCAGCTGTCCCCCCCATGAACTTCTCTTCCCTCTTCTGCTGCAGTCCATATTGCTCTCTTTCACCTGTGCGCATCTCTCCTGTCCCCTTTGTGATGCGCTTGCCCTTGTGTACTTCTCCCCTCAAGCTCCACATTGCTTTCTGTCGCCCCTGTGATGTGCTTCTCCCCCTTTCTTGTTGCTTCACCCCACCCGCGGTCACATTGTTGCTTCCGTCTACATCGGCCATGTTGCTTCTACCGTGTTTCTTCTGTGTTGCTTTCGCCCGCCTGCGCACACTGTGTTGCTTCTTCAAAAAAAACCTTCCTTACTACTTTTTTTAAAAAAAAAAGCATACACATAATTTTGTAGGCACATGCATGAGTGGTGCACGCGCCTACAAAATTACTTGGCCAGCAGTTTTACAGGCATTTTCATCTCTTTAGCCATGCTGCACAGCATTGGGGATGTTGTACAGCATCACTAAATATCATAGGCAAAGCCTGGTATGTCCTGATTCTGTCAACACCGTCTTTTTCCCTCTTACATTTTCTTGATGACACTTAGGCCCTGATTACGATTTCGGTCAGAGTTGCCTCCAACCGACATCACGCGGATTGGGAACCGGCCGACCTGAGGTCAGCAGTTCCAGCCTGCAATTAGGATGCGACCTCACATGGTGCGGTTGCAAACTTTCATTTGTAATGGGAACTTGTGCGACAGGTCAAAACCGCCCGCAGCACAAGCTCCCATTGAAAAATTGAAGTTTTAAAACATCCCTGCACCATGTGGCAGGCACCTCACAGTGCAGGGTTGTTAAGGGGCCCATGCGGAGGGCCAGGGTGAAGGGGGCTCTGCTAGGGGCCCCCACAGTCACTTTCCGACAGCCTTTCAATGTCAGAAAGGCCAATATGGAAAGGCTGTTGGAAACCAACATCATAATCCCGACTGCGGAAACTCCATCCTTAATGAATTATGAGGAGTTTCGGACTGACCGAAGGGCTCCATGACCAAAGCCATGGTGTGACCACCTGCCAGATCAGGAGTTAAATCCTGGTCTGGCGGGCAACCCTGCGATGGTCTGATGGCGGTGGTCTGCTAGGCTCATAGGAGCCTATTATGCAGACCGCCATAGTCGGAGCGCTGACTGCACATTCTTGCACGGTGTGGCATATATGCCACACATGCAGGAAGGGGGGTTGCAAATCCAGGGGTGGCACCATATGTGCCCCCCTCATGCAGCCCCAGGCCCAAATCCAGCAGGGGGCCCTGTTGGGTCCCCTTTTGTTGCCATTCTGCCACCCTTTTCATGGCAGGTTCACCGCCATGAAACGGGTTAGTAAATGGCAACTCAGAATATGTTTGGCGTTGCCTGCTGCATATTCCTGCCGGGGAAAGACTGCCAGCCCAGCAGGATCCTTGATCCCGGCGGTGCCGGTGGTCTTGTGGCGGTCCAACTGCCGCAGTTTTAATACTACAGGCAGTCCTGCAGTGTGGCAGTCATCGAACCACCACCACGGGTACAGCGGTCCTATGGACCACAGTACTTGTAATAAGGACCTCAATATCATGCGCTATTTGTTGTACTCACCACTGTAGTACAAAGGGCTGTAATACGCTAAGAAACATAAAGGTGTCTAAACCCAAATACCAATCGTGATGCCGCGTTCTGAAAACTGTGTGATTTAGAGCGTGTGCACCCACATACCTCGAGCAGCCATTTAAAAGAGCAGTACCACACTAAATAACTTCAAGGTGCCTTAATCAAAATACAGATAAAGAGTGTGTTAACACAGTGTATACAAACAAGAATGTATGATGGAACCACGGGTGTGAAGAGTCAATGTTTTTAATCATATATGCACACCTATTCTGTAATCTCTAATAAATGGTGCACAATTATAACAATCAAGAAAAAAATCATAAAAAACATGAATATTATAATTTTTCATTCATCCCAGATAGATGCATGATATCCAATTTCTCAATCCAATAGAATTCCATTTGAGAATATCGGGATCTCATTTATATATATCGTGGACAGGAATATTAAAGGTAAAAATATAGTTTTAAGTGTTGTTTTTAATATCGATTTAGTAAATATCATTGGGTAAAATATCAGTTTTGTAGAGTAAAATATTATGTCATGTATTGTTTTTTATTCTATGTGTTTATATATTTTTAATATGTTTTAATTTTAGAATAATTTAGATTTAATAAGTAATTTGTAAATATTCATTGTTTTGATTTTTTCAAATAATTGACATTTTCTTATAGTAGCAGGACGTTGGGTTAACCCCTTCGATGCGCATGACGGAGCGGTTCCGTCATGCGCATCGGTTGCGCTGTGCGTATGACGGAACCGCTCCGTCATGGCCCCGCCCGCGCAATAGAACCTTCAGCACAGCGCGGTAATCCACGCCGCACTGAAGGGGTTAATGGGGAATAATGGTGGGGAGACTTTTTAAAAATGTACAATATAATTTTTAATTTTCAATTATTTTGTAAATATGCAAATCTTTATTAATTTTAAAATGTATTTTATTATAATATATTATTTTATTGTATTTTTAGATGTAACATGAACTTAGATATATTTAAATGTTTTTTGAAAAATAAAATCCTAAATCTTTTAAAAAATAAGTTTATGTTTGTATTTATTTATATGTTTAAATTACAACTATTCACTTTTTTATGGAATTGTAATTGTACTATACAATTTACAAATATATTTAGAAAGGAAATAAAATATTGTTATAATGACAACAACATTAATAGTTTTCTGGATTTTTTTTAGAAAATTAGTTTTTTTGAAAACATGTAGTTGTACTTTAAAAACATTTTAATGGTAGAAGATATTCATTACAATTTTTGAAATTTTAATACTAAATAAAAAATATATTGCCGTTTTTTGTTTAATTCTTCTATATAAATAACAGTATAAATTAGTGTGTTGTTTTATAACATTTTAGAAAAGATATACTGTCCTTAAGTGCGATAATGTGCAGTATTAATTATGTATTTGTAAAATATGTTGGAGGTAAAAAGTTTTATTTTTAATTGGATTCAATTAATTAGCATTTTTCCGTTTTTCACACCTTCACTAATTTTGTTTAGATTGGAGTGGGAATAGTAAATCTCTCTCCTTTACTCTCCAACACCTTCCCTAAGTTGTTTTCCATTGGAGTGTGAACAGTAAATGTTACCACTTTAGTGTCTAACACCTTCCCTGAGTTGGTTAATATTGAAGTGGGAATAGCAAATGCCACACCGCTAGTGTCCAACACCTTACCCAAATTAGTTTAGATTGAATTTATTTAACATGCATATTTAAGTTTTTACACGCTCACTAATTCTGTTCTGAAGTGAGTGGGAATAGTAAATTTCACCTCCTTAGTATCCAACAGCTTCATCAAGTTAGTTTAGATTGGAGTGGGAATAGTAAATGTCACCCCTTTACTGTCCAACACCTTCCTCAAATTGATTTAGATTGGAGTGGGAATAGTAAATATCACCCCTTAACTGTCCAACACCTTCCCTGAGTTGGTTAATATTGGAGTGGGAATAGCAAATGTCACCCGCTAGTGTCCAACACCTTTCCCAAATTGGTCTAGATTGAAGTGGTAATAGTAATCACCCCTTTAGTGTTTAAGATTTTGCCCAAATATAGTATAATAAAAAGATGTCACACATTTAAAAAAAAAGAAGAAAATTGACAATTTTAAATTTATTGTATACTTTTAGATTTTGTCAAATATATTATTAAAATAAAAATAGTAGCAATTTTAAAGTGAAGTAAATGAAATAATGTACTTTTTAATTGTAAAAAACAGAAATAAATTAGGTTCTATACATATTTGTATAATGTAGATTTTCACGTGTTATTTTACAGTTATTGTGATGTGCATCTGTCTCATAAAAGCATCCTTTTACACACATAGGGGCTGATTATGAGATCGGTGGCCCGAACGCCCGGACGGCTGCTACAGCGGTCGGTAGAACGCTGCCAAGCCGGCGGCATCCTGACTGGCGCATTATGACACTCCAGATGGGCTGGTGGTGTGTCATCAGCGGTGGAACGGCAGCCGCATGCTTTGGCTCATAAAGAGAGCCTAAAGCATATGCCACAGCAATTTAGCTCCACTTGCACGTCGGGTGCACTGTGTACCATGCACCATGTCATGCATGGCACACAGTGCAATTAGATAGGTTCACAACATTTGCCCCCATTAACAGTCACCAATGGGTAAAATCACCCTGTTTGGGCCCCCTTCCCTGCCTTTCCGCCAATCTTTTCATGGCGGGGTCCCCGCCATGAAAAGGTTGGCAGAAATGCAGGTCATAATCGCCACGGCGGTGATGGCATCGGAACCACCTCTGTAGCCTGCTGCTTTCACCACCAGCCCGGGATCGGAGATGAAGACAATTGAGACGGTCTTGCGGCTGTCCAAACACCTGACTCGTAATTGAGCAGTCGGACTGCTGAGGAGGCGGCGGTCGGACCACCACTGATGGTACAGCAGGCTTAAGACTCGTAATCAGGGCCTTAGAACTGTTGTGGTTACCGGTTAACGCCATCTTGCCCAAGTAATTTTGTGACACGTGGCAGGTCTGAATTGGCCCAGTCTGTGCTCAAGACACAGGAGTTGGTGGGGCTAGGATCTCAATTGCAGTGTCATAGTAAAACATCCAAAATAAGCCAGACAGTGCTTGGTGGTATCAGGGCAATGAAAGCAGCATCTGGCAGGTGAGCGGGCAGTGTAGAAATGATGGAAGTAGAGTAATAGTCACCAGTTGAACTTCACCAGGGCACATGCAGTACTGGAGCCCTGGCCGTTCGACACATGGGCCAAAAACCAGTGCCACAGCCCTCCAGTTGTTCCATGTTAGATGTAAATAACTTTTCCAGTCCTGGTTTTATTCTTTTGGTTTTATATCATTGCTATTTTCAATATTGCACATGCCAAAGTGTAATGAAGGGAAGGACAGGGTGGACTGCTGATGCCGCAGACGGGGCTGATTGAAAGCTCTGCTAGAGTAGATGAGGGAATGCTGTGGATCTGGTGAATGCAAGTGATACCAAACTGCTGCAGAAGCTACCTTCTATGAGGACCAGAGGTGCTGGAGCACTGGTCCCTTGGTTTATATGGAATAGGAACCATATCACTTTCACTTTTTAGGTCTCGCCTGAGCCAGCACATGCATTGCTCTGGCGAGACATTTAGTGAGTGGGCTTTCAAAAGTCCGACAACAGCTTTTGGGGTGGCATAGAGCGTGCGGTTACGCACACAATGACGAGCAGAGGCGCCATCTGGCTTTCCTCTCTCATCATGGTGCGTGCACATCGCACACCACTCGCCAGCCTGCTTGCACTTTTGCCGTCGCGCGCACCACTTGCGTCCTTTTTTTCTTTTAACGTGCACGCACACAACTCCCGGGCTTGTTTTTTTTACTTTCACTTTTTTGTCCTCGTTAGTTACCGGGCTACAGCTTGTTCTCTTTCCTTCTATGCTCCTCCACCCCCTGCTCTCACTACCCCCACCCTTCTACTAACCCCTCCCTCCTCGTCAGTTACCGGGCTACAGCTTGTTTAAACTTTCAGCGCGAGGCAAAAAAAGTATGAACACGTCATATACCTCGGATCCCGACCACTATCAGAGACGTGCTACACTTTGCATGTTTCTTCTGTTGCGATGCGCTTTTGACTTGTTTCTATTAAAAAAGGCTTCATATTTTAGGGAATAATTTATGAAGGCTTGCTTGATATCTTTGTACGTGTTTTAACATATGCACTGGGTTCAATAGTAGGATATCTCTTAATAACGATATTTAGAGTGGACCAAGGGGTACATCACTCTTATCTTCACCTTCTTCAAACGGGGGGGGGGGGGGGGGGGGTTGTCACTCGCTCTAAAAACTTCCACTGCATCAAAAAACTTTTTAGTAGCCATTGATTTCAATGGGAGCCCCCTCCAAAACCCCTCAATCCCACTCTTTGGAGACTAGATAAATTGAGGGGTATGGATTCCACTGGCGGCGGGGGAGGGGGGTGGTGAAGAATTCTTCAAACAGACTGGAATTCTGGCGAGCGGGGATAAGAGATTTCTACCATACGGGAGTTAAAATCCCATTGCTGTGGGCGGTCTGAGCGCTCTTTTGCCATAAGGGCGCCTTATGGCAGGGTAGGAACCATGTAGGGAGACTTTATGCACATGCTATTTTATGCGGCCCTTCCCAATACCATCCCATTTCTATGTGACATTGTTGTCTCTCTTACCATGATGCTACGTTCCACCAGCGACCACTGTCTGCAGTCAGACTACACCTCAGCGGCCGCGCGCGCGAGATGGATACTGTGTTTCTTTCTTCCGTCTCTCTGCCCCTCCAGCGCCCCGACCCCTTTCTCCCTCCCGGTCAGCCTCCGTACCCCTCCCCCATTTTTATCTCTCCCGGCTCTCTGTTCTCATTCCTCCAACCTTGTGCCCCGGTCTCCCACACTCCTTCACTGTACTCCATTTTACTGCCTCTCCTGCCCTTGCCCCCCATTCTCTTTCCCTCTCGCCCTCCTGCCTGTCTTCCCTCTCTACCTTCCTCTAACCGACTCTCTCACCCTTTTGTTGAGCTTCCGCCCTTTCTCTGTCTTTTCTGTTTTTCCCTCACTCGCACACCCTCCTTCCAAGTCCATGCGTGTCCCTGTCCTTCCTCCTTTTCTCCTGCTTCTCACCCCACCGTTTCTCTGCCCCCCCTCCTCCCCATGCTGCTGTTTATTTGGTGGCTCGTCTTTACAAGGTGCCCTTCAGTTCATTCTCTTATAATGCTCCTCCCTTTCTCTTATCAATTTTAATCTCTATTCAGCTGATTCAAAAGCACTGTACTTTAGCAGCGTGACAAGTTAAACACCCTCTTCTGAGGCAAATGCATACATTACACCAACAACACGCCTCTCTTCCTCCCACCTCTACTCACATTTCCCTCCTTCATCTCTCCCTCTTCCTCTCTTGTTGTAAGTTAACTCTCTTTACCTGACCAGAGACAAAATACCTGCCCTTCTCTCTAACACACTCTGTGACTAGCTGTCACTTCTCTATACCACCCAATACATTTCTTTCTCTGTCGCACCTTTCTGTCCCATGTCTCATTCCTTTACCTAAACACTCCCTTTTTAGCTGTCTATTTATACATGGCTACGTACCTAGCACACTATTGCTCTACCTTTGAACTCGCTCTGTACGTCACACCTCTCTTTCAATAAACCTCAGAGCCCCACAGCACTTATCTCTCATGACCTCAACTTGCCACCTCTCTCCGATTCTACCTCTAGATCTCTAGCTCTCTGCCCCTCTCTTCTCCTCAAGTTCCCCCCCCATCTCTCTCTCTCTCTCTCTCTCTCTCTCTCTCTCTCTCTACTTTCTCTTCTTTCTGCATCTTGCTGCTCTGTTTGCATCTCATACCCCTTCATTTCTCTTCCATTTACTTCACCCCCCTCTTAATTTCATCTCTCTTTATCTTACCATTTCTATCATTTTTGCCACCTATACCTTACCTTTCTCTACCTCTCGCATGCCTCTTTCTACCTCACCATTCTCTCTTTCATTTCTCTCTCTGCCTCACAACTCACTGCCTCATCTCTCTCTTCCCCACTTCTCATACACTATCTAGCCTCTCAATTTACCTCACCTATTGGCCTTCTATGTCTCACTTTTTATTGATGTCCTCTTTCCCTCACCTTTCCCATTATTTTATTTATTTTTTTCTACAATTCTCTCTCTACCTCTTCCACTCCATCTATCACCCCCTTTGCTTTCATCTCTCTTTCTATCTCCTTCACTGTTTCCGTTTACTCTCTCTGCTTCCAATGTCTCGCTCGTTTAATACATCTGTCTTACCTCTGTGTCTCTCTCCCTATTTCACCATTCTCTACTTCTCCCTTGCCCTTCCTCTGTATTAGCTTCATCTCTCTACCTCATCTGCACCTCTTTTCTCTCTACTTATCATATCTTTCTGTTTTTCATCCCACCAGCTCTACCTGCCTCTCTGCCTCGCTACTTTGTTTACCTCACCTGTCATTCTGTGCTTCACCTTTCTATTTGTGCTATCTCATTATAACTCGCCTCTCTTCCTATCTTATTTCTCTCTAGACCTTGCCCCTCAGGGACCTTATAAGTTTTTAGCCATGCAACAGTTGATGTTATTGCACCAAGCATATTGTGCTGCATAACTAAATACTTAAAAGGTCCCAAAAGCGAGACCTATTGGCTATGCTAATGCTTGTTTCTGTATACTTTGTGCTCGGCTTTCCTTCATAGTACCCCTTTGTAGCCCCTAGCAGTGTCTGCGGGTTGGCTGTGCTCCTCTATGCTCCTCACTCTCCTTCCTGTGTGCAGCTGCCTTTTGATGTCCATTTTCTATTGCAGTGTGAGAAGTTTTTGGAGATGGAAGTGCATAGTTATTTTCTGACTTTACCTGTAACCCTGTTCATCTGACATAGAATATAATCTAGCAATTCTGACTTAAAAAGCTGTGGGTTTAGTTCAAGTTATTAGAGACCTGTTTAGGAGACTGTCTCTCTCGTTCAAATTCAAGTGCTTTAGTGAAAGTAAAGTGGGGTCAAGTTCTTCTTCTGTACTGAGATAGAGCTGCTTCCAACAACTCCGCCAGTTAGGAGTTTAAAAAGACAAGGGGAGAAAAATCAAATTTATCATTAAATGCGCATATCCTGCTCGGAGAGCCAAATGGTCTAGAGGGTGATTGATGGCTGGCGGGGAGAAAAAGTAGCTCAGGTTCAAGTAGATACCAGATGCAGGGTCAGTTCACCCAAAAAGCTGCATCAGATAGCTGACAGATGGTAATACATATGTGTGGAAGTGGTGTTGCATGTGTGCTGCATTGGCATTATGCACATCTACAGAGGCCTGCACAGTTACAGGCAATTGAGTCTTCAAGTCCCACCAGTCTGGGCCATCAACACCACCACCCTTGCCCCCCTGTGAGGATGCAGTGTCCGTGAATTATTCTCTTCACCCGCACTGTGCCCATAGTGTACCTTACAATATTACAGCTCCACCAATGCCAAGCATGGGAGATAACGGTGCTGGTGATATGCTGCAACTGGTCTCTGTATGTGTGGGAAGCCTGAACTGCAGCTGCACTTTGTGTAGATATTGTGTGTGTCTGTTTGTGTGTTTGTGTGTGTGTGTGTGTGTGTCTATACTACCTATACATGTTCCAAGAAAGAATGCATATATTAGCGTGCACTGCTGCTGCACTTGGTGTACCTGTATTGTGTGTTTGTGTGTGCTAGGGAAGCTTGCACTGCTGCTGCCCATGCTGCTCATGTGCCCTATGTTACTGAAGGCTGTTGAAATACGATCACTGTATCGAAGCCTGGGGAGAGGATGTGGCCTAACAGCTAGGGGCATGGATCTCAAATCTGGGGAACTGGGTTCAAGTGTCGGCAATGACGCTCAACATCCTGTGATTCTGGGCAAATCATTTAATCTCCCTGTGCCCTAACAAAAATGAATGTGTCCTTGTGTAATGCGACTGGTGCTCATGTAAAGCGCTCTGATACCTTCGGGTCAAGTTTACACTATTTAAAATCCCGACAAAAAAAAAGCCAAAAGGATTAGCTGTGTCAGTGCTTGTTTACAGTGATCTCACTTAACTCTCTGGAATCGCAGAGAACCCAACTCCCAGGAGTTTGGGAGCCGCCATGTTTATTCGTTAGCTGTGAGACTTGTGTTGCACAGCAGGACGGGACAAGAGAATCAACAGTAGAGTTCTTCATATACCTGACAAGGATTTAATGCACCGTAGGCACAAAAAATGTAAAACTACACAGGAGAGTTAAAGATGTTGGTTGGACCTAGGAGAGATAAGAAAGCTGTAGTACCTACGTCAAAGTAAGAGGACATGATGTGTCTTTCCTCTTTGCCAAAGACAAGAAGCTTGGCACCAGATGGAAATGATGCAGGAAGTAGTGCCATTTGCTTGAGCAGGCTTGATTCTTGTGAATGCCAAGTTGACAAAATGGCTTACTTTTGGTGCTACTTCGTACCTTCAGCAAAGTTCTGTTTGACTCTCAAGTAGGATGGCTGTTGGCAGAGCATAGATTTGCAAGTAATGCGGCATGGTTTGAATTTGATGCTTGTCTCTTGAGGTAACCAGTGCAGTGACCGTATAAAGGCCGCAGTATGACTGGAAGTTCATGTCTTGAGAGAATGCTTCTGAATATAAGATTTCAAGGTCCCGGAGTGGATTTGGACTTGTCCCACAGTGCAGCATTGGCACTATTAATATAACCCGGGGGTCTCTATTCTTGTCCCTCCTACCTCCCTATGTTGATATGTTACGGTTTTCCCTTGTTGTTTATTTTGCATGATTGACTGCATAGTTGTGTGTTGAGAAAGATCAGAGATGCTTGAGAAACACATTTTCTGTGTGCAGCTAGGCTTGGGTCAAAACCCATAGGCCTGTCCTTCTGAACCAACTTCGAATGAGGCGTGGAGAATATCACATATGAAGTAGCAGAAGTCTGATTTTGCAGGTAAGATATTAGGAACTTTAAAGATAACTGTCGACCCTGTCAAGATTCTGTGTTTTGAGTTGTCTACTTCTTAAATGGGCGAGTACTTTAAAACAAATGTTATCACTTGAATTTACTGTGGTGGAAATTAGTAAGCTATTGCTAATGGGTGCCCTATTCTTAAAGGGGTTTTAGATACCTACACTTGAAAGCGCATCATCAATCCACCACAAAGCGCACTAAACTATATGGCTAGGTACAGGACAAGGCCTAAAATAGCAAAGTGGGTGAAGTTTCGGCTGGAGATTTATCAACCCAACATTTTGAAGGTACCGAACATCTTCGCATGATAATAACCTTCTCTTAAAACAATAAAGACAGGAAAAATCATTTACAAAAGGGCCGAAAAGATGATGGAAATATAGTGGGACTTCCACGAGTCTGCTAGTTTGTGGACGAAACTTGGAAACAAAGAAAGCAGCAAAACCCTAGGGAGCTTTTTAACTGCTGAGCTGGCAGACCAGTTTCTCCTGTGCATTTGGAGGGGAGACAGTTTTGAATCTTACGCTGAGCCTTACTGAGAGGCAGTCAAAACTTGATGCAGTGTTCTATCCCTTTATCTCTGTGTTATGTTGGTGTTTTTGGAGGTTGGTGTGCGCATTCCACTGCATATAGTTGTCAGGGTAAGTAGCTGAAGGCTATTGTCAGTTGAAAATCTCTCCTGTGTTCACCAGCAGCGGCCGGCACAGGTAAATTCGGTTTGGCAGGGCGGGGTGGGAGCGGGGGGAAGTCGACAGATGACAGAATAGGTATAATTAAATAAATAAATAACACCTATTCGGTCGATTGTCGGCTTCCCCCCTGTTGTGCCCTGCCCAACCACACCGTGTTTACCTGTGCCGGCCGCCGCTGGTGCTCACCGCACCTATTCGTGTGAACATACTTTGATCGCTCCCCGGGTAGATGCACAGGTTCATTCTGAAAACAGCTGTGGAGATTGGATATCTGAAAAAGGATGGCGGATTAGAGGGGTCGACCTCTGTTTGAGCCCCATTGAGTATGAGGCTACTTTTCCCTATCCACTCCTCAAAAATTGTTGGCTAAGCTATTGAATTTATGTCATGCTCAGGAAACCTTAAAATAGGTCTGGTTGTCCTCCGTGTTCCCACTCGGAGGACACCCAAAGTTGAAGGAGTTCAGGGAGAATGTGATTCACGTGAGAATACTGATGAGTGGGCTCATATACATGTTAAAAGGGTCCGTGGGACTACTACCTGCTCTTAAAAAATATTTTTAGTTTATATTTTCAAAGAAGAAGGGGTCCCCAAGGGACCCCTTTCTATTTGCGAATGTGTTACCACCTCCTTCGAGGTGTTAGTAAAATATTAATGTTTCGCGATCGGAATTCGGTTGCAAAACATTAATAAGTACCACTACGGATCAGTATGCGGAAGAGACGCCTTAATAAAGCCCCTTCTAAGTACCGATTTGCAAAGTATGTACATCACAAAGCAAACGGCAACCTACAAAAAAGTTTTGTAAATATGGCGCTTAATACCTAAACTCCTGAGACTTGGAATCTCCTTGATTCCACGGAGGTAGCGGAGTAAGAACAATGTAAACAAGCACTGACACAGCCAATCGTTTTGGCTTCCATACAGTGATAGTATTTCAACATTCTTCAGTAACACAGAGCAGCATGGGCAGCAGCAGTGAAAGCATCCCTAACACACACATCAAATCACAATACAGGTACACCAAGTGCAGCAGCAGTGCATGCTACTGTGTATACACCAAGACTGAACTGGCCGTACCGTGGATCAGGCGTTTCCCCGAGAGGCTGGAAGGGTGGGGGGCCGTTTTTGTAGCAGCGCAGTCATTTTGAAAGCAGCTGCTGCAGAGTTCCTTATATATCCAGTAGTTTTCAGGCAACAATAAAAGTGTCAATATAACTCTGGTGATTAATGTACCTGCTGGAGAGTGATTGGAGTTTTGTCTAGTTGCAGTTTTTACTCACCAAAAGTAGCGCAGATGGTTAATATGCCTGCTGCAAAGGACATGTACAATGCAGCTCACAGAACAGTATTTTATGTGCATTGGTTATTGGGTTACTGCTTTTGTCACAGAGACCCTTTTGTTACTGTGCAGTTCATAAGTTACAAACATTCTAGCACAGTGAGTATGAAGTGTCATCAAAGAGCTGCATGCAAACGACATGGTACAGGTTTGAAAGTTACGTTTTTTTCGAGTCGTTCATAATTCTAATGTTACTAAAAAGGGTTTGTTTGGGTAGAAATAAATTCTTATTAGTGGAGTCGACCCTAACCACCGTGTTACGTTCTGAATACTGAGTTTGTGCTTCTACAGACCAAGCACTCTTAAAAAATACCTACCAGTATGGATGACATTTGAATACTACATCTTGTAGTCCCCCTTTTCTTATGCAACACTTTCTATACACTGATTTACACACGTATGATTCATTGTCTCTGTATTTGTGTGAGATGTAAAGTGCTCCAACACCCTACACTGGTGTGAGAGGCACTATAAAACAAATGAAATACATGAGAGAGAGGGCCTATGAAGAGATGCCAGGCACTGTTGGAAGGTGATAGTGAGGTAATCATTAAAAGGCCCCAACAAAGATTGTTGAATCCTGGTGCACCCTAAAGTCATCCAACTATGCTTTAGAAGCTAATAGAATTGTGTTTATAATGAAATATGTGTTGGAGAATGCACTATGTTTGCCAAACCTTTATTGGTGGGAGAACCCCCCAAATCCTTCTTGTAGTGATCAGGCTTGCTTACTGCACTCCCTATGCGCTTTATGGGGGCTGGTCTGACAACATTTGCCAGGGCTGCTTTGGGTTCCTAGTCTAGCCCTGGTGTACACATGCATTTTCTCTAGGAACATCTATAAATAGTATAGACACACACACGCACAAACACACACAAAATAGGTACAAAAAGTACAGCTACAGTTCAGGCTTCCCTCACATACAGAGACCAGTTGCAGCATAGCCACCAGCACCATTAGCTCCCATGCTTGCGCATGGTGGAGCTGTAAGTTTGCAAGGTACACTATGGGCACAGTGCGGGTGAAGCGAATAATTCACAGACACTGCATCCTCAAAGGGTGGCAAGGGTGGTGCTGGTAATGACTCAGACTGGTGGGATTTGAAGACTCAATTGCCTGTAACTGTGCAGACCTCTGTAGATGTGCATAGTGCCCATGCTGCACACATGCAACACCTGTACCATACACGTGTTACCATCTGTCAGCTATCTGATGCAGCTTTTTGGGTGAACTGGCCCTGCATCCGGTATCTACTTGAACCCCAGCTACCTTTTCTCCCCACCAGCCATCAATCATCCTCTAGACCTTTTGGCTCTCTGAGCAGGATATGCGCATTTAATGATAAATTTGATTTCTCTCCTCTTGTCTTTTTAAACTCCTATCTGGCAGAGTTGTTAGAAGCAAGTTTTCATCAGCTCTGTCTCAGTACAGAAGAAGAACTTGACCCCACTTTACTTTCGCTAAAGCCCTTGAATTTCAAGAGGAGTTCCTATCTTCTAAACAGGCCTCTAATAAGTTGAACTAAACCCACAGCTTTTTAAATCAGAATTGCTAGATTATATTGTGTCAGATGAATAGGGTTACAGGTAAAGTCAGAAAATAACTATGCACTTCTGTCTCCAAAAACGTCTCACACTGGAATACATAATGGACATCAAAAGGCAGCTGCACACACAGAACTAATAACAAATGTTCAGGAAGGAGAGAGAGGAGCATAGAATATCACAGTCATCCTGAAGACACTGCTAGGGGCTACGAAGGGGTAGTATGAAGAAATGCCGAGCACACAGTATATAGAAAAAAGTGGAAGTGATACGGATCCTATTCCACATAAACCAGGGGACCAGTGCTCCAGCACCTCTGGTCCTCGCAGAGGGTAGCTTCTGCAGCAGATTGGTATCACTTGCATACACCAGACATGCAGCATTCCCTCATCTACTCTAGCAGAGTTTCAATCGACCCCGTCTGCGGCATCAGCAGTCCACCTTGTCCTATCTTTCTTCGCATTTTGGAACTTGCGATATTGGAAATAGCAATGCTATAAGTACCAGAATGCAAAGAATTAAACCAGAACTGGAAAATGTATTTACATCTGATATGGAACAACTGGAGAGCTGTGGCACTGGGTTTCAGCCCATGTGTCAAACGGCGAGGGCTCCAGTACTGCATGTGCCCTGGCGAAGTTCAACTGGTGACTATCACTCTCCTCCCAGCATTTCTTGGCTGCCCGCTCACCTGCCAGGAGCTGCCTTCATTGGCCTGCTACCCTCAAGCACTGTCTTGCTCATAGTGTCACAGTTGAAGTATGGAGGTTTTACTGTGATATTGCAATTGAGATCCTGGCCCCTCCAGCCTCATGTGTCTTGAGCACAGACTGGGTCACTTCAGACCTGCCACGTGTCACAAAATTGCCTTGGCAAAAAGCGCTAACCAATAACCGCAACAGGTCTAAGTGTTAAAAAAGCCTGCTTTTCTGAGATAGGTGCACATCACAAAAACTGAAACCACGGCCCAACACCTTACACAGTAAATCATACCTCACTAGAAATAAAATGTACCTATCCAAACATCCAAAACCCATAAACATCTCAGAACCTTGCCTCTTCCTCAACTTGTAACAACACTATTACTACATAACCATGCATACTCGCCCGTTGCATTATAATCAAACTACCTACCACTAACGTCACAGATATGCCGGGGCCTACTGAAAAAAGGGGTTACCTCATGCCAGCATGTTACCCAAAAACTCTTGCTGACTCCGACCCACCAGGGTACTCTGCAGTGGCCACCTGCCGCAACCAGGGCAACACCACTCGCCTGACTCGCCCAAAAGAAGATCTAACCTTGCCTCCACTTGGCCCAATAATGTTATATTAACACTTTTGAGCCTAATCCCTGCATTACCGTAAGAGTTCTGCTTTTCTGTCCATTTTTTTGGCAATTAATCTGCAGCCGCCCAGTGATGTTCTCCAGAACATAAGCAACCAAACATTTTTGTATACCTCAGTGTTGAGCCTTGGTGGGGCGGGTATACCCACATGTCTGTCCTGTGCCCACTGTGCCTCTGGAACCAAGCTATACCTGGCTGATGAGCCCAACTAAGGGCAAAACCAATGCTGGGTTGCCTGTGCTCTAGTTCAGAGAGGCCTGGCCTGGCAGTCCAGGCTGGACTATTCCCACTGGAGCAGGTCAAGGGTGATTTTCATATGGCTGGGTCCAAACTGAGGTGTCAGGGCATGAAAAAGAACAATGGACTGGGATATGACCTGATTAATTACCAGCTTCTGAGATTAATTCAAGCATTCTATCCATCACTTTTTGTATACTTCAGTGTGATGGCCTGGGTTGGCCGGGTATGCCCCACTGGCACCAAGTTATATCCAACTGATGAGCCCTAAAAAGGGGGAACCCAGTCTTGGGTTGCTTGTGTTCCAATTCAGGGAGAACGTGGCCTGGCAGTTTGGGTCTGGACTGTTCCTATTGGAGCAGGGTCAAGACTGATTTGCATATGGCTGGGTCCCAACTGAGGTGGCATGATGTGCTAAATAACTCTTTGCCTGGAATGCGGCTGAGTAATTACCAGTGGTTGAGATTAATTCAAGCATTTTGGCGCCCTGGCATTTTCCTAGAGGTCTGGGGGCTAGGGAGTACTTTCAGAGTATGGCCCAAATAGGCACCAGTTTCAACATTCTAGTCAACATTTCTTGCAGTGTGGGCTGGTTTGGACATTTTTGCAAGGGCGGATATTGGTTTCGAGTCTTGTACTGATGAAAATAATGGATGAAGACGGAAAGAAGGTACTTTAGAGCCTTCAGTAATTGTTGGGGACGTGCAGTGCTTTGCTGTCAGGGAGTGATGTTAACATCTCCCTTCATGCACCATGTATGTCAGTCCGAGTGCGGCAAAGGCATCCCCAGCTCCTCTCTGGCCAAGTGTTGTCAATGTATTCCAACACAAGCAGGATTTGGGAGCGAGTGTTAATTAAAAAAACCTAATGAGACTTTGCCTAATTAATGCACAGCTTACAGTGGGAGGGGGGCACAGCAGAAGGTTTCTACTAATTTAATTGGCGATGAAAACATACTTGTAGGTCAAAAGTGTTCACTGAAAAATTGCACTTTATGCAAGTAATGTGCTAAAACAAATTAATTAGATCAGACGTTACCTGTTTTTCTATTAGACCTGATAATGAGTCGGTGTGGCAGGCAAGGTGTTACTCAGGGCGAACAGCATGGGATGAAGTCGAGCCTTACCTGCAGCACAGGGTTTCTCTGTCAAAATGAAAATATGTCCATGCGGCAGAGATGTGGAAAGGAGCATTACTGCATCTGCATTCCCAGGTCCAGCCATCAGAAGGTACTTAGGACTAGTCCTGGGTTCACCCTTTCTGGGGCCTGTTAGAGGGGCAGCAGTTCCATCCCTGGTAGGGTTACTGTAAGGGCAAATATATGCATCTTTATCACCAGGGCCGGACTGGCCGTAGCGGACATCCGGCATTTTTCCTGGTGGGCTGGAAGGGTGGGGGTATATTTTGAAGCAGTGGGGGCCGTTTTTGTTTTTGGCGGCAGGTTTTGCAGCAGTGCTACAATATCAGCCCCTGTAACAAAAGCAGCAGCATTGCTTCACACTAGCATCCCCCATCCCCCCCTGCCATCCCATAAAATATCCATGGCTGCTTTGTGTTCCCAGTCCGGCAATGTTCGTCACCCAGGGGCTGTACTTTTGAAGAAGCGCTCCTACACCTCACCAGCAGGTGTCAGTGTGAAACAAGTACCTGCCTCTCGTGCACCGTTGCCCTGTTATTTCACCGCACTGACTCCCATTAATTCACCTGTTGCTTTAACTTTGTTGCATTCTCAGTCCTGGCGATGGTGATCTGGTGTCCGTTTAAGGCCTATTCTTTGCTTCCATCCATTGACTGCCCCCACCTCATTGCAGACCAGGTGTCGCTGTACGGTCTTGTCTTTCAGGTTTGGACTGGGACAGAAAGTAGGCCCGGGAACTAAAATAAAAGTGCCCCCCCTTTATTGAAGTTCAAAGCTAAAAAAAAAGTGACCCATGTTTGCAAATTGGGGCAGTTTTGAACTTGTAAACATACGCTGTATACGTGTTTTTTCGCGATATGAAGGACTGCATTGATTTGAACTTGTTTGTAGAAATGTTTGTTTTAATATCATGGAAATCAACGGTAAAAACCATCCTAGCTGACCATAAAGCAAGCCCACAAACATACAAAAAAATGACCTTCACTGACCTGTCACACCAGCCCATCAGGCACTGCCAGGTTGTCCAAAAGGCAGGACCACTGGAATTGTGCGATTCAGTGGCTATGGCTTTTTTCTGCATGCTTATGAATTACCTGCATTTGTCACATAATCCATCATCTGCTGCATAATCTGCAACTTTTAGCAAAAAAAATGTGTTTCTAGTTCAAACTGATCAAAAGTTACCAAAACAATGGTGACTTGTTTCTTCGCGATCGAAGGCCCTTTGCAAACGTTTACTGGTCTTCTTTCAGTTGCATTTGATTGGTAAATTGGTACTAGAGGAGAAATCCTTGCTTAGATAGTATTACCATGTGTAAAAATTGCAAAATAATAAAATGATACTATCAAAAACTGTGCTGCATTATGCTGCATAATTTGCCTTTGCATGCCGCATAATTTAGTCAATACAGTCACATAATTTGGTGCTCCCCTGCCTCATAATCCCAGTCTCCTTGTGGTACAGTTCCTACTTTCTCAGTGAGACTGTGTGTTTAGGCAACATTAGCTTCAAAACTATGGTGAATGATTCTCCTCATACCTTAAGATTATGTTGACTTAATTCCTGGCTAGCTCACAGTGCGCCATCTGGTGCCCCTAAAAGTATAGGGCTCCTGATGGTGTCTGCAACCTCAGAACATGACAACCCTAATTCCCCCAAGGAAATTGTGGAAACGGGTTTTACCGTTTCGTACTCTTTCATTAGTAACTCAGGTATGCCTAAAGGGAGACACAAGAAGTAAACAAATTGACATTTCAAATATGTATTGAACCAATTGGACTCTAGTGTAAAACATGTGTGCTGCAATGATTAATAGAATGAAGCAAAACAAGGTTGCCAGGGTTACAAGAATGGTGAACAGAACGAACAATTCAACCTCTGTGCATTTGCATTGGATTATATGAATACATATAATTGTACTCCTACCTAGCACTGCCTATCCTAGAAGGTATAGGGTGTGCTCATCTGTCAAAATACCTTGAATGGTCTAGCTCCTCATTTGCCTAATTGCATGTATCATCTGACAGCCAATCTCTGGTGTAGAACAGGCTGATGTCCTTCTCAAGAAAATGATGAGATTCAGGTGGGCTAGAATTCAGGCGCGGAGCGATGTTAACAATCCATTAAAATGCTCTTCTGCCTAAACAAAGGCTTGGTCCAGCTTATGGTTACTCGCAAACATTCTCCTAGGGGCCACAAAATATGGTCTGTGGTGTGCCCGAAGGCCGCATTTATGCCAGCTAGGTGGTAGTAAGGCTTCGTGGGACAGGGGTGGGGGTAAGGTGGGCATTGAGGATATGAAGCATATACATGGTGTGGTCAGTGAGTCATGGGGTTATTTTGAGGGTTTCATTCCCTACTGCCCTTTAAATTAATCCTCTAGTCCAGTGGTTCCCAAACTTTTTTGACCTGTGGCTCCCTTGACCTAATTGGCAGTTGGCCGTGGCTCCCCACCATTTTTTACCGGTGTGGGGGGGTATGTAAGCCCGACCTTGGGAGTACCTCCTGTTGTCTTCCGTAAATTAATTGGGATGCAATGAAGAATGAAGGTATTATAATCATATTTGTAGCAAAATAAAAATATAACAGTTGTTTAATAAAAACTCGCTAAGTGAGAAACGATACAAGATTAATAGCAGAACAGGGGTACTCACAAACTTTCTCTCGGGGGCCAAATTTACAGTGTAGTTTGTGGCCGAGGGCCGCACCTGTGGGGGCGGGGTCAGTGGTGGAGGGGGCGGGGCTAGAGCAACTAAAAAAAACTGACCATGAGGTTGAACACAGACCCCTGCAGCGGACGCATTCTTCCACTGAGCCACCAGACCCAGCATACACACACACACATATGAATACAGTTCATTGGGGATTTGTCCATCAGAAGAACCGCACTTGAACACAAGCTGCTTTTCCCCACAAGCTTTTATTAGGTATGGTTCGTCGCGCTTGCCTGTAATTATTCACACCTGACTGAGCCCGACGCGTTTCGATGACTCTCTTCCTCAGAGGCTCACACAGTCAGTAGTATGCAAATGAAAGTTCCCCGAGTCCTTGTTTGGCAGTATATCGTACGCAACGTGCTGTCTCATATAGAGCAGCCCATTTGGTCATACGACATACTGCTAAACAGGGACTCTCTCTCTCCCGGTCTCACTCTCTCTCTCTCCCGGTCTCCCTCTCGCTCTCTGTCTCCCTCTGTCTGTGTCCCTTTGTCTCCCTCCCTCTCTGTCTCCCTCCCTCCCTGTCTCACTCCCTCACTCTCTGTCTCCCTCTCTGTCTCCCCCTCTCTCTGTCTCCCCCTCTCTCTGTCTCCCCCTCCCTCTGTCTCCCTCCCTTTGTCTCCCTCTGTCTCCCTCCATCTCCCTCTGTCTCCCTCCCTTTGTCTCCCTCTCTCTCTCCCTGTTTCCCTCTCTCTCTCCCTGTTTCCCTCTCTCTCTCCCTCTCTCTCTCCCTGTCTCCCTCTCTCTCTCCCTGTCTCCCTCTTTCTGTCACCCTGTCTCCCTCTGTGTCCCCATGTCTCCCTCCCCCTCTCTCTCCGCCTCCCTCCCTCTCGGTCTCTCTCTCTGTCTCCCTCCCTCTCGCTGTCTCCCTCCCTCTCTCTCCCTCTGTTCCCTTTCTCTGTCGAGGCTCGTGGGCCCTGGTGAGAGGCATAAGAGATGCCTACGGTGGTGTGCGGCCCGCAGAGGAGAGACTGCTGAAAAAGCAGGTCCTTGCGTTGCTGTTCACTCGTCTTATCTCCCATCGAGTTTTAAGGGCAGAGGATCTGAGAGAGGTTGCTTGGGTAACACAGGCCATCAGGCGCGCAACACCCATTGGACTCAAAGGGCTTCAGCCCCCCCTCCAACCCCCGTCGCGTGTGGCAGCCCGGGATGAGACAGCCTCGCTGCGCACACACAGCCGCACCCGAGCACTTCACAGTTCTTTAAAAGACCATTTGCATGTTAATGAGGCCTCGCTGTTTCACCCCTTCTAAGAGGCCCTGCAGCGCCACTCTGCCTATTGATTAAAGATTCAGGCCCCCCACCCTCCCCCGAAATCAGCTCCACTCTGCCTAAAGCTTAAAGATTCAAGCCCCCCCCCCCTTCCCCCCGCCGCCGAAATTTAGCTCTAGTTGCGCCTCTGCTTGCGAGGCACTGGTTTTGCGGATGCTTCTTTACCCAGTGAATGCGGCCCCCGAGGAATAACAACAGGCGGAATTGCAGTTGATTGCCAACTGTCTGTTGTTTTACACGAGGGCCGCATGGAAAGGGCTGGCGGGCCGCAACTGGCCCGCGGGCCGTACTTTGAGTACCGCTGTAGCAGAATATGTTTCCATGGCTTAACTTTTTGTAACCACACAACAATAGTTTAAAAACTTCTGTATAATTAAAAGGCAAAGCAACATCTAATTATTTCAGTTCCTAGAATTATCTTGCAGAGTAACCTAAATCGAGGACTGTCAGGAAAGGCAATAAAGAGTCTGCAGAAAGAAAACTGTATCCATCACATCCAACATTACCAAAGGTTTGCAACTTTTTCGCTGAGGGGGATACTAAGGAAATACCAATTGTAGGTCTGAATGTGCTGTTATCTAAGACACAGGTTGTAATAGGTTACCAATACGTGTTGCTCAACCATAACATCCAAAACTACTTCTACCAGGTCATTTCCAATAAATGCTAGGGGAGCCAAATGTGCATCTGTAAGCTGCTTGAATCTGGGGGGGAACATCATGCCTGCTTTCTGAGTCTTTAACGAGCTCCGTGGAGCCCGCCTTTTTACACTTAAAATAATGCTGGTGATACGGGTGTAAAACAGAGGCTGGGCAGAAGATCGGCATGGCATTTGATTAATAATTAATGATAATCAAATGCCATGCCGATCTTCTGCCTAACCTCCGTTTTACACCCGTATCACCTGCATTAGTTTTAGTGTAAAAAGGCGGGCTACACGGAGCTCGTTAAAGAAATCAGACATAAGAAGCCAAGCCAAGGCCTTCTCTCTGGCAGCTTTAACGAGCTCCGTGGATCCTGCCTTTTTACAGTCGGGCTTCTTGGCTTGTGTATGACTGCAGTACTCCTGTTCTACTGAACGGGAATCCCTCCCATGCCAGTTCCTTGCCTTCTTACTTGCGAAGAGGATTCCACGGCGGGCAGCAATAACGCGCCTCAAGCGGTCAAAGGAGACTACTACGCCTGTGAAAGCACTTACGACGCGACGCGTACGTACGTGCGCTCTGACTTGGGCCAAACCATGTTCCCGGATTATGCAGGTGGCACGTATTTTGCGCTGCAGCTGCAATAAGCTTAATTTTCGTAACGTGAGCGCGGCGCCCCTGGATACTCATGACGGCGCACCGGGGTGCCGCGGCGCACCGTTTGGGAACCACTGCTCTAGTCTCTAGAAGAGTCATAGATTCGACAATACTGTGCTATGCAGTATCTGAATCGCTTTTCCTCTACTGCACCTTGGCGTAAGGCTTCCCTACTTGCTATCACTACTTTGAGACAGTCAAGTGAAAAAGTAACTTCATTTTTTAATTGGAATAAAATAGAATTGCACAATGTGAAACCAGAAAACCTACAATCAACCCTAGCTTCCCAACTTGACCAAATTGTGTGATCCTAGGCAAATGTTTTATTTCACTTTGCCTCCCTTTTCTTCATTATGACACATAAACTAAGCTTAAAAAAATTGTGTTCTGGATATGCACTGTACAAAAGATTCTTGTGTTTATAATGTTACCCAAGTATAATTGCATCCCAGGCCACCCAGAGGGTTCGATGTGACAATGACTTGCCTCTTAGTTAACTGTTGACATTGTTGTTTGGTGAGAGGAGGCATGAATGTTTCTAGCTCATTCTTAAAACTATCACTTTTAAAAAATACTTCTCAGTGCACTGATATAATTTAATGCTATAAGGTGAAAAGCTTCTGTATGTTATTGAAATAAACTTTTTTGAATTTTGAAGAGAATTTATTTATTTTTATCCACGTTTGTTGTAAGATATTTTAGAAATGAATGTGTTCTTAAAATTAAGTGAGGATTCCTTATTTGTTTCTTTTTTCTTCTTCAGTTATCTTGTAAATAAACGCTTGCCCTTTTATTTAACATTAGTCTGAAAGTTAGTGCTGTCTTAAGTAAGCAGCACCCTATTGCGGTAGTTCAGCAGGGGGCCACATATGAAGGTCAGGAGGGCCGCAAGTGGCCCGCGGCCGTACTATGAGCATCATTGGTCCAGTATATGTATTAAACAGGACCCATGCATTCAGTGCTTGGGCTCCGGTGTGGCCGTTATTGTTTATTCTACCCACCCGGAGCTGTCTCCTAACAGACAACAGCCAACAAGGACAGTTTGTGCACTTATACCAAGACCTTGTACAAAATGTTCTAGGAGATGATAATGTGCCTACGAAGAAACTTATATGAAAGCAAAACAGTTTCTGAGTACCCTATCATATGCTGGTGCACAAGCAAAATGTATGCTAAGGGTCACTGTTTAAGAGATGTCAACTTTCAACGTGAACATGTAAAATGGACGTTTTGTGCATAGGACCTAACGACCGCACTACAGCTTTAGCTATAGGCCAGACCAATACTGTTGTCTTTCCTTCCCAAAGGGCTTTGTTACTTCAGTGTAATTTTCAGCCCTGGTCAGCAGGCTTACTCGTTTACCCTTTTTCTCTATAATCCGTGTTTTGCTACAGCTGCTCTCAGACCAGGTTAGAAGGTGTGCCTCACTGTAGGGATGGCCCCTAGCGCCCTTCTGGGGTTGTGTTACTTCAGCAGCACTCCCAACCTTGGCCACTAGGTTTCGTTGCAAGGACAGTATTGTGAATCAGTCACTAGTGGGAATATATAGGGGTGGAAGGACGTTGTACTAAAACTAATATTGTTGAAATAATTTATTCCGTAGAGTAAGAAATTATTTAAAATAGATCTCAGATGGAAAAGTTCAACAGCCAGTGAGATAATAAAATGGCTCCAGATTTGTGATTCAATACCAGCCGGATTTACTCTTACAGAAACTATCCAATTTGCATAGTTACGTCTCTATCCAATCATAGGTCACTCGGTCACAACAATTTAAAACTATAACTTGTTCTCTCCTCATAACAAAGGAGGCTAAAAACAGTTTCCAGATAAATCTGAGCGACCAAAATTACTTAATTTCCAGCTGCATAAATGTAATCACACGCCCACTATCTCTCTCGGCTTGCCTTTACTGCAACTTCAGTAGTTCTAGAAGCAGCCTCTGTGATCCACAGACCTCAAAGTCGAATCCTTAAATCTTAGGGAAAGGGGCAGGTACAGAAAGTATGCCTAATTGATGCCCTGTGCATATTATGCAAGCAAAAGTGCCTCTCCTCCTTTCAGATCCTATACGTGCCCCCTCAGACTGAAGGGTGGGAGTATATAATGGGCAAAATCAAAGGGACTATTTTTTCAGACAGGCATTGAAAGAACTGTCTATTTAATGCAGGGCTATATTTCTATTGCATGATTAAAATACTGTTTGTGATAGATGCTTGTACCTGCAGATTCCTCACCTATGAATATCCTAGGTGCTAGACTGGACCCGGAAACGTCTGTCATAGCTCTGCCCTGCTGTTCCCATCTCAATGCTGGAAGTGGATTCACGGTGACATCACTGCAGCAATATGGCGCCCATCCCTGTGCCCTGACATCAGCTCTGTGTTTTCCATTCCTTTCAACGTGGTTAAGGAGCTTTTCTCCTCGCTGAGGTGATCGTTTCGCTCTCTTGACATTCTCTAATGAGCAGTGTTTAGGAACATGTCTCCACTGAGAAGTCAGGGTTTAAACTCTGCAGTAGGTGTGGTGGGCACATGTCCTTCATGGACCCACATAACAATTGTCTGTGGTATCCAGGTTCTAGGCTGATTCCTCTGCTTGCAGTCGTTGTCATTGGATGAATCGGAATGTAGTTGAGGAGAGGGAGGCCAGACTTTTCATGACCTGTGCCAAGGATGACAGTCATGGTGCTTTCGGTCTTGGTTCAGACCCAGGATGAGATCCAGGCCAACTTTCCTGCTCCTCTCTGCCATCAAAATCCTCCAGGGTAGAGAAGCGTAGACACAATAGGAAGAAGAAGCACTCCCTTCCCCCTAGAGGTGAGATATATATATATATTCACTGAAAAAACCATAGGTTTCAGGGGCGTTATAGTTAGCTGGACTTTTCACTCGTACAAAACCATTGAAATTCCCCCGTTATAGTTAGTTCAGCTAACTATAACTCGCGCGCCCGCAATGCACTGCTGATGACGTCACATATTACATCACTCATGACATGGTCAGTGACATCACTCATGACATCACTGATGACATCTCAAATGACATCACTGATGACATCATCCAGTGAATGTGTGTTTTTCTGAAAATTACATATGTTTTATATATGTATATCTCAAGGTTGATGGAAGAATAAATGGGTATATAAGTGTCTAAATGGATGATTTGTTTTGGAAAAATTGATTGTATACCTGACTGATTAAGTGTATCTTAGTGAATATATGGCTTAGTGAGTAATGTTTAAATGTGTAAATATCTGTATCAGTCTCTCACTTTGTGTATAAGTGGCTGCATGGGTTGGTGAGTAGCTACATGAGTGTCTATATAGGTTATTAGTTGGTTTTTTTGATTATCAGTCTGAGTGTCTGTATGGTTTGGTGGGGGGTATTACGTAGTGCATAGGTGCATGAATGAGTGACTCACTGTTTGTATGTGTTGAAGACAGCATGTGTGCAGGACTGTATGGGTGGATGAGTGTGTGCATGGGTGTGTTAGTGAGTGATAGACTGTCTCAATAGTGTATTTATGAGTAACTACATATGTTTTAAACTAGTATATGTGACTATTGGTGTATATAAGTGAGTATGAGTGAGAGATTGAAAGAGTTCCTGTATGAATAAGTATGTGTTTCTATAAGTGATTGTTTAAAAGACTAATTATGTGTAAGTTTCTGTAGAAGTAAGTGTGGTGGTGTGTGTATAACTGTATATGCAAGTAAATGGATGTTTGATTCTTTATTAGCATGAGTGACTATGTGTGTGAGTAACTCTATGGATGAGTGGCATTGTGTAACAGGATGTATAGGTGTATGAGTACATATGATGAGTGAGTACATGTATGAGTGACTGTATAGGACTGTTGGTGAATGAGTGGATGTGTATGTGGATCTTAGAATTACTGAATAGGTTGTTGTAACTGGTATTGGTATGTCCATTGTTTTGAACATTGTAGTTACTATTTTTGAATGTGTGTATCAAAGGTTATATTAGGGGAAGAGGAGGTCTGCCACTCTATCACAAGGATGATGTCATGAGTGATGTCATTAGTGATGTCATTTGAGATGTCATCAGTGATGTCATGAGTGATGTCACTGACCATGTCATGAGTGATGTAATATGTGACGTCATCAGCAGTGCATTGCGGGCGCGCGAGTTATAGTTAGCGGGAATTCCAATGGTTTTGTACGAGTGAAAAGTCCAGCTAACTATAACGCCTCTGAAACCTATGGTTTTTTCAGTGAATTTCTAAGGTTTTTTAAATGCTAATTCCTAACTATAACGTGCCTGAAACCTATGGTTTTTTCAGTGAATTTCAAAGGTTTTTTAAATGCTAATTTCTAACTATGCCTACAGAGATAGGACATGTGAAGAAAGAAGAAAAAACGCACAGAAAGAAAAAAAAGAAATGCAGAAAGAAGCAACAGAAGCAACAGAAGTCCTCAAAGGCGAAGAAAAGTGCAGGAAGAAGGATAACGTGCAGAAAGAACAAACAGAAGAGCAGAAAGAAGCCTTGTTGCAAAATCATCCTGTACCCTCAACTTTTTCAGACGGATACTGGTGGTAACTGAGTCTGACTAACCAGTCCTAGAGCCAGTTCTATGTTAAAAGACACTCAGAATACAGTGAAAACACCTACATACACTAGGGAACACTATGCGTTGGGGTCCCCCTCTGTGATCAGCATGACCTCCACTGTAAGCCCCTAGTATATAATAGGGCAGGGGATTAAAACTACCTCTTAAAACGCGCCACAGGGCGTGTTTGCACACGTCACCTCAGGCCCCGTCCCCTCACTTCCCCACTGTGTAAACACGCCCTGTGGCCGTTTTAAGTTGGGAGATTAAGTCCCCTTGAATCCTGAGGGTCCCTAGGGTCCAACTAGACCACTAGGTACCTCCAGTAAGCACCACAGAGCTGCTTTGCAGAGAGATGTAAAAAGGGGCACGGCCTAGACCACCTCTCTGCAACGCAGCGGAGTGGTGCTTACTGGAAGCACCTGGTGGGCTAGTTGGCCCCCAGGGTCCCTCAGGATTGAAGGGGAATTATTTCCCCAACTTAAAACGTGCCACAGGGCTTGTTTGCACACGTTAACTCAGGCCCCGTCCCCTCCCTTCACCACTGTGTAAACACGCCCTGTGGCCGTTTTTAGTTGGGAGATTAAGTTAATTTGAATCCTGAGGGTCCCTAGGGTCCAACTAGCCCACTAGGTACCTCCAGTATGCGCCACAGAGCTGCGTTGCAGAGAGGTGTAAAAAGTGGCACGGCCTGGACCACCTCTCTGCAACGCAGCTCAGTGGCGCTTACTGGAAGCACCTGGTGGGCTAGTTAGCCCCCAGGGGCCCTCAGAATTGAAGGGGAATTATTTCCCCAACTTAAAACGCGCCATAGGGCGTGTTTGCACACGTCACCTCAGGCCCCGTCCCCTTCCTTCCCCACTGTGTAAACATGCCCTGTGGCCGTTTTTTAAGTTGGGAGATTAAGTCCCCTTGAATCCTGAGGATCCCTAGGGGCAAAATAGCCCACTAGGTACGTCCAGTAAGCGCCATTGCAGAGAGGTGTAAAAATGGGCACGGCCTGCACCACCTCTCTGCAACCCAGAGCAGTGGCACTTACTGGAAGCACCTGGTGGGCTAGTTGCCCCCTAGGGTCCCTCAGGATTGAAAGGGAATTATTTCCCCAACTTAAAACGCGCCACAGGGCGTGTTTGCACGCGTCACCTCAGGCCCCGTCCCCTCCTTTCACCACTGTGTAAACGCGCCCTGTGGCCGTTCTAAGTTGAGAGATTAAGTCCCCTTGAATCCTAAGGGTCCCTAGGGTCAAACTAGCCCACTAGGTACCTCCAGTAAGCGCCACAGAGCTGCGTTGCATAGAGGTGTAAAAAGGGGCGTGGCCTCAGAACACCTGTCTGCAACGCAGCTCCCTGGCGCACACTGGAGATACCTGTTGGGCTAGTTGGCCCTCAGGGACCCTCAGTATTGAAGGGGAATTAATTCCCCAACTCACAACTGGCCAGGGGGCGCGTTTGCAGAGTGCTGCAAGGAGGGGGCGTGGCCTCCAGCGCGATGCCGGTCTTTTATTTATTTTATTTTTTTAAGAAGGAGGGCTGTGTGGCCCCCCTTCTTTTTCTAATTTACTGGCCCTGGGGACCCCATCCCCCAGGGACTGCACCCTAATTTCTTTTGTTGAAAAAAATAAATTTGGCCCTCCCAAGGCCTTAATCGGCCGCGGGGACCCCAACCCCCGGGTCATGGCCTTTTTTTTATTTAAATTCTTTAGGAGGGGGCTGCGTTGCCCCCCTCCTCAGGCCACTTATGGCTCCGGGGACCCCATCCCCCAGGGCCGGCCTTTGTTTTTTATTATTTTAAAAATATATATATTTATAGAAACACCTAGGACATGCTGGACAAACCGTATGTACCTATCACCATGTTGATTTGCGTGATATTCATTAAAAGGCGACTATGCATAGAATGAATCCACATGGAATGTATTTACACCGCTAGTGAAGCTCTGACGTGTCTAACGCCCTACCGTGCCTAATCCCGGCGCCCCCGCCGGTGGGTACTCTCCAAGTAGACACCCTTGTCGTTTATTTATACAAACATGGGTAGCTATTGACGGGCACATTTAATATACACGCACACCAAGCCATTCAAAGGGGATTCGACAAAAATTCGACCAAACTATGCAAGAAACCCCCCTCACGGTTAATAAAAAACACATCCACCGCCGGATGTGTAATACTTTTTATTTTACTCTCTGGAAAGGAGACGAACCTCACTTGAGAGTCACAGCGTGCTCCTGGCTGAGCCCAATGCTGTGTTACACCCACCAGTGCCCGCCGATTGTCTCACACCTCTGTGTTGTATTCCACCAGCTAGTGCGTATGCTATGACACTCTCTAGCCCATGTGCACTGTAACACCACCACGTGAATATGTCATGCCACACTTGCCTTCGCACGGGTTATATTGCCCCATTTAACTTGCCTTCCTCGATGTGTATGTTATAACGCACAGCGCTATGCCATACATATTACAATCTGGGATCCATATCTTTGTCACAGTGCATATGAAACGTTACACTCCCCAGCACATATTTTCTATTACAACTTTAGAGACTAGTTATGTTACACAACACTGCCCTGTGCATATTACACTCCAAGGCGCATATCGCATAGCATGCGTTAGTGCCTGTGCTATCTCGCGCTCTCCAATGAATCTGTCATTGCGCACAATGTATTGCATATTATATTTCACGCCCCGGTTCATCTTATATCACACTTTTTGGTGCATAGTTTATACCATATACTACATCTAGTTTTCATTTTCAATCGTGCTCTCAGGACTATGTTCTATATAACACTGCGTCCACCTACAATTTTCATGGGCATTACATTTTGCGATGGGGTGGAGGGTCAGGGGGTGTTTCTGCCAAGTGAGCCCGGAGTCACAGTCACAAACGTCCTCTTCTTCCTGAATAAAAGTGAGATTATGCTGCATACTTGTTCATATTTTAAGTAGTTCGCACAGACACACATTTTAAAAACAATAAAGTTCCTAATACCCACCTTCTCTGAACAGTTAGCTTGCTGCCCCATCCACCTCCTCCCTATCCTCTGTTGTCTGAATCCATGGACTAGCCTCCTCCCTCCTGCCATGCATGGTCTGATGTACTGCCACTGCCCTCCATTTAGCATGATGTACCAGTCCACTCCTCCTGCCCTCCATTGCCCAATTCTATGGCCCATCATTGACCTCCTGCTTAGCCTCTGTGCTTAGCTTGCTGCCCCTATTCTCCTTCCTCCTGCCCTCCGATGTCTTTGTGCATGTCCTTGCTCCATCCTTTTTGCCCACTATGTTCCATGGACCTGCCACTCCTATCTACTCTGAGTGTTCTGTTGAGCTGCCACCCCCCTCCCACCTGCCTAGCATTGTCAGATGACTGTAACCTGTCCCTGCCACCTCCACCCTGCCTGTCCACATGCCATGCCCCTATCCCCTTCCTCCTGTCCTCCATGGTCCATTTTACTGCCACACCCTTCTGCCCTCCCTGATCTGTTGTGCTGCAACTGCTCCTCCTGCCTGCCCCGCGCGGTCTGTTGTGAGGCCCCTTCCCCTGAACTCTCTTGTCTGTGCCCAGGTCCTGACCCTCCCTTCTATCCTCCATGGTCCTTTGTGCATGCCCCTGCACCCTCCTTCTTGCCCATCATAGCCATTGTGCTGCCACTAACCCTCCCGCTTGCCATGCATGGTCTTCTGTGCTGCCATGGCCCCTCCCACCTTCCCTGTGTGGTCAGCTAGCTGCCCCTGACCCCCTCCCACCTTCCCTCCATGGTCTGTGTGTATGCCACCATAGTCTCATTGTTGCTCTCCATGGTGTGTCTTGTTTCTAGTGCCCATCCTGCCTGACCTCCATGGTCATCTTGCTGCTCCTGCCCTGCCACCTTGCCCCCAGCCCTCCGTTTCCATGTGCAGACCCCCTATTCCCTCCCTCCTGGCTTGTCTGTTCCATTGTAATGCCCCTGATCCGTCCCTCCTGCCCTTTATGGTCTGTTATGCTGCAGCTTTCTCTCCTGTCTGTCCATTATGGTCAGCTAGCTACCATTGCCTCTTTCCCATCTGTTCTCTGTTGTCCATGTGCATGGTCCTGTCCCCTCCCTATTGCTTTCTATGGATTGTTGTTCTGCACTCCCGTCCCGCATGCGCTGTGTGGTGTATTGTGCTGCTGCAAACCCTGATGCCTGCCCTGTAGGGTCAGTTTGGTGCACCTCTCCATGTCCCTCCCGTCCTCTGTTATCCGAGTCCATGTCCCTACCCCATTTCCTCCTGCCTACCATGATTCAATGTACCATACTTGCGAACATTTTGAACTTGGTAAGAGGGAGATTTTGAAAAAAAACTGGGGTATTGATTTTCCCCTTTGAGTTACATTGAAAAAGAGGAGATTGTAGACAGGAGACAGATCAAATAAAGCCCATTTGAGCTTAAAAACATTGGACTTTTCCTGGCTGAAACGGGTCTGTTGGCATGTATGGTTGTACTACCACTGCCTCTTCCTTCTGCCCACAATGGTCTATTATATTGCCACAGCCTTTCTTGCCAGTCCTGTATTGTTGGTTTGTTGCCCCTGCCCCCCTTTCCACTGCCCTCCATAGTCTGTTGTGCTGCCACTGCCCTTCCTGCCTGCCCAGTGTGGTCAAATTGTTGCCTCTGCACTCTCCTACCTGCCTTCAAATTTCAGAGTCCGTGCCCCTGGCCTCTGCCTCTCAACAGTATCCCAATGAACAACTAGATTGCTGACATTTTATATTTATTACAAAACTGTGGAACGCCTGACGTCATCTTGATGTAATCAAAACTGTACTACCTAGAGTATTTCCTTTAGAAATTACATATATGAGAGGGTCTTATTTGCATCAAAATTATGGTTAGTGCTCTAAAAAACTAAAATGAGGACATATTTTCTGAGTTTTCAAATAGCGACAAAGAACTTTTAAATTATTTGTAATCTTTATGTTTTTTTATCCAGTTGACCACTTGATTAAATGTTGCACCTAGGGGAGAGGATGTGGTGTTACTTCCAGAGCTGCAGGCTTTGCAACTGGGGAACCAGGTTGGAGTTTCTGCTTCAGCTCAACATTCTGTGATTGTGGTCAAATCACTTAATCTCCCCATGTCTACAACCAAAATGAATTTGATCTTGTGTGATGTAACCAATGCTCATGTAAAGCATTCCAATACCTGACAAGTCTGCACTATATAAAACTGCAAATACACAAAAAATAAGTGTTTTGCACACTTCTGTCATTGGGCTACATGTGGGCTACATCTGGGTGATATTTGTGCTGTATTTAGGCTCTTTTTTGTCTGGTGGCCATCTTGGGAGATTTATTTGTTATGAAGTTTCCTAATTTCCTCATTTACTCTAGTCTCCTCAGTAGGAAATGCTTTCAGTTTTTTACTTTGATTCCATCAAGAAGGTATTCAAATATGTCACACATTTGCCATAAATTCTGAATGTTAGCACTCTAGTTGCTCATTAGATCACTGCAGTAAAGCTACTGCTCACCACGGAAGTCTGCTGCTGGTATTAAAAGTGCATGTTTCAGTCTGCATATCAGAATTTTTTAATGAAATAGAAGAGGATTTGAGAAGTCACTCAAAATGTGCCCTAATTTTTCTTTCTGCAGAACTAATCATAATTTCTATGGCAAAATGAACCCCCTCATTGTGTTCCTTTTTAAATTAAATGTTTTAAGTGTTACCAGTTTATTCCAATCAAGATGGCTTCAGGTGGGCCATACTTTTGTCATAAGTAAGACTGTTAGCGCTCTAGTTGTTCGTTAGAACACTCTGGGACATTCTGTCATTGGGCTACATCTGGGTGATATTTGGGCTACATTTGGGCTCTTTTGTCTCTGGTGGCCATCTTGGGAGATTTATTTGTTATGAAGTTTCCTAATTTCCTCATTTACTGCAGTCTCCTCAGTAGGAAATACTTTCAGTTTTTTACTTGGTTCCATCAAGAAGGCATTCAGATGTGTCACACATTTGCCATACATTCTGAATGTTAGCACTCTAGTTGCTCATTAGATCACTGTAGTAAAGCTACTGCTCACCAGGGAAGTCTGCTGCTGGTATTCAAAGTGCATGTTTCAGTCTGCATGTCAGAATTTTTTTATGACATAGAAGAGGATTTGAGAAGTCAAAATGTGCCCTAATTTTTCTTTTTGCAGCACTAATCATAATTTCTATGGCAAAATGAATCCCCTCATTGTGTTCCTTTGTAAATTAAATGTTTTAAGTGTTACCACTTTATTCCATTCAAGAAGGCTTCAGGTGTGCCATACTTTTGTCATAAGTAAGACTGTTAGCGCTCTAGTTGTTCGTTAGAACACTCTGGGACATTCTGTCATTGGGCTACATCTGGGTGATATTTGGGCTACATTTGGGCTCTTTTGTCTCTGGTGGCCCTTTTGGGAGACTTATTTGTTATGATGTTTCCTAATTTCCTCATTTACTACAGTCTCCTCAGTAGGAAATACTTTCAGTTTTTTACTTTGATTCCATCAAGAAGGCATTCAGATGTGTCACAAATTTGCCATAAAATCAGAATGTTAGCACTTTAGTTGCTTATTAGATCACTGTAGTAAAGCTACTGCTCACCAGGGAAGTCTGCTCCTGGTATTGAAAGTTCATGTTTCAGTCTGCATGTCAGAATTTTTTAATGAAATAGAAGAGGATTTGAGAATTCACTCAAAATGTGCCCTAATTTTTCTTTCTGCAGCACTAATCATACTTTCTATGGCAAAATGAACCCCCTCATTTTGTTCCTTTTTAAATTAAATGTTTTAAGAATTACCACTTTATTCCAACCAAGATGGCTTCAGGTGTGCCATACGTTTGTCATAAGTAGGACTGTTAGCGCTCTAGTTGTTCTTTCGAACACTCTGGGAAGCTGCAGTAGAACACAAAGGAATCAACTGACAGTCTCTGCCCTTGTTGGATGTACATGTTTTACTGAGAATGTCAGACTTCATTCTCACATGACTGAGAAAGATAATGTGAATTTACAGAAAATATGCTCTCAGTTAGCTTATAGATCACCTTCCAAACCTCTGTGGGAAAAGCATGAGAATATAGTTTTCTCTCAAACATGATTCATGATATCACAGCAGAAGGCTTTTTCACATGGTAAAATCACCTTAGAACACACCACAATTCCTAAAATGAGTATGGTACCATCAACAAATGATTTATAATGTAACTTAAAACCTTCTATTAACTGCAATGTTTTTTAATGAGGTGCTATCGTGTATATTGGTCCCAAGATGGCTGCCAACACTTCTTGGATGAAGTGCTGACAGCCAATCAGATCTCACGATGAGATGTGTGGTTAGGCTCCGCCCAGATATATATGTGATTTTACTTTTGATTTTCTCAGGAACTACTGAACGGATTTACACCATTTAAGCAAAAGGCACATGTCTGACCAGAGGACTACCTCTTTGACAAATTTCAAGTAATTCTGTTCAGCCGTTCGGGCTGAACCTTCGACTAAAGGTCCTATGGGAAAATGCATGGGGAAAACGTGTTTTGGGACCCCCCTTTTTTCTCAGCCCCCGCTTGATGAATCACCCCGAGACTTTCAGGGTAGGAGCTGAGCGGAGCGCTCCATTAGTTTTGAAAATTTCACGAAGATAAGTCAACCGGCGCCAAAGTTATTCAAAATAGAATTTTCAGATTTCCTATGGGAACTCGGTCCTAACTATAACTATCTACTGGCGACCGTATATATATATATATATATATATATATATATATATATATATATATATATATATATATATATATATATATATATATATATATATATATATATATATATATATATATATATATATATATATATATATATATATATATATATATATATATATATGTGAAGAAAAAGGTTGCCCCTAGTTGAGCAGCACTCCCAGAAGGTAAGGTAGAGATCAGGGGAAGCCAAGTTGTGCTCCTTGCGTCCAACGACTGCAACCTGCCAGCAGCCCACTGGGGTTAATATGTGAATGGACTTCCAGACCCAAAATGCTTAGCGAAATACTCACCTGAGCCTGTTTGAAATTTAAATAAAGGGAAGACTCTGGAATAACGTTTGCTGGTGGTTCTTTGCAGGTGTCCTCTGATGAAGAGCGCATGCTCGAAACGCGTCAGGACTGTTGGACGCAAGGAGCACAACTTGGCTTCCCCTGATCTCTACCTTACCTTCTGGGAGTGCTGCTCAACTAGGGGCAACCTTTTTCCATCATATATTTTTATATATATATATATATATATATATATATATATATATATATATATATATATATATATATATATATATATATATATATAAATTCTCTTATAGGTTCTCTTAAGTCAGAATTGGTGGAGATTCTGCCTTGCACTGATTCTGGCACCAGAACTGCTTCCACCGATGCAGATAATGGGGCCGATGCCAGTTTACTCTCAGTTTTCAGCACTGGAAGAAGAGCCGGCCTTTGCTAAGATAGAGCCCTGGGCGTGGGCGGAGAGAAATCTGGCCCCTTTACTGATGGTAGTAAATTAAATGAGGCAGTAGGGGGTCCCTTTTGTGTTCACTGGTCAGTACCTGGATGAGCATGGACTGGCCCCTGAACAGAAACATCCCCGGACCTCCCCCAGCTCGCCTAAAGCACCAATAGCTTAGCTTGCTCATGCAGATGATGGTTTGGTTGATGTGTGCCAGCAGGGGTCAGAGGGTGAAGGAAGGGCATGGAAGGGGGCTAAAGGGGTGTTAAAAACATCTCCCGCTGTATGATAATGAAGGACTAAAACCACTTTACACTGACAAATCAGACAGAGACAAACAGGCAGGGACAAGGGTAGAGCAAGATGAGAAGGCCGCTGCTGTTGCCGTAACCTCAATGTACACATCTCCATGCGTCCCTTAGAAAATTGACACACTGGGCCTGGGCCCAGCTCACCCATGCTAAAGGCTGGTTTTGGCTGGAAGCCAAACCAACATTGTTTCACCAGTCCTTGCCGGACATGTTCAGGCAGGTAGTGGTCCCCACAGGTCTGTATGGGGCACTACCCGGATACTTGCCCATGGGCCTCCCCTTGCCGCTGAGCGTTCCTCAGTCATTGTTCTGCCTTTTTCTGATGCCGTCCTGACTCCGGGACCCTCGTCAGTTCCACCTGCTCCAGCACTGATTCAGACATCTCCCCGTCTGCCACCCTCTCTGCCACCAACCGTTCTGTAACCTCTCCTACCATCTGGCAAGCGCCCGTTGTCCTGATGGGAGGCTTGCTGCGTGCTGGAGGAAGAGCAGTGTTGGAAGGAAGCTGTGGTGCCCCGCAAAGGTATTGGGGCACCATGCACCATCTCTTGGGGACAGATGCTCACTTTAGTCAGACCCTAGAGGAGCCTAGAACATGGACAATGGTGACATTTCATGGCTCTCCTGGCTTCTTGAGGTGGAAGATTTACTGATTCCGCAGACTGCAAGTGGGTTGGACACATTGCCCGATATTGACCTACCTACTGGTCCTACTGCAGTGGAGATGGCGTCCTTTCATACCGTGCTGAAGGAGGTAGCTGAGATACTTAAACTACCTCTTCTCTTTGTCAAACACCGACCCAATATCCTCAGAGAGGTTTTACAACCCACCACACCCACAGTGGAGTCTTTGCTCCCATTTAATGATGACCTTCAAGATGCTGTGGAAGGAAATATGGATGAAGCCACCCAAAGCCCAGGATGGGAGCAGTACTATGGAAAGCCATTACAGTCCGGTGCCAGCAGACCCAGGGACCCAAGCGTCATCTACCAATAAACTGAACCTGGGTTCCTTCCCCTCTCATCCCCTGGATAATCTGAAAACTAAAAGGGCTGGGTAAGAAAGCGTTTTATGCAGGAAGGCTAGCACTACTCTCCCTCAATGCACCGTCTCTTTTTAGGCGTACCAACCATGCTTTGTGAGATAGGAAAGCAATGACAGTTCCCTACTTGCTTATGCATTTAAAGAACCATTTTGCTGAAGTGATCCACCGTAGGCCAGGGTGCTACACAACACGGTCTTAAAGCCGGTTAAGATAGGGCCGACTCCGTGGCCCTTCACAGGGATGCATGGGTGCGCTCTGCGGGGTTCTTTTGCAGAATTCTTTAATGGACATGTCTTTCAAAGGGGAGCACCTTTTTGGAGGGCAAGCAGAAGCTGCTTTGAAGCGTTTAGAAATAGGTAAGCTACAGCAAGATTGTTCGGCATACAGTCATTGGCAAAGGATTTCAAGTCCTTTCAGAAGTTCAAGGGATTTTCACAGAGAGTGTCAATCTGCCCGTCACCCAGCTTCATCTGCGGATTCCCTTTGTCTGCTCGTACAACAGCAGAGCATAAGAAGTGACAGCCAAATCTGTCCTCCTTCCTCCTCCACCTTCTCTCCAGCATCACTGGGGAAGTTGCTGTAGTTTGCCCATGAAGGAGAATGTGTAGCTGGTGGAAGTCCTAGTATCCTTTTTCCCATAGGCCTGGGGGCCATAACATCAGACCAATGAGTCCTTCAAACTGTGGAAAAGGCGTATACTCACGGCCACTGGAACTATGCGATTCTGCAGCCGTGGCGTTTTCGGCATTAATATAGATTTTTTGCATTTGCCACATAATCTATCATCTGCTGCACAATTTGCATATGTTACCAAAAACAATACCGTTTCTAGCTCAGACGGATCAAAAGTTACCAAAAACGTAGCAAGTGCAGTGGAATGCCCTTCACATAACTTGACTGGTTAGCTTTTAATTGCCTATTGCTGTATTTGAGTGTTAGACTGTTAATAATCAGGGGATACCTTTGCCCAGAAAGAGTTAACATGTGTAAGCAAAAAATGCAATGCAGTAATACTGTCACAAAATATGGTGCATTATGCAGAATAATTTGACTTTTCTTGCTGCATAATTTAGTCAATCTTGTCACTTACTTTGGTCCTCCCATGTTTCATCATTCCAGTGGCCCGGGGCATACTCTTCCATTCCAGCTGTAACCCACTGCATCTGCCCATCCCAGTCCCTTAAACTCAATGACCATGTTCAAGTTCTGCAGCAGGAGGTGTCAGTCCTGTTGCAGAAGGGAGTAGCAGAGTTGGCTCCAGAGCAGGAAGCTGGGCAGGAAGATGGATGGTGTCCCTCAACTTCCCAGACATGTATTTCCACATACCGACCCTTCAGTCTCACTGGTGGCCCCTGCGTATTGTGATTGTGCACTACCAGTTCACAGTCCTCCCATCAGCACTTCAAGTCTTCACAAAGAGGATGGCAGTGGTTGTGGCTCATCTCAGGAGTTCTGAGAGAGACTGCATCCCGATACCTGGACAACTCGGTCCTCAAAGTCAGCTCACCGCAGATGCTGTCACATTACCTGCATACAATATCTTCTCTGACGGTTTGACTTTGGCTTTACCATCAGCGTGCCCAAATCTCACCATTAAGCCCTCTCAGCACCTGCTGTTCATAGGGGTGGTACTGAATGCCCCATTGCTCTGAGCTTTCCTCTTGCACAGAGGATCTGGGACACTGATGTTTTGGGTGGGGGCTCGGATTCCAGTCCTGATAGTCCTGAGACTGCATGGTATGCTGGCTTCTTGCATCCTTCTGTTCACTCATGCATGCTGGCACATGAGGGCTAACCTGTGGTGCCTCCGCAGGCAGTGGTTTCAAGACCAGCGAGATCTAGGGGGCTCCATTGCGATATCTGAGATGTTGGTACCAAATGTAAGCTGGTGGGTGATAGAGGAGAACCTGTCTCAAGGGAGGGCCTTATGTCCACCTTCCCACTGTGGTCACAGGGGTGGCAAATGTGACCACCTTCAAGTGGAGCTGCACATTTGAGGAAACAGGAGTTCAGATGCTTCTGGTCTCCAGAGGAGCAGAGACTGCATATTATTTTGCTTGCGGCAGTCTGACTGGCGCACAAGCCTTCCTCCTTTCACTTCACTTTCAGTCTGTCCATATCGAGACGAACAATATGACTATGATGTGGTCCATTAACAAGCATGGAGGAGTGGACTCTCACCTTCTCTTTCAAGATGCACAGAGGCACTGAACTTGGGGGCACCAACAGAGGCTGTGGCATCTTCACTAAGCGGTGGTTAGACACATAATTGCCTGGTTGGGCACCCATCAGGTGGACTGCTTTGCCACTCTCAAAAATGTCCATTGCCCCATGTTCTGTGTCCTTCAGTGTCTGTGGTGGTGAGCCATGGGATATGTGTTTCAGTTGAAGTGGAGGTTTCCACTTCACTGTGCATTTCCTCCAATACCCTTTATTCCTTGAGTTCCAGGCCCAAGTCATTCTCATTGCCCCGGACTGGCTGAGAAGGGGGTCACCCTCAGACCTTTTGCACCTCTCCCTAGGTGTTCCACTCCCTTTTCCTCTCAGAGTAGGTCTTCTCTCCCAATCGGAAAGACTGGTTCCACACCCCAACCTTCAGACTTTACACTTTCATGCATAGAGATTGAGTGCGATCACCTGAGTTCCTTTCCACTGCCATTAGAGATGGTTAACATAATCCTTTCTGCTAGTCACCCTTCTACCAAGTGGGTCTGTTCCAGGAGATGGAACAAATTTGTTGCATGGTGTGCCTAGCATCGAGTGGACCCCTTGAAGGCTATCTTTTCTAACTGCCTTCGTTTTGCCCTATCCTTGGCCTAGTACATTAGTGTGATGGGTGCAGTCACGGGTACACTGCAGACCGATCATCTTTTCTACAGATCTAGCAACTTTCCTGTGTATTTGGGGACCAGCCATTTTAATTCAATGCACCGGCGGTTGTACGTGTTTTTTAAGAGCCTAGCAAACTTGTTTCCACCAACTCCATTTTTGATTCCTCAATTGGAATTGCATGTAGTTTTAACTTGTTTGATAAGTGCTCTATTTGAGGCCCTCCATAGTTGCCAGTTATGGCTATTGACATTCAAGATAGTGTTTTTGGTTGCTGTGATGTCTGCACAACGTGTTTGCGTGCTGGAAGTATTAAGTGTCTGCCAGCCATTCACATGCTTCTTCGTAGGCAAGCTTGCCCTTTCAGCTAAAGGGACTCTCGTCTCTAAGGTGATGATCCCCTTCCAACTGGGGAGATCTACCACCTAGCTTATCTTTAATCCCTAGCCCATCCAACCAAGGAGGAGGAGCATTTACATTAGCTGGAACCTAGAGGGGTGGTTCGTTTTAACACTGACTGCACTGAGGAGATCTGGTCAAAAAGGGTAAAACAGTTCATAAGAGAACTCTATCACATTGGATACTGCCTTACATCAAGAGTTGCTACACTCTTGCAAAAAAGGAGAATCCAAGCCCACACCGCCAGGGCTAAATCTTCCACTGCAGTCCTGACCAGAGACGTGCCAGTGACCTAGAAATACACTTTCTGTTGTGTGGTCTCTGAGGTGAGGAGGGATGGCTATTTCATGTCCATAGTACTACAGGATTCCCTCTTTTAGCCCTGCTCCTTCTGCCCCGCCACCTGGGGGTATGGCTTGGAAATCTATTCAAATGTGAGGAATCTGCAGGTAGCAGTATATATCAGAAGAACAATCTACCTGCAGATCCCTCACTGATCCCACCTACCTACCTATCTACAGAAAGGTCATAGGCCTGCTAACAAGAGCCCAAATGAGTTTGTTATTACTGATGCTTGTTTCTGTGTCCAAAGATGCACTAAAAGTAGATGAGAACTGATGTTAGGATGCAGGGATGGGCGCTATATGGCTCCAGTCACAGCACAATGATCCCAGTTCCAGTGTTGAGTTGGAGCCAATATGCTCTACTAGCACGGAATAATTATGTAAAAAGTTTCCAGATACGGTCTAGCGCTTGCAGATCATGCATTGCTTGTTATTCTGCACTAAGTATGTAAGATCTCATAAAAAGTAAATTTTGCCCTTGTTTGGGTTTTATGGAATAAGATCAACCATGAGTGCCATTTCCCTCTGCTATAGGAATGGCAACATAATTGTTAGTTTTATCTTTACATCAGAAATGTGTTACTGCCTCCGCAAACTAAAAATCATTATTGCACTAGCTTTTATATACACACCCACAAATATATATTTGGGTGTGTATGTAATATGTATATCTCCTAGTGGCAATTGCCACTGGGTAGTTATAGTTAGGATTTTGTTTTCATTGGAAAGACCTTTTTTGTGTTGCTAAAACTTTGGCTCTGTTTGACTTATCTTGATGAACTTTCCAAAAAAGTGCTACTTTTTGACTATTTCACACATGGAGTGTTTCGGGGTGATCCATCAAGCAGAAGCCAAAGAAAAGGAGGGGTCTCAAAACGTGTTTGTTGCATTAATTTTTCCATAGGAGCTTTAGACACAGCTACAGATCAAACCACTGAATGGATGCACACCGTATTTGGCAGAACGCTAGATCTTGGTCCAGAAAAGGTGCTTTTTGTGTTTTGGTGTAAATTCGTTCAGTAGTTTTGGAAAAATTAAGGTTAAAGAAATTGTATATATTACTCACGGAGACATAAGGGGGCAGAGTAGAGATACCCTGACTTCCTAGGCCTGCTGGTGTGGTCTCAGAGGGAGCCTGGCTGGGGCCAAGAGCGTTTGTGTTTTCTTAAACAAATTTGCAGCATTTCGCCGAGGATCTACAGTTAAAAATGTTTTTTAAAAGCATGGTCTCTCGCCCGTTTCTATTAAACCACCACCATGGGGGGAGGCGCGCCGTATGTTTTAAGGGGGACAGAGGGTACACAGCCCCCCTCCCCAATCCTACAAGAGGCCCCTAGGGCAGATTAGTTAAATTAAGGAGTGGGGGGCACACAACCACCCGCCCTGAGCTTCAAAGAGGCCCTGGGTGCCCCATACCCCGGGGCCAGTATCTTAATTAACGGTGAGGCAGTCGCATGGCCTTCTTCCCTGAGCTTCCAAGGGGAAATTGAGACCCCAACCCTCAGGGCCAGTATCGTAAATAAAGGGATGGGGGAGCCGCATGGCCACCCCTCCCGAGCTAGGAGAGGCCCCGGGGGCCTTAGCCCCCGGGGCCGGCTCAATTACTTTGTCCCTAGCTATTTGCTTATATTTGGTTTTTGATGATGTCCCTAAAAGTGGAAGGGAAATAAAACCAAATGTGTTTCATATTGTGGCTGTGCTGCAGGTAAGTTCTGCAGCCCCTCAGCAGCACTAGAAAAGAACAAACGTGGAAACCATGACCCCAGGAGAACTTAACATATTTTAAAAAAGTATTTCACATGTTGAAGCTTTTGCTCTTCAGCTGGGACTCAGTGCCACCTAGGGACCGGTTGTATTTTATGTGGTTTTAAAAAGTATCACATAAAATGCAAGGATTTTATGTAGTTGTTTTAATGATTACATTTATGGGGTTGTAAAATGTTAAAATGTAGGTAAAGCGACATGTTTATTTTATTTTTTTATTAATGAAAAAATAATAAATATGTATATATTCTCACATTTTTCAACCTCAAAATTCAATAATAAAAAGTATGTAAAAAGAAACAGTCGCAGACATGTAATTTTAATAAAACATTGTTGAATATTTTTTAAGTAATCAATAATATTAGACATTTCATTGTGTGCATTATTGAAATATAGATTTGATTAACATTACTGGTATTTTTTGGAAACAATGATACTTTATAAATGAGGTCTGCGGTGCGGAGGGGAGAGAGAGGGAGGGTTTTGTTGCCTGTGGAGGGGGGGGGGGTCAGCTGCAGTGTGGCCAAACCCCCAACTCAGACGGCCAACTGCTGTGTGCAGTGTGGGGTTGGCTTCCTGCGGGGGTTGGTCCTGTGGCCACCCCGCTACGGCTTGGCTTTACTTATGGTAATAAAATATTACTTTACGCTAAAAAAGCCCTAGAAGTGCACTAAAAGTAATTTTATAGTTAGGTGTCATGTACAGTGACAATGTCAAATCTTAAACTCCAAAAACCATAGATATTCACCAGTTATAAGTATAGTTTTCTCAAGTAACTTGTGCCCTAAGGTAACTATACCTCATGCCCTCGCCATGCAGTGAAAATTACCCCACATATTACATCACTCATGAGATCTTGTGTGACATCATTGATAATATCATGCAACATTTTCAATTAAATTGATGAGAAAACTGTGCATGACGGTGGCGCAAGTTATAGTTATTGTTATCTTAGGATACAAGTCATAGTTACTTGTGATAACTATAAGTGGTATATTTCTATAGTATTAAAGTTTAAAAGGTTATGTTGTTACTGAACATTTCACCTAACTATAACGTTAATTTAACCTTTGTTTTTTTCAATGGAGAAACAAAATATATATATATATATATTACCTACTGGCGGTTGCCAGTAGGTAGTTATAGTTAGGACCACGTTTCCATAGGAAATCCGCAACATTCTATTTTGAATAACTTTTGCGCCGGTCGACGAATCCTTGCGAATTTTTCAAAATAGGTGGGGCGCTATGCTCCGCTCCTACCATGAAAGTCTCGGGGGGATTCGTCAAGCGGGGGCTGAGATAAAAGGGGGGTCCCAAAACGCGTTTTTCCCATGCATTTTTCCATAGGACCTTTAGACACAGCTACAGCCCGAACGGCTGAACAGAATTACTTGAAATTTGGCAGAGAGGTAGTCCTCAGGTCAAGGAAGTGCCTTTTGTAGGTTTGGTGTGAATCTGTTCAGTAGATTCTGAGAAAATAGCCTTTAAATCAATATATATATCTGAGCCAGCTTACGGTGCGCTTACCGTACGCGTACGGTGGCGTGCGCGAGCGCGATTCTGATTGGCCCTTAGATCTTAGTAAACATTCGAATCGGTCGAAACCAGGAAGCGGCGGCCGCCATTTTCTCTCTCGCACTCTGAGGGGGGAGCTGATAAACAAATGCCAAAAACATATAAAGGGGCTGTTTAGACAGCGCCCATGCACATAACCATGTTAGTTGAGTCTTCAAAGATCCCCCAAGGCAAAAATTTTTATTTTTCGAAAATTTCGCCGATTACGCTTACCGTACGCTTACCGTACGCGTACGATAAAAAATTTAAAAAAAAAAAAATCCACACTCTCTCCACCCCGTGTGCTAATGGTGGCCGAAGGACACCATTTGAGCATGGCATATAAGAGCACAGCATTTCCCAAAAAAATTTCAACAGATTACCTATCACAAGGAAGCGCATAATATGTCCTCCATGTGCGCACGGTGCGCGAAGCGCATCGTGCGTACATGGCCCATCTAGCGTAACGGCACTAACTGCGTAAAGTGGGCGCGCGGTGCGCGAAGCGCACCGCGTGTTCACTGTGCGCACACGGTGCACGAAGCGCACCGTGCGCGCAGGGAACGAACTGCGTTAAGTGGGCGGGCACGCCACGAATGGCGTAAAGTAACTTAGCATTTAAAAAACCGTACAAATTCACTGAAAAAACCATAGGTTTCACACACGTTATAGTTAGGAATTAGCATTTAAAAAACCTTGCAAATTCACTGAAAAAACCATAGGTTTCACACATGTTAGAGTTAGCGGAAATTTTACTGATAAAAAACCAATGAAATTCCCCCGTTATAGTTAGTGCAGGAAACTATAACTCACGCGACCGCAATCTTCTGCTGATGACATATGTGTCTTTATGAAAAAAAAATATTTGTAATATATGTATAGCTAAAAATTTATGGAAGAAGACATGGGCAAATAAGTGTCTAAATACAGTATTAGCATCAGCAGAGGATTGCGGTTTTTTAAATGCTAATTCCTAACTATAACGTGTGTGAAACCTATGGTTTTTTCAGTGAATATATATATGTACACACACATATATATATATATATATTTAATTTTAGCATCCACATGTATTTGTATTTTATTGAATTGTAATGCTGAATTCAAGCCTCTGTGTTTAGATTCGCACTTCACTGTGCCCCCTTGTACAAATAGTGAGATTACAGATATTGCAAATCTGCCTACAAAAATATATTTTACTGCATTCCTTTGTAATATTGGTTCAGGTCTGAATTTTACCCTCTATTATTGACTGCATTTGTTTTCAATTTGACAAAATAAATATGGATTTTGCATATTTGCTCACTCACTTGCACTTTATTGTTTTCTTTTGTACAAGTGGATCAGAATTTGTCCTAGTACAGAAATTATGGAACTTGGCAAATTGAACTTATAATTGTTGCTCCTCTTTAACATATATTCTATTGGCCAGCATCCTACTTACTGTTAATGATGTAGGATCTAACTGTTAAGCGTGGGCATGCAAGGAAATCCCTACCACCAAACTGCAAAACAGTCAGGCATTGGGACGCGTAGACATCATAATCACCTAAGTGAATTATTCCATTTTGCAGTGTGCTGATCATTAGCTGTGAGTTACAAAACCAAAGAATCTGATTGGTTCCATTTCCCAGTATGTGATACATCTTTTTATTGGCTACATCAGAGATTTGGACCCGCGTTCAGAGTTTTGATTGGTACCTTTGTTAAGATACATTTCATTGAGATGTCTTTCACAAGTGCTATGTCCGTCACTTTGTCCTGAGGATGGTCTCAAGCACTCATTAGCCATCTAGAGACCGAAACGTCGATGTGCTGCCACTACAAGTGTTATTTAATGACTTTAAAACCCATCAAAAAAGAAAGGACGCTGAGTGCATTACAAGAATATTCATAATTTTGTTGAGTGGTCTCCAATGCTGTTAAAGGGTCATAACTTGGACTGAATGTTATTTTTGTGACCTTTGGTTACAGCGGACAGGTACTGTTGCATTGACCCAAAAAAAAGATGCACTGCTGCAGAATAAATATATTTGATTGCTATACTAAAAGAAAAAGAAGTACAATCATTGTTCTTTGTTTTCAGATTTATAATTAAGGCTCCTAGTTTTCCATTTTGCTGATTTTTACGGATAAATACAGACAGAAAACAATGTGTTTCCTGTCTGTTTTTATTTTTAAAAGTGGAGAAATACAGAAAATTGTGCTGCTTGTGAGTTACTCCATGCGGTTCTTCATGAATTCTAGGCCAAAAGTTAAGCTGATAGACATCATGGAGAGTTAAAAAAACAACAATAAATTTCCTCAAATACAGGTATATGTTGATAAATATTTTTAAGTAATTCTAATATTTACCAGTGGGTGTAGTGTTTTGTTATATTTGGCAGCTTAATTAGCCAAAAAGTGGCTGGTATCAAAGTATGAGTGCACATTTATCAGTTAAATAAATGCAGAAATATATCATTTTACTTCTCCATTTATTCTCAAAAGACAAAATAAATATGGAAAAATTTCAATAAGAGGGCCAGAAATTAAATACTTATAACACAGGGAACAGTTAAAAAATACCATAAAACTGGCAGCTCTATTTATAATGAGTGCAAATAATCTAATTTAGTATAAATTTGTTTGAGGGATCATATAGGATATTTGGCAATCCATCAACCAAATAAAATTACTCCTTCAGGAATCATTTTGTGTTTGTATACTCGTATGTCATTCTGCATGATATATGCCGAAAAAACTGATGCACGTGCCATTTTTTAGGTCTCGCCTGGCGTAAGACTGCGCAGACATGCGCAGTCTCGCTGGCGAGATTTAATGATTTGAGGAGATTTCTCTAGTGGGCTTTAAGCCCCGCCCCTCTTTTCCATTGGTTGGCGTCACCGTTTATGCTAAACGGTGGCCAGCCATTGGAAAAGAGCGTCTAGTGACGTACACTTTTCTCTTTTAGAGCCGTCCCAGTTGGACTGGCTGCCCCGACTTACTGCTGGCGTAAAAGTTTTTTTTATCTTTATGGGGCCAAACACATGGCCCCGTAAAGATAAGAAACCAGTTAGGCGAGCCAGTCCAACTGGGGCGGCTCTAAAAGAGAAAAGGGAAGGAATTCTCGTTGAATGCACCCACCTCCTCCTTTGCCGCCCGACCCGAAATTATCTGTTTAGTATAAGTGTTCCGAAACTGGGGTAATGCAAGCATTTGTACTAATGGACACGTGTAGCAATAGGCGTGCAGGGGATAATCCGCTCGTCCTGTGTCTCATAGTGTTGGCCCAGTGTTTAGAAGATACGCGTGAAGTGTAGGAACCGTGTGTGGAAGTGTTATGGGAAAGGGGGCGGTGGGTTCCAGGACACACGGGCGCAGCGTTGGAGCCGTGACTAAATACACACGTAGAACAAATGTGCAGCGGGTGAGCCGTGTTTGAATAAGTGTGCACTTTGTGCGTACGTAATGAAAACTCTGTACCTACGGAATATGTAGATAGGCCTTTTATTCAACGTGCACCACGTAGGAGGCAGTGTATCGTCCTTCGCCTCTAGTCTGCCTCTCCACGGGACCCATTCAGGGGGAGGGGCCCAGTGTCGGCCCCAGAGAGGTCACATAAATGCATTTGAGGGCAGTGGTGGGCGAGCACACCTGGAGCCGGACCCCTTCCCTCTCTCACCCCGCTGGAGCGGGTGCCCAGAGATCAGCGGATCAGCCCACCAAGGACCGCGTGTTACGGCCTTTGTTTACAGGCAAATTGTTACTATCCAAGGGAAGTATAGTCGTTCGCTCAGTATAGCATGGGCGGCTCGTGTGCATCCCGAGCCAGGCTACTTAAGTTCATCATGGATGTCTTGACTAGTGAGCTTGAGATCTGTGTATAGTGCATTTCCACGACTCCCAGGCCTTCAGCCTTTCCCTTGCACTGCGTTTTATGTTTTACTCCCTCGATGTTTGCTGCCCTCGAGGCAAGGAAAGCCACACTCAAGCCATACCATTGTTATCCGTTTGGGTTGGAAGTGATCCAATGAGAGGGTCCTTCCCCACTTCCACTTTTTTCTTCGGTACTCACGCAAAGGTTACAACTTAAAGCTAACTGCGCAGGGAAATTAACCATACATTCACTGTGGTATTTCCAACTGTCTCAGGACGAGAAAACTGATTTCCATGCATATAGAATCACTTTCTCTCCTGAGGCGGAAGCTGGGAGCGCGACTTGCATTTTTTTTTAAAAAAATTGAGACTCACTAATTGTTTGTGTTTTTAACTCACCTCACTCTTCTCCTGACTTCTTTCAGGATAGAAGCTTGCTCCTAAACTGCCCGCGCAGCGGATTTAGCGCTGCCGCGGACTTGAGAACACACACACTTCTTGCCGTCATTCCGGCGATCCTCGAGGCCACGCCCCTTTCGAGGCCACGCCCCCCCGCCCAGACATTAAATAGACACTGATTGCAAGCGTTTGGTCAGAATTACTTTCTCTCCTGAGGCAGAAGCCGGGAGCACGACTTGCATTTTTAAAAAAAAAAATTGAGAGTCACTAATTGTTTGTGTTTTTAACTCACCTCACTCTTCTCCTGACTTCTTTCAGGATAGAAGCTTGCTCCTAAACTGCCCGCGCAGCAGATTTAGCGCTGCCGCAGACTTGAGAACACACACACTTCTTGCCGCCATTCCGGCGATCCTTGAGGCCACGCCCCTTTCGAGGCCACGCCCTTTCCATCGTCGTCCCTTCCTCCCTATTAATTATGTGCATCTCCCGGACGCGCAGCGGAAGAGCGCAGCGGGCGCGCCTAGGGCGAGCCCGTCTGCGCCCGTCATCGCCAAGATATCGCCTCTCGCCTGTCCCCCTGGTCAAGCCCTACGGGAACCTCACCACCATGATAGAGAGTTTCTTCTCGCCCTGAACACTGGCCAGAGCTGCGAGGAGATATCAGGCCACCTCGGACAGACATGCCTTCAATGTAAGTCCTGCGATTTCGCAACACCCAGCCCCTGCCTATCTGGACACAGACTAGGCTCGCCTAAATATACCCCCCTTATCATCCTGCAACTGAATGTTAGGTCTCTCGTCAAACATCACTTAGAGGTAAATACTCTCCTACTTGATGAGAACCCTGACATCCTTTTCTTATGTGAAACTTGGCTTCGTGATGATATGACTAGTCTACCAAATCTCACGCTACCAGAGGGTTATTTAATTAAGGCTTTAAATAGAGATGCTAGAGGTGGCGGCATAGCAGTCATCTATAAAAAGCAATATATTTGCTCCTTTACTAAGGAAGATATCTGGGGCTGCGAAAGTGCTCGATTCAAGATCACGACGTGCCTCATTTTGCCCTGTCTGGGCTTTACATCTATCGACCCCCTGGACCTGCTTCTAAGTTCATCGAAGCTCTCCTTGAGGCAGCAAACTCCCTGGTGGTGGGTCTGGCCAATTTCACTATATTAGGAGATCTTAACCTCCATTTTGACTCGACCAAAGACCCTACCATCAAAAACCTCCTGGTGGGCTTTGCGGCCTTACAATTATACTCTTTAATTCAGACTGTCACACACTCGGCTGGGCATATATTAGATCCTGTCTTTACCAATATCCCGGAGGTTAGGACAGACCTGCCCAAACCTATGGGATGGACAGATCACTATCTAATCAAAACTACTATGATGGTCAGGGAAACGTTCAGCAAAGACGAGCCAACTCGACGCCTAAAGAGGCCTTGGCATAAACTTGTAACCAGTGACCTCCACTCCACTCTCGGAGAATTCCACTCTGAGGCAAATATGGATATCAATATGACACACGCTGCCTTCCATGACTGGATCACTAGAGGACTAGATGCCCTCCTTCCAGCCAAATGGACTAAGGGACGTAGTTCACCCTCAAACCCATGGTATAATGATACTTTGAAATCCATGCGGAAAGAATGTAAAAAAGCCGAACAAATCTGGAGAAGGGAATATAATGATAGGGGTAAAGCATCATACCTATCCAAACAAAAAGTCTATCATAAAGCTATTTGCTCCGCGCGCGCCTCGTTCTATACAGAAGAAATCAACTCCAGCGCAAATCCCACCAAAGTTATTTTTAAATTGGTGCAGAGTAGCAGAACCCCTGCCTCCAGCATCACCTCCGCGCAACAATGTGAGGAGCTTGCCATTTTCTTTGTAGAAAAAGTGCAAAAAATTTACAGATCATTCCCGCAACGCCTTTCTGACCCGCCTAACTCCACTAATTCTATTATTAATGGCACCACATTGATGCTCATGCCAAAAATCTTGTATGAGGATCTAACCAAACTCTGCAGGAAAGTCAAGTCTGGTTCCCGAGCAGACCCCATGAGGCCGGCTAAATGTATTGAATCTTTAGAATTTGTTTTACCTTCCCTGGCCTCTATACTAAATCTTTCCTTTTCTTCGGCTAGTGTCCCGACGGCTTGGAAACAAGCATGGGTCTCCCCATTATTAAGAAGCCCACTTTAGACCCTTCCAAACTAGAAAACTTCAGACCCATCTTGTTACTCCCATGGATGTCTAAACTCACGGAGGCTCATGTAAACAATGTTCTGTCCCAACATATGGATCAAAATAACATCTTGGACCCGTCCCAAAACGGGTTCAGGCCGGGCCACAGTACTGAGTCTGCCCTCCTGTCCACGACTGAACACCTCCGGACAATTCTCGATGCCGGTCAGAGCGCTGCGCTGATTTTGTTAGATCTCAGCTCAGCCTTTGATACGGTCTCTCATAACATTCTGTTAAATCGTCTGGCGGCAGTAGGGATTTCCGGTCTTACCCTGGAATGGTTCCGCTCATTTTTGAAGGACAGATCCTTCCGGGTATCAGCTCCCCCGTTTCTCTCCCAGCCCTATTCCATCGGCCAGGGAGTCCCTCAGGGCTCTGCACTCAGCCCATCCCTCTTTAATCTATATGTGCAGCCACTTGCGGCAGTGGTCAAGGAATGGTACCTTACGCTGGTGTCATATGCAGATGGCACGCAGCTGGTCATCACTCTCACCGAAGGTCCTTCTACTTCGGCTTCGAGATTTAGGGATGGCCTGGCTGCAGTAGCCCAGTGGATGACGGATAACTGCCTGCAGCTTAATGCAGGCAAGACGGCGGTGCTGCTCCTCGGTAAGAATACCAACTATTGGAATGAGCACTGGTGGCCCTCTTCATTGGGCTCCATTCCACCACCTAAATCCTTGGTCAAAAATCTGGGCGTCTGGATAGACTCCTCGCTTAGCTTCCAGACCCACACAAAAAAAGTGGCAGCTACTTGTGTGGGCCTGCTGAGGAGTCTTAACCCGATACTCGGCTTTTTCGACTCTAAATTCCGCCAACTCATTGTTCAATCCATAATTCTTTCCCGTTTGGACTATGCCAGTGTTTTACTCCTGGGTGCCAACAAAGTTGAGATAGCGCGACTGCAAAGCGTGCAGAACTCTGCGGCAAGAGCTTTGGTGGGCCTTCCCCGCAGATGTCCGGTCAGAACTACCACTCGAAAATTGCATTGGCTGCCCATTGAATCTCGTATTCAGTTTAAAACCCTTACCATGGCATTTAAGATCCTCAAATCCGGATGTCCAGAACTCTTGCGCCCACTCCTAACATCTTACGTGCCACAGCGCAATTTGCGCTCATTAGGCCAGCACCTAGTGACTGTTCCCCGTACAAAGCTTTGCCGTATTGGCGGTCGCTCCTTTAAGGTTTTGGGAGCCAAGCTCTGGAATTCCCTGCCACGGAACATCCGCTCTTTGGAAAACCTGTCTGCCTTCCGCAAAGCTATTAAGACCCATCTGTTCCCTTCTCCTTAGGATTCTCTGTCCTCTTTTTCTTCTCCTTCTGCAGTATAGCTTTTGTGGTTCTTCAGCGCCGGGACGCCTCTTTGCTGGGGCAGCTGTTGCGCTTAATCAAAATGTTAACATAACATAACATATTGAAGACCTAATCTCTATCTACTGTTAATAAAGGCCATGGTACAGAGTTACATTTGCCCGTGTTTTGAAAGGGTGGGCGGGGAGGTAGATTCAGGTGGGTGGCTGGAGGTTGCAGGGATGGAAGGCAAGCAGAGAGAAGCGTGGGTGGCCACGAGCTTTATATCTGGTTGTGGTGGCGCGAGAGTGGCTTCCAGAAAGGCAGGTAAAGAAGTAGGTAATGAAAGTAGAAATGGGGAGAAAAGTAGGCCAGGCATCGGGGAGGTTTGTAGACATTGAGCATTCAACAGTAATGGCAGACAGAAAATGGCAGGGGGTGTGCAGAAGAGGTATGATGGGGCGGAGCAGGCAAACGAAGACTGGCTCGGTTCCTTTACATTTGTGGTAAAAGCTTTTCTTATCTTTATGGGGCCATGTGTTTCAAACATATGGCCCCATAAAGACAAGAAAGCTTTTGTAAAGGATGAAAGTGAAACCGGACTGGGGAGCAGTGGGGGCTCTGCAGGCGCCTGTGCGGGAGGGGGGGGGCGGGTCATCGGAGGGACAGATCACTTTTTAGGTCTCGCCTGAGCCAGCGCTTTAGCGCGGCTCTCGCGAGAGCTTTTGTATAAGGGGGATTTGGAAGTGCAAACCAGTGCTTTCAGGCCGCTAACTACAGTGCGTGTGCGCCCGCCAACTACAGTGCATGTGCGCCGGGCGCGCGCACCGTTTGACAGCCTGCGTGATCATTTCGCGGCCGCTTTGATGTTCTCAGTGAGCCGTGCGGCCACTGAGAACATCAAAGCGGCCGCGAAAGTGCACACCATTTGCCACCCCCTCCCTTATCCCACTTCCTGCTTGTTTTTAATGCAGGTTTATACAGCGCAAACTCGTGCCGTAGGTACTGGAGCTCTTTAAACGAGCACAGATTACGTTACACAAAGACACATTCAGGCACGGGGAGATTAAGTCATTATTATGGTGGCCAAATGCTTAACTTCTTTTTACAGGCAGCACAAATGCTTACATTTATTTTGCAGGCGGTAAAGAACAAAACAGCGGGACGGTAAAGCACAGTGCTTGCTTCCTTTTATTTTCCTTCTTTTCACTGACTCTCCTGGGACCACACCTCTAACTGTAATCGGTACATAGCGGGACGGTAAAGCATAGTGCTTGCTTCCTTTTATTTTCTATTATTCCACGGACTCTCCTGGTCCGTAATTTTTGTTGAATTTGGGGAAACACCAGCCAGCAGCTTTCATGTAACACGGCTGGTTTTTGATGCATGTGCAGTTTTGTTTTGTTTGAGTGCTTTTTTTAATGCAGATTTATACAGCTCAAACTCGTGCGGTAGGTATTGGAGTGCTTTAAATGAGCACGGATTACGTTACACAAGAACACATTCAGGCACAGGGAGACTAAGTCATTATTATGGTGGCCAAATGCTTACTTCATTTTACAGGCGGCACAGAACAAAACAGCGTGACGGTAAAGCACAGTGCTTGCTTCCTTTTATTTTCTGGTATTTCATGGACTTTCCTGGGTTCCTACTTTTTGTTGGATTTGGGAAACTACACCATCTGGATTTGGGAAACTACACCATCACAGCTGATGTCAGCAGTGAGCGTCACGGACTCTCTTGGGTCCGTGCTTTTAGTTGGATTTGGGAAAACATGAAGTATTCTTATTTCTCAACTTTAAAAAGGTAATTACATTTAGCGTGCATTTAAAAATATGCGAATGCGATGGGGATGTTGTCTTTTTACCCCTTACTTTAGCAGTAATCTATATTTTTTTTTAGGAGTTTATCATCCTGCTGGTTGTTCAGTTGCATCTCACAGATGCTGCGAGCCAAGAGATTACAATCTTTACTGCAAGGCTCAAAGCACTTAATTAGCTTATCCTGGTTTCCTTTCCCAACTTGCAAACACATGCTAACACTTCACACTAAACCAGACTTTCGGTCTGAGTTTTTTCCCTAAACAAATGTCAATAGATTATAATCTATCAGCACAGTTACAAAATAAAGGTGAACTCGAAGTTATTTTAACCAAAATTGAAAACGTATTGACCAAAACCACATTATTTTTTAAAAAACGATAGTACTTTTCTTTGTGTGAGTGCGTTTGGGAATTTTATAAATTGGATATAACATGCTTCAGGGTCTATTTACACTTCACGCGCACTGGCTACCGGCATGCGCGCACCTTCTACGGACGCAAGTACAGCACAATGGAGTCCAGGTACACTGGCAAAGTGGTTTTTGAAGTGAACATTGTTTCTAATTTAATTAGTGCTACAGGCATTGAATAAAATGATGGAACACATTCTGGAGTCGGTCCCTGAGGAGTAGATTGTGTGTAATCGGTACATAGCGGGACGGTAAAACACAGTGCTTGCTTCCTTTCATTTTCCGTAATTTCACTGACTCTTCTGGGTCCGTACTTTTCCTTGGATTTGGGAAACTATACCATCACAGCTGATGTCAGCAGGGAGCGTGAAACTTGCTGATGTATTTTGGCAGTGAGAAATCCGATGGAACACGTTTTGGAGTCGGTCCCTGAGGAGTAGGTTGTGTGTAATGCAATAGGTCTCGCAGGGGGTAATATGCGTTTCAGGCAGACAATTGGTGTTAGTGTACCTCTGCGGTGACCAGCAGGTCAGATTCAACTGTCCATCCAATGCAGCCCCCCAACGGCAGAGACGCAGTGCCAGCCATTTCCAATGCAACAGGGCAGAGCGCCTGAACCCCCTGTCAGCAGAGGCCACACCCCCCGCCTTCCAGGAGCAGTTCTAATGTGCACCCCCCTACAGTGCACATGCTCCCCTCCCCCCATGTGCGCCCCAAACAATCAGTAGCGGACAACCTGCACACCCCGACCTACGAGCAGCACAACTGGTGTCTCCATTGCTCCTTGACCTGGAAACTCTCGGGCAGACACACTTTCACCCCCAGACTCGGGGGGCTACACTCCGGACCCCAAAACTCACAGCAGAGACAGCACACCACAACGGATGCAGGGGGTGCTTGAAACGCATTTAAACGTCAGGTTAGGCCCATACTGTTTTCACACAGGCCATTAAGGCAGACCACCAGTCCTTCCACCTTGTAAGTGGTGCACGGGGCTTTACGCTAACAAGACGAGGGAAACGGTACCCACTGACGTAAGCCCCCCCACAGCCCGTGACATTGTAGCAGAGGTCAAAGAACCCACCAGTGAAGGCAGAGAAGGTGTTCTCTGTTCACCCGAGCACATCCTCCCAGGCTCCTACACCAGACCGTGCGGACTTCACGAGCCCATCCAAATATAGGCCAATGGCCTCTTTCCAATGATTCCTCTGATGGCGCACATTGTCACAGCTCGGCCTAGCATCTGTGGCTGCTTCATGGAACCTTTTCAAATTTCCAGGCCAGAGAGCTATACACCAACACGTTTCAAAGTTTAACTAGAATATGTAGCAATGCTAAACGCTATAATCCTACTGCGGGTCTTTAGGCGCACTTAGAATTTACATCAAACTCAAGAACGTGGGGGCTTTGGACGCTCTGCTTAGAATCAGCCCAATAGCACCACACACTCTCCATCCATATTTTGGTGAGGGCAGCTGAGGGGTGCGGTGCACACATGGAGGAGCAGCCACAAGTCTTATTCCAAGCCCCTAAGAAGCCGGACCCAAGCAAGCCGAGGCCACTGCGCGGGAGGCAAATATGGTCGCTGCGCTCTCAAGAGCAGGGAAAGCATTTGAGGGAGCACAAGCGTAGCCATGGCTGGAAAATATTTCACCACTGCAAGCTTGGATTGCAACCAAATAGATGGGAGGGTTTTTTGTCGTGTCGAGTGACCGACACCAAGTAGCTGAGGGTGCAGGAAGGAGCCACGACCGTACACACATGTTAAGAGTCGCGGTGCTCAACACTGAACATACAGAGGGCAGAATCCACCCCGTGGGATACAGTAAGCGCCTAGAGACTTTTATTCTGGTACTTCTGGCATCGCAGTTTAGGACCCGGGCCGTGACTACGAAGTGCCCCTGTAGTGTAGAGGGATAACATTTGGGAGCGTTCTAGGTTCTGCCATGAATATTAAAGTGCCTGGTAAAGTGCTGCACGCCTGTCCGCAGCAGGCGCTGGTCTTCTGCTGCAGAGACCGTGATGGAAATCCCTCCAAGGTGCATTAAAACAGCGCACACGTTTCGCACTTTAATTTCTAAAACGAGACAAAAGCGTGCAACAACTGAAGTAGCACTTCAGAGAAGAGGGATTGTGTTGCTGTTTGATTGCCAGCACCCCAGCAGGAGGTGGAACTCAGTCAAGCTAGAATCAGGCTGTCCCAGGTGTGCATACTGCGAAGAACTGACACGAATAGGGATCGTGATAATATTATTCAGGTGAACTGGTTTCTGGGATGAATTATGAAGCACAACACACCTACTTATCGAATTAGACTTTTTACAGAGCACTGCAAGTCACTTTACTGCTACTTCAGCGTGCTGCACATATAGAATTCTGGTGAGTATGGAGAAATGAGAGGACAGTGGGGGGTTGGTCCACCAGAATGGGAGACACCTGAAGTGAAGGAGGTGGAGACTGAGGTATCCACCACACAGCCGACGTTTGTCGCAGATGCGTCTGCAGCTTTGACAGCTCTGGGAGGAGCCACCCTCTCCAGACCCCAAGGCCAACAAGCATTGAAAATGCAATAGGTCTCGCCTTTTATTAAGTTAAAGCTATTTGCTTTGCTAATGGTATTATATAGCAAAGCAAATGGCTTTAACTTAATAAAAGGCGAGGCCTATTGCATTTTCAATGCTTGTTTTATTTACTGATTCATCTCAGGGCGGTTAATTCAAAAAGAGAAAAAGAAGTCGGGCAAAAGCACTATTTTAAGGCAGAGTGGTCAACACCAATTTGTTGCCTGGTACTCCCTCCCAAAAAACGAAATAAAAAGAAAAGACGGTGGGCTTGGGGGCAACAGAGGAGGTGGTGGGGGAAGCAATGGAGAGCTTGTGAGGCGAGGGGAGTGAAATCAGCACACTAGAGAGGATGCAGGGCAAGGGGAGAGGCACACGAGCAAGTAAGCAACACAGGGTGTGAAGGATTTAACTGGAATCTAGATTGCTTGGGCCCTAGGCTGCTAGAGAATGTAGAGTCACTTGGACTCACCATCAGCACAACCCTCAAATTCAAAGAACACATTGCAAATAAAGTCAAGCCAACATGGTACCAGCACTGTTTACTGAAAACAAAAGTGACACCCTTCCTTCCAGAAAACAGTTTTAGAACATGCAAAATGATTTGGGTTTTGCAAGGGGTACACAAGCACAATACGTATATTAACACAGTACAATAGAGAGCTTAATAGCATACTCTAATCAGAATAAATGATAAAAGCCGTAACAAGGATATATGGTGCTCCAGGGTCTGGTAGCTAAGCTTTCACTTCTCTGGACCAATTAGTCAAAGCACTGCATTTTAAACCAAACTCGTAAACCCAATAGTCTTCAAATTACTGAGGATTGGGGTGTGCCTGACCCATGAGTTCCTACTGCTGCTTAACCAAAACCACCCAAATTAAAATAACTATAACAGATCACAATAAAGAATAGTGGAGATGAAGAACTAGGTCCAATCACTATGATACCAATTGGAAAAGACAATAACAAAGAATATAGGAAACACAGACTTGGGACATATCAAGTCAAGTCAAACTTTATTCGGTCATTCCTACCATAAAAGTGCAAATGCTTACAATGCAAAGTAATATTAAAGAATACATTGCAATAATACTGTACATGTGTTAAAACCCTCAAAGTGCAAATGCTTACAGTACTGAATTTCAAGTTTGAATGCATGGCAATGTTCATTGGCTGATGTACAATAGAATATTGATCGGCAAAATAACGAACATGATAAAAATAGTTTAAAATGATCGATTAAAATGATAAAAGGATAAAAAGTATAGTTAGCCAGGGGGAAGACCCTGTTAAAGTGCATTTGAAGTCCCACTATGAAAACAAAATAAGAAATCAGATCAGGCAATTTAAAAGTTCCTAAAATTGCTGGCATGATCTTAAAATAGTGAGATTAAAAAGGTGGAAAAGCGACACTATGGCAAACAATATCACTTCTCAAGTGTGCACCTTCGGATTATCCACATTTTTCTGAGGAATTTAGCTACTGCACAGGCAACGAGTGTTCTTGAATCAGATTTTAAAATACGCAGTGCTTCCTGGTGGCTTCATGTTCCCAGCAGCCTACAGACAGGTGCCAACCATTTGCATCTTGGAAAGGTATACAATGGACAGACAAAAAAAACATATGTGCTATTGTCTCCGTGGACGTAGCGCAACCAGTGCAATAAAGCTGCCCTGGTACGGGACAATGCCACTCAGCTGTGAAGGAGTTCACAAGAAGTGATCCAAATCTAAATTGAATATAGAGCTTTCTATCATGTGGTATTGTGATGGCCTCCAAATATTGCTTGTGTCCGCTATGGGTATTAAAGTCCAAAAATTCAGTTGTGAGGCCGCCACCCTGTGACTGTGTTGCAATAATCTGAGCCACCCATTTCCAATATTGCGATTTGAGCAGCCTTTTACTGGGTAAAGAGCTAGGTTCATTAGTGTTCCACAAACTTCCTAAGCCTATCACGGCAAGTAGGAGTCTAACTTTGGTAAACCACCTGATTTTGTTCAAACGGTCGAGTCTGCAAACTTCATCGCCCGCAGCTGCATAATGTGAAAGCTCAGGGGTTTGTTTCAGACGCAGCCAAAAAAGCAAAGGGCAAAGTCGTGCCTTGTTCTTGATTGATTGCCTGCCCATATCAAACCTAAGAGGTAGGAGTGGGGTACTTTGGGGAAGAGAACAGAGGGATCTCAGGAATTTGTTCCCTGGTTATTAGAAGGCCCTCTTAGCTCTCAAACCCCCATAATTCAGCCCCATGTAAGGCAGAAACCACTACTTTGTGGTCGTAAATCTGTAGTGGTGCTGCCCTTGACTGGGAGCATCTATGCTCCTTCAGCAGCGCCCCAATGATCTGCTTCTGGTGAAGAGTCCGCTTTGCTATGTGGTGCTTCCAGGCCATCTCCTCTGAGAGAGTCACACCCAGATAGTCAAAGGTGGCTACTCTCTCGAGGGGGATCCCCCCAAGTGTCAATTTATCTTTGAAGGATTTGTGGGGGCTCAACATCAAAAGTTTTGTTTTTGATGTGTTAACCTCCAGGCCTCTCAACCCACAAAAGGAATCAAAGTGGTCTAACAGCAGTTGGAGGCCATTGGGAGTCTTTGAGACCAGCAACGTGTTATCCGCAAATAGCAGAGTTGTTATTTTTGCCTTCCCCAGCGAGGGGACATCAGCTGGAACCTACGCTACATGATGGATCACCCCATTGATGAATGAAGAGTGAAAACAAGGTGGGCGCCAACACACAGCCTTGTCTGACCCCTCTATCGACTCTGATCGGATCTGTCAGCTGCCCTTGCTCTCCACGGCGGACCCTTGCGCAGTTATCTTTATTAAGGCGTACAACCATCGCAAGTAGTGGTGGCAGAAATGTAAATGTATGTGTCTTGTAAAGCGCACTGCTGCCCTGAGGCGTCGTGGCGCTGTAGACCGCTGGGGAACCCGTCCTGGCTATCCCTGTGAGATGGTCCCTCCTGGGTATCTCCAAGGTGAAACCAGGCATCCCCGGCGAATGTGGGGGGCCGTTGTGGAGATGAGGCAAGCTAATGCCCAGAGTTGCCGAGTGTGTTACTGGTTAGAGTAGGTACCGAGGCGAGAATTATCGAGTCTGTTTTGACCCTGGTCCACGACCCTGCCGCGTCGGGAATTGAACCCTGGTCCCTGGCCGATTCTCTGCTTGCGGATCTGCCGCCTCTAACCAGTGAGCCACACCTCTCCACGGCCCATCTCCTGCAGGACTTTCCATAACTTGTGTCGGGGAATGAGATCAAAGGCCAACTTCAAGTCGATGAATGCATTGTATAGGTTACCCCCCTCTAAGGTGACTATTTTCCAGGCCAGTAGTGAAAAACAAAAAACCTGATCGATAGTGCTTACTTTCTTTCTGAAACTCTCTTGAAAGAGAGATAAGATGTTAGTCTCCTCCATCCAATCTGCGATCTTCGTGAGAAGAGCTGGGGGAAGACCTTTTAGGCACCATCGATCAGGCTAATAGGCCTGTAGTTGGAGGGGAGTGAGGGGTCACCCTTTTTGAATTCCGAAATGACCTCTGATTCCCTCCATGAAGGTGGCATTGCTGCTCTGGGCACGATACCATTTGCAAGTGCCCATATATATTTAGACCAGTTAGCTGTGTCGGCAATGAAGACATCTCCAGGGATGCCATCAGGTCCTTAATCCTTATTCCTTATCACTGAGTGAATATTACGTGATATTTCTTCAAGAGTGACAAAAACGGGGGTCTGGACAGTAGTTGGTATGGGAGTCAAACCTGCAGAGACTGGTATTTCTGTACCAGTGTAGACTGTGGAGAAGTGTTCTTGCCAGGAAGATGGGGCAATAATTTTGGTGGGGGGCCTCGGTCTATCTGAGTCTCCCCTGGTCAACCAGGAGCCAAAATTGCTGACAATCCTTGTTCTGGCAGGCATCCTTGATCTGAAGCCATCTATCTTCTTCCCAGTCCTTTTTGGCTTTGGCCTGAACATTCTTGTATGATCTCCTCACTATTTTCAGGTTTGCCACATTATTGGCTCTAACAGCCATGGCCAGTTGAGTTCTTACCTTTCTGCATTCCTGCTTAACCAGGAAGAATGAGGACTGGCTAATTTCAATTTGCTCTGTGGTTTAAAGGGTGCGCTAAAATATGTAGCTAACTAATTAAAGAAGCGGGTGTGGCATGATGAAATCTTTGTAATGCCGTTGTGCTGCTCCAGCAGGCTAATTAACTCGTTGGTGCTCTCTAGCAGTTTCTTTCATGGCCTCTAGCTTAGATGAGTCAGTAGCTACCCTTGCCCATTTAAGTCGCCTGCTGTTGTTTGCCGGGACTATCACCTTAGTGGTAAGGTGTATTTGCGGGTGGCCAAGATTGGTGTCCCACAAGGGTGACATATCAAGCTTGAGAGATTTGTGGTCACTGTCCATGGTTGACCCAACAACCATATCCAGCACCCCGTGCCACAGTCCAACGTCTAGGAGAATGTAATTGATGCAGCTCGTATTGGTAGTTTTATTAAAAGTGTTAGCCCCCTTCCTATCAGACTTCGTCTGACCATTAGCTGCTCTAAGCCTGTGTTCGAGGGTCACAGCATGTAGCTGTATAGCTGTGCGGGTCCATTTTTTAATGGGTGGCAAGTCTAAGGAGCGAACGAGCCACATCTCGTCCACCTTGTCACTATCTGTTATATCGTGGGTGTCCAGGGATTCGTAGGTGGTATTGAAATCCCCTACTATTATTACTTGTGACGTTAAATCCCTTTCCTCAAGGCAATTTTCCAGATCCTGGATGGTAGGAGAGCTACAACTGGCCTTAGTGCTGCGGGCATAAACATTAAAAAGATCAAAGGCTGTACCATTCCTGCCCCTTATGTGTATGGCTAAGATGTCAGGGCTTTTGGTATTGAATTTTCTGGTGATGCATTGAGGGTTTATTTTTACCCATATCAGCAGTCCCCCTGCCGGTCGTCCTGATCCACTGGCGACTGCTGGACAGCAATAGGTGACATAGCCAGGGATGAAGACAGGGGTAGTCGACCAGGTTTCCTGCAGACAGCAAATATCAATTTGCTCGATATACTGGAACCAGTGTGGTAATGCTAGCTTGGGCCTCACCCCTGCAACATTCCATGATAATATATGGAAGCTACAAGATGTTCTCTCATACGCTGGTTGGGGGGGACTGGGCATGTTCAACTGAGAGCTTGGTACTTGGCCTACTATGCTATCAAGCCGTATTGAAAGCTCCTTTTTCAAGGTAACAGTTGAGAGCTGTTGCGAAACAGGAGACTCCTGGGTGCCGGGCTGTGGAAAAGAAGGTATTGAATCTTTGCCATGGCTCCTTTCAATCGAATTCAGTCCATCGGGAGTCGTGTACTTATGTTCAGATCCAATTTAATTGATTCCTGTATCAAAAAGTCAATCAGCCCAGCCAACGCGTTTCGTCCAGTAGGACTTCATTAGGGCTGTGAATTTAAAACATATACAGACAACATATAATATATGTATGTATGTGCCAATTTTCAACATTAATACATATACTGCTCAAATATATCACATGAAAAACAATTTATAAACACTGCAAGACTCCCTACCTAAATGCCCCCTTCTCACTACAATCATACTGTTATATCCCTCATTTCAAACACAAAATATAGTAGAAACAGAAGCCTCAGCATAATCCATTCATCCAACAATTTTATCCAATTTATAAAACATAAAACCACAAGCATTCTGTCTGCTTCCAAACCCTCAGTCTGACTGGCTCCGTACTGACATTCATAGTTTGTAACCCAGCACCAAACGCGGGAAATCAACCATCATTCACCTGTTAGCTACCTTGTTATTTAAACATGCCAACAGCCAATCATATCAAACAATTCATACTCCGTATTACTTTCACATCAAGACTATGTGACAACCAATAACGTCCCTGCGTATATACACTCCAGGCAATCTCTACCAATCACCAAATATCTACGTTTTCCACATTGCATGTAAGCCAAGGTTTACTATCTGTTCCGCCGCCCGAGTATGCCAAATACACACTAAATAGGGCGTACTAAACTGCCTGAAGTTAACACTTTTTTTCTTGATTATTCTCGATATGGGAGAAAATTTCGTACCAAGCTCGGACATTTAACTTATGGATATACCAAGTGAGTTAAAAATTTTACAATTATTATCTAGACAATCGCATTCTCATCAAGCACCATAATGTAGGGAAGTGTAGAAATGCTCAATATTAAATAGGGAATGGATCACTTGACCTGATTAACCAGGGTTTGCAATATGTTCAGATAAAAACCCTCATTCACGTATATAGGTCAGTGGCGGTATATCTTGATTCTCCGCCAGGTTTAAAAATGTGACGGGAAGTGTAGTAAAACACATAAATGATTAAAGCCATGTAACTTAGAACAGATTGAAAGCCACAACATTTAGGGCCTAATTACAAGTTTTGGAGGTCCTGAAGAGGGCGGCACGCCACCGCTCCGCTCCTGCACTGCCAAATCTCACTGCCGTCCGCCCACCAGATTACATGTGAAATTGTGGTCTGGCGGGCAGTTGGCATGGTGGTCCCACGGCAGTGCAGTTTAAAGGCTCATATGTGAGCCTTAATGCTGCACTGCTGCAGGACCGCCACAGTTCCAGCTCGGCATGGACTGTTAAGTCCATGCCGTGTTGGAACAGGGTGTGCATGCACACAGGGGGCACAACATGCGCCCCCCTGCATGCACCAACATGAATGGGGCCGTGAGGGCCCTGCAGGACCCCCTTTGTTTCATGACCTCAGCAGTTTCATGGAGTGCAAACCTCCATGAAACTGCTGGTGGGCATGAAACTCGTAATATGCATGTCGGTGCTGCAGCGGCATCACCAGCATATTGTGAGCCCCTGACCACTGCGCCACTGACAGGGAACGCAGTTCCCTGGTGGTTGCCGCGGTACGACTGCCAAAGTTCTAATAGGGCGGTTGGACTCGCGGCACCACCATCAGTTTGGTGGTCCACAGAGTGCCAAACTCATAATCAGGCCCTTAGTCGTTTGATGGAATACAGCCACAATGAATTGAAAATAATGCTGATACAAATGGTGTATTTAGCCAAAGACCTGAGCACACAATCTTATGCAAGAATTAAAATTTCATAAATTATTTCAAAACATTCATGGTTAATCTTGGTTGTCTTTATTTTCCAGCACGTGTTTCGTCGTGTAAGGATTAACCCACAACTTCTTCAGGGCTAAAAGATATAATAAACACCACCATTCCAGTTGCAGTGTGCTTACACAATACAGCCTCACTGCACCTGTGTCATAGTGTTGTTCTTAGGTAGCATTATTTGATGTGACCATCTGGAAACCCATGCCAAGCAGTTCTTAAAACAATTAAATTATCATTGGTTTGTAACCGAGAGGCCCAAGGATCTAGTTGCAGCACGAGATTCCTTGAAGTGCTCCAAAGCTGAGTCTGCCTTCTCACCAAAGAGATGAGTACCGTCAAAGAGCATGTCCATAAGGATAGCCTGGACTTCACCATCACAGGCGCTGAATTGAAAATCTGGCCTGGAGTTCCCCATATAACGAAAAATTAAACACAGGTATAGGGTAGGCACACTCTGTTCGGGGTGAGTGGGTTCACTCCAGATTGATTCCATGCATGTCTCCACAGTTGCCTATAGGTGAGGGCTATAGTAGACCACGCTCCTCTTGTTGAAACACCATTTGTGGTTCTTGATTATGTGCGGTGTTTGTTGTTTTACACAGTCTCAGTCTTGAGTCCTTCCGAGCACTGCATGGGCAAATTAGGGATAGTTGTATTGAATAGGTTTGATGGTGATTTTTTATTATTATTATTTTTTTAGATAGTTTGTAACCCCCTGTCCTGAGGAAGCCAAATAATTGAAGGCTGAAACGCGAACGCGTCGACACATTGATTCATAAGGAGTCCACAGATTGGGTTGATTGAGAAATTAATGATTTTGGCGCTTATACAAAAGATTAAGAGAGGAGTAGAACCTCGGACGCCAAGAGGACGACCTCTGAATGTATTACTGCACAAAGTAGTATACATTGTTTGGAGCAAGAATTAGGGGAATGTATATGTTGTGTTTATAAGATGTGTATATATGTTTGATGAAGTTGTATATAGAGGTGTTTTGTGAATTTTGTCTTTTGTATGTTAAATGTATAATAATTTGTATATATATTGTGTACCTTTCACGGATGTCTATTGAGAGATTCGCTTCTGAAAAATTACTTTAAAAATTGTTGATATAAGAAAATATTATTTACCGAGAAAATTTATTGTTTCTTGTGTATAAATAAATTAGAGATTAATCCCTCCAAGCCTTCCCCTTCTTTGCTATATATTAGATGTGTCTATACCCAGGTATGGGAGGGTCATTTGGGTATGCCCCATAGTGTTCTTTGATAATTCACCATTGGGGAAGCCAGATGTTCTCAGCCAGGTGTGGCGCCATAAGGCAACCATCCTTGAAACTGCTCAACCTACTGGGTCAGTCGTATCTAAGCCTCACCCTATGGTGAACTTTGCTGAATCTCTTCCATCTTTTACTGCCTGGGAGAGCACAGCCCTGGCCCCCTCCAGTATCTGTGGCAGCACTTGCGCAACCGTTTCCCATAAGGCGTGCGAGAAACGACCCTATAAGCATGCAGAGTTCACCGACCGCAATGCATGGCTGGTGGAAGAAAACATCTTCTTCCCAAGTGCATCTAGCTTCTTGAATTCCTTATCCGGGGGAGCGGAAGGGAATGTACCATGGGACGTTGAAGACTGAACCACCAAGCTCTCAGCGGTTGGGTGTTGGCTGAGGAAACTTGGATCACCAGGTGCAGGGTGATGGCTGCATGCCATTGTCCTGTTCACAGGGCAAAAAGGGTTCAGAAGAAGAAGTGTCAGGTTGAAGAACTTCGGTCAAAAGATTAGTCTTGACCTGCACCGAGGGCAACTCCAGGTCCAGGACCTCTGCTCCCTCCTCCATATCCACACTAGGGGAAGAGAGCATACCAGTATCTGGAGATATGTCTAGTCTGCTGGCCTCTCCAAGCTCCTCATAGCAGTGCAATTGCCCACAAGGAGTGCCCAACTGGTGTTTCAAAGGGTCCAGAGACCCCTCCAATTCGTCTCCCATGCCTGAAACCTCTTCAAAAGAAACAGGCAATGATGTAGAACCTCTGGACATGCGGTGCCGGAGTCAACATCGACCGACGTCGACCCGACTCCAAGTCGCCGGGTATAAGAATGGGGCTGGTGCCGCCGGCGAAGGAGGCATCAACATAGGGGCCAGTGCCGGGGAAGGTTGTGTTGGCATGACCAGCGCTGACCTGGATCCGTAACCAGATCCATGAGACTCCACCGGCACTAGAATCGTCGGCGTCAATCCTAACGGGGCTTCTTCTGAACCCACGGGGCTCAAAGGTGGTCAAGGGAGGGGTTGGCCCGCTCAAATATGTGGCGCAAGGCCTTGTAGAATTTTTTCGTCTGAACGGGGGTTGCTCCAGCTCCCGGAAAAGGGGGAGGCGCGGAGTTGAACCCGGCCACAATTCCGCAGAACCGTGCCTAGAATGTTGATGCTCCTTACCTATATCGTCGACAGACGAGATGAAGTCAAAGTCCCTTTGGACTTCTTCTTATGCCTCTTCACCGCGTGTCCTGAGGACTTTGAGTGCGAAGAAGAGGACTTGGGGCTCCTGGAGCGGTCCTGCAACCTTTTCTTCTTCGATCGGGACTGCGACCTCTGGGGAGTTGTGCTGGATGGCGACTGCTGGGCTGCAAGGAGCTTCATGTATCGCTCCCGCAAGGCCTACTGAGCCATGTCCTGACAGTCCGAGCAAGACGTTGAGTCATTGTCACGCTCGAGAAACCACAAACAGACCAGATGGGGATCGGTTACAGACATGGCGCAGAGACAAGCACCAGACAGCTTGAAACCTACCCATCTAGAAGCCATCCATCGACACTCAAGAAAAAATATCTCAACAAAATGTCAAAAAAAGCCTGTCAAAAAGAGACAGAGGGTTAGCTCTTCTACGGATGAGCGCTAATTGGCACGTAAACAAAAGAAAGGACGCAGTGTGCCTGGGTGGCGCTTATATAGGTGACCGCGATGTCACAACCAATGCCAGCAGCACCAGCGACCTCACGTGGAGCTGGACAGAGCCACCTGACGGCACCCAGGAGTATTGCTGAAGCAAAAAGTTTCCGGATGCAGTCTGACACCTGGGAAATTCAAAGGTAAGAAATCTGAAGCTAGAAGTCTCTATCAGATAGTAATTTGTACTATCAGTGCTCAGAAAACAATCAGTGTTTTTACCTGTAAAAGAAGGACATGAATATAGGACCCAATCGGGGCTCGTTTCAATGTCATTGTTTAATCACTGCCAGGTCCGAGTCCCATTTAAAACACTGCCTTCAGGGCCTTCGGAAGATGGTCGCTTCTTGCAGTCATCACTCAGCTCCGTGAAGGACATTCTGTAACCAGGGGTGGACTGGGAACTCACAGAAGCCCTGGCAATTTTGTCAGACCAGTACCCCGGGGGGCTGGTAGGGGGGCAAGTGTGAGGCACTGTTGCTTTTGTTAATGGGGGGCGATATTTCAGCACCACTGCAGAACCAATCCCCAATAAAAAAAAGCGGCCCACGCTGCTACAAAACTGTCCCGTACCCTTCCAGTCTCCCGGTGAAATGTCCAATGTCCGCTATGGCCAGTCTGACCTTGTATGTAACTCTACTTACAGGTTGTGGATAAGCAAGATATAGATCTCCCACTCTCCCCGTAAGAACACACACAACCCAAATAATATTTTTTGAAGGTATGGGTCATGATTATTTACAAAACCTGATGATTAACTTTGATAATAATGACATCATACCTGTTAAAATTGTATTTTAACAAAAGTACCTAAAATTGCCACAAAACTTTATCACCGATATATATGAAATGCATTCAAATATGGCAGAAATATTTGAGGTCAGCAGTGGCCCAGTATCCACCTCACTTTTATTTTAAACCCAATCCTAAATCCTTTACAGCTCTAACCTAATTGCATGGACCTAAAAACAACTGATAACAAATTTGCCATCCCACATGAGTGCCTGTTCAGCCTTCGAACACCCACAGGTGGTGGATCCTGGGTACCCTTCCTACATACCCCATCTCAAATCACATCCGCCTTTCCTTTGCCTCCAGAGTTGGCAGCATAGAAGCATATGCCTTTGTCCCAAAAAGTGCCAATCCTCTCAGTGGTCCACACTAAGCCCAAAAGAAGTCCCGGCAAGGCAGAATGTGAAATACAGTGAGATGTAAAGTTCCAAACGTGTTTTAAAAAACAACTGGGGCATAACCTCCTGTACCACACCCTCTGATGACCAAAGAGGGAATTATATAAACAAAGTAGACACACTAATTATTAACGTCATATTTAACAAACCACTTTGGGAACATTCCTTTTGCCACAAAGGTAAGTTGAAAGGTCTAGGAGGGTCAATCTCTGCAGCTGTCCAGGAGGTGTACAAGGTACAGGCAAAGCTGAAGTCCTAAGACCTCCAGGATGTATAGCCTCTCTGATGTCCCTGTCTATAGCCAATGCACCACTGATGATGCGCTTATGTCTTTCGCATGGCCAATCAAATGCGCTGAGGGTAAAGGTGAGTTCAGAGGTAGCTGCAAACCACAAACACAGCAAATACATTGCATTTCACTACCACCCAATGATTTTGGGGTGGGGGGTGTTTGCTACTACCTTTCAGCATTAATGTCTTGCAACATCTTCATCACTGCATTGTTGACACACAACTGCTGGCAGTCCAAACTGGCTGAGCAGTGGATGGTGGTTAATGTGCTGCATGGGTGAAGCTATGGTGATGGGGACGGAGAGGGGGGAAGCTGGATTCAGACATGAGGCATGAAATGAGGTGGCACAACCCACTAAACAAAGGAATGGGGAGAAGGGGCAGAGCTCCAACAACCTCCAGTCATAACTGCTCTGTATCGTGCAAGTGCTAGTCACAGCATCATGTCTGCACAGAGCAGCAACTAATTTCCTGTGTTATTCAATGCTCCAGATACTACTGCAAATTGGAATCTAGCGGTGGCCATGTTAGGAGTTAGCGGGTCAGTGGCGGCTCCTCCGTTATGGCGGAGGAGCCTCGCTTCCCTGCTAAAAGCCAGCACAAGAAAAATAAAATGAAAATAAAACAATTTTATTATAATTTTATTTTTGTCTGTCCAACAGCCGACGTGAGTCTACAGCAGGCCAGGGCAGGGCCAGGCAATCCTTAACAGAGCAGGGACTAGGAGGAGGAGTGATAGATGCACTTGAAAGTGCGCATGTCAGTTTGGCCGGCCTAAGGCCGGCCATACAGACAGGCGCCCTTAAGTTTATCCAACCCGAGCTGAGTTGGAGAAACAGCACAGACTTCCAGGCCCTGTCTGAGTGTCAACCCAGGCCACTCAGATCAATCCCAGTGCTTCTACCATGCTGGGAGTAGTATTCCCAGCATGAGCGCAGTGCCGGGATAGGCGTCTGGGAGCCTGCGCAGTGTGCAGTACTTCGTGGACATCCAGGAGGCGAGAATCAGGAGAGAGGAGCAATGTGGTGGCCGACGGAGCAGCAGGTAAGTACAAATTAATATGTTTTAATTGTCTTCCATGCTTTTTTTGTATTTCCCCATCCCCCCCTGCCCCACTGCTTCACAATGCGAGCAGCTGCCACTCTAGTGGTGGCCATGTGCATTAAGTGATTGAATGCACCACGACTGCGGTGAACTGATGCTGCACCACTAATACATTTTTTGTCAACAGAGGGCTAGACAATGGATTTGTGTGAAGAACCTACCAACCCCTTCCAGCAAGCAGCCCCATTTCTAGAAAAAGTGCCCTCCAATAGGGACTTGAGCATTAATAGACTCCAATACATTTTCTCTAGTAGAACCTTTTATTTTTAACATTTTGGTGTAAAGGCACAATACCCAATACCAAAAAGTAAAACCACGACAAGATAACACATTACGACTTTGTTTTGGGTGTGAATTATTACATAATATTGAATGTCCTTTTCTGAGATCTGGAGTAATCTACTCAAGATTCAGAATGTTCTCATGAAGTGTTCCTTACAATACTGGAGTGAATACACTGCTTTGGTTTAATACTTTGCTTTTACCCCAACATGACACGCCAATTCTTACATTTGGAGACATCTATGGTTACCATTATGGAATAAAAAAGCGACGCTAAATTTCTACAGTAATCAAACTGTTACTAAGAGTCTTATTGATGGTCATTTGCTTGAAAGTCTTACTAAGATTGCCTTCCTCTTACATGCACATATGGCCAGCTCTCTATTGTAATATTAACCTTAAGTGCCCACAGGAACCACTGTTTTTTGTCTAAGCTGGTCTCTCCCCGTCATGCACATACCGACTTCCAACCGTTTGGACTCTACTTGGAAATGGTCATCCATTCCCAATCCATGCCAGGTTTTGTGGAAGCCAGCCTGCTCATGCTTGAAGCCAGCCTGCTCATGCCTGAAACACCATTACCTAGAGTTCCCTGCTCACTGCTCCGTCTCCATCCCTGCAGGCGAAGGATGGGTGGAGGAATCCAGTTCACCTGTGGCTGGCTTCTGCTAGCCTGCTCACACCTGATGCATATGATTACTGTGAGCTATTTTAAGCCCCAGCTCCCTTCAGTCCAGCGTTGGTCATTGTAGCTGTGTACGGGTGAGACCGACCCTTGTTGAAAGGCATGTTCTTGAAATCAGCAGCAGCAGAACTGAACTAGAATCCACTTGCGTCTGCTACCTCCCACCCGCAGTGAGAGGGGTGGAGGGGCAGAAGCTGGGATTGGGTAAAACTTTTTTTTGTAAATTACTTACCTCCTGGCCGGCCAGCTGGCCGGTGGCCACCACCTCTCCTGTGTCTTCTTCCTTCTTTGGAGAAGCGGGAACCAGGAGGTGCCAGGGCTCCCACGCACCCCACAACCAATCACAACACTGCAATGCAGCTTTGTGATTGGTCTGGGCGCTGTGACACGGTGCTTAGCCAAGAGCTGGAGGGGTGGGCATGTTCTCCTTGCAGGATGTAATGCAGCCTGCATGGATAACAGGGAAAGTGCAAATGACTGTTTTGGGCTGACCAAACAGTTATTACGCACTCAGAAGGGTTGTACCCTCCTCCCCTGCTCTTCCGCCCGCCCCCTCACGCATGCTGACACAGCAGGAGGACAAAATAAAATGATAATGACGTTACATTATTCTCATTTTCTTTTTTACCTCTCTTTTGCTGCATCAAGGCAGTGGGACGGAGCTCCTCTGCCTTCATGGAGGAGCCGCCACTGGTAGAATCTGTGGAATGGTGAAAAAGAATCCCCTAGACTCTGTCTACAGAGATAAAAAAAATACTGTCCTCCAGAAGTTTATTTTAGAAGTTTTCGCTTTTCATGTTTTTTCAGCCACACGCCTCAACGGCACCAACAAAGAGACAGAAATGAAAAAAAAAATCACACACGTACAGGCACACAATGGGATACAAAGAGGCCACCAATTTTCTGTGTCTGTAAAAATTTGCGGAACAGCAGTCTAAAAGTAAAGTTTCCATCATTTTTCATCAATATTTCACAGACGATGGACTCCATTTGAGAGCAAGACAGATCACCTTTAATAGAGGGAAATATTTATCCGCACAGAGGACATTGCCGCAAAAACAAATGATTGCCTTCTTAGTGCCAATAATTATGTATTCACCTTAAGAACAAACTTGGTAAATATGGTTTTAGTGTGGCGTTCCTTAGTGGGAAGCATCCTTCAGAGAATAAACTGTTATTTAGTCATGATGAAACAATATTCCACTAATTAAATTTTCGTGGCCATACTTTGCAAAGAATGCCTCTCTGAAAATTAAGCACTCTTTAACAATTGTAAAACTACCTCCTGGGAGCGCTTCCTTGTTCTATTTCTTGCTTTATGAGATGTGTACATTCTCCTCACACCACTGTCCCTCCCCCCACACCCCTACTCGAGAGGTACCCCCACTGCTGCGACCTTTCAAAGTTTCAAAGATTTTCCCTCTCTCAAGCTTTTACTAGGCTCCTCCCGCTGCAGGGAGGTAATATAAGATGGCCAATTAAACAGTGATTTTTCTTGCCATAGGCAAATATGAGGCTAGTACAGGATGTTTTTGAGGCACTGTGGTTTATCTTTTTTTACTAGTGAACTAGATCTTGGTTCGGTGTGTCCACAGTCTTACAATGTGAGGAGTAGGCAGGGCCACTGGAATTATGTGATTGTGCGACTCAGAGTTTTTTGCATAAATATAGATTCGCTGCATTTGCCACATAATACATCATCTGCTACATAATCTGAAGATTTTAGCAACAAAAAAAATGCTTTTCTAGCTCAACCGGTTCAAAGGTTACCAAAAATGCAGCAACAATACTGGTAGCCCCTTTGCAAAGGTTGACTGGTCACTTTTCTGTAGCTTATTGTTATATTTGGGTGTTAAACTGGTACTAATGAAGTGCAACCAATGCTCAGACAGTGTTAACAAGTGTAAAAAAAGAAAAAAAGAATGAAGTAAAATTACACCGCATAATTCGTCTTTTCTTGCCGCCTTATTTACTCAACCCTGCTGCATAATTTGCCCCTTCCCATAATTCCAGTAGCCCTGGGAGTGGTTATTCCTTCTGGGTCTATCTGCTCCCATCCATCGCTTGCTACTCTCCATGGCAGAGCGAAGATTCAGACTGGATGGTTTACTATGTGTAGGGTGGCTGGATGATTCCAATAAGTAAGAATAACAACAAAGGGTTACGTGGTCTGGTATTACCGGCTTCCACTTTCTGAACGACTGTGTGTACACGCCCTCGCTTTCTCACTCATCAATGGAGTCGATCCCTACTACTGCCATCCCAGGCACACCACTTATCCCACTCAAAGGCAAACTGTGCGCACCTGCCAGCCTGCTCACCGGAGAGAGAAAACGTTTAGGACACAATGTACAAAGCATTTTTTGATGTCACAAAGCCCTGCAATTTGCAAAATCACTGGCCTTACAAACACAAAAGCTCAGGTTGTAATGTTGAAAGTCACATTGCGAGCAGGAAATGTCTTTCTGACTCACAAAATGCAAGGAAAAGGGGGCATGTAATGGGTGACCCCTCTCTTTTCTGAACTGCTATACAATATACCTGAAAGGGAATACTATGGTATTTGCAAAGTGGAAGTTGCCAGTAGGGGCAGCCTCCACTTTTTTTTATGTAATTGTAATTGCATTTACATAGCGCGTACTACCCCTGACGAGGCGTTGAAGTGCTTTTTCAGCGAGCAGTACACTACTCCGGAACCCGAAAAGGATTAGTAGTGAATTAGTATAGTGAAATATGAAATTAATTTTGAGCAGTCGATATGTTAGTCTGTTATTTGGATTGAAAAGGATAGTGGAGGGATAGAAGTGGAAAGGGTTTGCATTTATATAGTGCTTGCTACCCCTGATGAGGTGTTGAAGCGCTTTTCAGCAAGTAGCACGCTACTCTTAAACCCAAAAAGGATTAGTGGCAAGTTAGTCTAGGGAACTATGAAATTAATTTGAGCGGTGGGCATGTTAGTCCATTATTTGGATTGAAAAGGATAGTGGAGAGACAGAAGAGGGAAAGATTTGCATTATATAGCGCTTGCTACCCCAATGTGGGTGCTCGGCCAACCCGCCTTTACAGGTGTGAGTGGGGCCCACGCCCAAGGTGCAAACGTTTGAAGGGGCACAAGAACTGCCAACAGCAGTCTTCTTCTGACAGCTCCAAAGAAAAGTGTATTTTAAGACTGTGAGAGTGATTCACAAAGGGCCTCTGCACTCGTGGCAGTGGGCGGAGGGCGGAATCCCCGCAATGAGGATTCTCATTGCGGTGAATCTGCCCGAGTGCTGAGACTCCCTCACGACTGCGGGGCCTCCGTCATGAGTTTGGAGGCCCATTGTGAATCAGTCCCTGAATCTGGAGGCTGCTGGTGTCCCTGTCTGCATTTTGACTGCTTTTCTTCACCCTGATCAACTTCCCCTTAAATCTCTCCTTATTTTCAGCACACAGATAGTTAAGGAAGATAAAAGGGAGAGGGCTCCCAAATTAGGTTTCACCCTGGATGCTCTCTGAGTAAAAGACTGGGAACTGAAACCAGCCCTGGCAATCAACTCGACCGGCCCCCAAGGAGAGGGGGGTGGGGGGGGAGTAGTAAGCACTACTCTCCCTGCCACTTTTGTTACAGGCGGTCGATATTGCAGCACTGCTGCAAAACTGGCCACCTGTAACAAAACGACCCCCACCCGGTTGGTGCAGCGGGGAAACGCCCAGTGCCCGCAACAGCCAGTCCGGCCCTGCCTGTGCTCCGCACTAGCGAGAGCAGGCAGTGGTCCATGCTACAGTTTTCTCCCCCCAAAGACATTCAGCAAATAGCTACTTTTATTTCTTTAGTTGGCCCCTGTAACTTTAAGGGCGATAAGCTGATTTTAAACAGAAAAATGCCGGCAATGAGGGAATGCAAATGAGCGATGGGGGTCAAGCAGTCGGTGTGCAAAAACACAGAGTGCTTGTGAACCCCATTGTTGTACACCAGAGCCTTAAAAACCTTGAAATGTTAGTACTAAGAGATGGCTCAAGTCATTTGTTATTGTGAATAAATAGATTGTGAAAACGTGGGCTTTAATAAGCAAAGGCAACAGCGATCCCACAAGTGACCAAACCTATTAAATGAACACACATACACCCCCCCCCCAATTACCTAGTGCGGAAGATAACAAGCAACACAAGCAAAAGAAGCATATACAAAGCCATTATGTCTGAGTTTAATGGGCTAACACGTCGGCGTCAATGCATGAAAGCAGACAAATGTTAGAAAACATCGTTGTGGCCCATTTTTCCTTTCTAAGACATACAAAGAAACAAAATCACTGGGTTTCCAACTTCAAAATAGCTTTTTGTAATATACAACATTTTATAAACCATAACGTTTTTCTGACTTGTAAAAAGGGGTTTTCAACCCATAATGAATCGCAATTTGTGTACTGGCATAAAAGGGGAGTTCCTTCCAAATTGTCAATTAATGTGCAGTGTATCAATGGTGCAACAGCATTTCCGGATGCAAACCACTGTACAGTTACAAAACCATAAAAAAGGTGGTAACTTATTTGCAAAGCGAAAGGTGTGACTTTGGGAACTCTTCCCCTTTTAGAATTGTGGGTGGCAGGCTAAAGGGGGAGTAGCCAGTGGTCCAGGGGATCACTGTCTGTCCCCCCTGATGTTTTCCCCAACCAGAAAACATATACTTTTTAAAGCAGTACAGGTGAAATTAAGGCTGTATTAAAAAATAGAAAAAGCCATTTGGAAATTCAAACACGGGGATGGTGGCCTGCCGTCCCTTGTAGGCCAACGACCTTCTTTTTAGCCAGTCGCAAGGGGTGTCAAATTGCAATCTGCCTAATTAATATTCATTAGGAACATCGTTCTGCGGCTCTCTGCTAATGGTGATCTGACAAATCTATCTATAAGTACTTAAGATGGTTTTCAGAATCAGATACTGTTTGCAAGAAGGCGGTGTGCAATTTGCAACCACTTTTTTAAACCAGTATATTAGCACATATAGCCCCGAGTAACAAAGGGAGACAACAGGAATGGAAAAGAATCTGCAATAGTGAGAAAAAGAGACAGGGTGCAGAGAGGATGGTAACAGCGGTGGCCGGCACAGGTCAGCGCAGTAGGTGCGGCGGGCGCGGCAGGGCGGGGAAGCCGACAGACGACGGAATAGGTATTATTTATTTACTTAAGTATACCTATTCTGTCATCTGTTGACTTCCCCCAAATAAAAGTCCACCCCCACCCCATCCCAACCCACTGCGTTTACCTGTGCCGGCCGCCACCGGATGGTAAAATAAGGAGGCATGAGGTAGAATGAAAATCAGGCAGCCTTTGTATTCGGCAACCCGGGTATTCACAGTTCCGGATTATCAAATAGGCAAAGTAGGCACCGGCCTATGGGCCCCACTCCTTTTAGGGGCCCGTAACAACGGATCAAAATAATATTGATTTGATCTTGAAAGAAAATTACAACCAAGCTTTCCAAAATATTGTTCCCAAAAGATAGAAAAAAATGAATCAACTCAGAGAAACGAAAACTTTACATTAAAGACCCTCAAGAGAAAATACTGTATTAATGTAATGTGCCCATTAACAACGTAGAGTACATAAACCAGAGACATCATATTCACATAACAGTTTGTCTCTTAAAAGCTCATCTTCTGGCAGCTGTCAGTTTGTAAGAAGAATCCGGCCCATTGGGTATTAGGAGTTAATTTGCGAGGGGTGGGGGGCTGAAATTTCGACTGCCAAGGGGCCTCCACAGGGTTTAATCCAGCACTGGGTATTCATTAGCACCTGCAGTGGGCTCCCAAGAAAAACATCTTTCCTTTGCACTTTTTTTATTTTTAACAAATTAAGAACCGTGTGCAGTCTCGCATCCATGCTCATGTAACCCTCATGTGGCAGTATGTATGGCAAAGCTTTATATAATGTATAGCACACTGTCATTCAGGGCTAGGCCCGCGCTATATAAATACACCCACAATAACATTCTAAATAAAGTAAGAAATGCTGCCCCCAACACAGACCATGCAGGGGCAAACTAGCTTCTCTGTGGTAAAATTAGTAATGCATCTTCAGATTTTTAACATCTGGTAGAAACATGACTTTTTGATCTTTTTTTGAATATTTTGAAATATCAGGCAGTAAACAGTGTGCATACCACACATTCAGCCCCAGGAGTAAGGCTCTCCTAGGTAGGCACAGAATAGATATTTAGCATGGAGCACCTTATCTGGCCAAACGTCTAGGGCTGTGGGTCTATGATGTGAGGTCATCTCAATCTTGGTGGACATTAATACGCACCAAAGGATATTTCTTGGATATGTGAATGTGCACCTATAACGGTGGTTATTTTTATGTATTGTTTGTTTTTATTGCATCTGCACTCTTATGGTCAATTGACCGAAATAAAGTATTTTGAATTGATTTGATAATTTTCCATTATTATGGCCTGAGAGTTAGGGGCTGCAGGATCCAGAGGCCGGGAAGCTGATAAGTGGGAGGACGCAGCGAGGGATACGATCAAGGAAGCAGTGATAATCATTGTGTGGTCCTGGGGCAGTTTGCGACCCTCCTGACCTTTGCACGTGGTCCAGTGAGAAACAGCAGCACTGGGCTTCTGCTTACCTGGCTGAGCATTGGCAGAAAAATGATAAACAAAAGCAAGCATTTATTTAAGTTCATTGAAGTAAAGGAAAGAAGCACAGAAGGTGTCCTGCACGACTTAACTTTAGGAACACATTCAGGTAGGGTGACCAGGATTTTAAAACCAAAAACCGGGACATTTCATAAAAATAGAAAAAAGACTACAATTTTACTTCAAGCGAGCGCACAGAATGACAGCACTCCTCAGCAGAGAATTACAGCACAGGCAGTAAGAACATAAATAAAAAAACATGTTAAACTAAGTAGCTTGCCTGTAAATTAAATTGCTTTCTTGAAAGAACTGCTAACTATCCCTGCTTTGTAAAACTTAAAAAATAACCTCCTGCCGTTTTCAGTCGACCCTCTCTAAAAACCTGCACATGAGCTAAATTTCCTGAAAGCTGCCGGGACAGCGGATGGAAAACCGGACCGTCCTGGCTAATTCGGGACGCCTGGTCACTCCACCTTCAGGTTTAAATACATCATTCATCAAACATGTAAAAATGAAGAAGTCTGAAAATTCATAAAATGTGTATTTCTCGAATAGGTGTTTAACCTCAGTAGATCAGATTTATAAGACTGCATGCATTGCATGGCATTTATTAGAAGTGCTAGTTTTCAAACATGAACAGAAAAAAATGCATGCCCTCCTCCCATCTCTGATGAAAATGCCATTAGCGAACTATGAGGTATGTCAGTTATCATGTACACTTCTGCGTGGCTTAGGTTGAAATCGTACATGGAGTAACATTATAGTCTGTTAACACAGGCACAAGATATGTTTTTGTACCGTGAAAATCCTGAACTCATGTAATTCAAGGTGCTCTCACACGTGATAAAGAAGAAATAGAAGGCAAGGTGAAATAAAACATGTGCATAGGATCACACAATTAGGTCAAGCTGTAAAGTAAGGATTGATTTCAGGTTTTCTGGTTTCACATTGTTCAATTCAGCAACTATATGGGTATCTCTTTCTCTCTCTCGTTTTACATCCAAAGTTGATGCTTTGTCTTTAATTAATGGCGGATTAGGCTAGCATGGGTTGCAGCCGGAAGTCACCTGAAGACTTGGCTCGTTTTGGGTTCAAGGATTTAAAAGAACTTTGAGCTGAGCCAGAGCCAGGCATGCGGCTCCAGCTTGGCTCAAGCCTTCTTTGGCTCGCCCCCTCTTTATCCCATAATGGCAATTAAGGGGACAAAAGCATAGGAAGGACATGAGCTGATTACAAGCAAACAATTTGGTCAAGCAGGAGCACCAACACCACGGTGCGGGGCTACTTGTTTCATGGTCCTTGATTTCCTCAATGTGCCACATTTTGGTGAGTGAACTATGAGACTAGGAGTTATCTCCACATGGGTCAAATTACATGCTTGTTGGGTTACAGCCCTGTTTCCTTATCACATATTTAGTCCAAGTGTTTAGTTTGATTAAAGTTCTTCCTAGCTCTGTACCGAAAAAGAGCAGAAAACGGTTCACAGTTTTTTTTCCAGGAGCGTACAATTTGTCGCAAGAGAAGACCGTTATTAATATTAACCATGTGCCCTGGTTCTCTAGTGTCCATCTTGCTCATTGCATAACAAAATTGGGTCTGAGTGGTTCCAATAGTGTGACTCGGGAACTATCACCCAAAAAATGATGCTGTGTTGTAGAACCTGCCCAGACTTTTAATAGGGAGTGCACAACCAGCAAACATTGGCCATTTGGTAAATCCAGGATAAAATGGCAAGTCTCCTAGTGTCATGGCCAAAACATTCCCTCTGTCTCATGTCTAGCAGTGGAGGTTGGGTTTTTGCGTCTGCCCGCCTCAATAAATTGCTTACTGTGTGGGGGGGCATTTTCAACGCTTTTTAAAGCCCTTGCTACTTTAACTGAGCATGTTTCTAAGCACACCTAATGGTTACATATAAGAGACTTAATATATATGGAGATTTTGAGGCCTCAAATTCTATTTCATTCCAGTTCAATAATCAAGCTACTTTGTTTGTACACTTGACTCGCCTAAGGTAGCGATAGCAAACACAGAAGGCTTACTCCAGGGTGCAGTAGATGGATAGCGACTGAGACACAGCACAACATAGCATTATTAAATGAATGCCTCTTTTAGAGACCGCAAGAAATTAAACCCTGAACAACTCCAGGACTCACAGTCCATGCCATGTACATGCTTCACTCCCTGTATGTCCACTTAACACATCCTCTCCCCAACCTGCTGGCATCAATGGAGCTTTCAGTCACATTTTAGACCATAACTTTTGGCCCCTGGGAAAATATTTGCGAGTACCCATGCACTAACTGGGTTTGAAAAGGTTGCTGTTTCAATGAGGAGCGCAGTATAAAAAGTCACCTGGGATCAAGAGGGGAGAATGAATCTTTCTATCTTGGAAGTTGGTTTGCTTTAGAAACAGTTATTTCCTCTCTTTTTTCACCTCAAACGAATGTTGCTAAGTACACACCAAAAATGTGACATGTTCTTGGGCACTGTTTCAAGATCCACATACGTTTTTTTTTTATATAAATAAAGTGTAGGTAGAGACACTGTCGTCGCGTGTCGGTGTATGCCAAGGGCTCCGTGCAAACCTTTAATCTCGGAATCAAAAATGTTTTCAGAAGGGAAAGAATGGCAGAGTGCAAACAATGGAGGCGCGCGCGTCTCCATGGGGACAGAGCAGACTTCTTACACCTACAAGGGAGAATTCTGATTAAGAGATCTGCCTCTTCAGACGCCTGACAAAGAGAGGGGGCGACGCGGGAGACAGGGCAGAGAGAGAGGGGGTGCGAGCGGGAGATAAGAATGGGGAAGTGGCAAGAAAATGAGCGAGAGAGATATGCGGAACAGCAAAGACGGAAATGGAGAGAGTAATACAGGTGGTGGAGGGCAAGGTCAGATTGGGGTCACAATTCGGCACTCCCAAAAAACAAGCATTTTCAATGCAATCGGTCTCGCTTTTGGGTCTTTATATGTATTTAGCTATGCAGCACATTAGCCTGGGTGCTCAAACGTCTACTGTTCTTTGACATGGAGGGAAAATAAGCATCAAACTGCGTGACACGCCTGGTATGGGAACACATGGAGAGAAATATTGCCTTTCAACAGGAAATGGTATAGTCCAAAGCTCAGTTTTTAATATAAAATCAGGGCCTTCGGTGGTCATATCACGAAAATACAAGATTTGAAAAAAATATTGTCTAGGGGTGCTTGTGGAAGACAATTTCAATGGACTGGAATCTAGAGAATGCTAAATTGATTTCGGTATTTTACTGACCTCAGCTGATCGTTTTCTATCAAGAAAGTTAAATAGAGGCAGTTGCTAAAAGAATAAAAAAAAGAAAGTCCCTCAGCAGAAAACAATTCTGGTATTCTACTGACCTCTACTGGCCGTTTTTTATCAAGACAGTTAAATAGAGGCAGTTGAACAGTAAAAAAGTTCCTAAGCGGAAGCAGACAAGTTCTAGGGCTGATCTCCAGAGCCCACAAAGTACATACACATATAAGTATACACTAAAGTATATACAAGAGGTCTCGAATGCTCGACCTAAAAAGTGGCCCACATTCCCAGATCGTAGTTTCATGGATCACCATCTGGTTAGTCTCATTTTTTTTTTTTTATAGAAATGTTTGGTTAATTAAATATTTGCAAGCTTCTAGAGGGATTGACATTGGTATAACTGGAAGCACTGCATGCAGCGAGGATAAATAAAATAGCCTAGGTCTGGCTAGGGTTAAAACCAGGAAGGTACCAAACGGAAGAAAATCACCCGATGCTGGTACTTTTTCCTGCAACAGGTATGTACTTTAAGTAGTAAACGTGATGTGAAAGCACTTTAAAATGTGCTCTAAAGCTGCCTTAATGATCTGTGACTGATAGTTAAACTTAAAAAAAAACTGAAAAAATATGTTAACAAGCATTGGCATAGCCAATAGGTCTCGCTTTTGGGACCTTATAAGTGTTTAGCCATGCAACAGTTGCATAACTAAATACTTATAGGTCCCAAAAGCGAGACCTATTGGCTATGCCAATGCTTGTTTCTGTGTATTACTGCTCTGTAGTAATGGCGGCGCACGGGTGCCACCATTACTACATAGAAGTAATAAGCAGGGAAAAAAAAAACGGGCTCACGGAGAACATCAATGTGAAAGTGATCGCGATCAAACATCAAAGTGGCCGTGTGGCCGGGAAAGTGAGGCGCGCGCGCCCGCGCACATGCACTGTAGCTCTAGGCTACAGTGGTAGCACTTTTTTGAGCCCTCACAAAAAGTCTCGCCAGACCAGCGCATGCGCTGGGTCAGGCGAGACCTAAAAAGGAATAGGGACATTTTTTAATATAAAGTGTTCCCATTAATTATCATAATCCAGCCTTTGGCGAATCTGGCTAGTTATTTCTTCTTGTTCTTTTTTGTAGTTTTTTATATAGTGTGAATTCGGCCTGAAGGCATTGGAGCAAATTACATGAGCACCAGTTACATTATACAAGATTAAATTCATTTTTAGGGTCAAGCCTGTGAGAGCATGCCCTAGCTATTGTTTACAAAAAGAGCTTGGAGCCCACCCATTGCTTACTATTTCCGCGCTTGATGTCACTCTGCTTTACAGGCTCCCTAATTGGCCAGTCCAGGCCAAACATCATTTCCAGTCATTTCTGTGGAGCAGGGACCAAGCACAGAATGATTCAAGTTAATCTATGCCCATCCACTGCTCAGGGCGTGATTGAGGTACTATTTCTCCCCGCCTCCAACTTTCCCTGCCTGCTGCTCCCTCCCTATCGTTTGCGCTTTTTGTTCTTGTTTTTCAAATTTTCAACAGGTGCCAAGGCGGAGAGAGATTTCTTTTAAAGTTTCAGTTGCGGCTCTGGGCTTGAAAATGTACGAAAACTCATTAATAGTGTTATTCTCAAACAGTGGAAAAAAGTGCACTCACAACTTTCTCTCAAGTTTCCCCAGAGGTATAAGCGCTATAAGTGAGTAATGCTGGGGCATTCATTTTTCTGGTTTAGCAACATCCTTGGACTGCTCAAGGCTGCAAAGGCTGCAGAGAACAGAATTTGAAAATGTGCTGGGGAAAGCCCCCTCTGTGCCCCGATGTCTTCTTTATACTGATGTGTTATGTATGCGTTTTATAAAGCGCCATCCCTTGCCCTTCGCAGTGTAGTCACAAACTTGCGTTACTACAAAATTAGAACTCTGGATACACGTCAACACTCCCAGTTACAATTCTCTGAAGTTATCTATGCCTGAACATTCTTGAGGCCCGCAATCCCAAACAATTAATAATAATTACATTTTAATAATCCCTGTACCCCAGTTTTCAAGGAGTGCAAATTGCACAGACCTTTCACAGGCAACTCTCACAAAGTTAGGAAGACCCCTCCTTTCTGAGCTTCAAATATTTTTTTAAAAACATTCTGGTTAAGGAACACCTTTCTGTGGCTGCATAACACCAGTGACGGCCCGGTAAAACGCCCTACACGGGCCGTCACTGCAGGAGACTGCCCATGATGCTGGTGTCGCATTACAGTGGCCTAGCGGGGACTGGGGAAGGCAGTAAGTCTGTTGGACCAGTTTACAGAGGTCCAAAAAACACACAGGCGTCCCTGATGCACTGGCCCATCGCCCAATGCCCAACTGCCCGCCTTTCCAATCTGACCCTGGTGGAGGGGGAGAAAGATGCATGACTATGAAGGGCAGTATACAGCATACAGGAGAGAGCGCTAGCGTAACAAAACTTGAGGGGGCCCCTCTGCAAACTACATGCAGGGCCCCCCCCCCTTCGGACTCAGTCAGGAGCTGTCACGCCAGGGTACTGTTCTGAGGAGGCCCCCCTGGAGTTCGGGCCCCTGCACAGCAGGGGCTGCGGGGCCTTTGTTACGCCACTGAGAGAGAGGGGATTTGGCGGGAGAAATGGAGTAAAGGGGAGAGAGAAAGAGAACATACCTGACAACCTAAATTATGGTGAATGAGCGTGAAGACCGATATTTATAAAGGCGATCCCATTAAAGTGAATGACTGATAAACCATTTTAGGGGGTGATGTTGGTTTGCAAAGAGGGTGACCCCACCGACGTCTATTAAGTTATGTTGCTTTTTAGGAGGGCGAATAATATTGAAAGGGGACAAAACCTTCCAAAAGAGGGTGAGTTGACAATGAAGTGAGAGGTGTGCCTCTGATCACTAAAGACCTGCTTGGACGCTCTGCTGCTCGAGGGGAAAGGTTGCTGAACTGCCCTGCTGCGGGACTGCGAGGACCATGGTGCTCAGCGCCTAGCTGATTGGACTCACCTGGTTCCTCTTCCCGCTCCCGCCCCCGTCATCTGCATCCATCCACACAGCGCCTCGCGGCCCCCGCTTCGCGGGAGCCGCTCGTTGGTACATCGTTATAAATATCCTGGTTGACAATCATTCTGCGTGTGCCTCTGATCACTAAAGACCTGCTTGGACGCTCTGCTGCTCGAGGGGAAAGGTTGCTGAACTGCCCTGCTGCGGGACTGCGAGGACCATGGTGCTCAGCGCCTAGCTAATTGGACTCACCTGGTTCCTCTTCCCGCTCCCGCCATCTGCATCCATCCACACAGCGCCTCGCAGCCCCCGCTTCGCGGGTGCCGCTCGTTGGTACATCGTTATAAATATCCTGGCTGACAATCATTCTGCGTGTGCCTCTGATCACTAAAGACCTGCTTGGACGCTCTGCTGCTCGAGGGGAAAGGTTGCTGAACTGCCCTGCTGCGGGACTGCGAGGACCATGGTGCTCAGCGCCTAGCTGATTGGACTCACCTGGTTCCTCTTCCCGCTGCCGCCCCCTCCTGCCCTTTGGTTCTTCTTAAGTCCCCGATTGGACGCGCCAGCGGTACGCGCGCGGGACGTAGCTCGGGGCGAAGACCGGGCAAAGAGCGGGCCGTTTGTGGCCGTTCGTGGACGGCCGTGGACGGGACGGGCCACCCCCCTGACAGGTGCTACCATACATGGACTATACTCATCGTGAGTAGTAGTAAAGCTGCTGATAGGCGGGTCCTGCCTTATAGTGTTTTATGTTGTTGCTGTGTAAGTTAACATCTTAGCATTTATTCCCAATTGTGTTCCCTGGTGCATTACTGGTGCATTACTTTAACTGTTTTGAGACCCCTCCATTTTACGTAGGTAGCCTCCCAATAGTCTGACCCGCAACTATCAGTATGACCTCCCTCAGATCTGGTAGGAAGGTAATGCAGGCCACTAAAGGGGGTCAAGTACTAGGGACTCTCGATAATTTTATTACAAGAGCGGCCCGTGTTCTAGAACAAGAGATTATCTTAACCGAGAAAAGATTGTCCCTAGAAATTCAAGAGAAAAGATCATCACTGGGTAATATAATGACGGCTTTGTCCCCAGATAATAGACTGCCGCAAACTGTTCTCGTTATATCGCCCAGTCTTACTGAAGCGCAGTCGGACCAAACGGATCTGGGCTCAGTGGATACTTTACTAGAGCAAACGCCTATCCCCGAACCCAATGCTCCTCTTACAACTGTTAGCACCTCTCACCCACAGTCTATCTCCGAGCAATCGTACACTGTTGCTCCGACTGTGAGTAATAAGCCCAAGCCTACTTTTGGTAAAAGAAAGCGTAGGGGAGTACTGCCCAGGGGTAAATGTGCAAAAAAGTCTAAAATGTTTAAACCGCATGATTTTGTTATTAATCGAGATGCTCCCAATTCCTCAGTACCTGGCAGTGCTACTCCTGCTTTAGGGAGCTCTAGGTTTTTACACACTGCTATTACTCAAACTAATGAAGACCCTCTATCCTCTGATTTTCTCCAGCATCTAGAGAAATTAGTTAAATCTCTTCTTTTACCCTTATATGAGAGAGTAAACCGGCTTTCCTCTTCGCTGGAGAAAATAGAGGGCATGGTGCGTACAAATACGACCATGTTGGAGAAATTCACACTGTCCTCCAACTGCTCTAAGTCTCTAACCACCCTTGAAATTGATGATAAAACTAGGTCTGATTCCAATATTAAGACCCGTAGGGGTGGAGCCCCACCCAACTTCCCTGGTCGCAATGACCCTGTTGTTGAAGTACCTTTCTCTCCTGCTAGTGTAGAGGTGCCGACTGATCCAGGGTGTAATAATAATGCTACCTCCACAGACATTAACAAGAGTGCTACTATTAGCAAGCCTAGTATGGAGAGTGTTGATCTCCCTCAAAAGCTCCCATGCATTAATATTCCCCCTGAGTCGAAACCCTATACTGCTATATTGGTTGGTGTCCCAAGGCTTACCCAGGCTAAGCCTGAGTCTCACAGTGAGCTGAAAAACAAAGTTATACACTGGCTAAATAATAACAGGCCACTACCTCCTAGCTTAAGTGCTGAGATCCTGACTGTCCGCAGGGTGTGCTGGTTGGGAAGTAGAGTTAAGAAAGTGGAGGGTGACTGTGTGATCATCAACTTTCGGGACCCTAGGGTGGTGAGCCATATCTGTTCCTACCCCAATAATTTGAGTGGTACTGGAATATCTGCATTGGACATGTCCTATTTTTATTCATATCACTCCCCTGTTTTACCTTTTGACATGTCCATTCCTTGGAGAAGGGTTACCAAGAGATCGCATCGACAGATTGGATGGGACTTCCATCTTCCACTGTCTAATTCTTATGCTCCATTGAATGCCCTAGACGGGGTCGACTGACTCCCACCAATTACAATTAATAGGGCCAGCCCTGGCGTGGATAATGTGGGACTAGTAGGGAGGGTTGGGTCAAGGAGGGCACTTTTGGGTTTGAGCTTATTGCCAGTTACTCCTGCTCGGGTTTCACCTAGTGGCTCACTTAATATCCACCGCTATTCTGATACTCCTAAGAGCGTGAACAACGGTATGGGCCACACCTCTATTCAACCCGCAATACGAGGTGTGGTTTCTGTACCTTTGCTGCCCATTCCTATCGACCCTCCTTTAATATCTATGGTTTCATGGAACATTGCTGGTTTGAGCAGTAAAATAATCCTGGAAGACTGGTCCGTATGGGTGAATACCCAGGACATTCTGGTCTTCCAGGAAACATGGGCAGTGGAACCCATTCACATCTCCGGGTATTTAAACTTTTTCAAGGGTGCTATACGTGGAGCAAAGGGACGCCCATCTGGCGGCCTCTGCATCTGGGTTAAGCAAACCCTTGGGTATAGTATAAGGGAATTGGTCATAGATAGCCCAGATTTACTAATCATCTCACTTCAGCTCAATGATGATCCTGAAATTCTGATTGTAAATGTTTACAACAGGGGTCTACCTGGTGGTCGTGGCACAAATACTTTTTTACAATTGGAAGGGTTCTTGGACACGGTGAATCTGCGTTCCAATGTTTTAATAGTGGGAGACCTAAACTGTTGTTTTGAGCCTCTACCCATTGCCCCTGAGTCACTCACAGGGGATGTGGACGTAATTTTCAACATTCCACCTCTTGAACTTCCTCCCATCAAGAGGTGGACTGAATCCGCTACCCAGTGGATGAGTCTATGTATGGAGCGGGGCTACAGAGCTGCCAATGGACGAACTCCCTCGGATAAAGAGGGAAGGGCAACTTTCTCCGATGGTCGACGCTGTAAAAGTCGAATCGACTACGCCTTAATCAAAGTGGAGTATTGGTCCATATTATGTGATATGGTGGTCCTCGACCGCCCTGAGAGCGATCATAATCCACTGGTTTTGAACCTATTACTCTGTCCAGCACATAGAAATAAACCCACAGAAATAGCGACCGCCGAAACATTATTAACTAACAACCAACGGCGAGTTCGTTGGGATAAGGTAGCTATCGATAGCGCATTATTATCAGAGATTAATCAGAAGGCTTCCTGTGCTCTGGTGGATTTACAGCTCCTACAGAGCACAGAAGATATAATTACAGGGGCCACCCAAATACATGACCATTTATTTTCTGATCTTAAGTCCATCTTCTCCAAGCCAAGTAAGGCCAAGAAATCTACTATGTTAATCTCGAAATCTTGGTATAACAAAGCGTGTCGAGCTTCTTATAGCAAATTGAAACTTGCTATTGCTACTAAAAACCCGGCTGTTATTAGACAATCTAGAAAAGATTATAGTAAGGCTAAAATAACGGCCAAACGAGAATGGGATAACAACCATTGGAATGATCTCCTGGCTGCTAGCAAAAAAAGGAATTTAACCCTGTTTTGGCATATTGTTAAGTGGGGTAACTCACCCAGTACCCAGGTCCCAACCAACCATGTTCCCCCAGATTCCTGGGTTTCGCATTTCGAATCCCAGTTCTCGGACGGAAATCGTGTTGAGGGGCTTGTTCCCATAGAAAGCAGGGACCTGTCCATTTCCCCTATTCTCAATTTTGACTGTGATGAGGTCGCGGCGGCGCTGAGAAAGGTGCCCAGCGGCAAAGCACCCGGAATGGATTGTGTCCCTGCTGATCTTTTTAAATCTGATTTTGATATATGGGTACCTTATATTGCACATCTTGCCAATGCTTTAATTAGAGGGGCAGCTATCCCTGACTCCTGGAGGGGCGCAGAGATTCTCTCGATTTTTAAGAAGGGTGATCGTTCCTGTCCGGGGAACTATCGCCCTATTAGTCTTATTGATTCTGTTCAGAAGATCATTGCTAGAATGACACTGGCAAGAATCCAGATTTGGATTGATCAGGAGGATATCATCTCTCCCCTACAGGCCGGTTTTAGACCCTGCACCAGTACCATCGACCAGGCATTTAAATTCCAACTAATTGTCTGGAAAACAGTTTATCTGTGTGGTGGTTCCATATATGCTGCCTTCGTAGATCTTCGATCAGCATTCGACTTGGTCAATAGGTCCAAGCTATGGGACGCCTTGGTGGAGCTTGGCATTCCGGGAGATCTCTTGAACATTATCATTAAGTTATACGACAACAACTTTGCCCAAGTTCGTTGGGGGAAACAGGGTCAGGTTACAAAAAGATTTAGGGTAACCAGGGGCGTCAGACAGGGGTGCGTACTTGCGCCCACACTATTTTTACTGTTTATTAACAGAGTGGTTCAGTACTTCTCTTCCACCCCTACGGATGCCCCTACGTTGGGTGGTACCAAAATACCACTCCTTATGTTTGCTGATGATACCCTTCTTCTTTCCCAGACCCTCTCAGGGTTACAGTCAGCTTTGAATGTCTTTTCTAATTTTTGCAATGATTTTGATTTGTCAGTGAATGTATCTAAGACCAAGTACATGGTGTTTAACAAAGGGAAAGGTGTGAAGGGTCATATATACATGAATAATGATTTGCTTGAAAGAACTAATGTTATGACCTATTTGGGGGTAGTATTTGAAAATAAACTGGATTGGAGGCCGCAAATTGATGTGCTTAACCTTAAATTTTCTCAGCTTTCGGGATGCCTTGTTAAAGATCAGAAATTATCCCAATCGAAAATAATTGGCCCCCCCATTAAAATATTTAATGTAAGGATAAATTCAGCGATCCTTTATGGAGCTGAACTCTGGGGCTTTGCCAATCTTTCCGCTCTGGTCAAGGCACAACATAAATTTTTCCGAATGCTTACGGGCCTGCCCAGTTCTACCCCATTGAAACCGTTGTTACTGGATCTTGGTTGCCACTCTTTCGATGACATTGCTAGGTACAAACCTTTGGCCTATTGGAGGCGACTATGGACAGTACCTGAACTAGGCCCCTATGCTAAAGCCTTTCTCGACGTCCGTTCCATCATGGGAGCAGGTAATATTCCCTGGTTCCGACAGGTTAGGCAACTACTAGACTCCATGGGTTTGGGAATTTTGTGGTCAGACCCAGGTAACAACTCCTTCCCCTCTAAAAAAGATTTTAAAAGCCTGTACTGGTCAATGGTCCTACAAAAACAACTATCCTCAGTTGCAGCCGACTCTTTGACAGGCAGATTTCTTGTTCAAAAGAAAACCCCACTCCTTGAACCTTATTGGGATACCATCACCAGACCCAAAGACAGGAAACTTTATCACCAGTTTAGAGTTGGTACATTACCAACTAATCTTTTTACAAAAAAATGGAAGGGTGCATCTCGCGATTCCTGTAACTGGTGTATGGACTGTGTTGATTCAGTGGGTCATGTTTTCTTTGTCTGCCCCGCTTACGCTGCCCCACGGGCTAAATGGCTTAAACCCCTATGTCGAACGCTGGGAACGAGACAAAGCCTAGAAGCACTGGATATTTTGCGTTTTGATACTAGTGAACTTATCGTAATTGCAGTCGCTAAATTCTTAGCTTGGGCCTGGCTCATCAGAATTAGGAGGCACCAAAATTAATGTACAATGGTTTCCTGTGATTTTATTGTGAATTGTAGTAACAGTTTTAATACTTGTTTGGTTGCATTTTTATTTTGTAAAATGTCTTTTTTGATGAAATTATCGTTAATAAAGACTTATGAATTGAATTGAGAAGTGCCGGGGGAAGGATCATGAAAGAGTGATATGGAGTGTAGGGGGAGGGGAGGGCGGGCAGGCTGTGAGACAACGGTAGGACAAGTGATATAAGCCCTGATATCTGTGACTGCCCTTCATAACAAGATGCACTTTCCACCGAGAAGGAGAATGTAAAACCAAGCTTTGACAAAGACAATAGGACTCACATTTGGGACAAATGGGCTTTGGCAATGGTTTTTAGCCATGCTGAGCAGCATGGCTAAAGAAAACACATTTAAATAAGGCACTGTGGTGCGCAGTCATGTAATTTTGTAGTGGCGTGCATTATGCATGCATTTTTTATTTACAGTGTTGGATTGTAAATTTAAAACAAATAAGTAGTGCAGAAGCGTTTTTCCTTTTTTGTTATGTGTGGGCGGGGGGAGAACAACATGGAGGCCCATGTGGACAGGAACAACACAGTAGGCGGGGGGGGGGGGGGGGAGAGGAACCAACACAGAGGATGCAGTGGGAGTGGTGGAAACTGAAGGAACAATTAGAATGGAGTAGGGAGATGAAGCAATGGGCTAGAAAGAAAGAGGGAACAGAAGGGGAAGCAACATAGGAGGGGCCGGCGTGGGGAGAAGCAGCAATGGGTGAGAAAGCAACACGGGCTGGCGGGGTAGAAGCACACAGATGAGAAAGCAACGGAATGAAGTACACGAGTGTGAGCACAAAATGGATGGGGCTTTGAAAAGCACACATGCGAGTATGAGCAACATGGATGCAGAAGGAGATAAGTACACAAGGCAGACAGCCGGAAAACACATGCACTCTCATAGAAAGCTTAATCCAAAAGAAAAAAAAAAGTAGTGCTTAAAAAGCAAGCAGTGGCGGCATAGTAGCCAGCCAGTCCAAAGAGATGGTAAAGAAGAAATCTCCATGGAAGGGACAAACACAAGATTGACAAGCTGGGACATTTATAAAACGCAAACAAATTAAAGAAGTTGGGAAGGAGGGTCATGATGGCGGACGCGTCTTCCTGAGGCTCCGCGCATCAGCCCAATTACTGGCATTATTAGGTGTCAGTGGAGCCCCCAAGAAAACTAGGGGACAAAGCGCTGACCGGTGAAACTCCTGCCTGAAAACGAGAGCCCGAAACGGTGGATCGAGGTGACCAAACCGAGCGAGTGAAAGTGGCGAACGGGATGGGGACCGTCCTCAAAATGGCTGTGCCCGAAGAGTGAAAGTTGGCCCGACAGAGGCAAAGAACCGAAATGCAGAAGGAGACACTAGACATTACACCGCCGAACAACTCGAAGGGTGTGGGGAAACCTCGGCAGACCCCCCCGAACAGACCATCGCTAGGGGATCGGGCAGGACGGAGACTACTCACAACATGGCCGCGCCCAGAGAGTGAACAATGGTGCCGGCTGGGCGCGAGCCAGAAAAGTGAACACGGCACCAACGCAGCACCCACAGATAGAAAAGGAACAGCAGAAAACTCACCCAGCTGCCCCGGAGCTCAACCAGACAAAATATGAAGTGAGAGCCCAGTCGGCGCCAGCAACGGGGGGGGGCTTGGGGGGGTTATAACATCGTTATTATCATTTTATTTTTTGTAGCTTCTGGGATGGGATAGAGCGGAGGGCTGTTGTCACAAGGTGGAGGAGTGATTTCTGCACAATAAGTGCGCATGACTGTTTGGCCGGCCGTCTTGGGACTGCCAAACAGTCATGCGCCCTTAGCATGTCCTCGACCCAGCTGCAATACACAGCCTGGGTGGAGAACATGCCCAGGCTCCCAGTCCCCATCTTAAGCGCCGAACCACGGCACTCAGAACAAATCACAACACTGATTTGCAGCATTGTGATTCACTTAGGGGAGCCTGTAAGCTTCCTCCTTCAGGGTCGAAGCAACGACGGAGGAGAGACAGCGGACAGTGGCTGTGAGGAGACAAGTGGTTTTATTTTTTATATTTTGTCACCACCCCTCGCCACGCCGCCACGCCACACCGTTTCCTGCCAGCCATGACTGACTGTGACATTATCAGGAGATACTGAGAGACTCCTCTGACCACCCGGAATGATGTATTGATTCAACAACCAGCAGTCAAGTGCTCGATCCAACTCTTGAACTTCTTTAGCCACATTACAAGTTTTTCTTCCTGATTCCTACAAACCCTGTCTTAAAGGTGCACAAAGCTAGTAGGGAAAACGAACAAAAAATCCCAGTTTTATTTACATCTGTAACCTGTTAATCCAAAGATCTCACTATTTGAAATTCCTATGGTGGTCCTAATCCTAATTGCAAAGTTCCTTGGTGGTGACTAATTAGTTCTGAGATGAGGCAGCCTCCACCGTGATGTCTCAGTACTCTAATGGCACCAGCAAAGCCCTGAGCTCGACTAGTGATTTGCAAAATATTTGCCTGTTTACCATCCTGTAGTTCCAACTGGAAACCACGAACCAAGGGTACCGTGGCCGTCCACAACACTCGTGGACACTGAAACACGTGTAACCACAAAAGCTCTTATTGTCAAACAAACTGCGTTTAATCCAGTTCATTTGTTTTTTAACGCATGTATGGTCCAAAAAATAAGACCCACATCAAACTCCTCCAAGATGTCTTAGAATCCCTCCCAGAAATCAAGAGTCTGTTGTAGTATGCCTTACTAGATACAATGACTGTATGACTGCCATAAGAAAAGTGATGAACAAACTCTTGAGTGGTCCTGCCTGATCAGAAAGCCAGTCCCAGAGAACAACAAAGGCTCATTCAAACTGGAGATGGAATGAGCCTATGAGACATTAGCAGGAACATGAGGCCTCAGCAGGTTGTACTTTCAAGGGAGATGGACACAGAACAGAGTTTACAGCTGTCATCATGTTTCATCCAAGCTGAGCCACACCAAGAAGCACCCCAGCTTGATCTCTTTATTTGCCTTTGTTGGACTCCTAGCTGTTAGTACAGCTATGTATGCACTATGAGTCAGATAAAGAGCCCTGGTGTTTTTTTGCTACAAGAAGAATTACCTAGAAATTTGGAGCAGAAATAGCCTCTATTACCAGTACATGGTATACTCAGCCACCAGAGACTAGCAGAATCTTAAGACTGAAGGACCTGACTTTAAGGGTATAAACCCAACCCTCGGTATTCTCTGCAGAAGAATGATGGACTTCTAAAAGTTGAATAAGAAAAACCTCTGTCTTTAAATGTTTTAGTTGCTTAGTGATTAGTTAAGGGATGTTAATTGCAGTTGATTTATTGAATTCAAGACAAGTTTGTTTAATTTGCTCTACTGCTCTACTTCTGGAGTTGATACAATGAAAAACATACAAAATGTAACTAGATGTATTTTGTGTTAAGGTACACCATACTCTGTATAACTGCAGGGCACGCTAGGTTTTTACAAGTATTCTTCAATATAATTATAATATTGATCAAACTGTACATTTAACATGTATTCCATTTCAAAGAAAGACATTTGGCTGGAAATGGGCCTTTATTAAGTGAGAAACATAGCCATACTGAATTTAAGACAAACTTTCACAACATATCGTTATGTTATTTTAATTTATAATGCGCACAAATCACCCTGCTAGAGGGTTTCTTGGCGAGCCCAGATCATAAACAGAATTACAACTAATAGGCCACAAACAGCTCTGTCTTAAGAAGTTTTCTAAATAAAAAATTATCTGTACAATGATTAAGTAGAGGATTACAGAGGGGCTAAATAAGAAAAAGACATGCCTCCTGAATGAGACTTTCTTATTCGAGGAACAGTAAGCAGGGCTTTATCACTAGATCTTAACGATCTACCTGGCCGCTAAGGAAAAGCCATGCAGACAGATAACTTGGGCTTTTGCCATTTAAGGATTTATGTGTCAGACAACAGATTTTAAAAATGAGTCTTTTATGAATTGGCAGCAAATGAAGAGAATGCAAAAGAGAAGATGATGACCTGGGTGCAAGATTAGTTATGAGATGTTCAGCAGTATTCTGGACTACTTGCAATTTATAAATCACTGTCTCATTGATGGAAGCCAATAAGGCATTACAATAATCAAGGCGGCTGATGAATAGAGCTTGAATCAAGGTCTTCCTCGTAGAATGAGGAAGAAAAGGAAAATCCCTCTGCAATAAGCGCAACATATGAAAGCAAGTTCCTGCAGTGGTCCCAAACTGCTCTTTCATTGTGAGTGCCTGATCTAGACGAACACCCAATTTTTTACCGCCAATTTAGGAGTGGGTGCCATGCCCACCACGTCTCAGTAGGCCTTGATTGTTCAATATCATCTATCACTGGTGAGTCAAAGAGAGGGAAGGGGAGGAAGGAGAAAGAGAGAGATAGAAAGGCAGAGGATGGGAAGAAACAGATAGAGTACTAGAGGTGGGCAAGCCAAAATATTAATAAAGAGAGCCAGCCCAGAGCCGAGGGTCATGCTTGGCTCTAAGGGTGTCTGGACAAAATATTGCGTTTTTAATATCTTGATACAAAAATATCGTGTAGTAAATATAGTTAGTGCAAAAATATCGTGTCACAGAATATCGCTGTCAAGAGTATCAGTTTTTGTATCATAATATAATTCTAAATAATATTGTTTTAGTTAATATCGTTTAATCATGTATAGTTGTAATACATGTTTTTGTGTAGACTAATGTATATTAGTTATAATGTAATTTTGAGTTGGATTATTAGTATAATTGCGCTTTAGATTAGTAATATAGTTTATACATTTAAAATATTTATGTATTTTACTTAATTGAGTTAGTAATTTACAATGTAGCAGCTGGTTGTTGGATTTGTAGAGCAATAAGGTGGGAAGTAATTTATGTTACAATGTATTTCATGTTAGTGTTAATTATTGTATTGTAAATTTACTATTTAATTGGTTTCTAATTTCTTAAATTGTTCAAGATTTTTTATGCATTTAAAGTTAATTTGTTATTTTTAATGTATATTTAAAAATTATGATTAATTATTTGAATTGCAGTATCAGGGTGATGGTTCTTGTTGGGTACAGAGAGGTACGTTTTTTAAATGACTAATAATTGTATAGTAATGCTAATCATTTTGTAATTGTTTAATAATATGTCCTTAATTATTAAATATTTACATGTAGTTTATTAATTGTTGGAATGTTTTTATTTTTTTATTTTACAGCATATTTAAATCTTTTTATTTTTGCTTATAAGTGATATTTTAGAAGCGGGTTGTTGGTTTTGTAGGGGAATATGGTGGGGAGTTAATTAAAGTATATATCATTTTATTTTAATGCTACTTAATTTTACCTGTTAATTAATTATGCACTTGGCGATTGTTCATCTAAATTGTTTTATTTTCTAATTGTGCTATTAATTTATTATTTATTACATTTTACAGTATATGCAAATGTTTACATTTGTATTAGTAACGTATATTTTAGCAGCGGGTTATTGGTTTTATAAGTGAACAGGGTGGGAAGGTACTGGAATTATAGTATTTGTTAGATTAGTTGGTATTGATTTTAATTGATTAATTGACAATTATTTATGTTTCTATTGCTGGCAATGTTATTTACATTATTTGTTTTATTTAATAATTTAGTTTTAAGTGTTATTAATTATAGTTTGTACATTTATTTGATAAAAATATTTTTGGTTAAAGTAATATTTTTTTTATTCTTTATTTTATGTAAGTCATGTTACTTGGCATTTTCTGTGTTTTTAGTGGTAGGGATGTACATTTTACTTAAATGTATTTTATTTTTCAATTGTATTATGTATTTATTTTTTTGTGATATATAATATGTATGTTCTATTTATAATATGAATTACATTTTTATTTGAATTTAGATGCATATTTTTGGCAACATAATTAGGAGGTGGATTTTGTTTTGTTGTCCCTCCAAAGTCCTACATTTTCAGTAATGTTGGTTACACTGGATTGTGAACAGTAAATTTTAGTCCTCTGGAGTCCAAACGTTTCCCTATTGTTGTTTGACAGGATTGGAGTGGGAATAGTAAATCTAACCCTTCTGCAGTCTGAAACTTTCCCTACGGTTGTGTGAACTGTAGTGGGAACACTAAAACTACCCCCCCCCCCCCCAGAGTCCAATACCTTTCCTACTGTTGCGTAGATTTGAGAGGAAATAGTAAATCTAACCCCTTCAGAGTCCATCACTTTCCCTATTTTACTATTTTACTTGGATAGGAGTGGGATTAGTAAATCTAACCCCTCCAGAGTCCAACACTTTCTCTACTGTTGCCTAGACTGGAATGGGAATCATAAATATATCCACTCCTAAGTCTAACATTTACCTTACTGATTATTAGGATGGAGTTGGAATAGTCAAATGATGTTTTGGAAATACATTTTATATATAATGTTTGGTAACTGTATGGGTAAGCAAACATGTGTGTGTGACTGAAAGTGAGTGAGAATAAATAACAGGTAGTAAGTGAGAATAAGTGAGACTGAGTGTCTGTGAGTATGAATGATTCACAATGAGAGAGAATGTGTGAATCAGAGTAGGACTGAATGTAAGTGAGCCAGAATTAATAAGAATGAGTGTGAGGGAGTGTTACAGGCTGTGAGAATGAGTGATTGTGAATGACAGTGAGTTAGTATAACTGAGTGAGATTGAGTAAGAAATAATTAAGAATGCAGTAATAGTCAGTGTGAGTGCTAATATGACTAAGAATGAGTAAGGGAGAGTGAGTCAGAATAAGTGAGACTCAGTGAGAGTGAGTGTAACAGTGAGTGCCAATGAGTGTGATTGAGTGAGAAAATATGTTACAGTAAGCATGATTGAAAGCAAGGGAGAATGAGTGGGTGAGAGTAATAGTGAGTGCAAAAAAAAGAATGAATGAATAAGTGCATGTGAATGCGAATTAATAAGTGAAAGTGAGTGTGAGTGAGTATGAGTGAATATATTTAAGTGAGCGTGAATGAGAACGTGGTGTTATATTTGCAAGTTTCTCCCTGGCCCTAGAATACAGAAGGTGATTTGGTTGTACAGAGACTCCCACAGCAAAGTACTGGCACTAGCATACTGGAGATAATTCTTGGCATTATGGCCAGCCAAGTAAAATACTAATACTGGCATACTAGAGGTAATTCAGGTATACGGGTCACCCATTGGAAACGCCAACATACTTGAGGAAATGTTTGGCATAGGGGCATCCATGGCGTAATGCTGGCATAAGGATCACTCATGTTACATGGACAGCATTAAAAGCAACAACTCCGGCATTTTGTATTTCATTTCTGGAATTAGGTGCAGCCATGACATGTGGGGGTACCCATGACAAAATGCTAGCATAGACAAAATGGGGGTAATTTTGGACATATGGTGGTACCCACAGCACACTTTGAAAAAACTTGGATGAACTCCTGGGGATGTTGACATTTTCATGGCTTGTCATGCCACAAAAGAACTTCAATATTTGATGAGTGTCTTTTGAGAGCCTATGGAGCTTAAACACATTTATGGGAAATTTGTGGTTTAAAATGCATTATTGCTTGGTGGGTTTTTGGACACCTTTAGTTTGGTGGATTGCTGGAGGTTAATGCATCCGACGCAATGTCAATACACCTTCCACTCCGGGGCTCATGGGAGTCTCTCCAGGCTTGATTACTTCCTCATGCCCGCGGCCCAGTCCCCCCACATTGGGGAGGTAAGACACTTGGCCCGGGGCATTTCAGATCACTCCCCTGTGTGGCTTCTTTTCGACACTGGGACGCAAGCCGCGAAAGGATCGCCCCTATTAGCCCCTGGCATCTGCGCAACCCCAAGACTCGCAACAGCCTCATTAAGTCGCTCGACCACTACTTCCTGGAGAACGAGGGGTCTGTTTTGTCTTCAGTGTCCCTTTGGGAAGCCTTCAAAACTGTTATTCGTGGACAGGCCTATCATTAATAGTCGAGACCAAGAAAGCTAGGAATGGGGAGGTCGTGAAGCTGGAGGCCGAAATACTGGAGTTGGAGGCTGATCTAGACTTAGGTGTTACCCAGGATAGGCTCCACGCCCTTAGCTTGAAACAGTTTGAATATAAATCCCTTGTTACAGATGCTGCCAAGACAATGTACAGGGAACAGCAAGATAGACTGTATGATGTCGGGGATAAGGCGGGTTATTGCATGGCTTGATAAGAAGGAGACAGCGAACCGTGTGGTCCCCGTGCTTCAGAATTCTGATGGTGTGCATGTGACTGACCCTGGCGAGATTGTGGAGTGTTTCGCTGACTATTTTCGTGTGGTCTACTCCCCGGTGTCTGATAGAGATGAGGATGACTCTCGTTTCTTGTTGAGGGACATTTCGCTGTCCTGCCTGTCCGAAGAGGATCGAGGGCGCATGGAGGCATCGTTGTCGGCCGACGAGATTGCTGCCGCGATTCGTTCCCTTCGTTCTGGCAAAGCTATGGGCCCCAATGGATTGCCTATTGAATTGTACAAGTTGCGCCCGGATAAAGTCGCACCGTTTCTGGAGTCGCGTGAGCTGGTTCCCTCCCTTGTCATCAGCGTCTGGCCACTATAGTTGTGATTCCTAAGGAGGGCAAGCCTCGTGATCGTTGTGCCTCTTACAGGCCTATTTCCCTATTGAATGCTGAACCGAAGATTCTTGCCAAGGTCCTTGCTAATCGCTTACTCGCTGTCATCTGTGACCTGATCCATACGGATCAGTCGGGTTTCATTCCGCACCGGAACACTGCTCTTAACTTGCGGCGCTTACATGGCGTTCTCGCCAGGGCGGAGTTTCTCTCCGAGTCGGCCATCTTGGCTTCCTTGGACGCCACGATGGCCTTTGATACGATAAAATGGCCATATCTTTGGGCCACTCTGGCAAAGTTCGGTTTCGGTGCGGGATTTATTAGTTGGGTGAGACTTCTATATACGGATCCGCTGGCTTAGGTTGTTGTCAATGGTAGGGTGTCCCAGCCCTTCGCTCTCGGGAGGGGTACTAGGCAGGGGTGTCCGTTGTCCCCCTTGCTCTTTGCTCTTGCTTTAGAACCGCTTGCAGCCTGGCTCCGACCATCGATAAAGGGCATTCAGTGGGCCCCTGACTTTGAGGATCGGGTTTCATTGTATGCCGACGATATTCTTTTGTACCTCACCTCCCCGCGTGAATTCCTTAACGTCCTATTCGACGTCCTCACTTCTTTCGGTAAAAACTCCGGTTTGATCATTAATTGGTCTAAATCGTGTGTGTATGTTATCTCTGGTGGCCTTCCCCCCTTACTGAATAGGTTTCCCATTCACATTTCGAAATCCGGTTTCAAGTACTTGGGGGTCTACGTATCGTTGGACCCGGTGGTCTGCCACGAGCATAATCTCCTTTCTCCTCTCCGGCGATTGAAGTTGGACGTGGCTCGTTGGCGTAGATTACCGTTGTCGCCACTCGGTCGAGCGGCCCTTTTTAAAATGATGTCCCTGCCCCGATTTCTCTACGCACTCCAGAACTCCTTTGATATTATTCCAGCGGCCTACTTCCGGGAGGTGGAGGGTTTACAGAGGAGACTTGTTTGGGACGGTCGCGCACGCATCGCTCTTGCAAAACTGACTCTCCCCTGGTATGACGGGGGCATCGCGCTCCCGGACATCAGGAGGTATTATTGGGCCTCCCAGTTGTCCGCCATCAACCATGCTACGTATGCTCCCGGTCCAAATCCGGCTTTCGAGATGGACAAATATCAGTTGCCTGGTGGCAACTTCAACAGAGCGCTCTACTCTCGGACGGCGGGGAGGAACCTAACGGGACCCACTAAGATTGCAGTACGTGTGTGGAAGGATGCCAATGTGGCTGTGGGATGGAATGATTGCCTGACACCAGCGACCCCCTTGTTTGCATCGGACAGATTAGGATGCCTCTGGACAATGAAAGGTTTTGAGAACTGGGATACGATTGGCATTAGCAGAGTGGGTGACCTTTGGGTGAAAGGTGCGGTCAAATCCTTTGCGGTGCTTCAGAGTGAGTATGAGTTGAGTGAGAGGGAGTTCTTCAGATATGCACAGGTTCGCCACGCTTTGCTGTCGGTCTTCGAGGCCGGTTCCACAGTCCCTGCATCTTCACCACTCGAGGACCGTATACTTGATGGTCATCTGCCCGATAGTACGATTTCCTTGATTAATAAGAAATTAATCAACAATCGGGCGGACCTCCTAGTGCGTCTTAGGGAGGCCTGGACCGGAGACGGGTAGGAGTTGGATGACGAAGACTGGCAGTCCGCACTGTCCTCCCCGAAAGAGGTGGCCATCCCTGCCCGTCTCCGTCTCGTCCAGCTCAAAATTCTTCACCGTGTTTATGTGACGGGTCCTCGTTTGGTTGTGATGGGTTTTTCTTCGGATGGGTTGTGTAAGCGTGGCTGTGGAATGAGCGCCACCTTCCTTCATATACTTTGGGAGTGCCGCGAGGTTGCGGCATATTGGCACCGTGTGCATGCTGTAATGGAGTGTGTCACTGGGGTCGCTCTGTTGCCTGAGGCTCGTCGATGTTTGTTGAATGTATGGGAGCCGAATGACTACAACGTCGCCCAGGCCCGGTGGGCGGCACTTGGGAACATGATCGCAAAGAGGGATATTGTGCAGCTTTGGGGTTCCCGACTGCCTCCCACGGTGTCAGTGTGGAAGGAGAACATGGACTGGTGCATGTTCAGAGAGAAGACGGTGTATCTGGTTCGGGGTAAGCCTGGGGCGTGGGGTAGAATTTGGGGTCAGTGGAACACCTACCGAGGTAACATCTATACGCCCCCTTTTGTAGATACTCCGGACATTTCTCTGTCCCCCTGATCCTGAGGTTCCTGGAATACTGTACCCTTTTGTCTGATTGTTCTGACTTCCCCGCTGCCTCCCCCCCCCCCCCCCCCCTGGCCATCGCTGTTGTCCTCCTGATTCTTTACCTGGTATGGTGGGACCCCCCCATCGGCGCTCGACACCATCTAGACTGTTTCTCGCCTTGAGTTTTGTTTCCTTGTTTGTTCTTTTCCCTTAAAATTTAAAATATTTGTATCCTGCCTAGCTTCTGAGTTGCAGATAATGTCTCCTGTAACCCTGCTGAGCCTCTGGGGATCAGTCGCTGCTTCGTGACGTCAAGTAATTGACATACATATATTAGCGGCCGGCCCTGGTGGTTGTAGGCCCATATTTGTAATGATGCTAATTTGCACAATAAAGTTCTTCAAATTTTTTTTTTTTTTTTTAAATGCATTATTGACTCAATTTTTTCAGGGGGAGAAACCCACCAAGCCCCCTCAATATATCTTGTTCACTCGCTTTGCTCATTAGCTGCAGTTCAGAGCAACATTATGCCCCAGCACTTTCAAAGATTGTGTCAGCACCCTACTATAGGTGGTATCTAAGAAAGACACTTGTCTGTGTTATGATATTGTGATATTACATTAATTATGAAGATAAAATGGAACTTCAACGATGTCAATTATTATGATGTCATTAGATAGGGTCATGTGGCTCGACTCCTGGCAAGATTCAGGGTCAAAGCTCATATGATGTCTCATTAAGATCAAAGGGTGTGATGTCACTTCACTAACCCTGATATTTTAATGATTCAGCATCCATGAATGCAGGTGTTGGATAAATAATTCAATGTGTGATGATTCAGTGTACTTTGAAATGTAAAATAGTCACTTGTGCATAGCAACGCTAGCCAAGCATTCCATAGTAGGCGGAATGATAACCAAACAGCAAAAAGAAAGAGGTGACAAAGTATTACTCTGCTGAGTGGAGCCAAATCCCTCTCAATGAATTTTTAAAGAACTGGTAACAATAAGTTATGCAGACAGCAGTTCTGTGAAGCCAGACATAAAAATGTATCTTCTTTGATGTAACTTCAGTGCTTAACTCCTGCCATTCACATGTGAGGGGATGTGTGACGTTAGAACGCAAACTATTACAACGCATGCCTTTACAATGCGGTTTTTACAACGCAACTTCCATTACAATGCATGCCATTACAATGCAAGCCATTACAACACATGTTCCATTACAATGAAAATTACTATTCTAACACCGCCGGGTGCTTACCTCATCGAAGGTGCTGGTCAGAGAGGGCTATGTGTTGTAATAGCATGCGTTGAAATGGCATGCTATGTAATGGAACTTGCGTTGTATTGACCGCGTTGTAAAGGCATTGCGTTGTAATGCCTGCGTTGTAATGGATGTTTCCCCATGTGGGGAGTGCAACTTTGTGGGTGCTCACCAACAATATACCAATGCTAAATGCAAGGAGAAAGAAGGTGCTTGACTGTTCCTCCCATGGACCATGAACATATCCACTTATTAGTTCATTAACAACCTGAGATAAGAGATCTGAGATGTCGAAAAAGGGCACCTGTTTCGCTAATGCAGCTTTCCAGTAGAGAATGCCAGAAGGATCAAACCTATAGTGGAAACCAAAAATAATCCTGCACATCACGTTTCTTGACAGCTGTTGATGCCCCTCTTCTCCTGTCAAGGGCACGTATGGGAACACATCGGTAGGAAAGACAAGTGGCTATACTGCCCTTACGGCATTGTGTTGTGGTGCAAGATACCTTTTGGTATTGGAGAAGTGAATCCTCCCACCCTTCTAGGACAATTTAAGACTACTGTGTGTGTTTACCATGTGATTTTTGCTCTCAATAATCAACATTTTATATTACAGGACAACAGAGGAGTAAAATGATGTGGTCTTGAAAATAATGTATCAGGAATTGATAGCACAGGAAGACCAGCCAGGCAGTCCAGTACAAATGAGCCGACGAGGGGAAAAAACATAGGATAGCATGTCCCACATTCCTACCAAGATAAAAATGTCATTGAAAAAAGGGTGAATCTGTTCTATGCATGTATACGTATTGCGTGTCTTTTTGTTGTCCTGACTGAACCAAGTTAGGTCCCCTGACATTTCTACTAACATTTTTCCAGGGCATATATATATATATATTTAAAAATCTAGGGGCTCATAATGATGTCCGCCCACCATCATAACGGTGATGGGACCGACCGCCAGACGTGCGGCGGTCCCCCCGGCCCAATTAGGATACGCCTGCCATACTGGCGGACGCATCCTGGCCTTTTACCATTGCGGACGGTGCTGCTAGCTGCAGCACAGTCCGCAATGGTAAAAGGTCAGGTCGCTCCCCACGCCGCACAGCTCCACCCGTGTGTCCGTGCCCTCTCCCTCCACGCCTCCGCTGCTGCCGTGAGTTCGAGTCCCACGAGGGCTCTTGTCTGCCTGCTTGCGTCTTTTGCCTGATTGTCGTCCTTGTAACTGCTTGGTATTTGTTTTCCCCCACTGTATTTGTTATTTGTTTTCCCCCACTGCACCCCTGCTCCGTAGCTCGTCAACCCCCTCCCCCCTTTTCTCTTCTGTACCCTCTAGCCGTCCCCGCCGCTGCTCCCCTGCGGCCCTGCCCCCCCGCCAGCCGATTCGACGCCCCGCTCCCGCCTCCCAGCTGCTCCTCCCTCCCTCCCCCTTAAATGGCAGCTGCTGCGCGGCCGCGCCGGAGGCGTGCCAAAGGCAAGCCCGTCTGCGCCTGGACCACGCCCAGCGCCAGACCCCCTGGTCTCCGCGACCGCCACCACGATGCCAGACTCCGATACGACGCCAGCACCCTCCTCACACTCAACGCCGGACGAGACCACAGCTGCTTCCAGGCAGCCCCGAAACGCACCCATGGACCCTTTTCCTGCCGCACCTGCAGCTTCACCTGCGACAGAGCCACCAAACCTCCTAGGACCGGACCCAACTACCTTCGCTGCATACTCCTCAACACTCGCTCCGCACGCAAACATGCCGTCGAGCTCTGGGACCTGCTCGAAACCTCCTCCCCGGACGTTGCCTTCCTGACCGAGACCTGGTGGAACGACTCCTCGGCGCCCGACATCGCCATAGCCATACCGGACGGCTACCTGATCACCCGCAGGGATCGCGTCAACGGAATCGGAGGTGGAATAGCCATCGTCCACAAGTCCACCCTCAAGGTCTCCACCCACTCAGACGACATCCTCAACACCGCCGAACAACAGCACTTCCGGATCCACACCGGCCCCAACACCACCATCAGAGGTACACTCATCTACAGACCCCCTGAACCCCGGGCACAGTTCAGCGACTCCATCGCCGACCTCGCCAGCACCCACGCTCTTGCCTCCACAGACTACATCCTCCTCGGGGACCTGAACTTCCACCTCGAGAACAACAACGATGCCAACTCCGCCACCATGATCGACAACCTCGCCAACCTCGGCCTCAGACAACTCGTCACCGCATCCACCCACGCCGCCGGTCACACGCTTGACCCCATCTTCTTCACAAGCACCCACGTCGCCTTCATACCACACCACCGAACTCCACTGGACCGACCACCGCTGCATCCACTTCACCTTCAAGAAACCCACCACCGCCCCCAACAGCTGCCCCGCCGCTGCTGGACAACAACGCACACGACAGCAAAGAACTCTTCAGCATCGTGAAAGAACTCTCCAACCCCAGCGCCAACGACATCCCACCCTCACAAGAACTGTGCGACTCACTGGCCACCTTCTTCCACCGCACGATCACTGACATCCACGACAGCTTCAACACCACGATCGCCCCGACTACGCCAGACTCCACCTCCCCTGTGAACACCAACCGCATCAACCACCTGACCTCCTGGTCCAACGTCAACGACGACGAGACACGCAAGATCATGAACTCCATCCACTCAGGATCACCGTCAGACCCCTGCCCACACAAAGTATTCAACAAAGCAGACACAGCCATCGCACCCCAACTATGGAAGGTCATCAACATCTCCTTCGAGACAGCTACATTCCCGGAAAGCTGGAAGCACGCCGAGATCAGCGCCCTCCTCAAGAAGCCCAAGGCGGACCCCAAGGACCTCAAGAACTTCCGGCCCATCTCCCTGCTCCCGTTCCCAGCGAAGGTCATCGAGAAAATCGTCAACATGCAACTGGCCCGCCATCTCGAGGACAACAACATCCTAGACCCGTCCCAGTCCGGATTCAGATGAAACCACAGCACAGAGACAGCCCTCATCGCCACCACAGACGACATCAGACGCCAACTAGACAACGGCGAATCATCAGCCCTCATCCTCCTGGACCTGTCAGCCGCCTTCGACACGGTCTGCCACCGCACACTAAAGACTCGCCCCCAAGAAGCCAGAATCCAAGAAAAGGCCCTCGACTGGTCCACGTCCTTCCTCTCGGGCAGAACCCAGAGCGTCCGCCTCCCACCCTTCCGATCCGAAGCCAACGACGTCATCTGCGGCGTACCCCAGGGCTCATCCCTCAGCCCGACGCTGTTCAACGTCTACATGGCCCCCCTCGCACAAGTGGCCCGCCAGCACGACCTCAACATCATCTCCTATGCCGACGACACACAGCTCATCCTCTCCCTCACCAAGGACCCACACACCGCCAAAACCAACCTCCACGAGGGAATGAAGGCCGTCGCCGAATGGATGAGAAGCAGCCGACTCAAGCTGAACTCGGACAAGACGGAGGTCCTCATCCTCGGACCGACCCCCTCAGCCTGGGACGATTCCTGGTGGCCAACCACGCTGGGAACACCACCGACACCCATTGACCACGCACGCAACCTAGGATTCATCCTCGACTCCTCCCTCTCCATGTCGAAGCAGGTCAACGCCGTCTCTTCCTCCTGCTACAACACCCTTCGCATGCTGCGCAGGATCTACAAGTGGATCCCTACCGAAACGAGAAGAATGGTGACTCAGACCCTCGTCAGCAGCAGACTGGACTACGGCAACGCACTCTATGCAGGAATCCTGGCCAAACACCTGCGGCGACTGCAACGCATCCAAAACGCCTCCGCCCGACTCATCCTCAACGTCCCTCGCCGCAGCCACATCACCCCCCACCTGAGAGACCTACACTGGCTCCCCGTCGACAAGAGGATCACCTTCAAGCTCCTCACCTACGCACACAAAGCACTCCACAACACCGGACCAGCCTACCTTAACAGCAGACTCAGCTTCCACCCGCCAGCTCCGCTCCGCCAGCCTCGCCCTCGCAGCCGTCCCCCGCATCCAACGAACGACCTCCGGCGGCAGATCCTTCTCCTTCCTCACCGCCAAGACCTGGAACACCCTCCCTACCCACCTACAGCAGACCCAAGACCTGCTCACCTTCGGAAGACTCCTCAAGACCTGGCTCTTCGAGCTGTAGCGGCACCCCCTCCCCTCAGCGCCTTGAGACCCTCACAGGTATGTAGCACGCTTTACAAGTACTTTGATTGATTGATTGATTGAAAAGGGCATGCACAGCATTTCCCTGCACCACGTGGCAAGCACCATGCGGTGCCTGGCACTTGGTGCAGGGAACTGCAGGGGGATACCATGGGTACCCTCCAAGTGCAGCCCCTCCCCCCGGGGGCCCACAACGGGCCCCCAAAGCCAATGCCCGCCAGTCTTTCCATGGTGGCACCGCCACCATTGAAAGGCCTTTAAACCACCTACATCCTAATATGGCTGGCGGTGCCTGCTAGGCACCGCCACCATATTAGTGGCCCAGCTCCGCCCGGTCGGCAATCGTAATGATTGCAGACCAGCAGAAATGCGGCAGATGGACTTTGCGTGCGCCGCAATACCCACCGCCATCATAATATGGCGAAGGTATTTCACAATAGGGTGGCGTAATGATTGCCACCGCCGGCCTAGCGGGGGCGATAGTTACGCCATCCTAATGAGCCCTTTAGTTCTGTTGAAAGCCCTGGACCTTATGGCCACTGCACGTTAAGGCTAAAACATGTTGGGACACATGCATCATTCTAAATACGGGTTGCAAAGGGGCAGATTCACAGATACCCTTTGCGACCGGTATTTTTGCATTTGGGATGCATCAACCCAAATGCAAATTCTCAATTTAAGTAATCGCTAAATTTGTGAGTACTTAAATTGTGCATACATTTAGGGAATAGCAAATTGCGATTGCATGATGCAATTTTAAATTGCGAGTTCTCAATTAGGGATCGCAAATTACCATCAATTTAAAGTTGATGGTAATTTGCGAAAACTTTGGGGAATGTGTGTGCGCAACATGTGGTCACATGGCAATTTTAGGGGTGCATCAGGGTGTCCTTTTGGCACCCATGCCCCCTTGAAATTGCATGCGCAATTTGCGAGTACCTATTTGGTACTCGCAAATTGCGCATGCAATTCCCATTCATTCATGTGCGCCTCTAGACCCATAGGAATGAATGAGAAGCTAGTCCTTAATGGCGAATCGCATTTTGCACTTCGCAATTAAGGAATATGAAGGGAATCGCAATTTGTTTAGCGATTCCTACATGCATAAGGAATTGCGATTCCTAAATAGTGATTTCTACAAAAAACCCTATTAAGGAATCACAATTCCTTATGTTGATGCGTGTGCCCCATTGATTGCAATGTAGGGTGTAGGATCATTATTTCCATAGACACCCCTTTTTCATATTCATTTTTAATCGTATCAGGAAAACCAAAAATAAAGGAATACCTAGGTGTTCTGTGGTATTTTTATCTTGAGACCCCAGTAGGATAATATGCAAAGTGCTTTCTGGAATATGGTATAGACCATCCTGGTTTTTAAGGACCGGGATGAGACCCAGTGAAGAAGCATGACACCAATAGGGTGTGTGAGCATCTAACAAACAACATAAAGACCTTGTTAACTTGTTAGGGTCAAGCTTTACATTTATTGTGAGTGGTTTTGGTTTGGATGCAGGATTAATAAATATATAGGCTGCAGTTGAGAAGAATGTAACAGTGTCCCAAAATGCCCCCAGGACAGGGTCAGGACAATGTATGGGAGTTGACTAGAAATAAGCCTTTTGGAAGAAAACCTTTCACCCAGAATCAATTACCTTCCCAGACATATTGTTTAACGTAGAGGCAATTATGCCATTAGTATGAATCAGCTTATTTTAAGGGAGCTTTACTGCACTACTGATGAACAAAGACAGGCTCGCCTGAAAGCTAACTAACATACTACTATTTTATGTGGAAGAAGAGTTCTTTGGGCTATCCAGATCCAGGAAGGTGGGAGTGATGCTGTATGGCACCACTTTGAAAGAAGCAAGAGGCTCCGGTAGAAGCAGTACAACAATCGGTAGGCCGGACTCGGCTGTGCACAGGCGGCCTGACAAACCTGCAAATTAATTGGTTTGGTAAATACGTTTGAGGGCACGGATTAAAGCGGCCATTTTGTAAACCATGCAAATAAATTTGAAACATTGAATGGTGTAATAGCTCCAAATATCCCCCACCAATACTTTTATTTTGGGAAAAGGGAATCCACTGCCACCATCCCCTGCCCTCAATGCACACTTTTCATCACCCATGAACATCACATCTCTAAACGAGTAAGAGATGGAAGCTGGCGAACGCACAGTAAGAATGCCAACCTTTATCTTGGGCTTGTTCCTTGTCTTACTCCTGAAGCTATGCTCTTAATCCTTGTCTCTCCACATAAAAACAGTCCTAATGAATCAATTGCACGCCTCATGGACCCACCGAGCCTCTCTTACCTTCATCTTAGGTACGTGGAGGCTCACCTGACACATAGCAGCTGGTTCCTTGCTAGTAACCCATTCCATTGTCGCCAAAGTCATTCAGTGTTCAGGGATGCAGGAGACACTCATTTATTTTGGGGGGGGGGGGGGCAGGGACAGCCTTGGGGACTGTCAAATGGCTCTATACACATTGCCCGTGGTCGTCTGTGAGCAACAGATTCTGATAAACGGTCCATACTTTTGAAGGTAAATAGAAAGGCAGGCATGTAATCACAGTTTGCAAGTATGTTTTATTGTCATTTACACGTTATCTACATTCTGCAAAGTAATTAAATTAAATGTGAAAAAGCATGTTTCTATTTATAAGGGTTCTGGGTGTTAAGGGTTTTAGAGTTCAGGTATGTGTTAAGAAAGAGGATAGTAAGACCAGTAAAGGTGTTTTTAGAATTAAGACGTGGGTAAGTGTACCGGATACTAAGGGTTTTAAAGGGGTTGTACAGTTTAGTGGTGGGTAGTCATAAATGGTGGTAAGGGTATTTTAGGTTTCAATTGGCGGGTAGAGGTAAAAGGTGGTAGGGGTGTTGGAAATCTGCCCTTTCTGCAGGGCCACCTCAATTTTCTTTTTGGTCTTTTTACAGAACTTTATTTTTATTGGCTGTGAAACTCTATGCACTTCACCCCTGATAAACAGTGATAAAAATGTTTTTGCTCATTCTTTCAACATGGTGAAATTGGTACACTCCTGATTGGAATATTTACCTTACCTATAAGTCCCTAATATATGGTATCCACAGTTTACCTAGGGCCTGTAAGTTAAATGCCACCAGTGGGCTGTAGCACTCATTGTGATAACTACTGTAGTGACAGAGTAAAGGATGCTTCCAGGCTTGCCACTCAAGCCTGGTTGTGCTGTTTTAAACTGCCAATATGGCCTCTCAAACTAAACCCTTTTAGCATGCCTAACCCGCCCTTTTAAATAATAATAAGTCATCCTTGAGGTAAGCCTTATTGCCCATAGGGTATGGTGCATGGTATTTAAAAGCAGAATCTGTAGAAGTTCAGTATTCCATATGTCCTTACAGCGAAAACTTATTAAAGCTATTTTCGCTGTAGCAAGGCTGGTTGCTTCCTTAAAGTAATACAGGATTATATAACACCTTATTATGCTAATTTCAGATAGGTAATAGCTACAGAAATATTTCATTAGCTATTTTTAACAGTTAAAACAAAAATCCAATTAAATGGCCATGTCGAATATTTTCAAACTAGTATGGAAAAGGTAGTTTTGAAAAGATACATTTTGCCTAAAGCCTCTGGAGGCCTTTCTGTGAGTATTTTTTTCTTTAGAGTTTTGTATAGCGCAAACTTGACCCGAATCGGGTATCAGAGCGCTTTACATAGCACCAGTTGCGTTATATTAGGATACATTCATTTTTGTTAGGCACGGGGAGATTAAGTGATTTGCCCAGGATCACAGGATATTCAGCATCATTGCCAAGACTCGAACCCAGCTCCCCAGATTAGAGGTCGACCACCCTGGCCATTAGGCCAACTCCCCTCCCCTATTTAACAGTTACCTGGCAGCTTGGTGGCTCACCTGTGGGGAGGATTGTACTGATCCCAAGACAAGAACAATGAGTCTTGGGTGTGGGGAAGTGTTGTCCTCCCCTTGACGGGATTGCCTGGGGCTGTGTTCAGTCTCTGGGTACACTTCAAAGGGTTGGCTGAGTAAGAACCTTAATAAATATTTGATCAGGATTCTCCTCTGTCACAACTGGGACTGCCTTCCTTTTAATCCTTTTAGTCAGCCAGGCAACAGAGAGCTGCCCCAGAAGTGGCTTAGATAGACCACTGAGTTGGAGCTGTGAGAATCCTCTTTGACATTGGAGTGTCAAGTCTTGCTTGAATGTCACTTCCTGCTTGACAGGCCTGCTAGAGTTTAACATATAACATTTGGGGTGCACTACAAAGAAGGGAAACAGAATGCCAAAACATGTTGTTTGTATCTACTGTCTGCCTGTTGAAAGCTCAGCTTCGATTTTTGCCAGACTTCGGTCTCTGTGTTTGATGGAGTACAGAAACTGCCTAAACTAGATTTTAGTGTTAGATGTAGGAGGACACTTGGATTACCATAGTACATTCACTACACTACCCCCCAGACCTCAGAGCTCAATGTTTAGTGTGGCCGAAGACTTCAGCCATCTTGAAAATGCCCAAAGTGGGTAGGGTTAGCCCTGGGAACCTTACCTCAGTTGTTAGGTCATCCCCTGGGAACATTCTCACCCCCAAGCTTGAGCCTAGCATAAACATGAATTCTCTTACAACCCACTTCAGAACACTCATTGACCTGTGGAAGATCAGAAGAGGGTTGAACCTGCTGTCTGAGACCTGAGAAGAGCCCTAAAGTACTGGACCTGCTCCCTCTTGTACCAAGAAAGAGAGGTGGAGGCCAAGGGTCATAAGGCTGACCTCCTGTGCAAGCTACAGAGATGCAGAAAGCTACATAAGGCCTTTCCTGCAACTGCCCAGCTGATCAGTAGCCCTGGATTGGGACTTGAAAGACTAAAGTCAGATGATAAAATCTTTTGACAGTACAGACCTGGTTGGTGCATCTGATCTGTGTTAAATTGCGGTCCGTGTCAAATTGCGCCTAGGTCCCTGGCTACCACGACCATTGACATTCATTGGCACTTCGAGCTTCTTGGTGCTATTTTTACTTAAAACTTAAAACATTCATATCTTTGGTTTTCCTTATTGGGTTTTTGTCATGAGGGTGTATTTCTGTTCAATAAATTTTACTCTATTTGTCTAATTCATTTTGGGATTTTTATTGTTTTGCATTTCAACTTTATTACTGTTTTAGTACTGCTTAAATACTTTACACATTGCCTCGAAGTTAAGCTCATCTGCTCTGTGCAGTAGCTACCAGGGGGTGACCTCAGGCTTAATTAGTGACTTTAGTGATTTACCCTGACAAGAATTGTGATTATTATGTGAGGTGGATACTTACCCCCTCAGATGATTTTTGACAGAGGGATTTTAGGGATTAGAAGCAGGTAGTGGTAAAGGGAGGTAAAACGTTTTGTAGCATTCAGGGGCAAGAAGTTGTAAAGGGTTTTTATAGTTCAGAGTGGGTAAAGGGAGGTAAGGTGTTTTTATGGTTCAGGACTTGTAGAGGTAAACGGAGGTAAGAGGTTTTTAGGGCTCAGGGGTGGGTATAGGTAAAGGGCAGTAAGGTGGTTTTAGGCTTTAGCAGTGGGTAGAGATAGAGGAAGGTAAGTAGTTTATAGAGTTCGGGTGGGTAGAGGTAAAGGGGAGTAAGGGGTTTTTATGGTTCAGCGGTGGGTAGTGGTAAAAGGAGGAAATGGGTTTTTAGGGTTCAGGGCAGGAAAACGGTGAAGGGTACCAAGGTGATTATAGGGTTCGGGGTGGGTAGAGTAAAGGGAAGTCAGGGATGTTTAGGGTTCTGGGGCAGGTAGAGGGAAAGAGAGGTAAGGAGTTTCTTCGGTTCAGGGGTGGATAGAGGTAAAGGGAGGTGAGGGGTTTTAGGTTTCAGAGGTGGGTAGAGGTAAAAGATTTTTAAGGTACAGTGACAGGTAGAGAAAACGAGCACTAAGGGGTTTTTAAGGTTCAGGGGAGAAAAGAGGTAAAGGGTGCCAAGGGGTTTTAGGGTTCAGGAGTGGGTAGAGGTAAAGGGTGATATAGATTTTTAGGGGGATTTAGTGCCAGGTAAGGTTAAAGGGAGGTAAGGGTGTGTTAGGGTTTAATGGGAGGTAGCAGTAAAGGGAGGTAAGGGTTTTTGGAGGTTAAGGATTAGGTAGAGATAAAGGGAGGTAAGGGATTTTGGAGGTTAAGGATTGGGTAGATATAAAGGGAGGTAAGGATTTTTTAAGCTTCAGGAGAGGGAAGAGGTAAGGGGTAAAAAGGGGGTTATAGATTTCAGGGGTGGGTAGAGGTAAGGGTATTTTTGGATTCAGTGGCCGGTAGAGGTAAAGAGAGGTTAAGATGTTTTATGGTTCGTGCCGGTAGCGTTAAAGGATGGTAATAGGGTTTAAGGTTTCAGTGGTGGGAAGCTGTAAGGGGTTTTTAGGATCCAGGTGTGGGTAGAAGTACAGATGGGAATGGGGTTTTAGGATTCAGGAATGTGTAGAAGCAAAAAGAGGTAAGGGGTTTAAGGGTCCAGGGGTGGGAACCAGGAGAGGAAATAAGGGATTTAATAAAAAGGTCGGATTTGAGGGTGTTAAACCCCCCAAAACAAAGAAAAAAGACTGAAAAAAGAACAGTGGAGTTGGCCGTGTTGACATGCTAATTAACAATTTATTTCAGATCCACAGCAGAAGGGGCTGGGCGCTAGATGATCCCTGGCCAGCCAGCCTGTGGGTGGTGCATGAAGATCCCAGTACTTCTCAATGGCCTGCTCAGGATGCAGACAGCAAATGCATGTTTCTCCTCCTCTCCCTTTGTTCTCACCCATGCAGGTAGCAAGCAGCTGTAACAGGACTTTTTCAAGGTGCTCTGTGGGCGGTGGCAGTTCAGAAGAGCACTGCCTTGATCTTTAGACCTTTCACTTGCTAATGGCTGTTCAACTTGTGGAGCTAAGCGGGAAAGTTATTCTGTCCCCCCACTCCTGTCCCCCTCAATCCAAAATCTGGGGGGGGGGGGATAAATCCCCCGCATCCCCCGAACTTTCTACGCCCATGTCCCGTGTTTTTTGCGAAAATAGCGTTTCGCTGCTCGATTTTGCACACCACTTTCAGATAGAGGCTCCGTGATGTCGTCAAACCTCCCCATTTATTCACATCGGCTGACTCTGTCCCAGTCCTACCAGCCCTTGCGAGACTGTCTCTGGCCCGTCAGAAAGTATCCTGGTTGTCACAGAGTCCATTTCCTGTACCTGGCCTCCGCTTCTGATGGTTATTGATTATGGGGAAAGGCGCTCCCGTGATCTTTCTGTCAGCTGCCGGGTGCCTGACATGGATCGCCACTATTAGAAATGGCGTGACGGATTGAGTCGGTCTCAACACACATCCGCCATTGATCTGCTATTGGACTGACGGTAAATCGTGCGGCAGAGCCCGGCTTCATTGACAGCGGCATTTTAATGTTCCCCTTGTCAGCAATGTGAATATTAATGACTCATTTTAAATGGGTGGTGCTTCGGGGGGCGGCTTATCTTGCTGCTTGCAGTGTGCTCAAAAGAGGCGAAGGGGGGGTGGTCACAGGTGATTTACAACATCCAAGATAAAAAAAACTACAGTGGGGGTTCTAACTGTGCAAGGCAGTGTGCTTTACTGCTCACCCTTTGCACTTTAAAGGCAATCTCTGCCATCTTCCTGTGCTTCCAAGCAACAAGGCAGAAATCCCAAATTGTCTTGATTTGTAATTGCATTTATATAGTGCTTACTACTGCTGTGCCGGGTAATAAGCTCTAAATAAATGCTAAAACGTGAAGAAAGAGTTTTTTTAAACGCAATGACCATCCAGCAGTCCAAACGTTTCTGTCAACAGCAAGGGGGCTGGGGGACATGTGTGGTTTTGGTTCTAAAAGTGCTAAATACTGACTAAAACTTAAGAACATGCAAAATGATGTCGGCAAAAAAGAGGTGGGGTGGATGGATAGCAAAGGGGGCCCGTGGGTAGCAGTCCAAATCCTCTGGGTAAAATGTTCCTGGCTACCTGCCCCTTTTTATTTGTGCAGTTTTATACACAGCAAACCCGGACCAAAGGCATCAGGGTGCTTTACATGAGTAGGCATGGGGGGATTACGTGATTTGCCCAGGATCACAGGATGTTGAGCTGATGCTGGGATTCAAACATCGTTCCCCAGTTCCAAAGTTGGCAGCTCAGGCCGTTAGGCCACATCTCATCAGTTAGTATTGGTGTCAGTGGCGGCTGGTGATTTGTGAAAGTGGTGTAGTGTAATACCGCCCAGGAGTATACCCAATTTTTTTCAAAATTTGCCTCATTCATACTTATACCCGCACCCATTTAGACCCAGATTAACAACCAATCCTGTGTTTGTGTCACAAAGGGTGTAGCAAACCTGTACGAAATGTGTTTTTTTAAATTTACTTTCCAGTGAAAATCCAGTTTTGTACTGGAAAGTTACCGGAAAGTAACACAAAGCAGTGCTTTGTGTCACTCTGAGTCAAGGGGGCTTTCCATGGGTCGTTCATGTACATTCCCATGCAACCACCAATGGTTTTTGACGTAAAAACTGATCTACTAACAATAGCAGACAGTGCTTTGCGTCAGAAAATAAATGCCATTTGAAAGCAGGCATTAAAAAGGAGAAATGCTTTATTTTTCCTAACTTTTCCCTCTTTGTATATGTACTGGACTGACCAGCACAAATATCAAGTATACATAACGTTTTAAAGTCAGTCAAAGCATAAGCACCCCCCAGGCAAGAATGACACGTTTACGGACCTCCTCATGGAAATCATCACAGCCAAGGTTTCTCCAAACTCTAATGACATTTTCCTTGGCGACTTCAACTTGCATTGGAACGATCCTAAGGATCCTCAGGTCAATGCCTTTAGAGACTTCTTGGCCGATCAAGCCCTTACCCAAGCCTGCTCCCTCCCTACTCATTCGAAAGGCGCCACCGTAGACTGGATAATTGCTAAAGAGTCAGCGGTCAAACTTATCTCTATTGACCCTTGTGATTGGTCTGACCACCACGCCATCACCTTCCTCCTGCCCAGCACCCACAAGACATGGACACCTCAACCCGTGATTGCCAAACAATGGGTTAGAGACACCAAGAACCTTGGTCATGAGAAACTGGCAGCGCTTTGTGAGACCGACCCCCCCTCAGTGCACTTCGGTCGACAACCTAGCGGATCATTACTCTTCAACCATATCCGACATTCTCGATGACCTGACACCACTAAAATTAAAAAGAACCCAGATCAAAGACAGAAATCCCTGGTACGGCGGATCCCTCAACAAGGAGAGGAGATCCCTTTGACAGACTGAACGTAACTGGAAACAACACCCTTCAGCAGCACATCTAAAACTTCTCCGCCAGGCCAGAAATGCCTACAATAAGAAAGTCCTCAACTCAAAAAAAGAATTCTTCAGAACTGAACTGGAGAACGCAAAAAATCGACCTCGCAAGCTATTTGACTTGGTCAAACACCAATCCAACAAACTAGCAAAAACCTCCAAAGAAACACCTAAACCCCTAAAACCACAACTCACCACCAAAATCAAAATCTGCCAGCTCTACCTCTTCTCTCCGCGTTGTCCCCCCAAACCTCACCCAAAAACCTAGCGCACTGGTCCAATTTTAAAATCTATGACAAACAATCTATCTCGAAAATTCTCGCCTCCTTAAACCCGAACAATCACTTCAATGATCCTCTCCCATCTAACTGCCTAGCTGCCGCCTCTCAGGCTATCATCCCTACGTGGACCTCAATAATCAATGCCTCCCTCCTACAGGGCTCAATTCCTGATTCACTCAAGGCTGGCCAAGTTGTCCCCATCGTAAAAATACCCACGCTGGACCCTGCTTCCACTGAGAACTATAGACCCATATCCAACATCCCACTCCTAGCCAAAGTTCTGGAAAAATGTGTGCAACAGCAACTGAGTCTACACATCAACAAATTTCACCTGTTTGATGACTTCCAATCCGGGTTCAGATCGGGACACAGCACGGCAAACACCCACCTCCACATTGTAGATGACGCTCTCCAAACCCTTGACCAAGGCAAAACCTGTCTCCTAATCCTCCTTGACCTTTCCTCTGCCTTCGACACGGTTAACCATCAATTTCTCCTTGAAACTCAGGATGGGGTGGGATGGCACCGTCCTTGAATGGTTTAGATCCTTCCTCCAAAACCGCTCACAGAGAGTCCTCATCAACTGTAATCTATCCGCCCCCTCTCCGGTTACGGTTGGAGTCCCCCAAGGATCAACCCTCTCCCCTACCCTCTTCAACCTTTACCTTGAACCTCTCACCGAGGTTCTACGTGCCGCCAATATCTCCTACCTCATGTACGCCGACGATACACAAATCTACATAAAAATCTCTTCCCCTGAGGACATTTTCTCCCTGAATGAGGCCCTAAAGCTGACAGTCCACAGGCTCATCACCAACCAGCTTAAACTCAACACAAATAAAACTGAATTTCTTCTGATCTCCCCACCCAAACCCAATCCAGACATCCAGGAATTGATCAAGACCATCACAGGACTAAACTGCCCTCCTACCATTGTTGACTTGGCGATATCCCTTGGAATAACCCTGGACGGCAGCCTGAACATGCACGGCCATATAAACTCGATGGCCAAAACGGCTACATTCCACCCGAGTTACCTAAGAAACCTAAAGCCCTTCCTCGATGTGTCCGACCTTAAAACGGCAGTACAGGCCCTAGTCATTTCCAGACTAGAATATGGATGCTCTACTCTTGCAGGGCTACCCAAGAAATCTCTGGCCCCATTGAAAGCCTGCCTCAACACCGCCGCCAGACTACTAACCGGCTCAAAGAAATTTGACCACATCTCTCCCCACCTCAAAGCTCTGAACTGGCTTCCTAGAGGCCAGAATCCAATTTAAACTGGCCTGCATTACTCACAAAGCTCTTTAAAACAACCCCCCTTCATTTCTAGCACAAAAACCTGTGATATCAGGAGAAGCCAGAAACTCCCGATCTGCCAAAGACCTACTGCTGAAACCAGCACCCTTCCGGAAGATAAAAACCTACAATCGGGCCTTCACTGGGGCCGCGCCAAGGATTTGGAACTCTCTCCCACCCGCCATCAGAAGACTTCCGTCCTTGGCACACTTTAAGAAGGAGACCAAAACCTTCTTAATGGGTAAATACCTCGTCTAATGAACATGTTACATTATTATCATTCTAAGGACGATACCTATTCCTGCACTCCTGGACATCCCCCCAAGAGGCGCGCCAAAGACAAGCCCGTCTGCGCCCGACCGTGTCCCGGAGGCGGCCAGGATCAAGGATTCTGTTGTTTTGACCCAACCATCAAATAAAGTACTAACATATGACAGGGAGACTCTCATTGAGCTGGGCTCCTCCTGCCAGTGCAAGAAGGTTATTAATAGTGAGACTAGCGCTTTTTTAACAGGGTGTAAACATTGCAGCTGGGGTGACACTAATGACACCCTAAATACAATACCCGAGCACAATACACAAAGACAGGAGGCGCAGGGTGCTATAGATAAGAAACAACAACACATCGAGGCTCTACTGTTAAACTGTTGATCGCTTAATAAACATGCTTTACACATTTATGACATACTATCTGAGACCAAACCTGATTTTTTGTTTCTGACTGAAACTTGGCTCTCGGACTCGTCCAACCCAACTATAGCTTCAGCCATCCCCCCTGGCTACTCCATTGTAAGGAAAGATCAGGTTGGAAGCAAGGGAGGCGGAATTGCTATCATTAACAAAACAGACATAGCCATTACTTGCATTCCCTGGAGGAAATTGAAGGGGCGGAATGTTTATGTTTTCAGGCTACCCTGTCCCCCCATCAGTGCCTGGCGGGAGTCCTTTTGTATAGACCCCCAGGGCAGGCAGGAGATTTCTTGAAGTCCATTGGCGATGTTATTGCGCCTGTGGCCTCCAGATTTAAACACTTCCTCGTCTTAGGGGATTTTAACATACACAAGGATCAACAGGACACCTCGGAGACGATTTACTTGATAGAATCCCTGGGTGTGCTCACTATCGTTTCATGCATATCTGCCCCCACGCATGAGAAAGGTCATACCCTTGACCAGGTATTTGCAAATTGCTCAATTCAGACAGAGGCTCCTCTACCCCTTCTCTGGTCAGATCACTATCTGGTCAGTTTTAGGCTACCCAAACTGACAAAGCACTTATCGACTCAGGTTAAGCAGCCATCTTCCACCTCCAGACCTCTTTATAAGATTACTCTAGATGCTCTTAAATACGAATTAGACCTACATCTTCCCATGCTCCCTGGCGACATAGAGCTGGATGCAGAGGCTCTTGTAAAGTGGATTGCACAGGGTAATTTGACCCTTGCTCCTCCTACTCCATTCCCTACAAGAATAATCAGACGTTCAGCCCCCTGGTTTAATCACACCTTACGTCAGAGTAGAAAGGACTGTAAACGCCAGGAAAGAGTTTGGAGGAAGGATTTTAAGGTTGAAAATAAAAGGAACTATAAAGAGGCCTTAAGAGACTACCACAAAAAGATACAGGTAGCTAAGAAGAGCTTCTTCGCTTCTAAAATTGAATTGGCAGTAAATAAAAGCAGAGACATTTTTGACATCGTCAAAAACTTCTCCTCACCTAGGGCTGTGACCAGGCTGTCCCCTCCCTCCGACAAGTGGATTGGTAATCTAGCTAATTTCTTCTACAAGAAGATCGTGACTATACAATCCTCGTCTGACAGCCTAAATGCGAATGATGGGCCAGCCACCCCTCGGACTGCCCCCCAGTGCCAGGAAGAGAGGGCTTGCCTCTCCATCTTCCCGCCTATGTCTTTAGAGACATCACTGGCAATAATGAAGGGTTTGAAATCTGGCTCGCCCATAGACACTTGCCCGGCCAAATTCTTGGCATCCATGGCAGAGACTTTGAATCCCATTGTCAACTGTGTGGTGAACACGTCCCTCCTGAACGGCCAGGTACCAGTATGCTGGAAGAGTGTGAAAATAATTCCTTTATTAAAAAAACCTACGGCTGACCCCACGGTCATCACTAACTATAGACCCATTTCTCTTTTGCCTTTCTTTGCAAAAACAGTTGAGATACAGTGTTCAGCAATTTTGCAGAGGCCAATAACCTGTTTCACTCTAGCCAATCTGGCTTCAGGCAGAATCTCAGTACAGAGACGGCACTGCTGGAGGTATCTGAATCTATCAAAGAGACCTTGGATGCAGGTGGCAAAGCGGTCCTGGTCCTCTTAGACCTCTCTGTGGCTTTTGACACCGTGCCCCACGGCCACCTCCTTCAGAGGCTGAGGGAGGGTGGGTTTGAGGGCACGGTGTTGAAGTGGTTCGCCTCCTTCTTAGAGAATAGAAATCAGGAGGTCTGGTCACCCCCTTTTTCGGCCAGCATGCCATCTTTGAGTGTGGGTGTGCCACAGGGCTCCATCCTGAGCCCTGTACTTTTCAATCTGTACTTGGCCCCCTTGGCTACCCTGGCTGAAGAGAACGAGGTCACAATAATATCGTATGCCGATGACACTCAACTGCTGTTCACCTGTAGGAAGGGAGAGGAGTTCAACAGGAAGTGCCTGAAAGAAACTTTTGCTTGGTTCAACGCTAACCTATTGGATTTATTCTTTTGTCTCTAACTGATTGATATGACGAAGTTTAAAAGGTTTGACAGTGATCATAACGCCTTGTTCCTAGAACTAGACCACTTGTTCATTCCCCATCAGCTTCATCTTGTGGTAAAACCGACCAATCCAGTTGTACTTAGTAATAATAGGAGGGTTAAGTGGCCAGTGATTGAGGTAAATGTAGATACCTTAGCCCAGATATAGTATTGTAGGTCAATCATTAGGAGACTTTGGGAAGCAAGTAGATATAAAAAAATCGATAAAACTGTGAAATGCACGGCTTTTTATAAGAAGAACAAAACAGAATGGTTCAATGAGCACTGCAAGTCAGCTAGAATGGAGTTGATGGGTGTCATAAAAAATGGATGTAGAAATATTGTGGCCTCTAAGGAAATATTATAATGGGGTTCAAAAAGAGGCTAACATAATTTGGGACATTCTGGCATATTTTAGCAAAGGGAACTTTTTTAAAATTGTGTTTCATATGGAACATCAAACGTAAACCCTTCACATACATTTGATATATTCACTTCCCTGACATGGTTAAAGTAGGCAAACCCCAAAGTTAATGGATGGAGGAGTAAAGCATAAAGCTTGTGAGGGCAGGTCAACTTCAAGGGTGCAATAAGAGGGAGGAAGTGGAGGAACTTTATTGTTTGATTTATAAAAATCATTACAATGGTAAACATGCATCAATAATAATAAAAACATGAATCGATATTTTCCTTCTTATTTAAGAGTCTTCCCAGGAGTGGTCAATTAGTCCGTTTGTATCGTCGCAGTGAAGTGAAAGATAGAGTTCATCTATAAATAATTAAAAAAAATCTATGTTTGTTGATATAATAAAATATTGACTTCATCTAGACGATACAACTTCATTGGGAACAAATAGAAAACAGTTAGGGGCCGTGGTTGGCCCTTCTAGTTTAACGTCTACTAGGGCCACAGAACAGGACCCTAGTCGTTAAAAGTTGGTGATTAATACCACTGGTAGCGCAGTTCCATTCGTATGGTAAAATCCCTACATATAGTGGTTTGAATGATCCTGGGCCGCACAAGAGGGCAAGAAGTGATCCGTATAAAGGCGGCCATGGTCAACTGCTGTTTAGTGGAGCAGAGGACTTAATACTCCCTTTTGTAGTGTACCCTTGTTTACTTGCTGGCTCTCTCTGATTATGAATCTTCTTGATGCTCTTGTCAAAAACTTTGTGAACCGGATGTTGAGCAGTGAGTTATCCGGGTTCATTGATGCAAGGATAGCTTGTCGGCACATGAGAATGCCAAGTTTATTCCATTCGCTCTTTAACAAGATCTTCCGGTCGTTGAGTAATGTAGGACAGAGACATGCCACATGCTCAATTGTTTCCTTGCTATTCCCGCACTCTCTGCACATTACATTGGTGTTTATGTGTTGCCAGCTCGGCAGATGGTACAAGAATGGCCATTCGCCCATTCTGAGGGCCATGAATATTTTTTTCCACAGCACGGAGTAGGTGCATGACAGATATGGGGCCATAGTCCCTGGCTTGAACTGTGATACAATTGTCCAGGCGTGCTTACGTTGGGCCAGTTGGGCTCTATCTGAGTGGAAGGACCAAAGGCGGACATTCCTTTCGATATGAATTTTGAGTGCCTGCTGCAATGGATTCGAGCTCCAGATTTCTTCTGAATCCAGGAGTTTTATGGAGTCTTGCAGATAACGCCAGTATGATCTACCAAGTTGACCGGCTGAGATTTCCTGCCACAGTGTGCAATAAGAGGGATTTCTTGCAAGAGCCTCTGTTAGTGCATGTGTGCTAATCGTTAACGTGTGGCTTGGTGGCACCACAAATATAAGGAAGGACTACCTTCAAACCATGGTTCCCTCAGTGGACCCGAGCTCTGAGTACTCCCTTATACTGCTAGCTGTACCTTCCATTTTCCTGTGAGACAGCACCAGGCATCTGTTCAGGTGAAGGAAGATGAGCTCCAGACTGACTGAGGGGGCAGCCATTATACACTGGCTGGAGCTCCAGGAACCCTTTGAGAGCAGTGCAGCAGGGTTATGGGCATGTTCAAAGTTTCCCACACGCATGGGTCCACTCATAGGTCTCCTTCTGGCTATGTTAGCCTAATCCTGCGGAGTTGTCTTATGCTATCGATGCTCACCATAACAAGAATTATTGTAATTTTTCCATGAATTCAGCTCCTTCGCCAATATGGCTGCTAGCACTACTTTCCATGATGAATTTCTGTTGCAGCATGCACACATTTAAATCTGTGCATCTTTGTCTAACTTTCTTTCATTGAAAGAGAAAGAAGCAGTGACTGAGCGCAAGTTTGGCACAGGTGGAAGTGCATTTTATTGACTTAATTTAGAGCTAATAAACTGGGAACTGGCTGTATAGCTGTAATTTACAATAAAACCTCATTGCTTGCACAGCAGTGTTTAGCCATTTCAAAGAAGTATTGCAGGGCCAAAAACTGAAATAAGACTCATCAACCGTTCGAGCACTACATTCGATGACAGAAAATACCACATTCAAAAATATGCTCATCCCCATCATGATCTCTGCTCCACACTGATAGGTACAATGGAGATTATTGAGAAGACATTACATCTTGAAGTAAAAATGCATGTATTACATGTCTTTGTGCTTTTATTGCACAAAAAGCAGTGGTGTTAAACCAACATATTTTTAAGTAACCGTGAAATATGAAAAATATTCCACTCTGCAAAGGTTGTCCAGGCTACTAGGATTATACAGCTTGGAGGACCAAGGTTATCGAGATATGTGACAAAAAATGCAAATTATGGGGCACTCTGTCTGACGGTATCCTTTTCATCTTTGTGGGCTGGAAACAACAATTTTGGTGTAATCTATATATTTTGGAAATTACGTGGAAAATTCAGTAAATCCATAATTATACTGTGAGCACCGCAGCCAAAGAATCAAGTAAATTCACTGAGCTCACCATTGTCTATTGTTTTATCAAGAATTTATTTGTGACAAGTAAACAATGCCTCAACATTTTAATTCCAGTCAATACCCATTGTTACCTAAGCTTTGAATGAAACAGCATGTAATATAAAAGAAATATGAGTACTATGTCATTGCCATCTCAGACTTCTATGACATTTACAAACTACAAGGCCAAAGATATCACCAGAACCTCTCAATCGTAATATTGAACCAGATAATGCTCTGTATATACTTAACTTTAAACCATTGTGTATATGCAAATAGACCCTTAAACAAGAGACAACTCTTTAGGTGCTAACCATGTATAAAACATAAATACCAAAATAGTTTGCATTCATTCCACTCACTAGACAGCATGAGGAATGCGGCCTAATGGCTATTTTAAAACATCAACAGAATATGAGTGTTCACAAGGAGTGCTGAAATTAAATATTTGAAGCTTTTTTTGAAAGTTCTAGTCATCAACTAAGGAAGGAAATGTGGTCTAGTGGCTAAGCTGTCAATCTGAGGACCTTGATTTGAATCCAGCTTGGCTCTGACTGAAAATTGTGCATGTCTGGAACATCACTTGATCAGAATGGGCCAGATGTATGACCTAAGCATTTTGCGACTTCCTAATTGCCACTTTTAAGGAAGTTGCAAAATGCGTGGACAACAGTGTCTCAGACACTGTTTGCGATTCCCAATAAGGCAGCAATTGCTCTGCCTCATCAAGATTCATGGAAAGGAAAACGGGATGCATTTAAAAGAGAAAAATGAAAAGTTTCCTTTTAATTTTTTAAGAGTAGGCAGTGGTCAATGGGATCACTGCCTGCTCTTAAAAAATGTTGGCCCCCCCACATTCACAAAGGGGACCCCTTCCCGTTTGCACTTAGGTTACCACCTCCTTCACTGAGTCAGTAAAATATGAATGTTTTGCGACCGCATTCTGGTCGTAAAACATTCATACATGCCCCTGCATCTCTCTATAAGGAAGGGATGCCCTTGAAACGCCCCTTCCTAATAGCGACTCGCAAACCTTATTTTGCGAGTCGGTAAGAGGTTATTGACTCACAAAATAGGGTTAGTACATTGCAAAAGTTGTTTTAGCAGTCGCAAATGACCTGAATCTATCTTTGCAAACACTAACAACGGTCATACATCTGGCGCAATGTGTGTAAAATTTTAATACGTGAGATACTAGTGTGTTTGTGTAACTAAAAGATATAAGCCGCCACTTGATGAATACAATCTTGCAGCATTTTCCATCACCTCCCATAACGGGCAACGCTCTGTTGCTCTCAGATTAGGTCCATGCTATAGAAATACCAACATGTGCATGCTTTTACATTGTGAACAGATCCCAGCTCATTATTCTCTGTGGATACCCCTTCCTTTTGAGCTGCTGATGAGCCCACCTCATTTTGTGACAGCTAGAAAGAAGATCCCACGATTTTCTTCATCCTGGTTTATGCTTCACACCTCAAGTCTACTTCTCAATGTCTGTGGGAGCAGTTTATTGGGCACTTTGGGAGATTCCGCCACACACATCTTCTTGTCCTCTGAAAGCATGTTATCATTATGCAGTTCATGCTACTTTTGAATCAGAAAGTCCACTTTTCCAGTATGCCTTCAGTGCTTTTATTTCTGATATGCACAGGACTCACTTGCTACCAATCATCTTGCAGACTTTCGATGCTCTCAGGTCTGATGGGAACTCTCTGAGCTCCAGTAGTGCTCGGTGCCTCAAGGGAATGCATTGGCGAAGACAAAAGGTCTGGCTTTAGTGTGCTACTGCAGGAAAGAACAGGTATGGACATATGTCTTTTCCATGCATTAGCGCATTAAACACGAACCCATTGGCCTTCCAAAAGTGTATTCTAATGCTGTCTCAGTTCCCAGTGTGCGAAATGGTAGGCCCACCAACCCTGTTTAGTTCTAGCCCCTCCCCCCCGAAGTTCGGGTCTAGTTGTGCCCACGGTACAGGTGACAATATCCCCCCAGATTTTTAGGTGGAAACTAAATTCAGTGACAGATTGTCTCTCAGAAGTAGAGGTGGGTGTACCACTGACAGCTCGAGCCAGATGCCATACTCTGGCTCAGCTTGAGGTTGTTAAGTGCAAAATAGAGCTGAACTTTCGAAAGAGGCAGCAGGTGCTAGTGGCTGGAGCTGCCACCATGTAACAGTGGGAACCAAGTTCGAATCAGAGCCTCGGCTTAACAGCCTGCAAATTCAGGCAAATCTCTTTCTGGCAAAAAATTAACGAGTAATGGGGTCTCTGGCTGTTGCGTCGTGTCCTTGTCCTTGGGCAAGGTTTGCTCTATGTAAATCTGCCTAAAAATGTAGATTCTCCCTGTCAACCACGCTCTAATATCAGACACCAACAATTAAAGACAAAGTATTAACCTTTGAAGTGAGAAAGTGGCCATCATCTAGTAGCTGAATTGCACAGTGTGTTATAAGAAAACCGGGGATCAATTCTGGCTTCCTTGACTGGCCAAATTGTGACCTTAAACAAATACTTTATTTCACATAGCCTCCTTTTCAGGTCTCACCTGCCAACAGTGCATGCGCTGTCCACTGGAAGAGGTAGAGGTCACTGAAAGAGGCTTGGAGCCCACCCATTGCTTACCGTTTGCTCACATCATTTTCACTTTTCTTTCATACCTTCTAATTGGCCAGCGTGGGCCAAGTATCACTTCCTAATCTTTGTGTGGTGCATGGACGAAGCACAGATTGATTCATCCAAATTTGTGTCCGTCTGCTGCTCGTGCTATGATTCAGGTACTTTTTCTTTCACTGTCCATGAATACACTGAAAGTCCAGGGGTCCTGGTCCTGGGTGGCATTGCCTCTATCTACTTTTAGTGGGTGGAGGAGATTGGCTCGAGGCACTGGACCTTTCCAGCATCGTTATTTGACAGAACAACGACAGATTGAGCAAGTACTCCTCCTGAGTTAGTGCTAGTATTGAGATATTTCTGAAAATATCCTTTGTAATTCTGGAGTATTTTTTAAGGAAGTCAGTTGTCTTAGGTTGTCTTAAGAAGGTTCTTTATTGGTTACATCCTTTTATTTGAGCGAATTAATTTACTGTGAGTGGTATAACAGCCGAAATGTGTTTCGCCCTATGTGGTCAGTAGGACCAGGGCTTTCTCAAGGCTTCTCAGTTAAACAGAAGTTGAATAAACAATTTTTTATGGACTTTATAGGGTACATTAGTCTTCGGCTGATATCTTAAAGCAAAATGCCGGAATCATATCTCAGAGGGGCCTCAGCCTTGACGTGTGTTTAACTTAAAGAGTGGGTGATGTCACCAGTTGACATGCGTCATCCTCTGTAGAGAGTGTGCAGAACATTGAGGGCATGATGCAGTGAACATGAAATAAAACTGATGTGCTTCCATGTCACTCCTCGCGAATCATATGAGAGGTTACAGACCGTGGGCCTTTATTTCACTGCTGCCCTTTTTATATACATCTTTTTTTTAAGTAATGTTATATTGCTTATCACCGTACACATTTCAGTATACTTCCTCTGTTTCCAGTTCTCGTGCTGCTTTCTCCCTTTGTTCTGTTTTCAAGAATATTTTTGGTCATTGTTTATCTACGCCTGCATCTTTATCTTACCCGTGCAACTAAAATAAAATAAAATTTTACCTGGGTTGGAATAATCAGTTATAATATATAAATGCCGCACTAACAACACATTTACACCTTCATTATGTTTGCCACTGTGCGTCTATATTCGTTGCCTTTCAGCTATTAATCGCTCCATTCTACACACCTCTATGCCACTCTATTTCATGCCACTCCACACCTCTCCACACTATGCTACTCTACGCCACTCCACTCTATGCCACTCCACCTTACTTTATACCACTGTAGCCACTCCACTGTACTCCACACCACTCTACTTTAACCCCCTCCACTCCACTCTACACCAGTCCACGCCACTCTACTTGCCACTCAACTCAACGCCACTGCATGCCAATCCACGCCACTCTACTTCACTCCATGCCTCTCTAGTCAACGCCACTCTATGCCACTCCACTCTACTCCATGCCCCTCTACTCGATGCCACTCCACTCTAGAACAGTCCACTCTATGTGACTCCTCTCTATGTCATTCCACATCATGCTACAACACTTTGATCTACTTGCTCCACTGTACTCTACGCCACTCCATGCCACTGTAGCCCACCGCATTCCATGCCACTGTAGCCCATCCCACTCTATGCCACACTGCTCCACTCTAAACCACTCTACTGTATTTCACACCACTCTATGCCATTCTATACCACTCCACTCTACACCATTCCACACCACTTCACTCTACGCCACTCAGGTTTACGTCACTTCAATTCACTCTGTGGCACTCTATGCCACTGTACTCTACTCAATGCCATTCTACCCTAAGCCATCCCATGCCACTCCATGCTACTACACTCTATTCTACACCTCTCCACTATACACCACTCCTCTCTACTCTATTCTACGCTACTCCATTCTATGCCTCACCACTCCATTCTATGCCTCACCACTCCATTTAACGGCACTCTATGCCCCTATACTTTACGCCACTCCATGCCACTCCACTCCACTCTATGCCACTTCACTTTACACCCCTCCATGACCCTCTGCCACTGAACTTTACTCTAGGCCACTCAATGCTAGTCTACACCACTACATGCCATTCCTTTCTACGGGTCTCTACTGCACTCTCCCCTATGCCACTCACTCTACGCTGCGCCACTAACTTTTAGCCATGCTGAACAGCTCCCATGATGTTGTAAAACATAGCTAAAAGATATTGGCACAGCCAATAGCTCTTGCATAGGCGAAACCTATTGCCTTTTCCAATACTTGTTGTTCATTATCACGTATAAGAGAACCTTCAAATATGTACTTTGAGGATGTGGAATGTCAAAAAAATGAGTGTACTTAATAGCCTAAAATATTGCTCGCTTTATAATAAGAATCTAAGCTTCATGTAGGGCACACGTGACAACTGACTTGCTTCTTAGTTCACTAATAGCATTTTCATCAGGGCGGATATAGCAATATTTCTCATATCATTAATCTGATGTACTAAAGTGAAATGCTTCCACGTGCTAAAAAAATACACTTTTTACATTTTTGAAGAGACTTCACTACGTTTTTACATACTTTTTGCTAAATGATTTACATGAGAAATACTCGGCTCGAAGGCTCGGCTCGTGCACAGGCAGGGCCGGACTGGCCGTAGCGGGCACCGGGCAATCCCCCGGTGCGCCGCACGGGTGGGGGCCGGTTTTTGGCCCCTGGGGGCCGTTTTTGTTACAGGGCCCTGGCAAAGAGCTCGGCGGCACCCCCAAGCCCCAGTGGGCCGGCCGAGCACTTTGCCAGGGCCGGTTTTGGTTCCCAGTCCGGCCCTGTGCACAGGCTCTTGAGCCAAAGCCGGCCCTTGGCTCTGCCCTCCCTCTTTATTTGGTGGCTTGCCCACCTCTACTCTGAAGTCATACCCTCGCACCACAAAAGTCTCCTTGAAACACTGTGACCAGAGGAGGTGGGCTCTCTATGACCTCTTTACTTTGTTAATTATTTAATTGCGTGGAGGTGTTGAGCTCCTAAAATCGGTCTGTTTGTCAAGTCAGGCAAACCTGCAGAGTAAGGCAGGCAGGAGAGATTATTTTATTTACTTTATTTTATTTATTCATACGGTTTGTATATAGTGCACACTAAGTCCTAGAGCATCAGAGCACTTCACGCAACTACAACAAAAATACGTATACAAATTCAAACTGACCGACAGCTAAAGAGCACTATGCAAAGTGAAAGAGTGTACAGTGCAAAGGAGCTCACCGACAAGCTTCTTGTAAGGCAGGTCCCTGGATCTATCAGCGAATTGCAGGGCAATAGGTGAAGACATACAGGCAGGGCTGGACTGGGAACCCAAACCGGCCCTGGCAATTGAGTCAGACTGGCCGCAGGGGGGCTCGGGGGGGTGCGCTTGGCAAACACTGCAGCCGTTATTGTTGCAGGGGGCCGATATTGCAGCAATTTGTTTTAGTAAATTAACCAATATTTTTGAGGACTTTCAAAACAGAGAGGGTGAGAGTGTGTGTGCGTTTTTGTCTGTGGGTAGGAAACAGCCTTACCGCAGGTAAGAGTGATGGGGCCGGGTGGGGAGGGATTTCGACAGACAATGAAATCTGTCGAAATCCCCCTCCCCCCACCTGGCCCCACCGCTCTTACCTGCATGTGCTGTGGCTGGTATGGAACAATTTCTGGTGGAATCCCACAGACATCTCACCATACCCCACTGAAAGCATCTGGAACCAACTATTTGTCAAAAAATACATTTACTGGGGGTGGGGGCGTAACTCCCCAACCCCCTCCCCCCCCCCCCCCCATCCGCACCCTCCCCCTTGAAGCTACGCCCCTGCCACAGGGAGGGCAAACTCAAAAAGTCAGACTCACACTATACACAAGTAGTATATTGTATAGGCCTCAGGGAAGCTGTGGGAACCGATCAGTTCTCCAATCTCTGTCCTAGAAAGAATGCTCAGAGTGCATCAGGATCATCACTCTAGTCGAGGGTAATTTGGTAATCAACAACTCCAGTCAGGGAAATGGAGCAACTAGTTTACAGACATATTCACAAGTGATCAGTATGCTTTGGAGCATCAAACCAATCTAGCAACTAGTTGTGTTTGGTTAGAATTTATTAAATAGAACAAGAGAACGTCTTTGAGTTGCTTTTTAAACGCTGGCAGGTAAATGAGTGTTCGAATTTCAGGGGGGTAGAGTACCACGTTTTGGGAGCACATCCTGAAAAGGACTGGTTCAAGGTTTGCTTTTTTCTTGAAGGCTGGGATTTCAGGTAGCAAGGAGTCAGTACTTCGAAGTTGTCAAGGGCCGGGACAGAGCTCTTGGTTTTTGGCTAGATAACGTGATTGATCAGTGAGGATGATTTTTTGGTCTAGGCAGGCAACTTTGAGCACGAGTCTCCCTTCAATAGGCAATCAATTTAGGGAGGACAAGACAGAAGGGATGCAATAAAATCGGTCAGTCCCTGAGGCCAGTTGAGCAGTAGCATACAGCAAAGTTTTTATTGGGGCTAGATGAGTCTTGGGAACCCAAGCTAGGACGGCCTTTCCATAGTCCAATCTGGATGGGTCCAAAGCTTGAGTAACTGCTTTCACATTTTAGGCAGGTTGCAAGGTTGATTTGCATTGCTTGAAGCCAAGTTGAACAGTTGAGGATGCTCGCACTGGCGTAGCGCAAAATGATGGGCCCATTAGTCTCCTATTTGGCCATGGGCCGCATGGGGGGCCCCAGATGGGATGGGGGCCACTTGAATGGTTGGGGTCCCACCTGTGCCACAGGGGGTGCAGGGGCCAATGTTACGCCAATGGATGCTCAACTCACAAGATGGCCACCTCAAATGATTCTCCTCTATGAGCTCTGGTGGCCCAGGATCACCAAACCGGTGCAAATCCTGCCCTAAAAGAAACCATGAAACAGCAATCTATCCACCATTGTTAAAGGTACCACAACATCTACCCACTGGCCCACTTTTGGATGCTCACAGGCACAACTCGAGCCTGCTACAGTTCCATGCTGACTGTGAGAATGACAGTAAGCTACATGAGAAAACGCTGGTAAGCAACAAAATGATCAAAAGCTCAGAGGCAGGGTGACTTTAGCAGCATTCATTACAGGGCCCGCAGGACCCCCATCACTCCATCTGTGGAGCGCGGTTCCCAGCCAACATCTACTGAGATGCTGAGACTGTCTCCGCTCCCCCACTGTCAATGCTCACACAACTGGCTCCTGCTCCACAGCTTCTACTTTTTCCAGACATCCCTAATAAAATGCCTAACACATTTAATAACAACATAGGCTATGATATACTGACATCCTTTAGGCAGTTTGTGGCAACGTCGCAAGGGAATGGACATATTCTTAAAGGTTTCACTTTAAAAAAAATACTACTTTCAATTAATATTATTCAGTTCAGTAATATAATCAGGGCCATTGAACGTATGCGGCAGGAGAGGACCAAACTATGTGGCAGGATTGGCTTAATTATGTGTCAACAAAATGTAAATTATGTGGCATAATGCAGCACATTTTCTGATAGTATTGCTTCATTATTTTGTGAACTGTATACATGTGAACACTGTCTATGCAAAGGTTTCACCTCATTTTTCCAGATTAACACTCAAACAGCAATGAGCAATTTAAAAGTGGCCAGTCAATATTTGTGAAGGGCTTTCCATTATGCAGCAACACGTGTCTTTTTAGTAACTTTTGATTCTGTTGAGCTGGAAAAAAATGTTTTCATTACAATCTGCAAATTATACAGCAAATGATGGATCATGTGGTAAATGCGGGAAATTCGCAATTATGCGAAGTTCCTTAGCCTCAGAATTGCATAGTTCCAGCGGTCATGGATATAATGGTATGTGCTTGTTTGAGACACTGAGAAATGTTTTTAATTTTTTTTTTCTGTTTTAATGTCTATCATATGCTCACATGACATTTTGTTGTCCGATTTATAACTATTGGTGGCTCAGCTCATGCTTTGGCTCTTGGAGCCAAACCAGGTCCCTGGCATAACTCTTGCCAAGGCTGTCTGTGTCCCCTCAAAGAAACGTTGTGTCTCCTACACCTTTGGGCTGCAGCAAATTCTTTAGAGCAAGTACCTTGCTAGCGTAGGAGTTTAATACTAATAAGGAGGCCACAAACCTAAACTGAACCCTGCTAGAAGTGAGGGGACCACGAAACACTCCGCTGTCAGGATGTGTGCGGGAGTGTGCTGTAATCATGGGAGTGCTGAGTGGCCCACAAAAAAAGCATTGGCAAAGCTGATATGTCTTGTCTATGAGAGCTATTGGCAATGATTTGTAGCCATGCCGTACCATAGTGTGGCTAAAAATAGTTTTTTTAAAGCACTACGACACAGCCATCGCTAATGTGCTTTTTGGTTTTCAAAAAGCACATTTTTAGCCGTGTGCTCCCCCATCCCTCCTGCCTCTTCCTACTCCCCCAGCCGCGTCCTTCTCTCCTTCCCTCTCTTCCTCTGTGTTGCCCAGACCACTAACCAACTCTCCCATTTGTTAGAAAGAAAAACAAGCATGAAAAATGCAATAGGTCTCGCCTTTGATTAAGTTAAAGCCATTTGCTTTGCTATACAATGCCATTAGCAAAGCAAATGGCTTTAACTTAATCAAAGGCGAGACCTATTGCATTTTCAATGCTTGTTTTAACGGGGGATTCGATTTTCCATAGCGACATACATAGAAGATCAGCAGACACCTAAATTCAAACCATTTTCGGCTGAAAAAAAGTCAGGAGTCTCCGGGCTAAATCGGGTTTCTTGGCACATATGCACCACAGTCCGCGTCTCCACTCTCCGGGATCATGGGGAGGTGATCAGTGAGCGGAGGCTGAGATGTCAACTCATCCACCGTTGTGGCCTTTTTTAATGAGCACCACAGGCTCACAGCTCCCGTTAGCTCAGTCCATGCCGGCTCACTGGGGGCGGCCAACTAAAATACTTTTAGCCCAAAGGGCATTTCGCACCTGCTAAAAACAGATTTGACCAATTTAGTATTTACAATCAGTTTTTCATCACCGGGAAACCTCGACACTACAAGATGGCTGCCATCTGAGAGCTTTGTTTTTTTCCTATGGCTATGATTTGCTTAGTTGCACTTTGACTAAAGGCTGTTTTTTTGCATTTCTCTTGGGAGTTGGGACGCTTTCTTTACTCATGCTGGGTACCTTCATGGGCTTGGATTAAAGCGTTCCAAAAACGACATAGCCACAGCGTTATAGTTTTTGGCAGCCACCCTATCTGGATGGAAACACTAAGACTGGCTGTAATACATAGTGTAACAGTCCATAAAAAACGAAGTAAAGTGACCGATTCCTGTCCGTGCCACACAGCGACTACATTTCCAGGTCCCTTGTAGACTTACTCCTGACCTTCCAGGGGAGTGTAACCAAGTTCCATGTTTCACCGGCAGTGCAGGCTACCAATAGCCGGTCCGTTGTGCAAGCAGTAAATCGAAATGCCTCGCCAGAAGAAGGGGGTCTGTAGGGGCTTTACATGACGAATGCGGCCCCCAGGGGAAGTGAGGTCGACAGACCAGTCTTCTCCTGGGGTGTTCGCGCGATAGTTAGGAAAGGGAATTAGAGGTGGGATAAGGGGTGGGGTTAGCCTAGGTAATAAATGGGGGCTGGAGAGGAAGTTCTTCCTCTTCCAGTCCCCAGCGCCCCAGGGTGGTTTAGGATTTTTGTTTGGCCACCCGCCCACCCTACAATTTTGGTGGAAGAATCAGGTGTAGGTTATAAAGCGTGCCAGTTTAGGACGGGTTGAGAGTGTGTTTTGGTGTACTGGGGAGGGGGGGGGGAGTCCATGACGGGCATACTCACCCTTCCGGGGAGGGGGATACAGGTGCAAGGTGGGGGTGCGTCATGCAGGAGTGCGATGGATGGAGACGATGGAGGAGGTTGGAAGAGAAGTGATGAAGCGAATGGGATAAGTGAGGAGGTTGCTGTGTGATGGGGGAGTGAGTATGTGGAGTATGGGAGCGAGTGGAAGAAGGAGAGATATGTCGTTGGGGATTGTTGGGGGGTTTGATTGATGTTGTGTTATTGTTGTTCAACCCTGTCCTTATAAATAGCCTTTTACGCTAACTAATGGCGTGGAGTGGTTATTGCGCGAGAAACACTTGTGAAACAAGCAGCTCTTGGCAGGTGTTTTTACAGCAGGAGCACTTTTCATGGGAGCACGTCAAGACTAGGGGTGGGCGGAATTTGCGTAATCGCGTTACGCAAATCTCCGCAAACCGGTAAAAAATCTCCGCGAACACGCAGAAAGTTTGCGAACACGCGGAATAGCTTGTTCGCGATGCTTTTTTCCTGTTCACAATCGCTGTTTGCGTGCTCGGGGAGAAATATCTTGCGAACACGCATTTTGAGAACGCGAACAAGCAAAAAAATTCGCGAAGTCGCGAAAAGCAGAATTTTGGGCAATTTTGCGTTCTCCGCGGAACGCGAAATTACCCAAATTCCGCGAGCGGAACGGAAATTGCCGCCCAGGCCTAGTCAAGACCCCATAGCAGGCACAAACACAACTCGAGCACTTTCCCGGTCTTAGATGGAAAACTCCAACCCGTACACAGACATGTCTATGAAGCAAATAACAGGAACAGTGAACGCTGTCAGCAAAGGTAAAATGACAATACTTGATTTCTATTATTTATATGACCCCTGATGATCATTCCTTCAGGAACTCTCAGCGTGTAACCCATTGTCTCTGGATCCAACTTCAGCGGAAAAAATCAGGTATTTTCCTCTTGCTAGCTAACGTTTCATTAAAACGTACCAGAACATTGTAATTTCAGCTTTGGCTAGCCTTTATTAACTTGGTACTGAGTGTTTAATGACATTTATATTGATCTCTGTTCTGCGTTGTGGAGCAAAATCTGTTTGTCGAGAAATGAAAAGCGCGTCAGCCATTGTTGAAGGCAAACGCGGTAATACGAAATAGAAGTGCTAAGCGGCTAATTAAGAGACACTGTCTCCCGACGCAAGTAAAAGATCGAATCCCTGTGGGCGGGGCCAAAAGCGGACAGGGTGGCAACCCTCAGTGTAATGATTGCCTCCGGTGCAATCATTACACTGTGTTTTGCATCATCCATGACGCAAAACGACGCGCACCAACCAAATTTGTAGGCGGAGTAGCGACACGACTTCTGGAATCGTATCGATTCCAAGCAGCCCTCGCATGGCAAGACGAGACCTAAAAACGGGGAAATGGTTGGAGGCGAAGCAACATGGAAGTAAGCACAGTGGTGTAGCAAGGGGGGGTGGTCCACCCCGGGCAGCATGAGTTTCGGGGGCTGCAGTTTCACACCGCCCTTACCTGCGGCCTCTGAATTGCCAGCACCCCCCTGGCTCTTCCGTTCGGCCGCCGCATGCAGCAAACGCAGGCAGCATAAGGCCTAGCTACGCCAATGAGTAAGCATGGAGAGAGTCACCTTGTAAACAAACTCTAAATCCTTGCAGATGCTCCTGCACCACTCAATACCCTCATACAAGCAAGTCTTCAAAGAGACATCCCACAAAGGCACCCAATACTTTCTTTTTCTCTCCATTTCTTTAGTTTGCCATTGCCCTCCCTTTTGTGACCATCTCGCCTTCTCCATCTCTCTCTGTTCCATCACTATGGTCCCTTCAACTCTCTCCTCACTTTTGTCTATTTCTTTCCCGCCATTTCTCTTTCTGACATTTCTCTTCCACCATGGCAAGACTTTACTTGTCTGATGCGATATGGAAGAGCACAGTATTCCTAAACTTGTAGAGCTTCTTGGGTCACCTGTTGGACGAAGGACAAGGCCAGAGTTTTGGAACGAGATAAAGTATAATACAGCAATACAAACTGAGAATATAATAATGAAAAAGAAATGGCTTTTTATTCACGTTAAGATGTAACACATTCAAAATTATACATAAAGGGTAAAACCTGACCCAAAGGAAGAGAAACGCGGAACCTAAGCATCTTTCAGCACTAATGTTGCAATCTTATGTTGTAATTGGAGGACAGGATCTTCATACAAGAGTCTGGAGCCCTTTAGATAGAAGATAGGTTAATTATTTCAAGTTAGACCCTTAGGGCCTCATTTACAAAATAATGACACAGCGCGGTGCTGCAAGCCATTCGCCGAGCTGCTGCATTTTAAAAGGACAGGGATGCATCATATTAACAGCAATACGATGCATTTGTGTGCTTTCCCCAGTGCTGGCACACAAGTGGCTGCCATGCACCAGTGCAGGTACCCTTGTGTCATGTTGCAAGGGTGCCTGAGTTGCGGGGATGATTGTTTTTGTGCAGGAAGGTATGCCTTCCTGCACAAAAACAATCATTGATGGCAATTTCCTCTTTCTAAGCATGCTGCAGCAGCACGCATAGAAAAAGAAAAAAATGAGGAGAATTAAAAGTATTTCTCCTTGTTGCGCTACTCCTGAGCCTCCCCTGGGGAGGTATAGGATTCTGACGCATTCTGAGCTTTAAAAAACTTTGTAAATCTGGGACTGTGTCAGGTTCTATGGATGTTGTGTGGGAACGCCCACAGCAACACCCATGAAATGCCCCTTTCACGCAGAGTAATGATTGAAAGGGGCCCATATGTACAAGGCCAGGAAAAGTCCCACAGGGTGACTTTACGTGGCCTTGTAAATACGGCAGGCACACCGAGTCGCCGGTGCATCAAAAAAAGTGACACACCGGCAGCGCACTGGCCTTGTAAATGAGGACCGCAGTCCACAGCAACAGCAGGTAGCTCCCGTCAGGTCTCCATCCTCACACCAGCATTTGGCAGGAGGATGGAGCCCTGACAGAACCTACCTGCTACTGCTGTAAGCTAAGGCCTAGCATGAAATAAAGAACTTACATACTACCTGAATGGCTTCAGACTCTTGTATGAATACCCTGCCCTACAACCACAACATTTTTCCATGCAGACTCTTTCAGTACCAGTACCCAGTGGTTCTGCCCAAGATACTGTCACAAGATTTTGAGCCCCAAAGCCTGAACATGGGTAAACAGTAAATATTCTCCATATGGCTTCCTGATGGAGGAATACCTTTCAAGCACTCCTTCAGAGGATCAGAGGCGCTTGTCACCACACAGTAACATCAAGGTGCTGGAGTAGGAAAGGACTCAGGTGTCAGGGCCACTCTTTCAGGAGTGAACGACCAGGCTTCAATGTGCTTAGATTGCCTAACATTTCTGACTTTTCACTTTCAGTTGAGCTCAAAAAGAAGGATAGTGCACAGTCAGTTCCGCAGGCATGTTGGCTTTTTTGGGGGCAACATTGGTCGGATCCAGACAAGGCAGGCACCATAGAACTCTCCCAAGAGGTCATGGTCAAATGTGGCACAAGAGTCTAGAGTCTCAGGGCAGATTAGTCCAACTGCGCTAGGCACGGCACCGCATGGTCGTGGTTATATCTAGGAATTGTACCAAAAGGTCTTTGTTGAGGCTATACGCCTGAGCTGGCTCTCAAAGTAAGCTCAGGGTACTGGAACCATCTCTGTGCAATTTATTTATTTATAGGGCGGTACCAAGAGCATTTTGGTGAGAAATGCTGTGCGTAGAAACAAGGTTAAACAGAACATAGCATAAAAAATAATTTGTTTGGTTTATAGCATAAGGATGATGGGGCTACTTGTGTTAATGTATCTTTACAATATAAGAATTTACAAGCGGATATGATTGGCACAGGGACATGGCTACAGGGACAAAAGGAGAAAACAACAGCAACTGTTGTGAAGGATTTGTCAAACATTACCTTTTTAGGAGGTAAGTTTTTACAGCAATATTAATAGTGAGGAGAGAGGGCAGTGTCACAAATTCAGATACACCAATCAGACAGGGTTAATAGTCAGTTAGTCAAATAACTTTATTTGATTCGAATGAATCATAAACGTTCACAGAACAAAGCATACATTCAAGAATAAAATTTCTGCACCAAAAATTTTAAATAAACAAGACAAAGACAGCTTGCGGTCTGATCACATGGCCCCTAAAAATTACTTTTACATTGCTTAATGTTTCCTTATTATAAAAACAATTGATAAAACCAAGCACAGAGCTGCAGATGGAAACAGTTGATAATGACCATAAATAATTAAAACCCTCCTTATAGAAGCAAGGACGAATTGTATTTAAAATCGGTTTAAGGAGGAGGAGCCTAGCGCGCAACCAAGATGGCCGCGTAGGTGCGAGGCTCCCGAGGACCTCCGCGACCTCCTGAATTAATCCTGGCGATATCCTGTCCTTGTTGAGGGGACTGTGTCGGTGAACCCGAGCTGAGGCGCCGCCCGTTCTTTGGGCTCGAATCGGACCCCGAACACCGGTGGGAGCATCGATTGAAGGTTGCGGCCTTCTCCTCGCCGGCCCCCCGGATTGGAGTAGTGGGGCGATCCGGGGTCGAAGTGAATAACAACGGCGAGCGGGGCTGAGCGACTCGCATACCCCGCACTTTCACTTTCGCTTTTGCGCCCTCCTTGCCTCTGGCGGGGTCGGGCTGCGGAGCGGGGTGCGGTGGTGTTGCCTTGTCCAGGTGCCCGGCTGACCCGCCGGCGGTGGGTTGACCCGCTGCCCGGTGGTCGCCCCCGTCCCCCCCCCTGACACCCGTGATTTGGTGTGGCGGCCCGTTTGGAGATCTTGGCACGACGGTGTAAGGGCCAGCATGTCCACCAAACAAGATGGCGACCGGGCGAAGATGAAGACAACCCGCCGTGGCACGGCGCACCAGGCCAATAGTATGGATCGCTATACGCTCCAGAAGGGTTCTCCGGAGACAGCGCGGTCATCCCTGGTGGGCCCGACGGAGGCACCTGCCCAACCGGTGGATCTGACCCTCCGGGACGTCATGGGCGCCATCGCAGAGATGAAGGCCTCGGTGGACCAGCGTTTCGATACCTTGGCGCAAAAAATTGACTCTGTCCTGGTGGATGTGAGCCTTGTGAGGGCAGACTTGTCCAAAACAAACGACCGAGTCGACTCCCTGGCCCACACCACAACGAGCCTCACGACGGACGTGGTGGCCCTCCAGAAGGAGGTGCGCCGGCTTGGCCAGGCGAGCGCCCTGATGGACCGGCGACTGGAGGATTCCGAGGGTCGGGCCCGGAGGAACAATGTTCGCATTATTGGTGTGCCGGAGGGCCGAGAGGCGGAGGCGGCAGATCTCTTTGTGGAAGAATTGATCCTGACCCATCTCCAGCCCCGGGGGCTGAGTAAGCTTTTTGCCCCGCCGCGGCCTATTATTGCCCGGATTTTTAATTTCCGGGACAGAGACGCCATCCTCCAGACCTCCAGGCAACAGGGACCGCTCAGGCTGGACAACATGGATGTAAACTTCTACCCAGACTTTACTCCGGCGGTCCAGAAGCAGCGACAGAGCTTTCTCGGTATTAAACGTCGCCTAAGGGACCTAAACCTCAAGTACTCAATGCTCTTTCCGGCTAAGCTGAGGGTGGAGGTGGATGGCCGTACGCACTTCTTCGACCGGCCCGAGGCGGCTGGGGACTGGTTAGATACTTTGCCTGGAGATCGGGGTGGGGGGGGCGCGGCTGGCGGGGAGGGCCCGCCGGATCAGAATTGAGGGGTGACTGTATAGGCCTTGCTCGGGATATTACTCCTTTACCATATATTGCTTTCGTATGTTCCCCTCCCATGGAGGTCGGGTGGGGTCTGCTGGGGGCTTCCCTCCTCCTCTGGGGGACTAGTTAGTACTTAGCTATGGGGCGACAGGCACACTGCACTTTGGGGGGGCTGTCTGGGCTCATGCAGGGGTGCAGGGAGGGGGGAGTTCTGTTGGGACCGGGGGGTGGGGGGGGTGTGTTGTTTGTTAACACCGCAAGGCAAACCCGCAACTGTTTTGTTGTTTTTAAGATGCTCGGTGGGGGGCGACCGATTGTTTTGACGTATCATGGGGGGTAGGGATTTGATTGTGTTGTCATGGAATGTTAACGGCCTGGGGGATAGGATTAAACGTGGTGTGGTCCTGCAGTATTTAAAACGTATTTCACCAGATGTTGTCTTCCTGCAGGAGACACACCTTATAGGTAACACCTTTCATGCAATGAATCGGCGGGGATATCGGTTGGCGGCCCACTCTGGCTTCACTTCGGGCTCGCGGGGGGTGGGTATTATGGTCAAGAACTCGCTCCCGTTGGAGATTGACGAGGTGCGCCATGATGAGAGGGGACGTTACACTGTTCTGGTGGGACGAATGGAGGGTAGAGTGTTTATCTTTATATCAGTGTACGTCCCGCCTGGGTTACAAGCCACTACATTTGCGGACCTGGGGCGCCTCCTTCTGGACCTTCCGGGTGGCCTGTTGGTGGTTGGAGGGGACTTTAACGCGGTTGCCTCTGGGTCTATGGATCGCCATCCCCCTAGGGACCTCCCCCGGGCACAGGCGTGGCTGCCCGGCCTTTTAGACACGCTGGGCCTGGTGGATTGCTGGCGCTTAAAGCATCCCGTATTGCAACAGTACACCTTCCACTCGGGGGCCCATGGTAGCCTCTCGCGGCTTGATTACATCCTTGTCCCGGCGGCCCATGCAGGGAGGGTGGGGGAGGTGCGCCATTTGGCACGGGGTATCTCAGACCACTCCCCATTGTTGTTGCATTTCGATGTCTTCCCGAGGGGGGATGGCAGAGTGGCCCCGATCAATGCATGGTATTTGCGCGACCCCACCATTCGTGCCGACTTGATCAAATCCTTACAGCGCTATTTCGATGAGAATGTGGGGTCGGTCCCGTCTGCCATCTCCCTGTGGGAGGCTTTCAAGGTGGTTCTTAGAGGGGAGGCCCTCTCCCTTATTTCCAATGCCCGGCGGCGCGAGCGGGAGGAGGTGACCCGGGTTGAGGCCGAGATTGCAGAACTGGAGGGTGACCTGGGGAGCGGGGTAACAGACGCCAAGTTGCATGTCTTGCATTTAAAGCAGGCGGCCTATCGGGCCCTCGTCACGGAGGCGGCCAGGGGCCTCAGTAGAGAGCAGCAGGGGCGATTGTATGATGTGGGTGACAAGGCTGGCAAATTGATTGCGTGGTTGGACAAGAGGGAGAGAGCGAGCCGCGTGGTGCCTTTGATTGAGAGCGTGGATGGTGTGTGCGTCACTGAGCCGGAAGCCATTGTCTCCTGCTTCGCGGATTATTTCCGCGAAGTCTACTCCCCGGTTTCTCCCTGCTCGGAGGAAGATTCCCATGCCTTGCTTCGGGACATCGCACTGCCCTCCCTTACGGTGGAGGACAGGGATTCGCTGGACGCCCCTCCCACCTCGGACGAAATTGCCTCGGCTATTCGCTCGGTTGCATCCGGCAAGGCCATGGGCCCCAATGGTATTCCCATTGAGCTATACAAGTTGCGCCCGGATGTGTTGGCGCCCCACCTGCGCGCGATGTTCCTTGCGGCCCACTCGCGGGGCTCCCTCCCGCCGGACCAGCGTCTGGCTACAATTGTGGTGATCCACAAGGAGGGGAAGCCCCGTGAACGGGTCACATCCTATAGGCCGATTTCGCTTTTGAACGCGGAGCCCAAAATCCTCGCCAAGGTGTTGGCCAACCGGTTGGTTGGCGTGGTGGGCGATTTGGTCCACCAAGACCAATCGGGCTTTATACCACACCGCAACACGGCGCTTAATCTGCGGCGCTTGCACGGGGTGCTCGCGCGTGTCCCATTTGTGCGGGAGCCGGCCATCTTGGCGTCCTTGGACGCCACCATGGCGTTTGATACGCTCGAATGGCCATATATTTGGGCGATGCTGGCGAAGTTTGGGTTCGGCCCGGGTTTCGTCAGCTGGGTCAAATTGCTATATTCGGGCCCGTTGGCGCAGGTGGTGGTGAATGGGCGAGTATCTGCCCCATTCGCGCTGGGGCGGGGCACGCGACAGGGTTGTCCCCTGTCGCCTCTCCTGTTCGCCCTGGCCATGGAGCCCCTGGCGGAGTGGCTGCGGTGGCACCCTTCTATCCGTGGTCTCCGCTGGACCCCCGAGCATGAGGACCGCGTGTCTCTCTATGCTGACGATATCCTTTTGTATCTCGCCTCCCCGCGCAAGTCACTGATCGTCCTGGTTGATGTTTTGCGCTCCTTCGGTCGCAACTCAGGCCTGGTCATCAACTGGGCGAAATCCTGTGTCTATGTGCTCTCCGGGGAGGCCCCGGTCCTGCCACGGGACTGTCCGATCCAGATTGCCTCCCAGGGTTTCCGGTACCTGGGTATATATATCACTCTTGACCCGGAGGCCCGCTATGAGCGGAACTTGCTGCCCCCCCTCCAGCGTCTGAGGGAGGACGTGGTGCGCTGGCGGCGTCTGCCGCTCTCGCCGCTCGGCCGAGCGGCCTTATTTAAAATGATGTCCCTGCCGCGCTTCCTCTACGCCCTCCAGAATACCATGGACTTGGTCCCGGCACGCTACTTTCGCGAGGTGGAGGGCCTCCAGCGGCGCCTGTTCTGGGACGGGAGGCCGCGTATTGCTCTGGCTAAATTGACGCTCCCGTGGTACGACGGAGGGGTCGCCCTCCCGGACATCAAACGGTATTACTGGGCCTCCCAACTAGCTGCAATTAATCATGGCCTTTACGGGCCCGCCTTGAACCCGGCATTCGAGATGGACAGGACGCTTCTGCCCGGTGGCGATTATAATCGAGCGCTCTACTCTGGCGCGCCCGACTCCCGTTTGACGGGACCGACGCGTGTCATGGTGCGTGTCTGGCACGCGGCTAATGCAGCTATGGGGTGGAAGGACCGTTTGACCCGAGCGTCTCCGCTGTATGCATCTGAGAGGTTGGGCTCCCTGTGGACGTCGAAGGGCTTCGAGAAGTGGGACACGATCGGAATCAGCACGGTGGGAGATCTCTGGACGAGGGGGGGATTCAAAACTTTTGAGACGCTGCAGGCGGAGTTTCAGCTGCAGGGCAGTGAGTACTTTCGGTACCTACAGGTCCGCCATGCGCTGGGCTCCGTCTTCCCGGATGTTGCATCCATTCCGGAGTCTTCCCCCCTGGAGGACAGAGTGCTAGATGGCCATGTCCCGGACAGCACGATCTCCCTCATATACAAAAAATTGATTAACGACAGATCGTGTCTGCTGACTAGTCTCCGCGAGGCTTGGGTTGCCGACGGGCTGGAGCTGGACGACGAGGATTGGATTTCCGCGGTGGCCTCTCCGAAAGAGGTGGCCATCCCGGCTCGCCTTCGTTTCGTCCAGCTCAAGATCCTTCACCGGGTCTACGTGACGGGGCCAAGGCTTTTACGTATGGGTTTTGCCGGTGATGGAATGTGTAAGCGTGGCTGTGGTGCGTTGGCGACTTTCATGCATATACTGTGGGAGTGCCCGAAGGTGGAGCGATTCTGGCGTGGTGTGCATGAGGTTCTACGAATGGTTACGCGTGTCACGCTGCTGCCTGAAGCGAGGAGATGCTTGCTGAATGTCTGGGAACCAAATGACTACTCGGTCCCGCAGGCGCGGTGGGTGACTCTGGGATACATGATAGCCAAGCGTGATATTGCCCAATTGTGGGGATCCCAGAGGCCCCCTGCGGTGTCGGCCTGGAAAGAGCATATGGATTGGTGTATGTTTCGTGAAAAGGTGGTGTATGTGGCGAGGGGTAAGCCTGGGGCGTGGATGAAACTCTGGGGCCCCTGGAACGCCTACCGCGGGGGTATTTGTGAGCCGCCGCTGCTACCGGCGGCCTCGCCGGCTCCGTCTCCCTAGATGGCGCCCCTCCCTTGGCCGCGGGCGCGCGGTCCCCCAGTCCCTGATCTGCTCCCGTCCCCCTCTTCAGAATTTTGCTGCTGGTGTGGATCCCCCACTTATGGAGCACGTGTTGTCACTTTGGATCGAGGGTTGCCTTGCGGTTGTGGTTTGTTTATGTTGTTTTGTATTAAGAAAATGGAACCGTACTGTGGGCATGGAGCTTGGAGACCTGCACCATTGATCACTCCTGTTTTCCTACTGTGCACCGCTGAAAAAATTTTTTGCTGTATGTATGTAATATGCTTTTGATGCTCTAGCGGCCGGCCGGGTGGTTGTAGGCCCATACCTGTAACTTCTATAAACTGCAATAAACGGTTTCAAAAAAAAAAAAAAAAAAAAAATCGGTTTAAGCAAACGCACCCTAGGATCTTTATATAATGTGCAAAATAGCATAATGTGCATTGTACTTTGTTGTGCTGAGTTATTACACGGACAGGGGGGTAGTCTCACACCACCCCACCCGTTTCGGAAAAGCTACAAGAAAGTGCAGGGTGCCTAAATGAAATCTAGTCATTAAAAAACGTGAGTGGGCTAACCGGCTGAAAGACAAATAAAATTGTTGCTGATTTAGGGGAAAACTGTCCAATCTTCCCGTGGTCCGGTGTGATAGTCTTAATTCAGATCGCTATGCATCTTTTATAACCATTTTCATGTTGGGTCGTATGGTCTCTGGCTTGTCATAAAAGTTTGCTAGACCTATCTTGTAAAAAGTTTGGTTGACGTAGCGTAACCACGGGACTGCCATTGCATTATCTAGATTCATACAATCTCTTAAAATGCATCGTGAGAAGGAAAGCTCTTCTGTGATCCAAATTTTTCCCCATAGAAACAGGGTTAATATTTGCTTCAAAGCCTGATGGGAAAATAGGGAATCAGACACACCTGATGTACCTGGCATCATGGTAGCAAGGGGCAGACTAGCCATTGAGTTAGATGGGGTAATGCTGGCTTGGCCTGCTGCCTTAATTGCTTCAGGATGGGTCTTCTGCTGGTTTATGATGCCCCCCCTTGATATTCATGGCTGGCCCACTGTTGGTTATGGGCCGCTGAGCTGCAGGTGTTCACATCCCTCCTTATTAGCTTAGCTGAAGGTTAAGCTGCTTCTAAAGCTGTTATGCAGGACACCATCTGTCCAGCCGTTCCTACCCCAAGCTACCCTGGGACCAAGTATACAAATGCTGCCCGCTCACAGGCAATTCTGCACAGCTCATGTTCACAGTGTTCAGGTCTGCATGGGGGGCATGCTATAATGGGTGCTCAAGGCACCCAACCTGGATCACTCCTGGAATTCCAATCCACTGCTGTCAGCAGCAATGCATGCTGGGATTAAATAAACTGGTGGGGAATGCGCAGGCAAAACAGTAATGTTGGCAAATACATGGCTTTAATGAGGCATAGCAAGGTTTCCCTTACTGTAAGGGCATGTCATTTACAAAAAGCTGCTCTTTCTTTCATTCCACATTTTCCCAGTCAGCAAGCCCCTCACCTTTTCTATACGAAAGGATAAGCAAAGTTTCAGTTACATTGTTACTTTGAATTCAATAAGCATTGGCAGCCAATAGGTCACGCCTATGCGAGAGCTGTTGGCTTTTCAATGTTTGAAGACATGTCGCAGAGCAGCTCGAGTTGCAAGGAGGGAAGCATTATGAGGGAGGAGGGGGTGGGGAGGAGCAGCAATAACGGAAAGCAGAAGGAGGGTGGTATGGGGAAAGGGAGTGGGAGTGTAAAGAAAAAATATTACCGAAATCACAGCAAGAGCAGCAGACAGGCACTAACTAAGTTGAATCAATCTGTGAATGGTCCATGCTCCACTGAAAGAAACTGAAGTGACGCTTCACCTGTGCTGGCCAATTAGGAGTCAGCAAAGAAGAGCGACAACAAAGCCAACTAATGGTAAGCCCTTTACTCTACACAATACTCTAGCAAGCAAGAGTGCATGCAGGGCATTCGCTGTCGCAGGATCGACCTAAAAAAGGATGCTTGTAGCTGCAGAACCTTCATTTACTACTAGGACATGGAAAGTGATCCGTTTTTTGGCCATCATGAGTTCCCAATAATTATGGATTAGCCAAACTTCCCACATCATCCATCATCTGCTTCATAATTCGCATATTTAATTAAAAAAACATTTTAGCTCATATGGTTGAAAAACTACTAAAGTGAAACATGCAGATTGCACAGCAGCAACAGACTGAAAGCTAACTCGTGTGAACTAGGTGAAGGACTCGTGTCTTCACCTGAACACAAAAAACTCAATGTTTAAAAATAATTTTGACAGTTGAAGGAACAGTCCAATCTCCAAAGCAGCAGTTATTTTAAGAGGGAGCTCTGGGTTTTAGGAGTATCACAAACATTCTGCATCGCTCTCCAAGTTCTAAAGTCTTGAATATTAACGTGGCCCTTAGTAACACGCTTACATAGAAACGAGTAATGAGACGTCTGAAACCGTAGGCTCGTTTAAAACAAGACTGAAATTTGATAATAGTGGGTTTGGTGAGGAGCGGACCATAGGTGGTGATGGAGTTTTAAACTGACATTTGCAAATAACCCTCTGAGGTGCGTGAGACCTGCCTTTGGGAGTCCCTGACTCTTCCAGTGCTTCTTTCATTCCATTGAGTGGACTTTAAAGCTACCATGAGAACCTAGGCTCAGGGATTGGAGAATTCAAGGAACTAACAGACTAAAGCCACCATCACCTGAGAGGGCCATCGCCTCACAGTCGACAGGGTGGCTTGGTGAGCTGTAAGTTATGAATACAAATTCTGTGAAGAGTCACTCATTCTTCTATCTTTCAGAGGTCAGCAAATTTTGTGTCATTACAATGCTTATTAGTCGCACCATTTTGTTTTTTACAGTGCTTGAAAACTGCTGAAGCGATCTAAAGCTCTCTATAAAAACAAAGTTATTATTAGCATTCAGCTTACCTTTGTACAAAACACGAGTGCTTGTGGGCCTCAAGGCTAGGAATTAAAAAGGTCTTATTCACTCCTGCCATTACAAGCACCTCAAACTACCTTCGTCTTTACTCTCATACAAGCCCCCATCTCCCCTGCCTTGAGGGCCCTAAATTGGTTACCGGTTGCCAGAAGATCTACATTCAAGCTGATTTGTATCCCCCACAAAGCGATACATGGAACAGGACCACTCTTCATCAGGAATAAAATCACAAAATACATTCAACAAAGGAACATCCGCTCTAGATTGGCACCTCGCCTCAAAATTCTACCATACAAGAAAAAAAAACATGGGTGGCACATCCTTCTCTGTTCAAAAGCCAAACTAGGTAACTCATTACCACCAAACATAAGAACCACAGATAACTATCTGATCTTCAAAAGATTACTCGAGTTGGCTCTTCCCTACATAACCACCATACTCAAACATAAATGCACAGCATATCCCTGTGTATATAAACATTTAATTTTATGTGAATATGTATGTATCTAGATATATGTATTCCTTTGTATGAATGTGTATATTAATTATGTTTAAAAATATATACTCGTTAGGTTTGTTTAACAAATGTACACATTGCTTATGGTTATATTATTCTATGCTTAACATATATGTAGGTCACTGCATAGTTTTCATATAGGTTATTAATTAGATGCTTATGGGTCCCCGTTTATCTATTACAATATGTAAATTTCATCATAACTATTTATCTACAATTGCTTCACTACGGAATTATTAAATGAAAAAAACAAATAACTTAGCTTATAGTTCAGCAACACTCCATTTGTTTCCATTTATTTTTTTATTTGCATAAGTTAATTAAAACCATTGCATAACAAATAAAATAATTTAAAAACCATGATACTAAACCACACAAAAAACTCCAATTTCTTTTGTGACCAGTTAAAAGGGTTTTTACATAAAACGTTACAGCAGACCCTTCCGTCAAAGTTTAAGAAAAGTAGGGTAGTTTCAGGTAATGCCCAAGAAAACACACATTTTCCAGTGGCTGACCCATGCGAACAATATTCCCAGAGTTCTCTCCCTTTAGTTCTCCAGCTCTGTAGCCCTCACTTTCCAGCAGCGTGTATTTTGCTCGAGGGCCAATTCCCTTGTACTGTGAATTTGCTCTGTACGGTAGCCTAATGCTTATAGTTCGTATTAGTACCGTCCATTTTCCAGTATATCAGACCCAAATAAATAGATCTTGTCGGAGTACTATGTGCTCCGTCCACGACACAGCTTAGCTGGTATAAGGACGCGGTCTCATAATTTCATTTTAAATTGGAAAAAGGACCAGGGCCAGATTTTCATTTAAAGTAGTCCATTATCAGTTTTTGCACTTTGTGTGGGCATTGTAGAGTACCGAGACAAGGCTGAAAAGCATCTCTGAGGGTTTGTTCGAATCTAGCACAGGGAGCCAGGGTTGAGGGGCCCTTTTGTGTAAGGCATAAGGCCGAGGCATCTAAGTATATTTCCCCAAGGAGAGTTGTCCTTGCGTGGGCTATGGGGGGACAGAAGCATAAGAGATGAAGCCAAGATTCATGATGGTAATTACCTCCTCAGTCTTCCTTGCCACATGCTTAAAAAAGTGAGCTTCAGCTCCACACCAGAACCCTCCAAAGCAAAAAGTTAGCCTGACATGCCTCCCATCCCTTCTCAATATGGCCGACCTATTTCACCCCTGACCTCTATAAGAGGCGGGTCGGTCCAACCCTTCAGCCTGTTTTTTTAGTTCTGCGCACGTCTCTCCAGATGTGTCAGGTAAGTGATGCCTGCGGTAGCAGGTTCGTGGGTCTCAGGTTGAAGGTCCTGCTCTAGCGGACCCTAGGATCTTGGGCTTTTTTCCCCCATCTCCCCCGGTGTGTTCTGGCCGGTTGGGCTCTGCTCCAGTGGGCCAAGGGTTTACAGGTGAGGGGTGGCCGGGGTACGGATTGGGATTGAGGCCGGCGCTCTGCCCTGCCTCCGCTCGTTGGGCTCCCTGTACGGACAGTCCTTTGGTGTACTCCCTCTCCATCTCTGGGCTGCATCGGTGGTTGCCTGGTGGTCTCTTGCTTCTGTTTCTGCTCCTGGAGGGCTCGCCCGGTCTTGTCTGGGGCTGCAGTTTTGCTGCTCCCTCCTCCTCCTGCTCCCTGTCTCGGCAGGCGGCTCCTGCACGCCATTCCTGACGGCTTCCTGCTGTCGCCATGCTTCTCCTTGCCTCCTGGAGGTCGGGGCTTTATTGTGGGCCTTTCTGTTGCCTCTCCTCTCGTCCTGGGTGGCACCGTTCCTTGGGTCCTGCCCTCTGCCAGGTCGCTCCGGTTGTCGGTTATTGGCCTCCCCTGCTCCTGTCCTTTGCGCTACTACCTTTGGGTGGTGCCTGCTTGGTTGGGCCAGGAGTTCAGCATCCGCCTCTACTGGGGTGCGCGTTCTGACCTTTTATTGCAGGATCGTTTTTTGACGGTCTCGCTGGTCCTTCTATGGCGAATCCTATTCATCGGGTTTCGTTTGGCCCCCCGACTGTTCTGGTTGGGGCTGTCTGCCTTGGTAGGAGCCTTCCTCGGGACGTGTTTTGGGTCTTGTTGACTGGCGGTGTTTCCCCTGTCTGTCCTTTGAGGATCCTCCCCGTCCTGTTGGTCTCAGTGCCTCTGGCCCTTCCTTGGTTCCTTTCTATTGCCCTGGTGGCTCCCTTCGAACCCTGCCTCCTGGTGCGGCCGGTGGTCTTTCTGTTCTGGTGCCTCCTTCCCGAATGTTGGTGGCATTTGCCATCCTGGGGGGCATGCTTGGGTTCCCGATCTGTACTGGGTCGGTGGGTTCCCCTGATGGCGGGTTTCCTGTCTAACTTCTGTTTGCCGTTCCTTGGCTTCTCTGGGGTTTTCCCAAAGTAATTTTTACCAAAGTAATTTTATTTAAATATGATTTTGGAACTCCTTGGAGATCCACATATTACAAAATAACAGCCAAAATATAATAAAATGAGTCCACATATAATCGACTTTTTCTAGCAAAAAATGTACGGATTATCATACCGTTCATCTAATACAATTCTAAAAAACATTTGAAAAAGTTAAAAATTCTGTTACAGAAAATTTCGTTTGGGGGACTGAAGATAGCATCTATCAGAGATCTTGCGGATAAAATACCAAACTGAATACATACAGGCTTTACCCACAGACGACGGTGGGCCATTAATGCTGGACAGACTAGCAGGACATGTATAGAGTCTTGGACTGAGATATTGCAAAGGTTACATATATTAGATATACCATGCCATTTGGCCAACAACTTATTCAGTGGAAGGAGATCCTGCCTAAGAAGCAGCCAAAAACGGCGCAAACCGTGGGGTATATTCCAGGAGGCGTAAGGTTGTATTTGTTTAAACAAATAAGAATCAACAGCTTGAGTGGCCCCCTTCTTTTGTACAATCAAGTTACGATCCCTTTCGTAGCTTAGCTTCCATGTGGCTTGTTTTAATGTCAATTTTAATTGTTGCATAGAAAGGTCTAAAAGAGTGGCTTCCTCTAAGTCCAAGAGTGTAATGGCCTTCCTATAATTCTTTATAAGAATCGAATGCTCTTTTAGTGGGCCCATCAACTCTTTTGTGATTAGGGATCTTAGTGTGGCTGGCTTTCCTTTGACCAAACAGATAACCCAGCGAATGACTCCTGCCAGACCCTGTGCCCAGCTACTTCTTAGACCGAATTCTAAACGAAGGGCTGCTGCACTGCAACTATTATTAACTGAAGTTAAGCTTCTCAAGAGGGAACCCTCGATAATGTCCAAAAAACCCCATTCGACTAAGTCGATGAGTTCTATGCCGTAAAGCAAAGTTGGGGGGACTTTTGCCCGGAAAGCCTCCAGCAAATAACCAAAGTGTCTTTTACCGGTTGATTTGTATAATGCTCTTAACCAATTTCCCTGCGACTTTGCCTTGCGGGAACTATTTTCTATATGGGATTTGTTGCTCAAGTTGCTATTTACAACCTTACCCAAAAATACGTATGATTTTACTCTTTCTAGTTTTTGGCCTCCCAGCTCCCAGCTAATGTGTTCCAACTTCAGTTTTTTTCGCCCCTCCATACACATTACCTTACTTTTGGAAATGTTTATTTTCAGGAAATGGTTTTCGGAGAATGCGTATAATGAATGCAGACGGTTGTTAAGGCCTTTTGGAGTAAGGTCTAGGATTAATATATCGTCCGCATACATTAAACAAGAGATATATCTGTCTCCCAGACGTGGGGCAATTCCTAAGCATGCAGATATGATAAGGGGGAGATCACTAACGTAAAGGGAAAACAAAAGAGGAGCTAAAAGACAGCCCTGTTTAAGGCCATTTGCCGATGGAATAAGCTGGGATAAGCCCCTTTCACCCCCCAATAGCACTCTGCACCACGTGTTATCGTGCAAATCTTGTACCAAGCATAAGAGTCTATGAGGCATTCCCAGGGCATGTAGCTTTCTCCACAGTACTTGTCGGTCGACCTTATCAAAGGCCGTGGAGAAATCTATGAATGCCGCATAGACTCTCCCCTTTCTGGCTCCAATATATTTATCGGTTATTACCTGGAGGGCTGTTAAGTTGTCCATGGTACTGTGGTTTTTCCTGAAACCTGTCTGCTCGAGAGGAAGAATATTTAAATGCTCCACCCAATCATTTATTCGTTTGAGCAGACATCTTGTAAAAACTTTGCCGATTGCATCCAACAGTGCAATCTGGCGGTAATTCTGAGGGGATAAACGATCTCCCTTTTTAAACAATGGTACCAGGATACTTCCCTTCCAAGAGGGTAAAACCTTACCTCTAGATAAACAAATATTGAAAATTGGACAGAGTAGCATACTCCATTTAGCCCTGTTCTGTTTTAGTACATTAATGGGCAATTCATCCGGGCCCATAGCCCCGGAGTGCCTCATTTCTCCAATAGCTAAGTCTATGTCCTTTTCTGTAAATGGCTCTAAAGACAAGCTCATTTCGTTTGGCCGTACTTGCGAGGTCACCGTATTATTGCTTGCATAAAGATTAGAGACAAAATCCCTCCATATTTGTTCCTCAATAGGGATGGGTAAAGGGCTTGTTCTCAGTCCGCACCCCTCACCTATAAGGGACCAAAATTGCCTCATTTCCCCGTTAATAGCAGCTTCTCTTATTTTTACCCAGATAGCATCCTCTTTTTCTTTGCGTAATGTGGTTAATAGCCTTCTCCGTTTCCTTTTTAACATTGTTATTTTTTGTGCTATAGCAACAGATCTATTTAGATATTGGGCCCTTACTAATTTATTAATTTCTATGTTAAGCAGTCTCAGAGGGCTAGTAAATATTCCAAAGGACTTTTTCCTATTGAGCTTTTTTGCCCCTGTTATCACTGACTTCAAGAACAGAGAGAAATTTTCAATTTCAGAGCCATACCAGGAAGGAAGCTCAGATATTGCTACATCGAGCATTTCTTCCAAATTTCGACACGCCCTTGCGTTCCAGTAGCACCTTCCTGATTTGGAACCGAAATTTGTTTGATCACTGTTCAGAGACCACTGATCACATTTAGATGGCTTTACATTCATCGAGATGGAGAGGATTCTGTGATCACTTAACGGTGTATCAATAATATCGAGATCCTTCAATAACTCAAATGATTGGGACCCCATTATTACGTAATCAAGAATCGATTCCCCTTGGTAGGATTTATGCGTGAACTTAGCCGGGGAATCCGAGGGGAGTCTCCCATTTGCAATAATCCCATCCATTTCTGCCAACTCATTTAGTAAAAGTTTGCCACGTTTATTTGTTTTTATATTTTCAGGAAATGCTGCCCGAGGAATATGGAGAGTTTCTTCTCTAAGTTTATCACAGAATAAGTTTATGCTTGAGTTGGAGATCTTGCAATTCAGGTCCCCGACTAAAATTATAGCCGCCGTTGGATCTTTCTCCCTGATACTCTGGCTATGCAAGAAAACCTTTTTTAAGATTGCATTAAAACCAGCTTCCGGTGGTATATAGACATTTATCAGAACCAGACGATTGCCAGTTTTAGGATTGCCAGACTCAAATAAGGTTACTACTTGGAAGAGTTTACTCGGATTCATATAGTGCACATAGTTCCAATTTATTCGGTTCGATAAGAGGCAAGCTATCCCCCCACTGGCATGTCCTTTTTTGTTCGGGGTGGCGCTACCTTCCAATACATAATAATCTTTCCCTATTTGAATTTTATCGGTACACCATGTCTCCTGGAGGCATATTATATTTGCCTCCAGGGACAGAAGGAATGCCGTTTTCTCCGGACTGTTTTTTAAACCGGCTGCATTCCAGGATATTATAAATAATTCTTTGCTAAAGATGCGAATTAGATAGTTGTTTATTTAGGGATCTTTCTGCAAGAACTCTGGGAAGCCAATTCCATTGAACATTTTCCTCTCCGATATCAGATTGATAAGATGGCAAGGTAGGGTTAGCATAGGATACTAAACGAGAATCCTTAGACTTGCATATTTTTAACTCTGTAAGCTCACCCACCTTATTTATACTACCTGTTGCTGCTTGCAACAGAGAAAAGGGGGGCTTCTGGCGAGTTTGGGATTTAAGGATATTGTTTTGTCTAGTATGCCCCAACACCGGGATTACATCTATTCCTCTGCTCTGCAGATCTTCTGAGCGTTGCAGAATTAGATTGGCTACTAACTTGGAGTGGAACTTCACCCTAGTTATCATCCCCACTTCTGATTTTAATAATTGTACCCTATCTAGATCGGCTGATTGTATTAGTTTCAAGTTAGCAGATTCTTGAAAATATTTAAGCAGGAGGGATCTGTTCAGAATGCATTCAGCATCAAAAAGGGGAGAAAATTCTACCCATACGGTATCTATGCTTTTCTCCTTAGACTCTATTAACGGGGCACCTCTTGCAACTACTCCCAAGAAAGGTGTTGCTAGGGGGTTAAGTATTGGAGCTACTTGGCCGGAGGGGTTTTGCTCCTGTCCTGAAAATGTTGGATTTTTTGACCCAATTATATCCCTATTGATGGTAACTTGTTGGAAGAGGATATTTGTGTCAATTGTTGATGATGGGGAGGGGGGGGAGTAGATAATAATGCTGGAGTAGCCAGGGGCGGAGGCACAATATTTTCTTTCATGATCCTATTTTCAGGGTTATTATCCTTTTCAGCTACCACCTGAGTTTGATATACCTCATTGTGTAAGGGGGAATTAAGATGTTTTCTAAAGAGGATTTTCCTCCGCCTATTTTTTTCTATCCGTCTCAATAGTTTCCTCTTATTTTTTCCGTTCTTTTTTATTATCACTGACTTCCCTTTATTACCATTCCCTACCGGAGTGGCATCCACCTCTCTATCTCCTTCTCCCTGTTGCTTCTTAAAAATAGGGAAAAGGTCATTCCCAGTTTTTGGAGGGAGTTCCCCACCAAATTTAATTTCTGAATCATTAACTAAAGAACAATTTAGGGTGGGGGATGGCTGGGTAGCACTTGTTTTTACATCCTCAAATACTCTATTTGGAACATTATTAACTACAGATAATTGTTCTTTTATTCCTACCTCATCTGATACTACAGAGGAGGAGGACTGCTTCTTTTGGACTGCATCCTTCTCTTTTTGAGTGCCCAATAAAACTTTCAAAAGTTGGGTCACTGTATCAAGTACACAGTCGGATCCCCCCACAAATGTTTCCAATAATTGTAAAATGGACGACAATAAGTGTTCTAATATATGGAGGAAATCAGAAATGGGTTTGTCTGTCCCCTGACATTGTAGTGCATTTATCCCAATCAAATTCAAATTGGGGCTTATGGAAAAATTTGAGTGTGAGGACTTGGAAGGGGTACTACTGTAAAGATGCAAGCCAGCATGGGTCGATGTTACCGGGGTTTTTAAGTCCATCTCAGCTTTGACCAGGTCAGTCTTTATGTACCTTTGACATAGGTCCTTGTCAAGGACCATTGGAGACAGACCATTGTTGAAAGAATCTTTTGTTGGCGATATATTTACTGTATGATGGGCCTCTTCGTGTGAAGTTTTCTCTATATGCAAGTTATCTTGTTCTATGTCTTTCTTTGTTTTTATGACTACTTCTGGTACCAGTTCAATAATATTTTTCATTGTAGAGAATAGGGGAGGAGAAAAACCACACTCAGAGGACCAAGGTGCTACTTTTGTTACTACTGAACTATTATCCACAATTACCTTTTTATTTTCAGGCATCTCACTCGAAGTATTGGGTAATATGTCTGAATGGATAGCTCCAGAGTCCTTAATATCCTCCGACATATTGTCCGCCACTATAGCTTTATTCTTACCCCTTTCCCAAAGATTAAAAAGCTGGCAAGTGCTTTTCAAATTAGTGGCTTGGCTGAGCTTATTTCGGAGGGGATTCGATCTGGTTTTTGAGCCTGATCTTCCTACCAGTATTCTCCCAGACCTTAATTTCTTTGTCATCATCACAAACAAACAATGAGAAACGATAAAAAGTGTAGGGGAAATTACTATTTAGTGCATCTAGGCTGAAATACTTGGCAGTTTTCTCTAAGGTATAAATTTAATGAACTAATCCTAGGCCTGATAATCTATGTCTACAGAACCTCTCAGATTGTTGTAAACATTCTAAAACATTTCTCAGATGGGGCGAGGAGGTCACAAGACAGGTGGGGGTACTCTGGCCGAACAGTATGCGGATAGACAGATGTTAGGGGACTGGCCTAGCCTAGCCTTCTCGTGCCTCTGAGGGCCCGCCCTTGTCCCGGGCTTCTCCCGGGCGCTTCCCGCGCGCTCCCGCGCAGCGGAGCAGTGACCCGTTTGATATAGATTGGGTGTAGAGGGGGGCGTGTCCTACAGGGAGAGCGTCACCAGGTGGATTGGGTGAAGGAAACAGCAGGGACTCTTGGAAGTTGGAGTCCTGCAGTATTCTCGCTCGCAGCCCTGTCTACCAAAAGCCCTCAGTGCGATGTGTCCAGGATTCAGTAAACCACAGCACCGTGAAGCGGGACCCGGGAAGCGGGTCCGGCGAAAGGTAGCGCCTTACAAAGCGCTAGCTGTGAGCCTCAAGACGCTTCCTCAGTCCTCCAGCGTCAGGATCAAACTCCAGCACAGCTAGTAGCAGTGGAAAGGTAACCGCCGGGGTTCAAAGTCCAGAATCTTTTCACTGATTGCAAGGGGGCGTGGCCTACAGGGAGAGCGTCACCAGGTGGATTGGGTGAAGGAAACAGCAGGGACTCTTGGAAGTTGGAGTCCTGCAGTATTCTCGCTCGCAGCCCTGTCTACCAAAAGCCCTCAGTGCGATGTGTCCAGGATTCAGCAAACCACAGCACCGTGAAGCGGGACCCGGGAAGCGGGTCCGGCGAAAGGTAGCGCCTTACAAAGCGCTAGCTGTGAGCCTCAAGACGCTTCCTCAGTCCTCCAGCGTCAGGATCAAACTCCAGCACAGCTAGTAGCAGTGGAAAGGTAACCGCCGGGGTTCAAAGTCCAGAATCTTTTCACTGATTGCAAGGGGGCGTGGCCTACAGGGAGAGCGTCACCAGGTGGATTGGGTGAAGGAAACAGCAGGGACTCTTGGAAGTTGGAGTCCTGCAGTATTCTCGCTCGCAGCCCTGTCTACCAAAAGCCCTCAGTGCGATGTGTCCAGGATTCAGCAAACCACAGCACCGTGAAGCGGGACCCGGGAAGCGGGTCCGGCGAAAGGTAGCGCCTCACAAAGCGCTAGCTGTGAGCCTCAAGACGCTTCCTCAGTCCTCCAGTGTCAGGATCAAACTCCAGCACAGCTAGTAGCAGCGGAAAGGTTTTCCCCTGCCTTGCTGGGGCTTCTTTGTTGCTATTCTGGACGGTTTGTCCCCTGCCTCGTTCTCCGAGAGGTTGCGGGGTTTACCCCCTTGGTTTTTTGGCACGGTTGCGCTGTCCTCGTCTGGGTCACTTCTGTTCCGGGTTGCCTCCCCGGTTTTGGCTCTCTCTGCCTTCTTGTCCGGGCTCCCGGCATTGCGCCTTCCTATGGGCCCCTTCCTTATGTGGGTTTGGTGCTTGTTTGGCCTGAAGGGGGCGTTTGACCGGTAGGTGGTACTCATCTGGTTGCTTCTCCCTTGATTTCTGCTGCTGCGGGTGTTGGCCTGTGAGCTGTTGCTCTTTGGTCTGTTTTGTGCTTCTGGGGGCACATGCTTGCACGGGTCTGGGTTTGTGTCCTACCGCTGTTTCTTATTTCCCTTGGTGGTTTTTGTTCGGGGAGTGCCTTTCTTTCTCTGGGGGCCCTGCACTTCCTGTGCGGACTTTGTTTCCTCTTCTTCTTTGTCCCTGGCGGGTTGGCTCCCTGGAGGTGTTGACTGTTATCGGGCTCGTTTCACAAGGCCCTTCTGTCCTTCTCGCCTTTGGTAGGTTCTGCCTGTGGCCTTACCTCCATCTTTGCTCCTGTTCCGGTCGGCTCTCCGTTTTTCGGCTGGGTTAGGCCTGATTGTTGGTTGTGGGATTGCCCATCTGGGTGCTCGCTTCGGCAGCTCATTCCTGTTTATGGCACGTTGCGGGGCCGATTTGCTGGCTCCTGTGCGGGGCTGTCTCGCTCTTTCGTGCTGCGTTCCCCTTGCTTCCAGGTTCATTTTGCTTTCTTGTGCATGGTGTCCCCTGGTGGGCGTTCACGTTTTTTTCTGATGGCTTGGCCTTGGTCCTGGTCCCTTCCGCACTTCGGCTCCGTGGGCGGCCTTGTGGGTTTTCCACTTTTCGCTGTTGGCAGGTTGGGTTCCCTGGGTGGCCGGGTCGCTTCGATGTCATTGCTGTGGCATTCTGGGTCAGTTTGGCCTTGTGCCTGTCTGGATTCTCTCTTGGTGTCACGCTCCCTTCTGTGGGTCCCTTTGGGCGTCCAGGGTCCGTGTCCCGCCTGTTCTCTCCTTGCTGGGGTTTTTTTTTGGTGCCCTTCAATTTGTTGTTCGGTTGGGGTGCTGGGTTTTCCTTCTGCACCTTTTTCCTGTTCTTGTGGCTCCTGCCAGTCTGGGTTCTTTCGGTCTGGTTCCTCCACTTCAGTCCCCTGTTACCACCTGGCCTGGTGGGTTTTGTGTCCTTCTTCCCCTCCGGTGGTTGGTTTTGGGATGATTCGGCTCTCTCGCTGTTGGTGGTCCGCCGTGTGGTGTAGCGGTGTTTCGGTTGGACTGCGTCTCTTACTGCGGTGGCTCCTTGTTGTGTCACTGTGGGAGGGGTTCCCTCTTTTTTTTCGGTTCAGGGGTCTGGGCTTCGGCTGCCTTGTTGCTGTGGGCTGTCCGTTGGCCAGTCTTGGTGTGTTTGGACCGGCTTACTGCTGTCGGTTCTGGGCCTGTTTGTTGTTGCTTTTGGCTCCGTGCGGTTTCTTCCCGTGTCTTCTCTGTCCGCCTTCTGACATTGGGTCGGGCTTAATTCGGAATGGCCTGTGGGTCTCGGGGGTCCGGTTTCGGCCCGTCCGGTGTCTCTATGTCCCGGGCTGCTTCTCCTGCTCGTGGTTGCCTCTCTCTTGGGTGGTTCCTTCCACTTGTTGATGTTTTGGGTTTGTCCTGTCTCGTTGGCATCCCTGTCTGGTTTTGTTTTCTTGTGAGTTTTCAATGAAGCCGCTTGGCTTTGGTATGTGCTCACTTTGTTAAGCATGTGGCGAGGAAGACTTACGAGGAGGTAATGCCCCGGTTACTTACCGGTAATCTTCATTACTCCGAGTATAGTCTTCCTCGCCACATGAATTGCCATCCCTTCCTCCATGTCTGGCTATCGGCTTCATGTTGTTGCTTGGTAGTTTCAGGCTGAAGGGTTGGACCAACCCGCCTCTTATAGAGGTCAGGGGTGAAATGGGTCGGCCATATTGGGAAGGGATGGGAGGCTAACTTTTTGCTTTGGAGGGTTCTGGTGTGGAGCTGAAGCTCACTTTGTTAAGCATGTGGCGAGGAAGACTATACTCGGAGTAATGAAGATTACAGGTAAGTAACCGGGGCCTTACAGAGCCTACAAGCTCCTCCAGATGTATAGTTGGCCCAGGCCCGGTTAAAATCTACAATCGGTAGAGCCAACATTATCTCTCTTCTGACTTTAGGATTGAGAGCAGCTGAGAAGCAACACTCGAAAGTCTGAGTTTATTAAATACAACTTAAATCTTCATACATTACCTTCCTTATACATATATACCTTCCATGTACTTATATTTATTACTTTACTGCTACTGTTAAAAAAAATCAGCCTCTCCAATGCACTACCCTATGTCTCACCCTATAACTCTCAATATATCCTCTATGTCCAATCTCTGACTCATCCCAAACCTCAGTCTACTACTATGATCCCCAAAATAACCCTTCCCTCCTTCACCCTTCCTTGCATCATATCAAACTTCATTTTCACTATTCAGATCTCCCAAACAAGCCTTTCTAAACCCTTGCCTCATGTATCCGCCCTTAGACTCATCCGAGACCTCATTTTTTTCCCCTAACCCACTACTAGACACTCTTCCCCACCTCCATCTCTCCTTTAATCATCCCAAACCAATAAAAACTTTCTAGACCCTTCCCTCGTCTATCTGTCCACTAATTCACCTAATACTTTTTGGGTTCCAGAGTAGCGTGCTAGTTGCTGAAAAGCACTTTGACGCCTCGTCAGGGGTAGTAAGTGCTATATAAATGCAATTACAAAACAGTACACTGCAATATATCAGGCACATAGTTTATGGGATGTTGTAGCCCTAATATCTTGTCCAGTGCACTTCAAAGTATTAATGAAACAGGACTTGGAATCAGAGAGATCTAAGAAAAGCCCAGTTTCGACAAGGCCCTTCATAGTGAAAGTGGACCTCCTTCTAAGCAGTTCTAGTGTGTACAGCCAGAAAGGCGATTTCTCAGTGGCTACAAATGGCTTTGTAGCACTATATGCAATACTCAACAAGAAACTGGCAACAGCAAATCAGGCAAAAAACAAACGTTTCCGGACACAGGTGATCTTTAGCAGGCCTGTACCCGTACGGATCACCATGTACAGACCCCCGCACAGATCAGCCTGTAGATACACAGGACCTCTTGTACATTCGCTTCTGAACCAGCACACATACCCCCCCATTCTGATGCAGCAGTGCGAAGTAAACCTGGAGAGGAGGGGGGCGAAGCGCGTGAGGAAGGGGGAAGCCTACTTTGCAATCACAGTAATAATTTAATTGAGCCGCGGGTGTAATGCCAGTTATCGACCAGCTGATGCCATTAGACAGTGAGCACTCTCTGCGAGTGCTCTCTCCCAAACACTCGCCCCCCTCCGCCCCTCACAGCCAACAATGGAGAAAAAAATGAAAAAAGGCAAAAACAGCTGACAGTGTTAGTAGAGGCTGCAGCTCCCCTTAACTTCTGTCACGGGGTAGGGTAAAGGAATGTGCATGCAATGTATAGTGAGGAACAACTGAGACAGTACGAGCGAGAGTCAAGATGGTCAGTTAGAGATCTGGAGACGTGGGCGTTTCTGCTGGGTTTCTGGGCATGCATTGTTTTCCTCTCGAATGGATTGGTGAGAAACACATCTGCGCCTTGACACAGATGTCGTAGGCCTGGGATCTGGAGTGGAAACCTTAGGCTGTTTACTAAACATGATGAATCTATATTCACTGAGTGAGGGGGATTTCTGGCCGACCACAAGTGGGACCCTGGGGTTCCCATAGAAACTGGAAATTTTGAAATTTGGGGGCATATTATCAAGAACGGCGTTAAAATTATCGCTGCTTTAGCGGCAGGAAATTGCCGCTAAATCGGCGAATATGGGCTTGGTAATATGCCCTTGAGAATTCCAATAGAAGCCCATGTTCTGGTGTGAACCTGAGCTTCTATTGGAATTCACAAGGGCATATTATCAAGCCCATTATCGCCTCTTTAGCGGAAGTTTCCTGCACCTAAACCGGCGATAATTTTAACGCCGTTCTTGATAATATGCCCCATAGAAATTTAATTGGCAATCCCCCTGGTTATTCCCCATTCACTTAAATCATTTTAAGTGGCTGTTGCATTGTTTGTATTCTTTAGAGCTTGATCGGTGAAATAAAGTTAATTCCAATTCTTGTCATTCCTCATTTCCTTAGATATTTTGATTCAGAAACTCCATCTCTTGCACTCATAATTATCAACCACATGGGCATTAAAAGGTCACTCGAAATGAGCTCCCTGTATACTTAGCAAAGACTAATCACTCGCTTTGGCTACTGTAAGTACATTTCTCTCTGGATATGTGTCCTTCACCTGGGGTTTGAGTATAAATCATGTACTGCAGTTTTTCATTAGAAACACTTAAACAACTGCATGTGTAGTTATAAAGACTTGAAAATGTAAGACCAGCCTTCTATTCCCTCCATGAAAATGATCCGGAGCCTGCAAGATGAAATACGGAGCCTGCAAGATGAAATACGGAGCCTGCAAGATTAAATCGGAAGCAAAGCAAGCCTCGTACCGAATTATGTTAATGCCTTCTGTTAACCTGACAGCTCTAAATCAATGGTCAATCAACAAATCCAGGCATGTGATAATGTAAAACAAAATCACGTAATTTTTTATAGCACCGCATAGCATAATTCTAACATTTCTCGAGCTACACACTAAACAAGTGTTACAACTGAGCTTTTCAGGTTAATGCCACTAACTTAGCAGCCTCGGAAGGATGAAAGGCTGGTTCAGTCTTGCTTGGATTCGTGACCTGCAGGACCTACATTCACCTCGCGTTTCAGCGGTGGGTGTATAAATGAACGAGCCGTCCTAAGGGAAAAACCCTACGCCCTGGTGTCGAAGCTGAGACACGTAGGCAGGAGTTATGAAAACCCCCGAACCCAGAAGAGCGCGGCGCAGATAGGGAGACGGATGAACGAAGAGATGAGATATCTCTAAACGCTCCCCTGCCGGGTGTCCTCGCCCACAGCAGTCTCGGCTCCACGGTGTTTTTCGCAGGCACCGCGATGCCCTCTCATTGACGCCTCGCATTAACTGAGAAGACTCCCGGGGAGCTGCCGCGTACACAAACAAACCCCGCATCTCATCAAACTGCTCTTTTCTGTGGACATACACAGCACGTCCCCGGAACTGTGGCTATCCCAGCCGGGGGTGGAAGCTGAAAACAGGCCGACTGTTCCGATGACAGTTTCAGGGGGTTACCTCTAACCCGAGCACTGCTTTTTTAACGGGGCAAATGTGTTTGATGGCACAATTTGGCATATTCACTGGCTAAAAAGTGATAGTTTCAAAGCCAGAGCTGAAGAGAATTTCATTAAATATTCCTATATTGACAGGTCTATCACAACAACCGGAGCAATGTCTGTCTGCATAGTCAAATCAGGACTGCCCTGTCAAGAAATGCGTGGGGCTCTGTCTGAGCTGCTTTCTAACCCCCCCCCCCCACACACACACACACACACACCCACACACACCGTCCTGAAATCTGCAATTTGACCCTTAGACTACCGGGGGTTTCCATGTGGTCCTTTATTTCTAGACCGGAAACATTGCATGCAAAATACACCCAACACTTTCTGTGAAGTGGACGCCTGCACAATGAATGGTGAGCGAGAACTAAACCCCTCTACTTTTATTCTTATCCTTCTATAGCCCCTCAGTATTTTACAACCATTTAAAGAGTTACAGTGTTTTTTCTTTTTGCTGTGTGGACACGATGCATTTTTTTTATTTGTTTTACTACTGTAGTGGGTGCTCATTTAAAGCTATTTATTCCAGGTGTTCTCCTGCTAACGCTGGGCGGCATCTACACTGAGATATGCTTCGAGCACACAAACGATGAAACACATCGCAGGGAATCCCCCTGACGGTGCCGTCCCTTCACTGACCATCTTCACCACTACTTTTTGTGACACTGCAAACTCGCATGGAAGCGTTTTCTAAACGTGGATCGTCATCATGCTGTCGTTGGAAACCGAGGTGGCATGCCACTGGTGAACGGACGTCCGCCAGGAACACAGCAAGAGTGACACTCGTCTTGCCTCCGGTGCGCGCGACGCACCTGCCTCAAGATGGCCGCCGTTCCCGGGGCCTCGAGCCGACGCCTCCTCCTCTTCAGCTTCCAGCTCATCCTGACAAATGACAAATCACACTCATCATATCTTGTTCGCCCTTCAGCCTGCCCCGGCTCCCAATACAGATGTTTTCTTCCGTGATGGATCACCGTCGCTACCTACCGTGAAGGCCGCCCGAGGAGGCGGGCCAGGAAAGGCGGGCAGGTGCACGCGCGACACTTGGGCGCTACAGCACTCAACAGGCTACCCTCGCAAGGCCAACACGACCTGGCATCCCAGTTCATTCTTTACCATCATAAGCACATGAAAGTTGGTGGCTTTATGGCCTGGGCCATTTCTGTAAGATTTCTAAACTGCCAGGCTAGACCAACCGCCTGGAAAAATCAATATTTTATTAAATGTAAAAGTATTCGATGAACAATTGTTTATTTGATCCATTATAGTAAGGGTTCAGACCTAGTTTGTTTGAATGCTGAAGCAGGTTGTGTCTTCATTATGGTGGATCTTAGTGTGCAGGGGGGTAGTGATGGTGCACTCATGTCATTACACAGCTGCATGTGCCATCCTCTCCTCATCGTGTGACTTTCACAGTGTGGGCTGACAATACTGCTCTACCATGAAAGAGTAATTTTTGTCTGACTGCGACTCTTTCGCCATTTGACTTTACACCCCAAACAATAAAATGGGAGGTTCTCAAGGTATATGCCAATCTTCCTTATTGTTCAGCTGTTGCGCTAGACCCATGGCAGTGTAATTATGGCACGATTTTACAGGCATGTCAACAATACTCGGATGATGATCCGTTTTAAGGATGCCACTGGTGTATCAAACTGTAGATCTGGTCTAAATCTTTGCTTATTTTACTTCAGAGCTGGGTGCCCACAACATTCTTAAAGCTAAAAAAGGTTAGACTGAGGCCTTATTGACCTGTCTTCACTCCTCTCTTTGTGATACTAGTCTATGGTCAGCATCAGTGGTTGCTTGACCTCAACCGGTTAAGACTGTAAATGTATTGCATAACTGAGTTCAACGTGTAATCACAGAAGCAAGTCCGTGCCTTGTCCAACAGCAGTTTTCACCAAGTGATTCTGCTTCATCAAAATTTCCTTTTTATAGACCTTCAGCTTTGGGTGATGGCTTTCCACGCCACTCTAATCTATTCTGCACAACTGCACTCCATGCAACTGCACCTTATGTCACTCTATACCACTGAACTCTACGCCACTCTACTCAACCCCTCTTCACTCTACCCTGCACCGCTCCACTCTACGCTGTCCACTTCACTCTACGCCACTTCACTCAGCACTACTCTACACCACTCTACGCTGCAGGACTGCATTCTCAGCCACTTAATTTAACACCATTCTACTCAGATCCACGGCACTCTACGCCACTGCAAGCTACGCCACTCTACACCATTGCACTCTAGGTCACTGCACTCTATGCCACTCTATTCTACTCTGCAGCACTGTACTCTGCACCACTGTACTCTGTGTCTCTCTACACTGCACCACTTTATTCTGCTCCACTGCACACTCCACCACTGAACTCTATACCACAGAACTCTGCGTTACTGCACCATAAGCAACTATATTCTACTCTGCACTACTGTACGTTATGCCACTTCTCTCTATACTACTCTGTGCCACTGCACTCTACTCTGTACCACTCAAATCTATGCCACTCTACTGCACTCTATCCCACTACACTCTGCATCACTCTACTGCACTTTAAACTATTCTGAACCACTGCACTCCATGTCACTGCACTCTACGCCACTCTATTCTACAACCCTGCAGTATTCCACTCTGCCATGAACCACTCTACTGTACGCCACTTCACTCTACTCTGATACAGTTTACTCTGCACCATTGCATTCTATGCCACTGCACTCTACTCTGCACCACTCTACGTCAATGCACTCTACACCACTTTTCTCAAAACCAATGCATTCTACACCACTGCACTCTACGCCAGTCTACGCTGCACCACTGTACTTTATGCCAACATGTGTTGGAAATGTATTGATTCTTTTACTGTAGTTCTATGGATTTTTTCAGTAGCGGCTCGCACAAGTAAGCGGGGCGGGTGGGGTGGGGGTGTTGGAAGCCAACAGATGATAGGATAAGTAATATTAAATAAATAAAACCACTTACATTGCGCTGTCCGCATCACCGAGTCGGTGATGCAGCAAGCCCAAGTTGTCTGTCGATTTCCACCCCCCCGCCCCTCCCCGTCTGCGATGCGGCGAGCTCAATGTAAATGGTTTTATTTATTTAATATTACTTATCTCGTTGTCTGTCGACTTCCACCACCTCCCACCCCACCCCGCCCCGCCCCTCTCCACCGCTCTTACCTGTGCAAGCCATTTTTTATCCGAAATAAACTAATGATGATGATGATGAAAAATCTGAGTGACTTGAGAACAGCTGTCCTTTGGTGGCTCTCCTGACTCCGCAAACTTGCGATTCCCTGCCACCGATGACTCGTCAGGCCACAGGGCGGTCTTCTTTAATGCATAGAGAGCATCGTCCAAATTAGGGCCGTCCTCCCATTGTATATGTTCCCTGTCTGAGTCCACCATGAAGCCTACACGTTTCCTGGACAGGAACATGTAAAAATGTCTTGAACGTGCACGAGTGAAAAGTTCCAGCGTATCAGGGATATTTTTAGGGGGACCAACAGTCCGTAATTTCGGCCGTCTGTCCGTTGTCCGTGAAGAATTCTTTAACGGACGCTATTTGTTCGTAATTTTAACCGGGCGCCGGTCGCAACACCCTAAGCCGGCACAGCTTCCACCCACCTCCCTTCTTGGCTCCGATGCTGTTGAGGTTGGGTGTAACAGACTCCGATGCAGTACCAAAGCTCAGATACCCAGCAGCATTGGATAGGCACAGCGGGATGGCAACCCTCACACCTTCCGCCCTTGATGAGCTGTTAAGAGGTGCTTGAAGGTGACTGAGAGGGAGGGGCTGCAGCTTCAGGAGCAGGGGCATCTATTCAGATGCAAACAGCCCTGAATGCCTCATGTCTCTGCAATTTAGAGGGGCCTCACACATTCCCTTACTGCCCAGGGCCTCAAACATCCTAGAACCGGCCCTGATTACCCCGAGGCAGCACGTGGTTCTCTTCACAGAGCTTAATTACTGTCACTAAATTGTAAGCTAACCTTGGTTCTTCAAACATGCTGTCTATAATGTAATAAAATAAAGAAATGGCACAATCACACCCACATTGATTAACAAAGTATGGAGGACAATCAGTTCTCTTGGAGTATCTCCTTGAAGTACTGTACATCACAATGGGGGATGGCAAAACTAACATTTTGGAAAGAGAGCCTGTCTTCTCGTTGTCTTGTCCAGGAGGGGGTGAGGAGCCCTACCCCACCCTGGAAGAGACCAAGGTGATACTAGAATACTGCATGCCCACCCCTGTGCCCACCCTGGTGGATCCTGTTCCCCCTCCTGTGATGGCTCCTGCCCCCCCCCCAGTGATGGCTCCTGTCCCCCATGTGGTGGCTCCTGTACCCCATGTGGTGGCTCCTGTACCCCCCCACCTGTGATGGCTCCTGCCCTCCCCCCCCTCTGGGTGGCTTCTGTCCCAGCCCTGGAATAGCTCCTGCGGCGAGGGTGAAGTTCTTGATGGGTCTCTTCTCAAAAAGGCTCAGCTCAAAATTAATATGAAAAGGTGGGCGAGTGAGTAAGTGAAGGGATGGGTGGATGGCTGGATGAATTAGTGAAAGGGTGAATGGATGAATGAACGATTGAATAGATGGATAATGAGAGAGGATGAATGGATTGATGAGTGAGTGGAAGGATGGATGAGAGAAAAGGTAAATAGCTGGATGTTTGGAAGGGTAGCTGGATGAGTAAAAGGGTGGATGGATGAGTGAAAGGATGGATGAGTGAAAAGGTGGATGATGAGTGAGTGGGTGGATGGATGAGTGAAATGATGGATGGATTGATGAATTGATAAGTGCAAGGGTGAATGGATGGACGATGAGTAAAAGGGTGGATGTAAGGATGGATGAGTGAGTGAAAGGGAGGGTAGATGGACAAAAGGATGAATAGAGGAGTGAAAGGACAGATGGATGAGAGAAAGGATGGATGAGTGATAGGGTCAATGGATGGATGAGTGAGTGGATGAGTAGATGGATGGATGGGTGGATGGAAGGAAGGAAGGCTAAGTGAAAGGGTCGATGGAGAGAGAAAGGGAGGATGGATGGATGACTGAAAGGGTGGCTGGGTGGAAGGATGAGTGACTGGGTGGATGGATGAGTAAGTAAAAGGATGGCTGGATGGGTGAAAGGGTAAATGGCTGGACGGATGAGTGAATAGATGGATGGGTGGAAGAGTGGATGGATGAGTGTACAGATGGATATTGTGAAAGGGTGGATGGATGAGGGAAAGGATGGATGAAGGGATGGATGAGTGAAATAATAGATGGAAGGATACATGATGGATAGGTTTGCAAATGGTTGAATATGTTTGGATATGGCTGGGCTTACTTATATACTATTGCGCGACCTCCTCTGATGTCTGTAAAACTTACCTATTGTCCCTAAGTTTTGTCCTGAATTTTGACCTCCTGTCCTGAATTTGTGTCCTTGATTTTGACCCTTTGTCCTGAATTTTTACAGTCACTGTCCTGAATTTGCACCAATGCCAGTTGGTCACCCTATTTTTCATTAGCTTTGCCGGTAACACCCCCCGCTTTGCGGGTTGTGTTTTTTCATGTTTTCAATGGCACAACATATGAAAGCGTGCCTCCCACGCTCCCTGAAGCGGCGCTTTGTTTTTCTCAACCTGCTACAAAGAGTAGATCGCGGTTTTTTGGAGTCTGTATTTCGTTAGTCCTTGTTTTAAAAGCTTCTAGCAAGGCTTCGAGGGAGATTTGACCCAACCCTCTGGCTAAATGAATGTGCAACTTGTACTCTCGCGGGTTTTTTTAGATTACGTTTCTGATTAATGTACTATTCTCATTAACGTTTGCATCATTACAATTTAGCTTTAACAATTCCAAATTGAACAGAGGCTAACTTGCCCGAGTTCCCTTGGGCTTGCCGCTAGGGGTCAGTGCGCGCCCGTTCTTACGTGTGCCATTTGGATACATGTGCTTTGTCTTTGAATATATTCGCCACCATTCCTAGCACAATAAGCAAAAGAGGGGGGAGTTGGGTGAGAAACGTCAAACATGGAGGAGAGAAAAGCCTCGACAGGTACGAAAAGATGAATCAAGAAGGATGTACAGCCCCCCTTCCATTTGTTTGCTGGCAGGCAGGGTTGGATTGGGATCAAAAATAGGCCCGGACACCCTAGAAAAAGTGGCTGACATTTGCGGATTGCATCTTTTGGCAAAACACTGCTTCATGATTTTAAAGTTTATGAAAATGAGGAGGAGGGGTTCTCTAAAAGAGGCATGTTTTCTTAACTTAACTGACATAAAATAATGCAAATGTTACCCGGACTCTTTATGCACGGATTGTTTCACAATGAATACACCTGAATATAATAAGTAAGGCCACTTCTACTCAGGCCCCCTGCCCCTGCTCAATCTGCATTCATTAATGGGTGGCCCAGCGAAAGACTGGTAATGACACCTACGCCCGCTGGTAAAAGGGAGGTACTATAGGCCCACCTGCCCCTCGAAAGGCCACTCAGGCCCCCACTGAGTAGCTGGCATCTAAACAGCACAGACACAGCCCAAGCCGGCCACCACGCTGCCCAAAAAAGCGGCCCACAGCTGCAACTCAGATACCAGCCCATTGTCCGAGTGCACGCCTTACCAATCTGACCCTGCTGGCAGGTTGCTATTATCCGGATTGTGGTCCAAAACCCTCTGTAAGGCACATACACGTTTGCCTTCCCACGCCTTTTTTGGCTTTTTGTCAGTCTATTTTTCTGTTTGTTTTGTACAACACAACCACATTCCCTTTTCCTTTCCTTGTAGAACAAATCGACTTAATGTAAATGCACAGAAATGTAACTGTTACATAATTCAGAAAACACAGTTTCTGAAAAGAGAGTGCGTGCATTAATAAAGCAAATGTAAACTACAGTTCAACACCTCGTCTGGGCTAGGAAGCGCTATGGACACCAAACAATTCAGAGGCCCAGATTCTGAAAGCTTTAGCGCTGAGTTAGCATGACTTTTTTAATGCTAACGTGATGCTAAACCCGTTTAGGGATTCACAAACAAACGCAAATAAATATTTGGTTGGTTTTGTATGGAAAAGTAACTCAAAAACGCGCAAAACGCTGCTATGCATTAAGGGGGTGTTAATGGGCGTTCCCATGCAACCACCCATGCTTTTTAACGCTAAACCCGATTCACTAACATTAGTGGAAAGGGTTTAGCGCCAAAAATTAATGCAGCTCAAAAGCAGGCATTAAACGAGAAATGTTTACATTTCTTAGTGTCTTTCCCACTATGCATATGTGCTGCATTGTGCAGCAGAAATACAAAGTAGGAAATAATTTTGAACAAGTCTATGCATTGTATTTTGCATAGGAAGGGTATCCTTCCTGTACATAACCTATACTAGACTCAGGCCCACACCCTAGTGCCTTACTGTTAAGGTGTGTGCATGGCGCACAGTAGCTGAAATCAGCGCCAGCGCTAGGGAGAGGGGAGGATCGGGCCATTTCTCTGTAAATATGTCACTCTCTTACTCTCTACCTATTATGCAGCTCAGCCTCTTAGGAAGTGTTCAGAATCTGGGCCAGAGTGCTTATGAACTCTCCAATAGATTACCATAAAGATGTAACAGAGTGTCCGCACAGTCATTTTCCCACCTGTTACTGCTGAAGGCCAGACACAAAGCATTTATTGCCCGATCGAGCTGTTTTGCGATTGCATAAATGTTTTTTTAGGCACAAACTGTGACTCTACAGAATCGCAGTTTGGGTTTGCGAGCTTAGGGCATCCCTTCGAATTGCCAAATTGTAGTGGCATGTATTAATGTTTTGTGACTGAAATGCGGTTGCAAAACATTAATATTTTACTAAAACCTCATAGGAGGTGTAAACACTTTCGAAAACATTTTGAAAATGTTAAAAAAAAATAATGTAAGAGTAGGCTGTGCTCCCACGGACCTCTGCCTACTCTTAAAAAATTAAAGTTACACTTTTCATATTTTATTTTTTCAATGTATCCCGTTTTCCTTTAAAGATTTTTTTTTTTTATGGGCTTACCCATCAGGCATAGTGACTTGGTGGTGAGCAAGATGGCGCCAAATAGTTCACCGCACCACTCGCCGCCCGCACCGTGCTTCTCAGTTGATCGGCCATCTGCTATGTGCCCTGGAGTCTGACCATTGATCAGAAAGCTACTGCTCCTCGAGCTGGGTAGACACCAGCATTTTTCCTGCGGCTTTGGATCCGGGTCGCGGGGCGGCAGTCCATTCTTGCTGGATTGTGCTTTGACTGCCACCTTAATCATTTTCTTTCATTCTGTGGCACCTGTTGAGCCCACGCTGGCCATTTCAAAAAGGAAAACACAGAGGAGCAACATGGCAGCCCGAGGCGCAAGGAAAACTAAGACGCAAATTCCCCCCGTGAACACTGGCGCTACTGGAACGATTGCACTGGCACTGGACTCCAAAAGCAGCGCCAGAGGTAAAATGGATACTGGAAGAAGTAGTAAGAAAGTGGCCCAACGAGCAACTGGGGGGGCAGTGCTCAAAGAAGGGGTGGGCTCCCAACCCTCTATCGCAAACTTGTTTCCCCCCTCCTGTGCTTTGAACCCTACGGAGAGGAGAACTGATGACCCGGATAATACGGTAGCCTCTGAACCAACTACTGAACTTTTGGATTTGGGGCAGCCACCCGACTTGTGCTCCTCCCACTTTAACCCTGAGGTTGGACAGGAACTACCCCTATCCTCTGAACCAGACAATCAGTTGGCCCGGCCCAACATAATTGCTACCCCTCTGGTTTCGGTTGACCCCAAGGTTACAATCAGCGTGAAAGCTTTAGTTAAAGGTGCAGCAACCGACCTTGTGGGCCAAGTTGGGAGGCCCCCGGCGGAACCAGGACACAAAGAAAGCATTCCTACTGAAGCAGCTATTTAAAAGAGTATGGTAGCCTGAGGGCAGCATTTACACCTGTTTTCCTCCCCAGAGCTGGCAGGGGAACACTTCTTCCCCATCACCGATGGCTCGGACTCCTTGGTTGGCGGGAACTCTTCTTCAAGTGATGGTGTACAGTCGGACTCTAACTTCAGCAGCACCACAAATGAGGTAGGCACCTTGCAGCGCTGGAGGAACCTGAGTTTGGCAGTATTTGGGCTATCGTTTAGACTGTGTTGAATGGCTAACGCTGTGGGGTTGGGTGGTGGGCTCCTATTTTGGTGCCCATCATTCAGGCGAGTCCCGATTGCTCGTTTTTTTGGAGGGAGTGGATACGAGGACAGGGTGCAGAGGGGCTCAGGGGGACAGGGAGGCCTAGGAGGGGAGGTGGGTAGCTCAAGGGTCCTACACCTTGAAGTATATTTGTAAATTTACAAAAATGATGCTTTGTTGTTGTTGTAGAGTGCCTTGGGATTGGTCAATCGTGAGTTTTTGGATTGTGGTTTTAGGATTTGGGGTTTCTGCCTCTGGGGGGTTGTTTTCTTTGTTCTCTTTTTCCTTTTCTTTTTCTCTTTTTCTTTTTTGCCTCTGTTTTTTTTTTATCTTATACAGTGCAATGGAACCATAGTTAAACTAATATGTTGAACTTAGCAAATTTTAGAATTATCACTATTAATGTCTGTGGGTTAAATGATCTGCGAAAGAGGTAGAAGGTTTCCCAGGGTTTACGATTGATGGGGCAGATCCAGCCTAGATCTAGTCTGCCTTCAAGAAACACATATTGAAGGGACACAGGCTGGTCTTTCAAACACGCTGGATTATACTCTGATAGGAGCGACCTCACAGAGGGCTCGTGTTAGAGGGGTAGCTATTTTAGCCCGACAAAGTAGCGTTTTCCAGATTATTCAAACTAAGGTAGACACCCTTGGTAGATGGGTTTTAATAGAGTAGAGGCCCTCATCTAAGCCCTCTTTTACCCTATGCTTGATTTACGGTAGTACTGCAGACAACCCTAAGGTAATTAACTAGCGTACCGGGGAGCTGGCTCACTGGCCTCTCCCCATTATAACATGCAGGGATTTGAATATTAATCTACCCTGCGATTGGGCCATGCATAACCAACCGCTTTATACCAGTCGAAAACCCAAAGTTTTACAAGCTCTGAGGAATCTATTTCATGTTCACAGACTAATTGATGGATGGTCTCATCTGAGACCACACCACTCGGGTATACCTATTATTCCGCCCCTCATCTATCACATGCCCGCCTAGACTACTTTTTAGTTTCTGCCTCACTGATCCAGGCTGCTAATATTGAGCTTATCCCCCGATTTATGTCAGATCACAATCCTTTAATTTTAGGGGTTAAAGGGATACTCCTCAGTAAAGAAATCTTTGCCGGGAGCTTTGAGAGGGCCTTATTATTCAACAAGGAATATTGCGAGTATATGAAAGGCTGGATTCGGGATTTTCTGAAAAGAAATAATGGCTCTGCTCAAGTAGGGGTGGTTTGGGACACCTTAATGGTGTGTATACGAGGGAAACGCTCCAGTTCTCACTAAAGAATGAAAGGGAATAGCAGCTGATCCAAGAGATTCAAAAGAAATTAGCAAACGCAGACGAAAAACTTATTGGGGCAGTTCATCAAAAGAAGGAAATTGAGCCGGCACATTTGGTGGTTGCGGCAGCCAGAGCATCAATCAGTGAAATCTTAGCTGAGAAAGCTGCTTCCAAGTGGGCCGCTGCTAGGGAAAAGGTGTATGAATTTAGCGAGCAAATCGGCCACCAGGTAGCCTTGAGAACTAGACAGCACACTACGAACAACAGGATACACTCAATAAGAGACCTGGCTGTCAGGGTAATCAGTGAGCCAGACAAAATCAGAACAGCTTTCAGCCAGTTTTACCAAGCCCTGTCACTGAGAAAGGCATCGGTACAGTAGCTACTAGACAAAGAGCTATCAATAATTTGTTAGATCCAATTTTGATATCAAGTTTGAGTCCGGAGGATCGCACATTTTTAGAAGGTTCCCCTTCTTGGGAGGAGATTGCTACCGCAATAACTAGTTTACCCCTTGGCAACTACGTGGGCCCTGACCTTATTCCGGATGAATTTTATAAAATATTTACCAATCAAATCAAAGATATATTTAAAACCCTACTTGAACAAATGTTTAATGGTTCGGCCACTCCTTCTTCTTGGTTATTCATTATTTTCCCTAAAAAGGACAAACCTCTCCAGGAAATGGGCTCTTATTGCCCAATAACCTTAATTAATGGAGATTCCAAAATGTATTCTAAAAAGGTAGCTTACCGACTGTCGGTAGTAATAGTCTCAAGATGGCAACATGGATTTATTCCTAACAAAAGCACTACTGATCATATAAGGAGATCTATTACATTGCTTGATGCTACACAGGTTACAGGAGACCAGATGGTGCTAATCCTTCTTGGCGCCGAAAGGCCTTTGATCAGGTCTCCTGGCTTTTCCTGTGGACCATCATGAAAAGAATGGTGTTAGGGCCCGGTTTTATTCAGGCCGTTAAAGCATTATATATAAATCCCTTGGCTAGGTTCGTGATAAACGGGGTGCAGACAGAACAGTTTGCAATTACACGAGGGACTCGCCAAGGCTGGCCCTGTTTCCCTTTGCTTTTTGTAATGTATATTAATCCATTTATCAAGCCGTTAGAAATGAATCAGGAGATCCCCTCAATACATAGGCATGGATTTGACATCAAAATTATGGCTTATACCGATGATTTAGTGCGTGTGTCCTCAGATCCCACTAAGGCAATAGAGGCAATTGAAGGGGAAGATCACAGTTTCGGGGAGTTCTCGGGCTATGCTTCAAACAAGGGAAAAAGTCAGATTATCGTGAATAAGAAAATCAAATGGGCAGATCACAGAGTGGTTACCAAGGCCAGATATCTTGGGGTGAACATTCTGTCAAATAATAATACGATTGTTGAGGAAAATCTAGTCCGTTTAGCCGCAGAGATGAAGAAGTCATTGCATCAGCTGAATAATTTACATCTCTCTCTAGTGGGCCTTTGCCATGTTTTAAAAAAGATGTTTCCCCAAAAGATTTTATAATTTTTTAGGGCTATCCCTCTCGAATTTACAAACTCAATGTTAAAAAAATGTGATAATCTTTTTTCACAGTTTTTATGGGCCTACTCTTAGCCTAGAAGATCTTTAAAGTATTTATCACTTCCTAGGGTGGGAGCTGGATGGGCTCTTCCAAACCTAAAACTATACTATTTGGCCACTATCATGCAGACATGCCCGTATTTCTGCAGGATCATCCCCAAGCACGAACGATAGAACTTCCTTCCCCGTTCGAGCTTTTAATCGGCCCAGAAACCTGCGGTTGTTTGTGGCAGCAATTAGAATACGGATATTTTAAGAGAGTAAGGTTCAAGACCCTTATAGGGACCTATAAGGCTTTTACTGCTGTCCGTAAACTATTAGGGATTGGAAAACTGAACTACTATACTCCCACCAGAAATAACGAGAAGCTTCCGGACATATTTTGGGGTCATTATTTTTCAATTTGGTTTAAAGCAGAGGTCAATAAATTGGGGGCTTTCTATTCCTCTGATGGGGTTACGACCTTTGAAATCCTTAAAATAATATTTGGCCTTAGTCATAAAGAGTCTTTTAAATATTGATCAAGTAGGAACTTTTTACAACGTAAGGCAGGGGGCATGCAGGGTTTGTTAAATGCGAGCTTATGGAGAAAAAAATCTGAGTCTAATGCACCACGGATCAGCACTATCTATGGTATTCTTGATAACCTAACGCCCGATGACCTGATTAAGATCTCTTGTAAATGGCAGGCGAAATTAGGCATTACGGATAAAGCTTTCCTGTTAGCTCTTCGCTCTGCACAAAGCGATCTACTTTCAGCTAACTTGCAAGCCCAGTTTTATAAAACATGTTTCTTTTTGTATTAGACCCCCAGTAAAATTGCAAAATGGGGGGTTGGTAAAGGCACTAAGTGCCCCCGCTGCTTTGAACAGGGTACTGATTCTGTACATATGTTTGAAACCTGTGTGAAGCTTGGTTCCTTGATGGAAGATATTTCAAGCTTTTTTAAGATAGTTTTATCACGAGATGTTCCGCTAACACCTTCTACCATTTTATTGGGAGTACAGGATACTATAGAAAGAAATAAGGGAGGGGCCCTGATTTTTATTGTTATGGCTATACACATGCTATGTATCGCTTCGGCATGGTTGGACCACAACCCCCTTTCCTTTCATCAATGGTTGGCCCGATTACTCTCAATTTATAATTTGGAAAAAGCAATATACGCCAAGAAGGGCATTCGTGCAAAAAAAAGGGATTGGTAATCTGGGAACCGCTGACTAAGTGGTCTCGCCAGCCATCTCTGCAATGAAGGGGGGGTTGAATCACCGTTGCTAAATCAGGAGCTCGGGTAATCAAAACTTTAAGTACTGTATACTTAAAAAAATGAATATATATATTTGTGTATATCAATCTGTTTACATTTGGGAGATCAAAAGTTTGTTTTTTGCTGCTAAGTTGCCACACTTTGCACTTTTGCACCGGACACTTTATATATCGCTAGGTGTATATGCAGTCGGTTCTTGGCACTCAGCACTTTAGGATTTTGTTTTTTTCATGTATCTTTCTTGGCAATCACTCCAATTTTTCCAGTTCTTATTGAATTTAGTGGTATATATAAGATGGACCAATCTACACAAAAGGACTTTCTCTGGATTGTTGTTTACAGATGTTGACCTATGTGGTGCCGGGGGGGGCTAGGGTGGGTGGGTGGTTGCTGGGGAAGATGGAATTTCGGTAATTAATTGTACTCAGTTGTAAACGCATTAAAAAATGACAATAAAAATGTAAAAAAACAAATTAAAAAAAACGGATTGCTTTATTTAAATGCAATCACAGAGCACATGGTGGTCCGCTGACCCCAGCAGGCCATCATCCTTGTGATGGCTATCATTCCTAATAAGTCGCAAACTGTGACCTACCTCATTAATATTCATGAGGTAGGTAGATTTTGGACCCACTAAGAATTGCTATTTTAAATGTAAAACTTTCATACATTAGGAACATTGAGTTCCAAATTGTGATTCGCGAAAAATCACAAGTTTGAAATCGCAGTTCCCAATGTTAGTACAGCTGACCCTTAGTCACTTAGTATTTTGTCTTTGATGGCCCCTCACCTCGAGATTTCTAGGGTTGTTATAGCTAATGTTTATTAAAGCTTTTTCATATCTAAAAGCGGAACATTCTGAATGAAGCTCCAGAGATGTCTCAAGGGAAGGGGTTTACAGGGAGGTTTGCAAGATAGTCATTTAATGTAGTGATCACAGGTGAAAACGAGAAGTCTCTGGACCGTCAACTACGCTACAGGCTACCAGCTTGGGGTAAAAGAGCACCTTCAGGAACATATCAAAGCTTAGAAAAGGTTCTTCAGTTTGGGGTTGTAAAAGAAGCAAATTCCAGAGGAAGGAACCTTAAACATGAATAGACCTACTCCCAATCTGTCTGCATCTGCTAGATGTACAAAAGAGCTGGTTTTGAGGAGCCGGCCTTGGATGTCGGGTTAGCTGGTATATTAGCAGCGCAAGACAGTGAAGGGACACGGTTAAAGGAGCGTTGTGATCCATGCACTTCAGGCCAAAGCTGAGTCAACCCCCTTTGTTTCATTCTTGTAGGAATTTTTGAAACTCTCAATATTAAAGTTCATCTAGTATGTTGCAATAGTCAGTTCTGGAGAGCACCATTGCCTTCCTTTAGAGCAGTAGAGGCAGGATCGTTGGAAGAATGTGTAAGTAGTAAAATGCCTTTTTGTGATCTTGTAGAATCACTGACATTTAGGCAGTAAGAACAACTTCCATTGTGCACATTATTTGAATGTGTGTGCACGGGGGGGGGGGGGGTGAGGATTCTGAGGGGAAGTCACCTGAACTGTAGCAAGGATGGATTGCATGGTTCAGAGAGCAGTATCTCAGCTTGGGAACATTAAGATAAAACCAGTTATGACGCATACAGTCGTAGATGCTTGTAAGGCAATACATGGCTTGTTTTTGATCACTTAGTCCAGTTTTCGATCGCTTGGACCACTAGAGACTTTGATACGCATTTGTGCGTTGTCAGCATACATGGAATCCCTAGTTGAACCTCTCCGAAGTTTTGCAAGCATTACCACGTAAATGTTAGGGAATTCTAGTGGGAAACCAATGGGTTATTAGTCAAGGTGGACAGGCAAAGCCAATTTTCATAGGTGAAATCTGCTGGCCAGAATGGAGGAGACGCATTGCAAGGTAAGTCCACCAAACCTGCAGGTGGCTGTAAACCAGTTCAGGAGTATTCTTTTCAACTGGGCCAAAAGCCTCTGAGGTGGACTAGAGCACCGCTGCCACTGATCGAAGGCAGTGACCCACTTTTTATGGATGTTCATGGTGGAGGTCTCAGTCCCTCTGCACAGTGTAACCCAGATTAGAAGTTGCTCAGAAACTTGTTCTGCTTCAAATGAGCTAGAGATTGTAAATCTACCATAGGTTGACCTGCTTGAGCTAGTTTGGGAGGGCCAGGTAGCTGGAACGAGATGTGTTTTCAGAGTTCACTGTGCTGGGACTTCGAGTGTAGTTAAATAGTACAAGTGTGAAGCGGCTGAAGCTAGGTGTGGCCAGCTGAAGAGAGGCGGAGCGTGGTAAATGTGATACCTGGGTACCCACTACTCTTTGTATACTGGATTAGCAGGATGTTGCCCTTTAAGAACATTAACAGAATACAAACCCATTTCCTTCCTGGGGGTCAGAGGCCATGACTGCTTCGACTGCTGCTCCACAGATTGGCTGTAAAGCTGTCAGCCAGGCAATAGAGTTTAATGTTAGGACCCCCAGGGGAAAATAAACTTTACTGTGCCCATAAATTCAGACCCCTTTGTGTGGGTATTAAAGGGCAAAAGGAAGATCTAAGCATGAAGATCAGTCCGCTGTCACCGGTTGGAGGGGCAAGGATGCTGAGGCGGTCCCCCGTATGGCTGGATGTGCTCAGTGGACTGGCACAGGCACACAGAGCCTGGCACGGCGATGGGGGAAGATGCTCAGGGGACTGGCACAAGCGTCCGGAGCCTCTTATCTTTTTTCTGGATGGTTAAGCCGACGGGCAGAGCAGTTTATTCATTCTATTTTGGTCACATGTTTTCTTTAGAGCGAGCCAAGCATCACGTATATCACAGCGCTGTTGAGAAATGAGAAACAAAAGAGCTAAGAGGGGAATTGAGAGCAAGGCGAGTGGCCCTGCATCCTGCAGGGCCTGCACTCCCTGCCAGAGGACCACCCATCACATATAGAGATTCCTGCTTTCCAGTTAAGGGTCTGTGTGCCTTGGGCTCATGCACACAAGGCACAGGTGAACACTGAGAGGGAGCCATGTTTCTATAGTCCAACTGGCCTTCAAATTTTGTTTTTCTTACACAAACTCCCAAGTACCCAAAATATTAAAAGATGAACGCACGAGCATTGCCATGCGTGCACATTCACACGCATAGGCTGCCATCTTTGAATAGTGTTATAGCCCATTCAAAGATGGACGTCCTTTTCAGTATCCACGGGGGAGGCAGCAAGGTTCTTGTAGACTGTGGACCAGCTGAGCCCTTGTAAAGTAAAATAAATACACACATAAATAAATAACATTAAATAAAAGACACAGTGGCTCACCAGTCTATGACACAATGAATGAAGGGGCTGACTGAAGGTGTGTGTGTGTGTTTATATATATTTCAAATGGACAGCAATAGACCAGGTATTACCCACTGGAGGGTCTGATTGTGAAAATATTCACGCAAACCACAAGTCCCATAATGCCTCAACTTGCATCCACGGAGGAGGTCCAATGAGGGCCAAGATTCTAAAAACCGCAGATGGACGAATGGTTTGTGTGAAGATCAACGCTGGACTATGCCTTTGAAAAAGTTCGCAAGGAACGAAACGCGTCAGGCTGCATGTCCCAATGTAAATAAATTTAAATGAACAACCGGTTTGTGAGTGCGTCTTCCTTCATGATTGAGGGAGTCTGTGTGGTCATATATATATATCTATAATTCACTTAAAAAACCATAGGTTTCACACATGTTATAGTTAGGTGGATATTTCACTCGTAAAAAACCAATGAAATTCCCCCGTTATAGTTAGTTCAGATAACTATAACTCGCGCGACCGCAATCCACTGCTGATGTCACATATTACATCACTCATGACATGGTCAGTGGCATCACTCATGACATCACTGATGACATCATCCTTGTGATAGAGTGGCGGCCGCGCGAGTTATAGTTATCTGAACTAACTATAACGGGGGAATTTCATTGGTTTTTTACGAGTGAAATATCCACCTAACTATAACATGTGTGAAACCTATGGTTTTTTAAGTGAATTTGCAAGGTTTTTTAAATGCTAATTCCTAACTATAACGTGTGTGAAACCTATGGTTTTTTCAGTGAATTTGTACGGTTTTTTAAATGCTAAGTTATGTATGTATTATTATTTTTTTTAATATATTTATTTTACAATAAACTACATATTAAAAAAAAATTTTTTTTTTTTTTTGGTTTTTCACCGTGCGCGCACGGTGTGCGCACCCCCGCGATTTAAAAAAAAAAATTAAAAAAGTTTTTTTCTGCCTTCGGGGTCCTTCAGGGACCCCCTGACAAAGGCTAGGGGGTCAGGAACTCTCCACCCTGCCCCCTTTTCACGTTCGCCACCTTCCTTTTTCACTCTCGCACTGAAAACAAACAAAATGGCGGCCGGCACTTCCTGATTTCGACCGATTGGAACGTTGACTAACATATAACCACCAATCAGAATTACGCTTGCGCACGTTAGGGTGCTCGCACGGTGCGCGCACTGTGCGCGGCTATAGATATGTATGTGCTTTTAACTGCAATTTTCTCAGGAACTACTGAACAGATTGACTCCATATATGCAAAAGGCACATCCCTGAGCTGAGGACTACCTCTCTGCCAAATTTCAAGTAATTCTGTTCAGCCGTTCGGGCTGTACCTTAGACTAAAGGTCCCTATGGAAAATTGCATGGGGAAAACGCGTTTTGGGACCCCCCTTTTTCTCAGCCCCCGCTTGACGAATCCCCCCGACACTTTCAGGGTAGGAGCGGAGCGGCCCACCTATTTTGAAAATTTTGCAAGGATTCGTCAACCGGCGCCAAAGTTATTCCAAATAGAATGTTGCGGATTTCCTATGGAAACACGGTCCTAACTATAACTATCTACTGGCGACCGCCAGTAGATAATATATAAAAATATATACAAACTAGTCCCAGATTTGCATGCTATACGAGCACCACAAGAACACGGACTCCAGAGATGTGTAGGCATGGCAGTTTGACACATTTCGGCCACCTCGGGTGACCTTGCTCACATAACCCAACGCGCGGCAGAGACAGCAGATATGTTTGATTTTCGCACCATGAGACTCATTACAACCATGGTCATGGACAACAGACTACACAATGTGAAATCACGGACAGATGGAATACAAATTCTCCAATTAAATATTTGATAAACGTAGTCACCTGTAGTAATTCAATAAAAGCCCAAATAAAATCACAATAAAATGATATGTATCTAATAAAATGAATACATAGTCCGGCTTGAATGCCTAATTGCTGCTCTTCGATCATTGCATTATTATCTAAATAGATATTGCACATTGTCCTTCAATATTGACTTTGTATTAAATGACGTCCATTGATGTCATTATAACATAATGAAAAGTAGAGACAACAATGTTAACTAAAAGGATAGATCATATAAATAATCGCAACCCGTTACAAAAGCAATAAATAACAGGTCCTGAAGAAGATGGTTACTAAATAATATTACCATTTGAGTGTAAGAGATATGATTGATGATTTGTGAGAGGTGTGATTGTGTGCAGGGGATGTGTTGAATTAATTTGCTATTTCATCTAATGTGATTTTCATATTGCGGAAATTATGTGTATTGAATTGTTTTAAACATAATGACAGACACTGTGCTGCAATTGAGAAATCATATATGTGTATATTAAAAAAGTTATTGATGTACAAAATGTGAAGTACGATAAATACAAAAGAAAAAAGGTAAAAATGAAATAAAATATGTGAAAATAAGCAATTATTCTGTGTGGAGTACAATGTTTATGATGCCCCGTATTTGAGCTTAGACAACCGGTGTTTAAAGAAATACAGGTCTAGAGGGAACTCTACTGTTGTAGTTTATTGCGGATCTCTATAGGGTCAGCGGAGAACGTGGGAGCTTGACTCTCTGAGTTTGGCTGGTGAGAAAGGAGCGTATCCACTCTATAGCTTTGCCACAGATGCCAGTGCCGTGAAGCCTTGTGCAAAGGGTGTCGGGAAAGATGGCGTCGAAGGCAGCAGAGAGTTCCAGGAGGATGAGTGCTGCGGTTTAGCCTCAGTCGAGGAGAGTGCGAATGTCGTCAGTTGAAGCGAGGAGTGCAGTCTCTGTGCTGTGATTGCTTCTGAAGCCTGATTGGGAGAGGTTCAGGGTGTGGTTTGTTTAGATGAATTTGGTGAGTTGGGTCTTGATGGTCTTCTCAGTGATTTTGGCTGGGAAGGTGAGCAGTGAGATGAGTCTGTATTTCTTGGGGTCTGTCGGGTCAGCAGACAACTTGTCTGCTATCGGCAGGGTTAGAGGTACAGACTTATTTTATTTTTCCCAAAGTTTGATTCATGTCAAGGTATTCTAGGTCCTTGGTCAGTGGTGATAGCTTTCGCTTCTACTCCCTGGAGAACAGTTTCTTTAGCATCCATGCACCAAACCTATTTCGGTCCATTTTGTGCTATTGCCCACCCAGTCCTCGTGCTGCCAGGGTGTATGTATTTTTTTTGTTTAAATCTACAAAGCTCATCCACTCCTTGTGGGAAAATACCTATAAGATCAAGCCTTCTTTTAGGTCTTTCATTTTTCATGGCCTCAGGTGTAAATTGACAGAGTTATAGTGGTAGATATTGCTAGATCTGACACACTTTTGGCATTGTTTCCCTAAACTTTTGCTTTTGTTTTAAACATGCCTCAAGGCTGCCAGTGAAGGCCTGTGTGTGCACACTTGCACCTATGACATATTTAAATATGTGTTAAGCCTGCCATTGCAGGCCTGTGCGTGCACAATTGCACTTTTTCTCAGGTTGGCCTTTCTAACCCACTGGCCAACCCTGAGGGGACCTTTCACTACCACTACGGTACCCCTGGGGTAAGTCTTAAGGGGTGAAGCAAGTGGCAGGTGAAAGGCAGGACAGGTACATATGTGTATTCTATGCCAGGTAGTGAAGAATACCCATGTTTTGTTTCACTACCTTTGAGGTGCACTCTTCCAATAGGTTAACATGGAGCAATGGTGGAAATTACTTCAAGCTGCAATAGTGGCTTACAGTGGAGCAGCCTCATAATGTTTCCTTACATTGGATTCACAATTAACAAACCCTCTCCTGTGGTAAGGAGGGATTTGTCATTAATAGCTTTGAAATGCCATTTCTATAAAGTGTGCATTCCCCTACTCTAAAACTCATTGTGTGCCTTTTTTTTTACTCCAGTCCACACTGGAAGGTGGGGGAGCACATCTGTGCATTCCCCAGAGACAGCTATAAACATTGTGCATGCAACTTGAATAACAGACCTCTGCTATTTTAGGGCCTGGATAGATGGGAGGGAGAGGTTTTGACCCTTGGCCTCTGGGGAGCCAGATCTTGGCCCCACTAAAGATTAAGATCTGCATTCCATGGCCCCATGGCAGACGGGACTGAAATTTAGGGGAGACATCTGTGGCTCAAAGGGAAACCCTCTGAACCACCCCTAACTTCAAAGGTACACTACAGTATAACTACTGGTGCCATAATTCAGCAAGGTAGAGATACACTTGTGGATACGTGGGACTGGAGATCCTGGAACTGCATGCTGCACACTGCTAGAGGAATCTGTTGTGCACAAAAAAGATTACTGCCATTGGAAGGGACCGTGCACCCTTCCTGAACACTGGCTGGCCTGGGCTGACCACCTGATGCTATGTGGCACCCTAAAGTGTGCACTCCAAGGGCTTGTTAGCTTGCCCCCTGTTCTCTTGTGGAGGTCTCAGGGACATCAAAGACCTCCCACGAGGGACCCACACTGTCTACTTGTGACACCTGGAGAGGCGTGACCTCTTAAGTGCCCACATCATCTTTTGGATCCAAACTGGTAGCGTGGTGTGAGCGTGAAACTAAGCATTGTGCCTGGAGATCAGATTGCCTTGTGCGGAGCTCCAAAAGTACTGCCCTTATCCAAGGAGTGTGGCTCCTGCATCGTGGGACCTCAACACACATGAAGCATATGGTTGGTAGAGAGCGGATTTACCGGTTGCAGGACCCCGCGTGGCCCGCTTTCTTGATTGTGCTTATTGCATGTGAACAGGTTGTAACCCTCGGAGGTAAGGCATACCCATAGTAGTGCCTCAATCTACCTCGTGCGGTACTGCTGAACTTGCACCTTTGTGTGTCATTGGAATTGTCTTGTGCGACCCGTTTCAACGCGCACCAGATGTTGTGCTTCATTTCCAGGGAAGTACAACTCTTCGTTGTGTGTGACCGGACTTGTCTGGTGCGCCTTAGATCAACGGGCACCAGATGTTGTGTCTCATTTCCAGGGAGGTACGGAACTTGCAACTCTTCATTTTGTGTGACTGGAATTGTTTGGTGCAACTCAGATCAACGCTCACCAGACGTTGTGCCTCCTTTCCAGGGAGGTACTGAGTTTGCAACTCTTCATTGTGTGAGAACGGAACTGTCTGGTGCAACTCGTATCAATGCGCACTAGACTCTGTGCCTTATTTACAGGGAGGCGCCCAGGAGCGGATTTGTGTTCTGTGGTGCCCAGATGGCCTGGATGCTAGATTGATTGACGTGTGCTTGACGGGGTACCACCTTCTTCCGAGGAATATAACATGTCACAACGCATGCGATTACATCGTATGCTATTACAACGTGGTCGTTACAACGACCGCGTTGTTAGTACGCAATACCTTTACATCGCAAGTCATTACAACCACTTGCTATAGGGTGCATTCTGGACTTAGGAATAGTATTATTTACTGTTCCTACTCCAGTTTGCGCAACAGCAGGGAAGGTGTTGGATTTTATATCCAATACCTTTGCGCCCCCTACAGAAAGTCATTGGAATGACTTGCGATGTAAAGGTAGTGCGTACTAACAAAACAGTTGTTGTAACGACCGTGTTGTAAAAGCACTGCGTTGTGGAAACAGCACTGTAAACGTTGTTTCCCTTTCAGAGAGGCTTGCCCACTTCATCCCCCATTCATTGATTGTTCTTTTTGTGCCTTCAGTACGACGGACCAACTGTCCTCTCCTCACCAGGCCCGATGACTTTCTGTTGCCAGGTAATATTGACCGGACTGTGCCTGGGTGGTGAGAGTAATTGACTGGGCTAAGGAATGCTTCACTGAGTGATAGAAAGCAGATTAAGAGACTACGTGACCACCCCCCTGTGTTTCACACAACTGGGCTGCTGCTGGACGGCACAGTGTGGAATCCCTTGATTAAATGACTATCACTCTCAGCCCGCTTCTGCTCCTGATACCGTGGGTGAACTTCCTGAGTAGTGACCAAACTCCCATTTGACGACTGCCGCCTATTTGGCTCTGCTATCTACCCCAACTTCTATCCTGGGAGCCTAACTAAGTGTGGTTCCGGTTGCAATCGGCCTAGGATCAGAGGGGAAGGTTTTCTTTATCTCCAGCCTGTGGGTGTAGGGTAGTTGTGGTTAGCTGAATGGTGGATGAGGGCTTGTGTTATGCAGTCAGCATGTGCATTATCAACTGACCTGCCGGATATCAGTGCACCGCATTACGGTGCTGGGTGCATGTGTGCGCGCTCCAAACAGACCTGCCTGGTATCCGTGGCACTGGGTATCAGTGCTGAGTGAGTGTGTGAGAGTGACTGCTTGTCATTAATTACACCGCACAGCGGTGTTGCTATACACGTTGAATCCTTGCCAAAAGAATACTACGTTTGACATTGGTTTTTACCCGTGCTGCCTTGGCCCATGGTGCTGTTTAAAAGTGTTGTAATTATCTGTGCGTACACATTTCTGATATTGTTTAGATCTGGGGTGCACCCTTTAACTGTGTGGTATTGAATTGTAATAAGTGCATGGCGGGCCTCGTTCTGACAACGTTTCGCGCTGCCTAAGGGTGTTGGGGTTGGGCGGGGGGGTGTAAAATATGATCCTTCTCAAGTGTGCTCATTACGGATGTCATTTTAACACGGTTGGGCCTAGTAATGCTAGTGATATTTCGGAATGTGATTTATTCCCAGAAATACATGCTGTTCATGTTGTGTTAGTTAATGTGTGTGTTGAATACAAACTTTATTTACATCCACCACATGTGAAGTCTCTTTTGTGAAGCTTAGTGTATTTATTGCGTGGGAGTTCTGTGCCAATGTTTACACTTTGCTTCTGTGATAAGCCTGACTGCTCATTGCCAAGCTACCCAAGGGTGAGTGCAGGTTATACAGTGAGTGTAATCACCCCCCCCCCCACTGACAGGAGTGGTAGGCTCTGCTTGGCTAGGGCCTCGCCTCAGCCAACCAGAACGTGCCAGTTCCACCAGATATCATCACAGGTTATTGGCTCAGATAGTGGTGTGGTGAGAGATGAATAAACACTGTATTTACTTGCCTGGTGAAAGTGTGTGTGAAGTTTATGGTGAGTTGTTCAACAAAAATGAGGACCTAGACAGACAGTTCCTCCAGCTGAAAGGGTTTTTGGGGGGTTAAGTAGCGTGCTGTAAGTCCCACCAGTGAAACCTGTTTACACCATCCAGCTGAGATACTATCTGAGCCTGCAGGAGACTCACAATTAGGTCCAAGATCTTTGTGAGGTAAACCTTAATGTTTTTTCCAATTATTAGATTTCTTAAGCCCCAATGACGTGATTTACCAGCATACCATGCAGTAGTTTTGCAGAGCATACTGTCTTTCCATTGACTTTTGAATGTCCAGCTGTGGTTTCAATAAACATACAATTTATTCTTTACTTTCGTAGCCATTGTGTTTTGTTTATTTACAATATTGCAGTGCATTGCTTATTAAACAGTGCCTCCCATACTAACTGCAGACTGTTAGTGGCCACAGGATGGAAATGTGTTACTGTGGCTCCAAAAGCACTTAGGGAGGGAACCATGATTAGAGATCATGTTTCCTTTCATTACACTCAAGTGTTGAATATGGATCTGGTGTTTTATCTCTTGGTTCCTATTCATGCAAATGGTCCACAAAGCTGGTTCAGTCAGGATTCTGAGATGGTGATGACAAAAGTACTGAAGCAGAGGCTCACTTCTTGTTTTTACAAAGCTATGGCTAGTGCGGTTGCATAAGAAAGGATCAAATTAGCTCAGTAAAGCAGCATCCGAAATGTAACAGTTTGAGGTCTCAAATCATTCAGTAGTGGTTTGGGCGGAAAGGGGTACATTATTGTGACTAAAATGAGCTTCTATACAGTGGCGGAACAATAGCCCCCATGGTGCGGGGGGGGGGGAGGGGCCTGCCCCCTGGTGCTCCAGCAGGCTCTGTGCATGGACGGCGGACCCTTGCTCTGAGAGCTCATGACTGAGTCTGGAGCGTGGGGAGCCCCCTCTATGTACTTTGCAGGGAGTGCCCTCAAGTTTCGTTACGCCACTGGTTCTATCCATACTAGCCTGATAACTCCTCCTACAGTCTACGTACTTATGTGTATGTGTCATATTTTAGGGTTCCATGGTATGTAACTAATTCATCTTTTAGTCAGTGCTTTAAATGTGTTGGTACTGAGTACCTGCACTTCTTTATTTTGAGAGGGGAGGACCCGCACTTCACAGCAGATAAACAGTACTTTTAATTGTGGAGTACTGGTACTTCTCAGAAGCAAGTAGGTACAGTGGTATAGGGTACTTGCACTTTTGTTTTTCCTTTTCAAGCACTGCCTTTAGGGTGTTCCTTTTAATCGTCAGTGCTACTTGCTACTGTTATATCTTTGCTCTTTTGTGAGTTTACTTGAAGGTTTTACAAACCGTGTCCGAAAATAAGAATAGGACTGTCTGGTCTCTGAATGTGATCAATGGGTTCTTTCAGAGTTGGATTTGTCCTCTTTGGGAGGAGAGGTCTTCCTGTTGCTTGCTAGGCTCCTGTACATCTTCCGCTCTTTCAAGGCTGTCTTTAGCACAGCTTCATAAAGGGGAAGATCCAGTGGCAGCTCCTCCGCTAAGGCGGAGGAACGTAGCCCCACTGCTTTTTAGCAGTGAAAAATGAAAAATAAAATGATAATAACAAAGGTTATTATCATTTTATTTTTTCTCGCTTACTTCCTGCAGCTGAACCGAAGGCAGGCCGTCCATTCCGACACGTCGACACAGCTGCAGGAAGGAGGAGTGGTGGCACTGCTTCAAGTGTGCATGATGGTTTGGCCGGCTGTCCAAGGCCGGCCAAACTGTCATGCGCACTTAGACCGCGCCACCCAAGCTGTGCTTTACAGCTGCGTGGAGGACAAGCAGAGGGTCTTAAGGCCTTAGTGAGCGCCTAACTATATGGAGCTCACACCAATCACGGCACTGATTTTATGCTGGGTACAGCATGAGGGCAGTGTCTGGATTGGCGTAGGGGACCCTGTGGTATGCCGGAAGTCAAGGCGGAGGAGCAGAGGGCAGAAGAGCACTGACGCTGAAAAATGCAGGTATGCATTATTTTTTTTATTCTTCGCCCGCGCTTCCCCCCCACGATGTCCCACCACTTAAATGCCACATCAGCAGCCACTGAGAAGATTAATTTCTTTACTTGAGACCCTGAACCCTCATTGACTCCCCCTTCTCCTGTCTGAACTCTCGTTTCTCACCCAGCCAAGCTTGGTTCGGCTGTAGGTATCTCCGCTCCTCTTATTTTACATTGGAATCATTTATTTTGGGACTCTATGCTGGACTGTGTGACTCGTATTTTACAATGTATGCTTTATTGTTTTTAATCGCATATCAAACAAACAACTTTCTGCCACCTCTTCCACTGCTCTGCCAAGCCCTCATTTATAAGTTTATGTTACACTGAGAGGCTTGTTTTGAGTGTGATGGGGTGGGAGCATTGCCATAAATTGGTCATGCCGGTGCCCTGCTAAAGGAAACCTTGGCATCATCCTTGACTCCTCGCTCTCAATGAACCATCAAATCAACGCCGTCTCATCCTCCTGCTTCCACACGCCCCACATGCTTCGGAAGATCTTCAAATGGATCCCCACCGAATCCAGGAGAACGGTCAGCCAGGTGCTTACAGAAGCAAGATTGACTACGGCAATGCACTCTATGCCGGAGCCACCCAAAAACTCGAAAAGAAACTGCAGCGCATCCAGAAAGCCTCCGACAGACTTATCCTGGACATCCCCCGCTACAGCCCCATCTTCAGTCACCTGAGAGACCTTCACTGGCTCCCAATCAACAAAAGAATCACCTTCATGCTCCTCACGCATGCTTACAAAGCCCTCCACAATACCGGATCTGCATACCTCAACTACCGCCTCTCCTTTTAGAAAAACTACCAACCGCCGCTCCGCGCAACTGGCACTGGCCACGGTCCTACGGATCCGCAAGACCTCGGCTGGAGGAAGATACTTCTCCTAGCTCGCCACAAAGACCTGGAACTTCTTGCCTCTGTATCTCAGGCAATCACCGTCAATGTCTCAATTCAGGAAGGACTTCAAGACCTGGCTCTTCGACTGAATTGCAGAACCTCCCCCTCTCCCTGTAGTGCCTTGAAACCCTAAAGGGCGATTAGTCATGCTTTACAAAAACCCTGATTGATTTATTGATTTCTGGGAAAACTGATAACTGATAAAGAGGTACTCTCCCTAATTTTCAAAATTGCTGTAGACATCTACTCTCATACCTACATTCCGTGTTCCATCAGAGATGGAGTGAACATTGATTAGCATATGGGATGAAATGAAATTAACAAAGGGCAAAAATAGTTTGGCAGTACTACTAAATTTCGACCTCTCAGCGGTCTGCCATACTATCCAGCAGCAGACACTTCTTTTGAGGCTTAATAAGCTTGACATACAAGGAAATGCCTTGGAGTGATTCTCCTCCTATCTCAGGGAGACAGAAAGCCTGTTAAAAGTACAACCATTCACCTCAATTCGTCACACCACACACTGATGTGTCATGCACAAGATCCAATAATTTCTCCATTCCTGTTTAAATATTATCTCGCCCCACTTATAGGACCCGATCAGATCATTCAATGTCATCTTGTTACAGTTATGTAGAAGACAGTCTGTTCTAAAACTGAAACACCCTAGACACATCCAGACACTATGAGTGCCTTTGATGACTGGATGATGACCAACTATCTCAAACTCAACTCCACACAAACTGAGAACATGACCTGTCGACATTGGAGTTATCACCAACCTATGATGGCTTGGGCCAAACACTTGGGGGCTCTGTCAGCTACATCAAGTCAGGTAAGACATTTAGAAGTGACTATGGACCTATTCTTGACCGCATATGTTAATTACATCATTAGGAGCCCCCTACATGCAATAAGATGTATCTTCACCCCATCTTCAGTATTATACAAAAATACAGGGCATTCTCATCCTTGCAATATCACAGGAACATTGTGTAAAGAGCTTGTATATAGAGGTCCCTGCTTCCCACTATGTGCACTTAAAAGGATTTCAAAAATGCTCCAGCATGACTACTTCTTCACCTTCAGTGAAAGGAAGAGGTGATCCCAGTGTTTCAAGCAGTACACTGGTTGCCAACAGTTAGGCGCTCTGCCATTAAAGCACTTTGCATCATACACAGAGCTATCCAAGGTATAGGCAGCATTCAAGATCAGAATAGAACACTATTGCACCATAGAGCCCAGAGTCACAAGAAATCAGACTTGAACATGACGGGTTATTTGCAATGCAGACTAGATGACAGTGGTGTCCAAATTTCACAGGAATCACCAAAGCTGGAACATACCTGGCCGACTTTATTTTATACAGGCTAGATGAGAGTGGTACACAATGTCTTGAAACCACCACAATTGGACTATATGAAGGATGACTGTAGTTAGTACAGGCTGGAAGACATTTATACCCTATACAGACAGACGGCCACCATGAATCAATCCAAAACCAATCTACTCTACACCAAAGAGGCTGTGCACCCATGCATGAATGGATCTGCCACTTATGGCTGGCATCCTCGATTACTTTAATATAGTCCATGCCTCAAGAACCCCTCCCCAGTGTTCCCTGCTATAGTCAAATTTGCACACCCTAACGTTTCGAAGATTCCCTGAGAACAAAAACTTGCATAAGTGATGACAGCAATCCATATCATCCAAGTGGCTCTCTGTACTCTCTCTCCTCCCTAGGTCCACAAGACTCACACTGTGGACATCCTCACTACTGTACGTGGTGCAGGAGGGGGCTTTTAATGCTTCGTGGCAATCCTCCTCATAAACTCAACATGGGAACTGCAGACTAACTCACTGAAGCTGGATAATATCTATCTCTCACTCATCTTTCTTCCATCATACCACTAAGCGTTGTGAACCAAGACACAATATGATTGCCATTCTGATCACTGTATGGCGCCAATACGCTTCCCACATAGGCAGAGAGCTACCAACAATCCAACCAAGCACTCCTAATGGTATGGTGCGCGACCTTTCCAATAATACACTTCATTCCCCCGCAATGAGGTGTAAAAAGCTATACAAATGTAACTACTACTACCATAACAAGGTGCTTTATATCACTGCATAAAGTGATGGACACACTTAGTGTCAATTTGACTTCTTAAATGTTTCTTACTATGAAGATAAAACAGTTCTTACGACTATGTTCGGTAGGTACAAACTGACTGTATGTATCAATAGTCTTCATTAGAGTTACTAGCATCTCTTGAAGAGTTATTATACGTTTAATTAACCCTTATAGAGCACACTCACTACTATGGGACGCATTGTGCAAGGACTAAAATACAGAAGAAATCTAGACTTAAGAAACACAGTTGGAAGAACCTATCAGCTTACTGGATATTTAATACTAAGTAAGCATTATGTGTCTGTCGAGCACCTTAGCTAAGGTGTGTGCTACTCCTTCTCAGAAGGTCTTAATGGTGCAATGACGCTGCTGCTCCACACTGTGGAAACAAATACGTTTCATTATTCTGGTTTTCGAAAACAGCCTCCCACACTTTGAAAAGGAAATATCTAATATTATGACTTTTGTGGGCTAGTTTTGCAACCAATTGATGTTTCACTCATTTGGATGTAGATTGCAAACAATAAACCCTTCCTAAAGGAGGCTTCTGTTGGGCAGCGGAGGGCAGGGCCGGATTAAGACCTTTAGAAGCCCTAAGCGCCTGAAAGATTTTGGTGCCTCCATATATATCTAATTCAAAATATAAACAATGATCGTAAAATAAAATTGTATTTTTCAAAATTAAACAAAACATTTTTAGTGAGAAGGAAAATAATATTTTATTTTTGTATACTTCCATTTTATTTATAGGTTCAGCTCAGGCGCGCAATGCCCTTTGGGCTCAAAGGGCTTTAGCCCCCCAAGTCGTGTGTGACAGCCAGGGCTGGGACAGTTTCCCGGGCGCACACACATTTGCTTTGCTTGTTAATGAGGCCTTGTTGTTTTTTCACTCCTTCTTAGAGCCCCTGCATCCCCACTCTGCCTATTGCTGGAAGAATTAGCCCCCCTGAAATTTTTTCTTAGCCCCCCCGAAATTTTGATCTAGTTGCGCCTCTGGTTCATCTGCACCATTTGCAGTTTTGCACCACTCGTCCCTGGTAAATTCGGCAGTAGAAAATATCTGTGGTGCCCCCTTCCCTTGATGCCCTAAGCATATGCTTATTTTGTTTAATGGTTAATCCATCCCTGGAGGAGGGGGCTTTGCGCCAGAATACCACTTCAGACAAAAACCCAGGGACCACAGCACCAAAACACATTATCAGAAGAGCAGAGCCTCTGTCAACATCCGAGTGCAGGCTACTGCTAACTCATGAAAAATGTAAACGTTACTAAAACATTTTTATGAGCATTTTCTGCTGCTGTATTTTTGTGAATTATATACTGTTCAAATGAAACGATTTCACAACCATAAAAACACTGTTATAGCTAGGCTGTGCGGTTTGCCCTTGTTTTCGGCTTTTTAGCTCCCATATCAAACGCAGAATTTATTGTTAAACGAAGAATGAAAGAGATTTTTAACCTTCAAACATAAATTCATGCTTTAAAAATGCATGCATCTCTGCCCAGGTTTGATGATTTCCCAACTTTCATAATTCCACATACTACGCTCTATAGCGGAGTTTATGGCAATTCTAACGACCGGAGAATACCATAGGGGTCATTTAAAGGTTAACGCTAAAAAGACATCTGCCAAAAATTAGTGAGTCCCCTGAACACCAATCTCTCGGTTTCCCAGCCCCATTTATTGGTGCAGAAACCTTCTAGTTGCCAAGAGTGGGACGCACATGGGCTGCCTGCCACAGGACGGCCTAGGTAGGGTGGGCCCTCGGACATTGATTCTTCCTGTTCCTGATCACCAAGCTAAGCATGTCCAAGGAGAAATCTCCTAGAGTGTCAGGGACAATTTTTTTAGGCTTCGCCTGCTCCGCGCATACAAAATCCTAAAAGGGGCTTACAGCCTTCCCCTTACTTACCTTTACTTACCACTAGTTGGCTCCCACATAACTATTGTTTCCTTGCTTCCTGTTGGTCTGTGTTGCCTCTTCGCCTCTGGCTTCCACCAGGTCTTCAGTCTTCAACCCTGTCGTAGAATATGGATCAAGTACAGCTTCCTGTGGCCAGTGTCCTTGCACTGCCACAGGCTCCTGCAGGCACTCTTTGTTTACTTTTCGGCATGCATTCCTAGAGAGTGCATGCCTTTGCAGTCCCTCCCCTCCCCCCCCACTCTCTGTTGGATTACCTTTCCCCAGCACTCTGTGATTCCAACCTTCCCCCCGCTTCCTCATCGTTCTTTTTAACCTGCCGTCCTCCCAGTGTTCATTCTTTTTAAAAAATCCTGCATTTTACCCATTTTTTGTTTCCCACTCTCCTCACTCTCGTTGTTGCTTATTTAACTGATATCGCACAGCCATGCGGGCTGTGGTGCAATATGGCTTAAAATAAATAAAAACAAAGTGCTAAGGCGTGGTCAACGCTGGCCGTACCATAGCGCTTTGTTTTTATTTACTTTAAGTGGCATCCATGTCTGCCCTGCCACTCTGAATGGGACAAGGACAGCTTGTACCAGGGCATACAAGCATCATTTCCTGTTTATTGCTGCCCTTTCTGCCAACAGGCCTCATCAAAAGCAATGTACAACATGCAAGAAGTGCTGTTAGCTACCCAGGAAGAGGAGTAGATATGTGATCAGGAGCTGAAAGAAAAATGGACTTTAAAGCCAGAGCTGCTTTATTTCAGCATTTTGTATACACAGACTGATCCCACAGAGAAGTTTTCAAACTATCTGTTCAGGCAAATATTCTAGCGGATATGATCAGAACCACAACCGCGTAGGGCATTTTTTGGGTTTGCAGACACTTTTCCCAGTTTTGTCACCTCAGGGCTTTGGGGGTGGGGCAGCCCAAGCCACATCAGTACCACCTGTTTCAGGGCCAAGAACCCCTGGGAGAATGTGTGCCTTTTTAGGCCTTGCCTAGCATTGCAGCACCCATGCGGTGCTCGCTCTGCAAGGCATATTGTAGTAGGGTATGTTTTAGAAGTGGAATGGAAGCCCTGCCCATCTTTTTCATTGGCTGGCGTCTTCGTCCGTGGTAAATGCTGGCTTCTGGTGCAAATGAGGCTTCTTTGTCTCTCCTTGTTAACGCACCGGCTCCTTTTGGGACCGCCCATCAGGACTGGATCGTTTACTTGCAGCGTTATTCTCCTTCATTAGTCGGTGGCACTATTTTGGCAAGGTTGACCGCGTGTTTATATTTGCATTGCGCTTTCACTTTACAATAGCTGCCGCCCTACACAGCACTCGCGTGGCGGGGCGGCAGCTATTGTAAAGTGAAAGCGCGATGCAAATATAAACAAGCGGCTGCCTTTGTGCAATGGTGACAGCTTGTTATTTTCAGCATGCCATGCGCGCTTTTACTTTCATTTTGTTAGCCTCGACACTACTACAGAGAGGGGCAGTGGGTATTAGAAGAACGCGGGTATTTGGAAACTGCTGAAACCGTTAACAATGTAGGACCTTTCAGCTTTTATTTATTCACCTATCTCCTGTTTCTTTTCCAGTGGCTGGCAGGTGGGACAGCTGGTTGATCTGATTATACGATTCATGTTTGTAACGTATACCGTGCATGCCAATATTTGGGGAAAGATAAGAGAGAGGGGAGTTTAGAAAACAGCCAGGGAAGGTATTGTGTCTGTTGGGTTTGTATTGAAGAGGGGACTCTTTTTAGCAGGTGAAATGTAAACTGTGTGATTGTTGGGTTCAACAGGGTGCCCTGCCTTCGCCACTATCGGGGATGCTGGGGCGAACGGGGATTCGGTAATTTTACTCTGTGCCTTTAATGTCAACATGTTGCAATAGCCAAGTTTATTCGGTGAAGTATGCTTCCAAAATCCTCGACTTTATGCCTTAAAAACCATTAAGGTTGTTAAGGTTGTAGAAAGGAACCCCCCACACACATTAATCAACAAGCATTTGTAATGCAATAGGTCTTGCATTTACGCAAGTTTAAGCTATTGGCATTGTAAATGACACTGCCTTTTATTTGTGTTTTAAAAACGAAAACAAAAATAAAAGGCATTGTTATTTGCAATGTCAATAGCTCAAACTGGCATAAATGCGAGACCAATTGCATTGCAAATGCTTGTTAATAGACAGAATGCTATTATAGGTACTGACTTTAAACAACGATAAGTAGCCCTGAGCCAAAGGGTGCTTATTTACTTCTATTGAGTTACTAACAGCCCCTGTGCAGTCTACGGCTTTTCCCCGGCTCATTATGTATGATTGCTCCAATGGGTCTGACTTTTGGATTAATTTGCTGCCATCGCCTACTTTATTTGTTATTCAGGTTGTTTTCTGCTAAACACGTACTTGAAAAAATAGGTTCCCGTCTTACTTCTGCCTGGCCGCTACCGTGCACCGTCACTGCTTCTGTCCCACCACTAGTTCTGCTACGTCGCTTGTTTCCCCTCCATCCTGTCGCCTTAGCCTCTCTGTTAAAAAATGCCCTTGTCTATAGCGCCTTAATCATTGTGCTGTTTTCCCTAAGGTCTCCATTGTCCAGCCTCTTCTGGGACTTGGTTTGAACTGTCTCTGCTAAGCCTTCATCCTTCTGAGGATGAATTGCCAGCTCGGACTCCATAGCAGGGTGTACAGATTTTGAAAAACAAAGGACAATAAGGCTCTACGGTACCAATATAAGGATTGTGTGATAAGAGCGGAAAATTAAATGCAACTTTAGGACACAGCATCTAATTCACTCAAATCACTTCTTGATGTGTGCTCCTAATGAATTATGTATGGGATCATATGAAGTTTCGCATGGTGTTCCCTCTTTGAAACCAGAACTTTTACATAAAACGTCCGGGAAACACACACACACCCTAGTCCATTCTTCAAGTGTGCTCACCAGACCTGGGCACAAGACTGCTGATGTGACATTCAGGACTGGATTCCATACTGTGTGCGAGGTCACCAAAGCTGGACTCACTATTGCAGGTGAGGTCACTAGACTTGGAATCCAAACTCCAGGTGGGTATGCAACAAATGGACTCCATGTATGCTTACCAGAACGTGCCTTCAAAGTCCATGTGCGCTCAGCAAAACTGAACTACATATTCTATGTGTGCTCGTAAGAATTGGACACAAGGCTGCAGATGTGACATCCAAAACTAGACTTTGTACTCCGTGTGTACGCACCAGAACTAGGTCAACACTGGTCGCACCATAGAGCATTGTTTTTATTTACTTTAAGCCATGTTGAACAGCAGCCCACAATGCTGTGCAATATCTTAAAAAACATTAACAAAGCCAAATAGCATGCGCAGAGCTATTTGGCTTTGTTAATTTTTTTGAAAGATGTTGCACAATAGCGTGGGCTGTTGTGCAACATGGCTTAAAGCAAAATTAAAACAAAGCGCTATAACTTGGTCAACCCTGGCTGCGCCATAGTGCTTTGTTTTTATTTACTTTGAGCCATGTTGCACAGCAGCCAACACACTGCTGTGGAACGTCTTAAAAAAATGTTACAACGATTGTCATTATGATGCATGCCTTTACCACACATCCTTCACCATCCAATGCCTTTACCGCTAGGCCTGGGTGGTGAACTCTGCTCCATTTGCAGAGTTTCCCACACTCCACGCTCTGCAGAGCACTTGGGAGTTCTGAAAAAATGGAGCAGAGTTTTTTCCTCGCTCGTTCTTTCCAATGTCAAGTTGGTGAGCACGGGCTTGGAAAATCGACCTCCCGGCAAGATTTCTCAACGAGGGCGGTCAGATCTCTCAACGCAGGTGGTCGCAACCACTCGCATTGAGAAACCTTCCGTTTGCATTGAGAAAGCTGCTGCTCAGCTAGAAAATCTACTCGAGCGGCAAGACAGGAATCTGCGCCCTCTTGTGCTGCACATGGGGCAGTTTGCGCTGATTTTACAGTGCAGGACAAACACCCAGTGCTGAAAATCAACGCAGATGGCATGACCAAATGCACTCCGCCACTTGCGGAACTCCGGGTAGCGCAGCAGAGTTTTTGGTCACTTTGCAACTCTGCCCAGGCTTGTTTACCACATATTGTCTTTACCACGCAAGTCTTTACCCAGCACGACTTTAGAACGAAAATGGTAAGCATATAGCTAGTAAGTGAAATCCCTATTATATATATGTGTATATATAAAATATCATTATTGTTTTCACCAAAAAAAACAAAGGTTACAGGGACGTTATAGTTAGGCTCACATTTCACTCGTATAAAACCATAGGAATTCAGCAGTTATAGTTACCTTAACTAACTATAACTTATGTTCCGCAATGCACTGCTTATGACCTCACATATTACATCACTCATGACATGGTCAGTGACACCACTGATGACATCTCAAATGACACCATGGGTCTGTAAGTGAGACAATGAGTGGGTGAATGAGTGTCTGAGTGGGTCTGTGAATGGGTGTGAGAGTAAATAAGTGGTCAGTGAGTGGTTGCGTGAGTGGGCGTGTGGGTTTGTGAGTTGGAGCATGCGTGTCTGAGTGGGTATGTGAGTGTCTAAATGGGTCTGTGAGTGGGTGCATGAGTGTTTGAGTGGGTGTGTGAGTAGGTCTGTGAGTGGGTGTATGAGGGTCTGAGTGGGTCTGTGAGTGTGTGCGTGACTGTCAGAGTGGGTCTATGAGTGGCTGCGTAAGTATCTCACTGGAGCTATGAGTGGGTGCATGAGCGTCTGAGTGGGTCTATGAGTGGGTGCATAAGTCCCCGAGTGGGTCTGTGAGTGTCAAAGTGAGTCATTGAGTGTGTGTGTGTGTGTCTGACTGGGTCTGTGCGTGAGTCTCTCAATGGGTCTGTGAGTGGATGTATGAGTGGGTGCGTGTGTGTCTGAGTGCATCTGTGAGAGGGTGCGAGAGTGCCTCACTGGGTCCGAGTAGGTCTAACAGTGCATCTGTTATTTAGTGCATTTGTGCATGAGTGAGTGTACAATTGATTAATTTTTTCCCTATTTTTCACCGATCTTCACTCACAAATTAGTGACAACGTTACACGGGGGTGCGCTGACGGTTGCAACCTATTCACAAATATCGCTCGAGTTGTTGTACACGTAAGGGGTCCCACAAACACCCCTATATTCTACCTATAGAGTCAGGGTACCTCTAGCCTGACCCCTTATACCTCTTTCCAGTTTTACTTTGGACAGTCTCATGTTAGATAAAATTGCGGCCGCAACTCTCTTCTCAGTTTATGGCAAGCCAATCACAGCATTTGTCTTGGCGCACGCTTTTGCGATTAATCGCGGAACATATATCCGCAGTCACATATATCACTAGCTTGATTCTCTTAAATTTTTTTTAAAACTACTGAACGGATTTATACCAAATAACTGAAAGCGTGACTTGCGTAACCAAATCTACCTTTATGACAAATTAGGTGTAATTCCGTCCAGCGGTTCAGGCTACAAACTTGTCTTATCAACCCTAAAATTCATCCACCCCTAAACCCTTAAATACCCTTACCACCCAATACTCTTACCCACCTCTAAAAATACCCTTACCACCAAATACTCTTACTCACCCCTAAACCCTAAAAATACCCTTACCACCCAATGCCTCTACCCGCTCTTAAACCTTACAATTACCCTTACAACCCAATACCCCTACCCACCCAAACCCTAAAAAATACCCTTACCACCAATACCCTCGCCCACCCCTAAATCCTAAAAATACCATTACCACCCAATATCCTCACCAACCCCTAAACCCTAAAAATACTCCTACCCACACCATAACCCTAAAAATACCCTTACCACCCAATACCTCATACCCACCACTAAACCCTAAAATTACCCTTACCACTCAAAACCTGTACTCACACATAAACTCCAAAAGTACCCTTACAATACACTAATCCTATCCACCTCTAAACCCTGAAAAAAACCCTTACCACCCAATACCCTCACCCACCTCAAAGCCCTAAAACTACTCTCAATACCCAATAACCCTACCTGTCCCTAAACCCTAAAAGTACCCTTATCACTCAATATACCTACCAACTCCTAAACCCTAAACATACCCTTACCACCAAATACCCCATAACGCTAAAAACACCCTAACCACTCCATAACCCTACCCATCCCTAAACCCTAAAAATACTCTACCCACCCAATACGCCCTACACACCCCAAACCCTAAAAACACTGTCACCACACAATACCCTCACCCACCCCTAAAGCCAAAATACACTCTTACCTAACTCAAAACCCTAAATACACTCTTACCGCCCAATACTCTCAATCGCCCATGAACCCCAAAAATGCCCTTATAGATCTATCTATCTATTTGCCTGCCTGCCTGTCTGTCTTTCTGTTTGTCCGTCTTTCTATCTATCTATATATACACACACACACACACTAACTTGATATCAACTACGATTTTCACTGTAAAGGCATGCATGGTAAAAAGCATATGCGTGGTAAAGACTTGCATGGTAAAGGCAATGTGTGGTAAAGAAACACTGCATGGTAAAGGATGCGTGGTAAAGACTGCGTTGTAAAGGATGTTTCCATTTGCATAGGCAAAACCTATCGGCTTTGCTTGCTTTTGTATTTTTTTAAACCAGCACCACATCTGGAGTTTATTTCTGAAAAAAAAAACTCTTACTGTGTTGCAATGAAATGGTAAGTCGGCTGGCATTGAACATCACTGACCGTGCTCCCACTGAGCCAGTGAAAATATTTTTGGGTGAAATATCCCTGTTAATGTGGCTAGGATCTCTAAGGTTGTAGGCCAGGTCACCACAGGGAGAGCTGAGTCATCGCGTCCGGTCCCCCTTCGGTATGATGGCCTACCCCTGATAGTGTCTAAATAGCCCCCTTGTCCACTTATCGTCTGTTTCTGTGAGCTTCTGGTTGTGTTAGCCTGACCTGGCATAAAAACCTTGTAAGGCTGTGGTAAGGATCTCGTCCAGCTTTCTAACTCAGAAACACACCCTGCAGCTTCTCTTGTTGGTCAGTGTTAGAGGAAGGACTCAAGGCATTTTGAATGCCTGATCCACGCTTTTATTTCACACGTCAAAGACTACAGTGGATTTCGTTGCTCCACCAAGGACTGAAGAAGTGTTCGCTCACAGACCAAGCAGCACGCCTGAATCTAATACTCCGAAAACAGATATTTCTGTGGAGCACTGTGGACTCTATGGGAAACGAGTGTGCGTCCAAGAACCCATCGCCAGCCCAACAGCAGAAGACAGATGCTCACAGTAATTCCCTGGAGTTACTGGCCTGGCAAGTACTCTCAATCCTTGTAAATTAAGAATTCAAAAAGACATCTTAGTCCAAAACCTTGCTCACTAGCCATCTGGTAAGTGAGAGTGTAGCATGGTTAATAAAAGCAGGACAGTAATACCCTGGGTCTGTTTTCCATGTAGCTCTTATTTCTGTTTCTCCCTCCTTTATTGCCTCTGTTCCTTCGTGTGTGACTCTTAATAGTGGCTTCGCTTATTCCTCCCTTGCTCTAATTCTCCTTCTATAGCTCTTATTTGTGGTTCTTCCAATTTTCTGTCTCTAATCCTCTCTCTGTAGCTCTTCCTCTTTCCTGGCTCTATTTTTTCTTCTGTACCTCATATACCTAATATTCCTTAGTCCTTCCTGATGATGTTTTTTCTTGATTGATTCTCAGAGCCTGGTTGTGAGTATTACTGATGGTACGCTGTCCGTCAGGATGGCAAAGTCCATTACCTCCGCCACCCTCCAGTGCTACTGTCTGCTAATTTAGAGCTGGCCCAGCAGTCATCTCTGTAGAGTTAAAGGAACTGCGGTCTCAGCTGGCCCTTCCAAGGTACAAAAGCTTGGTGGATAGCCACTACCAGTTTTGATGGCTGTACACCAAACATTTACATTTTTTGGGGTTTTTCAGAAACAAACACTCAAAGTGGGAGTATGTTTCAGGAAAACAAAAACTTAATGACCCCCACACACTGGTTTCTCCCAGAGTGTGGGAGTCATTACTTATTTTAACTCTCCACCACTTTTACTCATTATGCCAGGGCATGCCCAAGGACATCTCTTCCCATGAGCCAACACCCTGTGGACAAACCCCAACCTGGAGATTAGATTTGCACTGAAGAACTAACTGAGGGCCCCCTGTACAAAGGGTTTTCCGAATTGTTAAATGGGTTTATGAAAAGGTTTCCCGAATTGTTAAATAGGTTTAGGAAACCATAAGCAATCAGAACAAAACCTATGCTAGACTCAGGCACGCCCCTTGGTGCTATGGCGCTAAGGTGTGTGCTTGGCACACAGCAGCTGAAATCAGTGCCGGCGCAAAGGAAAGGGGAGGAGAGCGATATCTGTGTAGATATGGTGCTCTCCTGCTCCCTCCCGGTCAAGCAGCGCACATCTTTGGGGACTGCACTACATTGCATGTCTTTTTAGGTCTCGCTGAGTCAGCGCGCATGCGCTGCTCGGAGAGACTTTAGTAAGAGAGGGCTTCAAAAAATGCTACCTCCAGCTACAGCTTGCAGTGTATGTGCGCAGGCGCGCGCAAGCTGTGGCCGGCGGTAGCATTTTTCCCCCCAGCATTTTAGCCAGCTTGCTAGAATGCGCAACAAGCACGCGCGCTTGCGTGAGCATTCCTTGCGTGTTTTAGCGCGTCATCGCGATCACTTTCGCTTTCACAGCGATCGTGATCGCGATCACTTTCATGGCAAATGCTTGTTTTTTTTAGCTCCTCGGGGTCTAGAACAGACACTAGCTAAGCACCGAAGCCGGCGACGCAAGAAATCAAAATTAAACTCATTAACCCGGAGCAGGGGCCCGAAGAAACAATCCCAGCAACTCACAGAAATATCACTTATCTCAACAAAAGATAGACTTTGAAAAGAGGCATGAAACGCAACACCCACCCCCTGTTTCTTACCAGGTTTCCTCCGCTCCTGTCCGGGGGCTTCGCCTGTCACAGATACGCCTGTGCTGGCGTTTGCTAGGTTACTACATACTCAACTCAAAAGTACGTCGTAATGGTGGCAGTGACACCCCACAGCTCATGACGAAACGGGCCTCCAAACAATCGCGAGGGACAGTGGCCTGTTGGGAAATATGAAACCGGGGCATTTTGCAGCAAAGTCATCCTCATTGCTTTAAATGTCTAGGTAGGAACAGTTTTAGAGAAGGTAGAAAAAAAAGAATACTTGCATTGTGTATATCTATTTTAGTGTTTCTGCCTTTGGGACACTTTGGCCCAATTCAAAGGAAGAATGAGAGAACTTACTATGAAGACAGTAAGCAACAGCCAAACTCAACAGAAAGTATGACTAGTTTGTTCCGATAAAAAGGAAATAGTTATTATAATATGTAGTTTAAGGTGCAGGAGGAGTGGTTAGTACCAGTATATTTGCCAAAGTTTTGGTTGCTGTTGAGATTAACACATAAGTATTGCAGCATCATTTTGTCTGGTTTTTATTAGCAATCCCGAATTCAGAAGTCACATCTATTTAAAATAGTTTGCATAGTAAAACAGATCCAACCAGCAGAGAAATAAAGCCAAGGTGAAACAAGCATTGGCATATCCAATAGGTCTCGCTTTTGGGACCTTATAAGTATTTAGTTATGAAGCACAATATCCTTGGTGCAACAATATCAACCGTTGCATGGCTAAACACTTATAAGGTCCCAAAGGCGAGACCTATTGGCTATGCCAATGCTTGTTTGAAAATCTGGCCCCTAGTGAGCACTGACTGGATTCCTATCCTACAGCTACTGGCTTCCTTCTTTGACTGATTAGTGGCTACATTGTGTAAACTGGAGTCGCCCATGTGGCACCGTTAGGATAAAGTCCCACAGGAGGGGTGATCAATGACTCGTACAGCGTAGTATAGTCAGGGCCAATGTAAATATGTGATTCCACACCTGTGGCAATCTGCGCCTCACTATGCATTTACCACACTTGCACATATTTCACCAGTTGCTGTACAATTTGCAGATTTTAACAAACAGAATGTTTTCTAGCTTAAAAGATACTAAAAAGGGTCAAAACTTATTTTTTTTAAATGTGTCACACATGGGGCCGTCTGGCAGACCGGACACTTACAAAGGTTAACTGGTCACCTTTCAGTTGTTCGTTGCTGTATCCAGGTGATATTGAGGCAAAACAGTATTAATGAGAGTTGAAACGTCAAATAAATAGTATTGGTACCGCAGGTGCTGCATTAAACCTCATGATTTTCCTTATCATGCCACATAACTTTACTACATAATTTGGTCCTCCATTGTCACATAATTGTAGTGGTTCTGAGCTTAGAATTAAAATGAAAAGGAATGAATTACTGCCTCATGGATCATTATTAAGTATCCATATATTTATGTAAGTAAAACGCAAGTAAGAGCTTTGTAAAATGAAACTCATCTCTATAGCAGGGATCCCAAGTTCTTTATCAAGTTAAAATCTGAAAAACTGTAAAAGAAAAGAAGGAATGCCACTTAGAACCCCTGTAGTTAACAACTCCCTTGGGGCGGTTGTGAGTGTAGAGTTGTCGGTGTGCTTCAGCAACTCATCCCAGTATCTTCAGGACCTGGCTGTTTTAGGCTATGGCGGGGCACTAGGCTGTCATAGTGCCGAGATACACCTTTGGGTGTGATTCATGCGCTATATCAAGTGTATGTCACATAACATAATTGGGTAGTACCGGCAAGTTTAGCTAAAGTCCTCGAGCACAGAAGCGCTGAGGATAAGCATGTGTAATAGGCCAGGCCTGGGGGCAGCACAAGGCCTACCTGGCAGCGAGCAGCATGAACACACTACGACACTCGGTGGCTGCTCGGCTAGTGGCCACGTGCGACCCTAGATCATTTATTTATACCCCCAGGCCAAGCCCGGCCACAAGGGGTGCTTGCAGCAACAAAATATGGGAGAGACCGGATGGCTTTCTACATCCCTCCCTTCTTTTTATTATCAAAGTAAAAAGAAAATAGTAGTTATCAAATGTCAACACATAAAGTCTCTCAACCTCTGTCTGGGCACAGGATTAGGCCGCCGTTGACTTCTCGGATGTCCACTGGATCACTTTCGCCACGGGGACTGAAATCCGGGCACTTCCCGTAGGTCCCGCGTGGACCTCTGAGGACGATCCGTCATGTCTGTTGCATTCTGGTGTCACTCCTCCCATTGCCTGGGAAAAGGGTGTTGGACCCTGGCTGCTGGCCATGCTTAGAAACTCGTCGCCACCTTCCAGCTCACTTTCTCCTCGTTGTGGGGTGCTGGCGGGTGCAGCATCGACAGGTATGGCCTTGAACCATGACACATTTCTAACCACCGTATGCCGACCACGCTGGGCCGTTATCATCGTGCTTCCACCCGGGTCACCGTCCACACCTCTGGTTCATAGGGAGTGCAAAACCTCCACCCTGGGTGGCGATCTTTGAGTATAACGTGGGTCCCAACATGCAGCGTCGGAGCCTTCGCTCGCCGATCCTTAATAGCCTTCTCATTTGTTGTCTGTCTTTTCTGTTGGGGCTTGTCTACGTCCAAACTGGGCGGGACCCACTCAGTGTCCTCTGGGATTACATCCCGCAGTGGCCATTTGAGCAACAGAGTGGCAGGAGGGCATCCTGTTGTGGAGTGAGGGGTTTGTCTGTATGCCAGTAGAAATTGGTGCATGCACTCTTCTGCATCCTGGCGTTGATGCTCAATTTAGTGTTCTAATAAATCTCTCCACCTCCCCATTGTCTTGGGGCCTTTGAGGGTGATTCGACGGTGTTTGATTGCCCTTCGTTCCTGGACGTCATGAAAGTCTTGCCCTGGAATGGATGTCAATTGTCAGACTTGATCTCTTCTGGGAGTCCAAGCAGTGCGAATGTCTTTTCGTGTATGGATTGTACCTGTATGAAAGTGGTGGATTGTGCCAGTTCTACTACAGGAAATTTGGAGAAAACGAGTCCATGATTACCACCATGTTTCCCACAGAAGCTACCTAAGTCGATGCTGACTTTTGTCCATGGAGTTAGGCACAGCTCTTCCGTCAGCAAGAGTGCAGGAGCGGGGTCGCCACTGGTGATCATGCAGGGATGGCAGTATCGGATCTCTGCATCAACCAGTTCATCCATGCCGGGAAACCACACTTTTGTGCGGAGTCTTGCCTTGGTTTTGAGGCTCCTTGGTGGCCTTGATGGGCGAGTGCGACCATCCGACAGTGGAGGCTTTTTGGGACGACTATACTCTGTCCGCGTAGGACTAGTCCAGATCCACTGGTTCTCAATTTGTGCCGTACTCTCCAGAGTTGCCAGCGTGCGTTCTGTTCGTCGCCCACTAATGACCTGGAGCCGTCAAGGAACCAGTGCTATTGCCCTCGAGCCAGAGTCTCCTTCATCCTTACCAGGGTGTCGTCTGCGTCCGTGGCACTTCTTATATCTTCTCGAGTGATCGCCACCGGCAGGCATTGACCTCCACCATGTTTATGAAGCATTCGATGCGCTCCTCCTCCATTGTGGGTCTTCCAGGGTGGCCTGGTGGCAGGTGTCTTGACAAGAAATCAGCAGGATTGTTGGCGCCTAGTCTGTAGACGAATTGGAGGGAGTACGCCTGGAGCTGTACAGCCCACCTCTGTATCCTCGGTGGTGCCAGGAGCGATGACGCATTGAACAATGGTAGAAGCGTTTTTTGGTCAGTCACCACTTGAAATTGATGGCCACAGAGGTAGAGGTGGAAGTGTTGGCACACCCACCTGATGGCCAGGGCCTCCCGCTCTATCTTTGCCTAGTGGGCCTCCGTAGGAGATAGTGTTTGACTGGCATATGTGACCGGAACACAGGCCCCCTTAGCATTCTCTTGTAGGAGTACTGCCCCCAGCCCATCTTAGCATTCTCTTGTAGGAGTACTGCCCCCAGCCCTACCGGGCTGGCATCCACATCCAGTTCAGTTCTCTTCCAGGGATGGATGTAGGCCATGGTTGTTTGATCCAGCAGTACTTTCTTTCTTGTGGGACACCCCCGCGCCGCACGGCCACCAGCTGCTGCGTGTGCCCCATTGCCTTGCCCACTGCCTCGCTGCCTGCCTCGCTGCCGCTGACCACGCCCCCTCCTCCTAGCGGCGTGGTCCGTGCTCGCCTGCCGGCTGCCTGAACTTTTGTTAGTTTTTGGTCTTGTTTTTTCTTTCCATTTGTGCCTGTTTCATTGTAATTTTGCGCCCGTGTTAGCGTTTTCCTTCCTGTTTGCCCGCCTACCTCGCCGCCCTCCGCTCTCCCTCCCCGCTTCCCGCCACCGCCGATTACCCCGCCCCTTTTTCTCTTCTGTACCCTCCCCGCTCCCGCCTCCCAGCTGCTCCGCCCACCCGCGCACTTGGCCTTATATGGCGACCGTGTGACGCAGGTGAGTGTGACCCACTTGTGGGACACCCCCGCGCCGCACGGCCACCAGCTGCTGCGTGTGCCCCATTGCATTGCCCACTGCCTCGCTGCCTGCCTCGCTGCCGCTGACCACGCCCCCTCCTCCGAGCGGCGTGGTCCGTGCTCGCCTGCCGGCTGCCTGAACTTTTGTTAGTTTTTGGTCTTGTTTTTTCTTTCCATTTGTGCCTGTTTCATTGTAATTTTGTGCCCGTGTTAGCGTTTTCCTTCCTGTTTGCCCGCCTACCTCGCCGCCCTCCGCTCTCCCTCCCCGCTTCCCGCCACCGCCGATTACCCCGCCCCTTTTTTCTCTTCTGTACCCTCCCCGCTCCCGCCTCCCAGCTGCTCCGCCCACCCGCGCACTTGGCCTTATATGGCGACCGTGTGACGCAGGTGAGTGTGACCCACTTGTGGGACACCCCCGCGCCGCACGGCCACCAGCTGCTGCGTGTGCCCCATTGCCTTGCCCACTGCCTCGCTGCCTGCCTCGCTGCCGCTGACCACGCCCCCTCCTCCGAGCGGCGTGGTCCGTGCTCGCCTGCCGGCTGCCTGAACTTTTGTTAGTTTTTGGTCTTGTTTTTCTTTCCATTTGTGCCTGTTTCATTGTAATTTTGTACCCGTGTTAGCGTTTTCCTTCCTGTTTGCCCGCCTACCTCGCCGCCCTCCGCTCTCCCTCCCCGCTTCCCGCCACCGCCGATTACCCCGCCCCTTTTTCTCTTCTGTACCCTCCCCGCTCCCGCCTCCCAGCTGCTCCGCCCACCCGCGCACTTGGCCTTATATGGCGACCGTGCGACGCAGGTGAGTGTGACCCACTTGTGGGACACCCCCGCGCCGCACGGCCACCAGCTGCTGCGTGTGCCCCATTGCCTTGCCCACTGCCTCGCTGCCTGCCTCGCTGCCGCTGACCACGCCCCCTCCTCCGAGCGGCGTGGTCCGTGCTCGCCTGCCTGAACTTTTGTTAGTTTTTGGTCTTGTTTTTTCTTTCCATTTGTGCCTGTTTCATTGTAATTTTGTGCCCGTGTTAGCGTTTTCCTTCCTGTTTGCCCGCCTACCTCGCCGCCCTCCGCTCTCCCTCCCCGCTTCCCGCCACCGCCGATTACCCCGCCCCTTTTTCTCCTCTGTACCCTCCCCGCTCCCGCCTCCCAGCTGCTCCGCCCACCCGCGCACTTCACCTTATATGGCGACCGTGCGAACGCGCAGCGGTCACGCGCAGCGGTCACGCGCAGCGGGTGCGCCGATTGTGCGCCGAAGGCGCGCCAAAGGCAAGCCCGTCTACGCCCGTCCGCGCCTGGCCCGCGCCCAGTGCCAGGACCCCTGGCCCTCGAGAACCCCGACCGACCCGCCTGACGTACACCGCCGCCACCCTCATCGCACTCGACACCGGCCGAGTCCCAGGATGCTGCAGTGCCACCCCACGACGCGTCCACGGACCCTTCAGCTGCAACACCTGCAAGTTCTCCTGCATCCAGACCTGCCCGACACCAGCACCTGCCATGCCTCGCACCAGCAGCAACCACCTCAAGTGCATCCTGCTCAACACCCGCTCCGTCCACAGACACACCATCGAACTCTGGAACCTCCTCGACACCACAGCCCCTGACGTTGCCTTCATCACGGAGACCTGGATGAACGCCTCCTCAGCGCCCGACATCGCCATCGCCATCCCAGAAGGATACAAGATCACCCGGAAGGACCGCAACGCCAACCAGGTGGGAGGAGGCATCGCCATCATCCACAAGAACACCATCCGCATCACGACCAGCACCGACAACACCCCACCCTCCGCCGAACACCTGCATTTCCAGATCCACACCGACCCGAAGACCACCCTCAGAGGCACCCTGATCTACCGACCTCCGGGACCACGCACTCAATTCAGCGAGGACATCGCCGACTTCGTCAGCCCGCACGCCCTCCCCTCCGCTGACTACATCCTCCTGGGGGACTTCAACTTCCACCTGGAGAACAACAACGACTGCAACACCAGCACCCTGCTCGACAACCTCGCCAACCTTGGACTCAAGCAGCTGGTGTCCACCCCCACCCACCTCGCCGGACACACACTCGACGCCATCTTCACATCCTGCAAAGACATCGCCTTCAGCCACGCCACAGAACTCCACTGGACAGATCACAGATGCATCCACTTCACCTTCAGAAGAACGACGACCCACCACCACCAGCAACAGGTTGCCCGAAGAAGCTGGAACAAGATCACAGCCGACCAGCTCGCCGCCTCCCTGAGCCAGCACCCTTCGGCCAGCTCAGCGAACCCCAGCCAGGCCGCCGACAACCTCACGAAGTGGATCAGCAACTGCGCGGACGAACTCGCCCCACTGAGGACCCCGCCCAACAGACCCGGCAGCAAGAGAGCCCCATGGTTCACCGACGAACTCAAGAGCTCCAAGAAGAACTGCCGAGCCCTCGAGAAAGCCTGGAGAAGGGAACCCACGCCGGACAACAGGACCACCCTCAAGCGCGCCACCCGGAAACACCACCAACTGATCCGCATCGCCAAGAAAACGGCTTTCAAAAACCGACTGGACAACAACGCACACAACTGCAAGGAACTCTTCAACATCGTGAAAGAGCTCTCCAACCCCAACGCCGGAAACAACGACACCACCCCTTCGCAAGACCTCTGCAACTCCCTCGCCTCCTACTTCCACAACAAGATCGCGGACATACACTACAGCTTCAGCACTCAACCGACGCATGCCACGACCGCAGCATCGCCACCCACCACCACCCTCCGCGCCTGGACCCCGGTCAACACCGAAGAAACCGTCCACACGATGAACTCCATCCACTCCGGATCTCCGACCGACCCCTGCCCTCACCACGTCTTCAACAAAGCCGACGCGGTCATCGCACCCCACCTGCGGGACATCATCAACACCTCATTCGACACCGCCACCTTCCCCGAGAGCTGGAAGCACGCCGAACTCAGCGCTCTACTGAAGAAACCTACAGCAGACCCCACCGAACTCAAGAATTACCGCCCCATCTCTCTACTCCCGTTTCCAGCCAAAGTCATCGAGAAGACCGTCAACAAACAGCTGGCCACCTTCCTCGAGACGAATGGATCCCTCGACCCATCGCAGTCCAGATTCCGTGCCAACCACAGCACCGAGACCGCCCTCATCGCCGCCACTGACGACATCCGAACCCTGATGGACAACGGGGAAACAGCGGCCCTCATCCTCCTAGACCTCTCCGCGGCTTTCGACACGGTCTGCCACCGCACCCTAGTGCAGCGCCTCAGCAACGTCGGAATCCAGGAGAAGGCGCTGGAATGGATCGTCTCCTTTCTCGACGGAAGAACACAAAGAGTCCGCCTACCACCGTACAAGTCAGAGGCCACCAAAGTCATCTGCGGCGTCCCTCAAGGATCCTCACTGAGCCCGACTCTCTTCAACGTCTACATGAGCCCCCTCGCGGCCATCGCATGCCAACACAACCTCAACATAATCTCCTACGCCGACGACACCCAGCTTATCCTCTCCCTGACCAACGACCCCGCCGCCGCCAGAGCCAACCTGCACGAAGGGATGAGAGAGGTAGCCGAGTGGATGACGACGAGCCGCCTGAAGCTGAACACAGATAAGACGGAGGTCCTCATCCTGGGCTCCTCGCCCTCCGCCTGGGACGACTCCTGGTGGCCCCCCGCCCTGGGCACCGCACCCAAACCGACGGACCACGCACGCAACCTGGGTTTCATCTTGGACTCCTCCCTCTCCATGACCAGGCAAGTCAACGCCGTCTCCTCGTCGTGCTTCAACATCCTGCGCATGCTTCGGAAGATCTTCTGGTGGATCCCCACAGAGACCAGGAAGACCGTCATCCAGGCCCTCGTCACCAGCCGACTGGACTACGGCAACGCACTCTACGCCGGAACCACCGCCAAGATCCAGAAGAGACTCCAGCGCATCCAGAACGCCTCAGCCAGACTCATCCTCGACATCCCACGACACAGCCACATCTCCGGACACCTAAGAGATCTGCACTGGCTCCCGGTCAACAAGAGAATCACCTTCCGCCTCCTTACCCACGCACACAAAGCTCTCCACGACCAAGGCCCGAGCTACCTCAACAACCGAATCAACTTCTACGCCCCCAAACGCCACCTCCGATCCGCCAGCCACGCCCTCGCCGCCGTCCCACGCATCCGCAGAGCCACTACAGGAGGAAGGTCCTTCTCCTACCTGGCCGCCAAGACCTGGAACTCCCTCCCGGCCGACCTGCGCCTGACCCAAGACCACCTCTCCTTCAGGAAGAAGCTCAAGACCTGGCTGTTCGAGCAGTAGCGGCACCCCCACCCCCCAAGCGCCTCGAGACCCTACGGGTAGGTAGTGCGCTCTATAAATGTCTCTGATTGATTGATTGATTGATTGATGCTGTTGAAAGAAGATTCCACCTTAGGGCCTGACACCCACGGTATGGTGATCTTGGTGAGCTGGCGCAGGGGTTCTGACAATGTGGCCAGACCAGGTATAAATATCCCGCAATATGTCACCATGCCGAGGAAACTTCGTATCTCCGTCAGGTTCTGGGGGACTGGGGAATTGCGGATTGCTTCCGCCTTTCGTGGATCGATTTGAAGTCCCTCCTGTGAAAAGACGTAACCAAGGAAGTTGATTGAATTGGTAGAAGGAGCATTTTTTTCCGGTGTAGGGTGAGGCCGCAGTCCGCAAGGCGTTGGAGCGTGGCCCACAGTCGGACATGATGCTCCTCAAGGGTTTGGGAGTATATGAGGATGTCATCACTCAGGTTGGTTACTCCTACCAGGCCTGACAAGGTCTCCTTGATCGCATTCTGGAACACATCGGCCGCCGAGGAAACGCCGAAGCTGAGCCTGGTGTACAGCCTGAGGCCCACGTGAGTGGAGAAGGTCGTATTGTAGCGACTTTCTGGCGCCAATTCTAGCTGGTGGTATTCAAAGTTCAAGTCTAGCTTAGAAAACCACTTGGCGTCTTTTAAGTCTGCTACGATGTCGTCCATCGTTGGGGTCGCATGTCTCTACCTCCGGATAGCGTGGTTGGGGAGCCTCATGTCTACATGCAGCCGGATGGCCCCTGGCTGTTTGGGCTTTGGTGCGATCACAAGTGGGGAGACCCAGGGGGTGGGGCCCGACACCTTCTCGAGGACGCCTTGGTTTTCTAGGTCTTGCAGCACCTTCTCTACGAGGGGTCAGAGGTGAAACGGGACACGCCTGTGCCTGGGAGCCATCGGCTTGATGGTCTTGTCAATGTGGAGTGTTACCTTGTGATCTTTGAGTTTTCCAAGCCCCTGGATCAGTTGTGGAAACTCATTTACTATGCCTTCTGCGTGAGTATCGTGGACTTGCTTTGCGAAGAATACCAACTCAAGGTCTTCAGCGGTGGTGTGGCATCCGAGTAGCGTCCCTTGCTAGCCTTCCGTGACGTGGAACTTGGTTTTGACGGAGTGTTCCGCACTAGTGACATTCACTTCAATCACTCCCATGAGCGGTATGGGTACGGTACCGCTGTATGTGTATATCCTGGCCGAGCTGGGTGCGAGGGGTGGTCGAGGGGACAGCTTCTCATACTGGCTTGAGTCCATCACATTCACGGATGCTCCTGTGTCTATCAGGGCCTGAACAGTGGTGTCATTAACATGCATGATGCACATGGGTGGGGGGCGCTTCTTGCGACCAGACCGTCTGGCAAATGAGATCACGAAAACGTCGTCGTCATCTTCATAGTGGGCAGCAGCTCCTCGCACCCAGGATGCGTCATTGGGGGTGGGGTCCTCTAGAGTTAGGTGTCATAAGGTCATGGTGAGACCTCTCGATGTGCCTCCCCTGGATCGCCCTCCTCCTCCGCGGCAGACACTGGCGTAGTGGTTGATCTTGCTGCACTTGGAGCAGGTCTGCCCCCTTGTTGGGCACCTTTCTTGCGACCTGTGGTTGAAACTGCAATATGCACATTTCCCGGCGGGTCTGCTAGGCGGGGTCCGCGTGTGTGTTGGTCCGGGGCAGCGTTGCACTGGATCCATTGTCTCGTCTTTGATGGGAGTGGCCCTCGGTAATGGGGTAGCGGAATTGTTTTGAACACTGGTGGCTTACATTTCCTCGTCCCGGCTATCTGATAGTTCATGGGAGCGAGCCAGAACGAGGATCTCATCCAGGGACATCCCTGGTTGGCAGAGTATCTGGCGTCTCAGGGTGACAGACTTGCACCCCTGTATTATTTGCGCATGAATCTCCTCGATGTTCGTGCACGAGTGTGCAAGCCTCCTTAACCTGGCGTAGAACATGTCCACCATCTCTTCCTCAGTTTGCCTGGCTTGCCGCAACTTGAATTGATTACAGTCTGGGTTCATTTGTGGGTCGAAATACCTGTTGAGGGCAACGACCGCCACGTCATAGTCGTTTTCATCACCCGTATCTTGTAGTGTTTCGAACACTTCGTAGAGTTCGTTACCCCCGAAGTGCATCAGCAACGAGCGCTTCACAGCCCCATCGGTCTATCTCATGCCCTGAAATAGTGATTGAGGCGTCCCAACCAGAGCTTCCACCTGGGCACGGCTGTCGCCTGGTCGGTGAACTGGCTGAAGGGGGTATTGGTGTAACTGATGCATGTGAGAATGGCGTTGGTGGCCCCTGCGTGGGTGCTGATTGCTGTGGGAGCGGTGGGTCTCCCATGTCCAACGGAATTGAGGGTTTCTGTACTTTCTGTGCAGGGTGCGGTGGGTGAGGTCCCAAATATAGGTGAGATGCTGCTGCTATGCAGCTGCTTATTTATGCGATGACTGACCTTGAGATGTGATGAACTTTCCTTTCTGCTTTTACTTTTCAGCAGCTTAGAGCCTGGGCGTAGCAAGGTGCTTTTTTTTTCTTTTCTTCAGGCTTTATAAGGTTTGCTAGGGCTGATATGAGTGGCCCAGGAGGCTGCTTGCAGGCATCTTGTGGCATTGTGCGTGTGCCCTTGCTGTCTTTCCGTCTGCCTCCAGGCAGGGGTGGGGGTCACGCTCCGCAAGGCCAGATATCAGCCCCGGGCAGTACGCTGACCACATTGAATGCAGGAAAGGCCACACCCCTCTGCCACGTTGTCTCCGCGGGCCAGGGAGCAGGAGCAGGATGCAGACGGAGTTCACGTCGCACAGCCACAGCGGGGCCCAGATGGCAGCATGCAAGGGAAAAGTGGGTCGCGGACAGCCAGCTCACTTTGCCGATCAGCAACCAGCGCGGCTGCTGGATTGATGGCTCAAAACCTGCTGCAATGGACGCCCGTCGGGCAGCAATCGCGCTCTACAAATCGATATACAATACAATACAATGGTGCGGGTGCACTGACAGCTACGCAGACCAGCTCCGGTAGGTAGAAGGCAGGAGGGAGGGCGAGGGTCCATGTCTCCCTCGTTGGCAGGGTAATGGACCAGGCCTGGGGGAGGCCTACCTGGCGGCGAGCAGCAAGAACACACCATGACACTTGTTGGCTGCTCGGCTAGGGGTCAAGCGTGACCCTAGCCCATTTATGTATTCCCTCGAGGGGGGCTTGCAGCAACAAAGTATGGTAGAGGCCGGATGGCTCTCTACATCATGTACTAGAAAAACCCGTCGGAGGCTAGCTGGCGTTTGGATTTTTGCCTTTAAGTGTCCAGAAGAGTGCATAGACTGGCATAGACTCACCCAGTGTCTCGTGAACTATGGGGATGGATGAAAGTCCAAAGACACTTTCAAAGCACGTGGGGATGCCAGCACGGCGAGGCTGCAGAGAAAGAGTATTGTCTCAGGTTCCTGAATGGAAATGTCTCTAGCACACAGGAGGGTACTACCACACTGACCCCGTTGGCGGGACTGCGCCCCAGACAGGGCGCAGGGCCCCAGCGTGTGTAGAAGGTCTTCTGGAAGGCCTGCAGGAGAGCCGTTAGAATTTCTAGCCTCCTCCACAGCAGTGAGCTATGGCCTGGTGCTCCTTACAACACATTACAAGCTGGGAAAGCCCTGTGCACTGGCCACCAGTTTCCAAGCGGCCATTTTCTTCTGATCTTCTTCTTCCAAATGGTCAGCCCATCCTCCTCCAAGTCAAAGGGTCCCAGACAGCTGTAGGACTGGAACGGCTTGAGAAGTGCTTTTTTTCTTGCTTGAGCCTTAAATAAATCGGGCAGAGGTCAGCCCGCAGTCCCTTTCTTGATGCTTTCCAAAGCCAGATAGATAAGTGCTGCCCACAGGTATCTTTTAAACCTGCAGGGCATCTTTGAAGTTTAGTGTTCTTTCACTTGCTCTTGAAGCTGAGGCTCTACGTGTTGCATGAATCTAGTCAGCAGAGGAGAGATTTCCTCAGCAGCCCCAGCTTCTCTTCTATAGTTTAACTGTAGTTGGGGAAATGGGGGGAAGCCAGCAGACAGGGTAATCGTGCCTGATTGGGCTTTATTTCCCAGGCACCATGTTTTTTCAGGGCCACCTCGCTCATGTTAAAAAAATCAGTTTATAACTATTGAAGCAAGCCAGCCCTATTTACCAATGATAGGGCTGGTAAGGCAGCATAACCAATAAATGGCACCAGATGCTGGAGCTACTGCATTTTATCTTTCCTTCAGGATTCATTTTCAGGTTCCACCTGCACAGAGCTTGCGCAAAATAACATTTAAAAAATCTTTAAAAGGGCTTAGAGCCCGCCCATTACTTACCATTGATTGGCTCCCACATCACTCTCATTTCCTTGCTTCCTATTGGTCAGCAGCTCCTCCTGGCCTCTGGCTTCCTCCTGGGCTTCAGAGTCATTGTTCTTGCCATGGAGACTGGACCAAGTACTGCTCCTTGTAGCCAGTGTCCTTCCACTGGCCAGCAAGTACCTTTTCCTTATTTACTTTTGCACATGCATCCTTCTTATAGAGTGCATGTATTAGCAATCCCTCTTCATTACCCCCGCCCTCCACCCCACTCCCCTCCCGATCTCTGTGTTTGGACCCACTTCCAACCCACCTCCTGCTCTTTGTTGTTTCGAACCAATCCCTTCTTGCACTCCGTTGTGTTTTGAAGAACTCTCCCCCAGTCTCCGTCGTGTTTTCAAGCTTCTTGGACTAGCTAGCCCTGGCTTCAAGAGATAAATAGTTATTTTTTATACTATTACAGTGTTTACACTTTGACCAAAAAATAACTTGTTTCAGGGATCATGGTCCTTGGCGAGACGCCTGGCTCCCATGCTGCAGGTTCCCAGGCTCTGCTTCCGATGTGCAGAAAGTGATTGGAGGAGTCCCAGGAGCATGGTCTGAGAGAGCTAACTGGGATGGGCAAACATCTCCCATCACTCGAACTGAAGGCATTGGAGAGCTTTTACAGAAGCAACAGTTGCATTACACAAGGTCACGTTACTTTTTATGCATGAGTAAATTAAGTGATTTTGCCCAAAATCACTTGTTGAGCAAACGCCGAGACTCGAACCTGATTCCCCAGTTCTAGCGCAACACCCACTCTTCTATGTATCTTACATTTCATTCTCTTCTTTGGCCAACGCCAGAGAGTGTTGAACACAGGGCACAAATGAATCGCTAGCGCACCCTTCCGAAATGAATGTTTTTAAACAAGACAAAAGAAGAATCTTTGTCTATACTCCTACAAACCTTCCTCTCTGTCCAAAGTTGTCATGGCTGTGAGGACTCCGTCCGTTATGTTGCAGCCCCCCATCTCTCCAGTGGTGTTGGCTGCTGAGCAACATGGCTTTAACAAAAACACAATGCTATGACACGGTCAACTCTGTCTAAACATATCAAAATAAACCTTGACAAAGCCAATAGATCTCGAAAGGTGAAACCTTTTGGCTTTGCCAATGCTTGTTTAGCTTGGAAGCAGTTGTTCGAGAAATTTGAGGGATGCTAGTTTTGTGACCGGTGACCCACAAAGTTTTCTAACATGTCTCATGGGGAGTCTGCGAGAGACTTCAAAGGAAACAGGCCCAAATGAAATGCGGACTCTAGACTATGTAGCAAGAGCGGCACCACTCAAGGAAAGCCTCATTTCATAAAGTCGCTAGTCAAAGGGTCAGGGTGGTTTGCCACAGTGCCTTTCAAAGTGGGAAACATTCTAAACTTTCTTAACAAACGAATAACCTGACTTCCAGTACTCTAATATTTTTTTACTTCAAATAGCTCAATTACTTTTTATAACCAATTTCACAGTTCTGGTCCTCTTCTTTTTTGCAGCTAAAGCTTAGATATTCATATTTTTTTGTTGTGTTTCATAATCTCTGGTACTCCTATGAGATGAGGGCATCCATACTGTAACCTGCATTCATTCACCCCTCTCTTGCATACTCTATCACTGATCTGTTCTCTGAGTTTCTGTGAGCATATTTTTAGGCGTGTTTGGTTGCCTAGGAGCTCTGTTCTCAGTGCTCAGCAACAAACAAGGCTCTGATTTCCCTTTGGGATAGGCAGTGTGTGGTTTTGCTGTGCTTAATTGGAAAAAAAGTGCAGGGGCCCAAAAATCTTCTTAGGAGGATGCCATGGTGCTACCTAATGCTGGGCGTACCTCTGCATCTTTCTTCTATCACACTATCTTCCTGTCTCTTTGTCTGTCTCGGAGGTTATTTTTCATCCTTCTTTTCACCCGTTGTCACTATTTTCCTATACTTCTTCTAAATCTTTTTTTTCAATTTCCGACTTCCTCTCTTGCTTTGAGATATTGGGACACATGTGCCAAACAATTTTGCATTCGCAAACGGAGCGAATTGCTAAATTTGGGCGTTTGAGAATGCAAAATTGCCTTACTTAATGCATGAAAAGTATTCGCAGGCCACACTTAGGTAATCGCAAAAATAGCGACTCCTTAATTTACACATTGCAAAATGTAATGCGCAATTAGGTAACTGCAAAAAACATGTATAACCATTCGCAATTTGCGAATGAGCCTGAAAATGCAATTTTGCACATGCAAAATACCACCAATTCAAATTAGGTGTTAACCAGGTGCAATCTATTTAAACAGGCCCAGAGGGCCTCAGAATGTTTCACAATGATAACGCTCTACGTCATAGCGAGCAGAATGAGGATCCAAGCAGCAGGACAGAGAAGGAGGAGGAGACAAGAGTTTTTAGAACGCACCTCACATTGTTTGGGCAGACAGAGAATGAAATCTATGATAAATATAGATTAACTTCAGCTATCATCTTAGACCTAATAGATGAACTGCATCCCCAACTGCAGCGTCAGACTCGCAGGACCAATGCTATTCCCACACATGTGCCGGTCCTATGTTCACTGCACCTCCTAGCATCAGGAAGCTATCAGGGGGTAATGATATAGAAAGTGGACAACCCAATAAACCCTTGAGGGCTTGGGTAAAGTTAAATGAACTAGTAAAAAGATGCCTTGAAGGGATTGGTTTAGATACTTAGTTGTATAGTTGTCAATTGTTTGATATAGGATAGTTATATTCCTATAGAACTGAATTCAATCAGCATTCATGTATTATAGATTGTATCTTATACATCAGTCATATAAATCAGCATAGATGAATAAAAGAAACAAAATGCACAGAGAGTCAATCAAACTAGAAAAAGCAACGGGTGTGTAAAAAAAGGAAGTTTATATCAATCAATGAAGTCAATGAAATCAAGGGTACTGAAAATAGACAGTTATACAAATATTGGAAGGAGGTGGTAAAGTCAGGGGGTAATAGCAGCAGCAGGAGGGGTCTCCCAAAGTGCTCTGTCGTGCTTTTCAATGCGTTGCTGGACACTATGTGGCAGAGGATACACCAGTACATCAGATTTCACACAAAACCACAGGAATTGCAGTGAGCTAAATTACATTTTTACCAAGTAGCCCAATTCCCCCATGTAACTGGGTATATTGATGTGACGCATGTAGCTAGATGCCCCCCCCCCAGTCAATGAGTACATTTACAGCAACAGGATATTCTATAATTCACCGAACATCCAAGTCATATGCAATGCCTCACACATAATCGCAGACATTGTGGTAAGATATCCAGAAAGTACATATCATTCATTCATCTTTAGACACAGTGGTATACATACACTTCTTCTTGGTGATGAATTTGAAGAAGGATATAACACAGTCCTGCAGACTCTCTGGATATGGTGACACATTACAGTGAGTAATCTATTGCTTTCCCCCCTATAGGTGACAGCGCATCTGCTGTGCGCTCCTTCATTCTCACCCCATTCCTAAATCCAACTACTCAAAGCGAGCAGCGGTACAATTCTGTGCACAAAACTACATGCAACGTGATAGAGAGGACCTTTGGATTACTGAAGAGTAGGTTCTGCTGCCTACATAAAAGTGGAGGTGCACTGCTGTACAAGCCTGATATATGCTGTAAAAGCTTGCCACTTGTGCCATGTCGCACAACATTGCTACTTCCATTGGCATACCATTGGACCTATCAGATCCAGACACAGATGAGGAGGATACAACATGCACAACGGTCAGCACTGAGTACCACATACAACAGGTTACCTCACCTACTGGCATGCCAGGGTCCAATCCCTATCTACTTTTTACGGTCACGCACAGCACTGGCTCTTTCTGTGGGGGCTTTAATCCAACTCTAGTTACTGCTACAGCGCTGGAATGCTCCCGGGTAGCCATGCGCTTTATAAAAGCCCTTTTCATTTCACTGGACTGGTCAGTGTATACACTGTCCTCCCTTGATGAGGCCTCAGATGCAGTACCTTGCCTCGAACTCCGCTGTCTGGTTTCCGTCACCGGGTCAGTGATGCTGCTGAGGCTGGAGGCCTCCTCACTGTCTCCTGCTCCCAGTCCACTTGTCCCAGCTATTATAGCTGTCTGTAATTGTTCCACAGCATTGGTCACCTGCACCAATCCCCTGACCACGTCAGAACTGCAGTAGGCCATTTCCACCTGCATGGCCACAGTGCGTCTGGACAGGACAGCTGTGGCATTGCTCAGACGGTTGATTGCCCTGGTGTAACCATCCAAACGGCCCAATAGGTGGGGGTTTCGTCTGCCATGTGAGGTGTGCTCCCTCTGCATGGTGTTATAGAGGTTTCTGATGGCATCTGACACGCCTTGAGGTTCTCTGTATTTGCCCTATGGCCCTCTGTCACTGTATGTAGCTGTTCTTAATGTCTACCATGTTGTTGTTCAGTGACACCAGCTGGGATTGCATTGACCACCTGTGTCTTAATTGCAGGTGCTGCACCTTCACCATGGTGCCCTCCAGACCAGCAAAGACATAGAAGCACTTCCTAACTCAGATGCATTGTGTGCTCTTGCCCTGCGTCTCGTGCTATAGGTTGTGCAGCACCGCAAGTGGGACTGGTCGATTTAAATAAACTTTATTCGACAATTAAGTCATGAAAGTATCATACATTGGCCAGGTACATACACATGCTAAAACTTAAGTTAAGACAATACACAACATATTTCCACAGACACATAATTTTCGGACTTACACCTATACTGAACATCAATTTAAATAAACAACAATGATATCTGGTAAAACAGTTAATAAAGAAAAAACTTCCTAGTTTAATTTAAATTAAACAGATAAATCCGAAATTAAAAGATAAAAGATACATTATACATGACTTCAAATCAGCGCTACTAAATTGGCACTTTTGATATTTGTCTGTCTGGAACGTATTATCCAGGCCCACTTTATGTACTTTGCCATTGCAATTGCAATTAATGGGCTTGGATCAGAACACAAGATTCTTAATGCCTCTACATGTCTTCGGGTGCCTAAGAGGCGACAGACAGGTAATACCCATTTTTTCCGTGGGAGCTCATAAAGGGGACAAAAGAAAACAAAGTGGCTCAAAGATTCGATCTTGTCCCTACATTTTGGACATTTGTCCGAGGACCCTTTTGTCCATTTTGATGTAAATGAAGTAATAGGGAGAGTGCCTAACCTAAACTCAAAATAAAGTTTGCGATCAGTTGGTGCTTCTATCAAATCCCAATAACGTTCCTGACTGGGATGAGCCTTGATCTCTAGGTATCTAGCTGTTAGCTGGGAAGTACACCCCTTTACAGCAGATTCAATGGCAATAAATTCCCAGTACTTGGTTTTGACAATTTCCTTTGAGGGGAAAACAGCATTTAGGGGATCATCCCAAAGGTTGTTCCAACCCAATCTGTAGAGTAACACCTTAATGGACCTCAACCAGTCTATTCTATGGAAGTGATCTTTCTCCATTATTTCTTTTAGGCCCAACGCATAATGCTTTAGCTCCTCAGTTGACCAGATCCTACGCCAATAAAGCAATGGTCGCAAATTGGCAGTGTCTTGTATGGTTTTCAAACCTAGGTCCCAGAAAAGGGGTAACAAAGGAGTACTTTGCGGTACGCCAACGACTTTCCTTATAAACTCGCTCTCCATGGCGTTCAATCGCTTTGGGTTGCTTCCATATCCCCATAGCTCAGAACCATATAAGGATGAGCTACGTACCTTCATCGTATAGACCTCAAGGAGTGGGGCTATTGGCTGGGTCTGCGAGGTTTTGAATCTTTTTAGAAGGAAACCTGTCTGCTGTTTAAACTTCAAAATAGAAGAGTCTATTTGGCTTTTCCAGTACATATTCTTCTGTAATGTTACTCCCAAGTAGGTGAAGGCATCCACCTGTTCCAGGGGGGAGCCATTCATTACAATTACGCTACTGAAGGGTTTATACGATCTACACGGGTTCGGGCCATTTAAAACCATAAACTTGGTCTTGGAGACGTTAATCTCTAAACCACGTAGCAAGCAGAATTCTTCAAAGCGCCGGAGGGTCAGCTGTAGGCCACTCGGGGTTTTCGAAATCAGCAGAGTGTCGTCCGCGAACATGAGGACAGGAATGCGGGTACCGGCCATTGCTGGAGCATCTGAGGGGACCCGGGAGAGGAACTCGGCCACCCCGTTCACGAAGAGCGAGAACAAGGTCGGTGCCAAGACACAGCCTTGCCGCACTCCTCGCTCCACGGGGAAAGACTCCGTAACCTCGCCCTGCCTTCCCCACCGGACCCGAGCAAAATTGCCCTCATGTAGGCGGACGACCAATGCCAATAACTCCGGAGCCATCCCCAAACCCTCCAACACTTGCCACAGCTTGTCACGTGGGACCAAGTCGAAGGCCGCCCGCAGGTCGACGAACACAGCATACAGAACCCCTTTTTCCAGGACCACTGTCCTCCAATAGAGGACAATAAACCTAAAGACCTGGTCTATAGTGCTGGTTTTAGGGCGAAACCCCGCCTGCAATGGACTTAGCACATTACTTGATTCCATCCAGGTCTGGATTTTGCCCAAGACCAGCCTGCCCAAAATCTTTTGTAAAGCATCTATCAGGCTAATGGGTCTATAATTACAAGCCAACGATTTATCCCCTTTTTTATATATTGGGACGATTTCCGCACCTTTCCAAGAGTACGGGATCGGCATTCCCTGTGCAATAGCATTTGCTAGGTGCATGATATATAATGACCACCTCTCTCTTTTGTACAAAAAAACGTCGGCCGGGATACAGTCCATGCCGGGCGCACGACCCTGGGTGACCTTATCGAGCGCAATGTCAACATCCCCGACACTGAACACAGGGGTATCATAAAACGGCCTTGCCTGGGAAGGCTTACTAGCTTCCTCAGGGCCTATCGAATATTGAGACTTAAAAAAATCTACCCAAGAACTCTGTGGTACATGATTATGAGGGCTGTCAACTATTTCGCCCTTTTTCCATTTAAAAATATTCCAGAATTTTTTCTGGTCTTTATAAGCACTTGCTGCTTTTAAGTCTTGCCACTCACATTCGTTCCAATCCTTTTTTGCTTTCCATAGGGCTTTTTTATGAATATTACGAGCAGATCTAATCTTGCTCGGATCTTTTGATATTAGAGCAAGTCCCAGCTCGGTGCGAGCATGTTTACAGGAGGCGTTATACCAACCCTCCTGTTTGCTTCTTTGGGCTTTCAGCACTACGGGGGGTTTGCAAAAACAAGATTTTAGTTTTCCAACTAACTTCCCATGGATTTCCTCAAATGTTACTGAGGGTTGTCCTAAATTACCTACTGACGTAATTGACGACAGTGCCTCTTCAACGTGGGACTCTATACTATCCAACAAATATGGGTGTTCTACTACGTAACGCCATTTAAGGTGGCGTTCGTTATTTGATAGAACTACCGCTGGACCATTCTTATCGGGAATTTGATCTTTGCTAGCTCCCATTCTCAAATCAAACGCAGCTACTAGGGGATTGTGATCGCTTTCAATCCGTGTCTCAACCACCATATCCACTAACATATGCCACATCCTCAAATGGACTAAGAGGTAATCTATATTACTTGCCCTTGTGCCATTGCTATACGTTTTGTTACACATCCTATCTGACTTGGTTCTGCCATTGGCTGCCCTCAGCTGGTTACCCAGGCAGAACCCTTTCAGGTACAGGGCCGCCTCAGTCCATTTGCCGACAGTCTTTGCCTCAAGCTGTGGGACACCCCATTTTGCATCCTCTTCCTCTGTCAGGAGCATGTCTTGAGACCCGAGTGGCTCAAAGGTCGTATTAAAGTCTCCAGCGATAAGTGGGAGCACATCAAAGGGGCTAGATTCTACAATGATGTTTAATGCAGATATCACCTCAGATTTTTTCCCACCTGGTAAACCCCTTGCATATACATTGAAAATGTCAATTTTAAGGTTTTGCGGACTGGTCAGCCTAATTCCCAATATATCGGGATTCTGTGTTTGGATAATTTGAACTTTGCATTCCAGGTTCTGTTTAACCCAGATGATCAGGCCTCCTGATGCCCGTCCCCTGGGCGTTTTCACTGCCGGAGCAAAAAAGTTCAAATATCCCAGCATGAACACCGGGTCCACTGACCATGTCTCTTGAAAAAGACAGATGTCGTGCTTACTGATAAAATCCACCCAAAGGGGAGATGATAGCTTGGAGTTTATACCCGCCACGTTCCAAGATAAAAACAATACGTGGCTTGCAGAGTTGGATCCCCCTTCCATACTCCCTGTGATTGGTATAGGGGAAGGGACTATATCTTGACCAAGACAAGGCCTGGGGTTAATGCCTAAGATTTCATTCTGACATTCAACAGGGATGCCTTGTACACTGGTCCCTATCATATTTACTTGTACAAGGGTTGTATTAACATCACTACCATTAGGCGGATCGCTATCACACATACCCTCATCTGCCGTTAAGAGCACATTTGTTTTACCACATTTACCTAATGATAATAAGGATACACATGGTATAACATCGTTAGAGTGTATACTACCATTAAACAGTCAGTCACAGTCCGCTAACCCAGAGAGTACATCGAATCTGTTGATCGATCTTATATCCTCAAAAAAGGTTCCATTAGTCAAGGGGCCCCTGCGTGTATTCCCACCTGTAAACTGTGGCTTGGATACATAAAAGTAAGACAGTGGCATTGTACTTATCATAGAAGAAGAAGCGGAAGCGTTTTGGGGCCAGGAACAAATGTAGTCCACACACCGCCTATCCCTAAAATTAATAACAACACAATCCCCCTTAGATGATTTGGTATTTCTGCCCACCCAGTTTACACGCCTTGCATATAAGATCTCGGCACTCATCTGGGCCGGCAGTGGTCGTTTGGCATTAAGCCAATGCGTGCATTTGTTCTTTAAATCCCAATAGGATTCCCTTGTCCCCTTCGCCAGGTTGGGAACCCCAGTTAAAATCACCACGTAGGGGGCAGCTTCAGGGGGTAGATGTAGATCAATTAGGCCTGAAGAGGCCAGTGCTCCAGACTGAATCATTGGAAACTGCCTGCCAGTTCCTTCTCTACTTTCCCTAGGGCTAGTTGGAATCGGGTGTGGGGCAAGATGTTCATCTACTATCCTAGTGTCCACTACTGGGGCCTGGTCAGGCTCATGGGGGATAGGTCGATTATCTAGTGTAGAGTTAACCAAATTACTAGCAGTAGGTTTGGTCACAATCCGTTGGCCTGTTATACCAGAGTGCTCTTTTGACGAGCTCAGATGTTGTTTGCCACCCCGAGAATTACCCGATGCAAGTGAGAGTTCCATACATACGAGTCTACTCTCAATTGAGCCTAATCTTTCGTAGATGGGATCACATAATTTCTTAACAATACTTTCCATTTTAACCCAAAAAGATACTGTATCAGTTACTTCCACATCCACCGTCCCCAACGATGGTAATAGATGTGACCTTGATTCAGTTGTTTGGGGTTTGGGGTGTGAGGCAATAGCCTTCGGTGGAACTGGGGCTAGGGATTGACCAGCCTTAATATTAACGATCTTCCCAGCGGCTTTCTTTTGGTTACCCCTACAGTTTTTTTTCAGGGTGGTGGCTGGTTGTTGCTTGCCGGAAGCCGCATTTAGGTTGCTGGTTGAGCGAGTCTTAACACCTAACAAAGGTTCAGAAGTGGAGACCCCATTACCCATATTAACATTATCAACATTATCGTCCGTTATTTCAATCAAAGACGTGGGGCAAATCATTGACTCGTTAATTTGTTCTTCCAACACGGGCGATACTGGGCTCGAAGAATCCAACCTTACAGGCTGACCACAGGGAGGTGATTTTGAGTTGACCATACTCCCCAAAGAAGACCTCTTGTCACAGAGAATGTCTAATGAAAGTCTTTTCTCAGTTAATTCGATGTCCTTAGCAAGGGCTGTCTGCACTCTCACCAAGAAATTGTCCAATGTTCCCATTAGGGCACCCCCAGTCGATTGCAAGGTAGGACCATCCCTTTTCTGCGTTTTATCCATTTTTGTCATCTGGTCACCACGTTTTAAAACAAAGTCCCTCTGAGTTACAAAGGAGCTGTAATAAGCTTGCACTTACCAGGCTCCCAGAGTTGCAAGCAGCAGGTGTTAGAGAGGGGTCCCGTTCCGTTCTCTGGCGTTCTCGGACGGGCTCAGACGGGCCCGCCCTTGGCCCGGGCTTCGCCCGGCGCGCGCCAGCGCGCGTCCCGCGAAGCGGGGGCCGTGAGGAGTGTTATAGCGTCAGGGCGGGAGGGCGGGAGTACGGGAAGAGGACACAGCTGTGTTCAGGCACGGGGCTGCTGGTCCTCGCAGTCCCGCATTACACTCGCTTCCTCGGGTGACAGCCTCCAATGAGGATTTCAGGCGACTCCTCCGCTGCTCTGCCTTGGATAGACCCCTCAGTTAAAAGCACGTTATTAAAATCAGTGTCAAACTCCTTCCACGAACGGCTCCCGCGAAGCGGGGGCCGTGAGGAGTGTTATAGCGTCAGGGCGGGAGGGCGGGAGTACGGGAAGAGGACACAGCTGTGTTCAGGCACGGGGCTGCTGGTCCTCGCAGTCCCGCATTACACTCGCTTCCTCGGGTGACAGCCTCCAATGAGGATTTCAGGCGACTCCTCCGCTGCTCTGCCTTGGATAGACCCCTCCGTTAAAAGCACGTTATTAAAATCAGTGTCAAACTCCTTCCACGAACGGCACCCGCGAAGCGGGGGCCGTGAGGAGTGTTATAGCGTCAGGGCAGGAGGGCGGGAGTACGGGAAGAGGACACAGCTGTGTTCAGGCACGGGGCTGCTGGTCCTCGCAGTCCCGCATTACACTCGCTTCCTCGGGTGACAGCCTCCAATGAGGATTTCAGGCGACTCCTCCGCTGCTCTGCCTTGGATAGACCCCTCCGTTAAAAGCACGTTATTAAAATCAGTGTCAAACTCCTTCCACGAACGGCACCCGCGAAGCGGGGGCCGTGAGGAGTGTTATAGCGTCAGGGCGGGAGGGCGGGAGTACGGGAAGAGGACACAGCTGTGTTCAGGCACGGGGCTGCTGGTCCTCGCAGTCCCGCATTACACTCGCTTCCTCGGGTGACAGCCTCCAATGAGGATTTCAGGCGACTCCTCCGCTGCTCTGCCTTGGATAGACCCCTCCGTTAAAAGCACGTTATTAAAATCAGTGTCAAACTCCTTCCACGAACGGCTCCCGCGAAGCGGGGGCCGTGAGGAGTGTTATAGCGTCAGGGCGGGAGGGCGGGAGTACCGGAAGAGGACACAGCTGTGTTCAGGCACGGGGCTGCTGGTCCTCGCAGTCCCGCATTACACTCGCTTCCTCGGGTGACAGCCTCCAATGAGGATTTCAGGCGACTCCTCCGCTGCTCTGCCTTGGATAGACCCCTCCGTTAAAAGCACGTTATTAAAATCAGTGTCAAACTCCTTCCACGAACGGCACCCGCGAAGCGGGGGCCGTGAGGAGTGTTATAGCGTCAGGGCAGGAGGGCGGGAGTACGGGAAGAGGACACAGCTGTGTTCAGGCACGGGGCTGCTGGTCCTCGCAGTCCCGCATTACACTCGCTTCCTCGGGTGACAGCCTCCAATGAGGATTTCAGGCGACTCCTCCGCTGCTCTGCCTTGGATAGACCCCTCCGTTAAAAGCACGTTATTAAAATCAGTGTCAAACTCCTTCCACGAACGGCACCCGCGAAGCGGGGGCCGTGAGGAGTGTTATAGCGTCAGGGCGGGAGGGCGGGAGTACGGGAAGAGGACACAGCTGTGTTCAGGCACGGGGCTGCTGGTCCTCGCAGTCCCGCATTACACTCGCTTCCTCGGGTGACAGCCTCCAATGAGGATTTCAGGCGACTCCTCCGCTGCTCTGCCTTGGATAGACCCCTCCGTTAAAAGCACGTTATTAAAATCAGTGTCAAACTCCTTCCACGAACGGCTCCCGCGAAGCGGGGGCCGTGAGGAGTGTTATAGCGTCAGGGCGGGAGGGCGGGAGTACGGGAAGAGGACACAGCTGTGTTCAGGCACGGGGCTGCTGGTCCTCGCAGTCCCGCATTACACTCGCTTCCTCGGGTGACAGCCTCCAATGAGGATTTCAGGCGACTCCTCCGCTGCTCTGCCTTGGATAGACCCCTCCGTTAAAAGCACGTTATTAAAATCAGTGTCAAACTCTTTCCACGAACGGCTGGTCACTTTGGGTGTGTGTCTGCTCAACTGGTGTCGACTGCAGCTCTTCCTAGTTGTCATCGACATCTACCCCGAAGTCCGATAGTGGCAACACAGTGTACCTGCATTTTGTTGGTGCAGGTGTTGGTGTCATTGTGGTCACTGTCTCATCTTCCCCTGCCTGTGCCTGGGTTTCCTCTCGCTCACGTGTTGCTGTGTCGTCAGCCTTCGGCGCTGGCATATTTGTGACATTAACAGAACCAGTTAAGGATGATGTTTGTACAGTGCTGTTGCAATTTTAGTAGAATTTTGGAATAAATGTTTTTTGTAAACCAAAACACGGTGTGTCTATTTGTCACATGCATGTGATTTGTATTTAGGCCTATGCTCTTGCTGCATTTTGTGCTCTTGACTACTACTTCCATGATGCATTGCTGGGTGGTAACAAAGATGTGGATTGGAGTGGCAGTACGACTATATGATCTAGCCCTAATTAGTGTGCTTTTTAAAACGTGTATGGGACATTTGTACTTTGGCATGCATCTTACCTTGGCTAGTGCTGGGCGTGACTGAGGTGTCGATGTCCGTGACACCACTGATGGCTTCAGGCAGTAGAGTGGACTCCGCCAATTCATCAAGGGGAGTAGATACAGGCTCGGTAGATGGTCTGTCCCTGGTCTTTTTGGCATCAGCAAGCCTACTTGCCACCTCCTCCTTTGCCCTTGTCCGCAGGTCATAGACAGTGCTTGCAAATGTCTTCGATTGAGCGCTGTGTGGCCCCCACAGAGGTGATTTTTTCCTGTATCTCAAGCCAGGTTTTTCTTTTCTCTGACACAGGAACATAGAGGGAGTTCCTGCAAAACACCTTGCCATGGCTCTTCACAACCTCCTCTATTAGGATCCCCAGTTCTTTTCCACTGAACTTCAGTTTTTTTTTCTTCCTCCTGCATCCTTTCCATTGTCCTGAGATGCCATGCTGGGTGCCTCCGTCTGACTCCTAACTCTGGATGTGCTCTTAGGTGTGGAACTGCTGCTCCCTACCTCCTTCTCAGCCTCAGGCCCTTGGATGCAGCATGGAAAGCCTCACGTCCTGATTGTGAGGTCATCATGCTGCTAGGGCGACATTCACAATTTTCGATTCACTATTTTTACCGAATCGCAAATAGGTGGTCGCAATTTGCAAATGCAAATAGAATCGCAAATAGGTGGTCGCAATTTGCAAATGCAAATATTAGGAAATAGCTCAAATTTAGTGATTTTTTTTGATGCATCGCATTTTGCGATTACCTATTTGCGATTCTGTAAAAATGGCAAATAGGTAATCGCGAAACGAGAATTTGATACATGTGGCCCATAGTTCAATAATAAAAAATAAGTCCTGGGCCCCAAAAGTAATCCCCAATGCCCACAACCTGCCACCACGCACACAAATTACTCACTGCTTTGACAATATAGTAATAAGATATGTGGGTGCGCCATATGGAATTACTGATTTTTCAACTGCTCGAGTGATCACTGGATCTCCCACAATCCACCAACACAGGAAGTGACATCACTGAATTTTTCATCATACATCTGGACAGGAAGGGACATTACTGGTTTTCCCGCCACTTAGTAGCCCTTCAAACATGTCTCAGGCCTGCCACTGCAGAGCCTGTGTGTGCATTATTTAAACTACTATGTCGACCTGGCAAGTTTACCTACTTGAGCAAAAACTAGAAAACCAAAGACTGACTAGAACCAGAGCGCACAACAATGAGCCTGTAGGCAAGCAATATTTTAAAAATGTTCACCAAATTTTCATCAAGTTATGCTGAATTTATGCAAGAATTTTGCTTAAAATTGAGAAAACAAACACAATAAAGATTAATTCAAATTGAAAAAGTGCTACCATGTTTTATAGGTAACAAAACATATTGTTATGATTCAATTGACATCCAAATGTTTCTCCACATTCAGAGTACAAGCATAATGTCATACTGTACAGGCAATGTTGCTAAACACAATCTTGTTTGTAGAACCCAATGCATTTTGAGTGACCTCACTCTTCGTCAGGGGTAACTGTGGGTAAATTGAAACATCATACAGTATGCAAAGTATATATTAGGCGAAATAAAACATCTGAAAAATTCAGAAGACACAGAGGAATCATTTGACATCAAAAGATCCGATACTCCCGAAAGGCATCCAATACAAATGTTAGTAAAGAACCTCCAATGAATGTTATGCATAATGTTGAACTGGAAAAAGGAATAGTCCTGATACGATAAGACTGCCGTGCAAACCAAAACAACGGCATTGTTTACTAAGTGCCTTGACCAAACACGTGTAATGAAGGACCCCTGACGAAGGGTCGCTACCTGACCCGAAATGCATTGGGTTTTTTAAATAACAATGGATTAAACCAGTGTATGCACATGACTACTAATGATTGCATTGGAAGAATTTGCATGGTGTTTAATGCAATTGAATGAAGAATATACCATTAAACAAATGGGCAAAACTTGTTTGAAGTGAATAAACTTTTGAAATTTGTGAATTCGAATCTGTGGATAGCATTGTTGTGCTGACGTAACAGTGCTCGCACTCGCAAGAAGGGTTGGTCCCTCTTGCACTCTTGCCTGGATTTACCTTTTAGGCGCCGCGGACGCGCGTCAGGGTGCTTGTAGCACATCATCGAAAATTGACGTATTGGAAGTTTGAACCTCTTAAACATTAGTGTGCACGTTGGCAATACCATTGGTATTCAAGCACATGAAGCGGACATGTGATAAATGGATAAATATATTGAAAGTGGACGTGACTGACAAGAAATGTATCCAGAATCAAAGTGCTAGGGCAAATTAAAAACACCCCACTCTCGTGCTTTAACTTGCATTAGGTCATTGGCATGCAAATTACTCTAAAATCCGACATGTGTGTCCAGGAATTGTAGTACTCACAGATTGTGTGACTGCAACAACGTATTAGATATGATTACATAAAGGTAACAAGGAGGAAAAGAAACATTCCAAGCTAAAAACACAAAAATGCAAAAATACCCATGGTACATCCAGAACAAGAGTGCTAAACAAAAGAGGGTACTCGTAAAGACATACCTTCACTCGACTTGATTGTTTGACACTCCATCAGGCACAGTCACCCAGCAATTGAGGCGACTCAAATACCTATGATGTTGTTTTATTTACCCACAGTTACCCCTGACGAAGAGTGAGGTCACCCGAAATGTATTGGGTTCTACAAACAAGATTGTGTTCAGCAACACTGCCTGGACAGTATGACATTATGCTTGTACTCTGAATATGGATGTGGAGAAACATTTTAGATGTCAATTAAATCACAACGATATGTTTTGTTACCAATAAAACACGGTAGCACTTTTTCAAATTGGATAAATCTTGATTGTGTTTGTTTTCTCAATTTTAAGCATAATTCTTGCATAAATGCAGCATAGCTTGATGAAAAGTTTATGAAAACGTGTTCAATATTGATTGCTTATGGGCTCATTGTTGTGCGCTCTGGTTCTATTCAACCTTCGGTTTTCTAGTTTTTGCTCAACTTAACACGGACACAGGCAGGTTCAGTTCCAGAGCTGCACACACCTTCTTTACTTGTTGTTTATATAATTTTTAACCCGTTGAGCTTGGAGTTCACTATATCACTTTCCATAAAATCACTGTTAATACCTACCCTGTTATAGTGCACCACTCTTTAAACATGTCTTTCCGAGATATAGACAGCATAGTGAGATGGGGCGACCTCTTGCCCCACTCCAATAGCACAGCAACATTGCGCCTCCATGGCATACTGTTCAACTTTTTCTCCATTTTTAATCCATTTTCAACATGTACTCCAACATGTTAAACCTCTGTTATTGCTCAGCTTATGCTCTGCTCCACACGTGGGATGTAATGCCATTTTCCAAGCTTCTCATGTAAAAAACTGTGCCCATCCGGACCTCTTGTTTAAACACGACAGATGCAAAGGTTCGTTCCAAGCAGTGTTTATTAAAAAACCCAATGCATTTCGGGCTGCAAGTGCCCTTCTTCAGGTGCCACTATTAAATGACAATAAAATATTTCACTGTTACCAAACAATTAGTTAATTCTACTCAATATACAGTATGTGAAAGTCCTATTGCTTTTTAACCCGTCCTGAGTCTCATTTTATACCCCTAGGTACCCAATATGCGTAATTACACTGTGTTTACATGATACACCCTCCTCTCTGTTAAACAGCTTCCTTTGTTTGACCCCTTGTTCCCTCGGTTCTCCCCCACCCACTCCTACCCCTTCCTTATGACTGTATTGGGTTAACACGCACCTTCATGCATCCCTTTATATCTCCCCCTTCACATTCACGCAGCTCCTCCCACAACAGTGGTTAAACACACTTCTACATAAACCCCTTTCACACTTCTCCCCCTACTCATTTCCAAAAGACCTCCCACAACATCCATTTAACGCATTTTTGCATAAATTTATTTCACTTCTTGACCTCCGCATTCGCTCTGTTTCTCCCTCGGTATTTCCTCTTGCAAACAATTTCCGCTGTTTTTTACGTGTTCATATGCTCCCTCTCTTTCACTAAAAACTTCCATCCTCTCGTCCAAAACCTCACACAAGATATAGCACACATTACAGATAACAAAGCTTTACAAGGGTATCTTTCAATTGGAAGCAGATAGAAAATTGTAGTTTGGTGTCTCTGGACTCACAATTTAAACACACATCTTTTAGTGAAGCTGGTTTTTAAATTGCAAGTCTGATAATGCCCCTTTTAGACAGTTGGCATTTTCTTACTTTAACCATTCTGTGCCTCTGCCTGTCCCTAGAGTAAACATCTGAGTTGGATGACAGTTGGGCTTTGTGAATTCACTCTAGACATTCACACACAAAGGGAGCTGAGGTGTGCCCTGCATATTCTAATGGCCCATCACCAGGCTGATGGGTCTTCCTGAGCTAGATGGTGTGAGGAGTTGACACTTGCACCTGAGTAGGGTGGAGCCTGTCCCCACACAAAGAGCTGCCTACCTCCTGTAGTGTGTCTAGAGCCAGGGCCAGGAAGGGCAGGGTCTCGTGCACTACAAAGACCTTTCTTTGAAGTCTTCCTACTTTAAAGGCTGAAATGTGTAAAATGGACTGGATCTCTGACAGCATATACTAGGAACACTTCTGGACTGAGGACATTCCGCCAGGAAGAAGAGCTGTTGTGCCGCCAGGAGGGACTGCCACTTTGCTGTTGCTTTGCTGGGTTGGCCTGCTGCTTCTGCCCTGGGAATGAGAGAACTGGACTCTGATCTCTGCATCCTACTTTCTAAACTTTCTCCAAAGCCGTGAGTTCAGGTGAGTTCAGGTTGCCTACGGTTGATATTCTCGGGGCACCTGCAGCAGCTGGACTCCTCTGCTGATAGCCCTACTATGCCAAGTGGTTCAAAATCCAGTTCCTGGGCCCACGAAAATGAGTTTGACTGCTTTCACAAGCCAGGAGGATGGCTCGCTATCTTCTTCTAGTAGGACTCCATCAAATGCACACCATTCACAGAGAGTGCCAACCCATTCATGGAACACCTGCACTTCAAGCTGCAAATCTCACAAAACTTCACCTGGTATGGAATCCTTCCCTACCGATCACCCGGACCACGAGCCACCTTTACCAACCTAATCACCAACTTTGTCACTCAGTTCACAATCAACTGCAGAATCTACATTCTCTTCAGTGACCTCAACTTTCGCCTAGAAGACTGAAACAACCCTTGCTCCATAGCACTTCTCAACAGCTTGAGTTAGATCGGACTCACCCAGCTTGTTCCAGAACCAACACACTGCAGGACACACACTGGATTCCATCTTCACCACAAGTGACAGCATCAAATACAACTACACTACACCGCTCATATGGACCAACCACTTCATCATCCACTTTGAAATCAATACACCTCAAGTCGACACCCCTACCAAGTTCAGCTTTCCAAGCTGCAGCTGGGGCAAAATCACAGAGGCAGATTGGTTCAGCAGCCTCGGCATGGATGAAACTTGTTGCAAAGGCAACCTTGACCAGGACTTTAACAACTTCAACAACTGGATCAGTGCAGGCTCACTCACACCCATCAAACCCAACAAGCATAATCGATCATACAAGTAGGCCAGGTGGTACACAGAAGACCTCCGAGACCCCAAACAACACTGTAAACAGCTATAAGGGAAATGGAGAGCCAGCCACAACACAACCAACAGAACTACCTCCAGGGCTGCACTCAGACGCTATCACCAGCAAATAATAGTCGGCATGGAAAAGCACTAGTGGACCACATTGAATGAAGCTCCAACAGCTGCAAGGCGATCTTCTCAATCATTAAGGATTTCACCTCGCCCTCAGCCACTGTCACCAACATCTTCACTTTCCAGCAATTCTGTGACAACCTATCCAACGTCTTCCACAGCAAAATCACAAACATCTACATTAACTTCGCACACCAACCCAATACCAGAGAACATTTTGCTAACCTGCCCCCCACCAACCATGACGGTCACCTGACCCGAATGGACAACCTTCACCAGAATGACACAGTGGCAATCATACGGACCATTCACTCAGGGGACCGAATGGACCCATGCCCCCACCACATCTACAACCTGGGAACATAACCAATGAGCACCACCCTGACCTCCATCATGTCTGCCACTTTCACGGATGAATGGAAACTTGCTGAAATCAACGCACTCCTCAAAAAGCCCACAACCGACCAGAATCAACTGAGCAAACTCCGAACAATATCCCTGCTTTCCTATCCAGACAAAGTGATTTCAAAGGCCATCAACAAGCAACTCATAACCCACCTCGAACTTCACCATCTTCTAGACAACATTCAATCAGGATTCAGAAAGATCCACATCACCGAAACAGCACTCATCGCACCCACCAATGACATTCAAATCATCCTGGACCAAGGCTAAACAGCGCCCCACATCCTGCTCGACCTCTCTGTGGCCATCAACACTGTCTCCTATAACAACCTCATCAGAAAACTCCACAAGAGTGGCATACAAGGATCCTCTCTCAAATTGATCTGTTCTTTCCATGCCTCCCTCCTCAGATACCACCCCTTACATCAGAGACTAAGAAATTGATATGCAGAGTCCCACAGGGATCGTCTCTCAGCCCCACCCTTTTCAGCGAATACATAACACCACTCACCAACATCATCCGATCACAAGACATCACCGTCATCTTCTACACCGATGACACCCAACTCATCCTCTTCCTGATGGACAAAACAACCACCACCAGAACCAACTTCACCAACTGCATGACCATGGTAGCAGACTGGATGGGAACCAACTGCCTGCAGCTAAACTCAGACAAGATGGAAGAACTGGTCTTTGGCAACAAGGCCTCCCCATGTGATTAAACCTGGTGACCGTCGGAGCTAGGACCAACACCTACAGACCATGCAAGAAATCTAGGGATCCGTCTAGACAACAAGACAACTTCTACACAGACTCCAGATCATCCAGAACACGGCTGCAAGACTCATACATATCCTCTCATGCTGCACCCACATCACACCACACCACAGGAAGCTTCACTGGCTCCCCATTCACAAAGGCAACCAAATCAATTTTCTCACACACACATGCAAAGCCCTAAGCAACACAGAATCAGAATACCTGAAAAGACGCATACACTTTCACCAACTCACCAGACACCTACGCTCTGCCTCACTCTCACTCGCACACATTCCCCACATCTGCAAAAGCAAAACTGGAGGTCGCTCATTCTCCTACATCCCACTGAAGACATGGAACGACCTCCCTCAGCACATCAGAGCCTGCTCCTCCCATCTTGAGTTCTGCAAGAAGCTGAAGACCTGGCTCTTCGTGTAAGCACCCTGGGGACCAAAAACCTACACACCTGCTCAAGTGCCTGGTTACTCTCTCGGGTGATTAGTGCACTATACAAATCAATATAACTTAACAGAGGGAAATTTACAGCAATGCTTGTTTCATGATTCAGGAATAGAGTTTTATCATGGCATAGTTGGAAAGGAATGCAGTCTTCACAGAAATTAAGCAAGTCTCTTGACTATTGCATATCCCTTTACACCAATTTATTGCGTTGATTCTTTACTTTCGGATTAAAATGTAAATATTCAAGCAAAAATCCTCTTCTTTGTCTTTCAAATAATCAGTCTCAAATAGATTTTCTTATTCACAATGTTTTTATGGACTGGCTTGACAACAGAGCTGTTGCCAGACAATTATGTGAGTACCATTGGCAAGAGGTTCTGGCTATGCCCACATGTTGGGAGCTAAGAGTATGTGTTTTGGTTGGGCAGAACATGTGTGCTTCCACAAAAAAATTTCTTGCCCTCCAACAGCTGTGATCATCTTGTCTATTTATCCAGTTGGCTGAGCTTGAACATTCAGGGGCACACACATTGTAATGCTGTCAAAGAGTCTTAGATAACTAGATAATTTAAGTATTTATCTTTCTCTGGCAGCAGCACAGATAAGAGGAGAGCGGTCATTAACCTACATGGGTTTTTAGGTCGGGCTTGACAGTGCAGCTGTCATCTGACATTTTAACCTACATCAATACAGTTTTCTGCTTCCACACAAATACATATGCTATTTACCTGGAATGTTTCAGATTACCATACAACATTCCCTTAAAGTCTGACCTATTGTCAATGCTTGTTTCTCTTCTTCCTGATACTTGCAAGAATGTATTTACAATGGAAGAAGTACAGCAGTTCCCCCAATGCGATAAAAAAACAAGGGAACGCAAGCTGTTCTGAATGACGCCTCAATCGGAACCGCTTTACCCCCCCCCCCCCCCCAAACCACTGCACCAGTGGCGGCTCCTCCGCTAAGGCGTAGGAGCGTTGCCTCACCGCTCAAAAGGAAAAATAAAATGATAGTAACATATTCTTATTATCATTTTATTTTTCTTATTGCAGTCAGTGGCAGTGCGGGCTGGCCAGAGCAGGGGAGGAGTGGTTTGCACCATGGGCGTCCGCAGAAATTTTTCCAGGGGGGGGCTAACCTGGCAAATAAAGGGGCGTGGCTAATGTTGATCAATAGGGGCGGGGCTAAAATGGCAGACAATCAGGATCGGGTAATGCTCAGGCCAAGCTGAGAAAAACAAGCATTGACAGAGCCAATAGGTCTCGCGTTTGGGACCTTATAAGTATTTAGTTATGCAGCAGGTCCCAAAGCTGAGTCACGGAGGGCCACGAGAAGGGTGCGCAGGGATTTTTTACGGGGTCTTTATGGCCGTACAAATGAGCTGTGCCCCCCACCCGACGGAATGTGCATGGCATGTGAAATGTCAGCCTCTTACAAACAGAGATGTTAAAACAATAAAAATAAATCTCGCTCCTTAAACACAAAGAGTGTCTTTTGTGTGAGTGCACGTCAAAATAAGTGCACGGAGGTTTGTTTACACGATCCTTGGCAGACATGATCATAATGAGTGATTACGTGTGTCTGGCTATGCAGGTTATATGACGAACATACAGGATCCTCATCAGCTAATTTGGACGCGAATCATCGCTGCTCATGTTTTAACCGTTCTATCGGCACTCTTAATCCCAGTGCGAACGGTACACAGTAACCGCGTTATTTTGGGATTGTTTCACTCAGCACGCACCACACGTGTTTTACAAGGTTATCCAGCTTGCACGCTCCCATGGTGTAGGACCCCTGAAGGGTTGTGTTGGGTGTGGGGGCAATGACAATGGCGGTCCGTCACACCAGTGATTTGTAGGAAAAAGATTGTGCATTTCCTGAAAACCGGTCCTTAATTTGTACCGGCGGTTACAGGCGTGGCACCATCACTTATTTTGGGAGCCAGTTTTTTTTAACATCAGACTTTAATCCAAAGCAGTAAAGAGAGAAAGGCAGCACCATCGAAGTTTCTTATAAATAATAATAAATATGTTTTCACCGATGAATGAAATCTGCTTCCTACTTTAGGCCCTGAATCGTTTGATTTAATTCTGACAGGGCTGGCGAGGATCAGAAGAGCTCTCCCTGTTTGGACTGAGGGAAGTCAGCTTTTTTAAAGCTAAAGAACGAAGACCACGAGAAACGAGACCCACACTGGGTTCATCTTCTCCCATGTCCCTGTCTTCTACAGTAACGTAGACTCTGCCCGGCTTTGTATTCACACACCGTGGTACAGATGTGCCTCGGTTTATGAAGATCCCCGGACATGTGTGCAGTACTCCCGCCCATACTCAGCCTTGTCACTCATAATTGAAGTGCAGCTGTGTTAAGATGGATATTGGAGCAGTTTGGAAATCAGTTGCACATTTTTATGAACTTTTCACTATAATGTCTCCGTGTTTCATCATTTGTCTCAGAGGATGAAAGGCTGAACTGACGAAGCTGGGGTCAGAGCTCATGACCCCGGATAAGCAGGTAACAGGAACAGGTGCTAAACCGACTAGGAAATCTCTTGGGTGTTTGAACATTTTCTTTACCGCATTTATGGGGATTTGTTTCCAAGCTTAGTAACCGATTCTAACGTTCACTCAGTGGTCGCATGGTGCACTGATTACGAATAATTTATTCACAGCATAGTATAATTCTAGCTGAAGGTAGCCTTGTGAAGCAAATGTACGAATTTGCATTTGAGATTTTTCTGTGGAAATCACTGATTTATCAGTCTCCCACAGATGTCAAAGCTTTTTTTACAGGTTTTACAAATTTTTTACATTTACGCATATACTGGGCATTAAAGTCGACAATCAAAGCTGGCATACTGGCTGTGATATTCATTGACTGAAATAACCGGTAGGCAGAACTTTAGGCTGGTCTCGGCAGTGGACTCCTGCAGAGTGAGCCTATGAACGGGGGCCACCAGACAAGGCGATGAAGTCACCCACTGAAGGCGTTCTCCTCCTCCCTACGACCGAATGCAGCAAGTGCCAGTGCACTCACAGGGGCATAGACGTCAAAGGGAGGCTTGAGGAAAGGTGAGTGAGGAGGGAGACACCCTGACATCGAGACCCATAAATGCTTCAGAGAGAGAGATAAGGATGGAGAGGTTTGTGCGAGATGGAGACAGTGGCATAAGGACTCACTAGAGAGATCTGTGAATAAGGGAGAGAAAGAGCACGAACACACCTCCATTATCTTGCCTCCTAAACTGCCAGGTATCTTTAAATGATTGCAGTTTCTGCAGCTCGATGTGCTTTTCTTTTTCTATTTTGATTTTGTCTAGGTAAGATTAGTCAACATTTTCACCGTTGTTTCAGCAGATTTCTTGTAGACATTTTTTTAAACTACATCTAAAGATTTTCACATTTTCTGCAGATAGGGACTGGCTCTAGTCTTGTGCTATGAATGCATTTATAGACGTGGCAGGAGACAGTCCTTTAGCTGTGCTCAATGGAGAACATTAAAGCAAGAGGCGCGCTGCCCCCCCCCCCACCCCCCTGTGGGGGCCTTTGTTACGCCCCTGAGGTCTTGGTGTACTCGTGCTTGTGGCACGCAGCTCAAACTGGCCATTGTCATTCTGTTTGTGATAATCAGCCACAGACAGAATGACAATGGGCGGGAGGGGCTGCGTGGAGGAGTGTGAGGCGCCCCATCACGGAGTTGAGGCCTCTGGCAGGGAACAGCTCTGCTCCCTGCAGGGCCCCTAATTACGGGCAAGAAGGGGCGCTCCAGGGGGGGGGGGCAAGTGCCCCTCCTTGCCCCCCCCTGCGGACGCCCATGGTTTGCACTCCCTGAGTGTGATTGAACTGTTTGGCCGGCTTTCTTGGGCCAGCCAAACAGTTCATGCGCACTTTGCATGTTCCCCACCAGGCTGCATTACACAGCCTGGTGAGGAACATGCACAGGCTCCCTGTCCCCATCTGAGCACCAAACCACAGGGCTCAGACCAATCACAGCGCTGCATTGCAGGGTTGTGATTGGCTCAGGGGAGCCTGTGTGCTCGGGAGCTTCCTGCTGCTAGCTGGGACTGAAGGAAGAGGGAAGATGATGAGGACGGAGTAGGGGGGCTGACGCCTGTGAAAGCTAAGCCCTTTTTTATTTTTTTTCATTCCCCCACTCGCCCCAACCAACCCCGTCTGGCAGCAGCAGCTACTGCGTGACTGCACATTGACACGTACCTCTTAATACACATCATCATGTGAACCTGGTGCACATCTTCCTTTGCACATCACTTTAAATTCATTTTTGATAGCAGCAGCAACATTTTGATGTGAATTATTTTAGAACCGCATCTGTGACAGTACACAGATCAACAAAGAATAATATGGTTGCAACAGTTTAGATAAAACAATGGCGGCTGTATATCAGAAAGTCAAGGAAAGAAGTAACCCGATAGAAACACATTGTGGGGTCTCCCCAGTTCCCGCACTACACAGCTGGTCACTACCTTTGTTGTGGGTTGGCGGGCGAGTGTGGGGGAAGAGGCGTAAATTGCTACTAGCAGTTGTGTACGTTGTACTTATACAAAGACCAAGAGAGTATGTGGCTTAACGGCTAGAGCGGCCGACTTTGAAGCAGGGGAACAAGTTCGAGTCTGGCAGGAGGCTCATACATCCTGTGATTCTGGGCAAATCACTTTATCTCCCCATTCCTAAAAATGAATATGTCCGTCTGTAACACAACTGGTGCTCATGTAAAGAGCTGTGATACCTTAGGGTTGAGTTTGCGCTATATAAAACTGCAACAACAAAAAACCCCTCAGAGCTGGCATATTCGTAGAGTGGCCTGGTCTTTTCTGTGTCTGCGCTGTTTAGCTGGGTTGATGAAGCTTTCCCCATTCCTAGAAGGTGTTCCTTGCTCAGTGTGCTATCCAAGTGAAACTCCCCCGACTCAATCTGACCTGTCCTCTGAGCCCCAGTGCTTTCTGTAAATGTGTGCATAGCTCTTCCCTTCTTCACCCATTTCTGGAGACCAGTGCTTGAAATGGAAAAATAGAAGTGCAGACACTCCGAACCAGAGTACCTGCTTGTTTCTGAGAACTGCCAGCACACTCCAATTAAAAGTATTGCATTTCTCTTAAGAAGTGGTGGTACTCGCCCTCTCAAAATAAAAAAGTGCCGGTCCTCAGTACCGGACCATCTTTAGCACTGCTGGAGACCATTTCCCACTAGGCTCTAGCACTCTCAGCACCCTCCCTCTTTGTTTCCGGCCCCCCCTCCCCCCCCCCCCCACCCCCCTCCCCTTCCCAACTCCAATATTTCAGCCTTCTTCGCCTTGGCGTCTAATAAAGCTTTGTTCTGCTTACGGACTTGTTTACTGGTTTTGAGAGCACTTTAGCCCTTAAAAGCCGGCAGTAAATCTCGCTCTGTTGCTGTCCTTGGAAGGCTGCTTTCTGAAGAAGGTTTCCTGTGGGGAGAGGCGCAGAGAAGAAGAGAGACGTGTTGGTGGAGTGGTGTGTGTGCTTCACCCAGAGCAGAAACCCTGCTGATCAGGCATGAGGGCCACTGGCAGAGCTGTGCTGGTTTCCAGCACTGAAACACAAGCTGACGTACAAGTGCAGACTGAAGTGTTTGAAATGAGCTCTGGGGGAGGTCAGAATCCGACCCATCTCATGAATATTAATGCTTCAATTACTTACTGGTAATTGCATCACTCCAAATACATTTTCACCATTTTAAGTTGTTTTTTTGTACGTGCAGCCTGTTTTTCATAAAGGAAACTGGGCTGAGCTCAAAAAGAAAAGTTTCTTTGTGTTTTGCTTGACAGTGTGCAGTGGTCCCTTGGACTTCCTACTCCCAGCAACAAATGTTTAACATTTACAAAGGGGGCGGTGTCCCAAAGGGACCGCTGTCCTATGGCAAATGGCTTACCATCCCAACTTGGTAACTGGTCATTTTTCAACAGTTTGTGACAGCTATTTTGTTCCTAAACCATTGATGCATTTGACAAGGAATTGTCATTTGGAAGGGAAGCCCACAAAACACCCCTTCCAAACAGTGATTCCTTATCCATCTCCGAACCCATTTTAGGAGTCAGTAAAGTTACTGGGCCCGATTCACAAAGGTAAATGAGACACAATTCTAACTTTACGACTTTCGGTATTCAAAAACGGCATTTACTACTCGTAAATGCCCTTTGTGAATACCAATAAGAATTCTGCACTTAGCACTTTATCTACTGTTACAGCGTATGGTAGATATCTTCACTACAATACAGCCACGATGTGAACTATGGTTAACGCTAGTATCTAGTGAAATTGAAATAGACAACTGATTACTGCAACTTAAGTGTATATAATGTTCTTAAGAGCTGGGACCTTTCAGCTATTTCCTTAAATGGAAATTGGACTTTTCTCAGATTGTTTTTATGATGATGGGCTTTGATGATTTTTATAAAATCGAATAAAGAGTTTACTACTACTACTACCAAACTGTGAACTTTATGACTTGTCGTATTCAGTAGTCACAAAGCATGTGGCTCATAAATACTTACTGCCCCAAGGTGCAGACAAAAGTATTACAATAGCTGTCTTCCTGGGGGGCAAAGAGTTGGACAGTAGACTGTAGAAAACTTCAATCGAGTAATCATGGAAGGGACACCTTTTTCCCAACCCAAAAGGCATGTATTTGTGCAAAAGTATGGTGAGAGAAATGTTCTTGATCAGGTGAAATTCAGACAACACTTTTGGGGCATTTTTTTGTCTTGAATATGTATACAAAATGGAACACATTTCAGGTACTGCTAGTTCCCAGATTTTGATCTACTCTTGTATCCTTATCGTGCATAGCACAAATTATGCAAATCCCTAATCCCAAAAGAATTTGCAGTGCTTGTTCAGAATGAATGTGTGCAAAATGTCCATCAGATGTTATTTAAAGGCTGTTGTTGGATTTGGAGAAGAATTCGCTTGGCTCTTTCTGTAGTCTCTAAACATGCCTGGACGGTCCTGCTTGTGTGAAGCTGGATGCCAGTTTTGGCAAGATGTTGCGAAAAGAACATGGATTCACATCCCGAATAGCTGAGTAGTTTGCTAGAGGCCAATAACATAACCTTAATTTTTTGCTCCTCAACTTTGCCATGGAAAACTTCCTGGCAACCACCAGTATTTCCATGAGATATAAAGATGGGCTAAACTGGGCAGAGGGAATTTTGCAGAAATCTGGAGCACAAGGTGAATGATTGTAGGGAAAAATGCTATATGGTCTAAGTCTTCATGGACTTTAATACCAGGGGAAGAGATGATAGTGTAAGGGCCGAGTCAGACAGCCCTTTTATTTCACCGAGCATTTCCCTGTTCGGCTGTAGCCCTAAGAGGCCTCTTTTGATAGTCCAAGGTCACTCTTTGTGCCTCTGTCACTTTTCCCACCTCCCACTGTTTAATTGCAGGGGAGGCTTCAAAACAGAGGAAAGAGAGAGAGGAGAGAAGAAGAGAGAAATAATATATGCATAGAAAGAATGAGACTGCACAAAGAGATGAAAGGAGCAGACTGGTTTAAACATCTTTGCCAGGGTTGCTGGTTCTCCAGTCCGGTCCTGCGTAAGAGGACTGAAAACAAATTTGTGAGATGTGCCTGAGGTCTACAGAACTATAATTCTCCGAGGGCTTTCCCAGACTTTATGGAGGACTCCTAATATAAGAATGATTGGTGGAAGATATGGGAAAATGCCTTTTCGAACAAAACACAGGCTGTCCTCAAGAGATTCCAGGCTTCCTGTCTACCTGACAGTAAACATCTCACACCTAGAGTTCAGGTAGATCCCAAAGACACAGATGACTGGCCACGCCAGGCAATGAAGAGGGTATGGGGACTTCTCAAAACAATTCTCAATTATGTATGATAATTTAGAAGCCTACTCAAATATGTCTGATCTCAAGTTGCTTGACCATCTGAATGTGAAGTCCGACAGGAATATGCCTTAGACGATGACCTACTCTCACAATTGTACTGATAGCCAGCAGAGTTGCAAAGAGTGAGCGTCTCCTACTTTTGAATCTTTTTATTTTCGTAAAGGGCAAATCTGTACCTGACCACGGACAGGCGGACGATCAGAGATTGAAAGACTGCTTTCAGTTACAGCATGTTTATGTGCTGGGACAAATCTCATCTGTTCCACAGGCAGCATTGGAGAGTTCCCCTCAGCGAGTCCCCACTTGAATCAGTTGTGGCCACAATTGCAGCAGCAGTAGGCAAAGGGCCTCTCCACCAGAAGGATGACAGCCTGGGCCTACTCTCTTCTGGTTGCCACTCGAGGTGGGTGAATCATAACCGACTTCGACTGCCGGTACAGCAAATTACCCTCATGATCTGTAAGGTGATGCGGTTGTAGGCATTCATTCAATGCCTGAAAAATGAGATGATCCTGATGTGAGAAGCATAAGGTCCGACATGTCACTGAAGCCACCAAAGCAATGAATTTCTAGGGAATGGTCCAGGATTTGATGATAACCAAAACTCTGTAAGATAGAGAGAAGGCTTTCACAAGCCAGAGCATAGTACGTGACAGCCTCAATGAAATGGTATCAGAAAGAATATTTGGGTAGATCTTCAAAAGCCCCAGATTTTATAGGGTCCTGACGCATGAAACTAAAGGACAGCATTTTACACAGGCAGATCTCGTTTTCGACTGTGAAGAAGTTCTGACTGCATTTGCTTCTGTAGGATACAGTGCATGATCAGATGTTACTCTCGGCAGCTGCAGGACATGCGCCAAGGACAGCATCTTCAGCATCTCCCTGAGCAGTAACTGGTTCAGACTGTAAAGCGCTAGGATGGAGTACAGCCTCCATTATTTTCCTTTTTTTTTATAACGAAGTTTTATATAGCGCAAACTTGACCCGAAGGTATAGGGCATCAGAGTGCTTTACATAGTACCAGTTGCGTTACATGAGGACACATTCATTTTTGTTAGGCACGGGGAGATTAAGTGATTTGCCCAGAATCACAGGATGTTCAGCGTCATTGCCGAGACTCGAACCTGGTTTCCCAGATTCGAGGTCGACCGCCCTAGCCATTAGGCCAACTCCTCTCCCATCCTTTAAACAAAGGAGTGGTAGAATATCCATATCCCTTTTTCCGAGGTTGGGCTGTGTTAAAAGGAGGAACCTCTCAACCTCCTACATAAGTTCCAAGACTTCATTATAGCAGAGGGGGGAGGTAATACATAGTGTATCCCCCCCCAGGAAGAGGGCCCTTCCACAGGGGGATTTATATTCACTGATGAGAGTTAGCATAAAGCCTTCCTCACAATGGAATGGGGTGACACTTCCAGAGTGGAGGCAAGCAGAGGGCAGTGCCCTCAAAGTCTCTGGGAATCCTTAGCCTTTGATGAGGCTGAGCGGATGAACCAGCTCTTTCCCCTGTAACACTTCTTCTTGGACTGGTGGTATGACGTAAACTTAACTCGATATCCAGCAAATCCTCATTCAGTAGGTCAGAGGTCTCAGACCTTTTTGCTGTGGAGTCCACTTTCCCACAGAGCGGCACAGCTAATAGGGAGCTTTGAAGTGATGGAGTTACAACACGATGGACTGCCAGAACTAGCTATGACCTCGAAGGCACTGGCGACTGTTGTGAGCTCCTGCCTTTTCAACATCTGGAACGAGATTGAGAAACATGGTGTGACATAATCATGGGTCTGGTGCTGTTCAGGTGCTAAAGCTACCTATCAACAAGGACGGGTGGTCGATTGGAGAGTTGGAATGGGCTGGGGTCACTGCTTCTCGCTGCCTGCTCTTCTATTTGGGTATCCTGTGCCTGAAGAAGGATGGATCAGACAGGACCCTCCATGCCTACTACTGCGATGATTATCCTTATCCATCAACTCAGTAGCCTCCACTTTTAGGCGCCTCCTGCAACAAGTGGCAGCTAAACTCAAACACTGGGGAGGAGGAGGTGGCAGCTACAGTGAGCAGGCAAAAGGAGCTATGGTGCTGGACCTGCCGGTGCAACTCTCCCTGCCCCAGTCCCCTGTAGAGACGGTGCTATCTCAACGCATGGGCACGCTGGGCAGATGCCCGGGAGCCCCACGAGCATAGGGTCCCCATGTAGACCAGAATTTAACACTAATTTTCCATTAAACATTTTTATTCCTGTGAGTGGTTGTGTAGGCAGGGCCCAGTGAACTGCTTTGCTCGGGGGCCTATAATGCTGTTAAGACGGCCCTGTGTAGAGACCCTGGGGTGGAGTGAGACTAGATCCTCTGCCTTGAGGCCGAGGAGGGAGGCATGCTCGCCATCACCATGCTGTGCCCAGCTCTGCGGGGCAGCAGCAGTTTGGGAACCCGGACCAGGCAGGCAGCGAAAGTTAACATTGCGAGAGAAAGAGAGGGTCCCAACCTGACGGACCTCTGGTGCTGCTCCCCACTTGACTACAGGATCTGGCTGTGATAGACTGACGGACACCAGGCAAAAATGGTTGCGGCTAGGTACTTTCACCACCCTTCACTGGTTACTTGCACCACTTATGAATGGCCTTGCCTTCATCTTCATTGAAATCCAGACTTTGGCAACACGGCCAGACTGATCGCCGCATTAAATAACCAAAGCTCGCTGTCCCTTGGGTGTGGGAGGGAATTCGATTCCCAAAGCTGCCCGGGAGTCTGGTTGTGTTCGTCTCGCAGTGGGGTGGTGTAGTGGGCAAAAGAACGATGGATTTAACCCAGATCTCTTGACTGGGGGAGAATGTCTGCATTGTCAGCATTCCGTCCATCATTTGTTTGTTGTAACGCTTTTCGCCCTAAGTGGGATGGGTATTCCCAGACGTGGGACCCTTGCTCACTATGCCACTGGAGTCAAGCTATCCTGGCTGATGACGGCTGATAGCCAGAAACCGGTCCTAGGATGCTTGATTCCGGTCCAGGGAAGACATGGCTTGGCAGTTCGGGCTGGACTGTTCCAATGTGGCACAGGGTCAAGACTGATTTGCATATGGCCATGTCTAAACTGGGGTGGTGTAGTGGGCAAAAGAACGATGGATTTAACCCAGATCTCTTGACTGGGGGAGAATGTCTGCATTGTCAGCATTCCGTCCATCATTTGTTTGTTGTAACGCTTTTCGCCCTAAGTGGGATGGGTATTCCCAGACGTGGGACCCTTGCTCACTACGCCACTGGAGTCAAGCTATCCTGGCTGATGACGGCTGATAGCCAGAAACCGGTCCTAGGATGCTTGATTCCGGTCCAGGGAAGACATGGCTTGGCAGTTCGGGCTGGACTGTTCCAATGAGGCACAGGGTCAAGACTGATTTGCATATGGCCATGTCTAAACTGGGGTGGTGTAGTGGGCAAAAGAACGATGGATTTAACCCAGATCTCTTGACTGGGGGAGAATGTCTGCATTGTCAGCATTCCGTCCATCATTTGTTTGTTGTAACAGCTCTGCGGGGCAGCAGCAGTTTGGGAACCCGGACCAGGCAGGCAGCGAAAGTTAACATTGCGAGAGAAAGAGAGGGTCCCAACCTGACGGACCTCTGGTGCTGCTCCCCACTTGACTACAGGATCTGGCTGTGATAGACTGACGGACACCAGGCAAAAATGGTTGCGGCTAGGTACTTTCACCACCCTTCACTGGTTACTTGCACCACTTATGAATGGCCTTGCCTTCATCTTCATTGAAATCCAGACTTTGGCAACACGGCCAGACTGATCGCCGCATTAAATAACCAAAGCTCGCTGTCCCTTGGGTGTGGGAGGGAATTCGATTCCCAAAGCTGCCCGGGAGTCTGGTTGTGTTCGTCTCGCAGAGAATCCCACTATTTTAATTCAAACTTTAATGAGCCTTGTTTATTTTTGATATGTTGTGCTCAGCTGCAGCTTTGCTGCTTCGTGTCCCAGGTGAAATGAGGCGGGAAATATTATATGGACTGTGGCCAAGTAGTATTACTTCAACATGGGCAAGGGAAAACCTAGACACATTCAAAACAAGGAAGCCATACAAATCTAGAGAAGGGTGAAGGAAAGACAGATTAAATAATACATTTGTTTTTTTAAATTGGAGCATAGAAGATGATGGAGTGAAAAAGAAAGACCACGTGCACATATTTCTGAAAGTCACTAGTGAGAATCAACACGACGCCAATTTACTCAAATTTACGAGAGGTCTATAACTCGAGTAAAATCAAATTTCATAGTAGTAACTGCTATTTATAGTACAAAAGCAGTGCAAATGTAATATTATTGCTATATTTAAAGCTTAGTATTTGTATTATTATTCTTCTTACTGGAGAAACTGACAGCACATAAGAGACCAAGAATTGGCAAAGCCAATAGGCATCACCTTTATGAGAGTGCAAAGCTTTTGGCTTTGCCAATACATGTTTGTAAAGCAGTAAAAAGTAAAAGAAACAAAAACATTTTAGATTACGAGAGGAAAGTAAATATATGTTAAGGTATCACAAAACTGTACGCGCAATTCAATATTTTGAATCTTTATAAATGGCAAGGTTTATTCAAATACGTTTCCGTCAGGAGGGTTGGGTTTAAACGGCTGGTTATAGCCTCTTGTTGCCAGTCCATGTCAAGGATAGGCTGTGTTTGACGTGACATGGGTGAAGGGCTCACTCATCATGCAAAGCAATTACAGTTTCACATATCTTTTTCACTGCTGTGCATTGCACCCGCAAGAATAAAACCTGTTTTTTTAAAGTTCTGTTTTTTGCTTAACTGGTTGTAAGAGGGTAGGTGCGATCACACGGCTGGGGGAGATTACAAGTTAATGACCGACCACAGAGGCTCTTGATAGTAACAACAATTGGCAAAGCCAATTGGTCTTGCCTATGCAAGAGCTACTGGCTTTGCCAATGTGTTTTAGCCATGTTGTACACCGGCATAGCTGCTGCTGCTCAGCATGGCTGAAAAGCTAGTGGCTTAGAGGAGAGTGGTGTGTTGTAAAGTGGAGTGGCGTAGAGTGTCATGGAGTGTCAGGAGGGTTGTGGAGTGGTGTTGAGTGGAGAGGAGTGACGATGAGTGCAGTAGAGTTGGGTGTCGTAGAGTGGAGTGTTGTAGAGTAGAGTGGAGTGGTGTGAAGTAGAGTGGAGTGTTGGGGAGTGGAGTGACAGAGAGTGGAGCGGAGAAATGCTGAGTGTCGTGGAGTAAAGTGTGTGTTGTGTAATAGAGTGGAGTGGAGTGATATAGACTAGAGTGGCGTAGAGTGTAGGGATAGAGTAGAGTGTTGTAGAATGGAGTGGCATTAAGGGCATAGAGTGTCAAAGTGGGGTGGGGTTGAGTGGCATAGAGTGGAGTGGTGTAGAGGGGAGTAGTTAAGTACAGTGGAGTAGTGTGTTATAGAATGGAGTGGAGTAAAGTGATTAGAGTGTAGAGGGATGCAGTAGAGTAGAGTGGAGTAGAGTGGCATGGAGTGGAGTGTCGTAGAGTGGAGTGTGTTAGAATGGAGTGCCGTGGAGTGGAGTGCCGTAGAAGGGAGTGCCATGAAGGGGAGTGCCATGGAGGGAGTGTCACAGAGTGGACTGCACAGAGTGAAGTGGAGCGGGGTAGCGTAGAGTGGAGCAAAGTGTCCTAGAGTAAGGTAAAGTGTCGTAGAGTAGAGGAGAGTGAAGGAGAGGATAGTAGAGTTGAGTGGTGAGAGTGGGATGGTGTGGAGTGTTGTGGAGTGTTGTAGAGTGGAGTGGCGTAGATTGGAGTGGAGTGGCATAGAGTGGAGGGCCGTGGAGTGATGGGGAATAGAGTGAAGTAAAGTGTTGTAGAGTGGAGGGTCGTAGAGTGGAGTAAAGTGTCACAGAGTGGAGAGGTGGAGCAGAATGGAGTGGAGTATTGTAGAGTGGAGTATCGTAGAGTGCAGTGTCGTGGAGTGTGATAGAGTGGAGTAGAGGAGAGTGGAGTAGAGGAGAGTGGAGTGGCGTGGAGTGTCGCAGAGTGGGATAGAGTGGAGTACAGGAGAGTGGAGTGGCATAGAGGGGAGTGGCGTAGAGTGTCAAAGAGTGGCATTGAGTGTCGTAGAGTTGTGTAGTGTGGTGTACGGTGGAGTGGTATAGGATGGAGTGGCTTAGAGTGGAATGGCGTAGAGTGTCATGTTTTGGCGTGGAGTGCAGTAGAGGGGCGTAAAGTGGAGTGGCATTGAGTGGAGTGGTACAGAGCAGAGTGGCACGGAGTGGAGTAGAGTGGCATAGAGCGGAGTAGAGTAGAGTGGTGTGGAGTGGTATAGGCTGAAGTGGGGTGGAGTAGATTGGCGTAGAGTATGGTGATGTAGAGTGTTGTAGAGTGGAGTGACATTGAGTGGAGTGGCATAGAGTGGAGTAGAGTGTTGTGCAGTGGTGTAAAGTGAAGTACGCATGGAGTGGTAGTGCACTGCCAACACAACTTCAATTGAAATGACCATTACAATTGCATAGACACATTGTTTAACTGATAAAACTATAGAGCACAGAAAACTATAGTGTTTGGAAATGGCATTACCTAATGTATTGAATTGTTTTCATCCTATTAAAATATTTGTTTCCAGCTCACTTCAGAATTACAAAACAAAAGTGCTTCATTTACGCTCTCCTAATTCTGATATATTCAGAGTAGTTCAGTCCAGCCAGTTTATTTGACTGGCTGGACCACTTTTTCTAGGCTCTCTGTCTGCTCTATAAAGTGAGTACAGAGGCAATCTTTCTGTCTATTTGGACTGTGCTTTGCATACCATGACTCCAATCTAACTGAGCAAACTATGTATCTCTACTTTCCCCTTACTTCAGACAGACAAGTGGAGGAAGTATACCGTTTCTTTGGTCACTCCCTTACTCAGGACAAATCATTGTCTTACTGAACGTACCGACTCATTGTGGTGGGTATACCCTATAGCAATAAGCATACTGGGAGAGGTTTTTCCTTATGGCTTGTCACACGTTGTTCCATCACGCACCCTACATTTGGTTTGTCTATTCTCCTCTATGGGTAACAAGGGCGTCTTAAAATAGGACTCCCCCTCCCGTGTTTCTCTCTTTGTTCCTCTTGGTTCCCATACACTTAAATTTCTTACTTTTCTCTTTCTTTTGTAGGCTGACAATAGATTAGACCTTGCCGGCATTATGTAAATATTAGATTATGAGTGTTTGTAATTATTACTATAACTATTATAAATGTACAAATGACCATGAGTTTTTAAATGTCTTTTTTATATGTTGTATTTTTTTCGATGTCCTTTGTTACACATATTTATGTTTGTGTACATATTTGTTATACGCAACAGCCCTGAAGAAGTCCTATTGTAAGGACGAAACGCGTTGGCTGTGTTTGTTATTCAGCTTTTTTGTTTAAATCTCTTTCATGGTATTTTTCTTTTTATCATGTCTAGCATCACGAATTTGTCCAAAGATGTTTAGATGTTCATAACAGAAATACAAGTCCCATACACAGAATAGCATTATCCATCGCGACAATATATAATCAACACTGATATGCCGTTCATCTTCACAAACATTGATATCGTTCATGAGCTCACGTTCTAGCATCTCTGCATGCCGTTGCCCACTGCTTAGCTATATCATTATTTATAACTCAGTGCCATTGCTATCCGCATCATGTTCGTACCACCTCTTATCTGAGCAGTTATAAAAGGACCAGGTGAGTATGTACCACATATTTGTGCATCTTTATCAGCCAGGCCTATTCGTTAATTCACTGCATATGAGGAGAAAGGGTTTGAATGGTGATAGAGCGCAGACAATGATCATCAGCGAATACCAATAAGTCTCATTTTCAAAAATATACATTTCGAACTGAAACTTGAGAACAGAAAAAGAGCTTCCGCCATCTATTACATACAAACACTATCCATTAAGCATGATTAAGGACAAATGCGCATTGTCGGTACATTTTCGCACAACCGTGCACCCAATGAGTGGTTGAAATAGTGCACCTACCAGGACATGATAGCTGTCAACAAAGAGAGTTTTTATGCCTGAGGGCAAGTGTGGCATATTTGACTATCCATGGCAGACAAGGGGGGGAGTGACATATATTTACTCTGCATACTTTGAGACATGTCAACTCCATTTATCTGGGTGACTGGGGGGGCTAAAAGGATTTATCCCTGAGTGACTGTTGGGGCGGTGTCAACTGCGATGGAGTTGCCAATCCGTAAGGCAGTGAGCAAGGTATCCCAGCACTGCGCAATGGGGAACTTACGAAGCCCTGCAGTCTCTTCTCTATGTAGTGCCGTGCTTTCCACCTTCGCCCATAATATGGGTGAGTGCTTCCAGCTGAGTATCTCTGGTGGGGCTGTATTCTTCCAACTTTTGGTTATGAGACGTTTTGCAGTGATGAGGCCCAGATCTCGGAACTTCGAGGTGACTTTAGTTTTTCTGGATTTAGCGTAAAGCCCTAGAAGACAGACTTGCCATGACAACGGTAGCATCGTGTTTGTGCATGAAGCTAGGATCGTGACTACTTCTTGCCAATAATGCTGAAGTGATGCGCAAGTCCAAAGCATATGAAGCAGGTCTGCATCAGGATGAGTGAGCATGTAGAGGTGGTGATGTGGAAGTATCTATTCACCTTGTCTGGCGAAAGATATCGCCTCTGCATAATGTATGTTTGAATAAGCTTAAACCTCGAGTTCCTTGGTACATTTCTAGCGCCAGCTAATATGGCATCCCATTCCTTGACAGTCCAAGGCCGGCCCCTATCCACCTCCCATCTTGCTCTAAGCCGTTGCATCGGCCTCAGTGTATGTGTGAGAAGTGCCTCCACTAACCAATGTACCACATGTGACCCCGCTCCCATGACGTGCAGATATTGTACTAACAAGTGTGTCGGTGGCTCAATTGCCAAATCTCCCCAGGCAGTTGACAGAGCCTTCAGGAGGGAGGTGTGTAAGAGAAATTGACCCACTGGTAAGTCATTGTCGTCAACTAGCTGCTTGAATGTTAGTAATGCGCCATCTCGATATAAGTCGCCCAATGTGTCGAGTTCTGCCGAATGCCAGGTCACTAGAGCTACCTCTGAGGTACCCAGTCTGCCCCTTGGTGTCCCCAGCAGCGGTAAAATTGGGGCGTACAGGAGTGTCTGTCGGGTAAGATATAAACTTATTTTATAGCATTTATGGGCTAATCCCAAATGCAACTGCGGTGGGCGTGGGGCTTTGGCGATGGGGTGGAACAAATGGCAAATTTGGGAGTGGGTCCAGGGCGGATGCATGGTCGCTGTGTCTTCCAGGCTCCTGCCATTCAACAACTTTGTCGCCCATTGAAGCTGGGCAGATAAATAGTACAATTCCATGTTAGGGACCGACAGCCCTCCCTGACTAGTAGGAGCGTACAATTTCCACAAAGCGACACGCAGTCTCCCCTTGTTCCATATCAAGTCCCAGAAGATTCGCTCTAAGTCTCAAAATGTCTGAGGCGGGTCATAGAGTGGGATATTTGAAAAATAATATAGTAGCTTAGGGAGTACAATCATTTTCAGCAAGGTGATGCGGCTCATTACGTTTAACTAAAGCGTCTTCCAGAATTGCATCTGTGCGCGTACGGCTGATATCGCTCTCGTTAAATTACCTTCCAGCAAGTCTTCAGGTGATCGATATATAAAAACACCGAGGTATCTGAATGTGGTAGGGTACCATGTGAGGGGCGTGCCAGTTAGTGATACATCCACCTCCGGTGTGTTAGCACTGAAAGAATAGATCCCTGATACGGCCCAGTTAACCCGAAGTCCTGAAGTTTTAAGAATATCCACAATGGAAGTCGGGATTGCAGTGATATCACGAAGATACAATAACAAATCGTCTGCATACAGGGAAACAGCATGCAGCCCATCTCCCAACCGTATTCCCCACTCCTCTCCATCTCTCCGGAGCAACATTGCCAAAGGTTCCATAATTAGGGAGAACAATAGCAGAGATAGTGGGCACCCTTGACAAGTTCCCTGTCTCACTCTAATGCATTCCGAGATTAACCTGCCAGTACGGACCCGGACAGTGGGCCGCTGGTACAATAAACAAATCATATTTAAGTAATGATCCCTGAGTTCATATTTATCCAACACAGCCGCCAGATAAGGCCATTCCAAGGAATCAAACGCCTTCTCCAAATCCAGTACCAGGCAGCTCGAACGAGACCAGGCATGCATGGCATACTGTAGCACTCTAAAAAATCTGCCTATATATAGGGAAGTGCAGCGCGCAGGAACAAAACCATTCTGATCGGGGTGCACCAACGTTTTTACGAGAGGCGCCTAGCTAATAGTGATGCAAACATTTTATAATCTGTATTAAGGAGCGCTAATGGGCGACAGGAGCCTAAAAGGTCAGGATTCTTATCAGGTTTAAGGAGGGAGACCAACAGAGCCTCATTCTGCGTGGCAGTGAGGGTAGAATCATCTAGCGCTAACGTATACTTTTAGCAGTTGTGGTACCAAAATGTGTGCGTACGCCTTATAAAATTCAGTCGGTAGGCTGTCTGGTCCTGGCGACTTCCCGTTAGATAGGGAGAAAATACTATCTCGAATCTCCTCTGAGAGAAGAGGGGTGTTTAGTTCTTCGCTTTGTGGGCGCTTGAGCCGCGGCAGATCTAGACCGTCTAGGTATATCTGTATCTCTAGGGGTGTGACTCGCATGCGTGACTTATACAGATCCCGATGTGTTTTTTGATCATCTTGATCGTGTTTTAATCCTGTATGAGAATAAAAGAAGACTTATGAAGAATATATACGTGGACACGGATTCAAAAATTCTTTGTCTGGGTCTTTGGTGGTGCACCTTTGCTTTTGTTTAAACTGTGATATTCCTGTATTGTATTTGCATTGTGACAGTGGGTGTTTTACACTGTGCACACGAATTACTGGGTAGTTTCAGGATATATATATATATACAGAACATAGGGATAGCAGGTCAGGTGCTGTGGCATATAGGGTTCCACTGTCTTGCTCTATTTTCTTTTACACATTTAAATGTTGTTGTGTGCTAGAAAAAAGCCTTTCCTTTCACACTGCCACACTTTAAGAAAAATCCTCTCACTTTGTAGTCAGAGAAAGAAAAGTAAACACCAAGTTCCCTGGAAGACAGAACCTGACATTTGACCTCTTTCTATTAATACACAGCAATTGTGACAAGATAAGAACAAAAATTAAAGGCCCGTTTACAGAAAACACACACATGTGAAAGATTACAGTAAAGAGGCTATGCTCCACTAGAGGCACAAAGACATACTGGACAGCCTAAAACAAATAATGCCGGCAAATAGAAAGCAAGCAAATGTCAGTTACAAATCACAAAGCCAATGGTAAGCAATAGGTGGAATGCATTCTTGGGTCAACTTTCAGAATGTCCTCAAGAAGTCTTTAGCAGCCAGACAGTTGTGCTGTCTGGCAGACTGCAACCTAAAAAGGAATTATGGGATAACGGCTGGCTGTGGCATCTCTGGAATAAACGAGGAGGAAGGCTGTCTCCAGGAAAGTAGAAGAGGGGGTGAGATTGGGTATTTCAAAAGATACACCTGGGAAGTGTCTTGGTAGTAAAAGAGAATTATGATATGGACCTGTTTTTCTGTTAGGCTGGAATTATAGGACACAGAACCTGTTTATTTAGGATCCACTGTGTAATACCAGGTAAGGTGCCACATGGAAATAGACCATCTTGTGGTGGGACTCGGGGAGCCACTGGCAAGGGAAGCACATATCTACTATCTTGAAAAAGCCTAGAAATGTTTCCGGAAGAAATGTATTTTCCTGTTCGTGGTATAAGCTGCTGAAAAACCTAGGAGGGTCGAGGGTTAAGAGAGACTCAAAAAATTATACCTCCACTATTGCTGTGTTTTCACTATGTCTCAAGGCTTCTAATGTACCTGGGAGCCAAAACACCAACAATCAGAAGTCGATCAAATGTGGTGCAGAAGACACCTGAGTGCAGAGCAGCAGGAGACTAGACTTGCTGGTTGATTGCTGTGGGAGAGGACTTGTGGGGTTCTCATGGGCACCCAGGACTGAACATGATCCTCCAAGAGTCAGAAGAGCTTACCTCCTCTTCCCATTGAACTGAACAGCGGCGGTTCCTCCGCTAAGGCCAAGGAGTGTCGTCCCACTGCTTTTTAGCAGCGCAAAAAATGAAAAATAAAATGATAATAATGCAATGTTATTATAATTTTATTTTCTGTAGTGGCTCAGTTCCAGGTGCGGGGCGGGCTGGGCAGTCAAGAGCAAAGGGAGGAGTGGTGGGCACTCTCTTAAAAGGGCATGACAGTTTGGCCGGCCGTCTTGTACCGGCCAAACAGTCATGCGCACTTAGCATGCTCACCACCCGGCTGTATTGCACAGCCTGGGTGGAGAACATGCACAGACTACCACTCCCTGTCTCTGCACAGAACTACGGCACTCAGACCAATCATGACGCTGCTGACAGCAACGCCGTGATTGGCTTAGGGGAGCCTGTGTTCTTCCTGCTTCCTGGACTCATCAGGAAGATAAGCGGAGGAGAGACGACAGAGGAGGCTGCGAAGAGGTAAGTGTAATATTTTTTTTCCCATCCCCCCACCCCACCCCGCCACATTCAGTCCGTACCCCCCACCGCTGATACTGAAAGGCAAAGAAAGGGCTAGGATTACAGTATTGAAAGTTAGAGGGCTCTATGCTACATCAGGGTATATGGGCTACTTTGCTCGGGTCGGCCAGTTGGAACAGAACTAAGCTGTGAGGAAGTCTGCTAACAAAACTTTGCCCCCACTGGCTGTATACTGGTATCCAAGGAGCACTCTGTGGGAAGTTTGCCAGCTCTAGACGTCACACAGAAAGGAACATATCCAGCAGCAGTAAAAATAAAGAACTGCCTTCAGGCTTTGACATGGAACCAGTGGGACTGAAAACTCTGGCCTGTCTGGGAATCCGCAGCCAGGGACCCACCGACAGGATTCTGAAAATCCGAAGCCATGGAGGGCCCCATCATGTACTTATAGTCAGTCACCCTCACGTACTCGACTGGTCAGTGTGAAGGCACTGAACTGTACCTTGCTTCTGGAAGCAAACTCTTTCCTCACGTTCTTTGGAGAAAAACCTGCCATCTCTTGCCGCCGGCACCCACCAGGATTTTCTGAGAGAAACAATATTCACCTAAAAGGGGCAAGTTTATTACAGTGGTGGGAGACTTTCCTCCACTATTCTTCCCTTTAATATCAATTTATTTTGTAGCATTTAGTAATAGTAAAGTTTGGTAAGTCTATTGTGTTTTATTTTACATTGTTATTTTCAAGAGCAGCATTTCACAAAGAAGCAATGCTGTAATTGTAGAGGGAATTTCTCAAACATATATACTGACAACAAAATTACAATTTATATACCACTTAGCAAAAACGCAACATTTTTTATTGACAGACTCAGTCGTACATTTCATGGCTGGCTGTAGACTCGCTCGTTTGGACAGACTTCTCACAAAATGAGTGTGGTAATGGAGTTTAGTCTCCAAGGGGCTTCGTCGGGAGAAGTGGGTCTCCTGTTAGGGAATTGGAAGGAGTGGAGCTTTGATTGTCACATTTGAATTTGATGCAAGTTCTTGACATCCACTTTTTTCAGTTTCTACTTTCATCTGTACTTCACTAGTGTTGTGCAAATCTGCACTGGATATGACATTTAACTTTTAAGCCACGGGTGCACCTTTGCACCTGTAAGGTGACAGTACGGGGAATTGAATGGACTAACTGGGCTAAGTCTTACTGTTAAAAGGGCAGAAAGACGTGGGCACGTCAGCACATTTATAGGGAGAGCAGAGCCAGGGGCCTAGCCCGGCTCGGAGAGTCAGAGAACGATCTTAACCAACAACAATTTTTATCATGCAACAAACGCGTAACAATAAAAAGTGTATTTTTAATAATGCAGAGCCTTAGATTATATCACTGCAAAGAGTGACATTTACTATCGGTGATAATTTCTAAACGTTATCTTAAAAATATATACATGCGCGCCCGGAATGCCCGGACGATGAAGCCGATAGTGAAACGAGAGGTAAGTCCGTTCTCATGTGCCCCCCCTATAAGGTGCCTAAGGGCCTTATTATGACTTTGGCGGCGCAGGAGCGGGGCAGCCATGCCAGCGCCCTGCTCCCACACTCCCAAAGCCATTATTAGACTGCCCGCCAGATTCCGACTGGAATCCAGATTGGGCGGTCCTGTGGCGGCTGGCCCACGGTGGTGCCTGTTTAAAGGCTCATAGGAGAGCCGTAACAGGCACCACAATGGGAACGACATTGCAGGTTCCTACAGGGCATGGACTTGACAGTCCATGCCCTGCAGGAACTGGGGGTGCATACAGACAGGGGAGGCACACCATGTACCTCCCTGCATGCATACCCTGGCCCAGAGGCAACAAGGGGCCCTGGAGGAATTCCTTTGTTCGCTCTACCCATACTTTTTTTATGGCCGGTCTGTGGCAGAGAGGAAACTCGTAATATGCTTGCCCTGCCATGCATATTGCAGCCTCAAGGCCGCCATAACACTGCCAGAGGAGTTCCCTGGCGGTTGCGGTGGTGCCAATGCGGTCCGATACGCCACATCATAATGGGGTGGAATGACTGCCAGTGCAGCGGTGCCCACACCACTACTGTGGCTAAGGCAGTCCGGACCGCCGTAGTCATAATAAGGCCCTACGTTTTTATTACAAATGGAGCAACATTTCACATTTTTTACAAATGGAACAACATTTCAAGGTTCTCTCAAAAGTGATGAAGGAAAAGGTGAGCAGCCAGTTGGGTCATGCGGGAAAGCTGAGATTGTTCACAGGTTTCCTGGTTTCACTTTGTGCAGTTCAGCCACTACATGGGTATCCTTTCTTTCTCCACTTTTAATTCAACGGTACTGTGCTGTGTTTCTTTTTTTTTAAAAGCTACTTCAGTGCACCCTCTTAATTATACAAATAATCTGTCATATTAAGTTGATACAAGAAACCTTTCTTTTAAAAAATTACAAAGTTAAGGAAAGTGCACACAAGACTTTGTTTTAGCACAAAAGACGCTGGCTGTGGGCACACATACAAACACCAGAACACACACTTCATTACTCGAGTACACGACCCATGACAGGGAGAGCAGCTGCAAAGGGCATGCAACATTGATGGCACTGAAGTGTCTTTCTATTGCACCAGCGCAGGAGTCTCTGCAGCCCCGAAGGAGTCAAAGGGTGAGCCCCCATGACGTAATCTGTAGGGTTACCTGAAACCCACAAACAGCAAAGCTTTACAGGCACATACCTCTACCCAACTGCAGCACTCTGGAGTTCCCTCCCTGCGGAAACAACTACAACACAAACTGAGCACGTACCAGGTGGTACATATGCACATACAAACAACCACACTACATGTGTATTCATTACACTAGTTACATGGACACTCACTCACCACTAGCTAAATACAGATACAGAGATTCCACGATGTATGTACACACAACCCAGAAGCCATGAACACAAGCCACCAACTCAGCATCTCAGTGAGGGCAATTACATGTATTAGCAACAAGGATTGGCAAAGTCAACAGGTTCCAGCTATACGAGAGCTATTGGTTTTGGCAATGTGTTTTAACCATGCTGTTCAGCATGGCTGAAAGTTAGTGTTGTGGAGTGGGGTGGATTGGAGTGAGGTGGATTGGGGTAGGGTGGATTGGGGTAGAGTGGAATGGGGTAGGTTGGCTTAGAGTGGAGCGTGTAGTTTGGCGTAGAGTGGAGTGGGGGTAGAGTGGGGTGGATTGGGGTAGATTGGAGTGGGGTGGAGTGAGGTAGATTGGAGTGGGGGAGTTGATTAGATTAGTGTGGTAGATTGGAGTGGGGTAGATTGAAATGGGGTGAACTTGGATGATTGAAGAAAATTGGGGTGAGGTGGGGTAGATTAGAATGGAGTAGATTGGGGTAGATTAGAGTGAGGTAGATAGTAGTAAGGTAGATCAGGGAGAGTGGAGTGAGATATATTGGTGTAGACTGGAGTAGAGTGGGGTGGATTGGGGTAGACTGGATTGGAGTGGGGTAGACAGGAGTGGAGTCAGGTAAATTGGAGGGGAGTGGGTAGATTGGGTGGACTGTAGTAGGGTAGAATGGAGTGGGGGTAGGGTAGATTGGGGTAGAATGGAGGGGAGTTGAGTAGATTGGAGTGGTGTGTGGTAGATTGGGGTGGGGTAGAGGAGTGGGGTAGATTGCGGTAGATTGGAGTAGAGTGGGGTAGATCAGAGTGGGGTGGATTGGAGTGGGGTAGAGAGGGGTGGCGTAGATTACAGTGGAGTGGGTAAATTGAGGTGGGGTAGATTAGAGTGGAGTGGAGTGGAGTAGAGAGGGTAGATCAGAATGGAGAAGATTAGGGTAGATTGTGGTGGAGGAGATTAGGGTACATTGAGTGGAGTGGGATAGACTGGAGAGGAGTGGGGTAGAGTAAAGTGGTATGGAGGGGCATAGAGTGGAGAGGCATGTCATGGAGCAAGTGGCGTAGATTGGAGTGGCATGGAGGCGAGTGGTTTGCCACAGAGTGGAGTGTCACAGAATGGAGTGGTGTGGCATAGAGTGGAAAGGCATGGAGTGTAGTGGCGTAGTGTGAAGTATGCATGGTGTGGTAGCACACTGCCATTACAGACAACACACTTTCAATTGAAATGACCACTACATGTGCACCAAATATGGTTTTACTGCACACAAACGATAACGTGCAAATGTCATCACTTAGTGTAATGATATGTTTTGATAGAGTTCGATTATTTGTTTCCACCACACTTCAGAATTACAAAAAAATGTGTTTCATTTGTACTGATTCTGATATATTCTGAAACATCAGCACTGTTTATTTTTTTGCGTACTATAAAGAAAACAACCTACACCCTCTCCTCTTACATGGGTACTCCGCAGGAATGTCACATAAATTCTTTCACTTTGAAGTCAGTGAAAGAAAAGTAAACATTAAGCTCCCTCGGAAGACTGAAATTGTCATTTGATCCCTGTCTTTAAATGCACATCATATGTGATAAGAACAAGATCTAAGGCCTGTTTACAGAAAGCAAGTTCGTGGAAGAGTACAATAAACAAGGTTTGGGCAACAGGTGGGATGAACACAAGCTGAACAGCCTAAATCAAATATAGCCAGCAAATAGAAAGCCAGAAAATATGAGTTACAAAGGCAATAGTAAGCAAACAGGCAAAATGAATTCCTAGGTCAGCTGTCTTAATGTCCCTAAGATGTCTTTAGCAAACCAGACAGTGTAGCTGTCTGGTAGGCTTCGACCTAAAAAATAGGTCTGCAGGAGGCGATCATTCAACAGTTGCATGTTTTCAGATCCAAACAAGTGAAGTGCAGAGTTCAGGCTGCAGATAGACACAGATGCAAAGCACCCACCACTGCAGGATGTTCACATTTATAACATCATCTGGGGCAGCCGGGGAGGGGGGCTGACAGCAGTTCTGGTGGGTTGACTGTGAAGTCCATGTAGAGTTCTATGAACAAAGTCTGAGTCGGACTGTTTGAAAAATCATTAACTTAACACTCCTCTCTGACCACTATCAGAACATTTCCACAGGTGTTCACTACCACCTACCCGCAAAGCCGAGAGCTGGGCTGCACCTCTGCCAATTAAAGGAGGGTGGTAGAAGATGGGCTTGGAGCATGAGATAGTATGGACGGCAGGCAACAGCCACTGGTAAAAGCTCAGTTCGTTTTGGGCTGGAGGGTTCAAGAGGGCCTCGGGCTAAGCCAGAGCAAGGCATCCAAATCAAGCCTGCGGATGGTCAATATTACCAGTAAATGCAGTAAAACAACTGCAGAGGGGGCAACTCCAAAATTTCCCACACACACAATGCCAATGTTACTGGATACAATCAGTGGCACCAAAAATCTACAGCTACAGCGTTTTTCATATAATTATGGTTCTGCCACATAATCCACCATCTGGAGCATAATTTGCATATGTCACCCAAAAATGTTTCTTTCTCAAACAGATTTTAAGGTAGTAAACAACAAACACAACCTGTGATTCCACACAATGGCTAACCCTTTGCAAAGATAACCCGGCCACCTCTCAGTTGCTGACTGATGTATTCAGGGGTTTAACTCATACTGATGAGATGCCACTGTGCCCAGTCAGGACGACTAGTTGTTAAAATAACAAAACAATGAAATTACATAGCTACATATTGTGCTGCACTATACAGCCTAATTTGCTTTTTCTTGCCACATAATTTTCCTAATGCTGCCACATAATTTGGTCCTCGCTGCTGCGTAATTTCAGTGGCCCTTAATATAGCACCATTCCTGATGAACAGTGGTTTCTACCTTTCCTGACAGTTCCCCAAGCTCCTAGCTAAAGACATCTATGCTTGTAAACCCTTCAAACAATGTCAGCAAAGGACAATGAAGACAAAAATCACTGCTACCCAGCTAAAAAAGCCTCTGAGATACCTGAAGCTATCAAATGAAGAAGGGCATATTAAACTAGGTGTCAATTTGTAAATGATACAAATATTTTCACCGGAGGCCTTCCTAATGACTATTTCCTGATCTGTATGTATGACAACATCGCTTACAATAGAGCCATCTGCCACAAGACTATCCCACATGCTATGTATAAAATGAAGGTTCTTCGGCGTTCTGTTGTTTAATTAACAAAGCCCCATGAATTGCTACAGTCGACTCCAAAATGTTAGTACAATTGGCGTGTGTCAGAACATCATTCATTAGTGTTCTTGAGATGTGTTTGCTAATCTTGGGCTCATATTCAAACGAACGTATCCTCAGACACTTTGACTTACCAGCCAATCATAGGACGGGGAAATGTCAACATTTAATAACTTGTCCATTACCTGCACCAGCTCTTTCGGGTAGCAAATGAGTTCTAACCAGTATAAAGAAATGACTGCGGAAGGTCGCTGTTAGCATATTTATTGGTGAACGTGGGTGATGAAGTGAGCTGGCTTTGGATTATGATGTTGTTTATCTAATATTAGAAGATATTCTTACATATTTTTATCGGGCCTCTGACCAGGGCCGAATTGGCCGTCGTGGGCACCAGGCATTTTCTCGGTGGGCCAGAGGGGTGGGGCCGGTCTTGTGCACATGGGGGCCGGTTTTGCAGCAGTGCTGCAATATTTGTTTTGGGGGGGGGGGGAGTTTTATATAGCGCTAACTAGACCCGGAGGTATCAGAGCGCTTTACATGAGCACCAGTTACGTTACATATGGAAACACATTCATTTTTGTTGGGCACGGGGTGATTTGCCCAGAATCACAGAATGCTGAGCGTCCCTGCTGAGACTCAAACCCAGTTCCCCAGCTCCGAGGTCAACCGCCCTAGCCGTTTGGCCTCATTCTCTACCCCAATATCGGCCCCGTGTAACAAAAACGGGAGTGGTGCTTTTTGCTAGCACCCCACCCACCCCCGCAGCTCCCAGGGCTGGTTGAGTAGCTATCTGCCAGGGCTGGTTGCTGTTCCCAGTCCAGCCCTGCCTCTGACTGCAAGTCAGTCCTGCCTGCCTGCAATGCTCCTAACCTTGAAAGTAGGTCCAACTAACTAACATATCATGGAAAAGACTTATGGCCCGCTTTAGGGGCATATTTACTAGAGAAGTGGGGGGGAGTGACTCTAGCCTCCTTGGCTTAACACCACGCTCCGCCACTTCTGATATGCAGGGCTGCACCATATTTACAACAATATGGTGCAGCCCTGCAATTCCCCCTCTGCTGGCGCTGAATTTAGCAGCCTAGCATCAACGCAGGCACCCTTGCACCATAGTGAAAGGGCGTATGCGTTGAGGGGAAGATTGTTTATGGGCAGGATGGTGTCCCTTCCTGCACATAAACAATCTTTAAATAGTGTTTTGAAACTTCTATGCGTGCTACCTAATGCAGCACACAAAAAAGTTGCAAAACATCATTTTTTTTATTAATTGATTATGTGCAGGAAGGGACACCATCCTGCACATAAACAATCAAAGGCCTTTTGATGTTTCTATGTGTGCTGCACAACGCAGAACACTTGGAAACAGCAAAAACGATGAAAAATAAAGCATTTCTTCTCATTTCGCCCGTTTAAGACCAGGTTTTCCCTGGTCTCAATTTTGGCGCTGCCTCCTATTAACACCACCCTTGTAAATTGGGGGCAGCGTCAAAATCAATGAGTGTTATGGTGGAACGCCCACCGCAACAGCCATTGCTCTCTCCTTTCATGCTAAATGCAGAGTGAAAGGGTGTTCTATTCACAAAGCAGCGTTAAGCCACGTTAAGTGGTTTAACGCCGCCTTGTAAATAAGGCGAAGCCCCTATCGCCACCACAACATCCGAAAAAGTGACGTTGTGGTGGCGATTGGGGCTTGTAACCAAGCTTCTAGTAATTTTTTCATATTGCTCGAGTGGCCTCAAAATATGAGTTGGAGTGCCGCGGTAAGGGATGCCACAGCACTATACTGGATTGTGATGAACTTAGTACCACAAACCTAATTCAGCCGCAACTTATTTTATTAGTTCCTGCTACACAAAAGAAATCCAACATTTTCCACAGTATGGATCTCCTTATCTCCACATAAGCGTGAAATTGATTCTAAAGAGGATACAGTGCTCTAGTAGCACTAGGTAATCAGCATGAATTGAACGACTACTCCCCCTGCAGAACACGCATTACTCATGTGGGTAAATTGCTACGAACAGCATGTGGCACAACACATATGGCATGAGCCAAGAATTTTGGGACATTGAAAGCAAAGCAAGTAAATGAGAAAGGTGCAAAAAGATAAAAGGTTGGTGTACGGAAGATGAGGGTGATGAAAGAAAAGCAGATTCCATTCCTCACTTATTAGCAGAAAAAGGGAATAGGTGACAGCGTGGAAATCGGTGGCAGCTCCTCCGCTATGGGGGCGGAGCGTCGCCCCACTGCTTTTGAGCAGTGCAAAGTGAAGGAAATATGAAATGATAACTTTGAGTTATTATCATTTTATGTTTCCTCTGCGGGCAGGTGGGCGGGGCTGCTCTGCTCTCAGAGCAGGGAAGGAGTGTTTTGCCCACTGCTAAGTGCACAATGACTGTTTGGTCGGCCCTCTCGAGCAGCTCAAAACAGTCATGCACACTTTCCCTGTTGTCCATGTAGGCTGCATTAAGGCCTGCATGGAGAACATGCCCAGGCCCCCATTCCCTGGTTGAGTGTCGAACCAGGACGCTCAAAACCAACAACAACGCTGCATTGCAACATTGTCATTGGTCAGGGAAGCCTGGCTGTTCTTCCGGACTTCCTGTCCCACGAGGAGAGCAGGAGAAGAGATGCAGGACCTGGCAGCAAGGTAAGTGAGTGTATATCTATATATATATATTTTTTTTTTTCCCCATCAAACAGCCCCCGCCCGCCAGTGATGCTGGCTGCCACTGATGGAGATGCACGGGAGAACGTGAATACCGGCATACTATGTGTATGTATGTATGTATGTATGTATGTATGTATGTATATATATATATATATATATATATATATATATATATATATATATGTCCAACGCCTCCTCCAAAATAGAAAAAAGCACAGCATACTCCGGAATTCGAAGCAAGGGCTTTATTGAAGTAAAATGCGTGTGGTGCTGGCAGTCCCTTGAAACGCTAAGGCAGACGCGTTTCAAGCCTTCAAATGGCTCTCATCAGTGCCTGTTCCTGGGTCTTCGCGCTCTCTGTGATGGTCAAAACGAGGTGCAGGTGAGTTGAAAACCGCTCCCCTTTGTGATGTCATCACGTTCTCCTCCAATGGGTGATATGCTGACCACTCGCGCTTTCAGCCTGCCAGGCTAGAGCATGCTGGTAGATGTAGTCCTGAGGGGTTTCGTTCAGTAACAAAGACACTCCTCACATCAAGTGATGTCCCAAAATGCTGGATCAGGGCCACACTCCAGCTCAAGTGCCCAGCAGGATGACCAAAAGCCTTTCACCCGACTCCTTAATCAGGCGAAAATATCACCTCCTCTCTCCCCAATGCAGCGTATCACACCGTGTTGGTAGTCCAAGCTGCTCGGGGGGGCTCCGTGTTTTTTGCAGTTCGTGCAATCATTCCAAAAGATTTGCTGGTCTTAACACAGTGCACCAGACCGAGAGGGTGTGCTGTTAGTCAGCGACCTGCTTGCTGACAACACATAAGTCCAACGCCTCCTCCAAAATAGAAAAAAGCACAGCACACTCCGGATTTCGAAGCAAGGGCTTTATTGAAGTAAAATGCGCGTGGTGCTGGCAGTCCCTTGAAACGCTAAGGCAGACGCGTTTCAAGCCTTCAAATGGCTCTCATCAGTGCCTGTTCCTGGGTCTTCGCGCTCTCTGTGATGGTCAAAACGAGGTGCAGGTGAGTTGAAAACCGCTCCCCTTTGTGATGTCATCACGTTCTCCTCCAATGGGTGATATGCTGACCACTCGCGCTTTCAGCCTGCCAGGCTAGAGCATGCTGGTAGATGTAGTCCTGAGGGGTGTTCGTTCAGTAACAAAGACACTCCTCACATCAAGTGATGTCCCAAAATGCTGGATCAGGGCCACACTCCAGCTCAAGTGCCCAGCAGGATGACCAAAAGCCTTTCACCCGACTCCTTAATCAGGCGAAAATATCACCTCCTCTCTCCCCAATGCAGCGTATCACACCGTGTTGGTAGTCCAAGCTGCTCGGGGGGGCTCCGTGTTTTTTGCAGTTCGTGCAATCATTCCAAAAGATTTGCTGGTCTTAACACGGTGCACCAGACCGAGAGGGTGTGCTGTTAGTCAGCGACCTGCTTGCTGACAACACATAAGTCCAACGCCTCCTCCAAAATAGAAAAAAGCACAGCACACTCCGGAATTCGAAGCAAGGGCTTTATTGAAGTAAAATGCGCGTGGTGCTGGCAGTCCCTTGAAACGCTAAGGCAGACGCGTTTCAAGCCTTCAAATGGCTCTCATCAGTGCCTGTTCCTGGGTCTTCGCGCTCTCTGTGATGGTCAAAACGAGGTGCAGGTGAGTTGAAAACCGCTCCCCTATGTGATGTCATCACGTTCTCCTCCAATGGGTGATATGCTGACCACTCGCGCTTTCAGCCTGCCAGGCTAGAGCATGCTGGTAGATGTAGTCCTGAGGGGTGTTCGTTCAGTAACAAAGACACTCCTCACATCAAGTGATGTCCCAAAATGCTGGATCAGGGCCACACTCCAGCTCAAGTGCCCAGCAGGATGACCAAAAGCCTTTCACCCGACTCCTTAATCAGGCGAAAATATCACCTCCTCTCTCCCCAATGCAGCGTATCACACCGTGTTGGTAGTCCAAGCTGCTCGCGGGGGCTCCGTGTTTTTTGCAGTTCGTGCAATCATTCCAAAAGATTTGCTGGTCTTAACACGGTGCACCAGACCGAGAGGGTGTGCTGTTAGTCAGCTACCTGCTTGCTGACAACACATAAGTCCAACGCCTCCTCCAAAATAGAAAAAAGCACAGCACACTCCGGAATTCGAAGCAGGGGCTTTATTGAAGTAAAATGCACGTGGTGCTGGCAGGCCCTTGAAACGCTAAGGCAGACGCGTTTCAAGCCTTCAAATGGCTCTCATCAGTGCCTGTTCCTGGGTCTTCGCGCTCTCTGTGATGGTCAAAACGAGGTGCAGGTGAGTTGAAAACCGCTCCCCTTTGTGATGTCATCACGTTCTCCTCCAATGGGTGATATGCTGACCACTCGCGCTTTCAGCCTGCCAGGCTAGAGCATGCTGGTAGATGTAGTCCTGAGGGGTGTTCGTTCAGTAACAAAGACACTCCTCACATCAAGTGATGTCCCAAAATGCTGGATCAGGGCCACACTCCAGCTCAAGTGCCCAGCAGGATGACCAAAAGCCTTTCACCCGACTCCTTAAACAGGCGAAAATATCACCTCCTCTCTCCCCAATGCAGCGTATCACACCGTGTTGGTAGTCCAAGCTGCTCGGGGGGGCTTCGTGTTTTTTGCAGTTCGTGCAATCATTCCAAAAGATTTGCTGGTCTTAACACGGTGCACCAGACCGAGAGGGTGTGCTGTTAGTCAGCGACCTGCTTGCTGACAACACAAAAGTCCAACGCCTCCTCCAAAATAGAATAAAAGCACAGCACACTACGGAATTCGAAGCAAGGGCTTTATTGAAGTAAAATGCGCGTGGTGCTGGCAGTCCCTTGAAACGCTAAGGCAGACGCGTTTCAAGCCTTCAAATGGCTCTCATCAGTGCCTGTTCCTGGGTCTTCGCGCTCTCTGTGATGGTCAAAACGAGGTGCAGGTGAGTTGAAAACCGCTCCCCTTTGTGATGTCATCACGCTCTCCTCCAATGGGTGATATGCTGACCACTCGCGCTTTCAGCCTGCCAGGCTAGAGCATATATATATATATTAAAGACCTGGCTCTTCCCGTAGAGGCGGACTCCCTCCCTGGTTACTGCTACAGCACTGGGATGCCTCCGGGTAGCCATGCGCTCTATAAGAACCCTTTTCATTTCATTTCAGTGACCCTGCCCCTGAGATAGTATGTGCCCGATCTCAGGATTGAAACCCATCCTTCTGTATCTCCTCTGTTCACTAGCTACCAACTGGAAATTTCCAGTCAGGGTGGGTCTTTATTGGTTCTGAACTGTACTTATTGTATCACCATGCTTGCTGAAGTCAGTCCCTCTGCAGAAATCAAGGAGGCTGGTTAGACTGAACTCCACTCGAGTGTACCTGAATAAAATATACTTGGTTTGTATTCTCTACTGTCTGACCGACTCTTCATTTGTAGGGATGGCTGAGAGGTGGTCGCGAGTGACCCGAATCGGGTCACTTCCTTCAGCAAGATGATATAACAGTTCCAATTTTGGGTTTCATGGACAAATTATTGTCAGTCAAAACTCCAAGTCTCTTGACTGAGCACTAGGGTTGGGGAGGGGTGCCCATTTGTGCAGTACAAAAGCTTAAATCTGTTTAAAACAGCCACTGGGCTATTTGCAGGCCTGATAGAATATAGCTTGCCTCACCATCTTGATCAACAGGCCAAAGAAGTGGTGGGAGGGTAAAGTGTAAGTGGGAACCTGTAATCAACCTCTACAAGGGTTCATAGGTATTAATCAATGGTTTTCGGACTTGCAACAGCAACAAAAATTACCTTTCATTGTGATGTTATGTGCACCTCAGAAGACAAACCAATTTTATTTCCTTTGGCTAGCTATGGCCATGCAGATAGAAAAAACCTTGGAACTCCATTTGCTGCTTCCATCTCTGTTCTTAGGGGGATCAATCCTATTGAGACCGCTGTAGATTTTGAAACCTAATAGAAAGCTCCAGTATGGTTAGGCCCATAATTTAACTCTAAAGGCACCACTACCATTAGGGTTTACTGGGACCTCGGTGTGAGGTCTGATAATAGCGGAATGATGCAATTCAAGCGCCCCTTGACAGAATAAGAGGAAGTACAGACCGACCCAAGATCTCATGGACCTTCCTTGTCAGGATGAGCTTTCTGTGGGACATTAAGCCCATCCACATAAGGGATATGGCTATGAAAATAAATATGCAATCCACTGAAACCTGGAATACCTGCTCTGCTGCTGTGTAAGAGGCTATTGAAATGTCTGAGAGACAGAAAATATAAAGATGGAGAGAGTTACAGTAAACATCGTCTACTGCCACGAAATGCTGTGAACCCCTGACCAGCACTTTCTGGATAGCCAAATGTTTTTCCTTGAGAGAACCTTTTTATTTTGTATTTCTTTATTGACATTTTTAAATTGTGTAACAAACATTACAAACAACAAGCCAGTTGCTTACAGTCACATCATTTGCCATCCATTTGCATACGATTATAATTATAGGTAGGAAATCAAATGTGCGGTTCCACCTGTATGAAATAAAAACAAGAATGATAAACATTAAATCACTATAGAGCGGAGGACATAGGGGTTACAATAGAGATTCCATTATACCCAAGAAACCAGTCCGTGCAGAGCTTACTAATCCTACCTATATAAAAGTGTAACCAGTGTATGGTATTCCTCCTATTCCAGTACACCACCCACCCGAGGCCGTCAAGCACATGTCTATGAATCCCCAGGAGCCCCTGGAGATCCTCCCCCTGCACCCTGCCGTGCGCGTGCCCACTCCAAAAAAGGGCCCCATATGTCCCTAGGCCTGGATGCCGACAGCATCAAATCCCAAAAAGTGGTCAATTGCGTGTGTCCAAATGCTACATCCTGGATCCACTCTTTCATTGAAGGAGCTCCCCTCCTCCCCCAATGCATGGCCACCTGGCGCTTAACCAAAAGTAAAAGCATAGCGTGTAGTTTGCGAACTGTAACTGGCGTGTCTCTGACATATCTCAGTAAACCCAGCAGGGGGTTCGGGTCATCTACCTTGCCAATTATGTCATGGATTGTGGTGAATATGCCAGACCAAAATGAGGTCAACTGTGGACAACTCCACGCCATGTGCAGAAACGTAGCCAGGGCTAAGTCACATCTCCAGCAACTATCACCTTCCTTGATTCCCATGCGGTGTAGTTGGGATGGGGTCGTACAGAATCTGTGAAGATACTTAAAATGTATCAAGCGTAGCTTGTAGTTGGGGGACAGAGCCGTGAGTTGGGTACAATAATAGGCCCATTGATCCTCCTTGATTGGGGTTCGAAATTCATCATTTCACACCTGGAGTGCCCTAGGTTGCAGCAGGGGGCAGAGTTTTGCATATTATTGTAAATGCATGTAATTAGTCTGCGAGGAGAGTCCGACTTAAGCACATTCTCTAATGCGAGCAGTGTGGGTGGGGGGCTTGGGAATGTGTCGTGCAGGGACCTGCATGTAACCCTGAGTTTATAATATAAAAATAGTTCGGAAACAGGCACTGCACGCTCCTCTATAGGTTCCGGGGGGACCTAAGTAACTCCTCAGGGTATAGGTCTGCAAATGTATGTAACCCCATCTTATGTGCTAATGCTCTGCTTGCGCCCTGCCCCATGGTAGGTAGCATGGGGTTGTGTGCCAGTGGGATTGTCGGGGCATATAGGATTTTAAGTTTAACTCTTTCCCTTAATTTATCCCACTCCCACCGCAGGGTTTCAACCGTATCAATGCCATCTCGGTCCGTTTGTAGGCCTGATATAGGGCTACCTGAAGAGGGACCGGCACTGCAACAGCCATCTCAACGGCTGTGTGTGGCTGAAAAGGGTTCGGGTGTACCCAGTAATGCAAGAACTGAGCATGTGCACTCAGTGCATACCTGGTGCAGAGGAAGGGTCAAAAGTTCCCAAGAAATCCGTGCCTGTCAATCCACCCAGACAAAGGAGATAAGTAAAGAACAAAGAGATTTAAAGAAGGCCTGCGTGAGGGAAATCAGGATATTTACGAATAAGTATAACAGCTTCGGCAATACCACCATCTTAGCTATTGCAATTCTCCCAGCTAAGGACAGAGGGAGCCCAGCCCACGCGGTGACCTTTTATTCCAGCCATGAAACGGTACGCCCGTAATTCATATCCCAGATATCCTGCATGTTTCTACTGAGCCACACACCCAGGTATTTCACGGGACCATCAGCCCATTTAAGTGGAAAATCAGTTTGAAAAGGGGTAGAAGCATCCGTCAAGGGGATGATAATAGATTTAGTCCAGTTGATGGAGATGCCAGATAGACCTCCAAATTTAATGAATTCACGAATGATTGGAACCATGTTCATCGCCGGGTCATTAATGTACAATGTCACGTCATCTGCGTATAATGAAATGAGGAGGCTCCTCGTGCTAAATCGAAGCCCCCTGGCAGTTTCCTTGAGAGAACTTGATCATCATACAAGTTCGCTGGAGGTAATCCACCATTTTTCTGTTTATAGTTGCCATCAAAGATTTTATTTGTCCAGAGCAGGATTCCTATCCTCCATTTCCTGTGTTGTTGCTGGGTCCACAGGCAACAGGAAATCTTAGCTCTATAACCAGTGAAAACCGGAGAACAACTGCAAGATGCACTTCTCCAGGATTAGATGAGTGTTTACATTTTCAAATATACAGATGCTCTGATTGGCCCTAGCTTCCCACGCTGCCCGCCCACCAGTGAAGGATAAGTACTGCCTCCCTCTACCAGGACTTAGTAGGTCATTTGAAGATAAAGTAGGCATGCACACCGCTACAGGAAGAAGGCATCTGGAAGTAAATGGAATATCTGTTTAGTATGTCACTTTCCCCTCAGACTAGACCTACGTGTGTGACGCTTGAGTAAAGATTTGCAGCTTTGACCTGTGGAGGAGAATTTACTCAAACAAAGAGCTGGACCGCACCTATAGGAAAAACCAAACTGATCCCATAAGGACCTGCACAAGTGCATTCTGACTTGAGGATCTACAGAGAGGATGACTGGGCAGACTGGGCTTGATCAGGAGCCATGAAAACCACACAGCCTATCTGATCACAAAAAGGAAAAACATACAAAGAGCTTTATATGGTTCTTGGAGCAGAATCCTCACAAGTCATAAAGAGGGTTGATGAGCTTAAACCATCTCGCCCTACTATGTAACTGTAGCAAGTCTGGTTCACTTACTTCAGTCCTAGATGGTTTAGAAGGCAGTCTGCCTTTACACCCAAACCTGGGTCTAGTACTGTTAGCTATAAAAGGTTGACCTCATTCTGAAACAATTTAAAACGTGTTTCTATCATGCACAATTTCAGAGAGATCATTTTTTTTGTCACTAAGATCCCTAACCCTTAGGCCTAGTTAACAGAAGCAATAGGGGAGTCCAGCGTCTTTCCTGGGAATAGGTGAGGCCAGGGACTGCATTAACAATAGGTTGGACAAGACCTGCATTGGTTATCCCAGTCTCATGGATGCCCCTAACCCAGGACAATCTTGACCTTTTTGGTAGCTAGCAAGGCACATCCCTAGAAGTTTTGAAACAACTGGGACTCTGTACTGAGTGATGACCCACTATTACATCTGTACCATTGAGCACCATCACAATTAGTTGAGACCTAAGTTGAGACGTAGCGTTTACTTTAGACTGACCTCCTAGCTGAACAGAGGTGATCGGGTCTGAGGGCATCAGGGACTACATCAACATATATTCAGGAGAGCTATTTACTTGGACCATCCCTCACGTATTTCTTTGTTTCATGAGATGCTCAACACCAGAGGCCGATGAACAGGTAAGAGCCCAATCTGATCATCATGCACAATAATAACACACTTTCCGCATATAAACCACATCCTTCCTGCCAAGCACAATCTACAGCGTGGCGTACTGCCCATCAGCCAAATTGGTTCCACCCCACATCAGTATGAAACACTATATAAATGCAACTATAATACAACGCAATACAATTTCCAGGAAGCAGTGTGATTCCACGGGTCACTTACAATGGAAAGTCTTGTGAATGTCAGACTCTCCATTGTGAGACCGAACAACACACGAATACAACAGTCATTGAGGGTAGACGGGCTTACAGAGCCATCACACACGTGCCATCAATACCAGCAGTGCTAAAGAAACAAGGGGGGACAGGGCTGGTGGAGCCTCCGCGCACACACACACACCAACAACACCTGAATAGTTTACAGAGGTAATAGCCAGGTTTGGAAGAGTCAACAGCAAGAAAACAAAGGCAACGAGATGGAATGACCCAAGGTGCCGACAGTGACACCTCAAGTGCCAGCATCTCATACAAAGGGAAAATGGCTCCCCCAGGCCATCAGCGATACAATACAATGCACAAGTGTACCTTCGGAGGGCATCAGAAGGGCGTTCCCGGTGCTGGTGAGGGAGGGAACAAGCTCTTTAAGACTTCAGCACTTTCACATTTTGATAGGGATGATTACAGGTTGTCAGCTTGAAGAGAGAAGAAAGGAAACTTAAAAGAAGAAGAAAAGGAAAAATGACAAAGCCTGCATGCCTAGATGTGGGTGTGTTAGAGAGAGCACTGGCGGCATCTGATCTATTACGGGTGGGGGAGTTAGCACCCCACTTTGTACAGGAAGGAAGAGGAGTGAAGGGACGACGAAGACTGAGTGAGAAGGCATGCACCAGGGAGAGACGAGAGATGGCTGGTGAAGAGAGTCGAAGAAGGTGGAAGGCGGCATTGAGAGAGCAGCCATGATGTATTATTGGTAGAAGCAGAAGAGAAGTGAAGGGGTGAAAGGCAAACAAGAGAGATCATTAAGGTAGACAGAGAGACTTAAAGGCTATGGAACAAGCATTTGCAATGCAATAGGTCTCCCAATTACGAGTTTGAGCTATTGGCAATGCAATAGCTTAAACTCTCGCAAATGCGAGACCTATTGCATTGCAAATATCTGTTTGTTTAGTAGCGCCCATATGGCCCTTTCACATCCATGGAGGCCGCGCCCCTCTCTTTAGACAATCCACGTCTAAAGAAAGGGGCGTGGCGGACATTAAAGTGAAACTGTGGCATGGGGCACTTTGACAAAAAAAGCATCTGTTTGTCAAGTTGACAAACTTGACAATGACACAAGCCAATTAAAAATATGGGTGGAGAGTGGGCGGGGTTTCAAAGCCATACTCCAATACTGCATGCCTCGCAGCAGCGCATGTGCTGACCAGGCTCGACCTAAAAAGAGGTGGAATGGAATAAAGTTATGGGAGAGTGATAAAAGAAACCAGGGGGTATGAGGGGTGAGGTGGCAAAAAGCTCAAAATATACGGGAGAGGAGTCGAGGCGGAAAATAACTGGAAGGGGACAGTAAAGAGTGGACACCTATGGAAGATAAAGGATGCAGGTGAGTGAATAAGAGGGGAGAGGGGTGGAGGGAAGTCAAGGAGTGAGACGTGATTGAAAGTTGAATGCAAGCAAGAAGGTGTGCTCACAGAGGAGAAGAGAAGTGAATATATGAGGGAGCCCGGTGGGAGGAGGAAGGCAGAGAGAAGTGAAGGGGTGAGAGAGATGGATGGAATGTCTGAGCGAGAGATTGAGAGGAACTAAGGGTTAAATAAATTCTTACAGAGAAGGAAAAGGGTGAAGTAGAGGTAGAAAGGGAGAGGCGGGGAACAAGTCAATGGAAAGAGAGAGATAAGGAAATGGGAAAGTGGGGCAAGATAACTGAAGGAGAGAGAGAAAAGGGAGAGCTGAGGAGTTATTGTAACTGTAAATTATATTTGTTAGACCTGGCAGCTTTATGGTGGTCACCCCCAAACCTTTTGCTGTCTCCCCTTCTGTTTGCTGAAATGTGTTTTTGTTGGTAGTAGGACTCTGTGCACTTTACCACTGCTAACCAGTCCTAAAGTGCTTGTGTTCTCTCCCTAAAACATAGTAACATTGGCTAACACTAAATTGGGACATTTAATTTACTTGAAAGACCCTAGTAAAGTGGTATAACATGTACCCAGGGCGTACAAATTGAATGTTACTAGTGAGCCAGCTGCACTTATTGTGCCACCCATTTCAGAAGGCCTTAAAACATGTCTCAGACCTGCCAATGCATTCCCTCTGCAGTTTCACACGGCCAATTCAACTTGACAAAATAACCCCTAGACCAAACCTAAACCTTCCTTTTGAATACATATACTCCCCCCGAAGGCCCTCAACATTCCTCGTGTACTTTTAAGTTTTAAATGTCCTGGTAGAGAAAAGCTTTTCAATCCATTTGTCACTACTGCAAGGCCTACCTCTCCTATAGGATTACATTGGGTTACTGTAGGAGGTTGAAGTAGTATATGGTACTCACTTATTTAGCACCCTGCACTAATCCAGACAACCCTTATGGTGATTTTAGGGGTCTTAGACAACCTTAGAAAGCTCTCTAAGTGGAAGGTGTAGAGAGCAGCCTTCAGGCTTAGTCCAGAAGGAGCGTAAAGTAGCATGTTTTACCAGTACTTATTCTTAGGGTATAGGTTAAGTGAAAGAGAACCACACAGTGTAGTTATAAAAATATGTATTTATTATAAACACTCACTAACACATTGCAATATCTCCAACCCAGAGATATAATCACAATACACACAATACTTTGGTAACAGAATATGTAAGTAGCACAAGTACACAGAGGTTGCCAGGGGGAGACCAGGCCATATACTAATAAAGTGGAATGCAAACCACAACCTAAGTCGAGACTGGACCCAGAAAACATAGAAGTGCTGGGGATCCCAAGGAACCACCCAAGGTAAGTACCCAAGAACCCCACGGAGGCTGTGTAGAGAGTGGGAACACAACCGCGTGCTCAATATAAGTCAATGGGTAAGTCGCGGTTGCAGTTTTTAAGATGAAGGACCCTTCCCAGAGGACACTGAAGAAACCCAGTGGAAGATGGAAGGTTGGAGAGTCACCCCAACCGTGGATACCCTGGGAACCAGGATACCAGGATACCTACACCAGGGAAGCCGGGTGCATAGGTGCAACGTGATGTTGGAAACTGCTGCAGACCACAATGGAGAATTTCAGTGAAGATGCAGCTGGCGAAGAAGGTGAAAGAGTTCGGTGAAACCCAAAGGTGGATTTAGGAAGAGAAGTACCTGTAAGCAGAGGGGACAGAGTCTATGCCACTCAGGAGTGATCGGAGGCACGGAAGACGAATGCCCACCGATGTCGTAAGATGCAGGAAAGTTGGAGGTGACCTTGGCGCTGCAGCTGTGCGGACAAGGCGATGCTGTGGAAGACCAGGAGCCATTCACGAGCTGTGCCACGTTGGATGTCAAGAGCAAGGGGGTCGGTGTCCGCCGGGAGCACCAACAAGCCTTGGCAACAGCAATAAATGAAGTAGATGAAAAAGGTGCAATGTTGGGATCAGCAAGGTCCAAGGGACTCACCACGAGCAGGTACGTCAGAGCAGGCCAGAGCAAGCAGGGGAGCCTACTGGAGCCAAAGAAGACCCTCAAGAGGACCCAGAGGCCGGAGGCACAGGTGTCGCAAGAGGACCACGCGCAGCTCACCAAGGATGAAGGCCCATGGTGCAGAGGATGCAGTGAGGACGAAGATCTTGTTAGCAAGAGATGATTGAGGCTCGAGCTTCAAGGAGCCCGAAGATCTCTGGAGGAGAGAATCAACAAGCCTTGGCAACTGCAAGTCGACTCGGTGCACAGGGGCACTGCTCCAGCGGTTCTAACGAGGGATACTGGCTTCAAACTTGATGTGAAGACCTCGAGGGACTTGCAGAACCACCACCTGTCTTGCTGAACCTTTCAGAGTTCGTGGGAGCTCAGGAACAGCAGATCCGTCAGCTTTGTTGCGGTGCATGCAGATGCAGGAGAGTGACTCCTTCACTCCAAGGGAGATTCCTTTGCGTGTCTTGGATGTCCACAGGCCTGTAGAAGAACCTGTATGGAGCACAGGCACAGACGACGCAGACGACTGGCAAGACGATGAGACCAGGAGCCTTCCCAGTTGCAGTCTCTGTTCCCAAAGCGAAATCCAACAAAGGGCCCAGACAGTTGAAGATGAAGTGGATTTGGCTGTGAATCTTGTCTCACGATGAATCTAAGGAACCACCCACAGGTAAGCCCTTAAGTACTCTAAAGAAAGGGTTGGGACGATTCAGGGGTCCCTCCCACAGGAGGGGCTGGACAGTGGGGAGGATACTCCCATGTCCTTGTCCAGTTTTGCATCAGAGCGGGAGCCAATGGCTCCCTGAACTTGTTCCAACGGGAGTATGCAAGGAGGGTACCAAATGTGCCCTTCAAGCAGTCTAGTGGCGCTGGCAAGCGCCCCAGCCTGGCCCAATACACTAAGTCCTGTCTGGGAGGTGGTCACACCTCCCTGTGACAGAAAACCTGCCTTCCCCAGCTCGAGTTTGGCTCAGCAGCAGGAGGGCAGAATTGTGTATTTGTTCGGCAGCAGCCTTTGCTGGCAGGGTCTAGAAGACTGGTACCGGGAGAACTGAGGGCTTCCCGGAGGAGCTTTACAGTGCATGAAATCATACCTCCAACACCGTTTATGGTGTTGGGGTATGAGTCTAACATGTTTGATACCAAACACGCCAGGGTTCGTTAGAGCCAGTTTAGAGTTAGCCATCACGTAATGGCACATTGGCCATTCTATGTATCATAATGGCTGATGCACTGAAAACCTGGGAGAATGGACCCCGTGGGTTGTAGGGGTATCCTGCTCATGCAGGGGCACCCTCACACCTATAACCAAGTACCCTGCCCTCAGAATTGAAAGGAGTGCCTTGGGGGTGACTTATAGGTTTTATGTGCAGTGACCTTAGATATAAGAAAACGTATATCTGTCACCAGCTTACACAGGCTGAAATGGCAGGCCTGTAGTCACAATTTTAGTGGTCTTCCATGGGTGACATTATACATCCTTCAGCCCATGGGGGCCCCTGGTGGACCTATGCCCTGGGTACCTTAGTCCCATATACTAGGGACTTACAAGGGTACACCTGTGGAAATGTACCCAAAAGTGAGCACACTGGTGCAGGATCACCCTCTCGTCCACGGGTCCAAAGACCAACAAAATAGAGATCGGCACTGGAGTTGAAATAAAATAACAAGTTTATTAATCACTCATGAGTGGGACCACGTCCACACAACACTCTCAAGTGCTGCAGGAGGTAGTACACTTGAACTCACAGACCATCGTCCTTATATACTCTACAATGTAAGCATGTGGACAGAAATGTAAGGAACAAGTTTAGGAATAGCTATCAGCAAACAAGGGCAGATGGATAACCACTTGGTCAGTAAATAGGGAGGGGGTGCTGAAATGCTTATGGCAGCAGTAAATGGTCAACAGTTAACATCTGAGACCAGGTGCACTGGCAGCTACAAACCCCCAGCACGTACATTGCTGAGCCATGTCAGGAGGTCAACTAAAATAGATGACACGATCAGAGTGAAAAGGCAAACAGCAGAGTACGAAAGAATTACGAAGGATACGAAATGGACACCACAGTCAAAATGGCTATTGCTTATGCTAATGTTAAATATTACACGTTTCCACACACCAGTAGCCAATCTGGAGGGTATCTAAGTACTCACCAGGGTCCAATTTAGGGAAGAAGCACAGAGACCGGGGTCCTGATTAGCAGGATCCCAGTCAGACTAGTCAGAAAAACATAATGGCACCAGCACAAAGTGGAGGTAACCAGGAAAGCAGATCCTACTTTTCTACAGTTATCTTATTACATTTAATAAGTGCTAACTTTTCATTGGGAACAGGTAGATATATCATGTTTGGATTCAAATGAACTGTAATTTAAAATCCTCTTTAATGGTAAAGTCGGATTTTAGATTACAATTTTTAAAATGGCACTTTTAGAAAGTTGGTATTTTCCTGCCCTATACTTTCTGAGTCCTTCTAGGAGTTTCCAGCTGCCTAGGCCTGTTAATTGCTCCCCCATCAGGAATCCATCTTAGGCCCACACAGTGAACAATAGGGCGTGAGTGTAGTTGGGAAAGGGCCCTCCTGCTAGAATTGGAGGGGTGTAGCTGTTCCCTGCCCCACTTAAATGCAAAAAAGCTGCCTCAGCACACTCACAAAGAACCTGACACTAGGTTTTTGTCAACCCAGACATCTTGGCACGTGAGCAGGTAGTAAGGAAATTTCAGAACCAACTGTGGGGGAAAACTCCAGACGTTTCTTTCCACCTCAAAGCTAGCACCAGGTATATATGGTGGACCCCCAGACCAAATCTTCAGTACACTTTTGGTCCTTGGTCCTGTGGAAGACTTCAGAAGAATTGCCTTGTACTTTAGAGGAGAGGCCTGCCTTGTTTCCCAGAAGACTGCCTTTGTTCTACCAGAGGACTGCCCAATGATTGAAGCCTGCCTTGTTCTTCAGGGGACAATCTTGCTGCTTGAAGCTTGCCTTGCTCTACAGAGGACTGCCCTGCTGCTTTAGGCCTGCTTTGCTGCTTAAGGAAGAGAGGGGAGAGAGGACCATCACTGTAAACCCCGGACTACCAGAGTGACTTCAGTGGTCAGTTGGCCGACCTCCTCTTCTGAGATACTGGTACACAACAAGCTCCAGAGGCTTCCCTGCAACTGGACCTGCCTGAGCCCTGCTGGCCTCTGCTGGAGTGAGTTCCTGAGCCCCATGAAGTGCTTTTTCAGGTCCTGGACCCTTGGCTGGCATCAGTTGAGCTCCACTTATGAAATCCCAAAGTTTTGAACTCTGCGTGCCAGACTGTGAGAAGGTATCTTTTTCAACAGTAATAACCTGGTTCCTGTATCTGGCCTGTACTCCATCTTGTTCGGCCTGAACTTTTGACTTTTTCCTGGTCTAACGCGACCAGATACCCACAGTTAACGCTTTCCGCTTCCTGGCGTTATTTTAACTTAAATATTTAAAATTACATATCTCCAGTTCTACTGATTACATTTTTGTTGTTTTGGTCTCATTTTATTTAATATATTTGACTCTGTTTTTCTAAATTGGCATGGGCTATGTCTTGTGTTGTGTTTTCTCTTTATCACTGTTTGTGTGATGCATAAATATTTAACAAAGTGCCTCTGATTTACGCCTGACTGCTTTTGTACAAAGTCACCAGAGGGCTAAGAACAGGTTCATTTCTTGACTTTTGTGGATCACCCTGACAAGGATTGTGGTTGTTGCTTGAAAAGGGTCTTCACTCCACTCAACCAAATACCAATTTCTGACAATATTTATATAACTCTTATTACCCCAGATGAGGTGTTGAGGTGATTGAGTAAAAGAGTTGAAGGTAAGAGGGTGAATTCACAGGAAAAAGAGCTAGATGAGGGAAGAGTGGTCGAAGATAGGTGAAAAGGCATGGGAGAGAAGTTGAGAGGAGGTGAAAAGGAGTGATAGACATAGGTAGAATGAGTTAGAGCAGTGAATAGGTTGTCAGCTAGCGCCATGTTTCTGGTAGTGTCTAATAAAATGGAGCTAATGTAGTAAATCTCAAGGTTTAAGCCACCAAAGTGGGAGACCATGCTCCTACTGAAGAGGTTAGGTAAGGTGTCTTTAGCTGAAATGTCATTGAAGAAGAAGGACTTACAGCTCTGTTTTAAATATTGCCATTTTGGTGGTGGTGCGAAGGGTCAGGGGTAAGGAGTTACATAATATGGACGCATTTCCTGAAAAAGATTGTGCCATAAGCCTGTTCATTTTTAAAGAACTGGATTTCTAGCAGCAGGGCTTCTGCGTTACTCAATAGTCTAGAGCCTCCAGATAGTTTTAGTTTGTATGCAAGGTAACAGGGAGTGGATATGTGTAGGGCTTTTTGTGCAGGGTGACCAGATTTTGTAAAAACAGAAGAAGGACTATAATTTTATGTCAGCTGAAGGGCACAGAATGACAGCACTCCTTAACATAGAAATGCAGACGAGGCACTAACAAAATAAAATGCACATTTTAAGCCCAGTACCTTACCTGTTAATTAAATTGCTTTCTGATACGAGCTGCTAAATAGTCCTGAATTGGAACTCATAAAAATGTGCCTCCCACTGTTCTAATTTGACCATCCCTGAAAACGCCATGCGCCAAACAGCCAAATTTGCCAAAATCTGCTGGGACAGCTGGTGGAAAACCAGGACTTTCCTGGCAAATTCAGGAGACCTGGCCACTCTTTTTATGGGTGATACAGGTAGTCTTGTATATGGTTCTGGCTTCAATGAGCAACCAATGGAGTGGAGTCAGTATAGGCTATTCCTCAGGTTAAACTGATCTCACAAGACTCAGGCAGCACACTATCCTTCGGGTTACATTGATCCTACTAGCATCTGATAGAAGAGCCATCCTTCAGGATGCACAGATACAAACACCACATACACTTTCACCTAATGTCAAGTCATTTGGATGCACATCGGATACTAACCTCACCATCACCAAGAAAACCAAGACGGTCTGGTACTATCTCTCCGTTGAAGAAAGTGAATCTATTCCTCCCACAAAGTAAATTCATAAGTGATGATCAAGGCCTCGTACGCTTACATCTGGATGGTTGCAATGCCCTGTTCCACAATATCCCGGACTCCACATCAGCTCCTCTTAAGTGCACCGTACACCCCACAGCACGCCTCAACAAGGGCCTGAAGAAATATGAGGACATTGCCCCACCCTAAGGGCAATCAACTTGCTACCCTTATTACCCCACAGCATTTTCATAACCAGCTGATTTGTGTATATAGCCATCGTCACTGTCACCCCGCCTGTCTGGCTGATAAGCCCACCACCTCTGTTGGCTTCGTCCCACCCATAGCTATGATACCATCACACTTGAGACGAAGACCAAACAGAAATATCAAGATAGTAGGTGTTTTTTATTTTATGCACTAAGGATATTGAAAAACATCCCTATTTCCTTCAGAGCTAACCCTGGGCATAGTGGGCGTAGCGTGGCTACGCGGAGGTCCACGAAGTTGCGAACAAACTCGGTGGAACTCCGCTCCACTATGCCACCCGCCTCCACCCCCCCTATTAACAAGTAATTCAACATTAATTAAAAATAAATTTAAAACCACTTACCTCTGTACTGCGGCATCCCCGGGTTGCCCTCCTCCTCCTCCTCGCCGTCTCGGTAATCCTTGAGAAAACTGCGCATGCGCGCGGGCCCGCGCAATTTTTTTAAGGATTACCGAGACAGCGAGAAAGAGGAGGGCAGCCAGGGGACATCGCAGCACAGAGGTAAGTGGTTTTAAATTTATTTTTAATTAATGTTGAATGACCTGTTAATAGTGGGGGTGGAGGCGGGGGCTGGCCAACTCTGCTCCGCAGTGTGCGGAGATTGACCTTCTCTGCGTTCTTCACGGAACACGGAGTAGGCAAATCTCCGCACACTCCGCGGGCAGAGCGGAGATCTCCGCCCGGGGTTCATCAGGGCAACCACAACTGTGTTGCAGTTTAGGAAAGAGCTGAAGCCACACCTCTTTAAATAATACCACTTTGGAGCAAACTATCAGGCCGCATTCACTCTCAGAACCCAGCTTCTACTCCAACCACTTCCTGATCATACCTTTGCTTTTGACCATGTGCAGTGCGATGCTGCCTTTTGTCTAAGTCTGAGCTATAGAAATACAACAAAAATGCATACAGACATAGTACATATTCTTCAGACAGTAAAGCTCAAGTTACAAAGACCATATAGCCTTCTAACAGCATAGCTATCCCTCTGGTTTAACAGAATTTCAGGGCCCAAACAGCAGAGCTATCACTCAGGATCTTACAGTCCTGAGAATGGAATGCTACTCATCAGATTACACAGATCTCCCATGCTCAGATTTCATATTGCAATTAACCCACCTCTTCCCCTTCATGTGTATTTCTATCTATTTTCATACCTCTCAAACCTAAATATCACTAAGAGATTGCGTGAAATGATGCCCAGGTATCTAGATGCGGATGGCAACTATAAACAGCAGTTGTGAGAGAGGGCTAAAAATGGCACCATCAGTGTCAATTGCAGCAGCATTTTAATTAAGAGTGAGTGCAGGAAGTTATATCATCTGTATGAGAGGTACAGCGGAAGTTGTGCAGGCAACCGATACTCTTGAGATGAAGGAGGTGGTATAAGCAGTGTTTTAAATGGGCCGGTACTCACAGGTACTAATTACCAGTACTTTTTAATATTCTCACCTTGAGTACCGGAACTTCTCCTTGGACAAGGGGCCAGGCCTTGACACAGGTGGTGCTCCTCTCATCTCATACCCCAGCAGCACTTTTGACATGTACCGCAATGATTCACTGTGCAATCCTGGGCTGAGCTCGCACAAAAGCGCCAGAACGCCAGCTCTTCTCACAAGGACCCAGCAATCTTGTCGTGCCACTCTGCAAGTCTTCCAGCAGGAGTGTGGCGACAGGGTGCTGATTTTCCCCTTGATCTTGCACAGTGGGGGTAGGAGAGGTGACTGTACAACCTAATGGGCAGGGTTGTGGGGTGCATTCTTCCGGACAGTACAGCTTTTATAGCATGCCCTTTGTTTTAAATGACTGAAAACCTTGGCTCATCAGCAATTTAGATTAAACATTTTTACTTGACTGTAAATTCCTGCCCTCTCCATCAGTTTTATGATTAACCTCAAAGAAAAATAGACTTAAAAGGCAACACATTTTTTGTTTACTTTTTACAGAGTGAGTGGGTGCATTTAAACCCCTTGTTTCGTATGGGAAACCAGACGTATCCCAAATGTGACAGGAGACTCCATGGACTGTATGACGTTTTCATACAGTTCTGGATTTTAACTGGCAATGCTGTTCCATTCCAGGACTTGTAGTTCCCTTTTGCATTATAAGTGAGGGTTTTTAAAAATTCCAGCATGCAAAGCTTTGATGGCAAAAATCAGAGACTGGTTGAACACACGTCACATAACATGGAGCCGCTTGAGAGCTACCAAGCACCAGCGATTTATTTTTGGGATGTGCACACACCTCATCTATATAACCAAAAAACAATGGCCATAGTTTAAGCTTTTTCTATAGTGAATAAGGAATCATTTCAGTTCTGGCATAGGCTCTCCTCTCCTCGTGTTCCTCCAGTCAGTCAGGAGCCCAGAGTCTTCCATGTACTGTGCCATTTACAGGCAGACATACACCCAGCACACGCATACACGCTCTGCTATGCATTACATCGTTTGCGTACTGTATCATTCACAAGCACGCATCCACTCAACACATGCATATAATGTCCACGCACTGCCCAGCACTGCATTATCCCTTTATGGTATCATTCACAGGCACACATACACCCAGCACATGTACACCACACACGTACTGCGCAGCACTACTCACCAAACTGATGTAGGCAGAGGATGAGTTAAACACACAGCAGCATAACTTTAAACGAGTGCAGCTGTAGGCTTCACTCAAGTGACACAGGTGAAAAGGATCTGTTGACTCCTACTGATCATCACACAGTATGCTTCCACCACCGCGTTCCTGTTGCATATCTCCTGGCAAAGGCAGTAGCTTTTCACTACTACAAGGGTAGCAATTTGGGCACCCATCCCGGTAAAAAAAAAAACACAATCCGTTAGACAGGCCTATGTCATGGCACACACACATGGTCCATGTACGCCCATGACAACAAAAATCAGCATTAGGTATTCAGACATCAGTACAGTTGGGACACTCAGGGCAGGGGTGCGCATCCATTACCATGAGAGGGACTTTTCCATCCCAACAGAGGGTGCGGGGCTTGGCTGGACGGGTTGGCTGCAGAAATGGATAATTAACATTTAATTCGGTCTCTTTTCAGGCAACAGCTGGCCCTGATATGGTAACCGACTTTGGAACTGGGGAACCAGGTTTGAGACTCTGCGCCGGCTCAGCATCCTGTTATTCTGGGCAAGTCACTTAATCTCCCCGTGCCTACCAAAAATGAACGTGTCCTAATGTAATGTAACAGGTGCTCATGGAAAGTGCTCCAATACCTTTGGGTTGAGTTCGCGCTACATAAAACTGCAACAAATACAACCATTTCCAAAGCAATAAGTCTAGCATTTGCGAAAGTTAGAGCTGTTGGTGTTGTAAATTAAAATGTCTTTTACCCATGTGTTTAGATTTGCAATGCAATGGCCTTCGGGACCTTTTAAGGAAAGAAGTCACCAAGGCAAAAGAAGAACACTGCAACAGGCGAAGGTATCTAAAGATCATCTTAGCATAAAGCCCTATGCCTCCCAGGCCCCACCCCTCATCTCACGCAATGAAAAATGCTCTGGTCATATGAGAAGCTTGTCATGTTAGAAGCTCTAAACATTCAAGTAAATGATTTTAAAAAATGTCGATAGTGCAAATGGCACATTTGCTACCATTGTTCGTGGCCAGGTTAAAAGTGAAGTAAGTGTATTTTCTAGTTGCCTAGTTGTGAGGCAAATAGTACATAATAGGAACAGCTGGATAAAGGAATACTAAACAATACATTTCTAAAACACACAAAGAACGTTCATGGCAATGTCAAAACAAGCTTTGGAATCATCTATAGGATTAATATATTGGGAAGCAGTGCAGCCAACCTAAAACCTACACTGTAAAATCATGTGTGCTCAATTCTTGGATGTCTTCTTTGGCTATAAGCACCATGAAACCTTATGGTGTACGTGCGCTCTATGAATACATTTAACATAAAATAACGCAACTGAGACAGGATCCCACCAATGTGCAGGTGGAACCAAAGAATCTCAGGTGTGGCTCCATGTAGATGCTCACACTGAGGACAAATTAATGCTGGACACCCTCAAATTGACAAACGTCGTCGTATCCTAAAGCAATCGTACTCTGGAAAAGCTCCAAGAACTGGAATGGTACACAACATATCCGACACGACACTTCAGCCTCCACTTTAAAAGGAAACTCACATACCCTAAAAAACCTTTCATCATCTGGTCCCCTCCACTACAAAGATGACACCATCTTTTTGAAGCTCTAACATTCCTGTTTATAACTTGTTCTTATCTTGTCTCGCTATTATTGTATGTTTGTCTCTCTATGTCTCTCTGTCACCTCTTGTCCTGGGTCCTGACGCTCTACGTGAATAACCTAAATAAAGAAAGGAAGAAACGCAGTACCATCTTTTAAACCAATTTTTAAAGGAGTCTCATTTCTCAAAACATGAATACAGTCCGTTCCAGTAGCTTGATTCCACGAAACACTTGTGGTTGAAAAGTTTAAAACTGACATTTACCCATGCCTATGCCGAATGGAATTTAAATAGGCTGTTAAAAAGCTCTAACCTCTCATTGACTAACAATATTATTATGGTTATCTATTATTTGCAGCACCTTCACTTCCTATTTGTGCCAATTTATTTAAAATCTTTAAAATCCCTTCGCAATTACGTATTTAGGGGCCGATTTCGATGTCGGATGGACCTGAGTCCATCTGACATCAATTGGGTTCTGGGACCAACCGACCTCCTGTCGGCGGTCCCAACCCAGCAATTAGGATGCAACCGAACACTGTTCGGTCGCAGTCCTATTCTTTACAATGGGAGCATGCATTCTGACCGGAATGCATGCTCTCATTGTAAAGAGAAGAGGTGCAGGGATCAACAGGCTCGGCTGCCATCAGGAGGCCTTGAACCCATGGGGGCCCTGCTGGGGGCCCCAAAGCCAACTTCCAACAGCCTTTCTGTGTCAGAAAGGCCGGAACAGAAAGGCTGTTGGAATCCGACATTGTAATCCCGCAGGTGAAAAGAGCCGCCCTTGGGATTACAGGAGGCTTTCCGAATGGCAGACGGGCTCTCTGAGCCCATTGGAAGCCATTCGGAAATCCAGTTTGGATTCATTCCTGACCGACTCCATCCAAATGGGTCGGTCTGAAATGAATCCAAACTGCTGATTATGATGCCGTAGGAACGGCTTTGACCGAGGGTCGAAGCCGTTTCCTATGGCATCGTAATCAGCCCCTTAGTGGTTTGGGTGTATCAATATTAAGTGTTGTCTGTCTTGGAACTGCCATTACAGCCCACAACCATGTTTAACACAGCGAGAAATGCAACATCTTTGCATCACACGAAGGAACTTTTTTGATCGATATTGGCCAGTACGCCTGTGTCATCCAGAAACAACATTTCACCCATGGATTAAATATGGCAGTCACATTGACCTTGAGGTCCTCCTAGATCAAGGGGAGTTGGATAAAAATACCCACAACTTATGTTTTGGCCACTTGTGCAAACGTTCTTAAAGGGCTACCTGTATGGTGCAAACATTCTAAAGTCATGTGTGACTTACGCTTAGTTTAATAGAGTCTGAGATCAGATAGTTGCACCATTCCGACATGGCACCTACGCAATTTTCTGTAGGCATGCGTTCCTGTGTGCCCCTCCTGCTGCAGGCACTAGCCGTACTCAGTATGGAAAACACAAGGGGCCCCTGAAAAAAGGATGAACCCTAACAGGGATATCAATTTTTTGGAAAAGCACTATTCACAGGGTTAAGTGCTATGATAACCTAGAAGGGCCTATAAACTGTAGAAACACAAAAATACATACAAATATCTAGAAAAAATATATATTTATGATTTTTATTAAAACTACGAATAGTAGACACTCCAATATGGCCACCGCGCTTCTATCAAACTGCCTGACCAACAGCGCGCGCGCATTATTGACGTCATAGAATCAGGAAACGTTAAACGCGTCAGTCAATATAAACCGGAATTGATTCCGGGCGCGTTTTCGATCGTTGCATGGACCGGAGTCTATAATCAGTTTCGACCATCTCTTTCGGTATGTTCAATGAGCACGCATTATACATTCTGGTTCCGATTTAGGATTAAAAATCTTTTTGGCCATACGGTGTATTTAGCTTGTTTCAGGATAACAATTTATCGCTAGCTTCCATGCTACAATTAAGTCATGCCATTTACAGCCGAGTAGCATATGCATAGCTACAACTTCATATTATTATTAATCGGTCATTTGGGTGGTTGCCAGTGTTATTTGATACATAAGTATAATATCACCGTATTCATGACGTTTTGAATTGTTGAGTGTTTATAAAAAATATTCTATATATGACAAACATGTGCAGGCAGCATCATGCCTTACATCCGTTGCTTCGCCTGACACCAAATTGATAGTTAACCTGTTGGCATACTCAATCACTTTTAATTATGAATGTCTGGACACTTAAGCCTTTTATATTAAGATTTCTTATCTATTGGATTGAATTTGGGGGTATTATTTGCCTGACAATCTACGAGCATGTTTTGCCTATAAAATAAATAACACAAAATGAGATTGTGCTAAGAGTACATTTTAAGAGTGATACTCCTTTGACTTTGCGAGGGCAGTAACATGATTCATTTTCATTTTTCTACATGTAGGGTCATTAGATCATATCATCCAATTCCATCCTATAAAGACCTCAGATAGAGAAATATACACTATTAGTGGCTTTCATCCTATAATCTAAGGTTAGTGCATCTGGGCTTCAATAAATAATAAATAAAAATATGGACAATTAGGTTTAAAGACAAATTAGACATAATTTAATAAATCTTAAATATATTATCTTTACAGAATATCATGACAACCGCGACTTTGATTGAGTTAAAAGCAAGTAGCACATGGAGCCATTAAACAGTTACAAGTCATAACATAATAGTAAAGGTACGTGTCATCAGGACACACATGTAAATTGCCCAATTTTAGATAGTGATTGGTTTATATTTCTGAAACTTCAAAATCTCTTTTCTCATATTAAGGCAATTCAAGTCTCTTATGATTTACGGCTAAGGAATTATTCACAGATCTGCACAGACATCTATAACGTTTAAGGTATTAATTTCATTATGCTATATAGATATGGAGATTTACGTTTGTAATGCATCTAAAACAAAGATTTTGAACACTATTTAAAACTAATTGAGTGTTCATGTTCATCTTCACCCTAGAATTTATTGTCATCAGGAACTATCGATCACAATTTCTGATCTTTATAAATGAGGAGTGGTCGATGATTATACCATCTATATATTCAACTAAAGGTAAAATAATATAAGCAACATCATATCTTAAAAATTTGAATCTTAGTTGTCTGTCACATCAGATAAGTAAAATCATATTATTAATGGTCTTCCTTTGTAGTCGATGATAAGACAAAGAATATCAGTCACAGGAATATAGGATCCTATTTGAGGATTCATTCACAGGATTAATTTTTGATTAATCAAGTTTTTGTTTCTTTTTATTTTCTGTTGCATGTTTAATATTAATTCACTTTTGACTGAGAGAGAGATTGCTTCACTATTAGTGATATGTCTAGTTATTGTCACTCACAGCAATGTTCAGGTCCAGCTATCTCAGACCTCTCTTAGTGTATGTTATCTTTAAACATACATTTCTTTGGTTAGGCATGTATATATTTTAATGAATTGTTGAAAGAGCGTTGAAACTCTAGATCACAATTATGTTTATATTTTTCATTTTAGTAACCACTGGTATGAAAATCCTGAAGAAGGCTTTGCCGAAACGCGTTGATATTTTTTGAATACTGCCAGTGTCTTCAGATATGGCTTTGATCATATGTTCAACCGATATTTTATTAATATTGCAGTGTCTTCAGATATGGCTTTGATTACATGTCCAACTGCATAAGGATAATGCAGATGATTATGAAATTAATATTATCATAGATACATGTGTATCCTCTATATGTATACATGATATATTTTCCTCAGGTTGTACTGTAACTTCAATTGACAGGTGGTTCTAATTTATACAAGAAATATTTATCATGCGTATTCATTCATGTAGCGAAATTAATGTTGCTTTTATATAAATTACTTTTTTATATTCAAAACAAAAAACAAAAAGAGTAATACAAATCATAAATATATTTTTTTCTAAATATTTGTATGTATTTTTGTGTTCCTAGAGTTTATAGGCCCTTCTAGGTTATCATAGCACTTAACCCGGTGTATAGTGCTTTTCCAAAAAACTAGCCGTACTCAGCTCAGCTGTAAGGATTTTCTAAACCCCAGTCAAAATGACATTTCGCCATAAGGGTTCTCCCTTTCCACGATCAATAAGACCTTTTATGAGGACATTTGCTGCAACCTGGTGACCACCCGTGGCCATCTGCGGTGGCCACTAAGGCTGCTCCCACTATGGACCTTTATGTAGCACCAGTCCTAATCTTACATCACACTTACCAAAATTAGTACACATTGTGGAAGCGAGAGAGGGCAAGTTTCAACTCCTGTTTGCAATGCACTAAGAACAAAAAAATCCTACGTAGTATGCTCATGGTATTAAGTGGGTTGATTGAAAAAAAGATTGAGAAATACAATCAGCTTGAATCAGTCAGGGCTAAAACGAATTTATCTGAAAACCATTCAACTATATGGAGAAGTATGACAGAAAAGAAATGCCTTTTATTTTGTTAAGTCATATGGTAATAAAGGTGCGTTGGTAACGTGTCTACTTTTAATCGCACAGATTTAAAATAGTATAAATTGTTGATCCTCTTTAAGTAAATGCTCAGCTGCACCCATGTTAATTATTGTCTCTTACACTGCCTTAAACCTAGTACAGGTTATTCCTCTTTGAAAATGTGTGGGAGCAATTGGTGCAGACTGAATCATTGTTATTCATGGCTGATGAGGCCAAAGGTGCTGTATCACTAATAATTACCTTCGTTTTTAATAGGGCTTGCTATCATCGACGCTGTTTTCCAGTAGCTCTCTAAATCCCAATTTTTTTTATTTCCCAACTCTGTGGTGGTTGGTTCACCGCCAACAGAAGGATGAAAAGCAGAGGCAGCCCTCGTTTTATGCAACACAAAGGACTTTCAACTACTGAGAAATCTTGAGAGGGAGTACATTAACTCTGTTAACTATCTAACAAGCTAGCTGTGGTCAAAAAAGTTGTCAGAAACTCTTACAGCTGAAGCAGGCTAGAAACGGTGCCTGCTGCCCAGTACTCAATGCCCGTACCCAAACTTTGTCTTTGGGCTGCTAGACGAGGCACTCAAACTTTCAGAGACCCCTGAGAAACGTGTGTGTCTGAGTAAAACAATATCTTTCCCTGCCGCCGGACTCTGAAAAGAGGTCAAGAACTGAAAAATCTTTAAGTGCGACATCCTGCACACCAAAAATATGTATTAAAGATCACTATGTGAAGTTAAAGTAATGTGCCCTGCTGCAGGGTATTTCATCTTCCGGTGCTCTCACAGTGGGGCCTTCAGCGGCCTTGAAATCAGTATTTTAAATGTACCTGTAGGAAAATGAGTAGGAACCAGGCACATGGGGAAGGAAGCAAGCCGAGATAAAAAAAAAAAACATATGGTTGGGACGGGCAAGTGTAGCTTCTGAAACAAATGATGCAGAGAATCGTGCCAGAGCCACAAAGTAAACATAATACGGGAGGGGAAGTTCACGAAGAGACACCCTTGTAAGGCTGATGAGTAGGAAACCAAGAAATGCAAGTGCAAAGTGTGTTAGGGAGCAGCTGTGTCTGTATATTAATTAAGTAAATAGTTCTCAGAACTGCTAATGAAAGCTCCCGAGTTAGGACACATGTAAAAAGGCCAGTCCTAATGGACAGTATCATTAGCCAATGAAAAATATGGGCTGAGATTGGGCGGAGCTTCAAGTCCATACCTGAATACAGCATGTGTCGAAGAGACAGCGCAAGCGCTGCCTAGGCGAGACCTAAAAAAAAGGCACTCTTACTGGGTGGTTTAATTGGTGATTAAACAGACTGTGGGTGGAGAAGATGAGGACTTTTTCGAGGGGTTGTTAGGAGGAGCACAGGGGCTAATGAAAACACTGAGGCTGCACGTTTAGGATCAGGGCATCTGCCATTGGATTGCGAGGTGGATATAAATTATGAGCAGCTGGCAGCAGACACGGGAGGCTGAAGAGGTGATAAAAGCGACAGGCCTCGGTATGCTGAGAAAATGAACCCCACGTTTATGAGAGCTGTGGTAAAGTGTTAAGGTGTGACGGGAAGAGGCGTGAAGGACGAAGAACATAAAAGACGGAAGAGGTGAAGAGACTTAGGGGCATATTATCAAGAAACGGCGTTAAGATTATCGCCGCTTTAGCGGCAGAAAACTGCTGCTAAAGCGGCGATAATGGGCTTGATAATATGTCGCAGAGAATTCCAATAGAAGCCCAGGTTGACACCAGAACATGGGCTTCTATGGGAATTCTCTGCGGCATATTATCAAGCCCATTATCGCCGCTTTAGCAGCAGTTTTCTGCCACTAAAGCGGCGATAGTTTTAACGCCGTCCTTGATAATATGCCCCTTAGAGAGATATAATTATTGGAATGACAGCATAGAAAAGGCCAATGAAAATATTAGATTTTGCGGCAGCGAAGTTTGCAGCATAATTAATGATTTGCCACATAATCCATCATCTGCTGCATTGTTTCTAGCTCAAAAGTTCCTAAAAAACGCAATGACACTTGTTGCCGCAGAGTGGATGGCACTTCACAAAAGCTGACAGTCACCTTTCTGTTGCATATTGCTGAATTTTAGTGTTTTACTGTTACTAATAACGAGAACCCTTTGCCCAGACAGCGTTAACATGTGCATACATAACAAAATAATGAAGTAATTCTATCAACAAAGTGCCACATTTCACCATATAGTTTGCCGTTAGTTGCTACATAATTAAGTCAACCCACCCGCATTATTTGGTCTTCCCTTGCCCCTTAATTCCAGTGGCCCTGAGTATAGCACTCATCAAACATATAGACTTTATAATCAAACTTCCTCCTTGACAGGGCGCTTATCCCAGTACAGAAGTGCAGCTCTGACGATTTACACGACTGACCCTTCCGCCTCGTGAATGGCACATTACCAAGTACCAAAGGGATAGATATCATTAAAGCGGCAGGTGCAGTGGCACCGGGGAACATTGGTGTGTGGCGCGCACAACACCCAAAGATTTCCGTCCATTACTGCCTGAATAAGGGACTTAAGGGCGTTTCTCAGTTCCTTGAATTAAGGCCAAGGGCACTTGTTGCACCACGGTCATGAATGGCCCCTGCGGAGACCCGTGCCCGGGAATCCTTTTGCATAGCGCTTCGAAGTGGCATAGGAATGCCGTGAGCTGGGACTAGTTTCGGGGAAAGCGCAGTGCTGAGGGGTTTGTATGTCAGCGCAGCTCCAGGCAGACGGGTCCTGCTCCGGAGCGATCCGTCACCTTGGCGCTGTGTGAAAGGTAACAAGGGCTGGTTATTAATGCCGCGGCCGCGGCGCTCAGACAAGCGCCCGTCTGCCTGCAGCTCCTCCGACGCAAAGGTCGTCCATCTCCAGCCTGCTCGCCGATGACACCGCTCCTCAAGTGGACACGAGCGCGTGGAAGGTTCCCATCTGCGCGAGGCAGGGCCCCGGGCATCAATTACCTGTCATGTCGCCGCGTGCCGCGCGTTTACCGGCCGTGACCGGGCGCTGACATTGCACATCGATGGGGGGAGGGGGCTTGGAGGTGATGGAAGAAGGGCATCCGTACCACGAGTGGGGTTAATGAAGGGCCCCCGCGACGTTAGGGTGACTGAGGCACCACACACGTGCTGACTGACAGGCACGTGCTGCACCCTAGGACTACAGAAGACAGGCCAGGGAGTCGCACGCTCGTCGCTGGCGTCTGCTGTGACTATCACGCCAGGAGTTCAAACTCGCCTAATGCCAGCGTAACCTTCCATGTTCGGAGGGCTGATTATCAATAAACGGGGTAATAGTGAAACCTGTCACTTACAGCGCTCCAAAACTAAGAATAGAATTATGGAGTACCACATTATTAATACAAGTATTATGGCAACTGAGGTACTTCATAGCCGGTGCCTGCAAACACTGTGGAGACACGAGCTTGTACAAGATTCCCTCAGGGTCGCTTATGGTCGGAGCACGCTTAGAGGCGCACACGAGAACCCAGATTTTGATAAGAAAAACAGGGCCCGACCAGACATAAAAGTATGACTAAGCCCATTAGCCTTACTTTTATGTCTGACCTATCCCGATTTTGTGTAGCCTGGTAAAAACAAGCATTGGCATAGCCAACAGGTCTCGCCTTTGGGACATTATGTGTTTAGCCTGAATTTTTGGCTATGTTGTAGAGCATTGTGGCTGCTATGCATTATGTTGAAAAGTTATAATAAAAAGTGTTAAGCATTTTTGTGACCTTTATACAAGCGAAGATGATATTATATATAATTGAAAAACCTTATTAAAAAAAGATTTTAAATAAAAAAGTGTCTTCTAGTTTTTTTTGCAGTTGCATGTGGAGTGTAATTATGTGACACTCAGTGGTATTATTTGGAGTGTATGTTGCATTGAGTGTAGTGTAATTATGTTGGTATATAATTATGTGGCACTGAGTGGTATTGTGTGGAGTGTATGTTGTATTTAGTAGTGTTTAATTATGTGGTGTGTAATTATGTGGCACCGAGTTGTATTTGGAGTGTATGTTGCATTGAGTGCAGTGTAATTATGTAGCATCTAATTATGTGGCACTGAGCGGTATTATGTGGAGGGTATTTATGTTGCATCGAGTAGGGTGTAATTATGTGGTGTGTAAATATGTGGTACTGAGTGAGTCTCCAGATGATGTGTATACATATACATCCTTTTTAAAGTTGTGACTTGGCTGAAATGACAGGCTAGGATGCTCAGTGTTGTTTTAGGAATGCATGTTTATATATTGTGTGTTAATTTTGTTGTTTTATTGGAATGTAGCAATGTGCATTACTGCAGACACCGGCTCAAATTAAGCCCCCTGCAGGGGTGATGCTGGTCTGCTTTCTGTTAACACGCCCATGTGCGTACAGAAAGACAGCTGTTTAAATTAACCCCCTGCATGGGCCTATATTACGCGCCTGGTTTTGAGGGTGAAAAGAAGTGGTTGAGTACAATATGAAGGGAAATAAAGTTTCCTGCACAGCAGTCACAACAACATTTTAGCGTGGTAGAGCCCAAGGACGAGAAAGGGCCTGGCTGAGAGGAAAGAGGAACAAACGGAGTTTCATGGCATGGAATTGTGGCAGATACCATGTTAAATTAAGACCCCTGGCAAACTGAGTAAAAGTAATGCCAGGAGTAGGGCGTATGATGTGTAGGAAGTGGGTGTATAAAAACCAAGCATTAAAAATGCAATAGGTCTCGCCTTTCATTAAGTTAAAGCCATTTGCTTTGCTATACAATACCATTAGCACAGCAAATAGCTTTAACTTAATCAAAAGCGAGACCTATTGCCTTTTCAATGCTTGTTTTTCAATGTAGATAACAGTGGAGGACCCACCTCTTTAAAGGACACTGCTTCACAATGCATTAACTTTTCCACAGCCCAGCTTTGTGTCCTATCACTCGTTCACTTCATGTTTGTCTTTGACCCGTACAGTGCAGCCTCTGCTGATTTTCAGCTAAGTTCGCACAGTATTTAATTATGTGATTTTATATAGTGCATACTTTACCCAGAAGTGTCAGAGCGCTTTACAATACAGCGAAGTACACTAGATCAGAGATTACAGGTAATATGGTGGAGGTGACAAAACATATAACTACTAGCGGTGCACAGAGGGAAGGTTATATATTTACAATACTATATCAGACATGCCAACATTTTGGGGCAGGGAAGTGGGAGATTTTAAAATAGAAATCGGGAGAATGTAATTTCCCCATTGACTTATATTGCCGAAAACGCAATTTCAGGCGGGAGACAGCTAAAATAAAGCCAATTTTTGCTTGCAAAATCAGGATTCTCCCGCCTGGATCGGGTCTATTGGCATGTATGCTATATACAGATGGTGGGGTCAGCGAGAATGGGTAAAGGTGTGGAGGAGGTACAGCAAAAGCTTGCTAGCCGCCATTGAGCTGCACACATTTGTGCGCCCCTCTCCTCTGGGTGGTCTGTGCCAGCCAGGAGTGCGGTTATGGTGTGCTCGGAGAGCTGGTCCCAGTACTGGAGAGGCCACAGCTGCACCGCTTTTAGTCGCAGCGCTTGCTCCCTCCTCCCCAGGCCCTTCGCCTACTCCTACGGCTTGTGCTAGAAACAGCCCTGGCAGGCGCGCGGCGCCCATCGGTAGGGCACCCCACATTCGAGGCGCGGTTCGGGAAGAGGGGCCAAGTGGAGAACCCTCTTCATGAAAGGTCAGCCTCCACGTCTGTGGAGAGTTTGAGAGGGGCCCGAGGGAGCCCTGGGGAGGGGCTGACCGACAAACCCCCACCGCGATGAATGGCTTGGCTGTGCGCGCGCCTCTGTGATGTGCTTCTCCCTCGCTGCCCCTGGGCTCGTCTTCCCTGCCCTTTCAAGGTTCACTTGCAGGGAAGAAAACCATCCCACACACGGCCCAGGGGACTGGGAACATCAGCCCTCTCCACTAAGTGCCTCCTCTTTCTACCAGTGCGACGGAGGTGAAAGGAGTAACCACTGAAGCAGCAGACCCAGCCACCCCTCTCCCTTCATGGGCGAAGGGACCGTCGATGGCTGCCTTGCTCTCCGGGTCCCCACTGACTCACCATGGCCTCAGGGATGGAAGGGAGGTGGGCGGGCTGCCCGTTCTTTAAAACAAAAAACAAAAAATCCTGACGTGGGGGCAGGAAGGGTTGTACAAGCTCGCAGATTAAAGTGTTTTAAGCTAGGCAGGGTCGTGGAGATGATTTCAGGTCCTTGGGTAAGGTTGAAGGTGAGGCGAGGGAGAGGATAGTTTCTAGGTGGCCCCACGGCTTTTGTCACAATTTCAAGCATTTCTGTCTTTTTAGCCAAAAGCACACCAAATGATGGTATTTTCAGTTTAGCTTTCCCATTTATAAGTATGGACGTAGAAAACCCAGCTTAATGTGAACCAACCTATGACGACTTCAGCGTGCGTTACATTTTGAGACAACATTGTATGCAAACAGTTGTAACAGAAGAGCTAACAGCATTTTGACACATTTTATTCATGCACCCTACTGCTGTTTGTTCTGAGTACAAGTTTAAAACGCCTCTTTACAGCCTGCGTTTTAAATATTTACTTTCAGGATGGGCATTTACACTCGGAATAATGCAGGATTAATGAGGGGAAAGAAGACAACAACAAAAAAATCAAGCGTGGCCGCGCGTGCCAGGTGGCGGCGAAAGTGAAAGCACTGCGTTTGCCCATCTGTTTTCAATTAACGTGACTGCGAGACGTGGTGCGATAATTGGAAACATATGGCGCTCATGCTCGCTCCCGCGGACCCTAGGCCACAGAACAGAGAAGGCGGGACATGCACCCCCCTTGGGCCAATTGCGTGCTGTCTTTCTTAGAAAGACAGCACGCAAAGCCCAATAGCAAGTGATAAATTCCAAGCACACGCACGAGCGTGTGTTTGGAATTTAAAAGCCCTTACAAAATGGCTCGCAGAGCAGCGTATGTGCGCTGGCTCAGGCAAGACCTAAAAACATACAAGCGCACATACACAGATAATTAGTAAATGTCTGGCACATATTTGCAAGCTACGCATACATAACATTAGCTATGGCATGACCTCTATCCTGAGCCCCCGTGCCCTCCATCCCCACTCTGTCTCCCTATCTGCTGCACCATGCATGCAGCCGAACTCCTTCTGCGCTGCATATTTTTACTTAGGGAGAACATACCTTTCAGTTCTCCTTTCAGTATGAATTGACCTTTGCTCCAAAAACCGGCACATTTGTTTAAAATTAAGGAAAGCCTCAGGACACCTGGACAGTCCTTTGAAAACCTGGACAGTCCCAAGAAATTCGGGACGTCTGGTCACCCTAACCCTATCTCCAGCGCTTCGTTTGTAAAGGAATGAGTGCCAGGAACCAAAGGGTAGCTAAACAGCTGGTGGCCAGCGCTACCGAATACCCGGGTGGCTCAATGCCAAGGCGGCCTCACCTCGCTTCCGCCTCTTCCATCCATCACCAGAGACTTCCTGCCTCTTTATCTCACCCTTGCAGTTCCTTCTCATTCCTACTTTCTCCCTTAGTCAAGGATTTAGCCGTCTTTTTCTTCCTCCTTTTTCCCCTCAAGTATTTTTATCTCTCTTGTTGTGGCTCAAAGTCAGATGAGGAAAATAAGGGGCAGTCTCAAAAACAAGCACTGGCAAAGCCAACAGGTCTTTAATAAGAACAAACTATTATGGTTGTCACTGTTTTTAGCCGTCTGGTACAGCAGCGCAGCTGCAGTGCGGCAAGGATGGAAGTAAGAACACGTGCAATGGCGTACGCGGCATAGCGCTTTTTTTTGTACATTCAGCCACGCTGCTGTCTGACATGGCTAAAAAATACAAAGCCAATCATTCTCTCGTAGACAAGATCTATTTGCTTTGCCAATACGTGTTGTGGAGTCTTTCTTCAAGTCAGGTAAAAGCAGTCTTTTAACGGCTTCCACCTAGGGTCTACGGTGTCACTGTTATGGCGGAAGTACAGTATGTGACACAGCGGAGAAGGTTTGACCAGAGAGGACTACTACCACTTATGAAGATGTGTTTGACCGGTGGGCACCACACACACCTCACCTCCCCTGTTAGTGGCTTTGAATTGTCCTGCGATGGTGCAGGGCATGCTCGCTCAAAGCTGCTTTCTCATAATATGCCTTTACATCTGTATAATATATGTCACCAGTCAGGTAATGGCTGCCCATTTTCTATCCCTTTAGTAAAAAGACGAAAATCGATCAACTCATTTGACCTTATTGCAAATAATAGACCCCCTAAAGCCGAGGATCTTGAGCCTGGCTTGGAGGTCAGTTTGATATGGAACGTTTCCGAGGTGGACGGCCAGGTGACTCATCTTCGTCACTGAATACTTGCATATTACTACAAACATGATTTGTTCTGTTGGAAGGGCTGGAAGCAAAGGAGGGTGCAAACAACGATGAGAAGGTGGTGGGAGGGGCAAGCAACACCATACTAGCAATATATTAAATTAATCTGACCTTCTGACGTAATCTGCTGCTCATTTAAAGCACTCCAACGCCATTGGTCTTATTTCGCGCTATATGTATAAAAAATGCAATGCTGGAGAGAGTGGGGGTGTGGCGCTGGCGGGGAACACGACACAGAGGGGGCAGGAGCGACGAGGCAGGAAGCAGCGACAGGGCAAACAAAAAGAAAAAGGTACTCTACCAGACAACTGGCTACTGGTAGATACAAAGTAGCTACCATTGCTGGGTTGCCAAGATTGCAGTGTTTGTTATCATGCATAGCACACACGTTGGTTTGTGATTCAGGACCGGACTGGGAACCCAAACCAGCCCTAGCAATTAAGTTTGACAGCCCGCCTGGGGGGGGGGGAGGAATTCAGCGTGCTGGGGGAAACACTGCTGTTTTGGTACAGGGGGGCAATATTGTAGCACTGCACTGAAAATGGTCCCCACCGGTCCAAAACCGCCCCCCCCCCCACCCTTCCGGCCCAACGGGAAAACGCCCGGTGCCCGCTATGGCCAGTCCAGCCCTACATGAACATATTGATGTTTGACGAGGATGAGATACAATGGGATAAGGATGGGATCACACACCTTCTGCAGAAATATCAAGGCCAACTGCTGAAAATCCCAGCATGACCAGCTTGGCATTTCAACCTTCTGATGTCAATGAAACGAGGTGTAGTTGGGTCGTATATTAAGAACAGTCACATAAGATGCCACATAGACGCCAACAAAGATGTGGCTGCACTGATTTTATACCAGGGCATAGAGAAAGGCTATATGCTATGCTTTTTAAAGGACGTATTGTTCTGCAAAGTTAATGCCCCTACTTCTGTGCGGCTTTGCCTCCTCTCTCCTCGCCTCCACATCACTCACTCGTCTGGCCTTTGCCTATGTGCCACTTGAACTCTGTCTTCAAGGTTCTCTTATGCGACCAGAAGGCTTCTATGGCGCTATACAAAATAAATGAAGCGAAATGGGGCACCTCACCATGTCAATATGGGGCTATAACAAACGCCCTCTTTTGTGAGGAACTCAAAAAGCAAGAAATGTATCCAAAAGCCTTTGTCTTCTATAGAAGTCGCTAGAAAAAAATATTTCTTTTTAGAAGCAGATGCACACATCGAGCAACAATACATCATTCACTCTTCTCAAGAGGGGTTAGCCACCGAAAGTGATACAGTATTCAAGAAACCCATCAATGGCGGTCTACGATGATTTTGTAAGTGTTAAACTGCCAATTATTATTTATTATTAAAAAGTGCAACGCAAGCAGAGGGACTAGTGGGGAAATCAATCTGGGAAGAGGCGGGGCAACGGAGCAAGAAGCAGCGAAAGGAGGCAAGCTACATGAAATAACGGGCCATTTTAAAAAAGCGCTATGAAGCGGCCAGTGCTGGGCGCTTTTTAACGCTTTTTTAACTTCTCTCAGTTGGGAGAGTAAACAGAGACAGGTGCGAGTGGGAGGGGGGACAAGAAACAGGGATGGGGGCGGTTGGATTGGGAGAGGACAGAGGGATGGGAGGGGAAGAAGGAAAGAGGGATAGGTGGGTAGGGAAGAAAAAAGAGGTATAGACAAAAAAAGAGTGATGGGAGGGTGGGTGGGGGAGAAGAAAGAGGGATGGGAGGGTGAGGGTGGGTGGGGAAAAGAAAGAGGGATGGGAGGGTGGGCGGGGGAGAAGTTAGAGGAATGGGAGGGTGGATGTGGGAGAAGAAATAGGTATGGGAGGGTGGGTAGGGGGAGAAGAAAAGATGGATAGGGAGTGGGGGGAGGAGAAGAAAGAGGGATTGGAGGGTGGGTGGGAGAGGAGAAATAGGGATGGGAGGGTGGGTGGTGGAGGAGAAAGAGGGATGGGAGGGTGGAGAAGAAAGAGGGATGGGAGGGAGGGTACGCTATGGCGTGGCCATGTTGACCGTGTCAGGGCATTTTTTAAAGAAAAATAGTACCTGAACTCCAGCACGAGCAGCGAATGTACAGTGGGGGGGGGGGGGGGGGGGGGGCAGTGATCAAAAGTAAATCTGTGCTGGGTCAATGATCCACAGAAAGAAAATGAATTAATGCATGGCAAGCACTGCCCACTTAGAAACCATCATAACATAGCGTGTATTTGTAAAGCACATGTTCACCTCGATGGGTATCTTGGTGCTGAATAACTGATGTTTATTGTTACCCAATTAAAAGGTAGTCATTTCATCAACCTCAGGAGAATGAAAGGCTGAGTTGACCCGCCGGGATTTGAATCTGCGACAATGAGGTCGAACACAGGCCCTTACATTGGATGCATTAGTCCACTAAGCCACCAGACCCGGCATAAAAGAAGAATGACAATGATGCCAAAGAATGGTAAGCAATGGGCGGGTTGCAATTCCATTATAGGTTGCAAAAGGTCTTGCCAGTAGCTCTCAGATGGAGGGTGGTAAGGAGTCCGCTTATTGCTGACTGGGAAAGCGATGTTTCCTGCTGGGCCAGGGCAGAGGAAAGGGCCTTCTTGCAAGAAGATAAGGACAAGAAGGGGAGTAAACCCCTAGCTGAACCATGGGCAGAATTCTGAGGGCATGGGATACACGTAAATTGACAGACGGGGAATCACAGGCGGACGCCACAGGACCAGAATAGGGACCAGAATCACATATGGGTCCAAAACGAGAAGGCCTGTTGCCAGGCCTGGACAGAACAAGGGGACAATGGTACACGCCAAAGGAGCGCACGGCTCATAAAGATGTTGGGATACAGTGGAGGATTTCCTATGACTTTCTCCCGACTGGACATACCAGGGGTCTGGGCATCCTTATCCACACCCGCGTCTTCACCGTTTTCCCTCCCCTGCACGGAGCCCCCCCCCTCCCCAAGACACTTCATAAGGGTTATGATTCGCCATTAAATTGTTACATCAGGCAGACGAAGGACCCCCGGAACCAGCATTATTTTTATATGTTTCAGTTCGATATCTGATGTTACACAGATACCTAAGTAAGTCCTATTAGTTTTACTCAATAAGTATTGGCAGATACATATAGGGCATTCATACGAGAGGGAATCAATGCACAATGTGAACACGACTACTCCCCGTAATTTATTTAGACACAGCAGGAGCATCATGGTAACTTTTGGCGGTGGAACGGGCCATAGTAGCCCAAGGGTATTTTCTAAGATGTGGAAAGCGCACAAGGTTTGGTTAATATGTACATTAATACTGATTTATATTTTGTACCACGCTGATGGATGTTTTGCTAACAAAATGATGTGACTGCTGTACCAAAACGAAATGTATAGACGATACCGAAGATAATATTGCAAATGCCAATAAAAAGGAGTTTCAAAGGGTCTTGCCTGTGAGAACACACGCGCAAACTAAAGCAGGCCTGCCCTAAAAAAAGCGCCCGTGGTTACCACCTGTAACCGCTGACTCGTATTAAGCACTGATACCTACCAATAATCATTAGGGCAGTCGAAGCACAACATAGTACTTACAAACATCAGGGTAACTAACCCACTCCATGCCTAATTAAACACATCAGAGCAACAAATGGGGCAAATGTACTTATAAAAAATGAGAGCAATCAATCCACCCAGCATACTATCATTATGTTCATGAGACACCCTATTTCTATAAACAAATGATATAGACACTCACATACTCATATGTACTCAGAAACATTAGTGAATCTCAGCCCCTCTGCGCGCACTAACATCAGAACAACACAACACAATCCTCTTTGCCTAATGAGTGATTCAACAAGAGAGACACAGGTTGAGTAAACATAAAGAAGACTGAACTCCCTGGGCAGAGTCCAAAGAGTGAATGAGCGCAAGAACTACAGCAGCCTAGCGAAGAGGTGGATGGAAAAAAACATGAAAGAAGCTCTGATATCTAGCATCTCTCCGAAGAGAAGTGAATGGGGATTTGAAAAATAATAACTTAGAGGGTTGTGTAACGGTACAGATTTGTGCCAAGAACGTGGGTGAAGGGTTTCACCCATTTAGGCTGTATTGCTGTATAGTTTAGATTCAATATAGAGCAGGGGTACAACTGGATCCACACTTTGGGGGGAAGGGCGGGGGGCACACAGGTCAGCAAATGAAGGCAGGGCTAAGGTTTAAAAAAATGGGATGGAGCAATCCTTTGAGCAAATAAAAGACAACAGAGTGATACATTGTGCATTTTAAACATATTGGCCAAACCCAATATGAATACAGCACACATATTTTAGTGGATTTGACAGCACACATATTTTAGTGGATTTGACAATGTTTGTAGGCTACTCACAGATTTAAAAAAAGGGAAATGGGAGATATGACCGCTAAAAAGCAGCTTCTACAGATTTCGATACAAAGCACTTTAGAACCTGTTTTCGCAAAGTTATTTGAAGACGACAACCCTTTTTGCAATTCTCTTAAAATTCCCTCTGTGAAATGACAATGAACTCATGAAATATTTTTATTTCCATCTTCAGAAAGATGCTCTTCCCTCAATTTTGTCCAAAGGGGCGTTTTACATCTGCTTATCAGGACATTGCGACATGAGCTTGGTGGAGTCAATAATATGAATAATAGTGGGTTACACACACCTGATTTCGGGATGTGTGACTTTATAGTTTTATGAAACGTATGTTTTATGATATTATGCTCTATTATGTTTGCATTTATAACCAAATAAAGATTTATATGATGACTATATGATGATGACTGGCAAGTCTCAGATTTGATTCCTAATGCTTTTTCCATTACCCCTGAGATTAAATAAGCGAGTGCCAATCAGTTGGCAATATTACTGCCGGTTAAATGCTCTGCCAAGAATCTACGCTATTTCAAATCAAAAACAAAATTGTAGTTGCTAGCAATCCACATTTTGCAGCACTCACATGGGGCTGAGCTACATGAATGCAGGAAGCCATCAGGCCTAAGGAAATGTCAAAAGAGGTCATTGTTTCGAAATGACTTTCCAACAAATGATGTGCTAGCATACAAAGGATACACATACTCCTTCAAGCTCAGTACACATATAGCTGGTGGGCAATGTCCTGCAAAGAAACAGTGCCTCTTATTAGCATATGTTAAAGTAACAAAAACATTCTTTCAATTCTGCTGTGAAACTCACAGCATATAAAGCGTCAAACCCAATAAAATACCAATGTTGGTTTTAAATCCTGAAGGTACAAGGTGCATTATAAAATGCAACATTTGTTACAAATTTCTGCAAAAATTCCTTTAAGAAGAATGACCATATTCTCTATAATGGTTGTTCCTAAATAGCGTTCTTAATGATAGCAATTAGCTTGATCTGGTAGATAAAGGGACGCGCTTGAATGGGGCAGGAGAGAGATAGCAGGCAGCATGGTTTCCAGTTTCTCACGGTAACACTGGAACAAGTAGTGCACAAAGTGGTGCTTGCATTGTGTACGGGTTTTGCATTGGTAACTAGCATACACAACATCAGAGTTATGCTGCTTTGGACAGACCCAGGCTTAGTTTGACAGCAGATTAAGGTTTCAAATGCTTCCAAACTACAATACTTTGATAAGGCAGGACACAGCAATGCAACGTATACACTAGGGGAGGCATTGCCTCTGCAGACACCATCTCATACAAAAACACACAAGACATACATTAAAGCAAATTCTTCATCTGTCTTACAATGCACTCTTCAGAACTAATCATAAAGGGGTTTGCTTTAGGCGGAAGTCTCTGCTTATGCCTCTAGTTAGGGATACATTGTATGTTCAGGCTCCACATAGCTGAGCTATTGCTCGGTCTTCCCACAGGTCAGGCGGCATTCACCCTTGCTATGCCTCAAATGTCAATGCTCCCTCACAAAAAGACAAGAGCCACAACCCTCATTTTGGCCCAATTTCTTCTACAGATGCTCCTGGCCCTTTGTTTAGTTCCTAAGGGCACCCATTAACCCCTTCGCCGCGGCACGAATTCCGCCGCGACGCTGGGGGCGTTCGGGGTCGGCGCGGCGCCGTCATGCTCGTGACGGAACCACTCCGTCATGAGCCACGGGCGCGCTGTGCTCATGACGGAGTGGTTCCGTCACGACTCCGCCCACTCGCATTGATCGCCCGCACAGGCGGGGAATCAGTGCCGCGTTGGCGGAGCGGCCGCCAACGGCCGCAGCATGACGGAACCACTCCGTCATGAGCACACGGCGCCCGTGGCTCATGACGGAGTGGTTCCGTCATGAGCAGGGAACGGGTTAAATATATTGAAATCCAAACACACAAGATATATATTGAACTGATTTGTTACGTATAAAGTGCTATTAAAGGTCGAAGGCTGTGGTACTCATAGTACGGCCTGCGGGCCGCCAGCAGCCCGGCAGTCCTTCATTGGCGGCCCACGGACCTTGCCTTGCAGTTTCCATGGCCGGCAGTAAACACAGAAGATGGCCGGAGGAGCATATGTGAATACGTATTAAATAGGTATTCACTAGTATGCTCCTGCGGCCATCTTCTGCGCTTTACTGCCGGCCTCTGTGACATCAGGGCACCTTCGGAAAGCTTCCCAAAAGGCCCTTTAAAAGTCAGCTGTAAGCGCTTTCACAGCTGACTTTTAATAGGGCCTTTTGGGAAGCTTCCTATTTGGACAGAGACAGATAGAGGCAGAGACAGATAGAGACAGATAGAGGCAGAGACAGATAGAGACAGATAGAGGCAGAGAGACAGATAGAGGCAGAGAGACAGATAGAGACAGAAACCGAAGAGACAGACAGAGATAGAGACAGAGAGAGACAGAGGCAGGGAGAGACAGAGGCAGGGACAGACAGAGACAGGGACAGACAAAGCCAGATAGAGGCAGAGATAGAGGCAGAGACAGATAGAGGCAGACAGAGATAGAGACAGACAGAGAGAAACATATAGAGACATTGAGAGACAGATAGAGGCAGAGACAGATAGAGACAGGCAGAGACAAATAGAGGCAGAGACAGACAGAGGCAGAGACAGATAGAGACAGACAGAGACAGATAGAGGCAGAGACAGGGACAGACAGAGACAGACAGAGGCAGAGACAGAGAGATAGAGAAAGAGACAGATAGAGATAGAGACAGAGACAGGGACAGACAGATAGAGGCAGAGACAGACAGAGATAGAGACAGATAGAGACAGAGAGAAACAGATAGAGACAGGCAGAGACAGATAGAGGCAGATAGAGGCAGAGACAGGGACAGACAGAGACAGACAGAGGCAGAGACAGAGAGATAGAGAAAGAGACAGATAGAGATAGAGACAGAGACAGGGACAGACAGATAGAGGCAGAGACAGACAGAGATAGAGACAGATAGAGACAGAGAGAAACAGATAGAGACAGGCAGAGGCAGATAGAGGCAGAGACAGATGGAGACAGGGACAGACAGAGACAGAGACAGATAGAGGCAGAGACAGAGGCAGAGACAGATAGAGGCAGAAACAGGCAGAGACAGCCAGAGGCAGACACAGATAGAGACAGAGATAAAGACAGATAGAGAAAGAGACAGAGACAGACAGATAGATAGAGACAGAGACAAATAGAGACAGAGACAGACAGAGGCAGAGACACAGAGAGAGATACAGACAGAAATAGAGACATAGATCGAGACAGGGACAGATAGAGGCAGAGACAGATAGAGGCAGAGACAGACAGAAGCAGAGGCAGAGACAGATAGAGGCAGAGACAGATATTGACAGGGACAGACAGTGACAGGGACAGACAGAGACAGGGACAGACAGATAGGGGCAGAGGCAGAGACAGACAGAGACAAACAGAGAGGCAGAGAGACGGAGACGGAGGGAGACGGAGGGAGGCAGAGGGAGAAAGAGGGAGAGAGAGGGAGGGAGAGGGAGGGAGACAGAGAGAGAGAGAGAGGGAGACAGAGGGAGGTAGACAGAGGGAGGGTGGCAGAGGGAGACAGACAGAGGGAGACAGAGGGAAGGAGACAGAGGGAGGGAGAGAGACAGAGGGCAACAGAGGGAGAGAGACAGAGGGAGTAGGGAGACAGACAGAGGGAGGGAGGGAGACAGAGAGAGATAGGGAGACAGAGGGAGACAGACAGACAGAAGAAGAGAGAGGGAGGGAGACAGACAGCGGGAGATGAGGGAGACAGAGGGAAACAGACGGAGGGAGACAGAGGGAGAGAGAGAGAGGGAGGGAGACAGAGGGAGGGAGAGAGAGAGAGAGGGAGCCAGAGAGAGGGAGACAGAGGGAGGGTGGCAGAGGGAGACAGACAGAGGGAAGGAGACAGAGGGAGGGAGACAGAGGGAGGGAGACAGAGGGCAACAGAGGGAGAGAGACAGAAGGAGTAGGGAGACAGACAGAAGGAGGGAGACAGAGAGAGAGAGAGGGCGACCGAGGGAGACAGACAGACAGAGGGAGAGAGAGGGAGGGAGACAGAGAGAGAGAGACAGACAGAGGGAGGGATACAGACAGAAATAGAGATATAGATCGAGACAGGGACAGATAGAGGCAGAGACAGATAGAGGCAGAGACAGACAGAAGCAGAGGCAGAGGCAGAGACAGATATTGACAGGGACAGACAGTGACAGGGACAGACAGGGACAGACAGATAGGGGCAGAGGCAGAGACAGACAGAGACAAACAGAGAGGCAGAGAGACGGAGACAGAGGGAGACGGAGGGAGACGGAGGGAGGCAGAGGGAGGCAGAGGGAGAAAGAGGGAGAGAGAGGGAGGGAGAGGGAGGGAGACAGAGAGAGGGAGACAGAGAGAGGGAGACAGAGGGAGGTAGACAGAGGGAGGGTGGCAGAGGGAGACAGACAGAGGGAGACAGAGGGAAGGAGACAGAGGGAGGGAGAGAGACAGAGGGCAACAGAGGGAGAGAGACAGAGGGAGTAGGGAGACAGACAGAGGGAGGGAGGGAGACAGAGAGAGATAGGGAGACAGAGGGAGACAGACAGACAGAGGAAGAGAGAGGGAGGGAGACAGACAGCGGGAGATGAGGGAGACAGAGGGAAACAGACGGAGGGAGACAGAGGGCGACAGAGGGAGAGAGAGAGAGGGAGGGAGACAGAGGGAGGGAGAGAGAGAGAGAGGGAGCCAGAGAGAGGGAGACAGAGGGAGGGTGGCAGAGGGAGACAGACAGAGGGAGGGAGACAGAGGGAGGGAGACAGAGGGAGACAGACAGAGGGAGGGAGACAGAGGGAGACAGACAGAGGGAGATGAGGGAGACAGAGGGAGGGAAACAGAGTGAGAGAGACAGAGGGCGACAGAGGGAAAGAGAGAGAGGGATGGAGAGAGAGGGAGAGAGAGAGAGAGAGAGAGAGAGACAGAGAGGGAGACAGAGAGAGGGAGACAGAGAGAGAGGGAGACAGAGAGAGAGAGGGAGACAGAGAGAGAGAGGGAGACAGAGAGGAAGACAGAGGGACACAGACAGAGGGAGACAGAGAGAGGGAGTAGGGGGACAGACAGAGGGAGGGAGACAGAGGGAGGGAGGGAGACAGAGAGAGAGAGAGAGAGGGAGAGAGAGGGAGAGAGAGGGAGAGAGAGAGAGAGACAGACAGAGGGAGTAGGGAGACAGAGGGAGGGAGACAGAGGGAGGTGGACAGAGGGAGGGAGGGAGGGAGACAGAGGGAGGGAGGGAGACAGAGGGAGAGGGAGGGAGACAGAGAGAGGGAGACAGAGACAGAGAGAGGGAGACAGAGAGAAAGAGTGAGACAGAGAGAGACAGACAGAGGGAGTAGGGAGACAGACAGAGGGAGGGAGACAGAGGGAGGGAGGGAGAGAGAGGGAGGGAGACAGAGAGAGAGGGGGAGAGGGAGGGAGACAGAGAGAGAGGAAGGGAGGAAGACAGAAAGAGAGAAGGAGACAGGGAGAGAGAGGGAGACAGAGGGAATCAGACAGAGGGAGACAGATCGAGTGAGACAGAGGGAGCTAAAGAGACAGAGACAGAGAGAGAAAGAGGGAGGGAGACGGAGAGCTAGAGAGAGAGGGAGAGAGAGACAGAGAGAGGGAGGGAGACAGAGAGGGAGAGAGAGCTAGAGAGAGAGAGAGAGATGTGTATTCCGGGTCTGGTGGCTCAGTGGACAATTGTGTCCGCTGCAGGGGCCTGTGTTCAATCTCATGGTCACAGTTTTTTTTGTTGCTCTAGCCCCGCCCCTCCCCCACCCCCACCGGTATGGCCCTCGGGCACAAACCATACTGTAAATTTGGCCCCCGAGAGAAAGTTTGTGAGTACCCATGCCCTAAGGCATCTTGCCACTTAACTGATTAACAGCAGAAAATATGTGAAAATAATTTTAAAAAAACAGATTCATTTTAAGAGTCTTCCTAAACACCGAATGGTCTTCTATTTTGCACAGGCCAAGATGGAGTACATTCCATGTAGAGAAAGCAATAAAAGAGAAGGAAAATGCCCTCCATCTCGCTCCATGCATTTCTAAATCCAGGGACCGATAGCAGCAGTAGGAAAGAGCCACAATGAAGGGATTGCTTGGACTTGGAAGCAAACACACAAGCAGCATGTGGATTGTTTCATAGCAGGATTTGTGGGCAAAGCAGAGTGCATTGCAATAGATCCTTCTAGAAACTGGCAACCAGTGCAGCTTACGGTGAGTCTAGAGGGCCTATCACATTTCCTGAAATTCATGACAAGTGATGCTGTCATGTTCTGAATGCCTTGAAGTTTGTAAATAGCTGACTCAGGAAGGTCAACGTAACACGCATCTGGCATAGCTCAATGAGGGAATCATGGCACCATTAACTATGCCAGCTTTGAAGTGGCATGGAATATTAAATTTTTCTTCAGGATCCTCATTTAGAGGTTACAGGATGACACAACGGCAACAGCAAGATGAGGCAAGTGGAAATGCCATCATTGAAAAGTTGTGCGAAGTCATCCTACACTGCCTCCGGGGAGTCTCGGTTCCTAAAGAGGCCGCCTAGCGACTAGTAACTAGTGCACCTCAACATGTGTAGAAAGCTGGTGAGCCAGACCATCTTGCCAATTTTAGTAACTGCTGGCGAAAGAATGATAAGCCTATGGTTAGCTTCTGTGCTCGGATCAAACATTAACTTCCTCGAAAAGGGGTTTGATGACCCCTTTCTCCCTTCCAATGGGGTCAGTGCCAGATGAAAACAGGTTTTGAGCATGAAGATAAAAGTAGGTGTAGCAAATGCACATAAAGATTTTAGATCCTGACTGGATACAGCAGCTGTGGAACTTGATTTTGGGTAGGTAATCGTGGGGAGAGCTGTAAGATGAGTGAAAAAAGCCAAAGGTTTGTACTCATACTGTATAAGACAAAATGAAAGTGAAAGGTGACCAATACAATAATGAATGACCTCGATCATCTCATAGAAAACTAGATGCCTAATCGCCACAAACAACTTGGGAGAGGAACTGGTCATCTTCACACAGGGCGTAACGGTGTGATTGGAGACTGCCCGGAAAAAATCCTTGAGGAGCTGTAAGCCTGAGGAATAGAATTTGTAATGCCTGAGTTATTGACATCTATGTGGTGCTATTAAAGTCTGATATGAGTGTGTGTGTGTGTATGCACATACAAGTCTGTGTTTTATTGAATGCACAATTGTATATTTTTTACATAGAAAGATGGAGGGGTGCAGCCCTGTTTCCCTTCCACTGACCTCAACTAGCTTCGCTGTTTATCAGAACCATTTTTATTTATGTTTGCATTAGCATTATATACTGAATGCTGGCAGCTTCAATGCATCAGATGCGAAGGTAGACGTGAAATTCCGGGCCTCATTTAGGTTTTGGCAGAACTAGAGCTTCAGCCCAACCAAACAAATATAGCATGTTACATCGCATGCTATTACTACGCATACTTTTACAACGCAGTTGTTACAACGACCGCATTGTTAGTAAACAATACCCTTACATCGCAAGTCATTACAAAGACTTGCTGTAGGGGGCGCGCCGGACTTAGGAATAGTATTATTTGCTATTCCTACTCCAGTTTGCACAACAGCAGGGAAGGTGTTGGATCTCATATCCAATACCTTAGCGCCCCCTACAGTAAGTCCTTCTAATGACTTGCGATGTAAAAGTATCGCATACTAACAACGCGGACGATGTAACAACTGCGTTGTAATGGTACTTCGTTGTAAACGCTATTTTCCAACCAAACTAGCCATTCCACACTCTATTTAGAGTTGGCAAAAGGGCAGTGTTTACACTGGATGAGCCTTTGTTGGCTCTGCTGGTGTAAACCTCTGACAGGGCGGCCCATCTGCCAAGTACCAACCCATTGGCACTGTGCAGTTACAGGTTAAACACCAAGGAAATACCAGGTGGCATTCTGTACAGTATTCCCTTTTCAGTGGGGTTTAACGTGCACGCTTAACCTGCTCTGAGCAGGTGATAATAGTGTGCAGCGGTCTGTGGTAAAAGTGTGCAGGGAGCAGCTATAAGGCAGTGGTGGAAGAGAGTGAGGAGAGTGAATTAAGGAGTGGAGAATGTTGACTTCCAGGGGGGAGCATGTAATACTCCCCCGTGTTCTGTCTGAGGTTTAGTCAGTGGTCATACAAGTGGTCTGGGCTACAATGCAGACTTTTCTCACAGTGATTTTACCTATTCGATTTTCTGGCAGATACAATTGGGTTTGGTGTTCCTGAAGCCAGTTAATCCCAATGGCAGGAACACTGGACCTCTTGTAAATGTGCACAACGGAATCCACACTGGAATTCAGGCCCATGGACACTTTGCAATTGGGTTAATTAGGTAGGGAGAGCACAACAACATGAAGCATAAGAAGCAATGAAAAAACAAACATAGCCTTCGCTACCTGTAAATGGCTTTTAGGTGACCTCAGTGGTTGAAGTAGGTGTGATTTGTTAGAATGTCATTCCCAATCTGTTAATGTTTACAATGACAGTTTGCACACTTTTAAAAATAAAAAAAACTTTTCCAGTATAATAATGCTGATCTTCAGATGCCTGTGGCAAAAAGGGAAGGGAGGTGGTCTCCAGTTCTGTAAAGCTAGTGTAGCAACAGACAGAAAAAGAAGAAGCTTTTTCACTAGGGTGCCGGCTACATGTAATACACGTACATTTGTGTAATTTGCCAATCAGCAAATCTAAAGGCTACCTGGGAACTGGTATGTGGCTGTAATTGATGGAGCCATTTGAGGCTTTATGGTGACAAAGGTTTATTCTTTTTGAGATGTAATCTAAGGGTATTATCAGATATGTTCTGGAGTGTGTCCTAATAAAAACCTATTTAAAAGGTTTGCACTAGGTAGTCTTATTGGGTTTCACACACTAATATATATTTTAACACACTTGTTTTACCGTAAACTCTAAGGGACTGATTTACCAAATTCCACGGACAAAACGTGGTTGCAATTTTTTTATGGAAAATAATTTTGTAAACCGACTTATGTACTAATAGGTGGGTTCAATTCTGAAATGTAGTGGGTCACTATCTGGCCAATCTCATCAATATTCATAAGATTGGGCACAAATTGCAAATCACTACAGTTGGATGCCATCAAAGGGATGGGTGACGGCTGCTGGGGTTAGTAGACTACCATGTCTGTGATCATATTTACTTAGGAGTAAATATATATGAAGTACGGCTGCGTTAATAAAGTAAAGGTTTTTTTTTAAGTTGGAGAGTTTGCATTAGTCTCTTGATTCACTGCCTACTCCCCAACAATTTTATTTACATTCCCATTTGCAAATGCTTTACCGCCCCAACTCAGGAGTCAGTAACTTTTCAATATTTTGTGACCAGATGTTTGTTGCAAAACATTGATACCATAATGAATCCCTGTTTAGAAGGGAAGTCCTAAACACACCGCTTGTGAATAGTGATTAATTATGCTTTTCTAAACCCATTTTGTGATTCAATAACCTGTTACCAAATCGCAAAGTGAGTTTAGTACATTTAAAAAAGCTATTTCGTAGTCACACACCTGTGATTTTGAGAATCATAGGCTCTGAGACCACAAAATCTCCTTGTAGTGAAATGGGCGTTGCTCGCCGGATATAGATTAACTTAATAAACGCAAAAAACCTACTGCAAAACTATTCACACACTAAGGAGCATGATGCACTTCCCACCAAGAGGGCCAAAGAAAGTGCTTCACAGCAGTAAGGACAGAATCAGCAGCATGGCTGGTCTAACTTCATGCTATCTCCATTTTTAAATTGCTCACCTTGAATGTGGAGATCATGGCGGACATCAATTAGCACACACTACCGACGAGAAATGTAATTAAACATGCATTATTTTCAGAATGTGGCATCTCTAAAAGTATGCAGGGGGGGAATGTTATGGCAGAAGGGTATGAAACAAGGACAGGTATGCTGAGAGGCCAGCAATGCTTGAAGGCTTCGCTTGGAAGCAGGGTAAATACATATTTTCTCGCTCTCCGGCTCCGCTTGAAGGCTGGCAGCCCTCCCCAACAAGCAGTTCAATTATAAGCGCCCTCCAAGAGAAATACTTCAAAGGCACGCTCCATAGAAGAGATGCCAGCACCTTCACACTGTATGTGTACAAAAAAAACTCACGCGAAGCATGGCCAAGGAACATTATTTACAAAACCCATGAGAGGCAAAGAAAAAAACACTTATCAAATGACCTTGTTCCTCCGGTTTATGCACATATGCTAATTAATGTTAACAATAAACCTTATGCATCCATCGAATAAGCTTCAATTTATAGGACATTCATATACTAATCCAAACTCCTGAAATTCACCAGTTATGATTAGTCTCTAAAATCTACCTATACCTCAGTTCACTGTTTATGACACCACACAGATTATGCCACAAATAGCATGATTTGACAGTGAAGCATGCAGTTTGCTCCGGACAGAACCCCCAATCGTATCCTTGCATGCCACACCAAGGACATGGCGTTCAACATCACTGATGACATCAAAAGTTACAGTACTGTTGACATTTATGTGCGGAGTTTGCCCAGGGCATGGCCTACAGCCATTCTCCTTGCATAGTGAATGGTGGACTTGGCCTTGGCCCATCTACTCCAATTCGGATTGGAAAATCTTTTATATTATAATTGTATTTATATAGTGTTTACTACCACTGACGAGGCTTTGAAGTGGTTTTCAGTGAGTAGCATGCTACTTTGGAACCAAAGGTTGATTAGTAGATGGAAATATAAATTGTTATTGGGAGTAGTGGGAGCCGTAGACAACTGAGGGGCATATTCTCAAGGACTTATCGCCGAGTTATCGGCACTTTACCGCAGCCAAAGTTGCGATAAATTTATCGACCCATTCACAAGCTGGTGCTAACAGCCGATACCACCAATTTACCTGCAAAAGCATCCGCAAAAAACATTGCCACAGATGACCCCGACAACTATCGCTAATGAGATGCAGAGTAGGCGTTCCCGAGCAAAAAGCTGCGACAACAGCACACCTCAACATTCTCAACGACCAGCCAGATCGGCGAAAAGACCACAGAACAGGGGATAAGGCGAGTTAGCAGCAGGAAATTAACACCTGCTCTGACCTGGTGCAAAGTTGGACGACAACCTGCACCAGAAGAGGGAGCCCAGCCCACAGCCACACCTGAAGACCAATAGATGCCATGGAGCCACTGATCATGCAGCTCGAAGCCCCAACAGGGTCATAACAACCACCGCCACCACCCACAGGACCGCCACCCCCCCCCGACCACCACAGAGGCAGCGCAGACAAAGACAGCGGACCTTCAGGAAACGCACCAGCCTCACAGACCTAACACCAGTCATTGCCCACTACAGGCTCAAAAGGACAACCATCCTCCACATCCTGACCATCATTGCCCACAGGCCGATGGTACCAACACAGCAGGCAACCAACATCCCACCTCAGACAAAGCTGCTGGCTGTGCAGCACCTGTTGGCCTCTGGTACCTCCCAACCAACAACCGCCAGAGTCAGAGGAGTCTCACAGCCAGCCTCATCCAAGTCCCTCACACATGTCCTGGATGCCATCATCAGCTTGGTACCCCAGTACCTATAGGTCCCCCACAATGCGCAGAAACAGCTGGGGACCAAGCAAGGACTACACGCCATAGCTGGATTCCCGCACGTGTTGGGGGCTATTGACAGCACACATGTCCTACTTGTGCCCCCTGCCGACACTGCACACAATTATCGCAACAGAAAGCACACGCATTCCATCAATGTGCAGGCAATAGTGGACCACCGGGGACTCTCCACCAATGTCGTAGCCAACTACCCAGGCAGTGTGCATGATTCTTTCATCTTCCGACAGTCCATCATCAACCAGCGCTTCCAGGATGGCACCTATGGGAATGTACTGCTCGTTGGTAAGTACCAACTGAACGCACCACACACCTCAACCCCACAATCATGCAACTCACAACTCTGGCAATGCACACGTTGCAAAATCACATAAAACATGCCAAACAACATGCCCACCCACCAGACACAACAGCACAACTTACTGTGGCAACATGGGCTAGCCATGTACATGAGCCTGCAATGGCATGGCACCTCAGCCACACAATAGCTGAATGTGGGGAGAGGTGGGAACCAGGCTTGAGCGAAGGAGGCAAGTGATCCATGAATGAGAATGTACACAATGCCAAGTGTGGCAGAGATGTGGTGGACAGACTGCAGTATGCAGACCACATACATATCCATGTCTACATGCACTGCTGGTGTTTGGAGTGTAGTGGACAGTGGACACAATCATGTCACCCCATCCAGTGGGGAAGTTCTTGGAAATGTAGCTTGTGACGTTCCCCCCTTAAGCGTGTGTGGAGTGGGCTGGCCCGGCATTTGCCAGGCCAGTGTAGGGGTGTGAATAAAAAGCACGTAGTTCTGGGCGTGGTTCTCGTCCGGAATGCCCAACGTATCTGCCAGGGCGGCACCTCCCACCCCGCCACGAGACCGACACCATCGCCGTGAGCGGTGTTGCCTGCGATCCTGTGTGCCTGCTGCACCCCGGGCCGCTGGTCCCCAAACCCGTCTTGCCCGCCCCTGCGCAGCCAGGCCTCACTGCTCACCTGCCGACACCGGCGTGTGTCAGAGGCGGGCCCACCACGTGCCGGCACAAGCTCCAAACCCGAGGCCTGCGACCTTGGCAGCCTCCTCAGACCATCACGGCCTCCGCGACACAGGCCTGCTGTGCTCCTTTCTCGTCGACGTACTCTACCACTGCCTCCGGCCTACACTACGGTCAAGTAGGTCACACATTTAGAACTGAGTCTTGATTATACAATGGCCGAGTACACATATCAACGCAGAGTTTAAATCCCTATACTCCCTTCGATGTGGTGATACCAAGTCTGTGCATAGCATCTGTCGGAGTCTGGACTGTGCGAGCCCAGCTCCGAGCCTACCTGATGCAGCCGCCCCTTTCTTCCCCTTACAGCCACCAGATACGGAGCCCACCCTGGCCGGATCCTCACCTTCTGCCGTTCCATACGCCTGGCCCTTTAACAGGGATATGGAAGTTCCTACATCCAGCCTCTGGGGGTGGAGTCAAGCGACGTCACCATTGGATAAAGGTCTGGCAGCCTATCCCGTAGAAGAGGAAACCCGGAAGCAGGAAGACGCCGTGACAGCGGATCCCGGGAGACAGCACGAACCGGAGTTCCCGAAGACGCCTGCAGTTCCTGGTGACGAGAAGCCTGGAGGCCAACGTTCCTGTGATCCGCCCAGCCGCGTTCCTGGAGGGACGTGGCTTGATCAGGTGCGTCAGCGCTTGCGGGGAAACCGGGAGACGGGCGGTGGGTCCGTTAGAACAGGGGCGCTGCTGGAGTGATCGCGTGCCGGCTGGTGAATGCAGTTCAGCCCCGGATGCCTGCGCGACCTTGGTGGCAGTTTCCCTCCTCACACCGCCTTGAGTGAACCTGGTGTTTTCCCCTCACACCCTCTCCTAATAAAAACCCCAAAGACCACCGTAGCCCTAAAACGTGCTGTTTTCGTCTTTGCTTTCCATATATCCTCCCATGTTGGTCCGGTTGCGCTGTTCCGCGGCCTGAAGGAAAAGGCCCCAAGGAACAGCGCCCTGGTGGAGAAACTTATCCCCGGAAAGGAACACGTGGGAGTTGTCCCTACAATTTGTTTTGTTTCCCTCGTCCTACGAACCTCTGAACTTTCATGTGGGACCAATTCATTAATAAATAACACCCTTTCAAGCAACATACGTGTGGCACGCTTCCTCCTTGCGACAGCATCCCAACCACACGTGTCTGTGGGCTCTTGATGACTACACCTTCGGCCTACACTGCGGTCCAGCAGGCCTCACACCAATCTCATCCAGTCCGTACCAAGCAGGACAGGGCATCGTCGCTGGCTGAACACCCGCTCAGCTCTGGTGCTTCTACCTCCATCAACCACAAGTCATCCCCACATGCCATTTCAACGTTGTGTTTAGAGTTCCAGGAGGAGCTTGCTGAACAGCGGTTGGCCCACGCTGACCGCTGCCTCCACCCTACACGGTGGTCAAGTAGGTCACACATGTGGAACTGAGCCTTGATTTGTGTATGGCAGAGTTCATATCATTGCACGCAAGGAGAGGTGTAAGTGGAAGACGCGTTTGGGTCTGGAGGAAAAAAGGATCATCGTTACGGAGGTGATCGAACACTGCCAACAACTGCTCTGGTGTCACTAGCTCTCTGCGTCGCGAGCCAATGACACGTGGCTGTGGGCCCCTGCTGACCACTGCCTCGGGCCTACACTGCGGTCGAGTAGGTCACACATTGGGAACTCAGTCTTGATTTATTTATGGCAGATTTGATATCATTGTACAGGCCTAATTGCAGACTCCATCCCCTTTCAGCTCCGGTGCCACTAAGTATGTTCCCCGACATCCATGGACACTTTCTGGTTGAACTTTGGTGGCGACTGAGTCTATGGACTGGGGGTTGTCTTCATCATCATGTCGGTGATACTGACTTTGTGGCAAGAACGAGGCTGAAGCATTCCACTCCTCCATTTGCCGCTTCCAGCCAGCTTCTGCCCTCTGCATCATGCACTGGAGGACACCTTCCATTGTCCCCTTCAACCCTCCGCTACATTCACCTTCGACATCGACGAGGACCCACTCAGCTCACGTGGCCCTACCTCACTGCACCGCAAGTCACCGTCCCGTGGGGGTGTGCCTGTGCTGGCCGCAGTGCATCCGGGGCCCCTAACTCTGTGCAGCTCAAGTCATGGACCCTGTCTGATAGAATATTGGATGGCCTCTGGCTCGATGGACTGGGGGTCATCAACACCATGTGTCTGTGGCCCTGCGCTGTCCGCTGCCTCCGGCCTCAACTGCGGTCCACCTGGGCTCACACATCAAATCGAGTCCTGACCTGCCCGGACGTTGCATCACCGCAGGATGCACACGCTACCACCGCCAAGACCAACTCCAAACAACAGGTGCCAGAGTCGGAGGTGTCTTACTGCCAGACTATCAGAGTTGCTCACACCTGTCGTGGGTACCATCATCAGCGTGATACCCTGCTCAGCTCTTCATGTGCCACTAACTCAGTGCACCACAACTCGTGGACCATTCTGGTTGCATATTGGGTGGACACTGTACTTTCTCCGGCTACCACCATGATGCTTTATAGTTGTGTATGTTTGGCTGATGTTTTCTGTTTCTGCTTTAATTGTGATCACTGTTCAAGTTGTTGCCAGCACCAACAACTCCATGAGGGCTGGCTTACACTCACCTCACACACATCCAGCACAGGCGTCACTATACATGTGACCCTGGCAATAAAGGTGCCCGTAGCCAGTTCAACAAACTATCTGAGTGTGTCTGTGTGCCCATGATGTAAGCATTAGGGCCCCGGGCCCTACAACATTACCTTGTGCCGTGTACAGTGGGTGAGACCTTGCCCATGTAGATTTGTCGTCCCCCACTCAATACGTAAGAGGAGTGAACTGGGCCAGCGTACGCCAGTCCAGCGTGGGGGTGTGGATGATTATCCTGTGGCTCTGGGTGTGGTTCAGTACTGGAAATGTGTAAAGGCATGTGTCTCTGTCGCAGTGTAGCGTCCGTTGGGGAGTGTAGGTGGTCCCTCATGGTACTTAGACACCCACGTATGTGATCTAGTTCGGCTTCCATGAGGTAGAACCCCACCGCCCCTGTTCGGCCACCCCCTTCTGGCAGTCTGACATCTGGCCTTGGAATGCGATGTGTGCTCCGGTGGGCTGCTGGGAGCCAGCCGTGATGGTGGGTGCGTACAGCTGGGTGGTCTGTGTAGGGGGCGGGGTATCCTCGATGCAGCTGGGCTGCCCTGCTCCTGGAGGTCGATTGCCTAAGATGTCCATGAACTGTTGTAGGGCGTCATTGTCGAAAGCGTGGAGGTCCTCTTCAGCATCACTGTGGAGTTGTCTGGTCTGCTCTGCTGGAGGTGTTGTTTTTCCCTCTGCATTGTGAAGGGGAGATACTTGTTGACATTGTGTTGGGATGTATGTTGGCACATTGTTCAAGTTTACATACAGACTGCATGACAATGTACATTGTAACTGTTTGGGAGGAGCGGACTATTTGATGCGGGACAGTGGACATTTGGCCTACATGAAGTAGGTGAAGTTTTATACGTACATTTTCATCTAACAGTTTCATGCTATGTCAGATGTGATTGGCCATTTTCTACGCACAAGCGGACACAGTTGTGTCCTCTGTTCTGCAGTGTAAGTGTTGCACTGTGTACCACATTGTCGTCCATGTGGATGTGCTGTCATTGCTATGTGTGTGTGTTGCATTGTAGGAGAGTCGCCCCTGCAGCTGTGATTTTGCTGCCCATTATCCCTTGGAGGCTGTGTGCCTTTGGCTTTTGTGCTTTTAAGGTGCTTTGATGCTGGCGAATTGGGTCATTTGTGCTCTTGGACGGTTTTTGTACTCTTGTGCATTGTTTGTCTGCAGATGTATTGTTGACGTCAGTGGTTGTTTGTGCATGTGGATGTGTCAGAGTGTGACCTGCTCTTTTACGGATGTGGTCCACACTCCGCCACCTCAGTGTCATGGCGTGCACAATGTCATGGTGATTGTACTCCAGCCATGCTGCTTGTCATGTAGTGTCACTTGCATTGTCAGTGTGGCTCACAAATACGCATCTTTGCTGTGTTTCGCACGGGTGCATGTGTGTGTTGTGGAATTGGTGATGTGTGGGGTGGGACCCCTTAGGGCACATGGTGGACGAGGGCCTACTTGATGTTTGTATGTTTGCTGTAGTGTGCCACAGGGATCAGGGACATGACCCAGGGTCATTGTGGGTGTGCGGTGTGCTACACGTCGTTGTACATGTGTGCCATTGTGCCCGTCCCCCCCGTCCCCCCAGTCCCTGTTCGTTATTCACCTTGTTGATGTTGTGTCAGGTCATGTCGAGCAGTGTCCGGACTCCCTACTCCTTGAACCATCTCCACACTGATGACTGTGGCCACCATTTGCTCCAGCTCCTCCTGTGGCGCAGGACTCCCACCTCCATTTGCCGTTGCTGCCTTCCTGTTGGCAGCGGGTTTCTCATTGGTTTGGCTTTTCACATCATGCCAGCGCATCTTGGCCTCCTCGACACTCCGACTGCATTCACGATGGAATGCCATTTCTCCGTCTGTGTTGCCAATGACACGGTGGAGGCGACGGACAGTTGTTGTTGGTGTTCTTTCTCCTCCGTGACGACGATCCGGTTGTCATGCGGACTGAACTGCATCTTCCCCTTCCTCTTCTCCTTGGCCTTCCCCGACCCAGAGGTTCCTTGCTGGTGGTCTGTGCGGCTTGTGAGGTTCGCGCTGACCTGGGCACTCGGTTCGGGTGCATCCATGTTGCTACGCAGTTTATTTTGTTTTTGGTTTGTTTTTCTTGTTCTGCTTTTATAGTGCATGACGCCTGGGAATTGCAGGCCTGTCGCTGGTTATCGCTGATTTTTGTAGCGCGATTGGCCTCATCGCAACTTTTGGGCGTTCGTGTTTCGCATTTTTGCGGCGCTGCGTTGATTGTAACGCGGTCATTTGACACGTTATCGAGGGACTATCACACGATGCCGCCAGGTTGAGAATACTAAGTTAACACGGCGTTTTTTTCCCGCGATAGACTGCAATATACAAAGTTGCATTATGCTAATTTTGCGATGTTTATCACACGCTGTTGAGAATATCCTCCTGAGTCTCTTAGTTAGATGAATAGGATAGAGGAAGAAAGAGTTTAGAAAGGATTATTTGCTCGTTCATAGAAGTAAAAGAGGTTTGGGATGAGTCAGAGAGCCTGTTAGTTGGATGATTAGGTTAGAGGATGGATAGAGGAGGGAAGAGTTTGGAAAGGGTTATTTGGGAGTTCATAGTAGTAAAAGAGGTTTAAGATGAGTCAGAGTGGAGGTAGGGGATATTTAGGAAGAGGAAAAGCTTGAGTCATAGAGAGGTGGTTTGGTGAGGCTAGGGGAGAATAGTTAACTTTTTCTTTCTTTGCAGTGGGCAGAAAATATATAAATGTGTATAATACATAACCACACAAAATAGGTATAAATAAATAGAGATTTTAACATGATATACATATGGAAAATAATCAGAAGATATAACATTGTAGAAGATAATGGCCCATATGTATACATATTTACAAACTCAAGTTTAGCTTTCCATTATGTTGTGATATGAGTGACCATAAAAAATAGAGGCTGCTAAGCTTGTAGTCAAATGCTTATTCGTTATTTGTATAATGGCCTATATACATTTTAAGCATATATATAAAAAGGGCATATATTTTAACACTAAGTAATATATACATTTGTACATTAGTTAAGCATAAATATGACGAAGTACATAGGGCTTGATTACGACTTGCGCAGGTGTGGGAGCGGGCCCCCACGTCAGCGCCCCACTCCCACACCCCCAAAGTCGACCGCTGCCCGCCCACCAGATTCCGAGTCATTTCTTGAACTGCCGCGCGGGTGGCGCAGCGTTGCAATTCGAAGGCCCATATGTGAGATTTTCAACTGCAGCACCAAAGGAACGCCAAAGCAAGTTCCTGCATGGCATGGACTTTGCAGTTAATGCTGTGCAGGAACTGGGGTGCATACACACAGGGGGGCACATGTATGTATCCCGAGGCCCTGAGGCAACAGGGGGCCCTACTCTTAGTTTCCTCACTGCCAGGATTTTCATGGCGTGAGCATCACCATGAGACTGCTGGCGGTGAGGAAATTCTTAATATGCTTGGTGGTGCAGCAACTGCACCACCAAGCATATTGCAGCCTCAGACTGCCACGTAACCACTAGGGATCGCGGATCCTTGGCGGTTGCGGCAGTTCTATGGCGGTCTGACCGCCGTAGTCATAATACAGCAGTCGGACCACTGGTGCAGCGGTCGCCAACCACCACCGCAACTCCACCACGGGTTTGGCGGTCCGATGGACCGCTAAACTCATAATTAGGCCCATAGCATTTTTGTTCATAAGTGATATGTGCATTTGTACAAGGAAATGTACATATCCGAATAAATATATATAATCAAAGTATACATGTTTACAAACACACGTATATGCACCATTGGTGTCCTGTGCATACTATTGCTGTACAGTTGGATTTTGAAAATGGTGGTCATGTAGGGAAGAGTCTGCTCTTGAGTAATCTGAAAATTATCTGTGGATCTTATGTTGGGGGGCTAATGAATTCCATTGTTTGACTGTCTGAATAGAGAAAGATTTTCCACCCATGTTTTTTTTCTTGTATTCTGGGATTCTGAGGCGTGGCGCCAATCTAGAGTGGAGTTTTCTTTGTTGTATGTATTTTGTGATTTTCTTCCTGGTAAAAAGTGGTCCTGCTTTGTGGCTGATAAAAAGCAGCTTCAAAGTGGATCTTCTGCAACTGGTAACCAACGCAGGGCCCTTAAGGCTGGGGCAATGTGAGCTTGTGGCTTTATAGTCTGACAGCAGAGTTTTGAATTTATTGTCGCCTTTTTATAGTTGATGGCGGTGATCCATGGTAGAGGCCATTGGCATAACAAATTTAGACAGTACAAGAGAGTTAGTAGCTTGGACCTTGTGTGGGAATCCTAGGTGTGGGGACGATGCATTGCAGAGTTTTCATAGTAATGAAGCTTGATCTTGCTAACGTAGGCACTTGTTTAGAATCAATACGTACAAATTTGACAGATAATGTAATTCATAATATCATCTTAATGATTAAGTTAACTCTTCATTTGAATTTTCTCACTTTTCAAAGTGACACATTTACAAACAATAGGCATCTTGATCCCAGTGGCTGGTAGACACAGCGCAATATCTATTAAAAAAAATAGTGGAGAAACATTTTACTATGAAACATTATCGTTATGTTTTTCTCTACTTTAAATGAGGCCAATTAAGTCCTAATGTTTTATGAAGCATGTTTCTTCATTTTAAATTCCTCACGTTATACCAAATTACTATATATTCCAGTAATAAATATGGCACCATGTCTACAGACCACTGAGAGTAACATGCCTGCTGTTTGTAAAGACACTTTGACATGGGAGAAGAGTAAAATGATGAGATTTATTAAATGTATTTACACATAAAGTTAACTCTTCGGCTGAATTTTCTCCCATTTCAAAGTGTTCCATTTACACACAGCAGGCATCTTGTTCCCAGTGTCTGGTAGACACACTGCCATATTTATAACTGAAAAATACAGCCATTTTTTTCATTGGGAGATATTTAAAGTGCAGAAAAATGTTCCACCAAGTGCTGAAAAATGTTCCTTATTATGAATATTTTCGCAGAACATTTTTATGCACTTTAAATTTCTCACATTTATTGTTGTTTGTTTGTATTGTATACGTAATGGTACCACATCTGGTGAAAGGTATGTCGTTTGCCGCATATGTACATACGACACAGGCTCTCAGTCACCCATCCACATATATCTCATTCATTCACACACGCTCATACATCTCCACAGACCATTCACTCACTGGCGCACATGGCAACCCTATCATAAAACCCCTAGTCACAGCATTTTGCTCAAACCATAGTATCGGGCTTCATGGACATTAGGTTTAAAGTCAAAGAAGCTGGGCGAGGGGGTGTCTGGTAACAATGTGCTAGTTGCCTAGCCTTCAGCAGCTCACAAAGCTTTTCACTTATCAGAAGTAGCTCTCATTAGAAAAAAGGATGGAGGCCCCGACCACAGAACCATACTTGAAAGGTGCTTTTCAAACCAAGGGTGTCAGTTCCTACCCCCAGCACAACACCTTCCCACCCTTCTTGGATAGGATGTGCCTCCTCTAAGGATGGCAGATCTGATCTCTTTAACCCCTTTGGCGCGGTGGGGGGGCGGCGGCGGCAGCGCTGTGCTCGTGACGAGCCCAGCTCGTCATGAGGCACGACTCCACCCACTGATTGATTCTCCCGCACAGGCGGGGAATCAATCGCGCGAGGGTGGAGCGCGACCGTTATGACGAGCCCAGCTCGTCATGAGCACAGCTCCACTGTGCCTCATGACGAGCTGGGCTCGTCATGAGCACACAAGGGGTTAAGGTAGATGGAGTAAATCAGAGAGCCAAGCCTGATAGAGCCTGGCTCGAATGAACATCCAGGGCTGTCCCTCAAGTAGGACCACTGGGATCCTTCGTGGCCCTGCCCCCTGGTCAATCCAGGAAGTAACTGATGGCATCTGGATTTCAGACTAAAATAGAGACATCGAGGACCAGGCATTCCCAGACCTTCATGATGGTGTCAAAAAATGCCCGGCGAAGTCCCCCCTCTTGAGGAGAAATGCCATGCTCGACCACCCAAATCCTGTGGAAGCTCAACCACTCAAAAAGATTACAGAAGTGCATGCCCCTTCCTCCTGGATTTTAAACTTAGAAGAAAGCCCTGGTGTTGGCCATGTGAGCCATAAACACTTGGAGTCTTACGAACAGAAAGTAGATTTCAGTGCAAAGGAGGTTGATTCTAAGTCAAGCAGAGCACATTATGATGATCTGTCTAACAATGGACTAATGGAATGGTTAGTCCTCATAGAGAGGTCACCACCCATACACTGATGAGTGGCAATCAAAATCGTATTACAATCGTAAAAAATAGTCTGTAAAAAATACATTTATTTCAATTTAAGCTTTAAAAAAGTCACAGTAAAAAAAATACGCACATCCCTCTAAAAATGATGCTTACAGTGAGGAAGGAATAAAGAATACAAAAATGAAAATACGTCAATCAGTACAACAATGTCTCACATTCCTGTGTTTTTCTCAAACCATACACCCAGAGCCTGCTCCAATTAATTTTGATTCTATAGGCATAGTTCCATTTAAATAGCGATTCAGTCATTTTTCTGAGCTAATTTGATGTAGGCCAGATCTTAAATGCAATCACTTGCACACAATCATCATTGGTAAAGCCTTCTAAGCATACAAGATAAGCAGAGCTCGCCGAGTTGACTTCATTACAACTTAAACTCATCTTCAAGTGAACTGCTCTGAGACCAGATAAGGCCAGGCAAGAGCATATTAAGTGGTTTACAGTTTCAGTGCCAAGCGCTCACAGTCTGCAAATGCGGACAATCGAAAGCAGCTCCCAGTAACGAACTACGGCTTCAGTGCTTAATTTGAGCAGGTGCTTTCCGGTGCTCAGCACCGGCACCTAATCCTCAGCAACGGTGCTTATAGCACCAATTGATGACACACTCTTTTGGAAGGCAGGTGGTTTTCCACAGATTCACAGGATGTTGAGCCACGCAGACTCGAACCTGGTTCCCCAACTTTGAAATTAGCATCTGTAGCCATTAGGCCAACTCCTCTCCAGACAAATTAGTGCCTGGGCTCTTGTCAGGCGCAGTGTGCCCCAGAACATTTCTCCTTCTAGTGCTGCCTTCTGAGGAGACATCTGGCACTTTTTATTTTACAAATTCACCACTGGGCTTTATCCACATTGTGAAATCAAAAGGCTTGGTTCAGGATTCATACAGTCAACCAATTATCCTAGGGTTTCTAATTTTACATAGGATGTAATAACGCCCTACCAGCCTCTGATAGGTTAGCATGAACATAATCCTCCTACAAACTATCTTGCTTAATTTGTGGTTTACCTTTGGATTTTGAAAGCACTAGTGTAGAGAGAGATTGTCATATGGTCCAAGTAGCCATTGTCCTTTTCCCTAAGTTATCAAGAGTCTGAGCCAGATTGTCCTCTGCTTTGCACACGCTACTATACAAACATTGTTTGCTTTGCGCCACACTATAACTTTCACACTGAAACCAGCTGTTGTTTTTGCGTTGTGTTCTTTCCTGAGATTTAGTCTGAACACTGCAGACAAGGCCGAGCAACAATGCCCCTTGTTATTCTGTTCTGGTCGGGCCCTAGCACCTAGACAAAACACGCAGATGCAGCTGTTGTTTGGGAACATATAGTCATATAGGTATACACAGGTGGGCAACACACAGTTGGAGAGGGATCTTTCCGGAGAAGGGAGCGTGACAGCACCTGTGATGTAGATCTTCCATCTATAGACTGAGGTACGGGGTCTGCTACTAAACACCCAGAGATCTTCTAATATACAATTAGGGGAGGGGGGTTAGGTCTTAATGTCTTATATAATGACAGCCCCTTTTATGATATACGGACTACTTGCTATGCTGGTCATATTTGTGTTAGGCATTTTTCTACTTGCTGTGGCACGTATACTTCATACTACAGCACGTTAATTAAAATAAACATTTGAAACTGTTCTTGTGTCTTTATTTTTTGTGGACTGGTAGGAGAGTGAGAGAGAAAGGGTGTGTCTTCTACCACAATACATCCAAGTAATACAGTTCCAATAGAATATTTTAAAAAGTATCATCCTTATCAGAGTAAAGGCTGTGAAAGGAGATCAAGCGAGATTCATCACTCACTTTATCAGCAAAGACCTTGCCCCCAGGAGTGGACCGCGCAGGTAAGAGCGGTGGGGCTGGGTTTGGGCGGGGGGGGGAATTCGACAGAACAGACAGCCACGAGGGAAAATTAAATAATTAATTTCCCCCCATCGTCGTCTGTCGAGATTTCCCCTCACCCAGCCCCACCACTCTTACCTGCACAGGCCACGGTTGCTTGCCCTACACAAGTGTGTCAGTAGCCTGCAGTGGCCTGCGCCTGATTTTAAGTTAAACATTTCCAAAAGTAATTTCAATTGAGTTCTGGTTGAGTTACATAGCATGTCATATACCACACTACAATATAGCAAAATAGAAATATCTTTACTTTAAAAACCCTGCAAAGAAGGCTTCTAGAAACTGCCCTGCATGTTCCAAACCTCCGTACACCTGTACCTAACTCTACGAATTTTGCTACTCAGACAGGTGATCTGAGAAGAGAAAGATGGTAAATAGGGTTGGTTATACTCTGACCACCCAAAAAATCATAATCTTTCACATTGTCAGCTGCCTGGGCATCAGATCATTAAACAAATTAAGAGAACTGTTTGCCAAAAATAATTATTATTGTCTTACTTAGATTCATTAGAGTGTTTCTTTTCATTACACACAAATGAAGCAGGTACACAACGTTGTAACCCAATTCGGGTGCTGTCAGCACCAAGGGCCTCATACAAAACTCTTTTGTAGTACAAAGCCTGCGAGTCGCAAAACTACGGGTTTTGAGACTGAAAAGGAGTGATTCCCTACATACAGACCCCCTTTAAGGAGTCGGACGGTCTTTCTGACTTTAAAGAATGTATTGCGACCGATTATGGTCTGCAAATAGAAAACAGCGTACCCCTTCTATTTGACAGTCGCAATGGCGTGTATCCTTGTTTTGTGACCGCAATTGCGTTCACAAATCCTTATTCAGCTTTACCCATAGCAGACTTGTGGTGGAATTACAGCAGTAATTCAGGAGTATATGGCATGCTCCCTATGACGTCATTCTTACGAGGAAAAGTTAAACATGTCCCTTTAATGGACAGAGGCTGTTTTTAGGTCTCGCCTACGCAGCGCACAAGCGCTGCATAGGAGGGGACCTCTTGCAATTGATCACCACTTGTGCCTAAACGCGTGCACGTTTTGCATTGCTTTGTATTGCAACTCATGCATGTTTGGTGTTTCCTTGCGGGAGCGAGCAGAGGTGCCATCTGTTAGCAATTATCGCCCTGCCGCTGCTCGCTCCCGTAGGGTAAAAGCCAAACGTGCACGAGTGGCAAAACAACCCAATGCAAAACATGCACGCATTTAAGCAAACGTAAACGCTGTGCGTGTCTGGTTATGTCTTGTGTGACCGTGTATATGCAGTGTGCCCTTTCAAGATCACGCCTGCGTAAAAGTAGTTCCAGCAGTGATAAATACAGCATTGGTAATGTTGCTGGGTATTCCTCTTGTGTGGTGAAATTACCGTGCTAATAGTGACAGAATGGGTAGCTAATGGAGCAGGACAGACTTGACTCGGCTGCACGTATCAGTTACTGTACACGCACAATCAGAGTTAGCGTGTCTGGCTGCAGAAATATTCATAGATTAGCACATGCATGGCGGATACATTTATAGACCAGTCAGTAGGTTATGTGGCTTGATTGGTGAGTGAGTTGATGTTTGCCAATACGTATCTCCGCAGTATCAAATAGAACCCCTTGTACATATTGATCGGTCTCCTTGCGGGAGCTAACCTAAACAACATAAGCACACATGCATACACTCAGTGCCCCTATAAAGGCCCCTACCCAGGCATGCTTGTAGACCAATGCACTCTGTAACATGTTGTTTCCAGTCCGTAAAGCAGTGCATCCCCTCTCCTCACACCCTATAATTTACACCAGTTAGCACTTTATCCTAGGGGCCAGAGTGCTTTTTCGATGGATTAATACATTGAAAAATAGCAGACACCGATCTGAGATTAGAGTTGACAGTTCTAAGACATTTATTTTACCTGCCAATATATACGTGCAGTTTTCCTTCTGCTTAATACCGTTTTGAAACCAAGCTACAGTTGAAGATATCGCTCTTAGATTATGCTATCAGAGTGCGTGTATTGTCTTCCCAAATGACTAATGGATAATTGCAGGGTACACACAATGACTCTCCACCCTGGTTCTTGTCACCGCAGCACCCTAATTTCTGTGTTACTATTGACCATAGTATAACAGATAATGCAACACCTCCTAAATGCCGGGGTCGGGCATAATCGGCGCCATAAAGCAAATTCACTTTAAAAGGAGGGTCACAAGAAATGGCATAAACACCCATATACATCCTGTTAGAACTTTTTCAACAGCTATGTACTTTATTTCGTGGAAACTGAAAGAAACGTACACACAGCCACTGGTGGTTCAAAAATCTGATCAATAACAAAGTGTGGTAACACAAGTTATGATTTACTAGGAGTTGTGGGACGTTGTAAACGTTGATAACTTTTTAAGGCATTTACGCTCAAATAAGATGCACAATCACTGGAATGCAAAAAAATTGCATTCTTGCAGATGCAAGCGGGAAAAATTGTCTCGGTTTAACCCTAAAATGTGCACTTAAACCCTGGCTCAATTTTGGAGCCAGTTCCAACAATGCCTTCCAGAGATGCTCACTTTCAGGCAGCTGGGCTTATCCAATAAATGTAGATCCCAGTCCTTACAGCGCCCTGGTGATTGTGGAGATACTGGAGTTAAAGGTGTGTGCTTATTTTATAATCTAGGGGTTAGAAACGGGCGCATTCAATTTGTATTTGCTAAGGGTTTCCATTCCCTTTTGCCATTAACTCGTAGGTAGCAAAAAAAGCGAGAAAAGTGGCTGAACAGCAAGCGCAAATCCAGTTTGGCTGTTCCTTTTTCCATGTTGTATCCATGTGTAATGAGGCGCAAAAGTACACCATATACCCCAAACATTTACATTAGCATCTAAATGACCTAAATAGTTTGTAAAACTGTTGCTTTACATCCTTTTATCCCATTGATGCCACTATTTTTTTTAAACAGGAAACTATAGTACTTACTTTTAATCTCTCGTATTTGACACTGCTAGTTGGCTTGGTGTCATGGACATCCAGGCTTGGGGTGGATTTTTTTTTTTGCTTTCTATTTCATACAGGTATACAGATGCAACAAGGCAATGTGATATTTCCAGGGAATTTCCACCTGACAGTGCGACCTAGCACATATGAACACACTATCCTTTGATTCTTGTGTCTGCCAAACGATTATTAGCAGTATACTATACAAAAAGAGTCCACGTCGGATGGCCTCTCCATGTGTTGATGATGTGCTCCTAGTAGCCTATTCTATAAGGGACACCATTCACACCAGCAAGAAGACAGAGTAGAATGTGTTAGCACTGTCTTAATTGAGTTGTTTGCTTCTTACAAATGCCAAGGTCTTTATACCACACTAGACAGTACTAATGACTGCAACACTGGACGAAGTTCTTAGTCAGGTATTTTTTTTCCACTTGTAAATAAGAGGATGTGGCCTAACGGCTAGAGCGGTCGACCTCGAAACTCGGACACTTGGTTCGAGTCTCGGCAGGGACACTCAACATGCTGTGATTCTGGGCAAATCACTTAATCTCCTCGTGCCTAACAAAATGAAAGTGTCCGTCTAACACAACTGCCACTCATGTAAAGTGCTCTGATACCTTCAGGTCTAGTTTGCGCAATATAAAACGCCCCAATTTTTTGTTTTTTTAAATCTCCCAATGTGGTGCCCCCCTACCAACTCCTCGACCACATCACTCTTTATGTTTATCTATGGCAGGCTGTGTGCTGCCCTCCCCCTGCAATAACCTCCCACGGCATGCCACTGTTTAGCTATGGGGACCAGTAGTGCTTTCAATAGGACAGTACCAGCACTTTTCATCAGTAGTGTTAGGTTTTGTATTCAAGTCGCACATGCATTTCTCAGAAATCCTTTCGCAAAAGGGCAGTAAACTTCAGGGCAGTCGGAGCGAAGCTGGAGACCTGTAAATTGTGCATTTTCTACAGTAACAGTCTGTATAAATGTATAAAGTGACTGGACAGGTTCCTTGTTCCACTGTCAGGACAGTTTAACAGACAGGAACAACCCAGTCTTGCAGGTTCAGGCCTTTTAAAAAAACATAACTCTGTGTCATAATGTGTGCATCAAGTGTGTTTACTGTGTCCATGGGTAAAAGACATGGTCATTTACAACACCAATAGCTCTAACTCAAGCAAATGCAAGACCTATTGCATTTGCAATGCTTGTTTTAAACGGTTTCCTGTCAAAAATGTTAACACAGCAATGGAGGCCTGCCTTTCCTAGCAGGCTTCTAGTCCTGCATTTGCGGCATTCGCTGGGGGTTGTAGAAGGAGTCTGGATAATTACTATTCGTTAGGCAGGAGGTGTTGTGCCCTCCTATAAATCCACATTTTATGATGTAACTGATTCGTACATCACATCACATTATGCCAAGTACTGAACCCTGCCCTGAATCTCACTTTCTCCTAGAACAAGCCCCTTTTGCTCCTATCAAATCTTTGTATAAGTTGTAATATATATTTCTCTCAGTGTGAAGAGGCGCTTTTAACCTATAATTCTTTTACCTCACTTAGTATTCCCTTTCTGCAGAAAGGTACAAATGTGTCCAAAAGTCAGGTAACACACCCATATATAAGACATCGTGAAATAGGATCAAGAGGGCTGCAGCTTATAAAGCAGGTTTGCTTTTCAACACAACGGCAGGCATGAGGGCCAGGCATGCGTGACAATTTAAGTAACACAATTCATTTTGCAAGTACCCGACCCGAAAATCCCAATTAAGGGCGGTGGGGGATATTTTAGCAATTGTCCGGGCATTCACCGTGGGAAGAAAGGAATGCACAGGGACTGAGATTAGAATTACTCAATGAAAGCAATCTTCTTGGAGAGTACAAAGGAAGATATTTGGGAGTCCAATGAGAACTTATGACGGAATAGGAAGGAACAGGATCTTAGTGGTGCATGTCAGAGTAGTTGTGGTGCAGTATTTGAGGCTCTGCTCTTCTAAATCTGGGGTGGGCCACACCTAAATTAGGGCCAGGTAAACCAAAGCCATTCTCACAACATGCTCTCTTTCCCTTTCTCTTAAGTTTGATATATACTGATGGCCTATGCCTCATTTGTCATTACTGTGTCTAGTGGTCTTGCTCATTTCACTTCACGGTTTCCTGCCTCTAAGTACCTGATTTCTTGGTTTTTCTGCCTGGGTGTTTTTCTTACTAACTAGAGTTTGTTTTCAAAGCCCGCCGATCCCTCCCTTCTAGTTATCAGGTCCCTATCTTTGGAGACAGCTCATCCACTGGTTCCTTGTTACCTAGGGCAATGCCTGTCATTAGGTTCCATCGGAATGTATGACGTTACAATGTTTACATTTACAACGCATGCCTTTACAACGCAGTTTTTACATCGCAATATCCTTTACAACGCACATATTTACATCGCATGCCTGTCAACTATTTTTTTTAAACTACACTTACAGTGCATTCCATTACATCGCATCAAACCTTTACAATGCATACCATTACAACGCATACCATTACATTGCATTTAAGGTAAGTGTTGGATAGTGCAGGGGTAAAAATTACTATTTTTACTCCAGGGGGTGCAACAGTAGGGTAAGTGTTGGATAGTGTAGAGGTAAAAATTACTATTCTAACTCCAGGGGGAGCAACAGTAGGGTAAGTGTTGGATAGTGTAGGGGTACTATGCGTTGTAATGGTATGCGTTGTAATGACATGCGATGTAATGCCTGCGTTGTAGTGACATGCGTTGTAGTGTCATGCGTTATAGTGACATGCAATGTAATGGCCGCGTTGTAGTGATATGCGTTGTAAAGGATGTTGTGATGTAATGACTGCGTTGTAAATGTAGTGCGATGTAATGACTGCGTTGTAAAGGTTGCTTCCCGTTCCATCGTGATGTGCAGCAAGTTTGTGCTAGGAGAGCCATCACTGCCTACAATGGATACATTTCTCAGTCGACCACAGGACTGTGTGGCACAGTACAGGGTCAGGTATGAATTCTGTATTCTTCTGTCTCCCTGTGATGTCTGGGACTCAACCAATAGGATATCAAGAAAATCACATTCACAAAATCAGAGGCACCCATTAGGTGTCCTTCTACCGCTCAATTCTAGAGTACCCTCATGTGCTCCAGTTGCAACCATTCATGTGGGAAGAAATTTGTCTTGGGCCACAGGTATACAGATTAACTTTCTCTACCTGGAACATTCTGCTGTCTTCCTCAAACCAGGAGGCTATGTCAGCAAGTCCAATGTGTTTTCTGTATGTCCTGTTGTGGAATAATTCTTGTATGATATTTTGGTGCATGAGGCAATCATTATGTCATCTGGTAGGGTGTCATATTTTCAGATCTGACCTTTTCTCAGAGAGCGCCCTGGGCAAAACTAAATGTGGCGCCCCCTTCCCTTTGCCCTCTATGACTGTCTGTGTGATGAAGAAATGGGAAGGGTGGGGGAAGTGAGGGGCAAGAGAAAGGAGAGCCTTGAGAAGAACATCAGTCAAAAATCAAACAGAGTCACCAGCTGCCTCCAAATAAACAGTGTTTAAATGCACTTTTCTTTAGAGCCGCATCATAGAAAGATTGCAGCAGGCTGTGTCTATGCCCCTCTAAATGTCTGCGCCCTGTGCGTGGGCCCAACTCGCACATGCTAAAGGCCAGCTCTGCGTGTTTTGAGGTGTGAAGTGTGACATGGAAGTGCCAAGTTGATTGTGGCTTTTGTGGTAGGGTGACATGACTAAAGTGTTAACCAGAGATGCACTGTGTGGTATAGTGGGTTGAGATTTTATGTATGACACAGGGGTGTAGAGTTCTGTGTTGGCTTTGTGACATGAAAGCATCAGTTCTGCTGTGTTTTGTTTTTCTGTGGTGCTGGGAGAAGTGAAAATGGTAATCTGGGGAAGCTGTCTTTCATGATGATGTCTTCTGTAGAGGGGAGATGTCTTAGTGGTGTGTAGTGAAGTTTTGGGCATGCAACTTGAGGTGTCCTGACATTTGTTGCAGAGTGATGTGGTCTTATGTCTTTAATAGGGAAGCATTCGCCAAGTGTTTGGTCTCTCAGTGCTTCTTGTTGCAGAGCATGGCCAGCAGGCCAGGGCTTATTCAGAGACAGTCGCCATGTGGGGCCAACCACCCATCTGTGGCTTAAGGGATTATGGTTTGTGTGGTCTGGAAGGTGAGGGGTTTACCCACAACAGTGCATCTGAGTGTGGAAGGGAGAGAGGGCTGTGACCTGCTTATCGATTATTTGTGGAATTGATGTACATTTTTTGTTGTCCAAAGTGTGGAGCAGTATTGGTTGCAGTGGTGCATTGTTGTGTGATGTAGGGACATGTGGTGTACTCTGTTTTAATATTATGTTGGGAGAAGTGGACATACTGATCGTGAATGAAGGGGGGCACTTGTTATGTGATGAAGCTGAATGCCATACTGACGGCTGAGATGTTTAGAGGTGTGAGTTATAATCAGACTCTAGTTGGTTGTGGTATATTGCGCTGGGTTGCACAATAGTATATGATGTGATGTGTCGTGTGATGTAGTGCAGTGTGGTTTAGAAACTGTGTTGTATTATATATAGGTAGTGGTATACTGCAATGTGGCATACTGCTGTGATGTATGAAGTAGTGCAATAAGGCAGGTGGTCTAAATTATGAGGGCAATGTATAGTATCTTTTTGTTTTTTAATAATAATTATTACATTTTGCTATCAAACATACAGAACCAAAGTGGGATACCTAGTTTGTACACTTCAGTTTGCATTTTAGCGCCCTCGTGGTGGGGGCGACATCATGTTCAAAGCAATAATCATGGGCCAGCAACACTGATCCTTGTCAAAGTCTTTACGAAATATTTTGAACATAATAACTGTACAATTTCGTACTATCACACATTATCCATCATAACTGGTGTGCCTGTCCGGTGGATATCATACAGGGCAATGTATAGTATCTTAAACATAAATCTGACATATGTATCCCAAATGCTAGAGATCGGTAGCATGTTGTGATATTTGTGTGTTGTGGAGGGAGTTGGCTCAGCCTGGAGAGGTGTAGAGTGGTCATTATGTGCAACACGTGTTCTTGTGGAAAAGTGCTTCCATCTGTTGAATACTTTAATGTGATGCAATGTGTGTTGCGCTTTCCACTGTGTTGTAATTTATTCAAAGTGGAAGAGTGACCTGTGGTATAGAGTTTGGTAATGTGGACCATTCTAGCACAGTAAGGCTTGGTATGTTGTGTATCATAGTGTGATAGACTTGGTGTATTGTGCATCATGGTGCAGCTTGGTGCATTTCTTTTACTGTGAAACGGTTGGGGTGGATGATGCAGTAGATCAAAGAGATGGGATAGTTATATGTTATTTAGAAGATGTGCTTGGATTTGGGGTGGTGAATTACATGCTGACATGACAGGGAATGGTGTGTGGTAGTGGTGGGATAATTGATGTCTGTGTTAGCAGTGTCATGCAGTGTGATGTGATGAGTTCTCTCATTTAAGTTACTGATATCCATGAGATGATATGTGATATGGTCAGATGTGGTGACACGTTAGGTGTGTGATCTGAGCTATCATGAGTGTGAATGATGACCCTGTACTCTTTGGTGTAAGTGTTGAATGTTGTGGATGCTTGTGTGGGTATACATTGTGGTTTGGGCTGACGTAAGATCCCTAAGGCCCAACTCCATCTTGAACAGGCTGTGATTCAATTTTTTCTATTTTTCAACAATCATTTACCTGTCGGCCTTTGGAACATATATTACCTGTCCTTATCTTTCCAAGCACCTGTGAAAGGGTCAAGTCATTTGGACAATGACATTGATAACATATCTGATGCGCAGACAATGACCTTGAAAAAATACCTGATGCGACATCAGTCTGGATGGAACAAGTGCCTTGTTACCGCTATCTCAAAGTCAAATAATAATAGAAACATAAACAGTGTAGTCTGAATGGACACGTTTGTGCCTTATTTGTTTATACGAATGCATCTAAGACTAGAATATTGATGCACATAGATTATGTCAGACATTCCTACGGTTATGTCAATAATTGTTATCGCAAATATGGTACAGTATAAAAAGACCACTAATTGGCCATTTGTCAGGAGAGTTCCTTTATCCCAGATTATCATGCAAGATACTGCCAGAATATCTTGAGACTGCAGTGATGCTGCTGCATCCCGTTCTGCACTGAAAGCTGATACCATGCCAACTCTAGAAGGAGAAGAACTGATGTCAATGTGTATTTTCCTTTTCAGAGAACACTTGCTTCCTACTGCTGATACCTACAACATTTCGCTGTTAACAGGTATGCAGTGTTGATTCTCCCTCAAAAACTCTAGATGCAAGTTACGTTACTCCATGCTCTCATAGTATAGAGAATAGAAGTAGGTATTAGGATGTTAGGTTGCTAGATGACATTTTAACTATGGTAGAAATATGTGTTTTATTCTCGTTGATCGCAACATGCATTAGTGCTGCTTTAATATTTTGTGTGGTTATTTTTAATGCACTAAGCAACTGGATGAGACTGATGAAATAAGCACTTTTAAGCTTAAAGTGTCTTATTCTCACTGCAGGTGGTGTGTGTGATATTGTAAAAAATGAAATTGGGTTTCTCAAATGACCACTGCGTCCCTAGATCACTGTTAGCAACCTAAAAACACCAACACCATTTTAACTATGAAATGAATGGGGCTGTTTGGGGCTACAACAAACTACTTCTTCACATTAAATTACTGGTGCATTGAACCAAGTTCACTTCGGACACCCGTGGGTGTGAAGGCAAATCTTCTAGAGCTAAGTCAGTCTTAGTTCATGAAACAGGGGAAGTTGTGCTATTCAGATATCACGTTTAAGGGTTGAAGAGCCAAGTTTTAAACCATTTTGAAGGCGATGTGGATGAATGTTATCCATAACTGGGGGACAGAGCATCCCAGAGGTCCGATGCTGGGACAGAGAAGCACATGCCTCCAATTATTCTTTTCATGAAGGTGTGGACTTGTTATGAGGCAGGCAGGAGTGAATCTCACTGTGTACTTAATGCAACTCGCTAAGACTCCTTGGCTTGAATGAACTCTGGGCCTTTGCTGTTGTAGGTTGTGTGATACAGAGGGATAGGCATTAAACTTGCTGGTTGCCCAACAGCCAGAATAAAGTGCATAGGTCATGGGGGAGATGGTCACTGGGGATGATGTCTAGTAACACTGTGCCTGGAGCTCTCTGAACAATTTGGTACCTTCATGTTGGGATTCTGGAAAAACAATGAAAAGGGCAATGGTGAAGCTAAGACCCTAGTTTCTGAGGGTAGGCTAGTAGGTCTACTGGTATACGGGGTAGTGTCTGAAAATGGAAATAACATGCTTGGACTGTTTTGTTGGTTGATGTGTGGATCTAGCGTGATGTTGGACTTGGCCCTTTTTGCAGAGTTATCCCCAAACTTTTAGCTTCTTCCTCCTATTTTTTCCTGACCTGTTGTTGTTGGCTTTAGGACTCTAGGCACTTTACCACTGCTAATCAATGTTAAAGTGCATATGCTCTATGTGTAAATTGTGAACATGATTGGTTTTCAGTGATTGGCATATTTGATTTTCTGGTAAGCCCCCAGTAAGGTGCACGGAGTGTTACATGGCCTGTAAATCAAATTCTACTAGTGGGCCTGCAGACTGATTGTGCCACCAACATGAGTAGCCCTGAAACGGTATCTCAGATCTGCCCCTGCAGTGTCTGCGCGCAGTTTTGTACTGCCATGTCTACTGGAGTTGATTGGAGTAGAGTAGATTGGGGTAGATTGGAGTGGGTTACATTGGGATGGAGTGGATTGGAGTAGGGTAGATTGGGGTGGGGTAGATTTGAGTGGGGTGGATTGCGGTGGAGTCGGTTAGATTGGAGTAAACTGGGGTAGATTTTAGAGGAGTGTGGTCGATTGGAATGGGGTAGACTGTAGTGAAGTTGAGTGAGCTAGATTGGGGCACAATGGAGTGTGGTAGATTGTGGTACAATGGAGTGGGGTAGATTGGAGATGAGTGGGGTAGATTGGATAGATTGGAGTGGGATAGATTCGAAGAGAGTGGGGTAGATTGTGGTAGATTAGAGTGGGGGAAGATTGTGGTTGGGTCGAGTGGGGTAGATTTGGGTAGAGTGGAGTCCCGTGAAGTGGGGTAGATTGGAGTGGATGGAGAGAAGTGGTGCAGATTGGAGTAGATTGCAGTGGGGTTGACTGAGGTAGATTGGAGTGGGGTAGTGCGGTGTAGATTGAAATTGAGTGGAGTTGGATAGATTGGAGAAGAGTGGAGATTGGAGTAGAGTGTGGCAACATGAATCAGTAAGGTAGATTGGATTGGGGTAGACTGGGGTGGAGTGGGGTAGATTGGAGTGGAGTGTGGTAGACTGGAGTGGGATAGATTGGGGTGAGTTAGATTGAGGTAGATTAGAGTGGGGTGGACTGGGGTAGATTAGAGTGGGGTAGATTGAAGTGGTTTGGAGTAGAGAGGAATAGATTGGAGCAGAGTAGGGTAGATTGGAGTAGAGTACAGTAGAGTCGGGTGGAGTGGGGTGGGGTTGATTGGGTTAGATTGAGTGGAGTGAGATAGAATGGAGAGGAGTGGGGTTGGGTAAATTTGAGTGGAGTGGGGTAGATTGGAGTGGGGTACATTGGAGTGGAGTAGGGTAGATTGGAGCAGAGTGATGTAGACTGGGGGTGGAGTGAGGTAGATTGGAGTGGAGTGGATTGAGGTAGACTGGATTGGAATGGGGATTACTGGGGTACAGTGGAGTGGGGTAGATTGAAGTGGAGTTGGGTAGATTGGAGTGGAATGGGGTGGATTGGAGTGGGGTAGTTTGTAGTGGGATAGATTGGGGGAGTGGGGTTGGGTGGGATAGATTGGAGTGGGGTAGTTTGACTGGAGTGTGATAGATTGGAGAGGATTGGAATGGGGTAGATTGGGTGGAGGGGAGCAGGGTAGATTGGAATGGACTGGGGTACATTGGAGTGGAGTGGATTGGGGTAGAGTGGAGTGGATTGGGGTAGATTGGAGTGGGATAGAGTGGAGTGTAGTGGATTGGAGTAGGATAAGTGATGTGGACTGGAGGGGCATAGATTGAAGTAGCGTGATGTGTTGTGGAGTGAGTGGTGTAGACTGGAGTCATGTGACCTGTCATAGAGTGTCTTAGAGGAGAGGCTCGCAGAGTGCAGTGGCGTGTCGTAGGGTGGAATGTCATAGAATGGAGTGGTGTGGCATAGGGTGGGAGGGCATATAGTGGAGTATAGTGTTGTAAAGTAGAGTGGTGTAAAGTGGAGTGGCGTACTGTGGAATATGAATAGTGCAGCGGCGCACTGCCATTACAGACAACACATTTTCATTTGAAATGAACATTACATTTGCACCGACATACAGTTTTAGTGTGCACCAACAATAATGTGTGAAGATGTTTTCACCTAGTGTATTGATGTATTTTTTTAACCAGTGGGTTGTCTTTAATAGGGTAGTGGTGCCCTTAAAGGAAGTTCACAATCTAGTTTGAAGAAAATCACCCATTACACGCAGTGCCAAAGGGTAGAGAGCACCACCCCTCTCTACAAAGCGTGACCTAAGCCAACCAAACAATATAATTACATTCCCCAGCAGACGCTTATAACAATCAATATTATGAATAATTCAAGCATTCGGTTGATATCCACTTATTTTATTGTTGTTGTTCTTTAATTCCTCTGCTCTCAGCCAACACATGTTTGGTCGCATTTATCGTGACTTCTTCAGGGCTCTAATCTCTGTTAGCAAAAAGCTGTCAGTCCGGTGATAATTTCAAACCGGATGGAAATATTCCCCTCGAGTGTCCGTACTTGAATATTAGAAGTTCCCAAAATCGTATCCTGAATCTTATGCCGAAAAATTCCCTCGTTGAATCCTCCGACGGTCTCTCATTCAGACCAATACGCTCCCAAAAAGTATACAAGGACCACTGGGTCGGTCCAATTCTGAGTGGTTATAGCTCCTCAATACAGATCTCTATCACCATGAGTATGCCGAGTAGTGCTGGGGAATGTGATAATAGTGTACTGCTTTGTTTTGATCGTATAATATTTGATTACACCACACTTTAGAATTACAAAAAAAAGTGTTTCATTTGTACTTTCCTAGTTCTGATATATTCTGAAACATCAGCCCAGTTAATTTTTGTGGTGCTAGATAAAATAACTTCATACACCCTCTCCTCTCATGTGTACTCAGCAGGATTTACATAAATTCTCTCACTTTGAAATCTAAAAGAGAAAAGTAAACACCAAGCTCCCTCAGAAGACGGAGCCTGACATTTGACCTCTGCCTTTGAATGCACAGCAAATGTGACAAGATAAGAACAAGATTAAAAGGCCTGTTTACAGAAAGCGAGTACTCAGAAGGATACAGTAAACAAGAAATCAAGCTGGACAGCCTAAAGCAAGAAACACCAACAAATAGAAAGCAAGCACTTGTGAGTTATAAACCACAAAGCCAATAGTAAGCAATGGGTGAAATGCATTCCGTGGGAAGCTTTCAGAATGCCCACAAGACGTTGTGACCAAACCAGACAGCAGCGCTGTTTGGTATGCTTCAACCTAAAAAGGAACCAGTGTGAAATAAAATATATGCCTCGGAAAACACAATTCGGACAAGCAGGGTAGCTGGTATTGATTCCATGTTATTTGGTTCACAGTTTGAAATTCAGCCTCCAGATGAGTATCTGTTTCCCTCTCCCTTGTTTACATCAAAAGACACTGTTTGTATTTCCTTCTTGGCTCAAGACCAAAACACACCAACACAGTGATAGGAAACCTGATTTAGGTCCCCAGACTCCAATACCAAGCCAAGAAGGCCTTTATATCGGGGGGTGGGTCACACCCTAACACCCAACCCCCTGAAGCTAATCCCCTGTGCACATCCTCTCACACAGACACCGGTTTCTGAAGGCAAAGAGCTACATGGAGGCTGGTACTGGTATCCTGCAGAAACCAGTTTCTCATGGTGTGACTATAAGGGCAGCAAGCAGCTTCTGGAATTTTACAGTATAATCGTTGGGGAAGGTACTTTGCCTCTCGGGCACTCCCAACAAACTACCAAAAATAACCCACGCTCAAGCCTTTGAATGTAATTTGGCACCATCTAGCGGTGACACTTTATGGCTGCTGCCTTACATTGTATTATAGACGATACCAAATGAGAAATCAATAGCAGCCCCTTGGGCTTAGTTGGACTTCCCACAATGGCACATGTCTCGCCCGCCCCACGCGGGGATATTTCGACGGACACATTTTCCCTGCCTTCAACGGAGCCACGCGAAGGATGCCCACGGGCGGGACAAAGTGCAACGCGTTATCTATAAAGGTATCGTGTAATGTCGCAATGGAAACGAGCTTTGGCTTCCGTCCCGCGCCTGCACACGCATTAACAATCGGAAATGTTTGGGTTTGGCTGACGTATTTCTTCATATTTTCTTCCAAAGTAAACACAATCTGGATGCTAGGTGTCGTGTTTCCCTTTGGCAGCTGCGAAGCCATTATCAAGCTGGGGCAGAAACACACAGTCGAGCGGCTGCGGCCCCGAGGCATGCTTAAAACGCGGGCTTAAAGGATGAAGCCGGAAAACCAACGTGTGGGAGCTTATTACTCCGCAAATCCCCTCGCAATTACTTTCAGGGGTGCATTGAACGCACTACACTGACGGCCTGGAAAATAAGAAGGCCGTCAATGGAGCAGGGCTGGGAGCGTCAGAGAGGGATGAGGCCAGGTGCGGCGCGCGGGAAAAGGCTACTGGGCAGCCACCTCCCCGCCGCGCGCACAAGAAAGCAGGAGCGCGCGCACAAGAAAGCAGGAGCGCGCGCAGAGACCATTTGACCAGGCTATCTCCTCTCCTCCTTCTTCCACTCTGTCCTTCCAATCGTCCATCCGCTGACTCACTCCTGCATTCACTCTCAGATAAAACCGCAATAAACCAAGCACAAAGACAAAAAGATTTGCAAAGATAAATTAAAACTATGCAAGAAGAAAAAAGCAAACATGCTGGTGTCTAAACATGGCAAATCAATAAAGGGTTCTGGCCCGTAATCAGTAAGGCTAGACCAATCTATAATAAGTACAAACACAGCTGCCAATACTGATGATTCTTCACTACTTCACTCTTACCAAACACACGTGAACACACACATCGTGAATTGAAAAACATATAAATGTTTTATTTTCTTTTTGTATTTTTTGACTTTTTAAAGCATTATTTTAGAAATGCAGCTCATGTTGTTATTTTCGTGAACATTTGAAGCGTTCATAGGACCACAAAAAACACGTTATTAGGATGCAACATAGACCCATGGGCTCCAGGACATACAGGCGATCGGACACGGTGATAAACAAAAAAGGCGTGAAACTTTTCCGACACTCTCCCCTAGTCACAGATCTGGGTTGAATCAATCAACATACCCATATTTTGGAGTCAGTCCAGTTCTCTTCTCATGTAATCCTAATTATTAACAAGCATTTGCAATGCAATAGGTCTCGCATTTGCAAGAGTGGAACTATTGGCATTGTAAATGACAATGCCTTTTATTTATCTGTTTTGATAATTAACACATAAATAAAAAGCATGGACATTTACAATGCCAATAGCTCAGACTCTTGCAAATGCGAGACCTATTTCATTTCAAAGAAAGTGGCCGCCACTGTCCCGGGCTGCTTGGAAAGTGAAAGGCCACATGGCGCTCTGAATGTTGCAGGTAAGCATGTTGTGCCTGCAGTAAGAGATACTCATTAAAGATAATATTGCTTACAGACTGAATACGACATACCGTTTAACAACAGAAGTAAAAGGGCCAGTCCTCATGGGAGGTTACAAATGAAGACAAGGTTGTACTAAGAAAGGACTAAGAAGCCTATTAACAAATCAGAAGCCAGTATTTACAAAGGACAATCACCCAAGCCACTATGGGCAGAGGGTGGGAGTAGCTTCAAGTCCATACTCGAATACAGCATGCCTCACAGAGAAGCGCATGTGCTGCCCAGGCTCGACCTAAAAATATGGAGCGGCCCTGATTAGCGAGCTAACTAACACAAATGTATAAGCTACACTGAAAGTGTAACGAGGAACCTGCCCTTTAAATAAACCCAATTCAACTATTTACATGTAACATACTTGACGCCGCACAGGTTGGCGAAAATAGATCCCGGGTCCACGGATGCATGTCCATGCTGCCAATCTCCTGGATTTTATACACATGGTGTGGTTCCTGTGATTGGATTACACGATGCTGGATAAGCATCAGGTTAATATTTAAGTAACTTACGAGTAGACAGACACCACAAGACTCTAGCGTCTGATTCTCCTCTCAGACACTGACCCACTTGGAATCAGGCAGAATAAGTGAGGTAATTACGGTCTGCCGGTTTGGCAATGAGGGCTTGCTTGGATGTGACATACACAGAGTGACAATGGGAAACCGCCAGGATGCAAGAGTGGTATTGTTACCTGACATACCAGTGTTTTTAAAGGGTTAGTAGGGCTGGGTCAGGTTCAGTCATTCATCAAAAGCTTATTTACACTAAAAAGCTTGTATTGTGGTGATACTACTCGTGTGGATGCTGATACACATCCTTATGAAGCTTGAGAAAACCATATCATCTTACAAACCCCTAAACCTTTGTCAATGTTTGATTTTTCTATTTCAAGCAATATCTAGAGGTGGAAATGGAAACTTCAAATGTAGGATCACTGTCTTGTTTACTTAGAATCTGTCACAATACAAGACTGCTCAGGATTTAGTTTAATTTAATTTATTTATTGTTTTTGTAAAGCGCTGGTAAAAACAGTGGATGAATCAGGGCGCTGCTTGAGGTCAGAGGTGGGACCAGACAACAAGAAGTAATTCAGTTGGGCTGAGAGGGTTTGGGGATAGCCTGTACAGCTGCAGTGATATGCGCTACAAAGAATATCGGGGGTTCTTAACATGAAGTTTCCATAATATCTCCCCCACTATCCCCTCTTCTTTCTTCACTTGCAGAATGGCTTACACAAGCACACTTCACATGCATCCTACGATTTTAGAGTTTTGAGTTGGAAGAAGTGTACCAGGAGGAAATGCCACAGCCCCCAGAGACTAAACAAGCCGAGAAAGAAAACTCATGTGACCCAGCAAGGGGCAGGAAGGGCAGGGCGAATGCCTGCAGCTAAAGTGAGTTGGTCATGCTGTCTGTATCCTGCCTGGAGGCCCGTGGCAGCCTTGTGGGCTGGCGTGTGTTGGCTGGAAAGCCTGCGTCTATTCACTCATGCCCACTCCATGACCTCGCGCTGGTGACTGCGGCTCTTTGTGCTCACGCTGCTTCACGGCTTTCTTTCATCTTTGCTTATTCCCTCTGACGTTGTCTACTGGGTTCATGCCAGCGGCGTATTGCAGAATGATGGGCCACCCTGCAAAAATTGGTGCGCGTCGTGGTTCTTACAATTTCCCCACTTTAATTTTCAAAGGAGACGGTGGTTTCGGTGCAGATCCATGGACGTGCTTTATGTAGTCGGCCATCTAATAAATAAATCTATGACGCGCTGTATGATAAAGGTTTTATTAATCACTGGGGGAAGTCCGGATAGTATATCTTGTTAAGGGAAGACAGACAACACAGTTTTTTTTAGTTCTGCACTATCGTTTGAAACCAGTTTCAAACATGCAACAAGTATTGGCCACGCGGCCGCGAAAGTGAGGCGGCCGCGAATGACAAAAGCATCAAAATAAACAAGCTTTGGCCACACGGCCGCGAAAGTGACGCGGGCGCGAAAGTGAAAGTGATCGAGCGCGCGGGAGGAAAGACACATGGCGCTGCGTGCGTGCACGCTCACATGCATTCAAGCTTTAGGCCACAGGCGGCACTTTGAAAAGTCGTATACAAAATGTCTCGGCCAGACCAGCGCATGCGCTGGATCAGGCGAGACCTAAAAATAGTCATCTCCACAGACGCCCTCCTTACATATGTCCAGTTAATTCTTTTGGACCTGTAACAGGAGTTACTAGCACCATCGGAATTATGCGTTCAGCTGGAACATTATTAAGTGGTATTCTATCTGGAGAGAGCACCTTTTTCAAGCAGGTGAAGTGTTCAGGTGGAATACTGTGGAAAAACATGAGGACTTTGGAAAGTGAGGTCATAGTTCTGCCTTTTATTCCCCCAAAACATATCATTCCTGTTGTATCCTCACCCCAGAATTGCAGGGAACTCTCTGTCATGATAAATCTGGGGTGAAGAAATAAATAGGAATGATTACATGTCACACTTAGTAAAGACCTAAGAAGGACACAGACCTTTTTAGAATTTGATTGTGGGGATAGAGGTAAACTATTTGTTTAAACAAAATGGCTCTTGCTATTCATCTACCAGTTTTACCTTGAAATAGCTTCTCAACCTCAGTAGCAGACTTGCTGAACATTGGTGGGCAACAGCGCTTAACTTGTGCCGATGGCTGCATGTGGTGGACACAGGCACTCACTCATTTTCAGGGACTTGGATTTATTTTTTATCATCCAATTTTAAACCCAGAGCAAAAGAAAGGCAGAAGAGGGAGAAAGAAGGAGGAAGATAAAGTTATGAAACAGTAATAAAGGAAGAAAGCAGTAATGAAAAAGAACCAAGTAAAGTTAAACAGAGAGGCAAGAAGTAAGGTTGTTGTAGAAGGAGATATGAGGTGGAATGAACACTTTGTACCCTTGGTAGTTGGCAATTTCAGCATAAGGTCCCTAAGAAAAGCTTTTGGCCCCTTATATTTTTCACACATTAAGCACCAGTGGACAGTGTGAACTAGCATGCACTCCTGTGCAAAACACTTTCTTGTGCTCTGAATATGGCAACTGTCAGACCTGACTTGGGGGTCCTACAGGGCTACTGGGCCATAACTGAGGTGGGTTAGGTGATCTGCCCTTGTGTCCTGGGGCCCGTCCTGCTATGGCTCTGAGAAAGTGGTCAAGGTCAACAATTTCTCCACTTGACTCTCTGTATAGCATGGGCAAGCAGCAACAGCCTTCCCAAGAAGTGCTCAGAACTCAACAATCAACCAGCTACCCCACTGATAGTCTTTGTGTACTCAATACCACACAATTCAGTCCAATCTACAGGGTTGTGATCCTGGTCACAGCTCTCTTCTGGCGCTAGACCCCTTATCTCCCTCTGAGCTATCTCTGACCTTGGTGATCTTAGGTGAAACTGTCCCCAAGCAATTTAGGGTAGAAACAAGAGTAAGGCTCAAGTGCAAATGTTAGGGTCCATAAAGCAAATGTGCAATCAACTCACTCATTTGCAAGTTCTTACTCCTAGTGTAGCAGGTATGAATTCAGTCTCATAGTTAATCGTGCTTGAATAGCATGAGCTCGGTGGTGTGATCCCACATTGTTGGGAGGCCCACAGTGATCACTCGGGGGCCACTGCGGAGACTGGGTGTAGCCCACATCTGCCCGTAAATGGCTGCCCAAATTAGTCTGGTGTTGATTGGTGTTAAAGGTGCAGAAGTCATTGAGGCAGGTGCAGCCCTGACTGGGCTGATGCAAACACCACAGAAGTTGAAGACCTGATTTGGCTGATGTGAATACTACAGTTGTTGTAGCCCCAACCAGGAAGATGTGGACACCAAAACAATTGCAGGCACCAATTGGGCTGGTAAAAACATCAAGATAGTTGCAGCACTGACTGAATTGATACAAACACTAAGTTAGTTGCCGCCCCAAGTGAGCCAATGTGCGAAACACAGATTCTGGGTAGTCACATAACAATAGAACTTTAAATAAGAGGTCCACTCTCTCACTGACTCAGATACATAGGTCAGATCACACTATCAATATCAAAACTGGGGTGAGGATGTAGCATTACGGCTAGAGCGGCCGACCTTGAAGCTGGGGAACCGGGCTCGTTTCGGCAACGATGCTCACATCCTGTGATTCTGGGCAAATCACTTATTCTCCCTGTGCCTAACAAAAATAAATGTGTCCTTCTGTAACGAAACTGGTGCTCATGTAAAGTGCTCTGAAACCCAATGTCTCGGGTCTAGTTCGTGCTATATAACACTCTAAAAAAAAAACACACAATATACTTTCACAACCATTTTCTGCGTTACACGCAGGACAGGCATGTTTGGTGCACCTCTTCGGGTCACAGGGCAGCTGCTGGACTACCTTTAGTCAGGGACATGCTTGGGTCTCAGAGCACACACTAGATTAGCGTGATGCTATGACCAAAACAAAAGACAGGATACAAGATATACATACAGTCTTGGACTCAGGGTAGGGGACTACACCTGTATACCATGTAGAGGATATTCCTGTCCCAAGAGAAACATTCAAATGAACACTAATATTCACTGTACTTGGATTCCAACACAAAAAAGTGCTATAGAAATTCAATAATCATAATTTTAGGAGATTTAGAGAGTCAGAATGGATGCATCTGCCACCCTACGGTGGATGCAGCATTTCACCAAAATCCCTGTGCACCTGGCTGATTTACAGATGGGGAAACTGCAGGGCATCAATGGCAGAGGCTGAGATGGCTCTACCTTCTGAAACCTTTGAGGTGAGAGCCTGTCCGTTCTAGGGCCATCAGGGCACAGTAACAGTCGTCCCACCCTATTTTCCCTACCACTGATGTAAAAAATGGTCCAACAGGGTAGGGAAATCATACCCTGCTCGTTAGACGATAGTAGATCAAAATACTTTCTGAAACAGGTGCATCAAATATGGCACACGCTTGGCAAAGAATCAGAGCCTTAATTGGAGCCACCAAAGCAGCAGCTCCACTAAAATCCAAAAATTCTCACCAGGCAAGCAAGGATCTTTGAACCTAGTAGGCAGTTCTTTAATATGGAAGTGGAGCGCATAGTCTCTGCTGACTGGGTGAGCCATGCATCAGACCTTACATAAGGTCTGTTGAACAAACAAGAATACAAATGTACCCTTGTATTAGATATGGCTCCTTAATATAATGGGAAAACCAAAGGGTAGATAAAACCGGCAAAAGTTGGTGGGAGGAATGCTTGCAATTTGTCTAACCACCTGCAATCGCTTGAAGTAGCATACCAACTCATTGTTCTTTTGCTCACCTTACCACCTCAGTTTGGACCTAGCCATATGCACATCAGGTTTGACCCTGCTCCTCTTGGTAACAGTCCAGCTGGGACTACCAGGCCAGTTCCTCCCTGAACCGAAACACAAGTAACCCGGGACCGGTTTCGCTCATCAATTACGATGGACTGGGATGTGGCCTGAGCAATTACCAGTGGCTGAGATTAATTCAAGCATTCCATCCATCACCTTTTGTATGCTTCAAAACTAAAGGGTAGTCCAAAAAGATTTTACAATATTTATAGTAATAAGTGTGGAAAAATACTAAACGCAACTTTATTTTCGGAGAATGAACAATAAATGTTAATAGAAACCAATAAAATGATTAAAAAAAGAAATTATGGCTAAATATAGACGGAAATTATAAAACATCAAATACCAGAAGAGCGTGAGTCTTAGGTAACAATGGCCATTATTCTAAAGAAAAATAGAAGTTTCTTTACACTATTTACCTGGTGCCACACACAACAACCCAGAATCCTGTTACAATGTCTCTTTTTTAATTAAATGGACTCTGATCATTCACTAACGTATAGGTACTAGTGGCCGACTGTCATGCCCTACTTTCAGCAACACCATGCACGCTATTTAGTCTCCAGCTCCATATTGTTCTCAATCTACCAACACTGGCCTGTGCTTCTCCAGCCTGTCTTGAAATGTACTCTTCGTTTTCCACTTAGGAAGTGTAGAATAGCTCTGAAAATGTGTGATATATATAAATATTTCACTACTCAAATGTCCACTTTGGTCAGTGTTCCAGTGTATCCTGAGCTGGAAGTGCTTTTAGCACTATATACAATAAAATGCAGACCTGTGGCCTCATGTCGCACGCAGGATGAATTTAGAGACAAGAACCCATTAATGTTGGTGCTCCCCAGAATGTTGTTTAGTCCAAGTTCTCCGTCTACGTCAGATATTTTGTAGGAGAGGCCTGCCACATATTGTCCTTTGCTTTTTGATACAACAGACCTGTGAGGTGGGGCCATACGGCGTATATAAGCAACTGAAATGGTCTGTCTCAGTTCGGTACAAACGCAAGACGAAAATCCACCCGTCAACCCATTCAACTGCTATTCAGTAGAGGAGGGAAAGCCACCAAATGAAAGGGATAGAGACAAGCCATGCATATGACTTGGCCCTAAAAGACAAAGCAGCGAGCTGGGTCACTGAAATACCCAGCATATCTACCATACAGTGTGCACCCTGAACATTGAAGCCAGAATATTAAGGTAATTAAATATTGAGCTCTAAGTATCAAATTCAAAATATTGAGTAAGTAAGTGATTATATACTTTTTTATACCTAACTCCACATATATGTACCATGACAATATATATTTAAGGTATGTAAATGCAGATTCAGGAATAGTAAATGTATACTTCCTCTATATGTACTGACATTTCAATATTGAGATATTTTCGGTAACGCCTTATCTGGTAGAGACAGGATCTAGCCACAGAATTGCTTCCCTTTGAATTATCTCCAGTCGAAAAGTCAGTAGAGGGCGTTGAGCGACTCCGTAGCATTGTCTTCCCCTGGATGTGACGTCGACAGAGTCTCTATAAGCCCTGCACTTGACACGCTGAAGTCAGTTTCTTCCATGGGACCACCATACCCCAGAGCCAGCTCCTGTTACCCCCTGAGGTGCCCACCCTCAGGAGGTAGCTGTTTGCTTTTGCTTGGTGGGAGCTGACAGCTTCCACCAAGCAAAAGCAAACATACCGTTTACATTTGTTTCCCTGCACAACACTTGCTCCGACAGACATGGAGCTGCCTTTCAGCAGCCCCCTGTCTGTCAGAGCAATTCCAGCTCCTGCAGGAGGCAGGGAGCCAGCTGGGATCGCGGGGGCCTTGAGGCTCCCCCGCAATCCCATTGCACACTGGGTCCCGAAGAATGGGGTCCATGGCTGGGCCCCGAGGAATGGGGTCCCTGGGGCTGAAATCGGCCTTGGGGGCCAACCGTATATATTAGCGGTATCCATCATCTTCCCTCCTTTCCTCAGATCCCTCCTTTCCTCAGAATGATGGACAGCTTACTAAAAGACCCTCCAAGAGTGTTTCCTGCCGATTTTGGAAACGGGGTCTTGATGCCCAGGAATACAAACGTATCTCTACCAAACAAAGAAGCACTTACTTCTGTAAGGTACAAATCATCCAAGTGTGTTTTTTCCGCAGTTCCACCTTGTTAAGTTATCTGTTGAAGACGCTTGAGCAACAATCACAGTGGCAAAGTTACAGACACACAAGGCTACTGGAGACATTTCCTCAGAGTTCTTTACACAGCTGTAGTGTAGGAGATGCACAAAACATTTACTCAACTGGATAGCACTTACTAATTAGCCACTGGAAAGCACTCCAGTTGGGTAGAGGTATTGCACAAAACGATGGCCTTTTCTTGGATAAATAGGCAGGGCAGGATTTATTCTGGCACGATGCTCATTTCACCGAAATTAAACCTCAACAGGTTACAGTTATGAAATGAATTCTAAAAAATGGTTGAAAATGTACTGAAAAATACAAAGGTTACAGGGACATTAGCGTTAGGAAATAGAATTTTAAAAACCTTAGAAATTCACTGACAAAACCAAAGGTTACAGGGCTTTATAGTTAGGGGATAGAATAAAAAAACCTTAGAAATTCACTGAAAGAACCAAAGGTTACAGGGACGTTATAGTTAGGCTGCCATTTCACTCATAGAAAACCAGAGAAATTCAGCAGTTATAGTTACCTGAGCTAACTATACCTTATGCCCCCGCAATGTACTGCCTATGACCTCACATATTACATCACTCATGATATGGTAAGGCACATCCCTGATGGCATCACTGATGACATCATCCATAGAACCACTCACACACCCATACAACCTCTCATACATCCACACACATAGCCACACACCCACTCATATACCCATTCGTAGACACATACAAGTACTCAAACACCCACTCATTGATCCATAGACCCGCTCACAGATCCACTCACTTATACAGCCACTCACACAACCAATACCTCACCCATATAGCCACTCATGCACCCATTATCTCACCAATACAGGCACTGACATAGCCAGTTATTTAGACATACAGACACTTACATGCCTACTCATACACCCAGCAAGTTACTCACACACCTACTTGCTCACCCATACAGTCACTCACAGCTACTCACTCACCCTTGCATTCAATGACACACCCACTGACTTACTCATACAGATACTAACACATGTACTCACTCACCCACCTATACAGTCACATACAGAAACATATGTAGGAATGCCTGTAAGGCAAACAGATGAAGAACCCTGTAGGGCAGAGAACAAGGCAATAGTGCATCTGCACAGTAGCAAAATACCACAATCAGAACCTGTGCAGAGAAGCAAAACAACATCTTGCATTAAGAAGCATTGACAAGCAATAGGGCCATAAAACAATATGCGTCCCACATAACGGGGGCCATAACCTGCCATTAACAGCTCAGGAAGTAATAAAAAATACCTGCAAGAGGCAGAAGCATCTCACAGAGTGTCATCCGCAGGTTAAGTTTGAAAGAAAAAAAATCCAATGGCCACTGCCCTAGAATGGCTCACATGTGAAAGAAATCAAGGAGACCATAACCTGTACAAGCTCAGTACGGGGAAAAAGAAGAGGAGCAGAAAAACAGGGTTTAAGATTCTGCTCCACCCGACTGTCCCAAAAATCATGTGAAGCAGAATCGGCATGAGAGCCGACAGATGTTGACGATCGAAAGTCATGTTCACCAAGGTGGATTGAACAGCCTCCAAAAACCAGAGCTGCATAGCCAGGCACGTTGGCGAAGTGCCTTTGAAAGATCCATGGTTTGCCCAACAGATTCTGTGGCTGCTTGTCGGTCATCGTGGTGTAACTGAGTGAGATCGTTCTGGGTCTCATCCGGGAGCGAGGGGAGCAAGCGCGAGACGGAATCCCACAACATGTGACAAAACTGGCTCAGAACACAAGCAGTATAAGGTGACCGCAAAGTGGAACTGGTGGCAGAAAAAATATGCTGACTTAAAATATTGAGACGCCTAGACTCCCTGTCATGCGCTCATGTCAGGGGAGGCTTTAGCAGACTGAACCACAAAACTGCGCGGAGTGAGCTGCCGGATAAGGCAGAATGGGTCTCCAGAAGCAGGACGGTATCTATGAGCTGTAGACTGGTCCACTCGGGCCCCCAAAATGGGTTTAGACCAAGAGTCCAGCAAAATATCAAATATGGCTTCACTGAAGGGGAGCACAAGCTCAACCCCCGTTTGGCCTTGATGAAGCACCCTTATTAAGGGGTCAATAGCCACCTCCACAGAAGGGAGCTGCAGCTCCAAAATCACAGCTACCCTCCTCAGAAGCTCAGCGAAAGCAGAGCTAACCTCAGTAGCGAGGCCGGGAGAAGAAAGCAAGCCAAAAGAAGGGGAAGACTTAAGGACTCTAGCTTCATCCAGCTCAGATATCCAATTAAACTCCAGAGGTGGCTGAGCAGTGTCATTCATGGGTGGAATATACCCTATTTCTTCTCTTTCTCTACCAAAATCCTCTTCTCCTGTAGGACGAACAGTAGGGGGCTCAGCATCAGAGAGGAGAGATGTCATACTGCCGATCGGTGCCATTAAAGTCCACGTCGGAGCTGGCTGATCAGACACAGGAGTCGCAGGTGGGAACCACAAAGGGCTGAGCACTGGGGCCGACACAGATGTGACAATGGCTCCAGAGGGCCTCACTGACGCTGAGGGAGACCCCGCTCGCGTGGATTCAGTCAAGGCTCCTCTGGCCTCCTTGGGCTGAGACATGCAACAGAGGGAGGCAGAGAGCCAAAGATGGCATGAAGGGAGTATTAGTATTCCCTCAACTGGTCCAGAGTCGCCCTGGCTCCAGGGAATACCAGAAGGTGTTGGGTAGACACTCAACCCTACTCCTCAACCAGAGGACGGGGAGGAGCGTCAGAAACGCTGCAAGTATGCGGCAAAGTCAGGGAATGCCATGATTTCAACCACTTACGTTGCAACTTACCTTTGGACATGGAGGTCGAGGGCGCCCACGGGAGGACTTCTGGAGCGGGCCCTCAAGCATTCCTTGGACCGAGAAGGTGACCGAGAACGACGTGGTAGAGCGTGCGACAACCAGGCTGCCAAAAGCTTCATGTGGCGTTCCTGCAATGCCTTCGGCTAAAGTTGGTGACAGGAGTAGCACTCCTCGGAGTCATGGTGTTTACCAAGACACCACATACAAATATTATGAGGGACTGTGGCTGACATCTGTCATCCACAGGACCCACAAGGTTTGAACCCTCAGGACATCCAGGAAAAAGCACACTGTTATGTCAACAAAAAATGTCGAGATAGGCCAAAAAACGGCCAGGGGAATCACTCTCCGGATCTAAGCTGGAGGTGCGGAAAGGAAGAAACTGACATCAGCGCGTCAGGGGAGGGCTTACGTGGACTCTGTTGACGCCACATTCGGTGGAAGATGATGCTTGACGCCCTCTACTGACGCGCAGAGGTACGGCTGTAGAAAAATTTCCCGATTCAGTCTGGCGCGTGGGAACAATTCAAAGGTAAGGAATCTGCAGCTAGATGTCTCTATCAGATATTTTTGTTCACGATCACTATTCGGTAGCAGAATCCTGCTTGACATAGTTTCACTTTCTTAAAAAAGATAAACACACACATTCCTTATTTTATTCATGTTCATAATTTGGTGCAGCAGCTCTGCTTCAATAATAAGAATGCGGATTGTTCTTTTCGTTTACCAAGTGGCATTACGGAGAGAAGAAAGGAGAGTGCCTTGGACCGTCTGTGTCTCATCCAATTTGGAAGTAGAGACATGACCTTGGTCCGAGGAAGGCTCGAGTCAGCCTTGGCTCGCCCACCAATACCATAGTAGGGTGCTTTTAACTCGTTTCACTAAGGTATTACTTTTCTTTCTTTAGCGCATGTCAAGGCAGGGTTAAGAGTAACCCTACGCTAAAATGAAGAAAGGAACTCCAGACAGAGTATTTCGGGATGGTTAAAAGATTATTCCTAGGGTTAGTGGATGCCATGCCAGCCGGGTCCTCAGATTACGCAATAGTGCCCTTAAGTACCTTTGAGGGCTTTTAGTATCCTGAGAAACTGTGGAGGTGGCCAGATGATGTTTGTCTGCAAGGGAATAATGATATACACAAACGAAGTAAAAGTTAGCATAAAGTAACATGAAGTGTTTTGACATCTTGTTGTATTCTGTCTCAGCCAGAGGATCAGTGGATTAAATCTGATCACTAACTGGATCTCTTTTAAATTAACCCAATTTACCATGAACTAAAAGTAAAAGCAAAGTGTTTCTGTAGTATCTACCCAGTTGACAACACAATATGGATTCTCTCACCCTCCTCCTAGTCTTCTGCATGTGACAAGCATAAAACAATTGGAGGTGCAGTTAGGAAGGATGGGAGGGATTTGACTAAAACAAGGAGGACTGCGGCTCAGGGTAATGAAGATTACCAGTAAGTAATATTTTTGTTATGCATGGCTTCCATGGGAAGCTTCAATCCTTTACACCAGATTATAAATTTGGCAACTTACTTCCCGTGACTTACCAACCGTAAATTTTAAAAAAAACTTGTCGTAAATGCCTTTCAGCCAGGATACCAGGGCTCTCTTGAAGGCAGGGAAAGTTTTAGGGTCTGAATAAGGGTGGCAGGTAAGGTATTTTTCACATTTGGTTCAGGAGGAGAGGCCATGTTATGTTTTTCTCTCCCATTAATCCTCTGTCCGCATAGCAGTTGAAAGGAAGGGAAGATAATTTGGGGGTCTATACAGAAGTTACATTTATAGAGAAGTAAAAATGATAATTAAGGGGATGTTTTTCACCTCAGGTTCTGAGTGACATCATAGATGGATCACTGACAGCATATTGGAAACACAAATATTGTGTGGACAGAATACTGTGTCAAAAATATAGAGAACCAAAATATCGAAAAGGTAAGTGCAAATTGGTAAGAATAGATTTACTATTCTTAACTCCACATCTACATACCTTGAAAATATATATCTCATCAAGGTACATACAACTTACCTTCACAATATTTTTGTCCTCGATATTCTTGACACAATATTTGTCTCCAATATGTTGTCTCAACACCATCATACACAACTCGAGCGTCACTTTCGTTGCCTATTTGATGTCACTCAGAAGCACTCGGGGGTGAAGAACATCCCTGTAATTCACTGTAACCCATTTATAATTCTATATATTACCTCTTCATCCGTCATCCTCGTCCAAGTCCTTACGATCTGAGGTTATACCAAGCTAATGAAAAGACTACACGAACAAGAGAATGATGAAGGAAAATGTATATTTATGAACATCAACAAATACTGCATTGTTGATTTAATAATTTCAGAATCAAATTATTTACATGTAGATTCAGAGATCTAATCTATAATATTTTACAAAGGTGGGCGGTATCAACCAAGTAGCTGCCCTAGAGATATCTGTAAAAATAAAACCACAAACCTCAGCCCATAATGCTGAGAATGCTCTTGTCAATTGACTCGTTTGGGTAATTGCTTGGTGTACCTATCTACTTATTGTGAAGGTCAAGACCTTTTTTACCGTTGTTGGCTCCCCCATAAGATATGAAAAGGAAATTTTAATTACAAAATTATTTTGTAAGGTCATATTGCTAAGGCTCTCTGCACATTAAGACATGAGGGAATTCCCAACTTTTAACTCATGGTGTAACACTATTTCTGGGGGCGAGACTCTTCATATCGTAAGGATTAGGACGAGGTAGACTAAAACTCAGGGTAACGAAGATTACCAGTGAATAATATTTTCATGCTCTCCAAAAGTCTGGTCTCAGATATTCTTCACTGTTTGGGGCCTACTATCATAGGTGAGCTTAGGGCTGGCAGCTGTACTAGTTCTAAGACCATATCGTTAATTGTAACGGGAGTCATCAATCACTATTTAATGGTTCACACTTGAAAATGATCTGTTTTAATTTGGCACCTGGACTGACAGAGCCAACTGATGGGCCAGGCTCCAATCCCTTTTTCTCACACTGGACCTCTCACTCCATAGCTGGGTTGGGGGTGAAATGGGAGGCCCACTGACACAAACAGTCTAGGAGCAAGCAACTGAAGCTTCATTGAGGACAAGGAAGTAAGGAGGGCTCTCAGTGAGAAGATAATAATCTATGCAGAAGATAGAGAGGGAGTTAGATGCCACTTAGGCTGCAGTATCCTATAAGCTCCTTTAAAAGCCGCTCTCCATGTCACTTGGCTGACTTTCCATGATCTTTCTTTCTGTTTGGCGCCTATGTGCCTGTAAGTAGGCTTTTTCATGCCAGCAACTGACCTGTCCATGTCCTCTCTCCACCTAGCACTTTGCTTAGCTCCTGTAGTGGTGGAGGTGCGGATGTTGGGGGAAATTGGATGCCATGTACACATCACACATCTGAGAGAACCTCAAGGCAGCCAGGCCCTCGGTCGGGTTATAGCTCTGGCCCCTGATCCCAGCTACACTGGCTAGGCCTTTATGTGCAGTTTTCTATAGCACGAAAGTGTCCCAAGGGCATTAAAGCGCTTTACAGGGAACAAGAGTTAGGGATGATAGCTCATAAAAACTACATAGAAACATAAGTAAACAAGCAATACAATCAAGAAGAGGATCAATGGAAATTTGGTGGCCAGATTGGGACAGTTTTTGGATGAGTACAGTTTTGTTTTTTTTTAGAGTTTTATATAGCGCGAACTAGACCCGAGACATCAGGTATCAGAGCGCTTTACATGAGCACCAGTTTCATTACATGAGGACACATTCATTTTTGTTAGGCACGGGGAGATTACAAGATTTGTTCAGAATCACAGGAGGTTGAGTGTCGTTGCCGAGACTCAAACCTGGTTCCCCAGCTTCGAGGTTGACCGCTCTAGCCGTAAGGCTACATCCTTTTGAATGTTGTCTGGCAAGGGCTCATGCGAAGAGTTGGAGGAAGACAGTTTCAGATCCTAGTAGCAATGCCAGAGAAGTATTGCCTCATATACCACTCAAGTTTGAATTTTGAAGACTCAAGTAGGAGGCCTTCAAGCATCCCCCGATCCCCAATGAGCCACCACAGATTTTCAGTTTCTTAGCCAGGCAGGGAAGTGAGAATAGTGTAGGGCTCTATGAGTGAGACTGGTATTGTGAGCTTGCTTTGATGGGTATTCTTTGAAGGGTTAGAAGGACATAAGAGACGTGGTAACATTTTTTAAATCCTTGCACAAAGCGGGCAGCAGCGTGGAGAACATCTTGTAGAGGGGCAGCTGTACTTCAGGGAGACCAGAGAAAAGGGAGTCCCCACAGTCCAATCTGGAAAGGACTGCTGCCTGCACTATGGACTTTAAGTCCTGGTGTGGGATGAAGTGTCTAATGCTCCAAAGAAACCTGAAGTTGTGGAGTGTGTTTTAGCCATTGTGGATGTATGAGATTGGAGGTTAAGCCAGTTGTCAAGGGATGATTACAAGTGATTTGATGCTATCCATGATAGCAGGGTTGCAGCCAGGGGAAAGCACACATCAACCTATTTTTTGGACAGACAGGCAGGACTGTTTCAAAGATATTAAATGCAATTCTGTTTTGGTTGGGTTTAGTTTTAGGTGGTGGTTCAGACATTCAGTTTTGAATTCTGAACACAGTATTGGCAAGCAGGAAGGAGTCATCCACAGAGGGAACATTGAGGGAGAACTGCATACCATCCGCATAATAGTCCTATTGCACACCAGAGTTACCAGGAATCTCTCAGGGTAGTTCTAGATGGACCTTGAAAAGAGATGGGAACAGGATTGATTCTTGAGAAATCCTTTGTGGAATGTCTACTGTGCTAGAGGTAGAACTCCCTAAATTGACCACTAGATACGAGTCGGAGAGACAGGATGTAAACCAATTTAGAACTCTACCCTAATTGCCAATCATACTTTCAGAGGTTAAGCAGATACTTATGGCTACCTGTATTGAAGGCTGCTGAAAGCTCTGCTACAACAAGGGAAGGATTGCCCAAGTCGAGGAAACTGAATGCCTCATCAATCACTTGAAAAGTGGTGGTCTCTGTGCTGTAGACATGTCTGAATCCAGAGACTGGAATTCATCCAGGACATTTTCTATCAGGATATAAAGAAAAAGTTCTGGGAACACAGTATTCTATCACTTTGTCTAGGAATGGGAAGGTTGGGCTAGGCTTAACAGGTTTAAGTAATTTGGTCTGCTGGTGTGTTTTTTTAGAAGTAGGGAGATTTGTCTGATTATCAGGCAGTCGTTGAAGGTGTCTTGCATAAGAGATGAATTTTCCTAAAGTGATCTAAAATAGAAGCAGCCATGTGTCAAGCTCCTGGCTGATTTGTGCAGGTTATCTTCAAGGCGAGTCAAGTCCTTAAGTGGATTAATGGTTTAACGTTGGATATGGTTTCAAATAACTCACTTCTTAAAATATTTCAAAGTTAAACCAATATAACTATGCCTTACAGGGGAGCTTATGGTCATCAAGGTCAACAGATTTTGGAGGAAGATGAAGCTCAATATAATCTATTTACTCTGTAAAGTAGAAAACAAAGTCATCACACTTATCTGGACAGTTTGACTCAGCCATCCATAGTTGGTAATCGCACTCTAATTCCAAGAGCGCTCCTAATAGCCTTTGCGCTACCCTGCCTCTATTGAAATGAAAGGGGTGTGATAAAGATTGGGACATTTTTCTGTAATTTTAAAACTCGTTTGAGTTTAATTTTAGAAGTTTGATTTTAGTCTTGCTTGTTGGAAGGGAGGGGACATGCGCTAGAAACGGATGGGTTATTCTGTTTCTATTGTACTCAGCATTCTTTCTGAGACCAGTACCTGGTGCCCATTTTGACTCGGCCATCCAAACTTGTTATTTGCGCTCTAGTTCCAAGAGCGCTTCTTGCTAGCCCTTACGCTGCCCTGCTCCTATTTAAATAAGGGTGGTGCGCTGGCGTGCCACTGGCACGCCAAAGGCATGCCTGTCTGCGTCCAACCAGGGGCCAGGAATCCTGCATTTTTTACCTCACGAATTCTCATGTACACTTCTGAAACGTTCTGCTCGCTGAGTGCCGGGACCCGCCCTCTCTGGTATCATAAGTTAGTATTAGGAGAAAGACTATATCTATGTCCCTACTGCAGCTGTGCCTTTCATCATTCAAGACATCAGTCTTAATACATATAAGGCTGGCATTCCTGTGAACTTATGCAACAGATCAGAGAAGTTTCAGTTCTCCTGAACGATCGCTCTGTGTGTACGCACTTTCTGGAAATTTCTGATTTTATAAATGATTTTAATACTGATGTTTTATTTCCTACTGAAACCAGGCTTAATGTGTCGAACTCACCTGATATCGCTCAAGCCATCCCTGAACATTATAGAATTATTAGGCAAGACCGTATGGGAGGGTGTGGAGGCGGGATTGCCATTATTCTGAAAGGTTCCAGTTGTTGTAATGAATTGCTATCTGTTCCTGACTGCGAAGGCCTAATTTTCTCCCTTAAATTACTAGAAGAGTACCTGGTGGCTATGTGAGGTGCATTAATTTATAACGCCCCCTTGGCCCAGCCAACTGATGGTGCTCTTGTTATCACTTATATGACTGCTCGTCTTGTTATGAATTCAGCGAATTTCATCATCGTAGGAGATTTTAATATTCATTTTGATGATCCTAATAATGACTCTGCTGTTGCTCTGATTGATGATTTTTGAACTATTGGTTTATTGCCCCTCGTACGCTCTTCTACTCACATTGCGGGGCAATCTTCGGATGCAGTCTTTTCCAATCTGAAATGCCTGATGGCGGACAGTCCAATACCACTACACTGGACAGATCACTATGCAATTCCCCTATCCCTTCAGATCCATGGGTTCAGACAACTTACACCTGGCTTTGCCAGGATTTATTGTCCATGGGCAAAGTTTAATGTGGAACTGCTTAGCACTAACTTGCAGTAGGAAAGCCCACTGTTCACAGCAGTCCAAATGAAAATGCTGATGCCTTTGATAACTGGCTTCGCTTCTACCTGGATAGCACGTTACCATGCAAAGTAGGAAAGATGAAACAGCATAGTGTATCCATCCCCTGGTTTAACAATGTTTTATTACTAATGCTAACAGGTGGAATGAGCATTGCAAAACACTTACATGGAGGAGGCCAAACTTAATCTGAGGGTAGCTGCTAAAGAGAACGCAAAAGCCCGCTATAAAGCATGGGCGGACTAATACTCCACCAAAATTTCTAATGCTCCTAATTCCACTAGGGAGCTCTTGTGCAATCTTTGCTAGACCCTATGCAAGCTTCCTTGCCTATCTCTTTTTCTCAGACTAATTGTGAGGATGTTGCAAATTGTTTCTATTCTATGATTGCTGATGCCTATTTTTACATGGCTGCCAATAGTGGTCTATTGTTTTTGTTATTGTTAATTGGGATTTCTAAAGCGCATTATTACCTACAGGTCTCTAAGAGCTGCGAGAGAGAGCCCAACCTGGACACATCTGAAATGTGCCTTGAAAACTTGGCTTAGGTGGTGCCCCAGGCTTCAACAAAAAGGAGTGTTTTTAGTATCCTCCTGAATGGGAAGATGACAGGTTCTTTACGAAGGCTAGCGGGTAGCTTGTTCCAGAGTTGGGGGATCATTGTGGAAAAAGCTCTGTCCCCTTTAGAAGAGGTATTAAAACGGCAGCAGGCCAGCATCTGAGGAGCGGATGGACTGTCCTGGCACATAGCTTACCAGTCGGTCCCTGATGTAAGCTGGCGCCTGGCCGTGGATAGCTTTATGGGCTATGCATAGCCCTATGAACATTGTTCTTTCCCTAACCAGGAGCCAGTGCAACTTCTGCAGTAGGGGGGTAGCGTGCGCCCGCCTTGGGAGTCTGAAAATCAATCTGGCAGCATCATTCATTACTACCTGGAGTTTCATTAGCAGCTTCTCCGGGAGGCCAATGTACAGGGAATTACCATAGTCCAGACGTGACACTATCATTGCTGACACTACCATTCGGAGTGTCGTAAATGAAAGGAGGGGGGTGAGTCGTCCTAGCTGTCTTAACAGGCCCACACATGTTCCCATCACAGAAGATACCTGGTGAGCCATGAAGAGCTTGGCGGCGATTTTTATGCCACGGCTCTTTACCACTTGGGCTGGTTTGGGGACAGTGCCATGCTCTTGTGGCCAAAAGAGGTCGCACCAAGGGTTGGTGTCTGTGGTGATTACCAGGACCTCAGTTTTATTGGGGGTAATTTTAAGGAAATTGGCAGTCATCCAGTTGACCGTGTACTTCAGGATATTCTGCACCCTCCCATGGGCCGTGGGGGAAGTTGTCAATCTGGATGATAATTTGGGTGTCATCTGCGTAATTAAAAACTTGCCACTCCATGTGGCTCAGTGCAGCCACCAGAGGCTGAAGATAGGCATTGAAGAGGAGGGAGGACAATGCCGAACCCTGGGGGACCCCGCACGAAAGCTCGCCGGTGTTGGACATCTGATCAGCCAGATGGATCTGTTGGGATCGGTCTGACAAGAAGGATGAAAGCCACTGGAAAGCTGTCCCCTGGATGCCCAACTCCGAGATTCATGACAGGGGTCGGCTATGATTCATTGTGTCGAATGCCGCGGACAGGTCCAATAGGACCAGGGTGCAAGGCTTCCTGTTGTTGGCCATTGTCCTAAGTTCATCTGTCACTGCCAGCATTACCAATTCTGTACTATGATGGGCCCTAAACCCTGCCTGTTTTATTTGGAGTAGCTGATTTACCTCTATGTGGTGTGAAAGGGTTTTCAGCACATGCTGTTCCAGCACCTTTGCCAGAAAAGGGAGCTGGGAGATAGGCCTAAAGTTCTTAAGGTTCTTTGAATCAGCCCCAGGTTTTTTCAGCAGGGGAATGACTCTCGCCTCCTTAAAGTTGGTCGGGACCTGGCCAGTTTCAAGTGACTGATTTAGCAAGCTAAGAACCTCGTTCTCTACCCGGGGGAGTGCCATTCTAAACACCCTGGGGGGACAGGGATCCGCTGGTGACCCTGATTTGACCCGGCCCATTAAGTGATTCAGAGAATCGTGATTTAGCTTTGGGAAGACAGTGAGGGGCTTGTCATATTCAAATGGTTTGAGGTCCACCGCCGGGGGGCAGTGTACGACGGGGGTGCGGTAAATGTCCGTCAGGAGGTCTTTGACTTTAGTGAGGAAGTAGGACTGGAACTTATTGCAGTCTTCCAGACAGACAGGGGGTTTCTGTTCTGCTGACTGCCTCAGCTCCACTAAAATCTGAAAAGTCTCTTTCTGTTTGTTGTGGGCAGCCAGAATCCTAGACTCATAGTATTCGGCTTTCCTGGCTATAATTGCTTTTTTATAGGCTCTCAGTTCGATTTGGTATTCGGACAGAGCCTCTGGGTCATATGCTTTACGCCAGGCTCTCTCGGACTGGTGCAGGGTTTGTTTCTTCCCTCTTAAAGCCTCATCAAACCAGGGGGGCCCTTTGCCTATATTCCTCACTCTTTCCCTACGTGCGGGGGTGACTTTATCAATGGCATTGCTCAGCCTAAGTGAGAGGGACTCACTTTCCTGGTCAAGGTTACCCTGTGCAAGCCTCATTGAGGCTGAATTACGCAGGGTCCTGACAAGGTTGTGTTCTTTTATTTTTCCCCATCCACGCAGCACTTTCCACTCAGAGGGAGGGTTGCATACACGACCTGTGAGTGGGAACAGGCCACTGATCAAGCAATGGTCAGACCAGGCGCAGGGACTGATATCCGTCAGGCTGGCTGATGGGTGAGTGGTCCAGACCAGGTCAAGTGTGTGGCCCTTGTCATGGGTGGGGACATTTACAAGTTGTTTAAGTTCCAAGATGGATAAAGTCTCATCCAACTGTTTGGCATAACAGTCTCTGGGTATCTGATCCCAGTGAAAGTGAAAGTCCCCCATCACCAAGATGCACTGATACCGGGAGCGGAGGTCGCTAACTAACTCGCTGAAGAGTTCAATGAACTTGGGGCTCGTTTGAGGGGGACGGTAAACCACCAGTAAGATTAGGCAAGAGGACTGGGAAAGGATCTTTGCTCCCAGCACTTCTGCTCCCTCAATATTTTCGGCACACAGCGTCTCTATCGTTAGCTGTCGATTGTATAGGATCGCTACCCACCCCCCTCGAATGTTCCCCATCCTGTTGTGCCATAGGGCAGCATAATATGGGGGCAAAGCTGCTACTATGTCTGGGGCGGAGGAGGCATCAAGCCATGTTTCTGTCACCCCTAGGATGTCTAGGGACCCATCTTGGAGGAGGGAGAAGACCTCAAGATTATGCTTATGTAGGGAGCGGGTGTTCAAGACCGCTACCCATAGTCCGTGTGGGCCAACAGACCCGTTCGACCTTGGAGGGTGCGGTGGAATACCTGTACTCCCTACTGCAGTTTGCGTCCTTAATAAGCCATCTGCTCTAAGGATGTCCGCTACGTAGTTTTTTAAGGAGGTGTTTCCATGGGCTAAGGTCTCTAATTCCTCAACGGAGTATGGGGGACGGGGACCAGGAGTTCTGGCCCCTGGCCCCGGTCGGGATCGGACGGGTGCAGACGGACTTGCCTTCGGCGTGCCAGCGGCATGCCCGCTGCACGCTTGCTCCAGGGTGTAGATTCCTGTTTAGCGCCTCCCCCTCACCAATCAGCTCTGCTGTGCAGCAGCTGAGTGTCCCAAAGCACTAGTTCGCATTTAGGCAGGAGCGGAAGTGCCGATCGGGCAAAGGAAGTGAGGATAGCTGGGCGCGCAAGATGCAGTGCAGTCTCAACCACAATAGTATCTCTAAAAGCAACACAGCAAATACATCAGGGTAAGTTTTAAAAAGGTTTAAAAGGGTTTCTAAAATTATTAAAAACAATATCTGTTACAACGCCTCGGGCAAACCACCACGGGGAGGTTAGCGCGCCCCTTTCTGTCTGCGCGCCTGCTCCAACGTGTAGATATCGGTTTAGCTCCTCCCCCCACCAATCAGCCCTGCTGTGCAGCAGCTGAGTGTCCCAAAGCACTAGACCGCGTTCAGGCAAGAACGGAAGTGCCGATCGGGCAAAGGAAGTGAGGATAGCTGGGCGCGCAACATTGCATCTCACTCTTCCACCACTTTCCGCCGCTGCAGGCAGGCACTGGCACCCAGCCTGCCCTGTGGCCAATCCTGAAGCTGCTCTCCTGCAGGAGAGCAGCTTCAGAGCTGGCCTGAGCACTGATGATATGCGCTCCAGGACAGGCCTGCTCTCTCCATCCTCAGCAAAGCAGCCAGGGTTGGAGAGAGCTTCACTGTGCATGTGTTTTTTGGCTTTTTTTGGTTTTAAACCTGTTTTATTCTTTTTTTATTTTTTACATTTTTTAAGGTGCTGGCGGGGGGGCAACGCTCCTCCACCATAGCGTAGGAGCCGCTGCTGACACCGGGGTGTAGTGGACAAGTGTGGCTGCCACAGCACCTATTGGGTGCTTATTAGGGCTTATTGTCCCTATGTCCCTGTAACTCTCGACACAACCCCATTGGGGTGTTACTCTTGTGGCACACACTTGCCTTTGATTCGAATGAGATGGATTCATTTTATTTGCGATATATCAACCAGAATATTGATGAAGTTTAGCACCGTGATTCCGTTTTGAAACAGCACTGTGATGCTTCTACTAGGCTGAACTTCGTGTGTGTTTGAACTTGCCCTGAAGGAGTCCATCTCATGGACGAAACACTTTGGCTGTCTTCACTGAAAATATGTGATATTTTTTCAAAAACAAAAAAAGAAAATAAAGACAAGAATCACATCTTTGTTCTTGGATTACTGTTGTGGTGCATCTCTACGCTTTATTTTGTTACTTGTAACCTACCTTTGGTTTTTTGCACCTTGGTAGCAGGTGCTTGTAGTTTGTGCACACATTGGTACACATTTACGCTTTATCACCTTTTGGAACAACAGGTTAGATTAAGTATTTGTGGTCCGCTGCCTTTGCTCTATCGAAATTTGTTCTAAACTTTCTTTCATGTCCCGTGTTTGTTTAGCGCTTCGAAACTCTGCTTGAGTAGCTATGCACTTTAGAAATTCGTATTGTATAGTACCTGATAACTGAATGACTACCTGAGATAAGGCTGTGATTTCCTCAGTGAGAGTGGCCAAGTGGTGCCTGTGGCACAAGTGGTGATTGAGATGCAAGGAGACCATCTCAGTGGAGAGCCCATCCTGGAGGAAGCTGGGGTGGAGGACCTTGATCTAGGAGGGGTTGGTGGGGACGACAGGAAAGATTTTAAACAAGGGTGATTGATTAAAATATGTGATTGAAAAAGGCTGTGTTCTCATTGGTCGCTTGGATCATATTCTTGCCATTATTAAAAATGGAGATTGAGAGTCTTCCATTGAAGTGAGATGAGCGGAAGACCCCTTGTTTTCTATAGAAAGGGATGTTTGTCATTGTGGCGATGTCCAATTTATTTTGTAGAGAATTAATCCAAAGGTCTGTGTCGAGAGGGGAAAGTAGGAGGTTGGTTTTGAAGGACCGTTCCGTTGCTCTTTCTAACATCTAATGTCTAACCCCTTGGTGGGGTGGGGTGGGGATTATACAGGAGGTCCACATACACAACCAGTTTAGAAGGGTAATGAGGTTGCAGGCCTAGGTCTAAAACTGGTTCTTAAATAAGGAAACGCCTCAACCTCTTGTCTCTGCAGCAGCGCCGTCGAACAGTTCTTTCCATGTGAAACATCACATTCTAAATTCTAACTGAAATCAAAGAACACAGAGAAGGAACACGCCAAGGAACAGGGGAAAAGGAACAGAATATATCAACAGATTAAGGAGAGAAAATATAATTGTAATAACAAAAATAAATAAATATAGAGAGGAGGAGAAACAAATAACACAAGGAGTCGTTAAGGGAAGGTTAATTGAAGACAAAGAGGCAAGAACATCTCTCAGCGAGGAGATGACAGTCTATGCAGAAGGCGGAGAGGGAGTCAGCGAGATGCTAATTATGAGGCCAGCCTGCTATGCCAATGCACTAATGCTGCTGGATAGCACGTACGGCTTGAAGTGTGTTGTTGAGGCAGAGGGAGGGCACATCAAAGCTTAGCAATTGATTTGGTTAGAGATTCTCCAATGCAGAACTCCTCCCCACCTACAAACAGAATAATTTCCACAAAGGCCAACAATTTTTCAGAACCTTGATTGTTTTGTTTTCCTCTGTAGCTACGGTCTAGAGGCCAAGGCTTACTATGAGGGGTAGTATGAGGGCAGCCTCCAGATACTCTTTGGAAAAAGAACAAGTGATGGACGAAATGCTGAACAATGCCAAAGATTCACCCCAGTACAGAGATATAGGCCTAAATCCGTCGTTTTTAGCTCCCCATGTCATTCCAGTTTAAACCCAGCCGTATGCAAACCAGTCTTGACCCTGCCTCCCATAGGAACATTCTAGCCCGAACTGCCAGACCAGGTCCTCCCTGGACCGGAAACAAGCATCCTGGGACCGGTTTAGGGGTATCACCCCTCATCAGTCAGGCTAGCTTGACTCCAGTGGCATGGAGAGCACGGGACCCACGTCTGGGCATACCCGTCCCACACTGTGACAAATGCAAAAAGAACAATTGATGGCGGAATGCTGAACAATGTCAAACATTGAGAAGATACTCTATAACACAGACAATATCACCACTCAATACATACCAGAGAACAGCCACACACTTTCTTTAAAACATTTTCATCTTTAGCACACCCAGAAAATAACTAAGCCATTACGATACAACACAACAGCAAAAAGCCAAAAGTGAGTTTCTGGCACTAATGGTTTTTTAGCTATGACCGCACACATTTTCCTCATACTATTAACATAATGTGGCAGCTACTGCCTACACTGCACATGGGCAGCGTTATACTAAGGCTATCTCCAGGAGCAATCGAAGTGGGGGCTTCAGCCTTTTGGCTTTAGTCCAGTGATTACTACCAGACGGACCGTCAATATGTATTATCTTTAGGTGTCAATCTAGTCTACCTAATGTTATTAAGTTTTCGAACAGCACAGTGTTCATCAATTACTTGACCACTCGGCTCTAATCGCCATTGATGGCTGCGGTTGTGGCTTTTACCAAAGGAACATCACCACGAGGCAGATCGTATTCGACAGCCCCTGGCTTCAGTGAGCCTGGTAATGCAATTCCAGGGTGATGGTTGTTTTCATAGCAGTGATCCATGAGGGAGGTGTCTTGCAACCTTTCAGTCTAACCCGTGACGTAAGTGGTTTGCATCAGTTGGCTGTGATGTGTATTTTGCGTTTGTGGGTCTTGCAGCCCTCCAGTTAATGCAGGTAATTTACGGTTGTGTTGTCTGTCGATTTTTAAAGCCCTGGTGGTGGACAACATGACTCTTTGAGGCGCAGGTATGAGTCGTCAATAGGCTTTCTGGTCAGTCCTTTAAGCCCTTTGTTGTCCCGCCCCACAAACCATCATCCTCTTTACCTTCGTTTATAACAAAATATATATTTTATTCATTAGTGCTTCGAGGCGTAAGTGGAATTTAGCGCTTCAAAGAACTAAACTGATGTTTTTGTTTCACTGATGCGCGCTACTCCCTTCTATCTCTGGCCTCGTTCATTGTGTCCTACTATCTCCCGCCCTCTTGGTCTCTCTCCCCCTCTTGTAAGTCGGAGTCCCTTCTGGGTTTCTCCGGGGTCTCGCGTGTCTTCTCCTCCTACCTTGCTTCACTGACACTGCCTGGTGCTCTGAACTCGCTCTCACCGGCTCTCTCTCGCTGACGGGATCGGCGCCTGTCTCGCGCCTCCAGGAGGCGCGGCGCTCCTTTCCCGCCTTGTCGTCCTCCTGCTGACGCGCTCTCCCCGTCTGTGATGAACGTTCTGCACTTGCATTGTATTCAGGGCAGATAAACCAACGCAGCATACAAGATTTATCCACCTCATTAATATATGCTCCAAAGATCAGAACAAAAAAAATACTGTCTAACATAACCAGGTTTTGATGATGAGTAAGGCGCGAGGCCATAAACCAGGAAGCGGCAGAGCTGACATTCTAGGCGCGAGCACCGAGCGCAGGAGCCAGGCGAGGGGCTGGGGCAGCAGAACACCCCGGCTCTGCCCAGCCTCGGAGACCAGGCAGGGTTCGGACAACAGAGCCCTCAGGCAAAGCCCAGCCTCAGAAACAAATCTAGAGGCATGGGCCGCAGCAGCCTCAGACGTTTTCCTGCCTCAGAGATCAGGCCAAGAATTAGACCAGCAGTTTCCTCAGACCATGCCCAGCCTCAGAAACCACACTAGAGGCTAGGGCAGCAGGACTCTCAAGATATCCCCAGCCACAGGGACTAATGTTCAAGCCGGCATTCCCCCAGGTCATGCCCAGCCGCAGAAATATAGGAGCAAGGTTCAAGCCGACATGCCCCCTGGTCATGCCCAGCCTCAGAAACCTAGGTACGGGCTAGGGCAGCAGGACCCTCAAGATATGCCTAGCCACAGGGACCAGAGTTCAAGCCAGCAAGGCCCCCAGGTAATACCCAGCCTCAGAAACCTAGGTAAGGGCTAGGGAAGCAGGACCCTCAAGATATGCCCAGCCACTGGGAACAGGTGAAAAATCAGGGCAGCAGAGTCCTTAGGCTAGGCCCAGCCTCACACACCAGGCAAGGCACTAGGGCCGAAGGACCCTCAGGGGTTTCCCTCCCTAAGAAATGGTAAGCAGGACAGGACACCAAGACCAGTGCTTCAATTTGCGCTGTTGGTTGACGGTGGGGGCCTACCGGCTCTCATTTATGTAAACCAGCCCTTATTTTACATCATCACGTATTGAACGCGAGCAAGCAAGGGAAAAACACACGAACAGGAAGGAAGAGGGAAGAGAAAGACAGAAAAAATCACGCAAAGGGAGAAAGCAGGGACTGGCAAGAGTGAAATAAAGAGGCAGCAATCCCAAGTAGTGGATTAAAGAAACCTAAGGTGAATTCAAGACTATGCAGTCTTGGTATTTGGCATGACAATTTTTGAGAGCACTGCTGGAGCAGAGCTTCGGGCACCGGCCCTCATCCTTATACAAATTAAGCACTAATCAGCACCCTAGACCTATGAACACAATCAGAAACCAGCCCTGGGCAGCAGAAGTCTTAGTCTATGTTCACGCTTAGGGATCTGTGAAGTTGTGTGGGCAACAGCAACCTCATGCTACCCACAGTTTAAGGAATGAGCAAAAGAACCGGCCTTGCAGGGTCCCAATACACCACCTAAATAACCATAAGAAGTGCAGGGACAACCAGTCTCCCAGTTTATAAGACTCTCGGGATCTAGAAGGGGGCACTCGGACTCTCAGGCTGCAAGCACCAGCAGCCAAGGGTGGAGCAGGGGAACAGGAAACTGGGCTACAAGCCACAAACAAATCAAGGGGCAGAGGGGTGAGGACTGTAGGACCTTCTATTCACATCTTTGGAAACCAGGACAGAAAGCAGGGCTGAAGGCACTTCAGTTAACAACCTGTTATGATTATCACATGCTACCAAAACTCTAAGAACAAGAAACAAACAAGTATAGGAGGACCGTTACTCTACGAAGAACCCCGGGAACCAGGGACAGTAGCAGGAGACCGGGCTCCTCAGTACATACATATAAAGAAAGAGAGAAACAGGCTCCAGTTGTGATGGGCAAAACACAAACTGGTGATTGTTGGAGAATGAAGTTGAATACAGTGTTACCTGCCGTGAAGTAAAGCTTACTGGACCAGAGCTGCGTTGTGCTACTAGTGCTCTTATACCTAAGGACGTACGAGGCTGCCAGGCGCATACATGCACACACAACAGAAATGCATGCACATGCACAGAGCCTTCCGTCAAACCTACCTGTGCCGCCCAGGATCTCTCAAATAGCACCCTCCTAAAGTTAGCTTAACATCTACACACTAACATCCTTCCCCTCCACCACTGACGCAGATAGAGAGGGCAAAGTGGAGGACTGTGGATTTTTTTTCTGTGAAGGCACTGGACCTGTCCCTGAGCAGAATGCCCCTGCTTAGTGCTTCAATGTACACGTTTGTCTGCGTGAGACACCCTCTCATTACAGCTGCTGTACATTCAATGGAAGCACATATTTTCGCAATGTAGAATGCATTTTTTAGGTTGGTGAAGGCATTCTACCTCCACCGATCCAAAACATCAGCTTCAGCCTTTTATTAGCTGCCCTGGCATAGGAGCAGCCATTATGTTTACGCATAAACCTGGAGTGATCGCCAACAGTTTCCAAGTATTGCTGGGCCTGTTTCTATGTTTATGTTTAAGGCTGATGCAGGTCTGGGACAGCTATCTTGGCCATCATTAGTTTAACTTGTCTCTTATTTTCTATATAGCAAAATTATTTACTGCCCTAGGGGCTTTATCAACTTTCAGTATTATGCGAACCTTGCTAAGCGTGACCGTCCCTTCTTCTAAGTGCTTGTTGGTGGACTTGGTGTCTATGTGCATGATTGCAATATCATCCGTGTAGAATAAACATAGGGCCTTATTATGAGTTTGGCGGGGCAGGAGCAGGACCGCCCCACTCCCGCACCGCCAAACCCATGTTTGAACTGCCCGCCAGATTAGGAGTTTTTCCTGTCTAGCAGGCTGTTCTTTGGCATTCCCAAGGCGACGCCTATGAAAAAGGCACTGCAATGGGAATGTAAAAAGTAGTACCTGCACGGCATGGACTGCTGCAGTCCATGCCGTTCAGTTACTGGCGTGCATGCACACAGGAGGGCATATGTTTTGCCCTCCCGTTTGCAGCCACATGGCGTGAGGCACTAGTTTCCTCACCACCACACTTTTCATGGTGGTTGCACCGCCATGAAAAGTGTGGCGGTGAGAAAACTGAAATGTGTTTCGCGGGACCGCAGCGGCCCTCCACGCATATTGCGGACTCAATACTGCTGCACCATTGCCAGGGATGGCTGATCCCTGGCATTTGCGGTGTTCCTAGGGCGTCTCGACCACCCTAGTCGTAATAGAGCAGTCAGAATACCACCACTGCCGCGTCCCGCGAGTCTGGCAGTCCATGGACCGCCAGACTTGTTATAACCCCCTTAATGTTTATGGCAAACCAGGATGAAAGTGATTAAACTGGGTAAGTTCCTGAAGTGTTTTCATGCTAACAGAGAAACGTCAGGGTGATGAACACCGACCTTTTTCTGTCTGTTTCACTGGTAATGACTTCCTGATGTCATTGGGTGATGTCTACCATGAAGAGAAAATGTTCTGGGTGCAGGAACTCCATGGTGACATCTGTGAGTTGCAGGGGGTGAGCATCCCTCTGGGTGACCTTTATTGAGACTTATGAAGACCACACACAGAACCTTGTGGGTGCATATGATGCTGATGCGAATAGTACCGAGTTGGCTGATGGATTCAGAATGCCCCGGTAACCTTCAGATAACAAATCATTATCACTTCACTCCTGCTATCTGCAAGCACAGCTTGAGATCTGTCACCAAAGTGTGAGCACACAGGATGAGTGCCTTCTGTCCCCAGTACTGGCACACTCCTAGCCTTCCACGGCTCCTGGAAAAACAGAGTCTAACCCCAACAAGCACTGGACCTTTCTTCTCTTGTTACTTGTGAGCTCTGAGGGGGGCTGTACTATTCGGCCACCCAGGCTCGTCGCTCTCTGCCTCAGTGTGCCCTTCTATGAATACTCCTTATATCTGGCAAACCATACTGCGGGTTCATTCATGTGCGAGTCTTTCTCACATTTCCCACCATCATCACATGGTTTCGGCGCCCTACACAGCGCTCAGTTTTTGCAATGAAGCCTGGGTTTGGTGCGGTGCACCATGGCTTCCTCAGTTTGGCACACCATAAAGGCTTTCTTCTGATTATGCCCGGAATTGGCACACTACTGAGATTTTTCCGTATTGTCACGCCACTCCATGGCGCTGTGTTCGACGAATGATGCCTGTGGTTTGGTACACTGTTACACGGTCTCCCTCCTACGATAATGCTTCGGATTTGGCACACTGTCCCGCGCCTTTCCTGGGGCGGTTTTCTGACAGTAATTGTTGTAGATGGGACGCGGGAGTCCCACGGCTGCTAATAGAGACACCAGAGTGCTTAGTGAAAAGGCATTCTTAAGATTTCCCCAAACGCTATTAAGATCTCAGAGTGGACCAGTCTCCGGCTCGGGGGATCAATACTGCAGCCCCCCGCGCTCCGCTGGGAGGACGCGCTCTTATCGTTCACAGTGTCTTATCTCTCTCCCACGAGCATCATCCTTCTCACCGGGCCAGGACAACAAAATCTGTAATGTGAAAAGGATTTCAGCAGATAACATCGCCCAGGAGGGAGGCGGGAGCATCCATTCTACCAGAGAGGGAGACGGAGGGAGCCAAGAGAGCGGGCGTGAGAGCAGGAGACGCAGAGCACGAGACGAAGGGGAGAAAGAGCGATGGGCAGAAAAGGGAAAGAAATGGAAATATTTGAAAATAAACATTAACAAATCCAAAAGGTCTTGCCTTTGTAATCTATTGGTTTTGCCAAAGATTTTTAGCCATGCTGTACAGCGGGGCGGGCATTTAGCACAGGCAAGTTGGGCCTACGCCCAGGGCGCTACCCTTCAGAGGCGCTGGGGCTGCCTGAAATAGTCCCCCCGCATCCTAGCTCCAAAGACTTTTTAGGTCGAGCCTGGGCAGGGCATGCGCTGCTGCGAGGCATGCAATATTGGGGTATGTCTTTGAAGCCCCGCCCACTCACCGCCCATATTTTTAATTGGCTTGTGTCATTGTCCTTCGTAAACGCTGGCTTCTGAGTCGTTATTAGGCTAGTTAGTCCCTCCTTGGTACCCTTGTCTGCATTTGTTACCTCCCATAATGACTGGACCTTTTCACTTTTCTTGGTACATGGTCTGCTTTATTTAGGCTGTGAGCACTATTTTGTTTAATGATTTGCCCCCATTCCATCCACTAGGTTGCAGCACGCCATCCGCTTTCATTTTATTTAGTAATGGCGGTCCGCTTTAACTATAGCAGCTGCATTTTTCTTTATTTATCTGTGCAGCGCGGTCCGCTTTAAGTATAGCAGCTGTGCTTACTTATTTTATTTATTTATTTTTTTGTTTACTAGCAGCCATGCAGTGCTTTCACATTCATGGAGGCCGCGCCCCTGTATTTAGACAAGCCTCATCTAAAGAAAGGTGCGTGGCCGCTATGAAAGTGAAAGCGCGGCATGGGCGCTTTTACAAAAAAACCCATCTGTTTATCAACTTGACAAACAGATGCATTTTTTGTCAAAGCCCCCTTGCTGCGGTTCCACTTTAATGTTGGCCACGCCCCTTTCTTTAGACACAGCTTGTCTAAAGAAAGGGGCATGGCCTCTATGAATGTGTAAGTCCCGCATGGGCGCTAGTAAACAAATATTTGCAATGCAATAGCTCTCGCATTTGCGAGAGTTTAAGCTATTGCATTGCCAATAGCTCCAACTCTCGGAAATGCGAGACCTGTTGCACTGCAAATGTTTGTTGCAAATGTTGATGGTGCTTGTGTCCTCATTGGTTTGTTTTTCCATTCCTTAACCCTACCCTGCCCCTTCGCCTCCCTCTTACCCCTCCAAAGTTTTCAAAGCACGGAGGAGTGAGAGAGAGAGACAAGTTTAGTTTTGACCTGGGCACAATCTGAGTAAAAGCGGTTCTGCTGCACAACATCCGTGATGGAGTGCAGCGTGGCTAAAGATAAAAACAAGCATTGATAATGCTTCAGTTTTGCCTATGTAATGAATAAAGAGATGTTTTAATCAATCATGGTCTGGGTGAAGCAAAGAGCTCCTTTACAGATAATATGGGATTGGAGAGGATGTGGCGCAGTGACCAGAGCTGCTGACTCGAGAGCTGGGGATCCCGGTTCGAGTCTCGGATGCACCGTTCAACATCCTGCTACCCTATGCAAATCACTTAGGTGCATATGCATCAAAATAGGCAATTGCGAATCTTTAATTGCGATTTTTAAAGAATCGCAATGAAAGAATCTCAATTGTCTATGCATGTAGGAATCGCAAAAAAAATTGTGATTCCTAAACATTCCTAAATTGCGACTCGCAATTAAGGAATTGCTACACATCCATACCTATGGGCCTAGAGGCCCATAGGAATCAATGGAAATTGCATGTGCAATTTGTGAGTATCAATTAGGTACTCGCAAATTGCGCATGCAATTTCAAGGGTGCACGGGTGCCAAAAGAACACCCTGTTGCACCCCTGAAATTGCCATGTGACCACATGTTGCACACACACATGCCACAAGGGCATGTGTGTTTGTAACATGTAACTTTGAAACATGCACTTTAGAGCATTTTTCAAAGTTTTCGAAAATTACCGTCCACTTTCATTAGACGGTAATTTGCGACCCCTAATAGGGAAATCGCTATTTCAATTTGCATCATGCATTGTATTTAAGGAATCGCAATTTGCGATTCCTTAAATGCAATCGCAATTTAAGTAATCGCACATTTTGTGATTGCTTAACTTGCGATTTTTGCCTTTGGGATGATGCATCCCAAATGCACAAATATGGAATCTGCCCATTTGCGACCGTTTTTTAGATGATAGGGCCCTTAATCTCTATGGGTGATAAGTTGTTATATAAATATGCTGCAATAGTAAAAGGCAAAACTTTATGAAAATATAGTTCCACCTAAGCGGATGTTAACAGTATTTCGGCAGCGGGAAACTGATAAGAGAAGCAGACGAGGAACAAGCATGGGTAAACGCAGGAAAATATGCTACATCCAATCGAAATGGAGGAAAGGTAAGTGTCACGCACAGGAAACAATGAGTAGCCAGGAAAGAGAGGAGGTGGCATGTAAGACCCTTTTATGTTTATAATAAAAACAATAGATTTCTCAAGCACAGGCAAGCACTGTGCAGGCGAAACCTAAAAAGTATTGGACTGGGCTGCTCTCGTCCTTTTATAGGTGTGCGCACCACACATGCAGGTGGCTACATAATGGCACAGTGGGGAGTGTAAGTAAAACAGGGAGAGGGTAGGGGAACGGGGAAGCAACACAGAGGAGAGTAGGGATGAACAGCAAGCAGTGGAAGCAGTGATGCCAGCCAATCAAATATAGATTGTTGTGTAGATATTAGTGACCCTCAACGATAAAATGGAGTGGGGCCCACAAATTTCCAAGGCTAAACTTCGCCTCACCCAAATTTGTGGTGGGGTTCTCAAGATGCATAGAGCCTCCACCTCTAAGCCTGTGGCACCCATTATTGAGATTTACAAAATGCAAGCCCGTGGTGCAATATTCTATGGGGCAGAGTTATGGGGCCATTGTACAGTTGGAGATATATCTAGTCAGGAAAACCAATTCTTAAGATCCCTACTGGCATTACCCACTAGTACCCCACTCTACCCTTTAAGACTGGATTTGGGCGTTAGACCTATACAGGAAGAACTCTCCCTGAAGCCCCTAATGTATTGACGGAGGGTGTGGGCAACACCGGAGCTGATAAATTATCAGAATGATCTAAAAGCCTTGTTGGCTCTTCCCGGCTCATACAAAATACCCTGGCTTGCTTTTATTAAAAAGGAGTTTACGACATTGGGAATTCCTGCACTTTGGTACAACCCAGTAACAACTGTCGCAAAACTCTCCAAAGCTGACCTGGTTAAAACATTCTGGTCAAATAAGAAAGCCAAAATGATCTCCAACAATAGGCATGGGACACTGACCACAGATTTCCTTAACATCAAGGAAGAGTTTAAACTAGAACCCTTTCTTGATGAAATTGATTCATGTGCCTCAAGAAAGCTCTAAACGCAATTTAGATATGGTACTCTTCCCATAAGAGCTTTAACGGGAAAGTGGTCAACTAACAACATCACCGATTGTCCAACCTGTGGTGATGTAAACGAGACAGAGATCCACATCCTGTTTTTTTGCCCGACTTATAAGTCCATAAGAAAACGTTGGCTTACACAACTTTGTAGAAATTTGGGTACCACCTATTGTAAGGAGGCACATAGAATACTGAAGACCGATACTTCCACACCTATAGTATTCTCGGTGTCTCGCTTTTTACATGCTGTTTGGCGGAGGCGCTGCTCCCTCGTTGCATCTCTCACCGGGGGTATTAAATAGATATGGACAAAATTTAAATTTGAGCTTTTTCTACCGTTTTATCTTTTTTAACTATTTAAATTCTTGGTCTTTGTAATCGATGGTATGATAAATGTCTGTATTTAATACGAATTTTTATTCTGATGAAATATTTTTTTATGATGTACTTTCTTTTAAGGTCCATGACCGAAATAAAGATTACTTTGACTTTGATATTAGTGATTAACTGCGCTTCATACGAATTCATTTGCATTACTGTGTGTATATATAAAATAGAGTGATTTGGGTGGTATAGACATGTGAACAAGTCCCATTGCACTGTTGTTTCTTATATGCAGATTTGCTCTGGTCCTTCTGGGTTGTGTGGTTGTCCTTGCGTGTTGATGATACCTAAAGAAGCATCAGGCTAGCTGCCTGAAGAGTGTGGGGACTGCGCAGGAAGGATACAACTTCATTACAACTGCACTACCTAGGCCCAGGGGAAATGTCATCTGCTGAGGCTTGTGGTGAGTTGCCTGGGTTGCTGACTTCTTCTGCTAGCTGGTCTCTCAGAGCCCTGTGGATTACTTCGGCCCACTCTCCTGGCCAGGATGGTATCTATGAGCTGGTTAGGTGTGGCTGAGCACTGCAAATTATCTGTTCAGCACTCTTGTCGAGTTATTAATTGTGAAAGGTGCGACTTGTGTGAACCTTTGTCACCCAGCAGATGTTTCTAGAGAGCAGTCGATATCTGTTGGCATTGGAAAAAGTCTGACCGCAATCAGTGGCCTTCAAGTTAAGCACCTTTGATAACCCCAGCACTGAGTAATCATAACTGTTTTCACCAGCTAGAAATGTATGTCGCGTTGCAGTTCGAAATATCTTTTTAATGGTAGTGTTAGGGTGTCTGGACACCAAGCCCTCCTTTATTCCCCCATCATGTGTGTTGACTGCCATGAGCAGCGGTGGCTCCTCTGCAATGGCGGAGCAGCGTTGACCCACAGGCTCAGAGCCAGCAGCTGAAAAATAAAACAATATTGTATTATTGTTTTCTTTTTGAGCAGCTGGCTAAGCCAGCGTGTGTAGGGAGTAGTGGGGCGGGGCCATGGGAGGGAGGATGAATGGTGTACATGTGCATTTCGAAGTGCGCATGTGTGTTTGGCTGGCCATCTTAGGTTGGCCAAACAGACATGCACCGTTAGGTTTCTCCAACACGGCTGTACTGCACAGCCGGGTTAGAGAAACAGCTCGGACTCCCTGTGCCTGAGGGAGCGTAACACCAGCCCGCTCAGGCCAATCCCTGGGCCGCTCACATAGCATGAGAAGAGCACGGGGATTACACAGGGAGTCTCTGATGGGTCCCAGTGTCTGCTGGTACCAGGAAGAAGAGGAACTCAGAGGTGCGTGGCGTCCGGCAGCTTCAGGTAAGTTTTAAATTTGTTCTTAACTCTGCGCTCCATCTCTCCCCCTCGCCCCTGACCCACCACTTTTAATGTATGTCGGGTGCTACTGCATGACTGTACTCCTGCGAACCACCCTTTCTGTGCACAGTAATCTTCATTCCTCTCTAGGCAGTGCCTTAAATGGGCCGGTACTGTCCGGTACTCAGTACCGGCACTTTTTATTTTGAGGAGAGTCCCTGCACTTCAAAAGAGAAATGCAATACCTTTAATTGGAGAGTACCGGCACTTCTCAGAAACAAGCAGGTACTCTGCTACAGAGTACCTGCACTTTTTTCCATTTCAAGCACTGTCTGTAGGTGAGCGGTCTTTGGTTTTTGTTTTAGGCAGTAGAACTGCGAATGGTTAAAAACAACTCCTGCAAAGCTGGGCAGGAGCCAAAGAATCAGTCTGAGGTTGTTGTGTGCTGCATGACCCACTCTGAGCCACCTTGTGCCCAGCTGTGAATGTTAACCACGTGGCTGCACCAGAGGTACTGAGTGCATGCATGTACTCTAGGTTGTCAGGCACCAAGGATGATTCTCAAACAGTTGAAGTGGTGGCAAGCACCACAGAACAGGCTTTTTGCTGATCCTGGATCACCTTGGTTTTCATAATGTCCAAACACTACAGGAATGGCTTCACATTTATGAAACATTAATAAATACATCACAGGTGTACCTCCAGCTACAAATGGGCTAGAGAGCTCTGGCTTTCATTAAACATATCTGCAATTCTATTCTATGTGTAGCAATCAGCTGTGCATGCATTAACATAATTCTTTCTGTAAAAGCACTGGCTAAATTGGTAGTTATTATGCAAAATTGCTATGTCTGCTGATTTCTCAGTTTCCCGCTAATATCACCTCCCACAATAACCCTTGGACTGCTCTGCCATGCTGTTCTGAGATTCTGGTGCCAAAATGGTCTACTTGGTATTCCGTATGGGTCCAATAGTAAGGAGGCCCTAGAAAAAGTGGTAAACATTCCCATTTGTTACAACTGGGGGCAGAAACCCCTGCCCTCCAACCCTCCCTCCAAAATAGGACTCACACAAGAAACAAGTGATTGAGGGGTGGAACGATGGAGTGAGACAGCAAGAGAAGGCATTGGAGGGGGACAGAGAGAAGATGAGGGGAGGGAAAAACAGAGAAAGAGACTTCCTTGGATAGCATGCACCATGGATAAAGACCACAGGTGTTCTGCTGGCTGTTCATAGTTTGTCCTCTTAGCACCATTGAACACTGGACAGTCCAGTCATTTTGGAAAAAAAGAGCAAATACTGCTGGTCAGAGTGCGCTTCTACTCTGGTTCCCCACCTTCGTGACCGGTAGCAATTGCCCATGGTAGGAAAAATTACCTCTGATGAGTACTTTTTATGGATACTGTTCACAACGCGATACCTCTGCAATGGTGGAGAAGCATCGCCCCACTGGCTAAGAGCCAGCAGGAGAAAAATAACACTATATTTTAAAATAAAACTATATTTTACTATTGTGCCCTTCTAAGTGAGGCCCTCCAAACAGACATCTGCGGTTTGGTTTCCCGACCCAGCTGTATTCTCCCTGTGCCTGAGCGGAGGGTCACAGCAGCCCGCTCAGGCCAATCCCAGCGCTGCTCTCATAGTATGAGAGCAGAATCTGGATAGGTTGGGGAGTCTGTCCCAGGGACTGTCTGGAAAAGCTGCAGCAGGAGAATGGAGGAGAATCACGAGGCGGCCGCAGGATCAGGTACGTTTTTAATTTTTTTTGTACGTTTTTAATTTTTTTATTTTCTCAATTCAACCCCACCCTCCCCGTCGCTGCCCTGCCCTGCCACTCCTCCCCCCCTGCATATTGGCAGCTGCCGTGACTGCCTGTTTAGTCCCCCAGGGCTCAGTGTGTCACCCTGCCTTTAACGAATGTCTGCCCACTTGCTGATCTGATTAAAAAAGTCCAGCTCCTTTTTCAGATATATGAAGAGGATACTAACTCTACTTCAAATTGCATGAGAAAATACCACATACAAGCAGGCTGCACCTTGCCAGCAACTCACTCTTCAGAAGCAATAGACTGTTTTTTAACAGGACGAAAAAAAGCTCTCTTGTGCTTCTACGGACTGCTTCCTTTTGTGCCACTACCTCCTAGTGCTTGTGATTTTTCCCGTGGGCTCCACCCATCACATCTTCAAGCCATGAAACCTTTGCATGTTGTTTGATGGAGACCTGACTCAAACTTTCTGCTGGAAGAGTAATGCTAACGTTAAAAAGAACATAGATGCTAGAGCCCATCCTAAGCGGCCCATCTCATCCTATTCACTGCCCTAGTAAGAGTGGACTGATGCAAAAAGCCTCTAAACAGAATGTCTTGCCAAAAAACGAGAAAAATGTTTACTGATGTAGAACCACACAGACAGAACAGCAAATGTTAATACCTTAATCCCTCACCAATATTGGGGGTCTTGAATTCCCTCTAGGAACTCAATGACCAGAGTTTTTCCTCACTTCCCATTTTTTCTGACGCTCCACATTGAAACTTGGACCTAGTTCATTACCTTCAGGACCTCCATTTTGCTCCTTTCTGTGTTCCTTCCACACTTTGGTCTTTAAGTCTTGTACTCACCTAAGTCTAAAATCCATTGTGCTACTCTGGTTCTAGATACCTTCGAAAATTATATTAGTTTAAGATATGATTAGGACCAGTGGCGGCCGCTTGCATGGAAAAGTGGTGAGGTAGCCCGGGGGAAAAAAAGTAAAAGAAATAAAACTTACCTCCTGCCGATGCGGCGCTCTTCAGCTCCCGATGCACAGGATATGCGCGCACAGGCTCCCAAACTTCCCTCCGCCAATCCAGATGCTGCTCTCATGCTGGTATTACCCAGTATTAGAGAAGCGCTGGGATTGGGCCGCGCAGGCTGGTTTCCCCCTCCAGCATGGACTGGGAGCCTATGCTTCTGAGCCCTGCTATCACAGCCTGGAGATATTCAAGTGTGCATGTCGGTTTGGCCGTCCTGAGACAGGCGGCCAAACCGACATGCGCACTTGGTGCCCTGTGCCCACCACTCCTCCTCCTGCTGCTGGTGGCTTGGCCTTCAAGACTTGCCGGCGGCTCTATCCTACATGTAAAATACAATGACAATAAAGCAGTTTTATAAATTGCTTAGTTGTCATTTTATTTTACATGTTTTCAAGCTGGTTCCAGCAGTGGGGTGATGATCCTCCACCATAACGAAGGACCCGCCCCCGATCAGAACTGCAAGAAATGCCTCAGTCGGGGTTTCTTCAATGTTTACTACTACTTTTTCTACTTTTCTTATACAGATTAAAGACCTCACTTGTGATAATACCAAAGTCTTCACTCAGATCAGGATTATAACTGTTATGGCAAAATAGGCACTTTTTCCCCACATAAATAAATCCGTGTAAAATGTAGCAAAATTAGTGCAGGGGAAATACTGTGCACTCTGAATTTTACAGCTCGAAATGTGGGAAAACACACAACATTACTGCATTATCCCTAGGCCTGGGCTAAAATTCCGTTCCGGTCGCGGAAATTGCGATAATTTGACATTTTCGTGTTCCGCGGAGAGCGCGAAAATGTCAAAATTTCCGCAATCCGCATTTTATCGGAAGTTTTGTGCTTGCTCGCGCTGTAAAATAATACATTCTCGTGTGCGCGCGATCGCCTTACCTAAATCCCCGCATTCGCCGACAAGTTTTCCCGATCCGGTCGCGTTCTCCATGAGATGTTGGATTGTTGGTAGCCATTTGCGCTGTCTCGCGACAGTTCGCGCCCGCAGTGACGTCATGTGTCGCGCGATCACGTCTTTCTTCTCGCGATCATGCACCGCGAGACTAGTGAAAACAAGATGGCCACGCCCGCGAGCAATCACATGGGTAAGTTGGCGAGCCGCGACCATGCAGAAAATACCGCGAACGGGCGGGAAAAAAACTTCCGCATCTTCGCGATATTTCCGCGGGTTTGCGGAGATTTTTAACATTTTTGCGATAATTTGCAAAAGTGAATATCGCAAATTCCGCCCACCCCATATTATCCCCCTTCCAAGGGGTGGACACAAAATGATGTGGTAGTACTACACTTGGTAAATTCCACACCCAGCATTATTGGTATTTATAGGGCACAGTTTTACAGCACTGAATAACAGAGCGCTCTGAATCAGGTCCTACTAGTATCTATGTTATGAGTACTGGTAGAGAATATAGGAGACTTGCTTGAAGATGGCCGAATGATGGCGGCGGCTGTTCACAAGGTCTGGGCAGGGTTTCCATGAGAACCAGAAACAAAAATGTTAAATCAGACCCTTCTAGACATGGAAGGAGGGGGCAAATTCACCACTCAAATGTACTTATTGTTGATTCCAAGCACGGCTTTCTGTATAACTATACTATAGATACACCGGGAAGATGATGTAGACATGGAGTTAAAGTAAGGGAACTGGACATCTATATTAGGTAACTGCAGGAGAGTTACCCGTAATGCACGCCTGAAACGAAATGTGTACATAGGGATTACGTCACACCACAGTGTAACATAGACTAGATTCCTCAAAACCGGAGAACTGCCACACATTCAGAATAACAGGAGGAACATATATTCACATTTGGTGGGCATGACCAGGTGTGAGGACCTTTTGGGGTGAGGTTATTCAGACCCTAGGGATACTAACCGACTTGGAACTGCAGCTAACAATACAGATGTGCTTTCTGGGACTAGTCACCCGTAATAAACACACTAAATATGCAGAGAAGGTACTGGAGTTAGGCCTCCTCATGGCAAAGAAGTGTTTAGTCTTGAGACGGATGACCAAACAACTGTCCACACAAAGGCAATGGTTATAGGAATTTGCGAAGTGGGTATGGGCTGAATGCAGGGTACCTCACAGGTTGGTTTACAATGGAGTGGCACAGGGAGGAAAGGTTGAGTGGGACTTAGTAGAAATCCGGCTACAACAAGAAATGGGAAGCCCTGAACCAAGACAAGATGTAAAAGGAGCAGATGATTAATAGTTTCTAGATGTTTCTGTGAGGTTGATTTGCAGTAATATGATACAATGATACCAATTGTGCGGCCTAAGCAATCCAAATGTTCTGTATGGACATATTCATTTGTATATGGTGTGACTCTCCCCTTATTTAGGGGGTAGGAGAGAGGAGATGGGACAAGTAACTGAACTGCAATGTTATATTATTCTATAATCAATAAATAAATACAACTTTAAAACAATGAGTACTTGTAGAACACACATCTCACCAGGGAGAGTATCCCGGAGCTAGATAAGGAGGTGACTGTGCTGCCAGAGTCGGTGGTCTATGTAAAGAGCCATGTCTTTGGTTTCTTGATAAACTCAAGAACTGAGGAGGCTTAAATCAAGAACTGAGGAGACAGCTCTGTTTTGCAGGGGGTGATCATTCCAGACTTTGGGAGCGAGGAACAAGAAAGAGCGACCACCAGCTCTAGCTGTGTGGATGTAGGGTATATGTGTGAGTTGGAGGCAAGCGGAGCAGAGGTTTCTGGTCAGGAGTGCAAATTGATGCATCTGCTGAGGGAAGAGTTACCTAGATTGTGCAGAACTCTGGATGTGTGTGTGTGAGGAGCTTGAAAGGTGTGCATTTTGCACAAAGCAGAAATGATTCAATAAAGATACCTGGTAAAGACAAGGGGCTAAAGTCTAGAGGCGAGGCACTGGGAAGGATACATTACAAGATCCCAAATTATTGTTAGTCTCCATAACCCATAACCTTAATTTACACAGAACTCAAGTGTTTACAGAGTATACTTATGAGAAATACAAATATTTTGAAATGGAGTAGTTTAAAAGAGCTGTCCAGTGCTTGGCACATTTACCATTTTTAACACAGATCCTAACTTTTAACTTCCAATTTCCCAGAGGCAGGACACCTAAAGGTAAACAGAGACCCTAAACTGAACTTAAATATTTATTATTCCCAAAAAATAAAAAAAATCAATTTATTGTCTCAAACATCACAAATGAAGTAACCATTGAACCAGACTTCATTATATACGTTTTAGCAACATCAGTTTGCTCACAACTACCAGACAGTTGTAAGAATCTGGCTTAGATGTACGTACTGGTGCAGACTGTGGCTTCAAGACAAGAATCCACTGGGAGTATCTTCCAGACCAGAACTATCCGTGCAGTAAAGCAAATGAATCTTCCTGCTTCTAGCCTTCAGGAGCTAAAGGATGTTTTAACATGACCCTTTTGATTACATATCAAACTCTAGGTCACAGGACCGGTGCTAGGATTTGATTTTTAGGGCCCCTGGTGAAAGGGATGATGTGAGGCCCCTCTAATTTGCATGTGACATCACAAGAAAGGACATCACAGAAAGTGACATCACAGGATTTCTAATCTTCTTTCGTTTCGCCAAGAGCCCTTGTGTGTGTATATCAGTAACATGGATAAAAAAATAAATACACAAACGAAATAGGTCTGTCTAGTTTAAATCTGTATTAGGTGGATGACTTTAGTCACATTGAACAGAAAAGCTAGGCACAGGTCCTACAAAGATGGACGTCAATGTTAAGTGATTGTTCCCATAATAGTGCACAATAAAAGGTCCAGAGCACTGCAGAATATTATTTGAATGGCATCACTAAGGTAAAAATTATGCAACCGGATATAGCGAAATAAAGTTGAGTTCAAATACATGTACCTTTCATTTTTATTTGAAAGCTTTATAAATCACAGATTAGAGCTAAAAGGGCAGCATAGTTCTGTAGAAAGAAAGCCAAGCATGTATTGTAGACAAGCGCCATGCCGCCATGTGAGGCAGCATCAAAGAAGGGGTAAAATCACCTGTGTACTGAAAAGGGTGTGTAAAGTGTGAGTTTTTAAAGTTCTCAAAAGTATACATCACTTAACCCCTTCGCAGCGGGGGTAATCCCCCCCGCGGGGCGGAGGGGGCGGCGGCAGCGCTGTGCTCGTGACGAGCCCAGCTCGCCATGAGGCACAGTGGAGCTGTGCTCATGACGAGCTGGGCTTGTCACGACTCCGCCCACTAATTGATTCTCCCGCACAGGCGGGGAATCAATTACGCGTGGGAGTGGCGCGACCGTTATGACGAGCCCAACTCGTCATGAGCACAGCTCCACTGTGCCTCATGACGAGCTGGGCTCGTCATGAGCACACAAGGGGTTAATTTATTCCTTTCATTTGGATCTTGAACTGTTGCATTAATGATGGAAAAATGAAAACTAAAGTTCTAGAATGCAAGAATATATTAGCAGAACTACTTACATGTGGTTTAAAAAAGCAACTCGAGACCTCCTCTGGCGGAAGTCTGTGCTAGTGAGAGTTACAGTTTTCATATAAATCCCTTGCACTGTGACTGAAAAAAGTTTGATGATGCACTTATTTTGGAACCATTAGTGAAGCCAGTTGTGAGGATAAGCCAGTAGGCAGCTCTGGTGTAACTGTGTTCATGCAAGTGTGTGTATGTTTGTTGAACCAGTATACCAGTACTGTTTATTCCTGCGGCTGTGAGATGAGAGTTTAGGCCTTTGTATCATCTGGACAGAGAAACAATATCAACAATTAGGTTTTTACTCAAGACTACTTCGGAACAAGTCAGTTTCTTAGCTACAAACTGGAAGCTGATGCCTTACTCATCCTCAGAGAATTGGACATATAGACTCTTGGAGTCATTAAGAAGTTTTTGCATTGCATTGCTGAGGGGATGTTACTAAATAGCTCTTGCTGTGGTGGTGAACAAAGAGGGGGACTGCTGTAGAGGACCCACTACAGGGGGCGCATTATAAGTGTTTCAACAAGTGGGAATTAAATTAGGGAGTCAGACTTTGTTTATGGAGGCAATGCATACAGCTGCAATACGTTTTCCATACCGGGAGGCTAGCAATGGCTGGCAGGGGTCACAAAGATGCTTTTCTCTGCAGCGCTTTTGAAGAAGCGATAGAGAAAACACTATTACACAGTTTATTTTGGACATGTTTCCTACTGCTTCAAGTACAATATACACCTCAAGCTCAATTCATGGCATTATAAGGTTCCCCCCGGAACCTTACACTTGAAACAAAACATGCTACAATTCACAATCACCAGTGTAACATTCAAGTTGCAGTTGGGTCGCACTCAAAATGTCATAAATATGATGTAGCTATGCCATAAGTAAATACAGGGTAAATACAGAAATGTCACATATAGGCAAGGGATAGCCAGAAAATTAAAATCCCCCCCCCCCACTTTTATGGCACTAAGAAAGCTATCCACCTGCTGATATCCACCATTTCCCCTTTACATTCTGCCATCCATTCATTCTTTCATCCATCATTCAGTCTTTCACCATTCAGTATGTCCGTTCATCCGTGTTCCCATCCATATCCAAACCTATCCATCCATCAATCATTTCATGCATCCATCCCTCCATCCACCCTTTCACTCATCCATCCACTCATCCTTTCAATCATCCATCCATCCTATCGCTCATCCATTCAGCCACACTTTCACTTCATCCTTTCCCTCATCCATCCATTAAGCCTTTCACCCATCCACCCATCCTTTCACTTATCCATCCATCCATCCTTTATTTCATCCCTCCACCCTCACTTTCACTCATCTATCCAATCTTTCACTCATCCACCCTTACACCCATCCTTTCACTCATCCATCCTTTCACACATTTAGCTATACTTTTGGTCATCTGTCCATCCACCCTTTCACTCTATCCATCCACTCTTTCACTCCATTCATCCAATCTTTCACTCATCTATCCTTAAATCCACCCTTTCACTCATCCATCCATTCACTCGTCCATCCATCCACTCATCCATTATTTCACGTATCCATCCATCCACGCTTTCGCTTCATCCAGCCTCTCACTCTATCCATCCATCATACCTTTCACTCTTCCATCCACCCACCCATCCACCCATCCATTCAGCAGGGAGTCCACAAGTCATACATGATGCACAGTGCCAGGATGTGAGGTGGCTGTGACATGGCGTTGTGGTTCCTTTTTTGCACTTTTATATATCACAAACTCAGCCCAAAGTCTTTGTAGTGCTTTACAAAAGTACCAATCCCATTACAAAAGGTCAGGTTTTTTTTTAGGCCTGGGGAGGGTTAATGATTTGCCCAGAATCATGGGATTTAGAGCAGACCCCAGGACCTGTACCTGGCTCCCCACTTCCATTAAACTACTCCATGTGCTCTGAGGCCCAAGTGAGGGAGTTTTATCCCTAGGGCTTCACAGCACTCAGGCCAAGTAGAGAGGGGTCCTTGCCCCACACAGCACTGTATAATACAGCAAAGCCCAGAGAAAGGGGGCCCTGTTCCTGGACCCTGCAGTCTGATGCAGTGCTTCAAGGACAAGGTGACTGAGCTTTGCTAAACGTTCCCTGATATGCCAGTCTTTTCTGGCAGCTCCATTCTCCTCCAACCCACCTCCTCTCACCTGATAATGTCCGGCTTGGTCCTTTTGTTGCCTGGCAACGCAAAACAGAAAAGGCAGAGAAGGCTTTAGGGCAGGTTTTTAAGCAGGTGTGCTGCCCTGCTCCTGACCTGAGCCAACACAGTTGTTGGCTTTACTGCTGCCCATTTCCCCAACCACTGTTTTCCTTTCCCCGTCCCAGCACCCCCAGGAATGTTACCACGCCCTTGGACGAGGGAGGTCAAGACACCTTGTTGTAATGACTAGCATCACTTGCAGTTTTGTTACATTCTATTTTGTTTTAAGGGGAAGATGTGTTGTAATGACGTGGTATGGTTCCAGTCTTTGACCATTGTGATGTCACGCTTCCTCTCCTCTCATTGGTGTCCCACATCACCCCCTACCCAACATTCCAGCCTGACAGTTGTAATCGTTGGACCGGTCAGTTGCTTCCCTGCGTGGACAGCTGCTGGTCTTGCTGGGGTTTATATGTAATAAACTTAGATTATATCCTACGCGTTGTCTTACGACTCTTCTCTACACATCTCCCTTGAAAAATACATTTGTGATGTGATCGGATGGTGAGGGGCACTGGAGGAGAAGATGGGCTGACTGATAGTGTGACATTTCACACAGATATAGATCCCCATCTTTTCAACCTGAGCGCAGGGCCCTGGGTAGCTGCCGACATTGCTCATGCTTAGCGCCGGCCCTGTATAGACTCTTCCCATCTCTCACTGATTCAGCCCGTCACATACACTGCTTATCTTCCCCTTTCTGTTTTCTCAAGCTTCTTGCTCTTTGCCGCAGTTCTGCCCGCATTACTTTCATCTGTCACCTCTCTGCTGTACTTTTACTCTATCATCTCTCCCCCACCTCTTATCTTAGTTCTTTCCTTTGTCGTACTCCCTTTATATGCACTGCACCTCCATTCTCTGAGCTTCTTTGCCCCTTTTCCTTTATCCTAGGTGAACAGGGTTGCCACCTAGCTGGTTTTCTACCAGCACCACCTGTATTTTCATGTCCTGGATAGAAAAAAGAAGTACAATTTCCTAAAGCTGGTATTTTTAACCCTTACCTGTATGTACTTCAAACAGCAGGTATAAATAGAAAGTACTCTTGAATGTGTTCTAGAGATGCATTAACAATACCTGACTAATAGTATAAGTAAAGAAAGGCACAAATGCCATGTTACAAATAAATACATACTATTATTTTACAGTCCAATATATAGTATAACGTCTGGGCTTGTGCAGACTCTTAAAAAACAACAAATGGCAGGTATTTTTCTCTTGTAAAGCTGGCAACCCTAAGGTGAGAACTGTTCATTGAGATGCAAGGTGTTTCTGTCTTTTATTCTGAGCTCTGAAGGATACCCTGCATTTTATTCACGCTGGCTGGGATGCATCAAAGCCAGTCAGAATCCATCATCATAGATAGGATGAGTATGATACACGTGTCAGATAACCTTTGCTCACCCTTGGGTAGCTTGGCACAGAGCAGTCAGGCTTATTCTCAAGGCCCAAGTGTAAAATATTGACACAACACACTGCGGACGCTACAAAAAGACTCAACAACGAATGTATAAAACACTGGTCTTTGTATTACACACACATTGAAATCAAAAACGATATATAAATTGAATATACACTTTACAGTTATATGCAATTGTCAACTTTCCCTTTAGCAGCAGAACGGCATAAACCTACATGTTCTATTCGGAGGTATCCATCAACCACGACATTCCCAAATATCACATACCCAACAGTTGTAATGGTCGAGAAATCACAAGTCTTTGACTACTCCTTGGGACCCAGCCCCACAGTCACTCAACTACACCAGCCATCGATACACGTTGCCCATGCTGGCGCCACATTGTTTAGCCTGTCGAAACTACCTAAAGTGGAAAGTAACAGTTACTTAGGTTCGTCCATCCGGATTAGACCTCCAGGCGCCAGGGCCGGAATGGCCATGGCGGGCACCGGGAATTTCCCTGGTAGGCCGCCAGGGTGGGAGCCAGTTTTGGGCCCCATGGGAGCCATTTTTGTTACCGGGGGTGGCAATATCAGACCCCTGTAACAAAAATGGCCGAAACCGGCCCTAGCAAACTGCAAGGTTGCACCCAAACCCCCTCCTCCTCGGGGGCCGGCCGAGCAGTTTGCCAGGGCTTGTTTCGGTTTGCAGTCCGGCCCTGTCAGGCACCCAGCGGCAGCTGCACGAGGGTGGGATCGCTATCCCCCCATAGACAAAATGCTGTGACCTAGGAAGCTGGTGTGCTTCCAGGTCTAGAGATATGTTCGCCCCAAGCGGAGGTGCGAGCTGTCTTAGCTCCCTGCAGCCAACCGTAAGTGCCCACAAGGCACAACAAAACCCCTCGGGCCCCGTCACAATATTCTCTACGACAAAGTACCTTGTGGCGTGGGTCCAGCGAGAGGGAGCCAGTGACGTTGGACAGAGGCTGCAATGTCAGGCACTGTCATACCCCCAACTGGAGGTCAAAGACAGTCTCAGATCAAGTCCCCCAACACCCCTCGGCCACAACACGCTCCAGAGCACAAGCTAGCACAGGTCCCCTGGTTGCAAGCACAGGTCTCTTGGACTTTGCAAGCTTCCCCCACACTTGTCAAACTCCTCATGTCCCAGCACCTCAGGTGGGCTGCTGAACTTTACGAGCACACCCCTCTGCACATTGTGATGATGGAGTATGTCAGGACGGTCCTTGTCACAACCGACGATCACTGTCACCCATTTCCGCCACACCCTGCGTGGTCTTTTCGATCTCGAGGAAATAGGGAGATCCTTTGTGTTCCGGGGATCTCGTGGACAAGAGGCCAGCCAACCGGCCCTTGGAGAGTACTTAGGGTCCCAGGCCACGACAGGTGGCACTTAGCTGCAGGCCAGCAACATCCAGGCAAGATCCAACGAGTGATAGTCCCCTTACTGGAGCACCACACGCACCAGGCCACACCAAGTCTGCAGATAATCCAGTTGCAGTCCCTCCTGCCCTTATGTCTCCTCATGTCGATGTCCCAGCATCGAACCAGCATAGTATGGTTCCATATCTAAAAGTGTCTCTAACTCCTGAGGCGAGCCCCAGTAGTTATACCCACAGTGGCCTTTGAAGATTCGATCAGTTCAAAATGCCACCTTTGAAATACACAGGTCTTCTCTTAATTTTGTAATTTCTGCCATCCAACCCCAGGAGGTTTGATCACCATCTTTAGGGGGGCCAAGACCCTGCCCCTTAGAATGCAGGTGCCAATTCCACGTCCCAGAAAGGACCCTCAGTCAGAGGTCTGCATTTATGCCTCTAATTTATGGCCTTCTGCCAGGAAGGCATAGATGTCGCTGCCCCTCCAGCACCCAGGTGTGAATTGGAGACAGGCCAACAGGCCCACAGAGCTAAGAGGATCTAAATGCTCACTTTCCCAAAGTGACATTTTCACATCAGTAATGTTGAATCCATTCGCACCACCGGAGAGCATTCGCCATTAGGAACTCATCGATATCAAACACAACACTGATACTATTCTGCCTGTAGGAAATACTGCTCAATAGCCTTTACCTACATGCCACAAAGTTGTCAAATGGTTGACACTAAAACATCCTATTCCTCAGACACACATTCTACCTCCACAAGGCTAGACTAGTCAGACCCTCCCACACCCTCACACACACACAACATGACGCACACAGCATGGCGGTGTGGTCATGTCCTTGTCAAAGAGTGGCTCCTCAAGAGCTCATCCTTTCTGCGCACAACTATTTGCAGAGCCAAAAGAACTTCTCTGATGATGTCACCCTCCTACCTACACCCATTTGTTTGCAAACACAACAGAACATCTAGCTCATCACACCGGAATGCACCCAGCACAGCATCACAGCCAGTCTTGGTAACGTGCTGCAACCCCAACAGCACACCACTTACTCAGGCAATTCCCTCGAAGAGCCAACACAAAGTCTAAGTCAGACCACGTAACACCCTCACAAATTCAACATGTCACACGAAGCCACAACTATCCTTTTTCAATCCAAAAAACAAACTCACGTGTCCACCGCTCAAATTAATTTAATATCTCCCTATACTATTTCACCACTAATTCTTTTTGGGCTCCGGAGTAGCGTGCTACTCGCCGAAAAAGCACTTCAACGCCTCATCAGGGGTAGTAACCACTATATAAATGCAATTACAATACAATACAATAACACTGACTTAAGGCGCCCACCCCAATAGCACACCGTAACCTTTACACTGCAAATTCCTCATTGTAGACCAACGACTAACCCAAACCATAGCAGCAAGTGGAACACAGCTCTGGAGATATATGAGTGGCCAACGAAGCTGCTCAACAGCACCAGGGCTTCAGGCTGGACACTTGGACTCCTGTGTGAGGAGGTACAGCAAAGTCCTGCAAAGCGTACACCACAACCACAGAGTGCATGGAACAGTCAGATCCAGGCAGAGAAAACAAAATGACACCAATTCACCATGAATCCGTTCAATGGCAAATTACATAACTACGTGCCGCCAGGAGGACATGTGAATGGTTACATGTGATAGATGCTGCCAATTGCTTAATATGTACCCAAAAAGTGCCACTTCAGCTTGCGCCACCCCGTTACCACTGCCAGAGCTGCCAATAACAGCACCAACACACTACTAATCATCACACTCTTAAAAGTGTGGGAATTCCAGGACCCCAAAGCTATTAAAACAGGCATTGGCATAGCCAATAGGTCTCGCCTTTGGGACCTTATAAGTGTTAAGCAATGCAGCACATAGCCGCTTAATAGCGATTTCAACGTCGAGGCAGTTTTTTACACTCTATGTATAATTATATATTTTTTATTTATTTTACAAAATTCAATGGTGTTTATTGTTCAGGTGACCAAGTGCCTCCGTGTCACCGGATATCACTTTTCCATGCTTGGACTTTGCATTCACATAACATTATCTGATGGGTTGGTTCAATTGGCTCAATTAAAATGAACTCTGACTACAACTCCCAGAATGCACTTGTATATAAAAGCAAAGTCTAAGGAGAGAAAGGTGACATCCCGCTGACATAGAGGCATCTCTGGTCACTCAATTCATTGTGCTTAAGGAGGTTGAAAGGCTGAGCGAACCACTGCGACTCCAATCTGAGAGCACCCAGTTAACATACTTTGTAACGTCTAAGGATTCAGAAACATCTATTCTGCACATGACACTTAGTAAACAAGGTTGCTGTGCGTGGCATCAACGGTGAACATTCAAGCCTCCAACTCACAGGAATGGAGACAGCGCTCATGGTCCCTGACGTCTGTCACTGGAGAGGAACGCACGAGTTTACATCTGTTCAGCGCTCCTGCGACTGCATTACAAAGATGTGCGCTTTTATCAGCTCCGTCTCCTGGGGAAGGTCTCGTCGACTTCAAAGATAGGCTTGGGAGATGGTACGAGTTCTGCCTCCTCGCCCATCGGACACTAGCCCCTTCACTGGCCTGATGCACAAACACGCACAATATAGCACAGGCAGGTGCAACACGCGCAGGAGGCGCTTCAATGGAAACCTTTGCCTTTGTGAAAATGTGTAGCTCTGCATCGTTCATTTCACTACAGGTACCTTTTTAGGGACTTAAAGTAGCTCCTATAGTGAAAAGGGGGACTCCAACTGAGAACACAAAGAGCGAAACAGTAAGAAATAGCAGATGCCGATTCGAGAAAGCGCCTTGATGGCCCTTGCAAGAATCCAGCACTAAAACAGCAGGATGAGTGCCCCCTGCAGTGATCTCTAGGAGCAGAGCTGATATGGGCTTCTGAGGCGCAAGCTTCTTTACATAGTGGTAACAGGTATGGAGCAGACAGAAACTGTGCCCAGAATTACACAGTTGGACAGTTATACCATCAAGGTCTCCAGTTTGTTACGAATATATGACCTGTACTGCCTCTTCGGTCTTCTTTGAACATATGCAACGTGTTGCACGGTTAAGAGAAGGTATTTTTCAAACAGGTTAAGTATTTTATTTTCAAAGTGTTGGTGAACTTATTCCATTTAAATGTCAGCTTTAACCCGAGCAATGTACCATGCCAGCAGGCAGTTTGTAATTCTAGAAAAGCATGTGTTTAAGTCATGCAGTGATCTCTAGGAGCAGGGCTGATATAGGCTTCTGAGGCGCAAGCTTCACACAAGGAGTATGCCGCCACAAGTACGAGTATGTGCTTTGAAAAAGAGCTGCACGACGGCTAAAGGTTTCCTATGCAGCCCATGCGTGCTGCGTAGGCGAGACCTAAAAATGGCCTGGGTGGAAAGTATTAGCCATTTCCATTGTGTATTGAATCAGGTGCGCAATGCCCATAAGGCTCAAAGGTCTTCAGACCCCCCACCCCCACCGTATGTGTCAGCCCGAGCTGAGACAGCTTCCCGGGCACACACACAGGCAGTTTTTGAGCTGCTGTAGGCTTGCTGGTCTGGCGTTCATCTTATTGCAGCCACACGCCGAGTACTTCATGGGTCTTTAAAAGACCATTTACTTTTTAACGAGGCTATGTTATTTCTTTACCCCTTCTTAGAGCTCCTGCATCTCCACTCTGCCTATTGCTGGAAACATTAGCCCCCCCACCCCGAAATATTTATTAGCCTCCACACACACACATTTGGCTCTAGTTGCGCCTCTGTATTGAATACATAAACAGCTGTTGTACTTATCTCTTAGTTTGACTGACAGCGCCACCGTGTGGCAGGCTGTCATAAGTGCCAATGTTGAAAATAAAGTGCAGGGCCGAGCACCGGAAACCACCAGCTCAAATTAAGCACGGTGCCAGTTTGAACAACATTCTCGGTTCGTCGTGGGCATTACATCTAGAAGGGAGCTGGAATGCACTAATTTCACTGTGATGCAAGTTAAAAAGGGTGACTGCTTTGCATGAAATGATATGCTTACTTTATGCGGACGGTGTAAAGTCTAATACATTTAAGTAAATATGCCTCTCCAAAAACTGCTCTGCAATGAGGTAAACTAAAACAGGAAGAGAATGGGCACGCCTGAGATTAGACTGCGAGTCAGAGGATCACTTGGATCCTATGGGAGCTAGTCGTACATGTCAGTAGTTATCCTGCTGCCTGGCCCGGCCTCACGAGGGACGAGGCGCCGCAGAGCACGTTAACGAGGCACCAGCGCTATGCGAGCGCGTGATTTATTCCCGCCTTTTCTTCCTGATCACGCTTCCGCGGGGAGCCTGCGTTATACTTTTGGTACCTTAACAGCTGCTCCCGAGGGGATGTCGGAGCCCATTTTTATTCCACTCTGAAAATTGTTAAATTCCGCACCACTGCAATTTTCTACCGAGAAAATCTCCCAGTGAAGCACAATGCACCGCGCCCGGCGCTCAGCTTTCACACGGTGGAGTGCAGTCAGTAAAAGGTGCTGCAATGACAGAGCTGGGCAGCGGTGCACCGAGCTTATCGGCAGGAGGGGTGAAGCACAGGCTGCGATAATTCAGGCTGATGTCAGGGTCAGTTTCGCAGACAAAATGTGTGATCTCTGTGCCTGGCTGCGTCGCCTCCAAAAGGGGGCGGGGATGGCGTTCAGTCTCCAGGCCACCGCAATCCAAAGCATTTGCAGCGAGAGGAGCCGCGGAACCAGCCACGTTCAACACTTGGCCTTTCTAGAGGCCTGCTCTGAAATAAGCGCGGAGCTCAGACTCCATGACCCTTCACTCCTTGGCCTCTCTGAAGGGCTCTCCGCTGTGGCTGGGAGGGGTGCAACGACACCAGGCCTATTCTTTCTTTGGCCGGTCTGTAGATATATTTCTGGTTTTGGTGTGACGCAGGCTTCTTGCCCTTTCACTCACTGGCCTCGCTGTACAGATCAACTTCAAGGTTAAGATGGAAGCTCAGTTCCCATTCAGTCCACGGTCACTCTGTATAACTAAGGATGAAAGGGGAGTTCAGTCTCTGTGCCCATTCAATGCTTGACGACCCCGTACAGATTAACTCTGTGGTGAGAAGGAGCTCAGTGTGTATGCTCATTCAATGCTCGATGACTCCGTACAGATTAACTCTGGTAAGAAGGAGCTCAGTGTATGTGCCCATTCAATGCTTGATGACTCAGTGTAGATTAACTCTGTGCTGAGGAGAAGCTCAGTGTATGTGCCCATTCAATGCTCGATGACTCAGTGTAGATTAACTCTGTGCTGAGGAGGAGCTCAGTGTATGTGCCCATTCAATGCTTGATGACTCAGTACAGATTAACTCTGTGCTGAGGAGCTCAGTGTATGTGCCCAATCAATGCTTGATGACTCCGTACAGATTAACTCTGGTAAGAAGGAGCTCAGTGTATGTGCCCAATCAATGCTTGATGACTCAGTACAGATTAACTCTGTGCTGAGGAGGAGCTCAGTGTATGTGCCCAATCAATGCTTGATGACTCAGTACAGATTAACTCTGTGCTGAGGAGCTCAGTGTATGTGCCCATTCAATGCTTGATGACTCAGTACAGATTAACTCTGTGCTGAGGAGCTCAGTGTATGTGACCATTCAATGCTTGATGACTCCGTACAGATTAACTCTGTGCTGAGGAGGAGCTCAGTGTATGTGCCCATTCAATGCTTGATGACTCAGTACAGATTAACTCTGTGCTGAGGAGCTCAGTGTATGTGCCCATTCAATGCTTCATGATTCAATACAGATTAACTCTGTGCTGAGGAGGAGCTCAGTGTATGTGCCCATCCAATGCTCGATGACTCAGTACAGATTAACTCTGTGCTGAGGAGCTCAGTGTATGTGCCCATTCAATGCTTGATGACTCAGTACAGATTAACTCTGTGCTGAGGAGGAGCTCAGTGTATGTGCCCATTCAATGCTTGATGACTCAGTACAGATTAACTCTGTGCTGAGGAGCTCAGTGTATGTGCCCATTCAATGCTTCATGATTCAATACAGATTAACTCTGTGCTGAGGAGGAGCTCAGTGTAGGTGCCCATTCAATGCTTGATGACTCAGTACAGATTAACTCCGTGCTGAGGAGCTCAGTGTATGTGCCCATTCAATGCTTGATGACTCCGTACAGATTAACTCTGTGCTGAGGAGGAGCTCAGTGTATGTGCCCATTCAATGCTTGATGACTCCGTACAGATTAACTCCGTGCTGAGGAGCTCAGTGTATGTGCCCATTCAATGCTTGATGACTCCGTACAGATTAACTCTGTGCTGAGGAGGAGCTCAGTGTATGTGCCCATTCAATGCTTGATGACTACGTACAGATTAACTCTGTGCTGAGGAGCTCAGTGTATGTGCCCATTCAATGCTTGATGACTCCGTACAGATTAACTCTGTGCTGAGGAGGAGCTCAGTGTATGTGCCCATTCAATGCTTGATGACTCAGTACAGATTAACTCTGTGCTGAGGACCTCAGTGTATGTGCCCATTCAATGCTTCATGATTCAATACAGATTAACTCTGTGCTGAGGAGGAGCTCAGTGTAGGTGCCCATTCAATGCTTGATGACTCAGTACAGATTAACTCTGTGCTGAGGAGGAGCTCAGTGTATGTGCCCATTCAATGCTTGATGATTTAGTACAGATTAACTCTGTGCTGAGGAGCTCAGTGTATGTGCCCATTCAATGCTTGATGACTCCGTACAGATTAACTCTGTGCTGAGGAGGAGCTCAGTGTATGTGCCCATTCAATGCTTGATAACTCAGTACAGATTAACTCTGTGCTGAGGAGCTCAGTCTATGTGCCCATTCAATGCTTGATGACTCAGTACAGATTAACTCTGTGCTGAGGAGGAGCTCAGTGTATGTGCCCATTCAATGCTTCATGATTCAATACAGATTAACTCTGTGCTGAGGAGAAGCTCAGTGTATGTGCCCATTCAATGCTTGATGACTCAGTACAGATTAACTCTGTGCTGAGGAGCTCAGTGTATGTGCCCAATCAATGCTTGATGACTCCGTACAGATTAACTCTGGTAAGAAGGAGCTCAGTGTATGTGCCCAATCAATGCTTGATGACTCAGTACAGATTAACTCTGTGCTGAGGAGGAGCTCAGTGTATGTGCCCAATCAATGCTTGATGACTCAGTACAGATTAACTCTGTGCTGAGGAGCTCAGTGTATGTGCCCATTCAATGCTTGATGACTCAGTACAGATTAACTCTGTGCTGAGGAGCTCAGTGTATGTGCCCATTCAATGCTTGATGACTCCGTACAGATTAACTCTGTGCTGAGGAGGAGCTCAGTGTATGTGCCCATTCAATGCTTGATGACTCAGTACAGATTAACTCTGTGCTGAGGAGCTCAGTGTATGTGCCCATTCAATGCTTGATGACTCAGTACAGATTAACTCTGTGCTGAGGAGCTCAGTGTATGTGCCCATTCAATGCTTCATGATTCAATACAGATTAACTCTGTGCTGAGGAGGAGCTCAGTGTATGTGCCCATCCAATGCTCGATGACTCAGTACAGATTAACTCTGTGCTGAGGAGCTCAGTGTATGTGCCCATTCAATGCTTGATGACTCAGTACAGATTAACTCTGTGCTGAGGAGGAGCTCAGTGCATGTGCCCATTCAATGCTTGATGACTCAGTACAGATTAACTCTGTGCTGAGGAGCTCAGTGTATGTGCCCATTCAATGCTTGATGACTCAGTACAGATTAACTCTGTGCTGAGGAGCTCAGTGTATGTGCCCATTCAATGCTTCATGATTCAATACAGATTAACTCTGTGCTGAGGAGGAGCTCAGTGTAGGTGCCCATTCAATGCTTGATGACTCAGTACAGATTAACTCCGTGCTGAGGAGCTCAGTGTATGTGCCCATTCAATGCTTGATGACTCCGTACAGATTAACTCTGTGCTGAGGAGGAGCTCAGTGTATGTGCCCATTCAATGCTTGATGACTCCGTACAGATTAACTCTGTGCTGAGGAGGAGCTCAGTGTATGTGCCCATTCAATGCTTGATGACTACGTACAGATTAACTCTGTGCTGAGGAGCTCAGTGTATGTGCCCATTCAATGCTTGATGACTCCGTACAGATTAACTCTGTGCTGAGGAGGAGCTCAGTGTATGTGCCCATTCAATGCTTGATGACTCAGTACAGATTAACTCTGTGCTGAGGACCTCAGTGTATGTGCCCATTCAATGCTTCATGATTCAATACAGATTAACTCTGTGCTGAGGAGGAGCTCAGTGTAGGTGCCCATTCAATGCTTGATGACTCAGTACAGATTAACTCTGTGCTGAGGAGGAGCTCAGTGTATGTGCCCATTCAATGCTTGATGATTTAGTACAGAGTAACTCTGTGCTGAGGAGCTCAGTGTATGTGCCCATTCAATGCTTGATGACTCCGTACAGATTAACTCTGTGCTGAGGAGGAGCTCAGTGTATGTGCCCATTCAATGCTTGATAACTCAGTACAGATTAACTCTGTGCTGAGGAGCTCAGTCTATGTGCCCATTCAATGCTTGATGACTCAGTACAGATTAACTCTGTGCTGAGGAGGAGCTCAGTGTATGTGCCCATTCAATGCTTGATGACTCAGTACAGATTAACTCTGTGCTGAGGACCTCAGTGTATGTGCCCATTCAATGCTTCATGATTCAATACAGATTAACTCTGTGCTGAGGAGGAGCTCAGTGTAGGTGCCCATTCAATGCTTGATGATTCAGTACAGATTAACTCTGTGCTGAGGAGCTCAGTGTATGTGCCCATTCAATGCTTGACGACCCCGTACAGATTAACTCTGTGGTGAGAAGGAGCTCAGTGTGTATGCTCATTCAAAGCTTAACGACTCCGTACAGATTAACTCTGTGGTGAGGAGGAGCTCAGTGTATATGCTCATTCAATGCTCGATTACTCCGTACAGATTAACTCTGGTAAGAAGGAGCTCAGTGTATGTGCCCAATCAATTCTTGTCCATTCTGTACAGATTAACTCTGGTAAAAAGGAGCTCAGTGTATGTGCCCAATCAATGCTTGATGACTCCGTACACATTAACTCTGGTAAGAAGGAGCTCAGTGTATGTGCCCAATCAATGCTTGATGACTCAGTACAGATTAACTCTGTGCTGAGGAGCTCAGTGTATGTGCCCATTCAATGCTTGATGACTCCGTACAGATTAACTCTGTGCTGAGGAGGAGCTCAGTGTATGTGCCCATTCAATGCTTGATGACTTAGTACAGATTAACTCTGTGCTGAGGAGCTCAGTGTATGTGCCCATTCAATGCTTGATGACTCCGTACAGATTAACTCTGTGCTGAGGAGGAGCTCAGTGTATGTGCCCATTCAATGCTTGATGACTCAGTACAGATTAACCCCTTCAGTGCCCATGACGAGCTGGACTCGTCATGGGCTGCGGTGGCGCTGTGCCCATGACGAGTCCAGCTCGTCATGAACTCCGCCCGCTAATGCAAAGCGCGGCACTGGGCGGGGAAAGGGGCGGGCATGCAAGGGGTTAACTTTGTGCTGAGGAGCTCAGTCTATGTGCCCATTCAATGTTTGATGATTCAGTACAGATTAACTCTGTGCTGAGGACCTCAGTGTATGTGCCCATTCAATGCTTGATGATTCAATACAGATTAACTCTGTGCTGAGGAGGAGCTCAGTGTATGTGCCCATTCAATGCTTGATGACTCCGTACAGATTAACTCTGTGCTGAGGAGCTCAGTGTATGTGCCCATTCAATGCTTGATGACTCCGTACAGATTAACTCTGTGCTGAGGAGGAGCTCAGTGTATGTGCCCATTCAATGCTCGATGACTCAGTATAGATTAACTCTGTGCTGAGGAGGAGCTCAGTGTATGTGCCCAATCAATTCTTGCCCACTCTGTACAGATTAACTCTGTGCTGAGGAGGAGCTCAGTGTATGTGCCCATTCAATGCTCGATGACTCAGTACAGATTAACTCTGTGCTGAGGAGGAGCTCAGTGTATGTGCCCATTCAATGCTCGATGACTCAGTACAGATTAACTCTGTGCTGAGGAGGAGCTCAGTGTATGTGCCCATCCAATGCTCGATGACTCAGTACAGATTAACTCTGTGCTGAGGAGCTCAGTGTATGTGCCCATTCAATGCTTGATGACTCCGTACAGATTAACTCTGTGCTGAGGAGGAGCTCAGTGTATGTGCCCATTCAATGCTTGATGACTCCGTACAGATTAACTCTGTGCTGAGGAGCTCAGTGTATGTGCCCATTCAATGCTTGATGACTCAGTACAGATTAACTCTGTGCTGAGGAGCTCAGTGTATGTGCCCAATCAATGCTTGATGACTCAGTACAGATTAAATCTGTGCCGAGGAGCTCAGTGTATGTGCCCAATCAATGCTTGATGACTCAGTACAGATTACATCTGTGCTGAGGAGCTCAGTGTATGTGCCCATTCAATGCTTGATGACTCCGTACAGAGTAACTCTGTGCTGAGGAGGAGCTCAGTGTATGTGCCCATTCAATGCTCGATGACTCAGTATAGATTAACTCTGTGCTGAGGAGGAGCTCAGTGTATGTGCCCAATCAATTCTTGTCCACTCTGTACAGATTAACTCTGTGCTGAGGAGGAGCTCAGTGTATGTGCCCATTCAATGCTCGATGACTCAGTACAGATTAACTCTGTGCTGAGGAGGAGCTCAGTGTATGTGCCCATTCAATGCTCGATGACTCAGTACAGATTAACTCTGTGCTGAGGAGGAGCTCAGTGTATGTGCCCATCCAATGCTCGATGACTCAGTACAGATTAACTCTGTGCTGAGGAGCTCAGTGTATGTGCCCATTCAATGCTTGATGACTCCGTACAGATTAACTCTGCGCTAAGGAGGAGCTCAGTGTATGTGCCCATTCAATGCTCGATGACTCAGTGTAGATTAACTCTGTGCTGAGGAGGAGCTCAGTGTATGTGCCCAATCAATTCTTGCCCACTCTGTACAGATTAACTCTGTGCTGAGGAGGAGCTCAGTGTATGTGCCCATTCAATGCTCGATGACTCAGTACAGATTAACTCTGTGCTGAGGAGGAGCTCAGTGTATGTGCCCATTCAATGCTCGATGACTCAGTACAGATTAACTCTGTGCTGAGGAGGAGCTTAGTGTATGTGCCCATCCAATGCTCTATGACTCAGTACAGATTAACTCTGTGCTGAGGAGCTCAGTGTATGTGCCCATTCAATGCTTGATGACTCCGTACAGATTAACTCTGTGCTGAGGAGGAGCTCAGTGTATGTGCCCATTCAATGCTTGATGACTCCGTACAGATTAACTCTGTGCTGAGGAGCTCAGTGTATGTGCCCATTCAATGCTTGATGACTCAGTACAGATTAACTCTGTGCTGAGGAGCTCAGTGTATGTGCCCAATCAATGCTTGATAACTCAGTACAGATTAAATCTGTGCTGAGGAGCTCAGTGTATGTGCCCAATCAATGCTTGATGACTCAGTACAGATTAAATCTGTGCTGAGGAGCTCAGTGTATGTGCCCATTCAATGCTTGATGACTCCGTACAGATTAACTCTGTGCTGAGGAGGAGCTCAGTGTATGTGCCCATTCAATGCTCGATGACTCAGTACAGATTAACTCTGTGCTGAGGAGGAGCTCAGTGTATGTGCCCATTCAATGCTCTATGACTCCGTACAGATTAACTCTGTGCTGAGGAGCTCAGTGTATGTGCCCATCCAATGCTCGATGACTCCGTACAGATTAACTCTGTGCTGAGGAGCTCAGTGTATGTGCCCATTCAATGCTTGATGACTCAGTACAGATTAAATCTGTGCTGAGGAGCTCAGTGTATGTGCCCAATCAATGCTTGATGACTCAGTACAGATTAAATCTGTGCTGAGGAGCTCAGTGTATGTGCCCATTCATTAATTTCTTTCTTTCGACGAAGACCCTATCTAGGACGAGGGCTGCTGAGTACCAGAGACTCTTCACATATACGGCAATGACTAATCAACTCCTGCCCTCTGTGGGGTCATCTCTACGCTAAGAAATGAGCCAGACCTCGTGTCCATTAGCTCCTCGACATCTGTAGGGATCACCTCTAGGGTAAAAACCGAGCTCAGACACCACACGTATTGCCCATTTACTGCTTGGTTTCTCTGTGGGGATCAGCTCTATGGCCTAGAATGAAGCTCAGTATCTGTGCCCATTCATTCCTTGGCCTCTCTGTAGAGATCGACTCAATGGATGAGAGGGAAACTCAGTCACTGTTCCCGTTCAACTATCGACTTTTGAGGGCACTGCCTTATAGAGAGGGGGAGCTTTGTCTTGGAGCCCATTCAGTCTTTGGTCTACAGGCGCTGCAACACATGCACTGTGCTACTGACAGGCGGCTGAAACCCAACATGGAATGGATGTAGCCCACGTTGCTATTAATTTCTTCACATTGTTTTAAAACCACTTATATTTACCCCTGCTAATTACACGAGAAATGGGGAGTTTGCTTCCAATTACAGTCTAGACAGTGAAGCGTCCACCCCTTGGGAGGGTGGAGGGAGGCAGAGGAGGAGAAGAGAAGGTTTGAGGACAAAGAGGAGTTCGCTTGGAGAGGATTGTTAGCAGTGGGTAATGCAAACTGATGAGGCCCCCCTATAGAATGTCACGAGGGGCCCCTCATATATCACAGATAGTCATTGACCTTGGGCTGAATGGAGCCCCCTTGAAGAGCTGCCCCCCCCAAGCCTCAGGGCCTGCATTACAGCCCTGATTGTTAGGGGGTGAAAGAAACTGAATAATGCAAGGGAAGGGCTATGAATGGAAGAAGAAAGACTGATGTGATGTTGTAGGGAGGGGAGTTCTGTTGGGGAATGTTACAACTTTGGGGATTTTAAGGCAGGTGAGATGACAGGAGTTATTAGGTATTAGCAAGGACAGTTTTTGGAACACTTGTAAATAATGAACTGCAAGTCTTTCTTAATAAAGTGGCCTCTCCTGCTCTATCGGTTTGTGGTTAGATCTCATTGCACAACAGCGGGATGAACAGTGCATCTACGTCTACACAGTGAACGAGGAGGTAAAAGTCACCAACCGCGTTTTTGGCCGGAAGGTAACAAGACTCGGGTGAATATTTACGTTTATTCACATGGTGGAACATCAGGGGTCTGTCAGTCCCTGATTACATAGCAGGGGTGCTGGGCCTGTCGCCAGTTACGGAGTTTAGTGTTCTGTTCTTGGTGACACCATGCCAGGATAGGGTAATTCCACCATATAACCAAGCACGAATTACTCCTTGAACCCTTCTTCTGTGATCTCTCCACAACCCTTGGTTTACTTCTCAGCCCCCCCAGAGGCCCGCTGTTTGCCCACTGACCCCTGTCCACCCCTCTCCCTCACAGCAGAGACATTTATCGACTGATTGACCGGACTGCAGCGGGGTCGATAGCCGCATCCCCTGGCACCCGTAATGTCCCACTGATGGACGAGGCAGCGGAGTGCTATGAACAGATGGGGCATGCACCCGGACGCAGGGGACCGGTCAAGACGAAGCGCATAAGGCGGAGGGCTTCAATCCATCGATCACGTGACGTGGAGCTATTCAATTAACTGCAAAATCCCAAAAGAATGCACATTAGGCAAAATGACCTTTCTTTATGAATACTCTGCGCCTGGCAGCGGCGCCTGGCAGCGGCGACTGGCAAGGGGAGGGGGAGGGGGGGGGCGGGGGCTAAGCCCTGGAGCCTGCAGGCAGGGAAGGCGAGAGATGTTTCAGAGTGTCGTGGACCTACAGTGTAGTCCGGGGCGCGGGGCCGGGCTGATCAGGACCTGAGGCTTGCAACAAATTCAACATAGCCGGTTCGGGTCCACGTCACTTCTGCTTTTCCTTTTAGCAGGAGTTGTATATTTAATTGACATGCTAGCTAGTTCGTATGGTTTACCCCAATCCTCCTAGGCTAGGGGCGATCCGATCGCGTTGACCGATTAAAGAAGAGCTGTCGACCCACTGAAAACTCGGATTTACCTGAGTCTTTACAATGACGCCACGAAGCCCGGCATCATCACGTGGGCGAAACGACTCCAAACTGTGCACCGACTAAACATCTGCTGGGCCACTGGAATTATGCGGCAATGGGGGGAGGGGAAATTATGTGGTACGATTGAGGAAATTATGCTGCAAGAAAGGGCAAATTATGTGGCATAACCAGGGCCACTGGAGTTATGCAACTGTACGGGCACAGCGTTTTTCGCATTATTATAGATTTGCCGCATTTGTCACATAATCCATCATCTGCTGCACAATCCTGCAGATTTTAACAAAAAAAATGTTTCTAGCTCAGACGGTTCAAAAGTTACTAAAAACGCAGTGACATTATTTGCCCTGTAGTGGAAGGCCCTTTGCAAAGGTTGACCGGTCACCTTGCTGTTGCTTATTTCTATATATGGGTGATAAACTGGTACTAATAAGGTGCAACCTATGTCCCGCCAGTGTTTACAAGTGGAAAAATGCAAAAATAATGAAGTAATACTATCACAAAATGTGTGGCATTAAGCTGCATAATTAGCTTTTTCTTGCATAATTTCGTCAACCCTGCTGCATAATTCCAGTGGCCCGGGGCATAATGCAGCATATTTTTTTATTGTATTACTTTATTATTTTGTAATTTTTAAACTTGCTAACACTGTTTGGACAAAGTTTCACCCGAAACAGGTTTTAAGGAAATTATTAGGACAACTAATTAGCATAAAGCAATGATGTCGCATACAGTAACATCAGCGGAAGTGATGTCCCACCCCATGAGATCAATAATGTGAAAGGGAACAGGCATATTTTATTGTGAAAGTTGAGATACAGTCTCATATATATATATATATATATATATATATATATATATATATATATATATATATATATATATATATATATATATATATATATTATATTACCTACTGGCGGTCGCCAGTAGGTAGTTATAGTTAGGACCGTGTTTCCATAGGAAATCTCAAAATTCTATTTTGAATTACTTTGGCGCCGGTTGACGAATCCTTGCGAAATTTTCAAAACTAATGGGGCGCTCCGCTCAGCTCCTACCCTGAAAGTTTCGGGGGGATTCGTCAAGCGGGGGCCGAGAAAAAAGGGGGGTCCCAAAACACGTTTTCCCCATGCATTTTTCCATAGGGACTTTAGTCGCAGCTACAGCCCGAACGGCTGAACAGAATTATGTGAAATTTGGCAGAGAGGTAGCCATAAGGTCCATGAAGTGCCTTTTGCAGGTTTGGTGTAAATCTGTTCAGTATTTCCTGAGAAATTAGCATTTAAATCAATATATATATCTGTACGCGCGTACCGTGCGCGCACTGAGCAAGTCCTGTGCGCGCACCTTGCCGTGCGCGAGCGCACTTCTGATTGGTTGTTAGATGTCAGTAAACATTCGAATCGGTGGAAATCAGGAAGCGGCGGCCGCCATTTTGTCTCTCGCATAAAGAGGGGGTGATAAACAAAGGGGGAGAACTTGAAAAGGGGGCAGAGGGGGGAGATATTGACCCACTAGGCATTGTAAGGGGGTCACAGTAGGACCTTGTAGGGCAAAAAAAAAGATTTATATTTTGAAAAAAAATATCGCCGAGTGCGCGCACCCGAAATTTTTTTAAAAACAAAAAAATAATAAAAATTCGCAATTAAGTAAAAAGATATTAGGTGGCTCTAAAAAGAGCCCTTGTGTTTATTGTGTGTTTTTCGGTACCTACAAGTAAGTACCGATGCAGAGTCTAAAGTTTAAGAGGAAGACTCTGTTGCCTTCATCAGTGAAGTGTACACCATCTCCTCTATAAATGTCTTGCATGTTGTAACGCAAGTTGTTGTGGTATATAGAACCCATACCATAGTCTCTGAGGAAAGCAGAAATAGATTTGCTGACGTGCTTCCTTGCTTTGTCAATCTGCGGACAAAATTGGTTGGACCAGTTCCACTTTTGCCTTTGGCATATATTAGAATATACAAAGGCAGTTTGTGGAAAAAGCGACATCAATTGCACAAAGGTGTCCTTAATAAGCATTTCCAGACCTACCCCAGTTAAAGTGCCTAGGTCATTACCACCACAGTGCACAATAATAAGGTTAGGCTGTGGGAGATGTAGAAAGGTTTTCACCAAAGGCATTAATTGGTGCCACTTTAACCCTCTCTGACCAATCCATTTAATGTGTACATTTGGCAAAGCAAGGTCTCTCACCATACCTCTTTTTTCTGCAAATTTTCACTCCAGAAGACATAGCTGTGACCTACAATCCACACTGTGAACATCTTCAAAGGAGATCTGGATGCACTCAGGAGGTGTCTTTCAGTAGAAAGGCAATAAGAAATGAAAGACAGTTGAAAAATGGGGGCACACATACTTTTTTTATAAAAATAACTCATTGGCTGTTTCAAACCATTCTACACTAAAAACTAGGCTGTATGTTTAAATTTTAAAAAGCATGTTTTGTATTGGTTCAGAAAAATGTGTGAGCAAAGAACATTAGTTTGGATTTGCTGTTAGGTTTGAAAAGTCAAGCACTCTTGCTCTTTGGAAATGAAACATTGTCTGCTGAACTTCTGACCTCTCTGCTCACACCTGTGTTCCATGACATGTTGCTATGGTAGCAGGCAGAAGTCAAGTTGGGGGAAGGGTACATTTGGAAAGGGGTTGAAGTTTTCAACCAATAGAAATGTGTGATTTCATTTGAAAAAAAGTGGGAAGCACTGAGATTGGAAATTAACATGTATATGTGTGAAAAAAGAGAGGGAAACATTGCCATTTACTGGTTCTGCAGAGAGGAGAGAGGTGTAGAGCTGTGATATTCTGACTGATAGTCTGCTGTTTGAGTGGCACATTTCTTAAACAACTAACTAATTTTAAAGGTGAGTTATGAGTTTGAGAGGGAAAGTATGTGGTGATTTTTGAGATAAATATTAGAATTGTGAATCTTCTTCAAAAGTTATGTTTTACATTTTGAGGTTTGGGAGATATTTAACTGTCTTGAACTTGTAAGATATTAAGGACTATGTTTTCACCATAAGTTAATGTGTACTGGTAACAATGAGGAATACTGTTTTGTGCCTACCATCAAACCATGAGTCTGTGTGCAGAGAAGAATTATTGACAGAGATTTAATTTGCGTTGCTGTTGAAAAGTAAGACTTGCAGTTGAAAGAAAAGGACAGCTTGTTTTTAATTGTGATGGTTAGAATTTAGCAGAAATCACTTTGAAGGAAAAGAGAGGAAAATGGCAGCACATTTGAAAAAAGCATTAGTTCTGTAAGAATTGGTGACCCAGGAAAGGGTCAGCCTGTGTTTTGTGCCTACCAACACAGCATGAGTCTGTGTGCATATAGGAATTGTTGTCTGAGATTTAATTTGTGAAGTTGTTGTTCTGTAAGGATTGCAGACCCAGGAAAGGGGCAGCCTGTGCTTTGTGCCTACCAACACAGCATGAGTCTGTGTGCATATAGGAATTGTGGCCAGAGATGTATTTTGTGTTGCAGTTGTTTTGTAAAACATGCACTTGCAGGAAAGGGACAGCTTGTTTTCTTCAAATGTGGTGGTTAGCACTCAGCAGAAATCACTTAATGGCAAATTGGAGGTAAAAGCTAAAAATTTTGAAACCAACAGGGTAGATTTCCCTTTCAAAAAAGCAAAGGCACATGTAGATGCCATATGTTCAAAACTGAAAATAACCCTTAGCACACATGCACTGTTACATACATCCCTGCAGTCTTCATGCAGTTCTGGAAGTCTCTTTGCTCATCTGTCTTGCACCATACAATACACAGTCTTCAGAAACACACTCTTGGCACACACGCAGCAGCTTCTCCAACACTCTCATGTGTAGTACTCAGCTCTGTGTGCTGTTTCAGATAGCACTGTGTAATGCAAACACATTCAACGTCACCAAGGCCTCATTTAAATTGATCTAGTCTAATCACTCACCCTGTAACACATGGTCATGGTCTTAAGGAGCTGTTAGGACATGTGCTGTTTTCTGCTTCTGTAAATGATAAGGGAAATGTGTCAGGTTGTAACAGTAATTTGGTACTATTCAGGGACACTGTTTTGTTCCAAAAAACATAGCATGAGTCTGTGTGCGCACAGGAATTGTGGGCAGAGATTTAATTTGTGAAGATGTTGTTCAGTAAGAAATGCAGTCCCAGGAAAGGGTCAGCCTGTTGTGTTTACACAAATTATCCCTTAGCACACATGCACTGTTACATACATCCCTTCAGTCTTCATGCAGTTCTGGAAGTCTCTTTGCTCATCTGTCTTGCACCAGACAATACACAGGCTTCAGAAACACACTCTTGGCACACATGCAGCAGCTTCTCCAACACTCTCATGTGTAGTACTCAGCTCTGTGTGCTGTTTCAGATAGCACTGTGTAATGCAAACACATTCAACGTCACCAAGGCCTCATTTAAATTGATCTAGTCTAATCACTCACCCTGTAACACATGGTCATGGTCTTAAGGAGCTGTTAGGACATGTGCTATTTTCTGCTTCTGTAAATGATAAGGGAAATGTGTCAGGCTGTAACAGTAATTTGTTACTATTCAGGGACACTGTTTTGTTCCAAAAAACATAGCATGAGTCTGTGTGCGCACAGGAATTGTGGGCAGAGATTTAATTTGTGAAGATGTTGTTCAGTAAGAATTGCAGTCCCAGGAAAGGGGCAGCCTGTGTTATGTGCCTAAAATGATGGCATGACTCTGTGTGCAGACAGGAATTGTGGGCAGAGATTTAATTTATGAAGTTGTTGTTCAGTAAGAAATGCAGTCCCAGGAAAGGGGCAGCCTGTGTTATGTGCCTAAAATGATGGCATGAGTCTGTGTGCGCACAGGAATTGTGGGCAGAGATTTAATTTGTGAAGATGTTGTTCAGTAAGAATTGCAGTCCCAGGAAAGGGGCAGCCTGTTGTGTTTACACAAATTATCCCTTAGAACACATGCACTGTTACATACATCCCTGCAGTCTTCATGCAGTTCTGGAAGTCTCTTTGCTCATCTGTCTTGCACCAGACAATACACAGTCTTCAGAAACACACTCTTGGCACACACGCAGCAGCTTCTCCAACACTCTCATGTGTAGTACTCAGCTCTGTGTGCTGTTTCAGATAGCACTGTGTAATGCAAACACATTCAACGTCACCAAGGCCTCATTTAAATTGATCTAGTCTAATCACTCACCCTGTAACACATGGTCATGGTCTTAAGGAGCTGTTAGGACATGTGCTGTTTTCTGCTTCTGTAAATGATAAGGGAAATGTGTCAGGCTGTAACAGTAATTTGGTACTATTCAGGGACACTGTTTTGTTCCAAAAAACATAGCATGAGTCTGTGTGTGCACAGGAATTGTGGGCAGAGATTTAATTTGTGAAGATGTTGTTCAGTAAGAAATGCAGTCCCAGGAAAGGGTCAGCCTGTTGTGTTTACACAAATTATCCCTTAGCACACATGCACTGTTACATACATCCCTGCAGTCTTCATGCAGTTCTGGAAGTCTCTTTGCTCATCTGTCTTGCACCAGACAATACACAGTCTTCAGAAACACACTCTTGGCACACATGCAGCAGCTTCTCCAACACTCTCATGTGTAGTACTCAGCTCTGTGTGCTGTTTCAGATAGCACTGTGTAATGCAAACACATTCAACGTCACCAAGGCCTCATTTAAATTGATCTAGTCTAATCACTCACCCTGTAACACATGGTCATGGTCTTAAGGAGCTGTTAGGACATGTGCTGTTTTCTGCTTCTGTAAATGATAAGGGAAATGTGTCAGGCTGTAACAGTAATTTGGTACTATTCAGGGACACTGTTTTGTTCCAAAAAACATAGCATGAGTCTGTGTGCGCACAGGAATTGTGGGCAGAGATTTAATTTGTGAAGATGTTGTTCAGTAAGAAATGCAGTCCCAGGAAAGGGTCAGCCTGTTGTGTTTACACAAATTATCCCTTAGCACACATGCACTGTTACATACATCCCTGCAGTCTTCATGCAGTTCTGGAAGTCTCTTTGCTCATCTGTCTTACACCAGACAATACACAGTCTTCAGAAACACACTCTTGGTATACACCCAGCAGCTTCTCCAACACTCTCATGTGTAGTACTCAGCTCTGTGTGCTGTTTCAGATAGCACTGTGTAATGCAAACACATTCAACGTCACCAAGGCCTCATTTAAATTGATCTAGTCTAATCACTCACCCTGTAACACATGGTCATGGTCTTAAGGAGCTGTTAGGACATGTGCTGTTTTCTGCTTCTGTAAATGATAAGGGAAATGTGTCAGGCTGTAACAGTAATTTGGTACTATTCAGGGACACTGTTTTGTTCCAAAAAACATAGCATGAGTCTGTGTGCGCACAGGAATTGTGGGCGGAGATTTAGTTTGTGAAGTTGTTGTTCAGTAAGAATTGCAGTCCCAGGAAAGGGGCAGCCTGTTGTGTTTACACAAATTATCCCTTAGCACACATGCACTGTTACGTACATCCCTGCAGTCTTCATGCAGTTCTGGAAATCTCCTTGCTCATGTCTCTTGCAGCTGACAATACATAGTCTGCAGAAACACACTCTTGGGACACACGCAGCAGCTTCTCCAACACTCCCATGCGTACTACTCAGGTCTGTGTGTAATGCAAACACATTCAACGTCACCAAGGCCTCATTTTCTTTGCTCTACTCTAAACACTCACCCAGGTTGCAGATGCTTATGGTATGAAGTTGTTAGGAAATGTGCTCTTTTCTGCCTCTGTGATCTACAAGGAAAATGTGTAAGGCTGTAACAGCAATTATCACTTGATCTACCAGAGTAGTAAATGTGCTTTGAATTTGCAAATCAAATTCTGTTTTCTGGTTAGAAGCACACCATGAGGCTGTGTGCGCACAGGAACTGTGGCCACAGATATAATTTGTGTTGCAGTTGTTCTGTAAAACATGCACTTGCAGGAAAGGGGCAGCTTGTTTTTTTTCAACTGTGGTGGTTAGCACTGTGCACAAATTAGTAAATCACAAATGAGAGGCAAATGGAAAAACATTTGAAATTAATGAAAAGTAAAAAAAATTATTTTAATGAATTATAATTACAAAAAGGATTTTTTTTTAAGTTCCTTGCAGGTATTGCTGAGCAACAGTGAAAAAAAAAATGTCTTTAAGGACAAGAAAGAGGAAAGAAAAGCAACAACAAGTATATCTGGACAAAACTGGGAAAAAAAATAGGAGGAGAAGCTGGTGATGGCAAAAAGAAAAAGTCTACTGGTAAGCAGAGCAGAGATTTCTTAAAAAAGATTTTCAAAAAACAAAAAAATGGCAAAAATAACTGTAAAACAAACAGTGTTTTATGTACAAAGCAACAACACAGTCAACAGCAAAAAAAAAAGCTAATGTACAATCAGAAGTATGTCAAACTGATTTAACACGAAAATTAGATTTTAAAAACATTCGTCGAAAAATGTTTCATAGAAGAGTGATGTTAAATTTGCTAAAGGATGTGAAAAAATATATGAAAAAAACAAAATTTATTAAGAATTTTTTTTTATAGAAAATATTGTAAGTAAGGCTTTGGAAATAAAAAGAAAACTTTTTATTCTAATTTTGAATAGGATGCGTAGATTAGATAAATTACTGAATGCAATGAAGTCACAAAGCAAAAGGAAAAGAGAAGTGAAAAAAAGTAACTTTTGTAAAGTGTTCTTGGGAGAATGGAAACACAGTTCAAGTACTGAACCATTTTTTAATAAAGAGAGTTATCTTCAAAGTAATAGTTTGTTGCATGCAGTTGACACCAATGGTAGAGCATATGAAGTTAAGGATGGTTGTGTGATGGAAAAAGAGAAAATGGTCCCAAGAAATGAGGAAGAAGTAATGGCTGCTGAGGCTATGGGGAGACGTCCAAAAGCCCCAGTGTACACTTGGAACTGTAGTAGTATTTGTACTGTGCGTCAGGAATCTATTGATAAATTACGTGACTTTCTAAGAGAATATAGTAAAAAGAGTGTAAAACAGAAGATGAAGGTGCTTCAAACACTAGATCCATGCAGAGTGAGAGAAAATACTGGTTTGCAGGGACATTCTCTGGCTTGTCTATCTAGAAAAGTGTGTAAAAGTGTTTTTCATCATTTTAGGATGCTGGCTGTTCATCATACTGAAATGAGAAAGTTTGTGAGAACATTGTATTTTGCTAAAAGTCCAGCAGTAAAGTTGAATGAGTTGAATAATGCTCTGTTCCGTGGATCTGTATCAGATGTAGTGAAGGTTACTGATGAGATTCAGTTTTGTTACTTTGGTCCAGAACAAGAAAGTGCAGAAAAGGACACAGTAAATGAGGAAAATGAGGAACAGAATGTAGAACTCATTATTACAAAAAATGTTGAGGATGAAATGACAAAATTTACTATCACCTCTAATGAAAGACCAAATATTACTTGTATTTGTTGCCGCAGAAGTCATTATAAAATTCAAACAAGGAATGTTGATCTGTATAAAAAAAGTGAAAATGAAGATAATTATAAGTGGAAGGATTTTGCAACATATATATTTCTTGAAAATTGTTTTGAATTGGGTGAAGATCAGCGTATTTGTAAATACTGTTATAACAAGTTAGAAGAAAATAGAATGCCGACCAGAGCTGTACATAATAATTTAGAATTGGATGCTATTCCTACCGAACTTTCTGAATTAAATACATATGAGTCTATACTCATTCAATGTGTTCATCCATTCCAGACCATAGTACGTATGGAGCCCAAAACTGGTAAATTACCTCCTTCTGATTTACTGAGAGGTTTAAAAGGAAGAGTGGTGTATTTGCCCTTGGATTTGAAAAAAAATATGGAAACTATTGATGCAGATACTTTGGAAACTGAACCATTAGTAATTCTGGTTAATGGTGTACCTACAAAGAATAAGAAGATTTGGCAGGAGCTGGTGGATGTACGAAAAGTACAAAGAGCAAATTTGTATTTGAAAAAAAATAATAAATGGTATGAATCAATTTATATAGATGAAGAAGAAGAAGATTTACAAGAAGACACAGAAACACCAACTGGTCAAATTGAAAAAGTGGACAAGTCAAAGGAAGAAGAAATTTATGAACGTTTTAGCATACATCCTCTTCATTCAAAAGAAGTTATGGGAGACACTATTGATCTGTTTCAGATGAAGAAAGCAAAAGGAACTCCTGTGAGTGTATGGGAGAAGAGCTTGGAAGCTCGATGTTTTCCTCAGCTGTTTCCTACAGGAAAAGGTGGACGATACGATGAACGCCCAGAACAGATTCCTGCTTCTGAGTATCGGACTACAAGATTATATGCAGAAGATCCAAGATTTCGTCAAAGTATTCCTTATTTGTTCCATCTTTTATTTGAAAGCGACTTGTCTGCATTATCTTATGCAGTAAATCACATTTTAAAAAGTGGAGTACATTTACAAAATGTGTCTGCTAAGGATTTTATGGAGAAAGTGCAGCACCGAGATGATCATTTGGAAACACAACTGATCAATCTGATGGCTTGTCAGCGTGGGACAAATGAATATTGGTACCGACGCCATGGTGAATTAAAATGCATGTTACGGAATTTAGGAACTCCTACATGGTTTCTAACCCTAAGCTGTGCCGAGTACGCTTGGGATGATTTACTGGATTTTCTACGAGAGGCAAATTCAAACATTAAAAACATTGAATACAAGACAGCAGGAGAACTGTGCTAATTGGATCCAGTTAATGTTTGCAGATATTTAAATCATAGATTTGAGGCTATGATGTTCTTCATCTGCAATAAAAAAAATCCACCTCTTGGAGAAGTAGTGGATTTCTTTTGGAGAAAAGAGTACCAGGCAAGAGGTGCTCCCCATATTCATATGCTGTTGTGGATCAAGGATGCCCCAAAGTTTGGAACAGATACTGATGAAGCAGTGTTATCTTTCATTGAAGAATATGCAACATGTGCTATACCTAAAAGCACAGAAGAGAAAAAGTTAAAAGAACAAATTTTATGTTTCCAAAGTCATCGGTGTGGAAAATACTGTCGACGGAAGTACAAGAACAAAGATAAATTCTACACAAAGTGTCGATTTGGATTTCCTAGACCTGTTCTTTCAAAAGGAAGAGTCAACAGTTTTATGTCAGCTGTGCGACATACTATAACCAGAAAATCTCCCAAAAATACATACAACCTAAGAAGAAAGGAAGAGTCAAAATTTATAAATGACTTCAACCCAGTCATTTTATCCATGTGGAATGCTAACATGGATATTCAGTATGTGGCAGACAATTCTATTGCTGTTGCTCGGTATGTGACATCTTACATCACTAAATCTGAGAAAACAGAATTGAAGGAAATGTGGGAAGAGATTTCTCACGAGAAGACTGTCAGTAAGAAGCTGTACAGTTTCAGTTTAAAGATGTTATCGCATCGAGAAATTGGATCCTACGAATGCTCAGATAGGTTATCATCTGCAAGTCTTTACTCGAAATCCAGAAGAATAATTTGGGTAAGCTTAGGCCTTGCAGGAATGAGAAATCGGGTACTGAAATCTGTTGGAGAAATTGAATATTTGGCCGAGAATGACCCAGAAAGTACAGATATTTTGAAATCAAACATGTTGGACACATATTACCCAAAGAGAAGTCATCATCTTGAGAACATGTGTCTCTATGAAGTGCTGCAGAACTACATTTTTTCACGGAAAGCCACAGAAGACATCAACAATGGAAAATATAAAGTCATTGGTGAGGAAGGATGTTTGGTGAAGCAAACAAAAGGAATTTTGATAAATCTCAGGAAGCTCAGTTGCGAAACTACTGACAAAAAGGAATTTTACTACTTGGCTCTTTTACAGCTGTTTAAACCATGGCGTTCAGAGGACGAACTACTGGGAGAATTTCAAAGCTATGAAGATTCTTTTAATGCTAGCAAAGACAGCATAGAATGCAGTACTTTCACAACTTATGTCCAAATGTTAAATGAAGAAAATGAACAGGAAGCAAAAATTGCAGCTGAAGTAGCTAGAGACAGTTCTCAAGACAGCCAAAGTTCAGGAACACTTAGTCAAGATCCCCTAGGACAACCAATCATAGAAAATGAAGCTGCAGTAGCCATGACTGAAGTAGAAACGGCTATGAATCAAGCACAGGAAGATTCAATCGACTTACTAAATCTGGAACAACAACTGAATGAAGAACAAAAAGAAATTTATGAAGAAGTCACCAAATAAATTGATCATGGATTACTACATGAAAAGAAAGGGTGCTCATGCACATCATTTGAACCAATCAGGATGTATGTGAGTGGACAAGCTGGAACTGGTAAAAGTTTCTTAATAAAAGTAATCAGAAGCTACCTACAGCAAAAAACAGCTTCAAATTTGTCTTGTGTGGTAACTGCTCCAACTGGGTTAGCAGCCTATAACATAAAAGGAATTACCTTACATCGCTTGCTAATGTTACCAGTGGAGCATGAGAACAAAATAGAATACCACAAGCTAACTGGAGAAGCATGCCTCGAAGTTTCAAGAGTGTTGAAGAAGATGCAAGTTCTCATTATTGATGAGGTGAACATGGTTTCAAATTTAATGCTTGCCTTTGTGCTTTTAAGAATGCAACAAATTCTTAAGAGAGACTATGACGTGTTATTTGGAGGTAAACACGTCATAGTTTTTGGAGATCTTTTACAGCTCACTCCAGTTAAAGGACAACCAGTGTTTAATACTGTGACACATGAAGACACGAAGAAGTCATTAGGAAGCATTGGTAATGCGAATATTTGGTCATTCTTTGAGTACAAAGAACTCACTACCAATATGAGACAAGCAAACGACGAAGATTATGCAAATATTCTGAAAGATATCAGAATTGGACTACTCACAGAAGTTGGCAAAAAAGCATTACAGAGTCGGTTGCTACATAATTTATTTCCAAATGAAGAAATAGTTGCAGAGAAAATATACCAGAACATTGCAGAAAAAAATACTGTAATCTGCTTAATGCCAACACTACGTGAGTGCTCAATATTCAATGAGGAACTTTTGAAATTGGAAAAGGAAGAGATTAAGAAAATGGAAGCAGAGGACAAAATTCAGCATGAAAGAATTACTTTTACATTAACAGGCAAACTGAAAAATAAATTGGATTCACTAGAGAAGAACATTTCCAAAACAGCTGGATTAGAAATAAATCTATATGTTTGCATGAATTGTCGAGTGATTTTAAGGAGAAATTTGGATGTAGAAAAAGGTTTAGTGAATGGAGCTATGGGAAGAGTTGTGGGTTTTATTAATTATCAGAAAAAAGAAGGAATTGAATGTTTAAAAATAAAATTTGATCAGATAGAAGAAGTTAAAGACATTTGTCGTTGTTCAGTTCGTTTCATGCTTGTGAAAGACTTATATGTGCGTAGGAAGCAATTTCCGTTTTCTCTAGCATATGCTGTAACTATTCACAAGTCTCAAGGATTGACTGTAGATAGTGCTTTTGTAAACATTGGTTCTACTGTGTTCAAAGAAGGTATGGCATATGTTGCTCTGTCACGAGTGAAAACATTATCTGGTTTATTTATGATAGACTTTGATGACTCAAAAGTTAGTGCTGATACAAACTGTGTAAAGGAGTATAATAGATTAAGAAGAACCTATGCTCCTCATTTAGGTCAGTATCCTGTGATTGAAAAACATGTTGTTTGTCGGAAAAGGAGATTTGAGAATATCTGTAATGTTGATGAACAGAACAAAAAAAAAAGGACAGTGATGTGATAGCAAGGAAAAAGAAAAAGGACAGTGTTGAAGAGGTTGTTGGTTGCCATTTTGAAAATAGCTCTGGTGTCAACTGCTATGCAAATGTAGTGCTGAATGTTGTATTTTATCTTGAAAAGTTGCTAGAACAGATAATAGTAAATCATGGAAAAAGATTGTGTTCTCTGCTGAGTCTCCTTTTTGAGAAGCTGAGTACTGATAAAACTGAAATAGAAAGTGCTTCTGATGTTAGAAATCTTTTAGATGTATGTTGTGGTTCTACACAGTTTAAAGAAAATGTCCAGCAAGATGCACAGGAATTCTTAATATATATTTTGAGTGTACTAGAAGATGAAGGAGTAGAAGTAGAAAACTTATTTGGTGTCTCTTACAAATGGGAACATTGCTGTGAAAACTGTATGAACACATGTAGTAGTAATGTTGATTCAGAAAGGTTCATATTTTTACCATTACCACAAAGTAAATCAGTGACTTTTAGTAAATTAGTTAAAGATGCCAATCACAACATGGAATGTTCTGAATGTAAATCAGACATGTTTTCCACATTATTTTTACAGAAATATGGTCAGTATGTAATTTTAATGATGCAACGTTGTAGAGCCGATGGTTCAAAATTGGAAACTTTAATAAAGAAGTTTACAGGACAGCAATTATCAATTTCTGGAAAAACTTTTGTTACAGTTGCAATAATTTTTCATGAAGGACCTACTGTAACTTCTGGGCATTACACAGTTTATCTTAAATGTGAAAAAGGCTGGACACTGTGTAATGATTCCCAATTGATTTTCAAGCAACGTTTGCCTTATGATTTACCCAATTCTTATTTAATTTTTCTGAAACCTAAATTTTGAAAACTAAAAACTGCATCTGAACAAAGCATTTTTTGTATTTTTAAAGGATTATAATTGAAGATATCACTTAAAAAGGATTTTAAAATTACTATTTGGCCTAAAGGAAAAGTAATAAAAACAATTGTGGACTCCTTTGACAGAAATTATTTTGGCATGTGTGCTTTTGCGACAAGGTTTAAAGACGGTTTGTCTAGAAAAATTTTATTCATCTAGAGAAGTACTTGTAATATATATGTAATATTTCTAACAAGGTATATTTTAGTGAGGAAAGTTTTAGGGCTTTTTTTAAGCAATCTTTCAGATTGTTTTTTTTTTGCCCGCTGTTAAATGATGAATACAATTAATTTCACTATTTTAAGTGAAAAATAAAAAATTCTGAAAACAGCAAAAAAAGGGCAAAAAATTGCTTTGTAAAATATGTAAAAACGTAATGCTTTTTGTAATGTATGATTGAATATTAACACTTTTTTTCTTTTTTTGCAGAACTGGAAAGAAAAAATAAAAAAAAAATTCTGTTCCCTTGCAAAATACTTTAAAAAAGTGATGTCACTGACCATGTCATGAGTGATGTAATATGTGACATCATCAGCAGTGCATTGCGGGGGCGCGAGTTATAGTTAGCTGAACTAACTATAACGGGGGAATTTCATTGGTTTTTCACGAGTGAAATGTCCAGCTAACTATAACATGTGTGAAACCTATGGTTTTTTCAGTGAATATATATATATATATATCCAAACGAAACTCCTCCAAGCAGAAGAAGCAGAGGCCACACAGGGGAATCCTTGAGAAGCTCTTTATTGGACCATCAGGGCATAATGCATTTCGGCGTGGGGTGTGACTTCATTAGACGCCCTTCTCATTGGAAGATCACCGACACCCTCCTTTTGAACTAATGCGATCCTCCCTGGGTGGGCAAGTCAGCTGGCTCCTCCTTAAGAAATTGCTCACAGCTGCAGTCCGATGTCTGAAGACTGCAGCACCCAGAATGCATCTTGGTGGTGAGTCCCAGTGGGGGAGTCCGTGCTCAATAAGCTCTGAAATATCGGGCAAAAGGGAGGTTTTTAAGTTGTTGAAGGTGAGTCCAGGGTCCAACAGCTTCCTCGGCTCCCCATAACGCTCCCACCTCACCATCCAAATGTCAACAGGGCAGGGGCAATGGTAACAATGTGCCAAAGTCCTTCGTTCAGTCACGAACTGCAAGGCAGCCGCCCTTGTGCAGTTTGGCTTTAGAGGCGGGCCTGAACCAATCCGATACCTCATAAAAGAAAAAACAGCTACAGGAGCAGGTCCAGTGATGTTCAGGCCAACTTGCAGAGCGGGGCCTCTGTATCGCGTCTCTGGCAGACGCACAAAATATCCAAACGAAACTCCTCCAAGCAGAAGAAGCAGAGGCCACACAGGGGAATCCTTGAGAAGCTCTTTATTGGACCATCAGGGCATAATGCATTTCGGCGTGGGGTGTGCCTTCATCAGATGCCCTTCTCATTGGAAGATCACGGACACCCTCCTTTTGAACTACTGCGATTCTCCCCCTGGGTGGGGAAGTCAGCTGGCTCCTTCTTACAGATTGCTCACAGCTGCAGTCCGATGTCTGAAGACTGCAGCCCCCAGAATGCATCTTGGTGGTGAGTACCAGTGGGGGAGTCCGTGCTCAATGAGCGCTGAAATATCGGGCAAAAGGGAGGTTTTTAAGTTGTTGAAGGTGAGTCCAGGGTCCAACGGCTTCCTTGGCTCCCCATAACGCTCCCACCTCACCATCCAAATGTCAACAGGGCAGGGGCAATGGTAACAATGTATATATGGAAATTTACATATTTGTATCTAAATCAAACATACATGTACATCAACTTGTCTAGCATAATGCAGTGAATGGTTAGGACACTAGGCGAATCTACATTTTAAGCATGCATAAACCATGCATTTATAAACATTTAATCAATTACGTGGAATGAAATAATGATCAAAAGTACCATTTGTACAAAAGGTACAAATTAATATAAAATGAAGGAATACAGATGTTCAGTGAAATTAAGAAGTTCCTGCTTCTAAACTCTGAACTCTCACTTGCCACTGACAAATGTAGTATTCTGGAAGCCAGGGGTCGGAATCTTGGCAAGGCAGACTTTGCCTTCCATCCTTCCAATATAGGCAAGTTCAGTACCATAAACTAGTTAATAGTAACATCTGTTTTTTAGCGAAATGGCAGAAGTGTGATATTAAAGCTGTGGATAAAATAAGCTATTATGTGCCACTCCCAATCTGACTCCTTCCGCATCCCTCTAAACGTTCATTTATTTTCTTTGCATTCATAGCATTTTTTTTCTCTTCATCATGATACCACTGTTTTGATGAACTTTTGATTTTCACTAATTTAAACTGTTTGTTTTAACTAATGTCAAACTTTTAGTGAAGCCTCTTTAAAAATTCAGTAATAAAATGGATCTATAACAGGCATCATGTAAATGTGCCTACTTCTTGTCGCTTAGCCTATATAATGGTCTGACAGATCCATGCCAGATTATCAGCCTAGCCACTGGCGAGAACAATCTTTTGTTTAACTTCACAGTGAGTAAAAGCGTGCCTTGTGGGCATCAAGAAAATCTGACATGGATCAGATTCTTATAAAGCTTCATAGCGCTGGGTTAGCTCATGTCAAATTGCTCCCTCTTTTACAAGTTAAAGAAAATAAGAGGCGAATTAAAGATGTGTTTTGTTCAGGCTCACACAACGAGCTTTAGCAGGGAAACCAAGATTGCATGTAGGTCTATTGACTGCGTAGTCGACCAGCCACGGTCCGTGCAGATAATATCGTGTGGGGCCGCGTGGGGGGATTTCGAGGGACGATGCAGAGGGAAAACTAATTATTTAATTTTCCCTCTGCATCGTCCCTTGAAACTTACCCCCCACCTGGCCCCACCACCCCACCGCTGTCACCTGCACGGACCGAGGCTGTAGTCGACCAGGGTCAGGCTGGCCTATAGGGCAATAAGGCAGTGCCCGATGTGCTGGTCTGACATGTCAGTGTGTGGGTGGCTTTTTTTACTTCTTGAGGGCCTGTTTTATGGTCTGCTGGGCTGATTTTTACAGTTGATTTCACTGATATTAAAACAAATATTGCCTACACCAAGCTCATAGCTATGCAGTCTTTCATACCTTGCAAAATACTTGTACAGCATTTTTACAAGTTCAAAACTGACCTTATTTGAAAACATGGGCTACTTTTTCAGCACTCTAATTCTCTAATGGGGCCACTTTATTTTTGTGCCCAGGCCTAGTTTCTGCCCTAGTCTGCCCATGCAGTCGAAAGTTTAGCAGGTAAGCCACCTGTCCCTTAAATCTAAAGGCGATCTGATTCTCAGTGTAGTCATGTAAATTTATAAACAATTAAGCTGCTATCAGGGATGATATGAAGAAAGTGGTTTATTATACGGTGTGGTTGTTCAACCTCACTGTGTAATAAAGACACAATTCTGTATCAGGTCCAGTCTGGTTCATTTGTAAAACTTTAGTTCAATCCCGGGTAGCTGTGGCTCAGAACAGTCAGGCTTTATTAAAGGAACAAGTGCAAAGTATTTAGAAGTACCAAAAAAGCTGAATAGAAGAAAAGACAACACAATAAAAATCTGACACCAATTTATAAATATAGCTTGTAAAGTTGTATTTTCATCTTTAAATAGACACATCAGTGACAAAAATCCACTGGTGAGTTGCAGAGATATACATTTTTCAAGAAACAATAAATCACAAATGTTTACTAAGTGCAATAAATCATTGTAATCTACAGTGACTGGCGCCTTACGGTTAGGCATGACAAGTAACCTGAAAATGGCTATAAAAGCACTCTTGTGGTGACCAACTCCCACAGGAAGCCAGTCTCAGGGATCAGTAAGGTCCAGTTGAACAGTTACTTCACAGTTGAAGCAATCTCCAGTACAATTCCAGGGGCTATGAACGAAATGCCATTGCGATCAATGCAGTGGAAATGATGCAAGGGATGCAGGATGCTGAAGATGCTCACGGATGCTGATCTGGAGTCGGGGCTCCTCCTGGGGCCAGCCCACGGTCCACGAACTCAGTGGGGCAACTTTGTCCCCAGGGGTCAATGTCTCTCGAAGTCCAGGTGAAGTACAGCCAAAAAACAGTTACCACTAGTCTGCTGGTCTCTGTATACAGCAAATCCAGTGGTTCCATTTAACTGGCAGTAACTTGCTTGCTGGGTGACCCAACTGCACTCAGATGACTCTCTGGGCCCAACAGACTCGGTGCAACATTTGAAGGATGGGACTCGGTCTCCAAGTCTGCACTTCAGCGGTCAGCCGCAGTCAGATGTTCTTGGTTACCAACTCGCCAAGACAGATTCCCAGTGGAGGTAACTGTGAGTCAGCCTAGAGACTCTTGGAGACACCTTCTCTGTCTGTGGCTCGGGGCGACTTTGCTCAAGCAGGACACCACAGTCACAGTCCTTTCTTTGCAAGCCCAAGGTGTAGCAGGTACAGTCCAGTCTTTGGTGCAGCCTCTCTTCATCTTTTCAGTACAGACGTGATCTAAGGCCTGTGTTCCAGGGGTGCTACTTTAATTCTCAGTTTGTGCCCCCAGGGGATGTGGCAACTACTAGTCAATGGGCTACCAGGTCCCTTCTAGCCTGGTTATGACTTTGTGTGAAGTATGGCATTTAGCTAGCCCAGAATGCACCATTATGCCCACTGCCAACATGGCAGAACCTTTCTCTTGGTGTGTGGAGCTCCCTAGCCCATCCTTGAGGCAACATACCCACAGAAAAAACTGTTTGGCTACGGATTCCTCCTCTTTCTAGAGATGCCGGTAAGCCTGCTAGAACAAAAGAGCAACACCTCTTGAGTGTGACTACCATTGGCCCTTCAAAGGCAGCTTCCCCTTTGAAGATCGCCTTTTGGGCACACTCTCTGTTTGGCCATCCTGCCAGGAGGAGGTGGCAATTCTTGAGATTTGTGCACACCTCTCTGCAGGATAGCAGAAGGCTGTCTCGATGACACCAGCTTGTGTATAACCGTTAAATAGCCACTGGAAAACTCTGGGAAACGAAGCAAAAGTTGCATACATTTTGACTTGAGCAACAAGTTGGGTTTAATGCGACAATTCTTTTGCTACCTTGAAGTATTATATGTAGTAGACAAAGCCCTCTCTTCTAAGCCTTTTGTCAGTGCTATGGCTGGAGTCTGCTTCTCTTTTTTGAAAACCCCATAAAGGATTCTCAAATACTTGCCAAAACACACCAGAAAGACTATTGTGCATGCACTAATCATGTTAAGACTGGATGATGCCAATGTTTCGGTTCTGGCATCGCCTCAATTATTGCTAGACAGATTACGAGTCTAGAATGTGGCAGCCAGATTGTTCTGAACATTCCTAAAAGGCATTCAATTCGGAATGGCTTAAAAATACTTCACTGGCTGCCTGTCAATCAAAGAATAGAATTCACAGCTTTGACACTAACTTTCAGGGCCACTCAATTGAAAGGCCCTGCCTACATCTGTGACAAAATCAAAAAATAAATTACTCGCAGATCATTACGCTCAGCCCGCCATAACTGCTATGCATTCCCAGGATTAAAACCACCAGAGTAGGTGGGCGCTCCTTTTCTGTTTTGGCACCAAAGCTCTGGAATCTTTTACCAGATTAGATTAAAGGTGCCACATCAGTGAGTTCATTCGAAAGTCTCCTAAAAACCCACCTCTTTAGAGAGATCTAATGTTGGGAGTTGTCCCTTCTGTCTACCTCTTTAACCGTGCCTTACTCTCACCTAGCGCCGGGACGCTACTTTTTAGAGCAGCTGTTTTGCTCTATATAAATGTATTTCATTCATTCATTCCAAGTCGAATTAGCAGTATAATACTCCTCTGCTAGCCTGCAATTGCGGCTGGGAATCAGTGGCGGCTCCTTCATAGGAGCGTTTGGGCGTCGCCCCACTGATTTTTGCCCCAGGCCCCAAGCAGTTGTCAGGGAACATAATCACTCAACTGCTCACTGGCTACTTACTTTTTAAAATTTCCGCCCGCGGCAGTCAGCTGCGCTGCTGCCTCAGCCGCGGGCATTACGTCATGAATGTGTCACTTAGCCCGCCAGCAGCAGATTTAGGGGGTGGGGTTTGTCGGACTAATCCAGAGGGAGGCAGGCAGCAATACTCATGTCGGGTTGGCCGGGTGCCTTTCCTTGGCCAGCCCGACATGCGCAATTTTATAATTCCCTGCCTGTAAAAGTGAGGAGCCAGGGGATCAAAGCCGCAGACCCCCGGTCTCCCAAGGAGCGGCGAGTTGTCCTGCCCCCGGCCAATCAGCGCCTGGATTGGCTGCTTCTGCGTCTCGAGTACGAGGAACCGAGTGGGCAATAGCTCTGAGCTATTCACCAATCACTGCATGGCTTTATTTTAAAGCCGTGCAGTGATTGGTCATTTGCTGCCCTCATAGCCCAGCCTCTCTGGACTGCTCTTTCCCCCCTCTCCATGTGTGCATGCCATGCCCAGCCGATTGCTCACGGAAGGGAGTGGATAGAGAGAAAGTCAGGAGGCGCACTCAGGAGAGCTGAGCTTCGCCTGACCTCGTTGCTCCAGCAGGCCTGAGGCTGCCTCGCGCACACTTCTGTAGTGTGTTCGTCACTACTTTATTGGCAGCAGCACTGTCTGCCAGCCCCTGTGGTTTGTCCGACCTACTCTGAGACGACGTGAGTGAATTACTGTTAGTTTTTATATATGTTTGTTTGTTGTATAAAATATATCATGTTGATGCGAGCGACGGTACTGTGTGCACTGCAATCATGACCGTTCTAATCGGAGCAGAGCTGCCTCCAAAGAGTCAGCAGCTCTGCTCTGGCCATTACGGCCATGACTGCAGGGCACACAACTCAAGTCGCACACACACACCCTCCAAAGTCGGCAGCTCAGTCAGCTATGCTGTGGCCAGCATACCGATACCACCCTGATTCCGATGGCTCAACATTTTTTCGTGCAACGTAGTGTGCAGCAGAGCTCATCATGGGCCATGAATGAACCCTGCTGCACACTACGTCGCACGAAAAAATCTTGAGCCATCGCATTGATGCCGAGACTCGAACCTGGTTGGTTCACCTGAGGGAACCATTCGACCTGTCCTGTTTACTTGAGCGACGTTATTATGGACTTTGCAAAGTCCACACGGCACACGCTCGTCATGCATGCAGCACTGCCAGCCAGCGCTCATGATGACAAAGCCAGTCGACCGCCTGTAGCTCTTGAACGGTTGCGTTCCGGCTATTATGAACATTAACACTCTTTCAAGTGCAGAGTGACTGTCACTCTGCACCTCAAAGAGTGTTAATGTTTATATAGCGGGAACCCAGGCTGACTGGTCTGGTGCAGTCTGCAGGCACGCCAGGCCCGCGCTCTCCTGGAGCCTGGCACGCAGCTGCGTGTGCTTCAGAGATGCCTAGCCAGGCTCTGCCACGCACCTCTGAAGCATGCCCAGCTGCGTGAAGTGGTATCAGTGCTCTGATCATAGGCGTCAAGAGCATGCTTATGAACCCACTGTACCTCGAGCAGGCACGAAAATTCAAGTGCTGCGCACCCTGAAGGAGTGAAATTGTTTTTTAAAAAGCTTTTTGCTGGGAGCTTTGTTTTAATAGTGCACATAATGGGCGCGTTATACCGCGCTTCCTGTGTTACTGCAGAAGCGGTATCCAGGCAATAAATAATCTGCGCCATTGATTGCCGTGATAAGCGGAGTGTGTTTAAGGAACCTAATAGGGAATGAATGATGGCCGAGAACCAGGGAGAGGACGGAGGCAGCCGGCCAGCCGACAGGGAAGTGAACTTTTTTTTAACCACCCTCCTTCCTCCCTCCCCGTCCCACTAACACCTCCTGAGAGCAGCTGACCCCTGCGTACTGTATTTAATATTTTGTTCATTTGAAAGCACTCTGGTTTTCTGTCAAAGGACACAATATGCCTTAAAGTGATGTGCAAAAACTACAGACAGGTGTAGGTCAGCCCCGCAATGTCCGCTCTTCATTAAATTGGAAGCAATCTATACCGCAGGGCGAGCCTTGAAGAGAGGAAAAGTGGTAAAAGCACCGTAGACAGTTTTCTGTAATGCAGTTATGTTCTGCGTTCAGTATTGTCTTCACATTGGAAAAAGTAAAAAAAAAAAATCACTGTCTAAAGTACTGGGGTATGGTTAGGAAAACTCACTTGTGTAATGGCTACAGATCTGCTTATCTCAAAGCTTGCTTTCTTCTACCTTTATCCAGAAAAGATTAAACATAAACAATTTGTTAACTGTGTGCGCGCGCAGACATGTGGTGTATACGTGTGTGCTTAGCTACTGTTGGTGCAGCAGGTGGAGTTTGCCGAGGGGTCCACTGAACCCATATAAGGCTGTTTTTTACCACCCCAACAGCAGTCAAGGGGACCATCTCCTTGCTGCCCCCATGTACCCATAGCATCCTTGCTACACTACTACGTGTGTGGGAGCATTTGTGTGTTTCAGGAAAATCGTCAGTGAACAGATGTCTAAACAACCACAATGGACCGCACTCCGCTAGCTCCTCCTCCAGGTCGCCCCAAGGGAAGCTGGTACATGAAGTTCTTGAGTGGTTCACCCCAGTGGGTGCAAGTAAGTACTTGTTGAACTGATGATCTCTGATGGAGTTCTTGAGTGGTTCACCCCAGTGGGTGCAAGTAAGTACTTGTTGAACTGATGATCTCTAGACCCGATACATGTCCCGGGTTTTAAAATATCGCCCGAGACATGGCTCGGGTTTCGGGATAACTTCCCCCCTCAGTAGAGAAAATAGTTAGGGGTGGAAGAGAGGGCCGCCAAGCAACCATCAAGGGCCTCAGTGCCCGCACAGGCACGCAGGTGCGTCGTCCAGGAGCTCGTCAGCTCAAAGCTCGAGGGAACCATTTTTATAAACAACCGCAATGGACCGCACTCCGCTAGCTCCTCCTCCGGGTCGCCCCAAGGGAAGCTGGTACATGAAGTTCTTGAGTGGTTCACCCCAGTGGGTGCAAGTAAGTACTTGTTGAACTGATGATCTCTGATGGAGTTCTTGAGTGGTTCACCCCAGTGGGTGCAAGTAAGTACTTGTTGAACTGATGATCTCTAGACCCGATACATGTCTTCTGGTTTTTAAAACATACAGAGCCTGTTCGTAAAAAAAAAGTTGTTATTTGAAAAGAAGACTCTAAACAGGAAATCATTCTACCGATTCACCACAGTTCCCATGATTGAAATGCCCCAAGCTAAAAAACACATGAAATGGGAGTGACCTGCCACTGAAATTGCAGCTCACTCAGTAGTAAAACACCTTAAAGCCCCCTCCTGATGGGATGATATGCAAGTTGTCTACCGCTCCAGTGTGCAGTGTGCAGTGTGCAGTTTTAGCCCTGGTCACAGAAAGTGAGTTGAATTTTCTGATTATCTAATACTTTAAATGCCCAGCTTCACTCAATTTCAGAGAACCCCCTAGCAGTGCCCTCCCCTCTGTACCCTCTCCCTGCATTCACTTGCAAATTGTGTGTGTGTGAGAGAGAGAGAGAGAGACAATCAGGCTTGCTCGCCACCGGGTCCCAAACATGTGCGCCCGCACCACTTTCAAATGTCACCAGCCGCCACTGCTGGGAATCGTGCTTTGCCTTGTCACACTCGTGGTGGCGCAATAAGTACTGCAGTCCCTAGGGGGAACTTTAACTTCCAGGCGTTGGGTTCCCCTAGTACCATATACTAGGGATGTATCAGTAAGTTAACTTGTACCAATTGTGGGCGAGCCAATAAGACCTGTACCTTTTAACGGGAGCACTGACTTTGAGACCTGTTTGTCAGGACTTAGTGCACTTACAGAGTTAAAAAAAATAGCAGCATCAGTACAAACATTTGGGGGTAACCATGCAAAAAGAGGCATTTCCTTATAGATGATATGTGAAGCTAAAGCTAATTTGTAGTACATTTAAAAATGTGATTTAGTGCACGAGGTTTGTGATCTGAAATGGCTCCAGGCTGCATGTGCGCGTTACAAAAACACATTAATGCAGTCGCACAAAAATGTGACGAGGGGATTTTTAAGTGGGTTTTACTTTGTATAAGTCATGTACAATTTCAATTTATCAATGTTTAAATGGCCTTATAAATGACTGAAAATAACAACAGGGTGAAGTTTGTTAATTTGTTTTTAATCTGATTGTACAAAGCAAATAAACTATGCTGGAGGAGACTTAATAAACTATGCTGGAGGACAGTTAATTAGCATTGAAATGGTTGACTGTGTACAGTTAGGTGATTTAGAGATAACTATCTGCTGGACCTTTATCGACAACAGAGGAATCTGTCTGTGGGATGGAGGGTTGAAAACACACCTCTGGTCACATTTCAAGTGTAAGAGATGCCATACACTTTTAGAAAATGTGAACAATCACAGTAGAAGGTCTAAAGGTGACACACAAAATTCTGTCATCATTCCTGGTCCTCAGGCTTGAGGGGGAGGAGCCCTCTTCTCTAAAAGTAGTAGGGGGAGTCCATACACCGACGCCCACCCCTGAGTTGTGATCTGGTTTCACCTTTCTAGTACCAGTTTACAGCAATAATCTCATAATTCTAGTGGCCCTCAATATTTGGCATCTCACCAGCATCCATATTCTCTCACTGATCAACAAAGCAACCATCCAGAAGAAGTTAACTTAAGTCCACCATTATCACATGTATATAGAACTGCACAAAAGCCAAATAAAGGGACAAAGTTCACTCCAAACATTAGCTGCTGGAAGTCAAGCATTGGACAACGGTACATGGCTTTATGAAAAAATCTGGTCTACAAAAATGTCATGACACAGAAATATTGTGCCAAAAATATCTGCAACAAAAATATCAAGTTTACATACTTTGGGCCTTATTATGATGTTGGACAGACCATATCGTTACAGGAACCGACCGATCGTGAGTCGGCAGTTCGGCATACCTTATAACATAGAGAAATGGAAGTTTGTGCGAATCCCTGCACGGTGTGACACACGGTGCAGAGATTCACAGGGGAGCACCATAGGTGCCCCCTCGGCCCCTAACCGGAGGCTGCAGGGTTAAGGGGGCCCTGCTAGGGGTCTCCAATGTTGCTTTCCAACAGGTTTTCCATGTCGGAAAGCCCGACATGGAAAGCCTGTCGGAAACCGACATTGTAATCCCAAAGGCGGAAACACTATGCATTGGGATTACGTTCCGGTCTCCTACTGATCGACAGGATCTTTGAGCCTGTTGGAATCCAGCGGGAATGACCGTCCGCTTTCAGTTTTGCCTGCCTGCATCATAATGCGGCGGTCGAAACTGAAACCGTGTTGAGGCTCGGAAAGACTCTGACCTGCCTCATCATAATCGGGCCCTCTGTATGTAAACTACAATAATAGAGGAAAAAATATCATGGACCAGAATAGCATAATTTATTTAAATTATTAAAGTTTAAAATAATATTGTAATAAAAAATAAATATAAAAAAGATTTTTAATTATTATTTCGCAAAATAAAAAGAATACAACAACTTACATAAATACAACATGTAAACAAAAATAAATAAGAACAAAAATATAAAAAATCACAAAATATATAAAAAAATATATACCATTTAATTAAAAGATACAAATAACACACAACCAACAAAATAAAAATATATTATTATTATAAAATTACAAAGTATTTATATTTATAACTAATTTAAACATTTTAAAAAATGTAAATCAAACTAAACAGTAGTAGGGAAAGTGTTGGGAGTTTGGAAGGATTAGATATACTATTCAGACCACAATCTAAGCAATAGTAGCAGTGACGGCTCCTCAGCTATGGCGGAGGAGCGTCATCCTCCCCGCCAGCCTCAAAACTTGTAAAATAAAACGATGATAAAACGGGCTTATTATCCTTTTCCTTTTCAGGTTCTAAGGGCCAGGAAGTCCTGGGGGGGTGGGGGTGAGAGGGAGTGGTGGGCACTGCTATGAGTTGGGATGTTGATTTGGCCCAACCGACATGTGCACTTAGCTGTCTCTAACCCAGCTGCATAGCAGGGTTAGAGAGAGCAGATTCACGGTGCTCAAGCCAATCCAGATGCTGCTTTCAAGTATGAGAGCCGCGTCGGGATTGGCCGCAGGGGATACTGTGATCCTGTTGCAGCGAGGACAGGGAGCAGAAGAGCGTCTGGCGGCAGGTAAGTTCTTTTCTCCCTATTTTTTTAATGTCTTCATTGTCCATTCCCCCCACCTCCCCGTCATTTGTCGTCAAGCCCCACAATGTGATTGGCTGAGGGGCTTTTCCCATCGACCGTCTCACTCCTGCGGGAGAGACAGCTGTGACTGGCTGGCCGCAACATGAGGAGAAATGTTGTGGCAGCCATTTCAGGTCTTAAAATGAAAAAGAAAAATGGCACAAGAGGGTAGGGGTTCCCTGACCCCCTGGACCTTGTGGTGTGGCCCCAGTGGAACCACACTGGGGCAACATTTAAAACAAAAGGTTTTGTGGGGCTTCCACAATCCCACAGGTGCTCCACAGGGCCTCCTGCACTCAGTCTCCAGCAGGGCCCCCTGGACTCCAGCCGGAGTCACATGGGAGCACAGGGCCGTGCTGGCTTCTGCAAGAGTCTTGAGGGATTAACATTTTTTTAAAGGTGGTGGGCCTGAATGTCTCCGGTGGGTTGCCATGAACAGGCGGCTGACCCTGTTCTAAAACATGCCGTGCACATCCGAAGGCCGTGCACTGCGGGGGTGGTGGCCGAGTGGGGTTGGCTGCAGACCCTGCGGCTAACCCTACGCTGCTCATGGCCAAAGGCGAGGGATGGCCACCCGTGGGACCTGCTGCCTACCGCTACAGTGTAGGGCCCTGCGGCCTACCGTCACAGTGTACGGCCCAGCTGTCAACTCCCTGCAATACACGGCCAAAGGACATGCATGACTGGGGGTTTTACCTGCCCTCGGGGTGTTGGGCACAAGGCCTTGCCACTATCCATGCTCTACATCCAACCCCATCCTGCTGATGGCCAAAGGCTGTGCATAGCCCTTGGAGGCGGGTGGCTTGGCACAATTACGTATGGTAATGAACTATTACTTTACGTTAAACAAAACCCTAGAAATTCATTGCAAAAAAACATAGGTTAAAGTGACGTTATAGTTAGGTGAAAATTTGAGGTTAAACATAACATATATACTAAAAAATATACTGATATTTACTAGTTATAGTTATTTCAAGAAAGTATAACTCACATCTTTGCCATGCACTGCTTATGACTCACATATCACAACAAACATACAAAAGTGAAGGAAGGAATGCTTGCATATATTATATTATTAACTATATTAAATAAAACTGTATTGTATAAGATATATATTTGTTAAACAGTATATTACACCTAACACATGATATTCTTACAGTCTATATACTGTCCCAAACAGTTATTTGAGTTGACAATATTTGACACTTTATTCTTGCATCACAATATTTTTTGCTTACGATATTTTGGCAGAATACCCAGGCACACTATACTACAGCAGAACTAAACAAATGGCAATTTTCATCAAACTAAACAAATGGCAATGTTCATCAGCGCCAGTGGCGGCCAGCACAGTTAAGAGCGGTGAGGCTGGGTGTGGAGGAAGTTGACAGACGACTGGATAGGTAAAATTGAATAAAAAAAATTAAACCACATACTTTGCGCACACCGCAAGGTAAGTGGCTTTATTTATTTATTTAATTTGACTTATCCTGTTGTCTGTCAACTTCACCCCATCCCGCCTCACCGCCCTCAACTGTGCCAGCCGCCATTGATCGGCGCACACACACTCATGCACATGATGCTCCACAGACATCGATTGAAGGACCTTGAAGGCTAGTATCCAATATAATCCATCACCAAACAAGATAATATTCTGTCTGATCTCACCACCACTGTCCTTGACTTCCCAAGGGTTGGGGTCTGTTTAGGCTGCAGTGCCACAACAGGGGGCTTGTCAAAATGTTGTTTTGGGTATATTGCCTGTGCAGGTTGGGTACGCAGGGGTATGATTAAGAGAGCGTTACATCTCAGAGCATCCTTTTACTGTTCATCCACTGGTGAAAACTGCTATACAAAAATTACATTTCATATTTGATTTGCACACTTTACTCTCAGCTTTGCTGTCAACTATCACAAACCTTGGAACGTATCATTAATTCTTACAGATGGCACAGAATGCATCTTGCACTGTGCTATTGAGGTTGTGACTACTTGATTATTTTGCAATGCTTAAGTAGGTCAGCTTATTCTGTAATAATTTCCTTTTACTAAGTGACACTCTTATACTCACATAAGGTAAAACTGCTACGGGTTTTGTCCATTATCCAGAAATGTACCAGTTTACAGCCATAAATCACACATCATCAACTGAAAAGACATGGAATAACTGAAGAGATCTGTCACATGCCTCTGTCTAATGGAGAACTTTAATTTGGTCCATCACGGCAGGTCTCACCAAGTCGCATTTTATGGCCCCTTTTTGACAGCTTACATTAACAACTACTCATATGATGATATTAACAAAGTCCATCCCAGCATTTTCCCTCCAACCTATGCCTGGCTCAGGATCATAAACATTAAACATAATGTCTTAGAATAGGCAACCCAGTGAAGTAACCAGACAGATAAACTAGGGCCATAAAAAGCAGAATAAAGGAACCTGAAGAGCTTCTCCAAGCTCCCAGCTTACTGAAAACCATAAACTGTGTGCCTCTCTCTCACACGTTTTCATCCATCACACTAAACGCTGCATCCCATAACACGATAACCACACCTCGGGGTCATCATGCACAGCATGGTAACACTTCCTACATAGGATCAAAACAAAGACAACACACTTACACCCATACACCCTATACAGTGTAGCGTTACCCATTTAGGCAAACAATTCAGTGCCGCACACAGAGGTAGTAAGTGCTATACAAAGATTGGAATACAGTACAATATGATCCACTTCTAAAAATGATTAAACACAAACAGATACAATGTGAACAGACCATCTTAGCTCCAGTCAACAAACACCCAGCAACTGTACAGGAATACCAGAGCCAGAAAGTGCTGTAGAGCCATAGAAATAGTACTAAGAACTCGCCAAGTGAGCATAACATGACATCTTCTCACATCTCTGGTAGAGACCAAACGTCTGTTCCTTCTTGACCAGCCAGTAGACTCGACAAAAGTCCGTAAGTGGATTCGTACTTTTATGTCTCTCTCAATGCAGCGAGTAGGAATCAGCCTACGACCTATTGAAATAAAAACTTCAATTGCCGTGTCACCAAGGCTCTTCATTGCTGCTCTTAAATATTTACGTGTGTAGCACAGGATTCCGCAGGTGACTCTCCGAATGTTGGCAGATTTTGCGAAGATTCGTATTTGGTCTGTCCTCCGGGCATTCTTCTATTCATACTATTTGCTACTATAAGCGGACTTGGGATTCAGTGCTATAAAGTGGCCCGTGGGTGGCATATTGAATTTTTGTCGCATATTTAGCCAAAAAATCTTGCACATCTTCTTTAATTCTCTTCAGCAGGTAAAAAACACACCTCCTAGGGTAGTTCTTCTTGCGAATTTTTAAAAAAGATTTTTCACTTCAGTTTCACTGAAGCTCCATGAAAATTATTACCTGGATGTATAGATCTATTGAAGGCAGAAAAAGACTGGTAGGCCCATTCTGTCTGGACCTATCCATGTCATTGAACTCTGGGCGCATTCCACCCGCTTTTAGGAAAGCACTTAAAAACTTGGCTTTTCATTCAGTAAGACTGGGTAGTCCCGCTCTGCTGCTCTTTGCTATCTTTATACTTCCTACATAGGGCATTATTATGCTTTGTGTGGGCAGCATCTAGACGCCTCTGGGCATTCGTTTGCGCTCTACAAATATACATCAAATCAAACCTATAGCACCTTAACCGTTGGTTTGCGGATGGATGGACATAAGAGCATTTGCTGAGCACAGACAACAGATGCTGCAGCTCTGAGTTTGTTCTCACACTAGGATGAAACTCCTTTGTTTGCTTTCAACTGAGTTCTGTTCCTACTGACTAGAAAAGTAATAGCCAAGATACATTGAACGAAAGGAGCTCAGTGGAACTAAATGTGATGTGGGAAGTAGCCAAGGGAAAAGGCACAGATTATCATTCTATCCAGTTGCACGTTTGAAGATGTATGGCCTTATTTAGAGTTTGATGGTCAGATTGTTCCTTCTTCAAAACCTGGAGCATTAAAATGCCATGGGATTGTGACACTGTATTACAAGAGCCTTGGACTATAATGCGCCTGTAATATGACAGATAGGAAATTACCTACATTTGTAATGGAGTATCCCATCTGCTAAATTCTAAATAAGGCTTTTAAGCCCTTGCAGGTATTCTACAGTACTGATCTCGTCAGGTTATTTTAGATATATTGTATTAAGCAAACACATGGCAGTTACATGGCTTCCAAGTGCTTCTCATTGCCCTGCTTGTGACTCTGTTGCAGGGTCTGATAAAATAGGATTTCTTTTGTGGGTGGCGCGGGGAGGTTGTTAGGGCATGTTGGTATACCAGGCCTGATCCAAATGAACAAAAGGAGTGTGGTCAAGAATATCAGTTTTCCCTCGAATTGAGTGCCCCAGAACTGATAGGTCTTGAGATCTGCAGACAAAACCCATTTAGGATTGTTGCAGGTTTTCTGTTGTCTTCGGCAGGGAACAATGCACTGGGGGATGGGGTCTTGCGTCCCTTCTAACAATTGTCTGCTGTGTTTGTGAGGTTATCTCACAGCTTCTACGTGATACTAGTAGGAAACACTGAATAAAGTGAGTTTTAACAACAATTTTTTTTTATAAACCTCTGATATTCCATTTACTTCTGGGGAGCTTGTCAGCTACAATCCGACCCCAGTGTAGCCTATCTATAAGCATCATTTGTTCTCTCACATTGCCCACAAGCAGGAGGTGGTGTCCAGACCCCAGAAGATGGTCCTGAGTCCTACTTCCTCCTAGGCCCAGTTTACACCCTCTGCCATCGACCTGACAGAAATGACTATTGCTAGGGAGTTTTTTCTACCTCACACTGAATGTCAGGCCTGTTCCCCTTTCCTAGGATTTAAATAAGTGTTTGAGAAAGCAGCTTTGGTGCGGTGGAAGGGGCTAGTGCACATGTTCTGTGGTTGAACCTGGAATCAGGAACTGGGTGCTGACAATGCTGAGTAGGTAGCATTAGGGAGAGAGCTGTTTTTTATAGCCCAATCAGATGCTACTCTTCATTGTTGGTTCTGCCAATTCCCTCTTGGAGGTTCAAACCTAGAAGACCCTGGAGTCTCTCTGTTCTGGTGTTTCTGCATCTGGCTTGGGTTGTCTCTAATGCCCACAGTCTGACACCTTCTGGTTCTAAGGTTCCTGGCACAGCTTGCCACCGTGCAGAATGAATAACTGGGCCAACCTACAACCATTGGGTTTGTCCAAGGTCTATCCCAGAGCTGTTGCCTTTCAGAAAAGCACTCAAAACCTGGCTTTCAGAGAAACACTAAAAACCTGGCACTATACTCTATAGACTGCATTTATTTTTCTATGGTGGGGGGGGGGGGAGGGGGGGGTATAGATAGGGTTTAACTCTGGACAGTCGGCTATAGCGCCTTGATGACCTTGTGTAATTGTCGCGCTCTATAAAATCAAAATCAAATCAAGCTTGAGGGATGAGGAGGGGTGCCACTAAAGGGGAGTCTAGAGGGAGTTAGCTGACGCGGGACAGATGAGCAGCACCCAGAATAGTAGCAAGTACTTACAGGAGGTCTGGGTTAGTGGCTGGAGCTGGAAGGTGTGCTTTGTAAACCCAATGACAGGCCTGGAGATGGAGTCTGTAGCTTAGTAGCAGGATGGGACATGGGTTGATTTAAATGCCTTGGGAGACTAGTGAAATAGGAACCCTTAAAAAAAAAGTAACATTTAATACCACCGTTTCTGCGGTATTAGGGGCCGTACAAAGCAAGCATTACCACTGCCCCAAGCAAGAACTGTTAGTTATAAAAAGGGTGACAGGTTGAAAGGCCACTGTCAGCATCTGAACTCGTAACCTGCAACTCTCGCCTGATGTCGGCAAGCATCTGCGCCTTTTTAGCACTCATCTCCTGGGTCTAAATGACTCTGAAAGAAGAGGGTCTTTTTATTAGCTCTAGGTGTGTTTACTGCAGCCCCGAGGCCGGTACACGATTACGACGTTACACGTAATGAGGCAGCGCGGTGATTCTTCGTGGGTGAGGAGCGAGTTACGTGCTTCCGATAGGACCTTAAACACTGGCAGCCTCTCGGGTCTCCAGGCACACGTGCCTGCCTCCATTTCTACCCCCTCCCCGCTCAGCGGAGTAAAGAAGGCACATTCTCCAACACAGATTACTCTTCTGTTTTTATATGTCTGGCACTCTCTTTATTTCACAGGAAGAGCAGACGTGCCCTAATTTGTAGGTCTCTATGCAAGATGTTGGTAGCAGGCTTCCTGACCTGCAGGCTGACACAGTTGCCTTGCCAATGCCACATGAAGAAACATTTTTTTCTTTCACAATTACTTGCGGCTCTTTCTGTGAATTAGAAGCAGTGAGTAGGCGTTCACTTCAATGTCTGCCAGCAAAGTGAAATCAAATTAGCAACTAACTGCAACTGCCTTTGAACAGAAGATAAAGGCTATAATGGCCCATTGTCGCCTTGGTGAATCCAGTGGCCTGGTATAAAGAAGAGAATTTCTTTACTCACCTACTGTGTATGTGAGACTCTTTCTGTTGCATCAGGAGTCAAAGCGGGTACATGAAATATGTAAATAAAACCAATAGGTTAGGCGCTGGCTGCCAGTCGCAAGGCTTGCTTTTTCATGTTTTTCGTAAAACCTTATCGTTGGGGGAGCTGCCAGGCTCTTACTAATATATATTCACTGAAAAACCAAAGGTTACAGGGACGTTATAGTTAGGAAATGTCATTGGAGATGTCATTAATTACGTCACTGACCATGTCATGAGAGATGTAATATGTGAGGTCATAAGCAGTGCATTCCGGGGGCGTAAGTTATAGTTAGCTCAGGCAACTATAACTGCTGAATTTCACTGGTTTTGTATGAGTGTAATCTGAGCCTAACTATAACGTCCCTGTAAACTGTTTTTTCAGTGAATTTCTACATTTCTGAAATTCTGTTTCCTAACTATAACGTCCCTGTAACCTTTGGATTTTTAGTGAATTTCTAAGGTTTAAAAAAAATAATATTTCCTAACTGTAACCTTTGAGAGTGAGTGTGAGTGGCTGTATAGTTCGGTGAGTGGGTGTGTGAGTGGCTGTATGGATCTGTAAGTAGGTGTGTGAGTGGCTGTATGGGTCTGTGAGTTGGTGTGTGAGTGGCTTTGTGGGTGTGTGCGTGGATGTTTGAGTAACTGTATGGGTGTGTGTATGAGTGGCTATGTGGGTTTGTGAGTGGGTGTCTAGGTGTTTGTGTGGGCATGCTAGTAGCTGTATGGGGCAGTGAATGGGTGTGTGAATCACTGTATGGGTCGGTGAGTGGGTGTTTGAGTGGCTGTATGGGTCTGTACATGGGTGTGGGTGTGTGAGTGGTTTTGTGGATATGTGAGTGGCTGTATAGGTACATGAGTGGGTAAGTAATTGGTTATGTAGGTGTGTGAGCGGGTGTATGAGTGGCTGTATGTGTGAGAGGGGGTGTGTGAGTGGTTTTATGGCTGTGTGAGTGGCTGTGAGGGTTTGTGACTGGATTTGAGAGTGGCAGAATGGGTGTGTCTGTATGGGTGTATCAGTAGCTGTGTGAGTGATGGCGCCAGAATGGAACCTCACCTGCCCCTTTATTAAAAAAGTACACAGTTTTGCACAAAATATCTACCCAACTGGAGTACTTTCTACTGGTTAATTGCTAAGTGCTACCTTGTTGGGTAAATGTCCAGTGTGTATTCTAAACTACATCTGCGTAATCAACCACGTGGAAATGTCACCAATAACCTTGTGTGCATTTTGACAATGTGTTTGTTCCTTGTGCGTCTTTATCCAGAAATCTGTGATAACATGAATCCTCTAATAGAGAAGACACCAAGACTACAAAGATGTAAATCTCCACCAAACAAGGGTACTTACTCTTAACTATATGAAGTAAGTGCTTCTTTGTTTGATGGCGATGGGCTAATATTTCCCCGCATCAAGAATGTGTCACCAAACTCAGTGGGAAACGCGCTGATGGGCCGTTTGGTAAGCTATCCATCATCCCATCCTGGCAAACGGCAGGAAAACCTTTGCATACTACTAAGGTGGAAAGGGTGGGGTCAAACGGCACAAAGCTTCCAGGTGATTTTGCACATTTACATACTCGGAGTAATTTAAAGGAAAAACCATGGACTCTGCTTTCAACAGGACAGGACAAGAAAGAGCCCACTCATCACAGTCACTACATATTGCGCTCCAACAGATCAGTGATGCATTCACCTCCAAAAAGTATTACAGGTCGTCTTTCAATGTGGAATTACTAAGAAAACGCATTTGCTTTGCCTTTGGCATGCGCAGATTTTTTTTCCAGGAGGGACAAGAGGCCACGTGCCCCCTTACCTGGGCGGATTTCAGCCACGGGAACCCTTCATTGTGGGGCCCAGCCTCATTCTCCTGAGTGCCCTGGACCCCACCCAGGACACCCAGTGTGCTACGTTGGGGGCCACGGGGGAAGCCTCAATGCCCCGGCAATCGTTGCCAGGTCCCTGCCTCCAGTGGGAGCCAGCATTGCTCCCACATGTTAGAAGGAGAAAAAATTGTTGCTTCATATGTGTGGGAGCAATTTTTTCATCTGTTTCATAAAAACTCCACTTCCAGCGAGCGGGAGCAGTTTTCCTGAACCCACCCGCTGGGAGTGCAGTTACTGCTTGCTCTTGCTTGGCGGGAACTGTTAAAGCTCCAGCCAGGCGAGAAAAAACAGCTATGTCCTGGGGGTAGGCACCCCAGGACATAGGGAGCCGGTCGGTGGAGTGGCGGTCCCCGGGGTCATTAATGGCTCTCCTCCTTTTGTTTGCACAGGGTCCCTGGGGCCATAAATGGCCTGGAAAGGGGGCCAGGTGTCCCCCCTTCCCCTTGGTATAGTGGCCATGCCCCAAGAAGGTGGTGGTCCCCGGTGCCGATACTGGCCTGGGAGAGGGGCTGTTGGCTTAAGCTCTGTATTGCCCAGGCTACACACCAATCAGCCTTTTACCCCACCCCTTCCCAACTCGTCATTGAGTTGGGAAAGGCTAGGGTGAAAGATCAAGGGACTGGAAACCAACACCTACAGTTGTGCAGGTTCGAGGTTTGTTTCAGTCTCATGCTCCAGAGCTGGTTGAAGTAGAAAGGTGCAGTTTGGGTGCCCCGATGGGAAATGGAGCAAGGTAAGTATACAAATGCTTATAATGTTGTGAGTGTATGAGTGGGTGTCCGTGATAGAGAATATTTCTATGTGTGAGTGTCTATATACCTGTGTGTGTCTGAGTGAAAGTGAGAGAAAGTGAGTTAGAGTGAGTCACAGTGAGTGACATTACTAATGAGTCACTGTGAGTGGGAATGAGTGACTGATAGTAAGAGTAAGTGCAAGTGAGAATTAATGAGAATAAGTCAATGCATGTGAGTGAAAATGAGTAAGAGTGAGTGCAAGTGAGGTAGAATTAGTGAGGGTAAGTGCAAGTAAGAGAGCTAGTGAGAATGAATGAGCGGGAGTTAGAATTAATTGGTGTCAGAATAAGTAAGAGTGAATGACAGTAAGTGTAACTGTGAGTGAGAATGAGTGAGTCCGAGTGAGTAAGACTGATTGAGAAAGAGTAAAAGTGAGTTCAAATGAGTGAGAAATTCTAAGTGAGAGAAAAATTGAGTGCAAAGACGAATGAGAGTAGGTGAATGTAAATGAATGAGACTGAGTGAGTGAAATTAAGAGTGAGTGCAAGCAAGTGTGAATGCGAGTGAGTGAGAATGGTTGAGATTAAGAATATATGTGAGTGTGGGAATGCACATGAGTATGAGTGAGAGCGTGAGTGAATGTAAGTGAGCATGAGTGAGTGAGAATGTGGTGTGCTTTTAAGTCTTTCGTTTACTCTGCCATTCAGAAAGTAATTCTTGGCTTACAGAGACACCCATTGAAAAATGCTAGCACTGGCATATTGGAGGTAATTCTTAGCATAACACTACTGGCATACTAGATGTAATACTTGGCACTGGAATGCCAGAGGACATTCTTGGCATATGAGACACCTATGACAAAAAGCTGACCCTTTCACAGTGAAGGTAATTCTTGGAATAAGTCACTTGTGAACAAGTACTGGCACTGTCATGCTACAGGAAATTCTTGTCATGAGGGGCACCCATGGTAAAATTGCTGGCACTATCACATTGTAGATAGTTCTTGGCCTATGGGTGGGAAACTATTACATCTAGAAGGAGGCAACTAAGACAAAATTCTGGTCTTGGCATACTAGAGATCCTTTCTGACATATGGGTTGCTCATGGTATATAGATGGCAAAATAGCGAAATTTCAGCACTAGCATACTGTATGTATTTTATTGGCATATGGGGATACCCATAGAACATGTAGGGTACCTATGACTAAATCGTGTCCCTACAACAATGAAGGCAATTTTTGATATATGGTTGTGCTCATAATATGTTTTGAAATCAAAATGTGGTCATCTCTTTGGCCTGTCAGTTCTCATTGTCTTGAAAATTCACGAGAGGAGCAAAATATTTAATGGCTACTCTTTCCAAGCCTAAGGCTTTTAAGGAAATGTTTGTGAACACCAAACATTAAAATGCATTATTTGACTCAATTATTTTCAAAATTTTCTTACACAGCCACATCCATTGGGTAATTTGCCTCGGGGAGATGGAACTCTTCACAAAATAAGGGCTGGAACAAGGTAGACTAGGATTGAAGAGTAATGAAGATTAGAATATACTGAGATTTTGCTGAACAATGAACTTTTAACTTTTGCTCAACAAATTATATATCTCACTTATGACAAGCTGAATAAAGTGTGAGTGCTGGTGTGCATGTCCACAATATTTAAAGCAAATGGTTTCATCCATGTAACAAGGCTCTGGACAATTGGTTGATTGTGAGGCATTGGACTGTGATATCTGCTCACATTGTGTCTCACTCAGCCGTTTTTTCTTTCTCTCCCCACTTCTATTCTATTGTACATTTTAGCTGATTCTGTACCAAAGTTCCTCTAAAGTACATACATCTTGTCTGTCACTCCCCACTGTTTTTCATTCCTACTCTTTCTCACTTTCATCCATTCACCTATGCACTATGATTCCAATACTCACTGTTTTCCACTTGTACTTTCCACATATCTCTCCTCACAGCTACTCACTCGTACAGTGCTTAATTTGAGCCGGTGCTTTCCAGTGCCAAGCACCGGCACTTAATTGGTTTCCGGTCCTCAGCACCGGCACCTAATTGTCAACACCACACTTAGGGCAGTCTGCCACAAGGTGGCGCTGCTCATGTAATTTAGAGATGAGCAGTATAACAGTTGTTTAGGAAAACAATATACATAAAAAATTTGCTAATACCTGCCTCCCCAGCCATTCCTTTAGCTTTGGGGACCTGGAATAATCTGAACTGTCGCATTTACATGCGAGAGAGATGGTTAGTAGTTTTGGCAGCGATGACAGGGGCGATGGGTGGTGCAAGCTGCAGTGGCCTCCTGGTCAGAGCCCTGGCACTTCATATTTTACAAAATAAGCACTGCACTCGTATATTCTGATTCTCTTTCTCTGTGTTTCGTAACTTGTACGTCCCAACCATCTCTACTTAAAAGAAATCAAAATTGGCAGGGAAGCGCACAAAGAGAATGCTTTAGTTAGCACTCAGGTGCCCCTCTGCTCTGCAATCAATTTGGGTTGTGTCCAGTAGTGGCTGCTATGGGGCAGCAGCGGTAAGGCGGGAAGGGAGGGGTTAAAAAAAAGGGGGAATAAAGGAAAATGTAAACTTATCTTACCAGCAGCAGCCTCTCCTCTGTCCTTCTTGCCACGATACAGGAACAGGAAGCAGCCAGGCTTCCTGACTCTCCTAGCCAATCAAGACGCTGCTCATAGCAGCATCGTGATTGGTCTGAGTGGCTTCGTATGGTACTCAGATGGAGACTGGGGCCTGTGCATGTTCTCCACCCAGGCTGTGCATTACAGCCGGTAGAGAACATGCAAAGTGTGCATGGCTGTTTGGCCAGCCCAAGGCGGCCAGCCAAACTGTCATGCGCACTTGGAGAGAGTCTACCTCTCCTCCCCTGCTCTGTGGGCTGCCCCGCCCCGCACCTACAGAGCAGCTAGGGAAAACTAAAATGATAATAACATGGCGTTATTATTATTTATTTTTTTTGTAGGCCGACGCTCCTCTGCCTTAGTGAAGGAGCCACCCCTGGTTGTGGCTGAGAGCAGCTTCTCAGTGCTTCATTTGAGCTGGTGGTTGCAGGCAGGGCCGCCCCGGCACTCATTTTTGGGGACCGGCACTTATTATTCCTCTACAAACTGATCCAGAGCAATAGAGAAAACAACACATAAGGTGCAGAGAAGAAGAAAGGAAAAAATGGAGTAAATGGCAGAGGGAGAAAGCAGGGATTAAAAAATACCCTGCAAAAGTGAGATAAAGATGCAGGGAGTGTCTGGTGGTGTATTAAAGAGGCATAAGTTGGAGTCACAATTGCACAGCCTTGGTATTCGGCACCCTCGCTGGCAATTGGCACCGACTGCGGGCTATTGAATAAAACGTTGAGCTACAGAACATAGTCTTTTACAAATTAAGCACCCTGTCTACCCGAGCCAATGGCTCTGAGAAGGAAAGGTGTTGCCAAGACAAAGTTTGAAAAAAACCCATCTATGCGAACTATTAGAAGGCCACTTTATTGCTAAGGTTCTGTGTGCTCCGAAAGAAAAACATATTCATTGAATATCAATTGAGAGAAGCATTTTACCTGAGCTATTTAAATATTCATTCTAAGTGGTGTTTACCATTTACAGAAACCAATTCATATACTGCCTATTTACCTAAATTACCATTTACAAGATTTTTCTAGGAAGATGTGAATGTCATTTAATCTTGACAATGTACTCTCTTTGATGCATCTGCAAATACTGCAATACAAAAGGATCAACTCGTTTCTAATTCGCTTCACACCTTTCCTTTACTGTCACTGTGTGTCATTTTCCTTTCTTTTAAATTGCTGTCTGGAAGTGTTAGCCCGTAACCCCCTTCCAATTTTCCCACTCCTTTTCCCCTCCCATGTTCCTTATCTCTCCACCTCTACTGATTTTGTCCTCCTTTAGAGGGGTTCCCTGTAAACATGTTCCTTCACCAAGTTTTAAAATTAGTTTTCACCCCTTCCAATGTTCATCTTTTTTCTACTTTTTTTGTATGGGCCTTCCTCTGTACTATCATCCTTGTTATTCTTTTCCCCCTACTATGTTTCCATTGCACTTTCTTACCTCTTTTTTTTAACAACTTATTTTCCTTATTTAAAAATGTTTAACAGTATTTTTTAAAGAAACATTTATTTTAATCGTTCTAGATTTTTACTTATTTTTTTAACGTCCCCTATTCCTATTCGATTTACCACTAAATGAGTTTGTAAATGTTGGTTCTCGGAAATGGGTTTCTTCTGTTATCATTTTATATGATTTAACATACTACACTACCTCCTGCACTGGCTATCATTACAATGCCTTCTCTCCACAGATGATGAGTTTCAGAGTAAATGACTTCCATTCCTACATTGCCCCTTTTCCTTACTATTCGCTCATTTAAGCTTCTTTGTCCCTTTCTTCTCCCTGTGTCGAATGGCCAGATGTCCCAGACATTCCTGTTTCTGAAGTTGTTTTCAGAGTCCAATCAAGTTTTTCAGTTTTCAGAAAGGCCAGAGTAAGCATTTGCAGTACAGTTTAAAAAATGAGTGAGTGAGAGTGATTGGATTATTCAAACTTCCCCTCTCACTCATTAACTGAGCGAGAAAGAAGGCAGCAGTTTCCAGCTGATGTGCATCATGCTAGGCTGCCTTGTGGCATCTGGGCCAGGTTTTGAGAGGGGAAACGAGCATGCCCTACAATTGTTGGGGATCTTCAGCATCATTCAGCGGCAAGCAGTGTAAGATACAGAGATCAAACTTTGTCTCTGTGGCCAATTTCCAATAATCCTAAAATATGAATCTTGGATCCTCAATTTCTCACTGCAGTGCTTTTCCTGATCTAGCAAGTGTTCTCTTTTCAGTCTTTTCTGCCTGGAAACCCCTCTGCACTTATGCTCCTAGCATGTCTGTGTTTTAGGACTCTGTTGACAGCACAGATGTCTGCAAGATCTATGGTTGACAATATAGAAAGAATGGGCTTCGTGACAGCCAGCGCCAATCATTAGCTAACCTGGATCAGCAACTTTCAGCCACTGGCTTGAGGTATTATCAATCACATCTTAGATCAGCCCAAAGTAGTGTTTCTCTCTCACTGGCTGTTTGATCTATCATTCAGCCTTTTAGAGAGTGCTTGCATTGCAATGTGTGAGGGGTTATTGCATCTAAAAAATATATCCAACCATGCAACTGTTGTCTCATTCTTTATCTCATGCATTTTTGTAGGGGTTCACAGCTTCACCGGGCACCAGAATCCATTTCACATCAGCAAATCACCAACAAGAACAATATTTCAGCTCCCTCTCATAATCTTTCTTAGCCAAAGCTTAAGAGGGAGGCTGAGGCAAAGGCACGCGCCAAGAAAGAGGATAGGGTGAGCCTGAATAACAGTGGCAGAATTACTCCCGCAGAATCACCAGGAGTCAAGGAAGGCAACCTCAGTAATCATGAACCTATCCAAATATCCACCTGTGAGCACAGAATAAGGGGCCAGATGTGCTAAGATATTGATCAGAAAAAGTGGTCACAAATTTCAACCTGATTAGTTGCAATAAGTATTTAATTTTGTGAACCAACCTCTGTATAGATAAGTCTGTTTGTATTATAAGGAACAGTAGAGCATTGCAGAATCACCAGCCTAATGAATGTTAATTTGGTATGTCGCAATTTGCGATCCCATACAATAGAATACAAACAAAGAGATGGTAGTCCACCATTGTGATTGCATTTCTTTTTTATTCAGCCCAACATAGCATCATGTACCTGTATCTGTCAACCTTAAAAGAAGTGGAAGAGGCTTTAGAAGTGACAGAATGGTTTTATGATACACACCTGTTTTTATATTACAATGTACTGAACTTGCACTCAATTCAATTCTAAAACTTTATTCGAGCTTTCATTTAGGATCATAAAAGTGCATGGTGAAAATACATAAAAATGCGGGTAACATTTTATAGACATTCCCAGTAAATTATTGTTGTAAAATACCCCACTAAAATTCCTTTTAGATCTCAAATGTATACACAGTTAAACTCATTTCTATTCTCGGTTAAAATTATACTTCACAAGTGATGTGTTAGTTACAAAGAAATAAAATGATCCATATACTAATTACACAAATCTAGTTGTTTCCTCTTTTTCCTACATGCCCACAAGAATGACCCTAACGAGAAACAAACCAGAGGATCAGGCAAGGATTTAAAAAAATACAGTGCGACCCGACATTGGTAAAATGATACCGTTTTAAAATTGGGACAATGAATTGATTTTTTTTCCCTTTTATAAAAACCGCAAAAAAATAATATGTGGAGATCATTTTGGGGAGATTTCGAATCACAGGGGCAGAGGGTCAATTCAGAGTGTTTGAAGGTCCTCTCCGGGAGCCCAAACATTAGAGGTAATAAATTCATACAAAATCTCAGAAGGATACATTTATGCTGGCAAATGGGAATGTCTTCTAAATAAAACTATCCTCCCTCTAACATAGGTGGTGGTAGTTTGTACGTGAGGGCTGCTTGTTTACAGTAATTTCTTTCCCTGCGGACATATTGAGCTCATAGCATAAATGTAACGGCCAGCTTCTGTTCGGACATCTTCCTACAAGTAGTCGGGTTCTCAAAAAGCTCAGACAAGCCCAGAATTGCCAATTCCCATGCTACGTAGTTCAGCCACCTGATCCTGCCATGGCTCTCCATCTTTAAGATGTCTCTTATTATATTTTGGGTTAGGGTCACTGTATGCCTGCGCCATGTGGTGAGCCACAATTGGAGCGGGCCGATCTGATGAAGTCAGTGATATATAAATATTAGGCATAATTCCATGTGAGTTACATAGTTTGAAAACGATTGCGGAAGGGAAACCACTGATTTAAAAAAGCTGTTCTCAATGATTGGCAATGCATCAATAGCTGTCATACCCCATACCCTTGCCCCATAGGTAGCTGCCGACTTTGTCTTAGCATAATAGATCTTTTTGATCGGGTTTAAAGACTGGGCACCCAACTTCTTTGAGAAGGCTTTTATTGCCCCTAGACTCCTCTTCATACCCATGGCCCTGCCTTTGACCAGCTGGGACCATGCTTGTTTGTTATCGTAAAGTACCCCCAGATAAGGAAATGATTCAAACACCGCAAATTACCGGAATCCAAAGAAAGAATTGGTGATTTCTCTCTTTTACCGGCCCCTACAACCATTGCGAAACCAACAAGTGTATAAATTCCGCATAGGCTGTTATGAGGCGCTGGGGGCCTAGCCCTGTTCTGGCCATCAGGACAGCATTGTCTGCATAGGCGAGAATCGGCAGCCGTTTGGAACCTGAAACAAGGACATCCAGGGTTGCGTCCCCGAGAGCCTTCTCGACACCGTTAGTATAAATGGAGAAAAGGAACGGCGCGAGAACGCAGCCTTGCCTTACCCCCCTTGAAATCTTAAAATGGCGGGTACATTCTCTGTTTTTCCGTAGCGGACGCATGCCGTGGCGTCTTAGTACAATTGACGGATAAAGTCAATTATAGCTCGATCGATCCCCATACCTTCCATTATACACCAGAGCTTAGAGGGGGAACCGCAATCGAATGCTGCTGATAAATCCATAAAAGCAAGATACATTTTCCCACTCTTTGCCCTGGTGTATTTGTCCATGATTAAAGAAAGGTTCTATGGTCTATGGTCCCCATTCCTCGCTGAAACCCATATTGGGTTTGCATTAAATTTTCTCTGTCCTGTGCCCAGGTCTCTAGTCTCACTAAAAGGAGGCGACCCATTAGTTTTGCTGTTGTGTCAATGAGAGAGATTGCTCTATAATTCTTGGGGTTACCCTTATCACCCTTTTTATGGATCGGGACTATTACACTGGTTGTCCAGGAGTGGGGCGGGCCGTTATCATTATTTTATTAAAGGCGTTGGTTAATAGGGGGACCTACAAATCTTCGTTCGCCGGAAATAGGTATATCGGGACCCCATCGGGGCTTTCCCAGTACTGCAGGCCTTAAGCCCACTCCTAACTTCGTCCAACGTAAATGTTAGGTTAGCCTGAGTAGCGTGGTGTAAGGTTTTGGGGGATACGACAGTGGGAGCACTGGGTGAAAAGATGTTTGCAAAATGTGCCACCCGATCCTCTTCTCCCACATTTATATGCAGAGTAAGATCCCTTTGAGTTTTAAGGTAGGGTGCGTTGATTATCTCCCAAACATCTTTACTACTACCGGTGGTTGTTGCTTGTTCACGTTTGGTCCAGGTCTCATCCTTCATATACCTCTCGCTTTTCCTTCTTGCAAATTTATATTCACTTCGAAGGGAGGTGTTTACAAAGGGATTTGTGCTCTCAAAGCTGTGAGGAGAGCCTTCCGAGTATTCGAACAGGGTGAATCAAACCAGCCCTTAGCCTTTACAACTTTGTCTTTTTTGTCCCAGGTGAATACCACCTTTATTTGTGCTAACAGTTCCGTAAAGGATGAAACCAAGGCTAAAGGGGAATTACCTGGGTCCAGGCAGCCTATGATGTTATCATAGGTAATCCTTATAATTTCTGGGATAAGTTTGAGCTTATCTATTCCGGCCCATTTTAGTTGGTAACCATTTCTCCTGAACAATAGTAGGGAGACCTTATTCCTGCTGTTTAAATACTTCCCCGAAAGTAAGGGGGATCTCACGGGTTAAAATAGTATGAATTTGCACTCACTTGCATTCACTTCCATTTTCAGCAGGACCTACACCTACAAATATCAAGACACCTGTGGTAGTGGCGTAACATAGGGCCCCGCAGTGCAGGCAGGGGCCAGATGCAGGTCCACCCCCCCCCCCGCACAGTATCCTGGCCTGCTGGCCTGACAGCTCCTGATTGAGTCTGGAAGGGGGGCCCTCCATGCACCTCACAGGGGGGAAGCCCTGAACGTTCTTTACGTGACTGACCTGTGGGTGCCACTTTCACACGTAGACTGGCCAGCATATATGCCAGTATGTTTGCGAAGAAGTCATGATTTACCGTGCTTTGAATCCATTAAAAAAAAATTGTGTATCCAAGGAGACACTACATTGATGATGTTTTCTACATTTGGACCTGGACACAACAAGGACGTCAGAAGTTCCTTTCCTATCTGAACACACAAGAGCCCCATTTAAGGGTCAGATCGCTTGGCAAAACAAAGGCATCATTCCTGGACTTGGATGAAACCTGTAGGCGATAAATTGACCACAATTCTACATCAAAAGCATATTAAAACCCACAGGAAAGACTCTCTGTTTCACTACAGGACATTCGATTCTAGATACTTATAGGACACTTTTCAGTACAGTACAAACTGTCATGTACCTCCATGACAACATGAAACATAACGCTAAAGGTCCAGGAACACATGAGTACCATTTCACATAGACAATTTAGGAACATAAACCTTTTCTTGTAATAATGTGGAACAGCAGTTACTTATGTCAGCAGCAAGATGGATTTTTTCTAAGTCCACTGACTGGAAGTGTCTCTATGAAGTAGCACAGTGACGGTATTCCGCAAGCCGGAATCACGCTGTGCCTTCACAGCAGCGCCATTAGAACAAATACGTCTTTAGAGAGCATTCGCTCAGCACGCAAGTCATTATAACAACTTGCCTTAGGGGGGCGCTGGATTTTGGAATAGGTTAATTTATTTTTCCATCATCACTATGCGCAACAGTAGGGAAGGTGTTGGACTATAAATCCAACACTATTCTACCAATGTGCCCCCTTAAGGCAAGTTCTTATAACGACTTGCGTACAGAACGAATGCGAACTAAAGACGTGTTTGTTCTTTTGCCGGCGCTGTAAAGGCAGGGGCGTAACACAGGCCCCCGCATCCCCCGCAGTGCGGGGGGGCCCCCAAGCTCCAGGGGGCCCCCTCAGCACTGCACTTCGGCCAGGGAGCTCCTGATAGAATCCGGAGGGGGGCCCTCCACGTACCTTGCAGGGGGGGGCCCTCAATTATCGTTACGCCACTGTGTAAAGGCACAGCGGAAATAAGGCTTTGGTCTGAAGGACGTTTCTGGCTCTAGTTTGATCACATGTACCGCCTCGTGCAATAGGTGCGGTGCTATAGTTTGATTACATGTGCCACCTTGTTCAATAGGTGGGTGCTGTAGTTTGATTACCGGTCCACAATTTAGTATAAAAATCCTCCGGTACCTTGGCTGACAATCATTTTTAGAGTCTCTGATCTTTTTTTCAGTGATTCTTCAATTCACACCCATAACGCACCGCAATACAGGCTAACCGAATCCACGTTGAGCTTATTAACATTGATTAATAGACCTCAGAATCCATTACAGTACTAAGTTCACAGATAACGATCAAGATTAATAGCCCTGGTTTTCTGGAACAGCTTTAATAAGAGTTTCACATCCTTTTATTAATCCCGGTAGGAATCCTTCACGCTGACACCCTTCAAAGATGGCGACATCACTTCCATCATTATATCACACGTCATTTATGGGAACACCAGTGAGGGTGCGACAATACCTGATGAACATGTCATTTCCTCTGACCATACCATTTCCTGGGTATGACCACAGGTCAAATTCCCCTGGCATCTACCGTCTTGCACAGACACGATTTGGAGTAGGCTAAAAGTTGTGCATGTACTACGCATTGGGTTATATCTAAGGCTCCCTGTTTTCCGTTTTTACTGATTTTTACAGATAAATACAGACAGAAAACCATTTATTTTCTTGTCTGTATTTATTTATAAATGTGGATAAAAACAGAAACTGGGTGCTTTTTGAGTGATTCTAAATACACTTTGCCATGACTGCCAGGCCAATAACTGAGTGGATTGATAGGTAATTACTGGGGTTAAAAAAAAAAGAATTTTAAATACAGAGGCTTAAAAAGCAGTAGATATGCACAAGGGTGATACTGAAATATGTATACTATCATATAAGTGCATTGATTTATCTTCTGCGGGTGTTCATATCACTGAAACCTGGCAGGCATTCAAGCATGACTGCATATTGGTTAAATAAATGTGGAAATATACCAGTTTCAGCTTTCTTTTTTTCACAAAACCCATAATAAATATGGATAAATACAGACAAAGTTGACAAAAAATAAATATGGATAAATATAGATGGAAATGTCAAAAAAATAAATACCATAAAACCGGGAGCCCTAGACTTATATCTATCCTTTTTAACCATCTAAATGTGGGTATCTAAGAAGCGTAAACCCAGGTACTGAGGGCATTGAAATGAACGTTATAGACATTACTGAAACGTGTCGATCTTCACATAAATGAGATTCACACCTGAATAAAGACAGATGGTATCATCCACATTCAGATGTAATCAACTTCTCACCAGTTTTTCCAGTGACTGGGGACAGACACAAGATAACCCTCACCAACCTATCAGCACAGACTGACGGAGATAAACAGTGATAGGGTAAGAGAGTAGGAGGCCCACTACATTACACAGACAGTGCAGGAGGGCCACAAAGAGAATCCACACACATCACACTAACATATTCTAGGCCTCTAGACAAAAGGGTGCGCACCAATGACGAGAAGCCCGGGCCACTGGTGCTGAACTTCACAGAGTTCCCCCGGTTGCTCTCACGAGGTGTCTTCTACATTTGTTGAAGACTTCTTTTGGGACCAGCACAACCTAATTCAGTCAACCACAGTGATGGATGAAGGCCCCAGTCACAGTAAAAGATAATGGTCCCAGGGCAAGAAAAGTCAACGGACGCGCATAGCAGAAAAACCTTTCTCCAAGCAAAAAACCTGAGGGGAACATGCGCTGTGTTCAGCTGCAGCATTATCAGAGCTTTCTTTGTATATGACCTAAGAGCAAGCCTAACCTTAACATCACCTCCTAATTACTTTTTACCACATCACAAATGCCATAACCACCAATACTACCATCAACAACATACACAACCAATACTACACACCACCAATACCTCCTACACCAATGCCACCACTATCAATACCTGCAGTAACACTACACACCAATACTAGCAACTGTACCACCACCAATACCAAATTTGAAAGAATGGGGCCCCTGCATACAAGGTAAACTTGCCAACCGCAGGGGATATATAAGCAAATAAGAAAGAAACTAGGTGTACTGTGACTGTTAGATGATTGGGGTCCGGCCTCCCCTGGGGGGCTATCACCATGGGCATTCTGTGTTCTTGCCTTGCTGGGGTTTGTTGTGTGTTTGTGTTTACTTAAAAATGGAATCTTTTCACTGCTCCTTTAATGCAATGTGGACGCTTCTTTGTCCTTCTCTATCGAAGCTGCCGAACCTCCGGGTTGTCGGCTGAATAGCTGTGTCCAGACTCTTGGAGAAATAAAGGTTTTTATTTTAAAAAAAAAAAAAAAAAAGAAAGAAACTAGGCAACTGACAATAGTTACATATGTGCAGGCAAACCAGAATTACAACATACAATGCATCAAGATATCATGCGTGACTGTTTTGTTGTTTATCAAAAAAAGAATTTTATTTTTTATTATAAATTATCACAAATCAAACAATAATAAACAGTTTGCAGCATAAAAACCATCAATTTAGTTGTATACAATGTCCTATATTGCAGTGTACATGTGTAATAGTGCACATTAGATTATGCACTTATTGACATTCTTTTCCTTTTGATTTTTCCTTGTGAATTTAAATACACATTACAATCATTAATCGGACCATGACATAATTAAAGAAAGGGTACACAGTGGGAATGGCTGAGATGAGAAAGAAGGCTGGCGGTGTGTTGACACAGTACCCGAGTTCCGGCTGACCACACACATCACTGCCAATACCAGCATCGTATTACCATTACTACCAATATACCCTCCAGCTCGCACTTTGCATTCTTACTCTGTTAACCTGGCAAGAGGCCCCCGGACCCATCGACTTAGAATGGGCGGCAGATCCTTTTACAGTCTAGGACCCCTCTATTGGGAAAAAAGACTGAGACCTTCCCCTAACCAGTGATCTCCCTGCTTTCAAAAGTGCCTTAAGCCTTGAGCCCTGGGACTCTCTTTGAGTGGCTGTGCGCTGTACAAATTGTTATAACATAACATAACATAACCAATGCCAAAATAACAGCACAAACACACCATCACTACCACTAACAAGCTGTGGAATAGCCAATAGGCCTGACTTTAAAGTGCTGTTGTATGGAAACACACGTTTGCTTGCTTTGTAGCATTAGACCCAGACCTACTGGCTTTGCCAATGCTTGTTCTTCCCTCTATTGTCCCGACCCTTAGCCTCTCCTCTCTTTCTCAGTCAGAATCCGTTTGACTCTATTCACAATCTATCCTCCCTCTTCCTGCCTCCCTCGCTTTGTCACCTCGTATCCTTCCGCCTCTTTTCATCGCCCCTCCCTTCCCCAATCTTCTAGCGCCTTGCCCTGCCCGCAGCCCACTTCTCCTGAATGCTAAATCTCGTGCCGTGCGCCGCGTGACGTGAGGTGAAGCGTGGGTCCCACGTCCTACACGCAGACGCGTAGCATTGCCAGGCCTCTGCCAGCTATGAGGGAATTAGAATTCACATTACCAAGATGTCAGCAGAGGGGAGAGTGATGTGCTTCATTGGTCATCACTGAAGGAGGGAGGGAGCGCGAGGCCTGGAGAGCGGGGACGCTGAAAGGACAAGAGGAGGAGGAAAAACATAGAAGGTGCTTGGAGGGGAGGTGGAAGGGTTCTGGGTGAGGCCAGATGACAAGAGAGACTAAGAGAGAGGCCAAACACGGAGAGACAGATGAGGAGGGAGTGACGAATGATGGGGAGATATAGGCGAGGGATGGGGAGAGAGTGGTGAAGGATGTGGTGAGGGATGGGGAGAGAGTGGCGTGGGATGGGGAGAGAGGCGAGGGATGGGGAGAGAGGCGAGGGATGGGGAGAGAGAGTCGAGGAAGGGGGAGAGAGGGGCGAGGGATGGGGAGATAGAGGAGATGGATGGGGAGTTTGGCGAGGAAGGGGGAGAGGGGCGAGGGATGGGGAGATAGAGGCGATGGATGGGGAGAGTGGCGAGGAAGTGGGAGAGAGTGGCGAGGAAGGGGTAGAGAGCGAGGGAGAGGAAAGGAGAGAGTGAGACAAGGAGAGAGCTAGAGACATCTAGGAGAGCACAGAGAGTTCCAGCGCCTTGCATGGAGGGAGCTGAGTGAGACAAGCCTAGAAAATAGATTTGGGAGGCTGAGAATATAAGGAGAGGTATTGAAGGAAGTAAGACAAGGCACAAGCCCTACAAAAACATAAGTGGGAATACCTATTAACATAGGCAATGCTCTATAGTGGATTGACAACACAGGTTGATGTCTGAAGAAGTGATGTAAGAAACCATATCTTACCTCTCACTTTAATGACAGTGGGAATACTTTACAGTAAATTCTAACATACATATTTCATGGAATGTACACATATATACTTTGTCTACATATCGGTCTTGTGTGTGCAAACACATGACACATTTTATCTTCACAGCCAGGGACTCCTCAAATTCACTCATGTCTTTGACCTGAGCTAAGAACCAACCGGAAAACAATATCTGGACTCAGAAACTCCCACTCATTCTCATCCTTTCGCCTTGCGCTTGTAATCCAGTTTTAAGAAAATGGGTCAAACCTGTGAAACTCTGTTTTCCACTTTTCTGACCTCCGTTATATGAACCTCTGCTGTGTGGTAGCCCTGCCTAATGGAGTTTCACACACTGTAAGCTCTGTGTAAACTGGATTATGAGCTGCGACCTGTAGCACCGGCTTTTTTAATACAAGGTCAGCTGGCTGGGAACAGGTAGGTTAAGGAGTTGGAGCCCAGGCCGGGGGAAGGCAAAGCCGGACCCAATGGAGGCCCGGGCCAAACGCCGCCCGGAGACAGGAAGCCTCCCCCCGGGTGCAAGCCTGGGAAAAAGGGGTGACCGCGACTGGTCGCCTCAAGTGGAACTCGGCCTCCCCCAATCAGGGGGAGCGGGCCGCAAGCCACAGAGGGGATTAAGAAGGGGCAAGCAGCCCCTTCAAACATTCAATCCCCTCCGATGGCAGGAGAAGAAAGGAATCCCACCCACCCCCTCCAGAGAATGGCAGAAGTGTGGAAATTTAGCGTGCAAACTGAACATTATCTGCGCCATCTTGCCTCTCCCCAGCGCCACGCACAGCGAATGCACGGCCGCCATTTTAGGCACCCCACTCTCTCCCCGCTCACTCTCGACCGCCAGCGCTTTCCCCTGGCGCTGCAAGCATCCCCCGCGCGCTGGCCACCCCCGCTCTCTCATACAGGCCATAAACCCTCTCCTTCTGCGCGACCCTGCTACGGAACCACTTCCGACCGACAACCCATACATGGTCATGCCTCTCCTTTGATAACCCCCTTCCTCTGCGCCCCATTGTCTGAACTAGTCCCAGGCCATCACCTAGCCCTGCGGATGCAGTTTATTGCCCCTACTGTAAGGGAAACACCCCACATCAAAGGGATTACAGTAGATCAAAGCCCCTACCCCCTGAGACCCGGCCGGTTGCACACACCCCCGGGAATTAGCGGAATTCCCTGCTGCGCGATAGCCATCTCCCACTGCGGGTAGGGTGGGAACCTCTACTGTAACCATGTGTGGGATCGGATCTGAGCCGGGGCTTCAGGGGATATTTCCCCGCACATCAAGGGAATCTCAAGAATGTACTATGTATAATAAAGCAATAAACTAGTGTATAAGAGACCAGGTCTCAGAGATGCAGTTAGAGCACCTCGTGACGATACCTTGCTGTCTGATCTGATGTGTTCTGCTCCGACGGAATAAAACCTTGTTTCCTGCCTTCCAGTCTCCGGCGCCTGCCTCTTTTATTGGTAAATTATCGAGTGGTATGAGAGGCGATTACCGCCGGGCAAATACTTGAAAGGATACCGACTGAAACTGCCGCTACCATTTAACAATTGGCGTCCCAAACGTGGGGCCCATCAGCGACACGTGGATCCAGTGGGAGAGGTCCCGACGACAGAGTGAACGACTGCAACGATCGGGAGAGCTCCTGCCCAATAGACCCTCGTCTGGCAGCCGATCATCCGAACTTCACTGGTTCCGAGCAGACCTCTCTCGAGTGATCTACGGTCCTGACTGGGAACCATCAGGAGTGCCGCGGCAAATACGGAGAATAGAGGACGATCGGGCGCTGGAGGCGGAAGACGAGAAACTGTCCACGCGGTCCGGGTAAGGTCGTGAAATACGACAAAAGTGCGAAATAATTGATTGATTGTTTGAATACTAGTATTGCTCATTGATTGTTCTCTTTGAGATATTCGCTGTCTACAAACGGGGAGGAGTAGAAATACTCTCTCTCTCTCCCTTTGCAGATAGTGAAGGGTAGGTAACGCAGACTTTTGTCCCCGTTGAAACCCGTCGTGCCTATCTTTATCTCCCCATTGATTGATTGTCCGAACATTGATTGTTTTGAAGAATAGTGCTTTTTGAGATATTCTCTGTTTGCAAATAACGTAGAATAGGAATATTCTGTCTAGTCTTTGCAAATAGTGAAGGGTAGGTAACGCAGACTTTTGTCCCCGTTGAAACCCGTCGTGCCTATCTTTATCTCCCCATTGATTGATTGATTGATTGTCCGAACACTAGTTGTTCGATATTGGTTCTTTGGAGGTATTCTCTGCTTACAAATAACGAAGAATAGAGATATTCTGTCTAGTCTTTGCAAGCAGTGAAAAGATAGGTAGTGCTGACTTTTGGCCCCGTTGAAACCCGTCATGCCTATCTTCTCCCCACTGATTGGTAGTTGGTTCTGCCCGGACCGCTTATTAGAGGTGAACCACCCGGCTCCACTGGAAGGCACCCCTAATAAGGACATGTTCACTAAATATGGACTAGTCGCCGTAGCTTATAGCAAGCTGTGGCATAAATATACCAAGAAGGACCCCGAAAGTCAGTGGCCACTGATGGGATCCTTCGACGACCGCAAGATAGAAGCGCTAGAAGTAGCTCTGCGTAGCAATAAGACGACGCCTACTATGCTTGACAGTATTGGCATGTGGCGCAAAGAAGCGACGCAACGGAAAAAAAGGGAAGAAGTAAAAGCAGAAAAGGAATTACGAAAGGCAGCTCACCTTGCCGCTAGAAAGTTAGAAGAAGACATAAAGGAGAGAAGGGAAACTAAACTAAGACAGGAGCCCGAAACCTCAGGCCAGTACGCTGTTAGGACCCCTTCTTTGCTCTACCCTGAGTTGTCCTCCAAGCAGCGAACGAATGACGAATTACTGTTAGGTCCCCCGATCATTTACATGCCCCCTCCGTATGCACCCTCCCAATCAGTAGTGCAACACCCACAACCCCCGAACACGAGCGAAAGCAGTACAGGGGCCTCGGCCCTCACGGCCTCCGCGCCGGCTGAGCCTCTTGTACTGAACCCAATGTCGACTACAACGCTAGATGACCATGAGATGGGAAAGAAAGAGTCCACCAGAATGAATCGATTAACTAAGGATGAACGAGCAGGAATCGATAGGATAGTAGGGACGCTGGTGGAGCGAAAAGAAAGTGAGGAGTATATAACAGACGTGTATAGCTCGTATGCCGACAGCCGCAGACGACACTTCGTCGTACGGCTCTGTTATCACGCCCTGAATGCATATGAGGACAGATACCACGATAAAGGTCCCGAAGGCTTAGCGGCCCTATATAGGAAGGTAGACATTGGGGAAGAAGGAGAGGGCGATGTAACGAACCTCTTCACTCGTACACTCGAAGTCTACCGACACCTTAAAGAACATGGACAGACCACCAAAACAGAAACCCCCATAGCAACTAAGCCCCAGGGAGGAAGGGCCGATGCCATGATGCCCATTAAAGAAGCTGCCCCCTACTGGGTTCCCCCACGGGGTCAGGGAACACACGACGACATCAACCACCAAGATGCGAAGGGAAGGGTTGTATATAACTGGGTCTACCAGCCGTGGGACCGGCAAGATATTTTGACCTTTAGAAAGACTCTACCCGACTTGAGAAAGAACCCGACTGCCTTCTACACTGAATTGGGTACAGCCTTAGGCTCAACGATAATGACGTTAGCAGATATCGACTTGTTCTTTGGGCTATGCCTGCCGGCTGATGTGTGGAAACAAATCCGGAAAGTTGACCACGCTGAGCCGTTCGGATATACCTGGATACAACTCGATACCATAGATAAACAGCGAGAACCAGGACAGAAACCCCCGAAAGCCATCTTAGAGCTCCCAGACAAGATTGTACAAAAGCTGAAGACTCTAATCCCAGAAAGAAAGGTAGACTGGTCGATAGTGACGGCTTGCCGCCAGAAACCCCAGGAGGATGTGTCTGAATACTTCTCCCGATTCGAGACTGTGTTTTCCGATTACAGTGGCCAAGACATGACCACCGCAACCGGACACCACCTCTTTGTCCAGAATTATGTAAAGGGTCTGTCTCAAGAAGTTTCCCAGAAGCTACAGACCAGCGAGAGCAGTTGGGCAGCCTCCAAACCCGCAGCGATTCTCCAGATGGCCCAATACTACGAAAACCAGAAGAACGAGAACGATAGGGCGTCAGAGAAGAAGAAAAAGGAATTAAAGGAGAGGGTGATGATAGCACAGTTGCAAGGGGGGACCATAGGAAGGGAACCCCCAAAAGAGAATTACCAACCAACCGCCCCTAGAAAGCTACCCCCTAGAGACCATACACCTACACCCTACAACGGACGGAGAGACTTAGATGGAAATCAATGTGCGTTCTGTAGAGGGTTCGGACACTGGAAATCCCAGTGCCCGGTCCTTCTGGAAATGAACAAGAATAGGGACCCCAGAGACACAGCATATGACCCCAGAAATAGAGGACAGGGACGAGGGCACACGAACAACACCATCAACGACAGGCCAGGCAGACCAAACACCTTTGATCGCCCCCGCCAAAACCAGTGTCAGCAGTCCGACTATGAGAGCACTCATGACTTCGCATAGGACCGCCAGGGGCAAGGGAGGGATCCAGTCGAACTCCGTGTTGACCAGCAAGGTCCTTACGTCACCGCTAAGGTCTTGGGCACAAAATCTCCATTCCTGGTAGATACTGGGGCGACACGTAGTGCGTTATCTAAACGACTGATTCCTAGGGCACCCTTGTCTGGCTCACACGTAACCTCAATAGGCTTTGACGGAACGCCCTCCACTAACCCCTTATCAGCACCAATCTCCTTTGACTTAGAAGATAACACCACTGACACGACCTTTCTGCTCTCCTCCAACACCCCCGATGCTATTATGGGACTTGATTTGCTAAAGCATTTTCGAGCCACCATCAGATGCTCCCCAGACGGAGTTCGAGTCATCCTACACGATAACCCAGATCTGTCCAGACCACACACGGCGTATGCTCTCTATAACCGATGCTGATATGTCCCTACTCGACACATTACCTTCACATCTATGGGCTAAAACCGACTCAGATGTAGGGCGCATGGTGATCGACCCGGTACACATAACCGTCCGACCGGACGCAGTGCTCCCAAAGCTTCCACAGTATCGGATATCACCCGAAGGCGAGAAGGCATTGGTGGAAATCATCGAGTCCCTGGTCGAGGCAGGAGTGGTAGAAGAAGTAGTGAGTAATGTTTGCAACAGCCCTATCCTACCCATTGTAAAGAAGCAAGGCGAGGGGGATGAGAAAGCCTACCGTTTCATTGTTGACTTGCGAGAGGTTAACAAAGTAGTCATACCCCAGTACCCCGTAGTCTCAGACATTACCACCATCCTCACCCTGATTCCATCCACTGCCACCATCTTTACTGTTATTGACCTCAAGAACGCATTCTTTTCCATCCCCATCCACCCAGACAGCCGCTACCTGTTCGGCTTCACTTTAAAAGCCCGTTCGTACAGATTCTGCAGGGCACCCCAAGGCTACACTGAGAGTCCCAGTATTTACAGCCAAGCCCTCAAGAGGCAACTGGATGCAGTCCAACTACCCGATGGAGTGGTGTTGATACAGTACGTCGATGACATTCTTTTGGCGGCCGACACCACTCCTCTTGCCGTCACAGCCACCATTCACCTCCTCCGCTTCCTTGCGGAGAACGGTCACAAGGTCTCCAGAAAGAAATTGCAATTCTGCCAGCCCCAGGTAACTTATCTAGGCCACCTACTATCCAAAGACGGGAGGAAACTTACCCCTGACCGAATTCAAACCATCCTAGAAACCCCTGTTCCCAAAACTCAGAAGCAAGTACGATCCCTAGTGGGCCTCACCTCCTTTTGTCGACAGTGGTTGCCAAACTTCAGTCTCACCATAAAGCCTCTGCTTTCCCTGCTGGCTAAGGATGTCCCCTTCCCCCTCCCCTGGACACCCGAATGCCAATCCTCCTTCAAAGAATTACGAGACGCCCTCTGCTCGGCCCCAGTCCTAGGAACCCCAGACTACACTAAACCTTTCTCCCTCTACACCCACGAAAGGGAGGGATGTGCGTTGTCTGTCCTAACCCAGTCCATAGGCCCTAAGCAACGCCCTTGTGCCTACTTCTCTGCCACTCTCGACCCCGTAGCCAGAGCCTTGCCCGCCTGCCTTCGAGCAGTAGCCGCCGCTGCTGTCTCTATCCGACAAAGTGAGGGGATCGTGCTCTCGAACCCCCTCACAGTATTGGTACCCCATGCTGTTGATACCCTCCTGAACCAAACCAAGACTCAACACCTGACTAGCGCACGACTGACTGGGTATGAACTGACTCTGCTTGCACCCCATATCACATTGAAACGATGCACCACTCTGAATCCAGCTACTCTACTACCTCTCCCTGACGCTGACCCCAATGCATCCCCTATACATGACTGCGTGACCCTCACCGACGAACAAACCAAGAGTAGGGTTGACCTCCGGGATACTGCCTTCCCGGACCCTGACGGAGAACTGTGGGTGGATGGCTCATGCATCAAGCTCCCTGATGGCACCACCTCAGCTGCCTATGCAGTCACCACAGCTCGAACAGTTGTTGAGACAGCCCGCATCACACAGCGATCCGCACAGGCGGCTGAACTAATTGCCCTCACACGAGCCTGCATCCTGGCAGCAGGGACAACCGCAAACATTTACACAGACAGTCAGTATGCCTTTGGGGTAGTTCACCACTTCGGGCTCTTATGGAAAGAGAGGGGATTCTTGACTTCTCATGGCACACCCATCCTGCATGGAGATCTAGTCTCTGCCCTGACCGAAGCAGTCCTCCTCCCCACACGGATAGCTGTGATCAAATGCCAGGCACACAAGAAGGTGACAGACATTATAGGTCAGGGAAATGCACTAGCTGACATTACTGCCCGAACCACAGCCGAGAATAGGTCCACGACCCGCATGTACGTGACCAGGTCACAAACTGAGAAATGGAAGGATGCTAGGGAAACGATTAGGGATATCCAACTAGCCAGCACACCACACGAATTAACTGAATGGGCCCGGGTAGGATTGAAGGACGATGACGGTTGTTGGCGAACTAAAGACTCGAACAAATGGTTGCTACCCGACTCATACTTGATCCCCATGCTGACCATGGCACACTCCCCCGCACACATAGGGTCTGCCCCCATGATCGAACTCATCTCCAAAGTCTGGCACAACGACAGAATACCAGACTCAGCCAAACGTCTGGTCCAACAATGCCTAGTATGCCTCCAACACAACCCTGGGAAAGGAACTGCTGTACCCCGGGGAGGGTTTGGGGTCCCCAATCACCCCTTTGAAGTCCTACAAATGGACTACGTCCAGCTAGAAAGGTGCCAAGGTTTAAAGTATGTGCTTGTCGTTGTGTGTGCCTTCAGCAAGTGGGTGGAAGCCTACCCGACCCATGACAACACCGCTATGACTACTGCAAAAGTACTACTGAAGGAATTCTTCCCCCGATACGGCCTTTGTCGAATTTTGTGGAGCGACAATGGCCCCCACTTCGTAGCCGAAGTTATCCAACTCATCTTAAAAGGGTTGGGTATAAAACAGAAGTTCCATGCGGTCTTCCATCCCCAATCTGCAGGCCTGGTTGAGCGACACAATGCCACATTGAAGCTTAAGATAGCAAAAATAGTCGCCACCACAGGACTAAGATGGCCAGACGCTCTCCCACTAGCATTGCTATCAATGCGTTCCACCCCCACCAAACACCACTTAACCCCCTACGAGGTCGTCTTTGGGCGGCCCATGAACCTTTGGACTGCACCAAAACCATCATCCATCCACGACGTCCCGGACGTCCTCATGTCTGACTATTTGTATAACCTAACTAAGACGTTGTCTGTTATCCATCAGCAGGTGCTGCACGCCATTCCCGATGTTTCCAGGGGCCCGGGACACGACATCCAACCCGGTGACTTCGTCTTAGTGCGTAACTTCCAGCGCACCAAGAGTCTGGAGCCCCGGTGGACGGGCCCCCTGCAAGTCCTGATCACCACCCGAACAGCTCTTCGAGTGGAGGGGAAACGCAATTGGCTGCATGCACACCACTGCAAGAAGGTATCACCGACCCTGACAACCACGGACAACATCACCGCCCAAGAGGAACTACTGGACAAAGACCGACCATCCCTGAGCCGCTGCCCGGATACAGAGACACTTGAGTTGATTGAATATCCCGATCCCACTGTGCCATCCAAAGAAGGGTATAACTTGCGACGAAAGGAGAGAACTTCGGCTAAGCAGACCACAGGCTAAGTGGAAATCTCAGAACGGTAGCCTAGTCACCTCAAAGGCCACCAGGAGAGAAACTAAAACAAAGTCTGTGGTTCTGCCCGCTACCGAGTCTCTTGAAGGTGATGGAAGCGCCCGACATGAAGATGATGGAAGCAACCGGACGTCCGAAGATCCACTTCAAAAACCCAAAGACTGACCGAATGCACAGCTTTAAGACAATAGCACTTTTCATTTCCCTTCTCTTTTGCCTTCTCCTCGTGGTTACCTTCTGGATCATGGAGGAGAGCACACCCGCTCATAAGACATTGCTGACTACCGTTCAACCTACCACCACGAAAGAACACCATCTGATCTCACTTTCACCCCAACTCCGAGAAAGGCGTAAGGAGTTCTGGAATAACTCTTTTGTGCAGTTACTCCACCAACACAATCTTGCCACCAACGCCACTAACTGCTGGATCTGTGGATTGCTACCACATGCCACTGGGCACTCAATCCCTTTCATCCCTTCACCTTTTTCTGTCCATGGTTCCTGCCTCGCCTGGCTGATCCTCCTGCAGGAGAGCTACAAGGACAATGCCACTTCCGGCAGAACCATGTCACACTTCTACCATGGGTTCTGGCTGAACAAAACTGGTAGAACTTCCGCCCTCTTCTGCCCTCTGAGATCGAACACTTCCTTTCACATGGACATCCCTGCCAAAGAACGAGTTGAAATGCAAGTGTTCAACAATCCAGCCAGACCCACCTTCTCTTACCTCCGAAAACGGACGGCCGCCACCCTAACAGTGGCCCTGTCCGTCATCAACATCACTGGATCTGTATGCCTCGAAGGCCTGGGGGCACAGCTGGTGGGCCACAGCTCCTGCCTCATCACCCGAACATTGGACTCAGTTGACCCACCTTCCTTTGTTGCCTCCCCGAATATGTACTTCGTGTGTGGTACTAAGGCCTACACCTGGCTCCCGAAAGGTTGGGGAGGCACCTGCTACATCGCCTTTGTCCTTCCTCCGACGTATGTGGCTCCAGCAAACCATCACCGACAGAAACGTGCCAAAGACATTGTACAAACCGACTCCACCAGAGCACAGTTCATGGACGCAGTAAAGGGTCTTGTTCCGCTCTGGGGTCCGATGGCAAACAGCCGTGCCATCCGCCACTTAACCCAGGCAGTCGAAACAGCAATGAACATTACAGCTGGCGCCCTCGCCAACAACACCGCTGAGCTTCAGGCCGTCCGCCTGGTGGCTCTCCAGAACCGCCTTGTTCTAGATGTGGTTCTGGCTGACCGCGGAGGAGCATGCCGCATCATTGGGTCCAGCTGTTGTACCTACGTACCGGATAACTCACCCTCAGTCTACAAAGCAATTGAACACCTCCACAGACTGTCCACGGAGGTCCATAAAGAACAAGAGGAATGGTCACTGGGGAGTTGGTTTTGGGACGCTATTAAAGGTTGGGGATGGAGGCTGTTTTCATTTATCCTCATACCAATCATGATACTATGTGGATGTTGCTTGGGGATTCAGTGTCTGCCACCTTTATGTTCGCTTTTTATGAACTGCATCTGCCCTAAGACTTTGGACTTTGAAACTGAGCGGATGAAAGCTCTGAATGAGGTGGAGGTACGGGGTATTATGGGGATAGATCCAAACTAGGCAAGCTGGCGAGACATGTTAAAAGGGAGGACTGTGGAAATTTAGCGTGCAAACTGAACATTATCTGCGCCATCTTGCCTCTCCCCAGCGCCACGCACAGCGAATGCACGGCCGCCATTTTAGGCACCCCACTCTCTCCCCGCTCACTCTCGACCGCCAGCGCTTTCCCCTGGCGCTGCAAGCATCCCCCGCGCGCTGGCCACCCCCGCTCTCTCATACAGGCCATAAACCCTCTCCTTCTGCGCGACCCTGCTACGGAACCACTTCCGACCGACAACCCATACATGGTCATGCCTCTCCTTTGATAACCCCCTTCCTCTGCGCCCCATTGTCTGAACTAGTCCCAGGCCATCACCTAGCCCTGCGGATGCAGTTTATTGCCCCTACTGTAAGGGAAACACCCCACATCAAAGGGATTACAGTAGATCAAAGCCCCTACCCCCTGAGACCCGGCCGGTTGCACACCCCCCCGGGAATTAGCGGAATTCCCTGCTGCGCGATAGCCATCTCCCACTGCGGGTAGGGTGGGAACCTCTACTGTAACCATGTGTGGGATCGGATCTGAGCCGGGGCTTCAGGGGATATTTCCCCGCACATCAAGGGAATCTCAAGAATGTACTATGTATAATAAAGCAATAAACTAGTGTATAAGAGACCAGGTCTCAGAGATGCAGTTAGAGCACCTCGTGACGATACCTTGCTGTCTGATCTGATGTGTTCTGCTCCGACGGAATAAAACCTTGTTTCCTGCCTTCCAGTCTCCGGCGCCTGCCTCTTTTATTGGTAAATTATCGAGTGGTATGAGAGGCGATTACCGCCGGGCAAATACTTGAAAGGATACCGACTGAAACTGCCGCTACCATTTAACAGAAGGGCGTCGATAGAGGAGGTGCTCACATGGGGTCCTTGGGATGCCACATGGCAGGGACCCCGAAGAGCAGGGAGGGGCCAATAAGGCACTGAAGGCAAGCGGGATGGCACTTGCGGCCCAGGCAAGTCCAAACGGACACCCACCAAGTCGGTAGCAAGCCGAAGCTTAACCCCTTGGCAACAGTGGCCGTCGTATTGGGCCCCCCTTAAAAAAGATGATCTGTCTGAAAACAGATAACAACCACAAATGGACTGAAGGAGCCATGAGGGCAAACCGTTAAGCGAGGCAACAAAAATGTTATGGATGACTACGGGAAACGAATGAAAAAAATCTGTTTAATAAACTGCGACCTTTTTTGGCACCAAGAAAGTTGTCCATGATGTGTTTAAAGGTCAAAAGGGTGCAGTTGGAAAAAGGACTAAGGGAGGGGGAGGCAACTCGCCGCCTGGGAGGGGTTCTGGGCGGGCTGTAGGGGACTTATAAGGAGAGTGTTTGTGCACTATGCTTGTGAGTGTGTGTTATGGTGAGAATGGAGTACTTCTATGGTGCTTTAATGTATAGGGGCCGGAATCCATTTTGAATCCCATGTGTGTTTGCGGTACATAAGATAGCGGATGGAGAGGCCCTGCTAGACACGGATATAGATTGTTACAGAGGCAGCTCCTCCGCTAAGGCGGGGGAGTGCCGCCCCACTGCTCTTTAAGCACTGCAAAAAGGAAAAATATAATAATTCTAACACAATGCTATTATCATTTTATTTTTCCTTACTGAGGCAGTTTTACGGGGCGGGATGGGCTGTCGTCACAGCCAGCAGGGGGAGGAGTGGTTGTCACACTTAAGTGTTGGGCCAGCCAAACAGTCATGCGCACTTAGCATGTTCTCCACTCGACTGTATTGCACAGCCTGGGTGGAGAACATCCACAGGCTCCCACTCCCTGTCCGAGCGCCGAACCAGGGTGATCAGACCAATTACGACACTGCTTTCACAGCATAACAGCAGCATCTTGATTGGCTTAGAGGAGTTTTGGAGCCAGCGTGCATCAACAGAAGAGGTCGGAGAAGTGGCGGCCGGCAGCCAGGTAAGTGAAATTTAATTTTTTTCTAACCCACCCTCCCCACCCGTATCATTCCGTGGCAGCCGCTACTTAGATTGTAGGAACATTTTTTAGGTCCTTTGAACGGGGCCAGGTTTCTATGAAAGGAAGGAGGGAGACAGATGCCCTTTTAGTGTGGAGACAGTTCCTGCCCCTTCATGCTTCAATAAGACCCAGAGATGGCCTCCCCAACAGACTGAAAGGTAGCTGAGTGGGAAAGGGTCTACTTCTTGTGCCTTTGTTTTTGGGTTTCTCTGACAGGAACTTCAGAGAACCACCTCGTCTTTCTGCTGACACTAGAGGATAAAGACTGTGGCTTGGTCAGTCTGGGAGAGATACACAAAAAGTCAGCAACTGCTAGAAACCAACCTTAGATGTAGGTTACACATTGTTGCCTGTAAAACTTAGATACATAATAGATAGAAACCCAGGTCAGGGTGCTAGTAATCTCAAGGACCAGATACAGGATGAACTCAACAGGGTGGACAGGAATTACTATAGCTTCAGAGCCAGGACATTTGATTGGAGGCTTCTTTCCCAATAGGAACACCCTGGACGAGACCTATGCTAGAAGAGATGTAGATTATCTTGGGAGAAGAAGGAACTGCCTGCATGTAAAAGGGAATTGCTTGACTGTGTGCCCCAGTGGAGAAGCCTGTCATAGATTTATCAGCCCAGCTGCCTGGTAACTAAGGAGCTATGCCAGGAACCTGAGCCTGAACTCTGCTGCAGAAAGAATTCCTTCCTTGATGGAGGGGGTAAAATAAGAACAAGGCGGGTGGAAGTGTACCCTGCAGGAGAACACCGTTCAGAAAAGAAGACCACACATGTGCAGAAATTTAAAAAAAAGGACCAACCAAGTCTCGGAGCTAGAAGGATTCTGGAAGGGGGTGCTAGTGACTGGTGGGGCACCTCAGGAAGAGAACACAGGTGCCAAGATCAGGTAGAGACCTGCTCAGTGCCTCCTGCCACTGTCTAACACTGGCATGGCCGGGGGGAGGGGGGGCAGACCCTAGCAGAGGTTACCAGACAAGCAAGTTATATGCAGTGGAATTTAAAGAGGTCCTATGGCTACTGTAGTGAAAAACCTGAGTCCGGCTGGAGTTTTGCTAAGATTAGGGTAAATAATCCATTGTTAATGGTAACTTAATTTTCTCAGGTCTGGCCAAGTTTATTGCTTGTCCCTCAGGTGAGTAACTTGTAAAATTTAAATGCATTATGAACTACCTACCTGAAGGTTTCTTTAGTTCTCTTTAGGTAGAGGTCTTAGGTTAATGTTTCAATTGTGTTAAATCCTGTAGGTTAGGTTAACACATCTAAATGCACTTCCAAAGCAATAGCCCTTTCTTAATAATTCTGATTACATTGGCAAAGTCTGCGAGCCTTGTGTGTTCATTGTGAAGATTTATGTTGTTGCTATAGGCTTAGTTAGGGATACTGTGATATTCCATTGTACGGGCTGCAGGTGAGCAACGTATCACCAGATGTCCTGCAGAAAATGTCAGCAGACTAGATGCATATTGGTAGTTTCAATCTGTGATAAATCTTTAGGGCAGGTGATTGTCCCCTGTTTATCTGCAAGGCCTTCTTTTAGAAGGGATAACAAAATACTGTTCCTACTGTCATTTCAGTTACTGATTGGTATTCAATTTTTGCCAATTGTATATTGTGTGTACAAGAATATTTGTGATTCTGTGCACACTACTAAGCTTTGGATGCATTAAAGTGCCTTTCCTTTTAGAAGTAAAAGCACTGACTTGAAAATGATTCATTGAGTGCTATTATATGCACTATGATTATTATTATTATTATTTCCACTTATAGAGCACACGGCTACCCGATGGGTTTCCGGCGCTGAGCATTGGTAGAGATGTTGCTAGGCCATAAGAGAAAAGAATTAAAATAACCAAGTTTTAAGATGTTTGCGAAATAGAAGTCGAGAGGTGCAGTGTCTTAAGAATTGCGGTAGGGCATTCCAAAGTTTAGAACCTAGGTATACGAAAAAACATCCTCCTGTGCGTGCCCGGCAAATTCTAGGCATGCAACATAGAGCCTGATTCGCGGATCGCAGTCTCCAGCCGGGGGGGGGGGGGGTGGAGTGAGGCGGGTGCTAGCGGAAAGCTTAAAGCTTTGTGCCACTTTTGTTGCTGGGAGCCGAGCCCTTAGTAACAGAAATGACCCCCAGGATCTAAAACCGGCCTCCACCCTGGCGGCCCACCGGGGAAACGCCCGGTGCCTGCTACGCCCAGTCCGGCCCTGTAGGGAGAGATTAGGTACTATACATCGCAAGGGCCGAGTCCAGCTATAGCTTTAAAAGTAAAGCATAGAGTTTTAAATTGCACTCTGTTTTCAACTGGAAGCCAGTGCAGCTCATGGAGAATAGGAGAAGCCGGGGCGTATCTCAGAAACCAATGAAGGAGTCTTTCAGCTGAATTCTGCACAACCTGCAGATGTCGGATGCAGGCCTTATCAACTCCCAGGTAAACAACGTTACCATAATCCACTCTTGAGAGTATCAGGGCCTGAATCAGTTTTCTTTATGCAGAGTGAGGAATGATCCCATTAATTTTCCTCACCCACTTCATCACTGTGAAAGAGGTGGATGCCTTTTTTGCCACATGGGGACGCATAGACAGAGTCTCATCCAGCCACCATTACAGACTTTTAACTTTGTGGGATAGAGTTGGAAGAGCCCCCAGGGACTCAGGCCAGTGTCCTGGGCCCAGAACTGTGGGTTCCTACCTAAAACGATAACCTCGGTTTTATCACTGTTACATTTAAGTGAGTTGCTTTCCATCCAGGAAGCAACCCGTCTGAGCCCGTTGTTAAGGGAATCAGGGCTGTGCCCCTGTGAGGACGACAAAGAGAAAATTATTTGTGTCTCATCTGCGTAGGAAAATAATGTCAAACCACAGCTCACAACCACATTAGAAAGAGGGTATACATAAAGGTTGAACAGCATAGGGCTCAACACAAAACCTTGTTGTACACCTGAGGTCAGGGCAGAAGTTCCAGAATTTGTATCTGAAGAAAAATGTGAAATTACCTCTCTCTCAAGAAAGAGGTCAGCCAAGCTATGGCTGTTCCCTCAAAGCCCAAAGTCATCAATCTGTCCACAAGAACAGAGTGAGACACAGTATCAAAGGCCGCGCTGAGATCCAATAGGATTAGCGTGGCTGTTCCACCCTCATCCAGGAGTCATTTTAGATGTTCTGTGACCCCCAAGAGGGCAGACTTCATACTGTGTCCCGATCTAAAACCCGATTGGGCAGAGTGGAAAAGTTGATGGGCTTCCAAAAAGGTGCTAAGCTGTGAATTTACGTGCTATTCTACATTTTTGGAAAAGACAGGCAGCAGAGAGATGGGTCTAAAGGTAGCCCAGTTAGTTGGATCAAGATTGGGTTTCTTTAAAAGTGGGAGGACCATAGCATGTTTCCTAGACTGTGGAACACAGCCTTTGTAGACTGAGGAACTAAGCAAATCCACCACCACTTGCAGCAAGTCAGGATCAAGAAGCCATAGCTTAGCTGGAGAAAGCAGGTCTAAAGGAGAGTCTGATGTGAATGATTGCAGAATGGACAAAAATCCAGTGAGGTCCAGCTGAGGCCATGACTCAATTTTTGGTGCAGAGCCTGGCATATACTGAAAAGAATTTGAGTTTAATGAAGGCAATTGGGGAGTTGCACTATCAAAGTCCTCCACTTGTGAACCTGCCCTGCCAGTTGTGATTGAATAGTGGCTATCTTGTTCACAAAAAATTAGCTAGTTCTGTACATTGAGAGTGAGACAGAAAAGGTGCAGGGGCAATTTACTGGGGTCAGACAATTCTTTGACCACACAAAAAAGTATCTTAGGACAATTCTGAGCATTGGAATTTTTTTCTGAATAGTAAGACGCTCACGCTGATCTGCAAAGTGCATGATATTTGTTCATAGCCATTTTGTATTCGGCTTTAGTCTCCGGCTTGTACATCTTCTTTCAGAGTATTTCAAGACCCTTACAGTGTGTTTTTTTCTAGATGAAGTGTATTATTAAACCATGGAGCTGGTGGGTGAGACCTCACTGTGGCCTTAGTTCTCAATGGAAGATAAGACTCCGAGTTTCCAATCCAAAGGTCTATCAGAGGCTGATCTGCTTCGACCTTCTGCATTAGGTCTGGTTTGGAACTTTGAAGCAGTATGTTCAAGGCTGGAGCATCCAATTTACATCAATTTCTGAACTTACTAGTGGGTAAGGCCTGCAGATAGTTGTGGCAAAATTCTAATAAAAAAGGAACAGCCAAATGGTCTGACCAGGGAAGCAGAATAGGTGACGCGGTAAAAAGATTCTCTATATTACAAAAAATGGGATCCAAAAGATGACCAGTCTCATGGGTGGAGGTTGAGTTGCAGAGAGACAGGTTGAATACATTCAAATCTTCAATGAGTGTAGTACCATGGCGACACATAGGGTCCTCTAAATGAATATTAATGTCACCCAACAAAGTAAAGTTGGCACACCCAAGAACCAAAGGAGAGAGGTGATCTGAGATAGTGGTACACAAGTTACCAGTGTATCCTGGGGGACGGTAAATCAAAGCCCCAGAGACTTTAGAATTGTGTGTAAAACATAGCGAAGAAAATACTGCTTCACGGTCATCGATGGGGTGATCTTCAATTTTACATTTAAATTTGTCTCTAAAAATGATAGCAATTCCGCCTCACATTTTATGTTGTCTGTCTCTTCTTACCATCAAATAACTTGGAGGGAGGGTAGCAATTATGCCAGGCGCAGAGGCCTTATCAAGCCAGATCTGTGTAAGAAATAAAGCATCCGGGGACTTCTCTTGCAAAAAATCAAACAGATGTTGCTGGTGTCTGGGTAGGGAACAACAGTTGAGGCTATAAAAGCAAAATGCATCCCTGTTACTATCCCTGGCAGTAGTAGCTGTACAGCTGGAGTCAATGTTATCTCCTATTTCTAAATAATTAGAGTTGTCTATAGTTTAACTGAGAAAGAGCAATGGCAGCAAGAAAGAGGCTTTACCATTGGATCTATGCCAATATGGCAGCCTTCTAAGCAAGCCGGTCTGAGCGCCATCAGATGATCTGAGTCATATGACAAATCATTCCTTTGTAAACCGCCGGCCGTACAAAATAGAGCCGGGCATGCAACAAAAGGATCGCTAACCTCCGCTGACTGACGGCACCACAAAATGGCCGTCAAGTCAGTTGAAGCAGGCACTTAACCCGTGCTCCTCGCTTCGCACATGTTCAAAAAGCACACTGTGAAAAAAGCCCCAACCCCCAAGTTAAAAACAATGAAGGATTTTAGTCCAACAATTAAAAAGTCCCAATTCTCTATTACGTCCGAAGCAACACCCTACCTATACGGAGCGAGCCCGAGCAACAGCCATACTAAATAGAGCTGGGCGTGCAACAGCTGGACCGATGACCTCTGCTGACTGACAACATCAAAAAATGGCCGTCAAGGCAGTTGAAGCGGGCATTTAACCTGTGCTCCTCGCTTTGCACACATACAAATTGCACACCGTAAAAAAAGCCCCAACCCCCAAGTAAAAGACAATGAAGGATTTTAGCCCAACAATTACAAATTCTCAATTCAATATTAGGTCCGGATCAACACCCTACCTATACAGAATCCTTACTGAATTCTGAGTCTCCATCCCCATTGCCTCCCTGAATGAGCTCTAGACTGCTCTGTTGTCACTACCTTGAGAGTCATATGCTTAAAAAGTTAGCTTGTTTTTCGATTTATGATGACAATAATACAGAGACCCTAGGACACCAGTGGTTAACATCCTCAGTTGTAACAACTGAGGCCTTTTAACCCCAGTACCCGCCCCCAACCAAAAAAAAAACCTCACACTTAATCAGATCATTTTAACTCTGTTTCAATTCTTCTAACATCTCCACTCCTACTTTTGGCCACACCAGTCAGATCATTTATACCAGCCCTTGACTCTCACGTCCTCTCCATTTCCCTTTGCTTCTCTCTCTTTCCTATTCACTCTCCTTAATTTTCACAACAGAAGGTACTCCTTCAGCCCTCACAAGCAACTCCACTTTACCAATCAGTTTTTCATCTGACCCTTTACTGCACTCTGTACACTTTTTCCTTGACAACAGCTCCTACCACTCATACCCGCCATCGCTTTCTCTCTCGATGAAGTCTCTAGCCAACATCCCATAGCACCTTGAACTTTCTCCCTCATGCATCCCCCTCTAAGAAACAAGATCAAAACTCAGAATGCCTTTCCTATAATCAGCAAGAGTTTCTCCAATTTTGCACAAGGAATCCCCAAACATCCGACATAACTTCCTTGCACTGGAATACATGTCTTTCCTTGTCAAACGCCACCTTTTATACAATGGCAACATTTTCTTCCTACTAATTTACCATCTTCCACCTAAAGAACTTCTTCCCCAACAGATTTCTGTGCTTCTGTTGCAGAACCAGAATCTTGGATTGACCTTCAACTAAAGGGCTACAATCAGGGCTTACTTAGACGTTTCATTAACATAGTTCATTGCCAATCCAATACACACTGCAGGGCACATCCTGGATTAAATCTTCTAAACATAATTGCTTTCACACATCTGTGGCTCACTTAGAATTACCATCTTGTCGTTCCTTTCAATGTAGTGGAAAAAACATATTTAACAACTCCAAACAACAACTCTCTCCAGGAGTTTTAAATCGCACTCCGAAGATGTTCAAGCTCAACACTCTATGAATGATATAAAAAGCCTCAAAGATATCTACTGAGCCCTGAAACTGTATGTCATTTGCTAATTGAAAATTCAATAAATATCTGTCAAAAGCATTTTAAAAGATCATCGTACAGAAACAAACAACCACCCTGAACTCATACTTGGCATGCGGAGTGATTCACCAAGGGGTTTGCATCACTCATAGCCACCAAGGAAGCACTGAAACACATATGACGAAAAACGTCTACCAGGACAGTGGAAATTGATGCACCCATTAAAAACATATCTACTAGGAGACCATGAGAAAAGAAAAACCAGAAGAAACACCAGTCCTCTCGCTTCACCTGCGCATCAGGTTTACAGAATTATCAGCGAATTTAAGAACACTATAGCTGGTTCAAATAAAACAGATGTTTACCAACTGTTCGGTGATGCTCCGTTCCCTCATTTGTTGGGAAACAAACTATACACCCCCCATCTCAAATATTCTGAAAAACAAAATGCACTCACAGCCAGAAGTACATACCAGAAGACACGAAAGACGCATCTTAAAGGTCTTCTCTTACTTGTCTGATCAATCCCTTAATAGATTAGTATCAGACAAAAATCTTGAACACCAACTGGCCTATGCAACCCCAGCAACCTTCAAGGAAATTCTGTCTATTACAATTGTGCAGAAATGGCACAAATGTTAAGCTTTACCTCGCTTACCACAGGTACCCTGCCAACTAAGCTCAAATGCTCATTCATCAAACCTCTTCTAAAGAAACCTGGCATGGAAGAAAATAATCTGACCAAATACAGGCAAAAGCAAACCAAAGCATCTTGGCAAAGCTTACTGAACAGCTGGTTTATACTCAAGTGCTGGACTTTACTAAATAAACACCGACCCTTTTCAGATGCCCAGGCTGGTGTTTGCCCCATGACGATGGACATAATCAATCCTAGTCTCTACAGATGGCTTGATAAAACGATTCTAATGAGGAAGTCAACCAGATTATTTTTTTTGCTCATTTATATAGCGCAACCTTGACCCAAAGGTATTGTAGCGCTTTACATGAGCACCGATTAGGTTACACAAGGACACATTCATTTTTTTTGGTAGGCACGGGGAGAATAAGTGATTTGCCAAGAATCACAGGATGTGGACGCGACCCCGAGGCTCGAACCTTGGTTTCCAGCACCAAAGTCGGCAATCTAGCCGTCAGACCACATCCTCGCCCCAATCCCAGATCCCAATAGTTAAGCCTACTGCATTCAAAACTGTCCACCACTCAACCCTACATCTCATGCAGCAGAATGCAGGTATCCAAGGAAAAGCCTTGAGCTTGATTTCCTCCTTAACAGCACCCCCAGAGCGTGTCTATCGCTCCCTTTCTCCTAAACACCTAGATCTGACGGGATTGATACAGTCCTCCATTCTGTCGATAACACACAGGTCACCATCAAGCTTAAGAACCTAAACAACACCATGACATCCTTTTGGTGCCATGCGTGTCATTCTTAAAGACTGGATGGCCACCAACCATCTCAAAACCGCTAAAATCCTCAGATGTGGAAACTAATAATCAGCACAAGTGATCCTGGCGTAATCCACATATTTAAGAGCAATAACCCCTTCAAGATACGAAGCAAATCTATGAAGAATCATCCTAGATAAATACCTTACACACAAAAAGGTGTTGCAGTGAAGTCTCCAAACACAATGTTCAGAATCCCACAATGGATATTACCTTACCTAGCCTCCAACAACAGAGCTCCAGACTAAGCCGTACTTGTGCTCTGTCACCTGTATTACACAAAGAGTTATACTGAGGAGGCAAGGAGTCCCTCCCAAACAAATTACAGTTGGTTCAAAACTTAGCAGCCAGGCAACACCTATTCTTGAAACCATGCAATCCCATCACCTTGAGGCCCTCCCCCTTCTTCCAGTATCTTGCTGACTTGAATTAACACCATTGTGCATAACACAGCAAGCATTATATGTTATAGGACCAACATTACTTCAATAAAAACTTCGGATCCTGCAGCCCTAAATAAAGCCTCTGATCCAACACACTCCTACAGCTGAAAGTGTCATGCCTCAAGTAAACCAGTCGCTCGCCCAATCCAAGTCAGTGAAGTGCAGAACTGCCTCCCCATCGAGATAATGCAATCCGAAAGGCTGTAAAAACTTGGCTCCGAGTTCTCCGACTCTTAACCCCTTCCCTGCTCATGACGGAACCGTTCCGTCATGAGCCACGGTTGGCGTGTGCTCATGACGGAACGGTTCCGTCATGACAATCCTGTTGGCGGCCGCTCCGCCTGCGCGGCGCTGTTTCCCCGCCTGTGCGAGGGGACAACGCAAATGGGCGGAGTCATGACGGAACCGTTCCGTCATGAGCACAGCTCAACTGTGGCTCATGACGGAGCGGCTCCGTCATGAGCACAGGCCCGCCGCGCTGCCCCCCTGCCCCCCCCAGCGCTGCTGCGGAATGTCCGCAGCAGCGAAGGGGTTAAGTGGCCTTCAATCAGGCCACAAGACAGCGCCTATTAACCACATAACTAATGAACTGAAATTGAATGAACAGGCTTGTACAACCTCTCGGTGAAACTCACCAATCCAGTGATGTTCTAATAAAGCTGTCTGGGATGCGATCTATCACTTCTCACGTGCCCTATAAACATGAGCACGCATAGGGGCAGTGCAAAGTTTGCCGCAACACAGGCAGACCATATGTGGGGGCCTTACACACCACACCCAATTCTTCTGGCGATGGTCATGTTGCAGCCACACACTTCTCAAACCGAATATACAGGTACCGCTGTAATCAATCCAGGTAGCTAAAGTGACACAGAATACTGGCAGTTGAGGCTGTGCAATGTCCAGATAACATCATAAAGCAAAGAATATTTTAAGCATTACCCTGCATTCAAAGAATAATGTATGCATTCATACATATTTAATCAGTGGTCTATAGCATGAAACAATGAACAAATGTACATAATCACTAGGCAATTAATTAAGGAATGCAGGGATTGCTTTACAAAGCTGTGCACTCCTAAAGTGTTATCAATTATATTAAACCCAGTTGATAGCAAGAAAGACACACAAAATCAAAGGCAATTATCTAGCAAGTTAAAAAAAAAAATGGCAGCATACATGGCTTGTATTTATGTTTTGTTGGCCTTTGAAATGGTCTCCTGCAAGCCTGATTAAAATATGGAAATAAAAGAAATCAATAGAAGCATACACAGAAATATGAAACGAAATTGTAATTTTGATTTTTGCTTCTTATAAATTAAACATGTTTTCCACGTTTTAGGGGTGTAACTTGGGTTGCGGCTGAATCACGCTGACATTTTTAATCAAAAGCGTGGTACTTTTGAAAACTGCAATAAACACAATGTGCTGGAGCATTTTTAAAATAGATAATGCGATTGTTTCTCGCTGTTTTAAACACTCTAGTCTCAAAAGCACAAATGTGCTACTCTTTAAGCCATTATGGACCATGGCCTCAGAGAGGCAAAATCAGTGCCTGGAACACAGGGGCATCTCTCCTAATGGACGCTGGTTGGAGCTCCAATTGCCTGGTCTCTGTCACTTTGTTCGATTAAATAGTGAATAATATTACTCACTATTAGTGTAATAAAAAATGGAGTACATTAGCTGGAATATGACCCTATCTGGAAGCTAAGGTAAGTATAAAAAATGCTGTTATATATGTTGTATGCATGATTGCGGGTGAGAGTGGGTGGATATGTTAGTAGGTGTAAGCATGTAAATGTGAATCAAAGTAAAGGTCAAATGGCGTGCAATGTCACTTTCACTACCCCAGGCATTTTGATGAATTGGCGTCCGTGTTATGGACATTCTCACCTGGTCAAGCAAGGAAAGAGTAAACAGTAGGCAGTCACCTCTCTAGTTAAGAGCTCCAAAGATAAACCTCCTGCAGAGATTCTTTGGGATATATGATGCTGCAGAGGTGGTCACATATCATCCTGTGAGGTCCCATTTTGTTGTTGTTAGTCATTCACACAGTGCGCGCTGAAGTTGTATGCAGGTTTGGAAAGCATACTTCATGCAAATGAAAACAGTATTTGTGGTCGGTCACAAGGTTATGCTTTAACCCAGTTAACAATAAAGGGGACTCATTCCATCCACCCTCAGGCTACGTGGGACAGCATTAGCTCTGTAAGAAAAGCAGAGGAACGCAGTCAGCTCTGGTCCATGCTCCACTTGTGCCCTGGATTGGAACCTGGGTATGGAGGGAGCAAGAGAGAGGCCTGGGAAGTGGAGAAAGAACAGAAGGATTGAGGACAGGGGTGGAGGCCTGGGACCTGGCTTGCACAGCCTTTTTAGGGAAAAAAGGCACAGTGACGTGGCTGCATCCTTTTGTAGGCACGCACATGCATGATGTCGTATGCAAAGGACATGTGTTATCACACAAGCGCATACAGACCTCTTCACCCATGCGCACGCGCCTATGATATAAACGCAGGTGCCTTTTTTATTTTATTTGCCGTAACAAGTAGCAAGAAAGTGCTTTTAAAGCAGAGAGACTGGCAGCATCTTGCTGCCTGGCCATCCAAAAGAAAAAAATAGTAAGACCATGTGAGTTTATGTGGGCAATGGAGGAGCAGGTCAGGTGAGCAGATGGCACATGGGGGAGTGTGGTTTAAAGTAAAAAATAAGGTGGGTGAGGGGTGGATTGGAAAAGCAGCACATGAGGAAGGGATCAATACAGAGAGTGTGGAGACAGCAACACAAGCACATGGAAGGGCCAAGAAGAAGTACACGGGTGAAGGAAAGCAACATCGAGAGCGAGGAGCAAAAGTGAAGCACACAAGGACGAAAGCTGGAAAAGATATTCACTCTTAACCAAAAAGAAGAAAATAGTTCCCTAAAAGTAAGCAGAGAAGGACATAAGTCAGCCAATCAAGAGTAAGATAAAAAAGGTTATGCTCCAAGGTAGAGTCAAACACAAGATTGACAAGGAAAGCCATCGAATAAGAAGCAAGAAAATGAGAGTGACAATAAAGCCAACCAATGGTAAGTAATGGAAGCACTTTAAGCCCACTGCAAGTGCCATCGGATAGATGCTATACCATCATCTGCCTTGTAAATGATACCCGAGTGGCAGGTGGTGGTACCTTCTTGAGGTAGGATACCGATGCTTTATGCCAAAGTTGAAAATGGCAGATTTTCTGATTTCTCAATATCTTTTCTACTCCATACCTCAACGCTTGGAGAGATTTGAATGTCTTCAAGAATGTTTTTTATTATTCAAAATTTTCTTTTTCCTGCCACCGATACCCCCAGTCTCTCAACAGTCTACCCAGGTACAGCCCTTAAACACAGTCTCCCCCTACATGTATCAAGTTTTATATTAACTACAAAATAATGATTGTTGGGAAGTCTCTTGCTCACCCCACCCCCTAAAATCATACAGACCAAGATTCGCTCCTTGTCTTAGGTTTCCTATGAGAAATGCCGCCAAAATGAACCTTGGAACTGGACTCAAATCTGTGTGCGAATTTCTCACTGCGGCCTTAACCCTGAATTTATTTTCTATTCTATCTAATGGTTAGGGCTGGAGTGTACCATGATTACTTCTCATTTTCGCTGCACTGTACTGTAGTCTGATGGTTGCTATTAAAGTGGTATTAATTTTCATGTAATAACCTCACTTAATATTCATATTGATTTGAGTGTATGCATCTGTGCGTGTGTGTGTGTGTGCGCGCAATCATTACATAACACTCCATGTGACCCAGTCTTCACATCAGCTCCTGTAAACTAGGCATTGGCCGTCTTGTTACAGGTGCAAAGGGAAAAGGCTTTTGAGGGTGCAATTTCGACCAAGGACCAGAAACCTAGCATCCTGGTCAGTATGAGCCCCCTTTCATACTATGAGGTTATTGTTGCATCTTTAGGATGTGGGAAGTAAGATTGATATTTTTATGAAGGTGTGGCCTTCCCATCTGGAAAGTAGACTTCAGATGTCTCCTCCAGAACTCAACCCACTATTCCAGATGTCACCTGAATGCTTTATGCATGGCTTTGACAGTTCAAACACAAGGTGATGATGGATGGAGCGCTGAAACTTTTCAGACACTCACCCCCAGTCACAGATCTGGGTTGAATCCATCATCGTTCTTTAGCTCACTTCACCACCCCAGTTCAGACCCAGCCATATGCAAATCAGTCTTCACCCTGTGCCTCATGGTCTTCCCTGGACCGGAAACAAGCATCCTTGGACCTGTTGCGGGGCTTCGACAGTTGGACACAATATTCCATGCACGGCTCGCCAGTAATGTGTGCAAGTGGCAACACAAGATCAAATTTTAACATCCTCATGTGTCTCTGTGCATGTCTAATCTTCCCCCATAGCCCTCTAATGTTTTCTTGCTATTCCAGAGCTGTGTAGTCCTATAATACAATTACCCCAATATACCTAAAAGGTAGCCTTCCTGCATTGTTCCCTGGTTGAGACTTCATCGCCCCTACAAAGACAAGAGGAGAAATAGAGAAATGCGACGGGATGCAGGAGAACCTGTAACCGTGAGCTGTAAAGAAACAAATGTAATTAAGATGTGGGGGAAATGTGTCAGCTCACTGGAGTGCAGCCATTCACGAGAATTAAATTAAATATCATAAGACCTCGGGGATGGAGGCTGTCAGGCAGCAGTGCTTCCATCTGCCTGGTCTTTCAGCCCCTGTGTTTACGTGTTTGTCCCTAGGCATGTGTGTCTTCTCCTGGGTGTATCTGTACCGGTGTGCATCTTACTCTGTGTGTGCTGGATCCAAGGTGTTCTCCTGGGAAATACCTGTCCCTGGATGCTCCTGCTCTAGGAATATATGCTCCCAGCTTTTGAGAAAAGCAAACAGTGACAGATGGAAATGTTCAAATCAATCTTAACCACTGGTTGTGGTTCTGTGCAGCATTCTACTCCATTGTGTTTTTTCTCATTTGTGGTGTTACTGACCCACCATATGCAAATCGGTCTTGATCCTGCCCCAGAAGTGGCTGTCCATCATGCACTGCAAGGCCACATCCCCTCTGAATGGCAACGCATGCAGCACCAGGCAACTTTTCTCTTATCTCATCAGAGACGGCAGCTTCAGTTCCTAAGTGCACTGATATACAGTACTCTTGTTTGGGCAGCCCCATGCCACTTAAGGTGACTCAGTGTGCAATTACAGTTGTGTGTGTGTGTGGGGGGGGTCAAGAGTGATTTGCATAGGGTGTGGCGATGTGGGCCCTTCTGAAGTAAAGCACATAAGCTAAAACAATGGAATGGAGTGGTACCCAGAGTAATTATAAGTGATTCGAATTATTACAAGCATCTCTGTTCATTATACTTTTTACTTAAGTTTGTCCATCAGGTATGGCTGTATTTTGCCAGTGTTTGTCCTTGTTGGTTTGTCCCCTCTATCCTTGAGCATGACTGTCCTCGGACATGTCTATTGCTTCATAGGTTCATCCTTGAGTAAGGGTTGTACCCGGTTGCGTCTGTTTCTAGTGGATGTGATGTGGCCTAGTGTTTCCGTTTGTATAAGTTTTATTTTTTGTTGCTGGATGTGTTTGTCTTTGTCTGCCTACGCTAGTCTCTGTGTGTAGCTCCTATCTGTGTATGCACCTGTACATTTATTTGTCTGTGTGTATGTGTCTGTATTTCCGTGTATACGTGTGCTCTGTGTCTGTCTTTATGCTTGGCTGTTTGTGAAGTTGCATTATTGTCAGTGGTAATGCATATCATATGTGTAGAAGGTAACCGTCTACCATCGAAGAACTTACTGCTCCACAGAATAGAGCCAGGGTTGACATTTTTTCAGAATGTAAGCTAGGGACAGATCGGGCGCAGTTCGCAAGGGAATTTGTTCCAAGCTTTAGTAGCAAGGAAGGAGAAAGCTTTACTGCCCCTTCGAACACTCTTCAAGTGAAGCAGAGGCAGAACACAGTGCACATATACTGCATGAATCTCTACTCCAAATAGCCAGGGCTAGAGTGATACACTGCCCCGTGACCCAAAGTTAAGGTTTTGAACAAGATCCGGTTCTTAACGGGCAGTCAATACAGAGCTTTCAATGCTGCTGCGGTAGAAGAACGTCTCTGCAGATGTAGAATTAGCCTGGCTGCCGCATTTTGGATCACCTGCAGGCGATTCACCAGAGCTTCCGTTGCTCCTAAATGCAGGGTATTCGCGTAATCCAGGCGCGTGATGATCAGAGCATGGATCACCACTCTTCTCGTCTCCAAAGGCAGGAGGGGACACATTTCTTGATAGTGCAGAGCAACATGAAGCATTGGCCTGCCACCGGAGAGAACTGTGACCTCATGGAGAGGGTGTTGTGAAACTTCACCCCAAAGTTTTTAACTACCAGAGATGGAGGGGCGGGTCTGGCAATTTAGAGGACCTAATGTCTTCCACCAGTTGGACACGTGACCCAAACGGAATAATTTCTGCCTTCTTTGCGTTGCATTTAAGTTGGCTACTCTCTATCTATTCAAAGACGGCGTGCCTACAGTCTGTGAAAGATGCTGCAAAGAGGCGTAAAAACGCTAAAAGGCAAAGAACAGCTGAGTGTCATCGGCGTAGGAAATTATTTTACATCCAGACAGCACGACTACAGAAGCCAAGGGGGACATGAAAACATTAAAGCTGGTCGGGCTAAGGGAAGAGCCCCACGGGACCCCTTGGTTAACTGCCTTGACACTTCGAGGAAAAAGGAGACAGCCAGGCTGATTGTCCTCTGGCAGCCAAGAATGACTTGCACCAGTCCCACACAGTACCCCCACACCCAAGACAGATAGAGAGTGCAAGAGAATATATTGTGGGATGGTGTCAAAGACAGCAGACAGATCAAGAAGGATCAAAGTCGCATTTATCCATGAGTCCAGTGACCATTTAATATGGTCAGAGATCTCCAATACTGCTGATTCTGTACAGTGATCGGGGGGGGGGGGGGGGGGTAAAGCCAGATTGACTAGGATGTAACAGCTTGTCTTCCTCAAGATACTTTGAAAGCTGAGCATTGAGAAGTTTTTCCAGCATTTTTGTATCGGTCGGAAGGAGAGAAATTGGCCATTAATTACAGAGAATGCTATCGTCCAACACAGGTTTATTAAACAGAGGAAGCACCTTAACAAGTTTCCAGATGGCAGGCATGACCCCCCAAAGAAAGGGAGAAATTAAAGATGGAGTTGATCACCGTATTGATATCCACTGCCTCAGCAAGCAGCGTAGGGGGCATGCATCCAGAGGAAACTCCGATTTACATTTTAAGATAGCTTCCTTGAAATCTTCCAAGGATAAGGGCCTAAACTGGGTAAGCCTCTTTCTAAGCCTGTCTAGATCTAAATGATAGGCAAAAGGGGGATTCTCCAGCATGGCAGGCAATTATTTCTGGATGTAGGAAATGTTAGTTTCAAAAAACTTTGCCAGCCCTTTGCATAGCTTTTGGGAAGGAGCAATAACTCTTTGGCAGTATTGCAGGGAGATGAACAACTTCACAATATGGAAGATAAGGCAGGAACTATGATCGGCAGAACTGATTTTATACATGAAAAACAGGCTTTGGCCCTGTGTGAGAGACATGGTAGGCTCTAAGAGCAGATTTGTAAATAGCTTTACTATTCGAGGAATAGTCCTTATGCCAGATGTGCTCAGGTTTTTGACTGCCTATACATTTTGGTTGTTATTGTTAGTCAGACAAGGGCAGGTATTGGCAAGGAAATCAACCCAGTCAAACAGTTGGAAAAAATCAAGTCAATAGTGTGTCCTGCCAAGTGCGTGGGTGCCAGAACCAACTGGGACAGATTCAGAGCGAGCATACGCTCGGTAAGCGAAAATGCCAACTGGCCTTGCTGGTCGTCCACATGCAAGTTGAAGTTCCTAGGACAGTGAAGTTGGCCCACTGCAGGAGATGAGGGCCCAGAGCTTCTTCTAGGGAATCAATGAGATCCCCCGCTGTGCCCGGGGGACGGTAGATTAGTGCCCATGAAAAAGAAATTTGAGCTGACGGCATAAGATGGAAGCCTAGGCTCTCGGCTCCCTTGAAGTCGCCAAGCTCAAACATGGAGTATGACAGTGGCAGTTTGAAGGCTCTTGCCACCCTCCTCCTTGTTTATGACTTCTGTCACAATGGACCAACAGATACCCCTCGGGAATAGCCAGCGCGATGTCCAGAGTGCACATCCTTCCTCATTGTAAAGTTCATGTTAATTATATTCCATGAGAATATGTAGAAAATAATGCATGTGCATAGCAATTCAACTATTAATCAGAGCACCAGAGTAACTGGCTTTTAATCCAGCGTCTTCAGTTTATCTACTGTGTTATCCTGAAAAAATCATGTTATAGCCCTGCCTGTTTAGTCAACGAGTCTTAGCTGTGTGCAAAGAAGTTCAACCCTCGGGTTTGTGGCTATTGTTAGCTTTGCTCTGGAGAAGGCGCTTTTAAACATTAAGTAAGTCTGTGCCTAGAGTGCCAAAGTGACTCAATCTGAGCAGTGGAAGGTCACTAATCATGCAATAAATCAGTAGTTGGTTCATACTCCATCGATGAAACATGAAGAAGCGAGTGAAACCTGCACGCAATGACCAATGAGAAGCAAGGACACAAGAGAAACAATGAAACCAACCATTGGTAAGTAATGGGTGGGCTCTAAGCTCCTTTTTTATTTTTATTTTTTAAAACCAAAAGATCATGTATGCGACATCGTACGGGCTGTGTCAGGCAAAACCTATACATTATGATCTTATACAACTGTGTTTATGTTTGTGTATGTGAGAGAGCAAGAGAGACTATGGGTCAGGCCCATTGGTTTGCATTTGTGTGTGTTATATATCTATTTGAGCATGTGTGTGACTTGCATTGTTTTCTAATATTTGCATAGTACTTGCTACCCCTATATGGTTCACTGAAGTGCTTGTCAAGTGTAAAGCATGCTGCACCATTTGGGTGTGTGGTTGGTAGGTTGTTGTCTGTGCTTTGAGCCTATATGGAAGGTGTTTCCATGTCATGCTTGATGACCACTGAAGTGCGGCTATCGTGTTATGAGAGGCAGCACTTAGCAGTGTGATGGTTGAGGAAGTGTGAGAGATAGATGCACATTTTCAAAATTTGTGTTATGCTGGTAGATCTGATTAGCTTAGCAAATCCCTTTATTTTACTAGTTGTTTATCTTTCATATTCTCAATCTAATTTCTTATACTGTATTTGGCAGGAGGTCATCCACTCTATGATCTTATGTATCCGCACAATGTAGCAGGAATTGATAAAAAAATAAAGGGGCGTGAGAGATATGCTGGATAGACTGTGTTACAGACCTCCTTTATATGATTGCCATTATGAGATGTCAAGTTAATAGATTTGCCAAGCTGACATGCGGCATTGTCATGTTTATCAATATAGGACTTCAATGGCCAGAGTATGTGAATTTTCTGGACCTGCAGATTAGCCTATAATAGGGTTCTCCCCTGACCTGCAATTTGTGGCAGATCTCTTTGGTTTTTGCCAAGCCTGTTTGGTTAGTACTGAGTGACTACTTAAGCCTGCTGGTGTAGCCTTAATCTGTGCCATCCAGTTGCCAGCAAGGTTCCACAGGTCCTTTCATACATTATATGCGTATCCCATTGATAATGAGGAATCAGATAAAGAATTGGTACATGATATGGTGAAATGGATTATACCAAATAGATACTGGGAGAACCATCATAAAGACTATATTAATTTTAGTGGCAAATGGTAGAACACAGAGTAGACATAGTTTATTAAGTGAACTTTGGGGGGTGGGGATAGCGTTAATGATTAGAGTCCAATATTTTAACAGGGAGGCTGTGGGTCTTCAGGCGCAGGGTGGATTCCAGTACTTCTAGTGCTGTTTGGAGAGGCATAGTTAATATATTTCATCCATATTTCGAGGTCCTTGTGAGGTTATGTCGAGTGGAGAGCTCAAATTTGGGTTGAATGCCTAGGTCTATCCTCGTTCTTTGGTGTGCCGGTTCCGTGTTTGTGTGTGTGCACATGTTTTTTGCACGTGTGTGTGCATGTCTGCACATCTGTGTGCATCTGAATACCTATTTCTCATGAGCGCTGCCATTCAAAGTTTGACTTATTTGTCAAAATCAAGTTTTATGATACAAAAACACGGTACAACCTCTTAAAATAAAAATAGCCCCATCCCCTCGATTCTCAGTCACAACATATTTAAAACCCCGAGAGGCAAAAGCATTAGTATAGTATAGTATTGGCTAACGCCTTGAAACTGGAACTTCAAAGGTAGCCATATACTCAAGTTTATTAAGGGGGTGTAAATATTTTTGTTCAAGTCCACTCTCGGGAAGAACATCCTTATATTTGCAACGTTGGATTGTTGTGCTGCATTCTTTGAGGATCCTATGAAGAAACGTTAGGGAAACACAAATACTTCAGCATGACATAGCATATCTGCTGATCACCATTGAGAGCAATCAGCACATTCACCAAGACCTGGAGAAGGGAGCATTGGCTGTCCAATAGACTGCATTCCCAATTCAAAATTGTGATTCTTATGCACTGAGGTCTTTGTGGCAATGTTCCTGCATATCTAAATCCTTTAATTCTAGCACATTTGCTCAGTCCTTCAGATTTTCTCCTATACATTTTCAAATGACCTCTGTTTCAAGCGCAAGAATGTGATGAGATGGACTTTTGTGACACATCATCCAAAGACTGTAGAACTCCATTTCCAGGTCCTTGTGGGAAGTGGTTAGAATAGAATGACTTTTCATGTTAACCTAACACTGACTCGTGCATCATCGGTGCTGTGAGCACTTTCATGTGGATTTGTAAGCGGCCTGCTCCGGTCGCGAAAGAGCCCCTCGACTGACAGAGTGGATCTCCAGCACCGATGATGCACGAGGTGCTGAAGGAGCAGTGTGTCCTGTTGGCTGGATGTTGAGAGTGCGAGGCAGTAACATGGGATGTTTCCTGCAAACCCACTGTGGTAAGAGACAATATTAGGAGGAGTGTGGAGGTACCTACTAAAGGATTATGAACTTCAAAGACCACAAAGCACTGAGTGAACACGCCCATAAGGGCGGGACTGATAAATAAGCTGTGAGTACGGCGTCATTTTCCACCTACCTGTTCTCCATGATGCCTAGCCAGTGAACAAGGGACGAGGCTCCTGAAACGCGTATGGCGATAATGGGCGTATTGTGCTGAAACTAGCTGTGTTATTACCCCGCAGTCCGCCAATAAAGAGGGAAAGAAAACACACTGCGTGAGGCTCTTTCAAGCTTTGAGCACTTTCATGTGGATTTGTAAGCGGCCTGCTCCGGTCGCGAAAGAGCCCCTCGACTGACAGAGTGGATCCCCAGCACCGATGATGCACGAGGTGCTGAAGGAGCAGTGTGTCCTGTTGGCTGGACGTTGAGAGTGCGAGGCAGTAACATGGGATGTTTCCTGCAAACCCACTGTGGTAAGAGACAATATTAGGAGGAGTGTGGAGGTACCTACTAAAGGATTATGAACTTCAAAGACCACAAAGCACTGAGTGAACACGCCCATAAGGGCGGGACTGATAAATAAGCTGTGAGTGCGGCGTCATTTTCCACCTACCTGTTCTCCATGATGCCTAGCCAGTGAACAAGGGACGAGGCTCCTGAAACGCGTATGGCGATAATGGGCGTATTGTGCTGAAACTAGCTGTGTTATTACCCCGCAGTCCGCCAATAAAGAGGGAAAGAAAACACACTGCGTGAGGCTCTTTCAAGCTTTGAGCACTTTCATGTGGATTTGTAAGCGGCCTGCTCCGGTCGCGAAAGAGCCCCTCGACTGACAGAGTGGATCCCCAGCACCGATGATGCACGAGGTGCTGAAGGAGCAGTGTGTCCTGTTGGCTGGACGTTGAGAGTGCGAGGCAGTAACATGGGATGTTTCCTGCAAACCCACTGTGGTAAGAGACAATATTAGGAGGAGTGTGGAGGTACCTACTAAAGGATTATGAACTTCAAAGACCACAAAGCACTGAGTGAACACGCCCATAAGGGCGGGACTGATAAATAAGCTGTGAGTACGGCGTCATTTTCCACCTACCTGTTCTCCATGATGCCTAGCCAGTGAACAAGGGACGAGGCTCCTGAAACGCGTATGGCGATAATGGGCGTATTGTGCTGAAACTAGCTGTGTTATTACCCCGCAGTCCGCCAATAAAGAGGGAAAGAAAACACACTGCGTGAGGCTCTTTCAAGCTTTGAGCACTTTCATGTGGATTTGTAAGCGGCCTGCTCCGGTCGCGAAAGAGCCCCTCGACTGACAGAGTGGATCCCCAGCACCGATGATGCACGAGGTGCTGAAGGAGCAGTGTGTCCTGTTGGCTGGACGTTGAGAGTGCGAGGCAGTAACATGGGATGTTTCCTGCAAACCCACTGTGGTAAGAGACAATATTAGGAGGAGTGTGGAGGTACCTACTAAAGGATTATGAACTTCAAAGACCACAAAGCACTGAGTGAACACGCCCATAAGGGCGGGACTGATAAATAAGCTGTGAGTGCGGCGTCATTTTCCACCTACCTGTTCTCCATGATGCCTAGCCAGTGAACAAGGGACGAGGCTCCTGAAACGCGTATGGCGATAATGGGCGTATTGTGCTGAAACTAGCTGTGTTATTACCCCGCAGTCCGCCAATAAAGAGGGAAAGAAAACACACTGCGTGAGGCTCTTTCAAGCTTTGAGCACTTTCATGTGGATATATATATATATATATTCACTGAAAAAAACATAGGTTTCACACACGCTATAGTTAGCGGACATTTCACTCATAAAAAACCAATGAAATTCCACCGTTATAGTTAGTGCAGGCAACTATAACTCACGCGACCGCAATCCTCTGCTGATGACATATGTGTCTTTATGAAAAAAAAATATTTGCAATATATGTATAGCTAAAATTTAATGGAAGAAGACATGGGCAAATAAGTGTCTAAATACAGTATTAGCATCAGCAGAGGAATGCGGTCGCGTGAGTTATAGTTGCCTGCACTAACTATAACGGTGGAATTTCATTGGTTTTTTATGAGTGAAATGGCCGCTAACTATAACGTGTGTGAAACCTATGGTTTTTTCAGTGAATATATATTAAAGTGGGCGCACCGCGCGCCCACTTTACGCAGTTAGTGCCGTGCACGCACGGTGGGCACGCGGTGCGCTACGCGCACCGCGTGCCCACGTTACGCTGGATGGGCCATGTACGCACGATGCACTTCGTGCACAGTCCGCACACGGAGGACATATTATGCGCTTCGTTGTGAAAGGTATTCATTTTTAGTTTCGTTGATTTATATATGCCATGCACAAATGGTGCCCTTCGGGCACCATTTGCACACGGGGTGGGGAAAGTGTGGATAATTTTTTTTTTTTAATAATTTTAACCGTACGCATACGGTAAGCGTAATCGGCGATTTTTCGAAAAAAATTAAAATTGTTTTTTTGGCCTTGGGGGTTGTTGGGGGGACACCTATATCGATGCTGGGTGGTTAAGAACTAAATATACTACCCCTTTAGATGTTTTTTGACTTTGTTTATGCTGCCCCCCTCAGAGTGCGAGAGAGAAAATGGCGGCCGCCGCTTCCTGGTTTCGACCGATTCGAATGTTTACTTAGATCGAACAGCCAATCAGAATCGCGCTCGCGCACGTCACCGTACGCGTACGGTAAGCGCACCGTAAGCGCACCGTAAGCTGGCTCAGATATATATATTGATTTAAAGGCTATTTTCTCAGAATCTACTGAACAGATTTACACCAAACCTACAAAAGGCACTTCCTTGACCTGTAGACTACCTCTCTGCCAAATTTCAAGGAACTCTGTTCAGCCGTTCGGGCTGTAGCTGTGTCTAAAGGTCCTATGGAAAAATGCATGGGAAAAACGCGTTTTGGGACCCCCCTTTTATCTCAGCCCCCGCTTGACGAATCCCCCCGAGACTTTCAGGGTAGGAGCGGAGCGCAGCGCCCCACCTATTTTGAAAATTTTGCGAGGATTCGTCGACCGGCGCCAAAGTTATTCAAAATAGAATGTTGCGGTTTTCCTATGGAAACAGGGTCCTAACTATAACTACCTACTGGCGACCGCCAGTAGGTAATATATATATATATATATATATATATATATATATATATATATATATATATATATATATATATATATATATATATATATATATATATATATATATATATTCACTGAAAAAACCATAGGTTTCACACACGTTATAGTTAGGAATTAGCATTTAAAAAACCTTGCAAATTCACTTAAAAAACCATAGGTTTCACACAGGTTATAGTTAGGTGGACATTTCACTCGTATAAAAACAATGAAATTCCCCCGTTATAGTTAGTTCAGATAACTATAACTCGCGCGCCCGCAATCCACTGCTCATGACGTCACATATTACATCACTCATGACGTGGTCAGTGGCATCACTCATGACATCACTGATGACATCATCCTTGTGATAGAGTGGCGGTCGCGCGAGTTATAGTTATCTGAACTAACTATAACGGGGGAATTTCATTGGTTTTTTACGAGTGAAATGTCCACCTAACTATAACCTGTGTGAAACCTATGGTTTTTTAAGAGAATTTGCAAGGTTTTTTAAATGCTAATTCCTAACTATAACGTGTGTGAAACCTATGGTTTTTTCAGTGAATTTGTACGTTTTTTTAAATGCTAAGTTATGTATTTATTAATCTATATATTTTTTTTAAAGGTATTTCACCGTGCGCGCACGGTGCGCGCACGGTGTGCTTCGTGCACCGTGCACGCACCGCGCGCGCACCCCGCGATTTTTATAGAAAAATATAAAATGTTTATTGCACCCTTGGGGGTCCTTCTGTGACCCCCTGACAAAGGCTAGGGGGTCAGGAACTCTCTTCCCTGCCCCCTTTTCACGTTTTCCACCTTTTTTCCCCCTTTCCTTTTCAGTGCGAGAGATAAAATGGCGGCCGACACTTCCTGATTTCGACCGATGCGAATGTTGACTGACATCTAACAACCAATCAGAATTTCGCTCGTGCACGGCACGGTGCGCGCGAATAGATATTTATATGCTTTTAAATGCTATTTTCTCAGGAAATACTGAACAGATTGACACCAGACCTGCAAAAGGCACTTCCCTGACCTGAGGACTACCTCTCTGCCAAATTTCAAGTAATTCTGTTCAGCCGTTCGGGCTGTACCTTCGACTAAAGGTCCTATGGAAAAATGCATGGGGAAAACGCGTTTTGGGACCCCCCTTTTTTCTCAGCCCCCGCTTGACGAATCACCCCGAGACTTTCAGGGTAGGAGCTGAGCGGAGCGCCCCATTAGTTTCGAAAATTTCGCGAAGATTCGTCAACCGGCGCCGAAGTTATTCAAAATAGAATTTTCAGATTTCCTATGGAAACACGGTCCTAACTATAACTATCTACTGGCGACCGCCAGTAGATAATATATATATATATATATATATATATATATATATATATATATATATATATATTGATATTGAAGTAACTCGCAATTCTTTTCCTTTTGGGAATCACGGGCGCAGACCTCTTGCAGTACCAACAGTTTTTTATTTATTTCCCATTATTGATGTCCAGACGCGTTTCGGCCGTCCAAGCGGCCTGGATCACCTGACTACGCGCATTGACAAACCCGTTTTTAAAGTGCAAGTGCTAATTAAAATTTCAATAGACATAGAAAACATACTAGTAGTCATTCAGATACAATGAAAACTGTTTGCATAAATACATATTCGTTTTTAGCTAATGCATAACCAATATCAAATTATATATAAAAAATGTAAGGCCCAGATGCCTATATTTATATATTTGATATTACTAAACATGTCCCTTTACTAGATATCTTCAATAACAGTTGCCAGTATGTTCCACATCATATTACTATTCCTATTGTGCTCACCTTACCGTGTTAAAAAAAAGAAATTTTGAAAATTATATTTAATTTGATTATCTATTCTCCAAACTTAAGTCCAACACTATGCTAAAAGTATTTAGTCTATTAAAGTGCATAAGTGCAACAGTACTAGCTGGACATAAAGTGACTAATGCTTAGAAATGCAAATGAGGCAAACAATTGGTGCTGAGGCAGGAGATGCCAATATTCAAGAGAGACAACTATTGATTTGTCAAAAAAGATTCAAATTTGATACTGTACAGAGAAATATTCCAAAACCAAATTATGCAAATGCATGTTAGATACGTCAAGGATTAAAGTGCAATAAGAGACATTCAAGATAATGAATAAAGTAAACATTGTGACATATTTAAAATGATCAATAAAAAGACACTAGGTGTATAAAATTACTACCCTACAGTATCCTTAAAACCAATCATTAAAAATAATAATGAAATGTCCCAGGTTTACGTATACACATGTTTCATTTTGATACAGGGATGAACCTAGCAGCTAATAAATGTTGCCAAACAGATAGAGCGAATCAAAGGAAGGTATGGAGATCCTCCGTAGTATTGAGGCCCCCCGGCCATTTGGAATCAAACTCCAAAATATATTGAGTTTCCAAACGGCGTAGTGTGGCCTCTCTATTGCCACCTCTTCGCTTCTGGGGAACTGATTCGATGGCAAAATATCTAAGGCATTTGGGGTTACTATTGTGTACTTTTTTAAAGTGTCGAGCTACAGGGTAGTTCTGATCTTTATTATTAATAGCTCTTATGTGCTGTAGAATACGTTTATGCACTGCCAGCTTGGTACTGCCTACATATTTTAAGGGACAATCACATTCCAGGATATATATATATATATATATATATATATATATATCTCAAACCAATACTCCCTCTAGGTAAGAAGAGTGCGGGACAGCTCCGGGGTGCAGAAAAGTGGCTTTATTGGTGAAAAAGCGCTGGCATTACGAGTCCATTAAACGCTGGCAGACGCATTTCAGCCCTTAATAGCTTTCCTCAGTGCCTGTTTCCATGTTCTCATTCCATCTATGGGGGTCAGCTCGAAAGATCTTTAAGTGGCGACCTCATCCAGTCATCTGATCACTTGCCCCTCCCCCGCCTCGATGATACGGCGGCACATCGCGCTACTCCTCCCAGACCACGGCATGCTGGTAAATGGAGTCCTCAGAGCAGTCCCATACCGTGATGGGGTATTGCACAACACTATGTGATGTCCCACTGTGTGGCTGATGAACCCCACACCACCTCAGTTGTCCAGAAGGTCAAGCCACTTTCTGTACCCCTTCTCAGGCAATTCAATCCTGCCTCCTCTCTCCCCAGGTAACAGTAACCTCCATGTGGAAATCTGCTGTACCAGGGGGGGCGACGCGTTGCAGTTTCATGCAAAGACCAAAACTGCAGGCACACCGCGTAGCTCCTGAACGAGAGGGCGTCCCGCTGAACCAGCAGCCTGCTCGCTGGCAAAACACCAAACCAATACTCCCTCTAGGTAAGAAAGAGTGCGGGACAGCTCCGCGGTGCAGAAAAGTGGCTTTATTGATGAAAAAGCGCTGGCATTACGAGTCCATGAAACGCTGGCAGACGCGTTTCAGCCCTTAATAGCTTTCTTCAGTGCCCGTTTTCATGTTCTCATTCCAATTTTCGGGTATTCAGCTCAAAATATCTTTAAGTGGCGACCTCATCCAGTCAGCTGATCACTTGCCCCTCTCCCCGCCTCGATGATACGGCGGCACCTTGCGCTACTCCTCCCAGACCACGGCATGCTGGTAAATGGAGTCCTCAGAGCAGTCCCATACCGTGATGGGGTATTGCACAACACCATGTGATGTCCCACTGTGTGGCTGATGAACCCCACACCACCACAGTTGTCCAGAAGGTCTAGCCACTTTCTGTACCCCTTCTCAGGCAATTCAATCTTGCCTCCTCTCTCCCCAGGTAACGGTAACCTCCATGTGGAAATCTGCTGTACCAGGGGGAGGGGCGACGTGATGCAGTTTCATGCAACAACCAAAACTGCAGGCACACAGCGTAGCTCCTGAACGAGAGGGCGTCCCGCTGAACCAGCAGCCTGCTCGCTGGCAAAACACCAAACCAATACGCCCTCTAGGTAAGAAAGAGTGCGGGACAGCTCTGGGGTGCAGAAAAGTGGCTTTATTGATGAATATATATATACACACACACACACAAGTGAATGCTAAGGAAAGGGTGGCAATGGGAAGATTAAAGCCGGACCTGAAAACTTAAAATGAATACAATATACCACACATATTCAGTAGCTTTAAACACACTGAACAAGACATTGGGTGGCTCCCAGCCACTACATATTCAGATTTCTGTTTTCATGGGCTAAAAACACAGTGCTGTAAACGTTAGCGAATCCCTAAGCATTACAAAACAGTATTTGAACAGAGTGGTATCAACTGAGGATAGAAGAGCTATAATGTCATAGTGTATGATTTAATCTCTGCCCAATTAAAACCCCTCTGAACACTTAACCAAAACTTTTTAAAGTACAAGCTTTTAGAGCCTTGTATCGCTAATCCTACCAACACATATCTTATGCCTGAAAACAGCTCAACAGACTAGGATCTTTAAAAATTGAGTTACTGTGATCAACAATTATCACTGCTTCACTATAATGGGACATCGGTTTACTAACAGGACTGCATGGTCTCACGCAAAGGGTTGTATGCCAAAATATCGAAATTAACAATGTTGTCCAACAAAATATCATTTACAAAACTTGCTGTAGATTTACTCTTATTGACTCCAGTGGGCAATATGTTTGCAAACAATAGTTAGGACACAAATTTTTTGTTAGACAATATTTAAGCCACAATATTCTTGTACCATACCCACACAAAGGATGAATTACCATATGCTTGAAAAACAATATTTGCTTTTGCCATTTATTCCCACATGAATTCGGGCAGAGCTCTGCAATTAATTGAGATGTATCATGTTTAATGAAGAAACAAGGAAATGGTGGCAATAGTTCTATCATAATTTTTTTTTTTTTTTTTTTTTGAAACCGTTTTTTACAATCTCAGATAGTTACAAGTATGGGCCTACAACCGTCTGGCCGGCCGCTAGAGTAGCAATAGCATATGACATACATACAGAAAAATCTCATGGCAGTGCAACAAGGGTAAATCAGGAGATATCAGTAGTGCAGGCCACATAACTCCAAACCAACAATACGGTTTCCTTTTGTCAAGACACAACAACACAAAAACAACCACACCCGCAAGGCAACCCGCAATCCCAAGTGACAGCACGCGCTCCTTAAGTGGGGGACCCCAACCAATCGCCAAACTCTGAAGAGGGGAATGAGAACAGATCAGGGACTGGGGAACCACATGCCCATGGCTGGGGGAGGGGGTCGGCTAGGGGGACGGAGCTGGTGAAGCAGCCGGCAGCAGCGGCGGCTCGCAAATACCCCCGCGATAGGCGTTCCAGGGGCCCCAGATTTCTATCATAATTTTTGTACTGTAAAGCAAATACAAGTTCTAAGGTTTACTACATTGTAAGAGAGTACATCTAGAACAGTGTCCAGCAAGAAAAAACAACAGCTTAAAGGACCAGGATATAAACTGATTGCTAATAAGAGCCACCAGAGATCATAGTCTGCCGAAACTCATGAATATTGGTACATCATAGACCAATTGCAGGGTAATGTTATTTCAGCTGTGGTATAGGTAATTAAAATGGGGTCTGGAAGCATCCATTCTCAAAACACATAGCTATGATGAGCCCATAGAGCTGCACAAGGCACGTTGGACTGGAGCTTGGCATCATTCCATTGAAGCTATCACTGTCCTCTAAGATGGAAAGACTTTTTGCATTAAGTTAATATGGATGGCCAGTACAAATGTGGCTGGCTTGTCATCAGATCATAAACAAAAGGAACAAATGATAGACGGAATGCTGAAAAATGCAAACATTTACCCCCAGTTACAAAGATCTGGGTTTAATCCATCGTTCTTTTGCTCACCACGCCACCCCAGTTTGGAACCAGCCATATGCAAATCTGTCTTGACCCTGTTCCTCAAGGGAGCAGTCCAGCCCGAACGGCCAGACCAAGTCCTCCCTGGACCTGAAACAAGCAACCTGGGACCGGTTGTCATCAAATCATAACAGGCAGCTGAAAGATATATTTGTGATCTATTTTTGATTAAAGTGCTTGGATTAACGAAGGCCACTTAAGTTCAGGTGTTTAGATCAGAATGAGTTATAATTTCCAATAAGGCATCTGCATTGCTTTGGTTTGAGCACAACTAAGCAAGGGGGCATACTATTACCTCTCCACCATTACTTCTACTGGTCATTACCTGAAGACAATTACCTCTACAACACCATTACCTCACTTTTTGTTACATTATGTACTATTATCTTGTCAAAGGTAAATGCATTCATATAATTGATCATTTAGCATTCATTTAGTTTTATTTAAACCTAAAATAATTCAAAATAATTTAATAAAATATAATCACATGTTATACAATAACATTTATATAATCACTTTTTTAGGCTTAGTGTTATCATAAGCATAAGGCATACGGTTAGAGAGTCATTGCTTTTAAATAATATAAATACATTAAGCAATTTGAACTTAATAAATTAAATTAAAATATTTACTATTGTTTAGGAAAAAGGCTTAAAATAGGGTAATAACTGAAGTTCTGCTAACGTTTACTTGTTTTTATACATCAATGTATTGTCATTTAATTTAATTCAATTAATCAAATTAAATAATAAAGATAGTTTAGAGTTAGGGTTAGGATTAGCAGTAGGGTTAAAGTAAAGGTATTGTAATTTATGAAAATGAACTTGAATGTAATTTAAAAATATATTTAACATTGAATTTGGCTAGTGTTAACAGTAGCACTAGAGCGCCCTAATTTAATGTCATTTAAATTAATTTCAATAGTTTAGATTAATATTAAAATAATTTTACTTTTTTAAATGTTAAGAGCTTGGTAAGGTTTAGGGTTAACAACAAGCAAATTAATGTGAATTTAATGTAATTTAAATAAATTACATATGATTAAATATGTATATGGTTGATATTTATTCAAGCTGATCTGTAGATTTAGGGTTAACAGTAAAACATAATATTTATTATCGATAATGCCCGTGGTTAGGATTAGATATTAGTGACAAGGTAAAAATCACAACAAGGGGGGAGGAGCCTAGCGCTTGACCAAGATGGCCGCGTGAGCTTAGAGCTCCCGAGACCCTCGCGCCCTCCGTCGACTATCCTGACTCAAATCCTGATGGTATGCATGGCACCGTGTTGCTGAGTTGTCAGGGAGGCGATTGATGCAACCCGCGACCGGATCGCCCACCGGGAACCGGACTTATGACTGGCGAAAGATTGCGGCCTAACTCCCGGAGATGCCAGGGGCTAGAGTTGGCAGGATGCCCGACTCCTAGTTGATCAACAACGGCCTGGTGAGGTGTGAACTACCGGACGGAGGCCCTCGCTCTTTCACTTTCGGTTTCGTTCCCTTTGTCTGCCCGGACACTGTAGTGCTCTGGGTGGTTCTATAACCCCAGGGACGCCCGGTGGGCTATTTTGGAAGAACAAGGCGGACCTGCTCACTCCTTATACCTCTCTCTGAGAGGGGACGGTCCTCACTGCATTGGATCGCTTGGAGTCCATTATGTCGGGCAAGACAGAAGGAGATAGGCTGAAGACTAAGTCCACCAGGCGGGGAACGTACTCCCAAGTTAATAGTATGGACCGCTACGCCCTCCCGAAAACATCGCCGAGTGGATCCAGCCAGGCGCCGGATGCCCAGAAGGAGGACTCGCCTGGGACCCCGGAGCTCTCCCTGCAGGATGTCATGGGCGCGCTGGATGGGATGCAGACTGCGATGGGGAGGCAATTCGAGGCCCTGGCGCATAAGGTGGATGCTATCCTGGTGGATGTCAACTTGATCCGCTCGGACCTGGGCAAGACAAACGAGCGCGTTAAGGACCTGGACCACAAGACCACGGGCCTCGCTGATGAGGTCGCGGACCTGCAGAACGAGGTCCGGAAGCTGAGGGCCGAGAGTGACCTCGCCGCCCGCCGGCTGGAGGACTTCGAGAGCCGGTCCAGGCGCAACAACGTGCGCGTAATCGGGGTCCCGGAGTCCTCGGATGAGGCTTCGGTGGACCTGCTTGTGGAAGATTTGATCCTCAATCGTCTGAAGCCCAAGGGCCTTGGGAAGTTTTTTGCGGTGGAACGGGCCCATAGGGTGCCAGGCGGACGGCCCAAGGCGGGTGCCCCGCCGCGGCCGATTGTCGCCCGGCTCTTTCATTTCCGAGATCGGGACGCTATCCTGCAAGCTTCGAGGGTGACGGGCCCAGTCCCCTTCCAGAATGCGTCGGTGAATTTTTACCCGGACTTTACCCAGCAGGTGCAGAGACAGCGACAGAGCTTCCTGGGAGTGAAGCGAAGGCTTCGGGAGCGGGACCTAAAGTATGCCATGCTTTTCCCCGCCAGACTACGGGTGGTGCATGAAGATCGGACATTCTTTTTTGACTCTCCTGTTATGGCCGATGAGTGGCTGGACGCTTTGCCCCGGCGACGGACCGGGGACGACACAGCTGAGCATGGAGACAGTGGCCGGGATGGACAGGGCTGATAACTCAAAGCCGGCCTGACTTGATTTGACCATATTTGTAGATTTGAATAGAGTGCAGTAACTGTGGAGGGTTGCGTGAGGACGAGGGGTGCTCTTTTCCTCCCTTGGGGTACTTTTTGTAGATTTTTGTTTTTGTGGGGCGACAGGCACACTGCAAGTTGGGGGGGCTTTTTAAGCTGCAGCAGGGGTGCAGGGTGGGGGGAGTTATGGGGAGTTTGAATGTGTTGTTGGGGGGGTTATTTCTGCAAGGCATGATGATTATCCTCAGGGCTGTTCCATGGTGGCGCCTCGGGTGTGGGGTGGGCCTCTTTCCGTTTGAGGATGGGGGGTAGGGGCCTAAGTGTTATAAGCTGGAATGTTAATGGTTTGGGGGATCGCATTAAGAGGGGGATTGTTTTGCAATTTCTGAAACGATCAATGCCTGACGTTGTACTGCTGCAGGAGACGCACCTCATAGGCAATACGTGCTATGCTCTGAATAGGAAGGGGTATAAATTCATTGCCCACTCGGGATTCTCTTCTGGGTCCAGGGGGGCGGGCATCCTCGTTAGAGCATCTTTGCCTTTTGAGGTGGACTCCACCATCGTTGACGATAGGGGGAGGTTTGTGGCAGTGGCGGGGCGGTGGGAAGGAAGGACTTTGGTTTTGGTTTCAGTTTATGTCCCGCCGGCCCTGCAGGCTGCCACATTTGCTGAATTGGGCAGGGCTTTGCTGACTCTCCCGGGGGGTCTGCTGGTAGTGGGAGGGGATTTCAACGCTGTGGGTTCCGGACTGCTGGATAGATACCCGCCCAGGGACACAGGGGGTGCTCAGAAATGGCTTCCAGACCTCCTAGACACGTTTGGCCTGATAGACTGCTGGAGGCTCCGGCACCCCACACAGAGTCAATACACGTTTCACTCCGGGGCGCATGGTAGCCTCTCCAGGATTGACTACCTGCTCACTCTGGCCGCACATGCCTCGTTGATATCCGAGGCGAGGCACATGGCACGTGGTATCTCTGATCACTCGCCAGTGTGGATCCGGCTGGATCTCGGTCGGGAGGGAGGAGGGAGGGTGGCCCCCATTAACCCTTGGTATTTCCGGGACCCCGAGATGCGCGGCGCCCTGGTAAAGAAGGTAGATAAATACTTTAAGGACAACCTGGGATCCGTGGACTCGGCGATCTCGCTGTGGGAAGCTTTTAAGACCGTGCTTCGGGGGGAGGCCCTCTCCCTGGTGGTGACTGCCAAGAATCGGAGGGATTGCGAAGTGCGGCGAGTAGAGGAGGAGATTGCGGCCCTTGAAGGGGATATGGAGGAGGAGGTCACGGAGTCCTCATTGCATGAGCTTTGCTTGAAGCAAGCGGAGTATAGGGACCTGGTGACTGACGCCGCCAAGACCCTCAGTAGGGAACAACAGGGCCGTCTGTATGATGTGGGAGATAAGGCAGGGAAACTCCTGGCGTGGCTGGACAGGAAGGAACGGGTCAATAGAGTGGTGCCAGAGTTGATTGGAGAGGGGGGAGAGGTGATTGTGGAACCTGAAGGGATTGTGGAGTGTTTCGCGGAGTATTTTCATAGGGTTTATTCCTCTGTGTCGGACAGGCCGCCCGAGGACTCGTCTGACCTCCTTCGTGATATCGAGCTGCCCTGCCTCTCTGACATAGATAGGGACGATTTGGATGGCGACATCACGGTTGACGAGGTGGCGGGGGCGATTCGCGCGTTGAACTCGGGTAAGGCCTCTGGACCGAACGGACTGCCGATCGATCTGTACAAACTGTTCCCGGATAGGGTCGCCCCTCACCTGCGCGCCATGTTCTTGGAGGCGCGGGGGGATGGGATCCTTCCGTTGGATCAGCGGCTGGCGTCGATCGTGGTCATACACAAAGAGGGTAAGCCCCGAGATCGATGCGCCTCCTATCGGCCCATTTCACTCCTCAACGCTGAGCCGAAAATTCTGGCCAAACTCCTGGCAACCCGTCTGATTAGAGTACTTGGCGATCTGGTCCACCCGGATCAGTCTGGCTTTATCCCGCACCGAAACACAGCATTGAACCTTAGGCGTCTTCATGGCGTCATCGCCAGGGCGGGCACGCTGCGTGAACCGGCTGTTGTGGCATCTCTCGATGCCACGATGGCCTTTGACACGGTGGAGTGGGCATATTTATGGGCCGTGCTGGCCAAGTTCGGTTTCGGTCGCGGGTTTGTGAGTTGGGTCCGGTTGCTGTACGAGGGGCCACTAGCGAAAGTTGTGGTGAATGGTCGGGCATCTGCTCCTTTTCAGCTTGGAAGGGGTACTCGGCAGGGTTGCCCCCTGTCGCCTCTGTTGTTCGCCCTCGCCCTTGAACCGTTGGCTGCGTGGATACGTTGGCACCCGGATATAAGGGGCCTTCGGTGGTCGCCCGATCACGAGGACCGGATTTCACTTTATGCCGATGACATCCTGCTGTATCTTGCCTCACCTAAGAAGTCACTTATAGTGGTTTGTGACGTACTCGCATCGTTCGGTAGGAACTCGGGGCTTGTGATTAATTGGGGCAAATCGTACTTGTACGTTCTTAGTGGCGAGGTCCCACCGATCCCTAGAACATGTTCGATACAGGTTGCCCAGCAAGGTTTTGTGTATCTGGGGATTTTTATATCCATGGATCCTGCTGTGCGCTATGAGAGGAACCTGCTCCCCCCCTTGGCACGCTTGAGGCGAGATGTTGAGGGTTGGCGGAGGCTGCCGCTCTCCCTTGTTGGGCGTGCGGCCCTGTTTAAAATGATGTCTCTTCCCCGCTTCCTCTACGCCCTCCAGAACACCTTGGACTGGGTACCGGCTAAATACTTTCGGGAGGTCGAAGGCCTCCAAAGGACGTTGCTGTGGGATGGGAGGCCGCGAATAGCTATTTCAAAGTTGACGCTCCCATGGTACGATGGGGGCATTGCGCTCCCAGACATCCGACGGTACTACTGGGCCACGCAGTTGAGCGCGATCAACCATGGGTTTTATGGCCCTGCCCTCAGCCCTGGGTATGCCATGGATAGGTGGCTGCTGCGCGGCGGCAACTACTACAGGGCGTTGTATTCACGGTCCCTAGACTCGTCCCTCACGGGGCCCACAGGTGTGGCGGTGCGCGTATGGAAGATGGCGACCGACTCGCTGGGCTGGAAGGACAGGCTAACCCTTGCTACCCCATTGTTTGAATCGGAACGGTTGGGAAGACTCTGGCATACGAAGGGCTTTGATAAGTGGGATCTGATAGGGATATCCAAGGTGGGGGATGTGCTGCATAAGGGGAGGGTGAAGTCTTTCGAGGAGTTGCAGACTGAGTTTGAGCTAGGGCCTTCAGAGTATTTTAGGTATATCCAGCTGCGTCACGCCCTCCGATCAGTCCTAGTGGAGGGTGAGAAGGTGCCGGAGTCCTCCCCCCTTGAGGACCGAGTCCTCGATGGTCACATGCCCGAGAGCACGATTTCGCTCATATATAAGAAGTTGATAAACGCCCGGGCAGACTTGCTATTGGGGCTGAGAGAGCAGTGGACCAGGGATGGCCTCGAGTTGGATAATGAGGACTGGCAGTCAGCGGTTTCTTCGCCTAAGGAGGTTGCGATCCCGTCGCGTCTGAGGCTGGTGCAGCTCAAAATACTGCACCGGGTGTATGTTACGGGGCCACGGCTGGTCCACATGGGATTCTCGGAGGATGGACTGTGCAGAAGGGGCTGTGGTATGGTGGGTACTTTCCTGCACATCATTTGGGAATGTGGGGTCATTGTGGAGTTCTGGAGGAGAGTCCATGTAGTCATGGGGGAGGTGACGGGCATTGTGATACAGCCGGAGGCGCGGTGTTGCCTCCTGAACGTTTGGGGGCCCACGGATCTTGATGAGGCACAGACCCAATGGGTGACTCTGGGTAACATGGTGGCTAAGAGGGATATCGCGCGATTATGGGGCTCCTCGGGTCCCCCTACACTGACCGCGTGGAAGGAGAACATGGATTGGAGCATGTTTAGGGAGAAGACGGTCTACTGCTCTAGAGGTCGCCCCCGGAAGTGGCACGCCATCTGGGGGCGGTGGAACCAATATAGGGGGGGAATATGTCTTGCCCCGGATCTGGAACCTCCCGAGGAACAGCTTTCCCCCTGACCTACCTTCCAGTACAGTTTGGTTTAGGTACCCGTTCTGGGCCTCTGCTGCTCCCCTTCTTCCTCCACACACAGTCTTATAATTAGTAGATGAGTGGGGTCCTGCCTCCCCTGGGGGCTTTTGCCATGGGATTTCAATGTTCTGCCTTGCTGGGGTTTGTTGTGTGTCTTTTCTGTGTTTATTTAAAAATTGGACCTTTGCATTACTCTTCGTACTGTATTGGGACGCATTACTGTATCTAACTTGCAAGATACAGTAATGCGTCCCAATACTGTACGAAGAGCTAATGCAAAGTGTCCAATTTTCTAAATAAACAAGAAAAAAAAAAAAAAAAAATCACAACAAGGCAATTGTGTCAATGTAATGGTCATTTTAATGTTAAAATAGGCTGACGGCCACTGGAAGATGAATTAAAGGTATTGAGATAATGGCAGAAAACATAATGTCATTAAACACATTCTCAAACACTTTTCTTTAAATTTTAAATGCATTTAAGCCTAATTAACTTTACTGTGGCCTACAGAGACTTATTTCACAGTTGAGCTGCAAGAATAAGTGGTCTGAACCAACCATTTTCTATAGGATTGTGCTCCTTGAAAGAGAAGCAGCGCACAATGTCTTTGCAGCATTAGGAACTTCTAGTAGTGATGGCCACCTGGAACTACTTTCAGTAGTGGCTACCCTTCATAACAAGTGGTGAGGTGTGGGGATACGTGTGGGCGGTTAAGGGATATATATTTTTTATAGGCACTAACCTGCTGCTGCACTGCCGACCACCATTTCGGGGTTCTTCTGATCAGGTCCCTGCACACTGCGCAGGCTCCTAGACGCCAATCAAGACGCTACTCTAAAGAAAGCAACGCAGTGATTGGCCTGAGCAGGTTGGTTTAACGCTCGCTCGGGTCCTAGGAGCCTGTGCCTCTAATTCATCCGGCTGTACAACACAGCTCGAGTGCAAAGAGATCAAAGTGCAAATGGCGGTTTGGCCAGATAGCTGGCCGAACCCTCATGCATACTAACTTGTGCACTACTTCTCCCCCTGCTCTCGTCATGACCCCGCCTAGACTTGGCTGCCTTTAGCAGAAAGAAAAATAAAATGATAATAAAATGGTTTTATTATCATATTGTTTTCCCCGTTTGCCTCAGCTGCCTGGTTCTCAGCAGCATGCTCCTCCACCATAGCCGATGAGCCACCGCTGCTACTTTTTAATCCATGTTTCAGCCGTTTTAGAGATTTAGGTGTCCCTGTTTTCTGGTCATGTTCTGCTAGAATCAAACTTATTTTATTACTTCCCCCATTGAATCTTTGCTTCTAGGTTGATTGTTGTTTGATAATATCATAAGAAATAATGTCTTCATTTGAGGACTTTCCTCTTGTTAAGGTTTTGCATTTTGCAAAGGACATCTTTTGAGTTATTTGTAGGTTTATACAGAGTTTTGGAATTTCGTATAATTGCTCAACTTGTAATTAACAAATGTCTGTCAGGCAGAATTTCTAATTGAACTGCTAAATTATACCATATGAAAAACGACTAAATACAATTAATTTTAAAACCACAACATTCAAAATTCAAAAAGTAAACTATGCCTTACTTTTATTTATTTTTAAAGCCACTATTATGTATCTTATTAGGTACAATAGTGTAGGCTGCCCACAATAAGGTGCAAAACACATTATGAGCCTCCCTGAGTGTCAGAAAGGAAAGAACAGCAATCTTCCTTAATTCATTCAAATACAACTCTTGTAATTTAAATTGTAAAAAAGAAAAAAACACATAGAAGCATTTTATATTTACATGGTGCTCTCCTTAACTTTTCATTGATGTGATTCTTCCAGCCCATGATAAAAAAAAATGTTCAGGTTCATAAAGTTGTACATTTTACACAAAACATGTATCCAAGGAGTAATATCCTACAAATGCATGGCTTCCACCCACCCTCACCCCTGAGAAATGTGCAACCAATATTTCCCTTGTCCATCAGTCCCCTGCTACTATGCCAACCAATCCTTATCATTTTATATTTCTCTTCAGATTGTGCCAGGGTGTAGTACAGGCTTCGGTATTCAATAACTTATGAAACAAGCAGAAAGTCATTGGAATTCTGAGCCCACAACGAAGCTATACCAGTGGTAGATGCAGATGATGACAACAAAACACTGTGGTGCCAATTACGATCCTGTAAAAACCGGGTACGAACCGTCGGACGGAGGCTTTTTTCCGTCCGACTCGTACCCGGTTGTAAAACATTACAAACATGCAAGTACGATTCGCACGGAAACACCATTTCCGTACGAGTCGTACAAAACACCGACCGACGAAAAGATACATACAAATGTGATCCGGGGAAAGCGCCGACGTGACGTCGGGACGCTCTCAGGCAGCGTTTCACGAACCAGGAAGTACAATTCGAACCGACAGCGGTCCGGACGGCAATATTTTTACGGCACCCAAAAAGTGCCGGAAAAGCGAAGTACGCCGCGATGCGAGTGGAATTGGGGGCCCGGTACGCGCCGAACACCCCCCCAACCCCCGTGAGTACGCGCCGTACCCCCCCAGCCCCCGTGAGTACACGCCGTACCCCCCCCAGCCCCCGTGAGTACGCGCCGTACCCCCCCAGCCCCCGTGTACGTACGCGCCGACCCCCCCAGCCCCCGTGAGTACGCGCCGAACACACCCCAGCCCCCGTGAGTACGCGCCGTACCCCCCCCAGCCCCCGTGTACGTACGCGCCGACCCCCCTGTGTATGCATGGAGCGTACCCCCCGTGTATGTACGGTGCATACCCCCCGTGTATGCATGGAGCGTACCCCCCGTGTATGCATGGAGCGTACCCCCCCGTGCATGTATGGAGCGTACCCCCGTGTATGCATGGAGCGTACCCCCCCGTGTATGCATGGAGCGTACCCCCCGTGTATGCATGGAGCGTACCCCCCCGTGTATGTACGGTGCGTACCCCCCCATGTATGCATGGAGCGTACCCCCCGTGTATGCATGGAGTGTACCCCCCTGTGTATGTACGGTGCGTACCCCCCCGTGTATGTATGGAGCGTACCCCCCGTGTATGTACGGTGCGTACCCCCCCGTGTATGCATGGAGCGTACCCCCCCGTGTATGCATGGAGCATACCCCTGGTGTATGCATGGAGCGTACCCCCCGTGTATGCATGGTACCCCCCCGTGTATGTATGGAGCGTACCCCCCGTGCATGTATGGAGCATACCCCCCCGTGTATGCATGGGGCGTACCCCCCGTGTACGTACGAGTCGTACCCCTGTGTATGTACGGTGCATACCCCCAGCGCGTAGCGTAGCGCTGGGGGTACGCACCGTACATACACGGGGGTACGACTCGTACGTACACGGGGGTACGCTCCATTCATACACGGGGGGGTACGCTCCATACATACACGGGGGTACGCACCGTACTTACACGGGGGTATGACTCGTACGTACACGGGGGTACGCTCCATTCATACACGGGGGTACGCTCCATACATACACGGGGGGGTACGCACCGTACATACACGGGGGTACGACTCGTACGTACACGGGGGTACGCTCCATTCATACACGGGGGTACGCTCCATACATACACGGGGGGTATGCACCGTACATACACGGGGGTACGACTCGTACGTACACGGGGGTACGCTCCATTCATACACGGGGGGTACGCTCCATACATACATGGGGGGGTACGCACCGTACATACACGGGGGTACGACTCGTACATACACGGGGGGTACGCTCCATTCATACACGGGGGTACGCTCCATACATGCACGGGGGGGTACATTCCATACATACACGGGGGTACGACTCGTACGTACATGGGGGTACATACACGGGGGGTCGGCGCGTACATACGGGGGCTGGGGGGGTCGGCGCGTACATACGGGGGCTGGGGGGGTCGGCACGTATGCGGGCACATGTCTCCATGGTTGCTATGGGAGTTCGGTGCGGACGGTGTTTTTTCCATACGGTTGTGACATCGGACGCACGGGATGGATCGTACTTGCGCGGTCGGACTTCACTTTTCACATTTGTACGGTGAATCGTCCGGGGACGTGTCGGACACATTTTCCGACCCGAGGACATGTGGGGGATTATTCCCAATGACATTCGTATGGACTTTTTCCCATGCGAATCGTACTTGGCAGTTTGTACGGCACTTGTACGATTCGTACGGTAAAAAGACCGGATACGAGTCGGACGGGGAAATTTTTTACCGGATCGTAATTGGCACCAAAGTATATCACATTACATGAACATATGTTAACATATAATCCTAGAGGTACAATTTGTGGCCCTATTCAGTTGTCACTTCTTTGCTGACGTTAAAAGCATTTTGTCTGGTCTGTAATGTTACAAAAAGAACTATATACAAATACAGTATTGTTGACCTTGCCTGACCTTCTCTCTAAACCCGGGTATTGGCAAAGACATCCATGTTCTGGATTTTGAAGGCAGAGTTCAGGAGGACCAGAGTGATGCCATATGTTTAGGATTCCCAGTGACTATCTCAATTAGCTCCGGCCGTTATGGCTCAATATATGCAAATTTATTTGATGTTAATATCAAAGAAGTCTGGCATGATCCACTCCTCCCGGTTTGTATTTGACATCCCTTTCATAGGCAGATAATTCATCAATTTCCTTAGGTACTCAAGTGCAATGCATCTCAGTGACCACAAGCAATCCATAGATTGATGGCCGTAAGCAAGAAATCTGCATTAATGGCCCTTCACTATGACTAACATTAGTGGTCTCATTCAGTAACACGATTTAATGGCCCCACACAATAAACATCTTCGAGGGGGGAAATTCTCGTTCAGACCCATTTCAGTAGGACACTTTGTCATTATCATTGAAGAAGGACTTTCTGAGAAACAACCGCGTTTAGATGATTGATCATAATAGCTCATAAAACAGCTGTGGTATTTGATGTTCTGGAATCGCCCAACATTCATGAGCTGCAGAAGGTGATACCTTCGCTGCTGAGTGTTACTTTAAACTTTGGGAGATCAGGCCTTCACAGAAGCTAGTATGCCAACTTGACTCGCGCTTGACTGTGCTGCCAGACAGGAATCTTCATCTCCACTAATTCTGATCAATATTAATTTCTACCCCTGTCAGCCTCAAGTACATATTGATGATGCTCAGCTACGTTTTGAGGTGCTCAGACATCATCAGCGACATAGGTTGGTTATAAGGCTGCTTCCTGGGTACAGAACTGTAACTGGAGGTTCCTTCCGCGCAACTGTCATTGTGCGTCACTGTCTCCATGAGCTCTGTCTGTGATCTTGCACATTTAAATGACATTTGATTGCATTAGAAGGTTTCGAAAGACCAAAAATCATCACTTTCTCAAGTTGTTCAGCGAGTACCGAGAACTGAGTCTAAATGTGAATAATGCTTATTAGGTTTTCGTGAATCCTGTTAGTGAATTCGTGCATGCACCACCTGTACATCAGTAATATTGCAACACTGTTCAATCCATTTCTACATCTATAATGCTACAGCGTAGGTGGAAGACTCAGGGGATCAATGGTCACGACGAAGACACTGCATCAGCTTCTGACAATGTTTTAATGAAACCTCTTAGCAATCTTCAACATTCAATATCTGTACATCCTCGAACTTAGACCGTGTTTCGGGTATTGGTAGATGTTTGCTTCCTTTTATTCTTCGCGGCATTGGATTACGCACATAGAAGTCAGGTTGACTGACATTTGGCACTACACAAAATCTCTTAGAGATAAGAAGGACATTAGAATTGAAGTTTTTCCCCAAGAATACCATGTCACTTATTGTGAAATTTTAGGCCAGATTGATTGGTGTTCTAGGCGGAGCGGGATGTTCCTTCTTCCCATTATCAACACATTCATCGTGGTTCTGGGTGTTTGCGACAAGGCGTGCGCACTAGGATTGCGGAATGGGGACTTAAGGGACTCGTGGAGATGTATCTGTCAGACAAACCCATCCTCTGTGAAGAAAGGGTTTCAGAGTTAGTTACTATCCCAAGTATTTAAAGAGGGCCATGCCATTGACTGTCTCGCTGCTCTAAGTACACGCTGTCAGTAGCTGTCTCTTTCAGCTCAGGGCTTCTCTCACTGCCCATCTCCAGGCAGGGCAGAGAGAGACCGTCGACAACACGTCCCCCTTTTATCCTTTGCACCAATGGGAAAATACCGCGTGATTAACAATTAACTTTTATCTTTCCAAATGGATCCCACGAGCGCCTGGCGCTTTATCTGGCAAATTAGGAGCCGGCCAGCGTTTCCGGAATGAGATGAGGGAATTTCTTGCATTGAGTGGCATTAAATGCATAGAGGCGGAGAACTTTAAGAAGTGCCTGCGAATGTTTTAAGAAAAGGCAAGTTTGTCTAATGCCTTCAGTGTGGATTCATTTATGTCTGTCTTAATTCTTTATGAGAGCTAAGGCGTCTTACACCCTGATGCTCTCTTTCCGTATGTCTCCCTTTATTTTTCAAATTCCATCTTACTCTATCTCTCTAACACCCTTTCCCTCGTCACCCTTCAGCGTGTGTCCTGTCGCTCTCCCTCGTCCCTTCTACCTCTCCCTACATCCCCTGCTCCCATCTTTCCAACCCATTTCTCTTTATTCCTACTCACCTCTTCTCCCTTTCTGCTCCCTTCTTCCGTATACCCTCTCCCTTCTTCCTCCCTTTCTCCCCTTCATCTTATCCTGTCTCTCCTCTTCCTCAGCCCTCTCTCGTTTCTTCATCCCCGTGTCCCCCCTTTCTTCCCTCCGGTATCAACTCCTCTCATAGATCTAAGTAAAAAATATAAAAACACTTAAATGAAAATGAAGATTTTTTACTATCTTGGAAAGAGGGAGTTCACATGATTTCATTTAATTTACCAGCTTTTAAAATTGTTTATTAAGAATACCTTTGCATGACTCCTAATTGATATGCATATTGTATATGTAATAGTATTAATAAAACATCTCACTGGGTTTAAATTAATAAAAATATACAATGTAGAATTGTATTGCATTTTAAGCTAATTTAAACATATTTTCAACAAATAAACATTTTGTGTTCTAGCTACTTCCTTTGTCTTCATTTTTTCACATAAATCTTGTCTACTTGCCTTCGTATATATCCTCCCGCCGTCACCCTTCGTATATATCCTCCCGCCGCTTCCCCATCTTGTCTGCCTCCCTAACATGGCTTCTCTCCTCTTACTCAACCTTTACAGCATCTTCTCTTCTCTCATCCTTTATCTTTCTTCGTCCTTTTACTCCCAGTTGTCCACCTTGCTCTTCTCCACAGCGCTTACTATTGTTCAAACAAGGCCGGCTTTAGCACTGGTGCAACCCGTGCCACAATCTTTTTGTGCCTAACCCACTGTGACCTACTTCTCCACGGATTCCCTCACCACCACTCTCAGATCACTTTACGTCACACACACAGTATACAGGACAATTGTATTGTAGTGTAATTGCATTTATATAGCGCTTACTACCTCTGACGAGGCGTCAAAGTGCTTTTTCGGCGAGTAGCATGCTACTCCGGAACCCATAAAGGATTAGTGGTGAAATTAGTATAGTGAAATATTAAATTAATTTGAGCAGTGGATATATTAGTTTGTTATTTGGATTTGTAAGGATAGTGGAGGGATAGAAGAGGGAACGGTTTGCATGTATATGGTGCTTGCTACCCCTGATGAGGTGTCGAAGTGCTTCTAGGCGAGCAGCACACTACTCTGGAACCAAAAACAAAAAAAGGATTAGTGGTGCATTGGTCTGGGGAGTATGAAATTAATTTGAGCGGTGGACATGTTAGTCTGTTATTTGGATTGAAAAGGATAGTGGAGGGATGGCAGAGGGAAGGGTTTGCATTTATATAGCGCTTTCTACCCATGATGAGGCGTTGAAGCACTTTTTGACACTACTTCGGAATCAAAACAGGATTAGTGGGGAGTTAGTATAAGGAAATATGAAATTAATTTGAGTGGTGAACACTTTAGTCTGTTATCTGGATTGAAAAGGATAGTGGAGGATGGAAGAGGGAAGGGTTTGCATTTATATAGTGCTTGCTACCCCTGATAAGGTGTTGAAGTGTTTTTGTATAAATCAGTGTATAGGAAATGTTGCATAAAACAAGAAGGATTATATGGTGTTGGAGTCACATGTCCTCTATACTATCAGGCAGTATATGTTAAGAGTGTTTGGTCTAGGGATGCACAAACTCAGGATTTAAATCGTACCACAATGGTTGGGGTTGATTTTACTAATAATAATTTGTGTTTCTAGCCAGATCCTTTTTTAGCAACATTAGGATAGTAAAAGACTGGGAAAAAAATCATAATTCACGCATTTTGTATGCAGCTCTTTGATGACAGTTCATAGGTCACTGTGCTAATTAGGATTATAACTTATGAACTGCAAGTAAGGCTCCCTGTTTTCTGTTTTTACTGATCTTTGCAGATAAATGCAGACAGAAAATTGTTTTTTTCTTCTCTGTATTTATTTTTAAATGTGGATAAAAATGGAAATTGGGTGCTTTTTGAGTCATTCTAAATACTTTCTGCCATGATTGCCAGGCCAATAGATGTGTGGATTGATAGATAAGGGGGTTAAAAAAGAAAGGAATTTTAGTAAAGAGGCTTTAACAGCAGTAGATATGCACATGGTTGATACTGAAATTTGCATATTTTCATATAAGTGCACTGATTTATTTTCTGTCTGTGTTCACAGCACTGAAACTGGGCAGACATTCAAGCATGAGTGCAACTTATCGGTTACATAAATATGAAAATATACTAACTTCAGCTTATTTTTTTCGACAAAACCCAAAATAAATATGGATAAATACAGATGAAATTAGCAAAAAATAAATATGGATAAATACAGACGGAAATGACAAAAAAATAAATACCATAAAACAGGGAGCCCTAACTGCAAGTACCACAAGGAGCCTGGGACAAAAGCAGTAACCCACTGGGCTATTCACAGTTCTGTGATCTGCATGGTATAAGTATTTAGCTACAGGCATATTAACCCTCTACGCTACTTTCTGATGAGTCAAAACTGCCACTACACACAACTCTGATCTCTCTCCAGCAAAAACATAAATCACTAGGGTTATCTTGACGTTTTTATTGTTGCCTGAAAACTTCTGGTCACACGAGGAAATCTGCAGCAGGTGCTTTGAAACTCATAAGATATTTCTAAACACAGTGCACACCTCCCAGCTCAGCGCCAGGTGCAGCTGCACTGGTCGCACTAGCCTAAAGCTGGCCCTGTCTTCAATTCCTTCTCTCATCGTCCTCGTCCTCTCTCTCTCTCTTCTGCATCCATCCTCTCTCTCTTCTACTGTTCCGAACCGTCTACTGTACATTTGATAACAGCCCACGAATTTCGTCAACCGCCTCGCTTATCCAGGGAACGGGAGAAGCGCTTAACATCGGCCTCCAGGCGCTTTCCACGGTCGCACGTCCTAATCTTTGGTCTGTGGGAGAGAGCCAGGTGGCAGGCTGTGCAGCTTCTGCTTTTCTCTCCTGTTTCCTCTGCAATTTGATTTTTATTAACTGAAACCAAAAGCCACTGCATTATTTAGGAGTTCCTTGGCTGGCTCCCTAGTTTTTGTGTCGCTCTGAGGTAATATGAGGTTAAATCTGAGGCAGTGGCCTGCAGCGGCAGCCTTCCTCAGTGGCGTAGCCAGGTTAGGTGGTACCCGGTGAGGAAAATTTCTTGTCACCCCCGGCTTGACAAAATGGCAAAAATATGTGTTTAAAACAAATATTTTTGTCATTTTGTCACCCCCCTCAGTGATGACACCCGGGGCGGCCCTCACCCACCGCACCCCCCTTCCTAGGCCACAGGCCTTCCTTGCCCGCTACGGGAAGGAGAACACTAAGTCAACCCAGAAAACTAGGCCAGGGTGTGGCATATATTGAGTAGAGACTCACAACCGGGGCGTAACGCAGGCACCTACTTCCCTGCGTCGCAGGAGGGTCCCCAACCTTTCAAAGCTCCCCATCTCTCAGGGGGCTCCCATTCACCCCAAATCCAATGGCTATATGGGAGAATTGGGCCCCTCCTCAAATGCTGCGGTTGGCGGGTTGTATCATCTTAAGCTGACACACAACGGGCACAATACATGTGCAGCCGGACAACAGAGCAGTAAGCAGCGTCATGACGGGTGCAGAACCGACAGAAAGTGACCAATTGATGTGTTGTATGTGGGCCAGGGACACCTAGCGGCCGCTTAGCATTTGACATGTGCAACAGGGACTTCTAGTGATCAAAAATAAAATATGACATGCATCAGCGACTGAGCAGAAACAGACTTAACGCATGTGCCGAAGCGGCAAATAGTGGAATAAATATGGAATGTGAAAAAGTAACACCTAATACTCAGTCTGAGCTCTGAATGATCACCAGAGAAATAAAGAGAGACAGGTATCTACATGGTAGGTGTGGAAGAAACACCTAGTGGAAGATCTGTGGCATGTGCAAGGACCAGTGGTGTGACGAAACTTGAGGGACCTCTTAGAAGGTGACAAGTGCAGCACTGACTCCCAGTGGCAGGTCAGAATATGACATATACAGCAGTAAAACATTCCGGCAAGTAGCTTGGTTCTGTGTGCAGAAGTGACACCTAGTGGACAATAACATTAAGGCCCATGAAGCAGTGCCACCTAGTGGATAGCCAAGAAGCCTATTGTGCAGCAGTTTACATATATACATTTTTAAACTCAACATTGGCCATCCAATGCATTACTAGGATTGCAAGAACCATGCCAGGATACCCCTGACTATGCTGTCTGTAAATGTATGTTATGTGGATATCCTGAAAATCTGAAATGAACCTAGTTATTCTAGACACCCCAGCAAATAATGGCAGTTTTTATTTTTGACTGCAATAGAATGACGCTATGCCAGCCATTATACAGCGATACCAGCAAAGGTATAGTACTATATATACACGGGACTTGAGCATGATATAAACAGATCTATATATTCTTGCTATGTTCTTAATATGCATTCATATTTATTCTTCAAATATGTGCATAGTGCATAAAATTATAAATATTCTGGGAGTGTGCTTAGTGTAGAACGCCATCAATAATAACATTAATATTTGTAAACTTGTGTATTTGTAAAGAACATGTTCACCAAAGGGTATCTTGGTACTGAATAACAAATGTTATTGTTACCCAATTCAATGGTACTCATTTTATCGACGTCAAAAGGATGAAAAGGTGAGTGAGCCCCCCCCCCCCCCGAGATTTGAACCTGTGACCACAAGGTCAAGCACAGGTCCCTACAGTGGACTTATTATTTTGTTTGCAGTTTTATATAGCACAACCTCAGCCAGATGGTATCAGAGCGCTTTACATGAGCACCAGTTGCATTACAGACGGACACATTCATTTTTTTGTTAGGTACAGGGAGATTACATGATTTGCCCAGAATCACAGAATGCTTGAGCCTCCCGCCAGACTCGAACCTGGTACCCCAGCTTTAATGTCAGCCAGACCCGGAATCCAGATATATTTATAATAAGGCCAAGTCCCATAAAGACCCTGTATATGTGAGTGATGTAAGCCACTTATATGTCCATAAAACAAAGCTTGTTGAGTACTTACAAACAAACATATGCATAATACACAGCGTCATCAGCATTTTAGATAGGATTTCAACATTGAGAACTAGAAATACTCTGGCTAGTTAATCCACTTAGAGAACCATAATGACTCTATAGTGTTACAAATACTTCAGGCATGGGTGCTGCATAGATCACTATTAGAGGTCCTGATCAGTACCTCACACATACGCCGTAGAAATGCCCTAAGCCTATTAGGAGCCAATGATGGTTCAACCTCAACCACTGGCTTTATCAGTCTTTGACGTTTCCACAGTCGTCTTCACAGTCACCAACCAGCCTAGATGCACCATCAGATCCCGGGGCCACCAAAATATTTTAACAGCAATATTTGCTTGCCCTTGCACTCTCAACTTGCCTAGATGGTACCTCATATTCTAGCATATCACCATTAGGGGCTGTCAGAGGACAATCTGGATCACATTCAGAGTGCCAAAAACATAAATATATTTTTCCAAAGGTAAGGCCTACTTTTGTTCTACCAGACTTACTTTACTAGGTTTATTTGGGGTACAGTGGCATCTTCAAACTGTATTTTGGTGTTAGATGTGGGATTACCAGAGGACATTCCCCACACACAACCCCAGCCCTAAGAACCCAAGTTTAGTGAAGCCAAATACATCGCCATCTTGAAAAAACCAAAGTGGGCAGGGTTTGAACCCGGCAATTTTTACCCCGTTGATTAAGGCATGTCTAGGAGATATTTCATCCCATTAGCTTGTGCCAGGCATAAACGTGGCACCTCCAGTCACCCACTTCAGAATACTCCTGGACCTGAGGAAGATCAGACAGGGACTGAATCTGCTGCTTGAAGAGTACAGAAGGCTGACCCTGCTCTCTCTTGTACCGAGGACAAGGAAGTGGACTCTAAGCTACAAGAGGCGTTGCCTGCAACTACCTAGCTGCTATTGTACTCAGGACAAGGAAGTGGATTCCAAGCTACAAGAGGCCTTTCCAGCAACTGCTCAGCTGATCAGTGGCATCTAGACCTGTATGGACACTGCTGCCTAGCCTCTGCCTGACACCCTGTGAGTCTCTAAGAGCCGTCCTTGAGGTCCTGGGGAGCTTTAGAAGTGTACTACCCTGGTGGATTGGTACTTAAAGGACTAAAGTCAGAAGGTAAAAACCTTTGACAAAATGAACCTGGTTAGTGTAACCGATCCATGCTCCATCACTAGCTGAGTCAAATTGCTCATGGGTTCTGTTCTACCGCGACTATTGACTATTATTGGCACTTTATGCTTCTCTGCACTATTCCTACTTTAAAAAAAAAATCTATCTCCAGTTTCTCTTATTGGATTCTTGTCATCTTGGTGTAATTTTGTTTTCATATTTTACTTCATTTTTCTAGTTAGGTTTGGGATGTTATTGTTTTGAATTTCAGCTTTATTACTCTTTAGGTATTGCTTTAATACTTTACATACTGCCCTAAGTTACAGCTGTGTGCTCTGCGCCATAGCTACCATGGGGATGTGCTCAGTTTAATTTAGTGACTCTAAGGGTTCACCCTGACCAGAGTTATGATTATTCTTTATGGTGGGTAGTTACCCACACCCAAATATTATTACTATTTCTTACATCATGAACGGTTCAGTTATTACTGACCGAATGATAATGTTTCGGTGATGCAAGAAATTGACTACCTGTTAGGTTAGACCAAAGAAAACTCACCCAAAAATAACTATGCTTCTTCAAAAGGTGTGTTTGCAATGCTCAATTTGTAAGTGCAGGTGACAAAATTGCTTCTTGGGAGGCTACAGCCTACTTCCTCCCACTGGCACTGCCCATGTCCGTCACTGGCATCGCCCATGATCAGCATAAAAAATGCCAAAGATAGAGTCTAACAAGCAAACAAAGTGAGTGAGTTCATTTCTAAAAAGTGGGGTTTCGGTGGAGGGTTCTCCCCGCTAGAAAATATTTTTCAGTGGCACCTTCCATATTTTGGAAGCTGTATAATTATTTTATACATTATCTCATAGAATTGTAATTACAATTGGCACATATGCAACCATAGCTCTGCAGAGAGGCTGAGAATCGGATGAGCATGCTGTAAGAACACCTTTATGACATAGTGACTGGCACTATCAGAAGCTCGCACTGCCTTCAACCTTACCCCAGAGCTCACAGTCAAGACATCATGAACACCTTCCCATTCCTGAACAAACCGCAACGCCTGGAGGCAACTAAGTTCATGGAATGTGCAATAAAGACTCATATCTTACATTAAAGACAAAACTGTATGAACACAACATATGGGAAAAGAAACCAAAATACATGACTTGGATTACCTTAAGGAGTCTTGCACACAAAGTCGAGAAAGAAACTAGTGTGTTTGGTTGTGAAGTTAAGGACGTGAAAGACCAAGCCCTGGTAGAGGCCCATTTCAAAGTCCGTTTTTAAATGTTGCTGGTGCTGAACACCCACCCCACAGAGCCCTGACACACATACACAAGCACACACACACACACACTCTCTTACGCCGTTTATCTACCCGTCATTTAGACTGCAATGGCAAGACAGATCATTTGTGTTTACACAACACAGTGGTGGCTGCCACGGATCAGGGGTGGAGGGGCTGGGGAATGTAGAAAAATAAAAATAAACGTACCTCGTCACCGTGTCTCTCCTCCGTCGTCTCTCCGCATCCGGACGGAAGTCTGAGTGTCGTGGTTCTGTGCTCAGACGGGGACTATGAGTCTGTGCATGTTCGACACCCAGGCTGTAATACAGCCTGATGGGAACATGCTAAGTGAACATGACTGTTTGGGCGGCCCAAGACGGCTGCCCAAACCTTCATGCGCACTCTCAGACTGCCCACCACTCCTCGCCCAGCTCTGTGAGCAGAGAAGCTCAGCCCTGCCCACTCCGCAAAACTGCCTCAGCAGGGAAAATTAAAATGATAATAACATCGTTCTTTTTCCTTTTTAGGTCTCGCTGAGTCAGCGCGCATGCGCTGCTCGGAGAGACATTTTGTAGATGAGATTTCAAAGTGCTGCTGGCTGGCCTAGCGCTTGCGTTCACGCGAGCGTGCACGCGAGCAGCCGGCCGCCAGCAGTATTTTCACGGGTCATTAGAACCGTGATGACTTTCACTTTCGCAAAAGTAACGAAATAGAAAAAAACATCTATTTCTTTACTTTTGCTATAATCGCGGCACCCGCGCTTTACTTTTAATGTTCAAAGTAAAGCGCCGGTGCCGCGATGCTTGTTCTCGCGCGCGCGGCTAATGCTTGTTTTGAATTGTAATGTATTTGAGTTGAATGCAACGACCCCGCCATTAAGTAGGTAGCTATACATTCATTCATTGATTCTGCATATTGCATCCCTCCTTAATTTCTGCTTTTTCCATCTTCCTACTACTTCATTGGTTTTACTTCTACTCCTTTGCTATTTTTCTTCTCTTGCATTACTTTCTTCTCCTGCATTTTCCCCTTTTTCTCCCTCAGCAGTATTCCTAAATTCATTCAGATTCCTCTTGTGTTCCTGTGTTGCTTGTTCCTCTGCTCCTGCCTTCTTACCTTGCTTTAACTCTTTTGTCTTCCATTACTCTTCCTTGCCACATGTTCGGTCCTTTCCTCATCCTCCTGGTCTGCTTTCATTCTTTCCCACCCTCTCTCCTCTTTGCTTTCTTTCTTTCTTGCCTTCCTTCCAAGCCATTCTGCTCATTCCGTACCTCTTGCCTCCCCTCCTTTAGGTTCCCCTTGCCTCTACTTACTTACTCACGTTCCTCTCCGGCTTTCCTTCCTCTTCTCTCGTGCCTTGGTTCGCCTGTTCGTTCTTTCTTGTTTTCACGCCCCCCCATCTCTCCTTTAGCACATTTTTTCCCTCGTTCCAGCTGTAGAGCAAAATGAATGGAGCCACTGAGAGTGGAGGAGGAGATACTGAGGCAGGGTGCCAGGCGATTCAGGTGCCCGTCGGGTGGCATCGGCGGGAAGTGCAGCACACCGTGCTCAATCTACATCAAGTATGGATGTGGTGCTAGCCGCCACCAGCGTTGACTCCACTTACTTAATTACTTAATTAGCGGGTTTGTTATTTTGTCCTGCAGTGTTGTTTCACCACAGAACTTTACCAAGCCAGTGCACACTGTATTTAGGAACTGAGCACAGCCCGCTTCTATTACTGAATCCTGCTCTTTCTGACGTCCCTGGGGATGCCATATTTTAAATAATGCTTTATGAACCAGTTAACCCAGCTCTTCATGAATTGAAATACATCTGGGGTCTGAAATAATGATATCACATTAGGGTTCCTAATGAAACTGTACAAAGCCACTATATGTACGCCCATATCCCAGAGTCTCGAATCCTCATTTTACCTGGTAGTAGGGCAAATCCCAGTACGTCACTGAAGGTAAAAGTTGTTGATCTCCCCAATGGCACCACATAACAAGCATTGGCATAGCCAATAGGTCTCGCTTTTGGGACCTTATAAGTATTTAGTTATGCAGCACAATATCCTTGGTGCAACAACAACTGTTGCATGGCTAAACACTGATAAGGTCCCAAAGGCGAGACCTATTGGCTATGCCAATGCTTGTTTACACTGCTGAAAAGCAATTGGGCAAAGCTCCTCCACCTCAGTGGAGGCCCCCCCACTGCACTGAGGAGCTATTAAAAAGCAGTCTTTTCAGGGTCAATACAGTCCTGGTTCTAAGTCCTAAAATGTGTGCCAGTGGAGCTCTGTGGCACCAGTGCTTTATTTGTAAAATAATAAGTGCCGGTGCCCAAAGCGCGACTCAGACACCCGCGGCCGGTGCTATAAAACGTCAGTGTGCCGAATACCAAGATCGAGCAGTCCTGAATCCCCCTCGGGCCTCTTTAATTCGCTGCCAGGCACGCCCTGCCCCATTATCTCACTCATAGGTTTGTGCTTTCTCCGCTGGCGACTTATTCCCTGTATTTCTCTTCCTCATTCTTTCCGTTTAGTTTGTGTTTCACCTCTGTTGGTTTTTGGTAATGTCTGATGAGGAGAAATAAGTGCCTGTCCCCAGTGCTTTAAATGGACCGGTACTCACCGGTACCGAGTCCTGGCAGTTTTTCATTGTCTCCCCTTCAGTACCAGCTCTTCTCCTCGGACAAGGAGAATACCGGTACTCATAGGGGCCTGGCTTTGACGCAGGTGCCTCTACTCTCATCAACCAGTGCCTCGCAGCTCTTTCAGCACACCCTGTACTGGTTCAAGCATGCCTTTCAATCAAGATGGAAGGTTAAAGTAGTACAAGAGCGCATGAACAGCAGCTCTTATGCCTCCCAGAACGCCCCTGTCGTATGTGAGAGCATGAGGCATTATAGCAAGAGCTGCTGATTATGGGAGTGGGGAACTAGGTTTGAGTCTTGGCGTCTTCTGTGCACAGCACCTTAGCACCCGCAATGAAAAAAAAACAGTTTATGTAATGCACCTAGTGCTCATGTAAAGCACCCCAATACCTTTGGCGCCATATAAAAACTGAAAAAAGAGCATTATGAGGTGTGTAGCAGCAGGATGTTTCCTTTGACCTTACACAGCGAGGTTAGAGAGGTGGCTGTAAAACCTAATGGGCAGGAGTGGGACTATTGTTCTGGACAGTACAGCTGTTTAGCATGCACATTTTTTAAGTGATCGTAAATTGTCAACCATCGTCAATTTCAAATATACTTATTTGCTTGGAAAAAAATCCCTGTCATCTCCGCCAATTACCTGGTTAACCTCCAAGAAAAAAGACATTAAAAACAGAAAACATACTTTAAAAAAAACGTTTTACTAACTGGTCTAGTGCATTTAAAACAAACCAACAACTTCTTGCTTCACATGGAAAAGCAGCCCTTAACTAATTGTGACAGGAGACTCTAAGGAATGTGTGACACTTTTAAAAAGTTCTGGATTTTAACTTGCAATGTTTTGCATTCTGGGATTTGTAGTTCCCTTTCATGGTATAAGTAAGGGATAAAAAGAATTCCAGCATACACAGCATTGATAGCAAAAATGAGGGACTGGTTGAACATGTTCACATAGCATGAGCCACCTAGGAGCTACAAAGCCCTTGTTCCCATATTTTGTGGGACTTCTCACACATCATGAATGTAACCAAAATCAGCAATGACTATTGTTTTGGCTTTTTAAAATAATTAATAGGGAATTCTTTCGGGACACTGCTTCTGGCATAGGCTCTATGCATTTATTTAGGCTGTTGGTGAATCATTCTATCTTCTGGCATCTGTTTATACAAGAGAGCAAGCTCTATGCACCACCTGGGGGTACATGAGCCTGGCAGAGTGGTACAAGGGAGTGATGAGAAGATACAGCCAGAGAAAAAGAAAAAGTAATTTGAAGAGATACAAATGAACAAAAAGTGACAAGGAAGTAGACCAACTTCAAGAAGTAGAACGTGCCAGTATTACCGGCAGGTTATAATAAACTTAAAAAAACAACTTGCTTTAATAGTGATACATCTGTAGGTCGGTAGTACAGAGGTGCAATATAAGACTCCTGTACATCTGTGAATACTAGAATATCAGTGTCAGAGAAGAAATTGATCCATGGAGGAAGTCACAGTAAAGGTACTTTATGTGAACTCACAGGAAAACAAATTGACAGATAGGGAATTGTTGATTTCAGTTTAATTTAGAAAATATCAGTGTTGTGAACAAATGATGCGACATGTTTACCTTCCGAGAGACAAATGTATTTTTAAAATGAGAACTCATGAGGGCAATTCTGGCTTTAATAATAGCGAAAGGGCACGGTTTGTAGCAGAAAGCGTGTGGAATCATAAAGGTCAAAGGATGAACTTATACAGTTATTTTTAAAAACTCTCCCCCAAAGAATGTGACAATTAGACAAATGTAATAGTAACTCTGTGCTGCCACAGTTATTTGGTCGCAACGGGATCCATTTCAAAATATCCCTAGGTTCAGAGATCTTTGTGTATCCAGCATGTTCCTAGCTACAAATTAACTTTAAATAATACCTAGATATATGTGCATTTTAGTCAAAGGTCCAATTTACCAAAAAATTGCAGAGAGAGTGTATGTCCCCACTGTAAAGCACAGCATGCAACAAACAGATAGCAGATATGTTTTTTTTATGTAGCTAGCTCAGTTGGTTACTGATTTTGTTGCAGAGATCCTTGTAACAAGTTTTTTAAAAAAAGCCTTGTCATATAGCTTAGTGGGTTATGACCCTGCAGCAAGGAGAAAACCCCATTTCTGCCACTTATGTATTTTAATCAGAATACAATCCTTTGTATTAAAGATGCATTGTTGTCATCAGATGATACATTTTTAACAAAATGTTAATGTATGTGTTTTCTTAATTAAAAACTGTGATTTTCTATTAGTCACTTTTTGAACTCATTTCTTATATTGTATTTATATTTTTGTGATCACACACTGCCTGGGAACTATATTTTCCATTGTCCTGCAGCAAGGAGCTGCATGCAAACTACAAAGCTTATGTTTAGAACCTTACCATTTTTATCTCAATCTTTTGTTATTCTAAGGTTGCTAAAAATGAGTTACTTTGGGTAATAATAAACATTTATTAGCAAGTGCTATATAAATGGCTATTAATGTAATAACTCATTGACAGATACATCCTACATTCATACAATCATGCAGATTTCTTGTAAACAAAGTTAAGAAAGGTCAAAACCTAGTTACCCTCCTTCTCCCACTCTTATCCCCGCCTCAAACTCCACTAGCAGTCCACCACTCATTTTGGTGAGTAGCTGTGCTTATTTTTTTTCATTTAAAGCACTGCTGGTGCCCAAAATTAAGTATTGTTGCCCCCCACCAGCAACCACCGGTTCAAAGTAACCCCTGTACTGGCACCCACTGGCACAAATAAACCACTGTGTTGAGGCAAGGAGACGAGAAAGGGAATAGTTATTAGAGAAAGATGGTGAGTTAGATGGGATAAAGAGAGAATTGGCTTATGTTTCTTCTCTGGAAAAAGGAACTGGAAAGTAAATAAACTGATGGAGGAGAGCATGGAAATTAGAAGTACATAAGCAATAGTAAACCATCAAACAGTATATTAAAAAGCCTTCAAGGAAAATAATAACATAAATAGATATTTGGCTTGGAACAAAGTCCACCTCTAATCAGATTGAGGGGGTTTGGCGGTTTCCTAGTGGTCAGCTACACCTGCGCCCCGCTGGGAGACCGCCAAACTCGTCCACCAGATTAGGAGTTCATTACTGTTCATGCGGTCGGTGCTTTGGTGTTCCCACGGTGGTGCCATTCTAAAGCTCATATGTGAGCCTTAGAAAGGTACTTCTGTGGGACCACCCAAGCATGTTCGTGCACGGCATGGCCTGCACCATGCTGTGCAGAAACTGGGGGTGCATGCATACAGGCAGGGCCGGACTGGGAACCAAAACTGGCCCTGGCAAAGTGCTCGGCCTGCCCCCCCGCCCCCTGGGGAGTTGGGGCTGTGGCCCAGCTATTTGCTGGGGCCGGTTTCTGCCGATTTTGTTGCAGGGGCAGGTTTTGCAGCATAGCTGCAAAATCGGCCCTGTAACAAAAATGGCCCCTCAGGGGCCCAAAACCGGCCCCCACCCTTGAGGCCCACCGAAGGAATGCCCAGAGCCCGCCACGGCCAGTCCGGCCCTGCATACAGGGAGGCACAACAGGTGCCCCTCTGCAAGCATACCCTGGCCTAGAAACAACAGGGGGCCTCACTGCCACCCATTTTATGGCGGGCTCACTGCTATGAAAAGGAGGGTGGTGAGGAAACTCATAATATGCATGGCAGTGCCACAGCAGCACCACCAGCTTATTGCAGCCTTATTGCTGCAAGACCGCCGAGGGATCACGGATCAGTGGTCCTTTTGCGGTACGACTGCCAAACTCGCAATAGGGTGGTCGGACTGGCGGTGCCCGCACCGCCACCGTGGCTACGGTGGTGCATCGTCGTAATAAGCCCCTAAGTCTCTAGAGACCTGGGCATACACGGGGAAGGTTTTAGAAGCCATAAACATTCCTGCTCAGTTCACTAGATATTAAGAAATGCATACCAAGGTTTGATCGCTGATTCAGTTAGGGAACGTTCCCAGTATGTATAGTCAGCGTGAGTCTAGACAGAGTTGCCTTTTCTCATCCCTCCTTTTTCACAGGGCTGGGCTCCGCTGAATATAAATTATTAAAAACACATACATTAATTTAGTCCCTGTATTCCCGAAGCACTGAAATTATTCCTGTATGCAGATAATGTCGCAGTCTTTTTAGCCCCAGATAAAAGAAATCTCGCACAAATGATTCCCGTGATTGACAGGTTCTCTAAAATGTCAGGTTGTAGAGTTAATAAAACTAAAAAGGACCGAATATTATTCAGCATGAAGAAAACAGTTCAGGCCAGGAGATGGTAACATCTAGATCGGTCAGATACTTGAATATACTGGTACACAGGCAGGTCATGGGTCTGTATAGGGTTGATTGTTTCCTATTATTGCCAAACAAGAAAAAGACTTCAGGATATGGTGCCATATACCTCTCTCTACCTTTAGTGATGAGTCAGTTGATCAATGGGTGAGTGGATGGATGCCTGGATAGGTGAAAATACAATTGAAGTGTGTGGTCAAACATGGGGAATGGTGGTTTGATAGGTAGGTGTATGGGTGAATGGTTGATTCAATGTATGAATGTGTTTTTCAAGGCCAGCAAAAACAGAGAGAGGGGATAAAGGAAGAGAAGAGGCATGAAGAAAAACCGAAGACAGGAGCTGGCCAAGCTGGAAATAGAAAGGATGGTGAGGATCTGTTCTAGCAGATTCTTGGGCAGGGAAGAATCTGTGCTGGTAGCTACACTTGACAAAGGTCTGTGAATTTCCATCAAAATTGAGTAGTGGGATTGGAAGTAAACAATGGACAGCTCTGCAGCTACATGACCTGACTCTCTGCCAAGCAAAGAATACAGTTCAAATTTCTTGCCACACTGAAGCGGGCAGGCAAACAGATCAAAATATTGCTCCAGATTGGGGGAAGCAGCATTAAGAGTTGCTCCCTGCAAGTGGGCGCAATGCCGGCTCCCACTGTATGCGGGAAGCCAGCTGGGGCCTTGGGACTCCCCATGTGGCCCCCAACGAGAGTCTGGTGGGTGCCCTTTGGGGGGCAACACGGCACCCACCTTTAACAATGGAGGGCCCCAGGGGATGGGGTCCCCAGGGCCGAAATTGACCACCAGGGGGAGGAGGGGTCATGTGCTGCCCTCAACAAAAACATCATGCCTGGAGGCGTGGCGGACGTAGCCAAGATGTTGGACACATCTTAAAGATGCTCTGAGGACCCCCACTGCCATCCCTCATTATCTGGCATCCAGGGCCTCTTAAACATTACTGCAGTCTGATCCATGGGTGCTACATGACACCTGGTTGTCGCTGAGAGCCTTGGCTTCCCGGATGGTGCCACTGTTTGTGTGATAGTGACTGAGGCATTCCAGGGTTGCAGCGGCAACAAAATGGCACCCCACCATGAGCAGGGAAGGAACGGGCATTCCGCCAAGCCGATCGAGGCGTGTCCAGCTAAAGGTCTGCTTCCCCCGTGAGGCTCGGAGGTGAGGAGGCTTGGGAGGGATCGGTGGGATCTGAGACGCTCTGTGTGGAGTCCCGCCCTGCTCAGTGTCAGGTCCTGCTTGCTCTATCGTGAAGCTGCTGAATGCGACCGTGGCCTGGAGTTCCCATTCACCACTCTTTCCTTTCTCTCTCCCCCCGGTGCCGTGAGGATACTCTGGGGGCCCCGGGACTATGTGGCGCTGGTTGCCGGACAGTGAGAGCCTTGCTTGTTGTGTGCGCAGCCACCCACCGGGCCCAATGTCTGCCAGTGTAATCATCCAAGACTGAAGACTGTGTTCCTAAGGGTCCCGCACGTGGCCCTCATGGATATTCTTTCATTACAGATGACACAGACTGAGGGGTTAGTACTAGCCCCCCAGCCCTTGCAACACTGATGCCTTGTGCTGTCCACTTGCAGCGTAAACACAATCTTTGGGGCTCCTCCCCTGCTGCTCCTGCTATCTCTTCTGGAGCTGCAAGATAAGTGGGCCGGGGGACACACTCCAGCCACCCCCTCCATGTGATCATCTGGGGCCTTCTGGCTTGATGCGACTGCCCATCTCTGTGAATACCCGGAGGGGCTGGTGTGCCCCCCTTGCCCTACTGGTAGCTGAAATCTGATGGCACTCCCCTCCCCTTGGTGGCTGCCTTACGCCTCGGCTGCTCGTGCTGCCCCAGTTGGTCCTCTGGGCAAGCTGTCCGAGGGCTGGGATACTGACCTTCTCCTACCAGACTATGTACTAGCTGCTCACTTGTGTGGGAGCCGACTAATCCCAGCTCCCCTGAATTCTTTCCCTGTCTCCTGCATCCTCTCCCTACTATTGCACCAGAAAGGGTCACGTGACCCCCCACGTACGGCGAACATGGGGACAGGGCCTATGTGGCAGGAACACAGTCAGAGATTGACAAATGCACAACTTTTTCCACTGATGCCACCAGACAAGTGACTGACAGCCAGGTCCCACAACATCCTGAAGTCACGGACGTGGCCCAAATTCTACAGGCTATCCATACCTCCCAAGAAGGCCTTGAGTCTAAGATCGGTGAAGTGGGGTCTGACGTTGTACTTCTGCGTCAGGACCTCCGCAATGTGGTTTTAAGGGTCACTGAAGTAGAGGGCCGGGTGTCCAGCCTTGAGGATGACATAACAGAATTTAAACCTAAAGTCAACAAACTATTTTCCACTGTTCACACCCTTGAAACCCAAGTGGAAGATGCTGAAAATCACTCCTGATGTAGTAATCTGTGACTGGTGGGCTTCCCTGAAGGGGTTGAGGCGCCTCACTCAGAGACTTTCATTGAAACTTGGATTAAAATCCTGGATCCCCGAGTGTACTTTGTCGCACTGGTTTGTGAATGAGCGCACACTATGGGCCTTAACACAGAGGCCTCCTGTTGGGGATCCACGACCTATCATTGTGAAAGTGCTGAACTTTCGAGATTGTGATATAATCATCTGGCAAGCTTGCGCCCAGGTAAACTCCACTTCCAATCCACCCATATCATGATCTTACCACATAACACAAAAAATGCTCAGCAACAACGTAAATCATTTTACGGCGTTAAGCAGAAGCTTAGGGTAATGTCCTTTCAATACATGTTGCTCTTTCTGCCACGGCTAATAGTAACTCATGGGTCCCGCACCCATTTCTTCAACACTCAAGAAAAGGCATGGGAGGGGCAACTGAGCAGAGACTGCCTTGATGCCAAGGCCCCCAGATCAAGCTGGTGAGATGAGTCGTAGCTCACCAATCCCAGCTCCTGCCCACTCCTAGGTGCCTTAAATCTCAGAGAGGACGGGGAAGACGTAATTGATCTCTTAGAACCTTAGACTTGGAGATAGGTCGCTCCCAGACTGTCGCTGCATCGCTTCTTGTCATCCCCGGCGTTGGGTGGGGCTTCAGTATCCATTGGAGCAGACACTTCTGATGAGGGTGGATCCCTCGGGGTCTGATAGAGCCTTTCATGCTGTTTCTTTGCACTCATTGGCCTTGGGCCCAGGGTGTGTTCAACTTACAGTCAATTAGATCCTGCAAAGGAGGAGGTTCAACTCGAATACCCCGTTATGTCTTAGACTTATTTAGTTGAAGAGAGTTGGGTGACAGATGCTTCTGGGGTGGAAGTGTGGGGTGGGGGGATGTTATTGTTGGGAGGGTCTCTTAGGGTTTTAAATATATTTGTCTTTGTTATTTGTTATGATTACTTCCATATGTACCTCACACTGTCAGCAGCCCTCTGAGTGGCTGCCCCATTCACCACTACTTGACTCCCCATGGTTGGCTTATGGCTGAATTTGGTCTCCTTTCCTGGAATGTAAACGGTGTCGTAGATGGCATAAATGTACTTCAGTCCTCAAATTTCTCTAGTGCCACCAACTGGGCTTTGCGTTGTTGCAGGAAACCCACCTATTAGGTACTCAATGTCCCTTCCTATGCAGATTTGGTTACAATTGGGCCTACCATTCAGGCATTAGTAGGGAATCTAGGTGAGGTTGTGATACTCATCCACAAACACCTCTCCTTGGTAGTCATCCAAATCATCTGATACGTGGTGGTGAATGGGACCTTTAAAGGGAAGCCTTACAATATTCTTAGTGTGTACATCCCCCCATACCTACACAAACAAATCTTCAGGGATCTAACGGAGGTGATAGCTGCGCTATAATAAGGAATGCTGATTTTTGGGGGAGACTTCAATGCCTCTCCAAAACCCAGATATGGATGTCTCTAGCCCGCTGTCTCACAATCGCTGTGAGCTGTCCATGTCCTTAGTCTCTTGGATGGACTCCCGGGGTTTATGCGATATTTGGTGAACATGGCAGACTCGGACATTTACACACACTTCTGCTTCTCTAAAAACCATGTTGCAAATCGATCAAATATTCCTTCCAGACACAGATGTACCCTCCACTTCGGCTACAAATAAACTGCCCGAGGTATTTTGGACCACTCCCCCCTAGTTCTCCGACTGCAGCATCACAGACCCATGTGGCATCTTAATGCCTGGTTCCTCACAGATGACAACTTTCTCCACCACCTGTCGGAAGAGCTACATTCCTATTTTGAAGTTAATGTCGGTACGGTTCAGAAGGTGAGTACTCTGTGGCCGGCGAGCAAGGCCACACTCTGAGGGGTCGCCAAGATTTACCTTAAACATGCAGACCGATACCAATACATTACTGACCTTGAATCCCACATACTCCATCTAGAATTTGAGGTGGCATCCACGCGACTGAAGCCCTGAGCCTCCAACTTGAAGTAGACCGTGCGTCCCTGCATCAGCTTGCTTTTCAGGAGGCCCAACAAAGCTGTTGTGTGTCCATTGAATGTGTTTATGGAAACAGCGACAAAAGAAGCACACTCCTCTACAGACTTGCTACTAGAGATACTGGCTCCCATTTCATTCCCCCCGTTGAGGATGAGACCGGATCCCCGATCAACGCCCAAGAGGAATTGAAAATTAATTTGCAGATTATTATGAACAGCTTTATACCCAGCAACCGAAGTCTACCTGTGAGCTTGCCCGCCCTCTCCTAACTGATGCCCCTCTCCCTGGTCTCACACAAATCCGAAGGGTGACACTAGACTGAACCTTACTGAGGATGAAGCCCTTGCCGTAATTCGGGACGTGAAGCCTGGTAAGACTCCAGGCCCAGATGGTTTTGCCCTTGAATACTACTCCAAACTCCGCAATCCTGTCGCCCCACATCTACTCCGACTATATGAAGAGACTGGGGCAGAGGGTTTCTCCCGGAGCTGGACCTTGCCACCATTGTGATCATCCCCAAGCCGAACCATCCGCCATCCGGGTGCACCTCATACCGCCCAATCTCCCTGATCAACACAGATATTAAGATGTATGCTAAGATCCTGGCCAACATGCTGCAACTGGTACTTATCACATTGGTCCATTGGTAACAGTGGCATGGGACACTGCGTTTACCAGGTCCGTGCGGCCCTTGCCAATGTCCACGGTGTTGAGGAAGTGGTATTCCTGATGCTTGTACACACAAAGAAAGCCTATGACACTGTGGGCTGGGGCTTTCTCAATCTGGTGCTGCAGTATATGGATTTTGGTGCCAGGATCCATCAGCTGGTTGGCCGCCTTTACTCACACCCTTCAGCACAGGTCCTTGTCAATAGTGTGCTCTCCCGCAAAGTCCCGGTTCGGAGTGGGCCTAGACAGGGCTGCCCTCTCTCCCCTGTCCTCTTCACGCTTGCTATAGAACCCCTAGCTTGAATAGTGCGATGTGATGCATGCTTAGCAGCGGGGATGGAGGTGGAGTGCATCAATGGAGGACAGGATTGCCCTCTATGCAGACGATGTCCTACTTTTTCTAGCTCACCCTTCGAATTCAGGCCCCCGCATGGTTGAAGTCCTGCGCCTCTTCGAAGATGCCTCGAGACTTCAGATGAATTGAGGTAAATCACGCTTTGATTAGTTGGCAAGTCAACAATCCGAGCCGTTGCCTTAGTTTAAAATACCTCGGTGTTCATAAATTGACAGTGCCCGAACTTACACATTCTCTCAATCTTACTCCCCTCCACTGGGTAACTAAAGCCAGACTCACTGCCTCGTCCTCTCTTCCCCTCAACATTCTTGGTCAAATTTCCCTAATAAAATGAAGATACTTCAGCGCTTCTTATACTTCCTGCAGAACTTTCCACTTCATATCCCTAACACTTGGTTTACTAAGATTGCAGCATAACTCAGTTCCTTCCTTTGGATGGGTAGACTGACGCGTATTGCTCTTGCCTAACGTCGCTGCTCTGTCTATGACGGTGGCATGGGAGCGGTTGATATCCGTCTGTATTACTGAACATCCCAACTCTTGGTCATCAATGATTAGTTAACTGGGGGTTGGAGCAACCTGAAATACCAACTGGAGTTGACTCGTCTCAGCTTGGACGGGGTAATGCACTACCTGTACGGCAGACCCATTCCCTTCTGTAACCCAGCACATACTAGGAAGATTTTTCTGGTGTTGCGGGCAGCCAATAGATTCCTCTGTTGGTACAAGAAATTGACCCAACAAAACCCCTTTGTAGAGGGTGCTGGCTGGATCACCAAGCGCCTGGACGGAATTTAACACTGGGATTGGAGGTTGTTTTTATTTTACGGAGTTTTATATAGCGCAAACTTGACCCGAAGGAATCAGGTATCATAGCGCTTTACATAGCACCAGTTGCGTTACATGAGGACACATTCATTTTTGTTAGGCACGGGAAGATTAAGTGATTTGCCCAGAATCACAGGATGTTCAGCGTCATTGCCGAGACTCGAACCCAGTTCCCCATATTCGAGGTCGACCGCCCTAGCCGTTAGGCCACCGTTAGGGAACATGTGGCAGGGTTCTCACATACGTACCTTTGCAGACCTGCAGACCCAATTTGCATTCTCCCCAACCCAGTTCCATAGGTACTTGTAATTGAAGCATGGCTAGTCACTATCAAACTAACTTGACTGACCCGCTGGAATTTAGCCCTCTGGAAGCTAGACTACTGATGGGTGGCAGGGGCTGAGGGGGGATTTCCCAGCGTTAATGCACCTTGGTTTGCAATGCCCCGACAAGGCTGGATCGGCTCTGGTGGAGTTGGGAGGGATGGGTTGGGGACTTTAATGATGTGGAGTGGCAGGAGGCGTATATGGCCCCCAGAGAGCTTGTTATCTCAGTGAGTGCGGTTCAAACTGATTAAATTGCATCACTTTCACCTCACATACAGGACACCTCAGACACTCTGGCATGCTGTACACCTACCCAAACCTAATTGTACCCAATGCTCCTCCTCTGGGGCAGATTTCTTCCATGTGGTGTGGCAATGTCCGCTGATCACCTGATATTGGTCCCATATTGGTAGATCCCTATCTAGAGTTCTAGCTCAACCTGTAACGTTGACGCCGAAAATTGCCCTCCTGAAGATTCTTGAGGAACTCGGGGGGATGATGTGCGACCGGACGCTGTTTGGGCTGGTAATGTTGGTGACTAAGCAAGACATTGCAAGGAATTGGAAGTCACTGCAACCACCTAGCCTGGCACTATGGAGATCAGGTATGGACGGGTGCGCTAAACACGAAGAACCGATTTACATTGCATGAGGCTGTCTTCGGAAATTTTAGGGTAAATGGTAGGACTACTATGAACAAATAAACGTACTATGGTTTGTCCTCAATACAAGGAAGGGAATGCACTCGTAGACAATTTGATGCCAGTGTAACTGATGGAGATCTCGGCTGGGTGATATAGAGGGACCTGATTGGGAAGCAATTCTATTGTTTATTTTAGTACTGCAACTAAATCTTTGCAACAATAACATTTGATTATTAAAAAAAAACAAAATCATACCGGGCCTTGGGGAATGGCCAAAATCAGCCCGGGAAGGCAAGCCATGGAGCGTGGTGTTAACTGCATGTGGGGAGCTTGGCTGCAGGGCCTAGCCGTGTGCGGCAGGGGGGTTGCATTTAGGTATGGCAATTAAATATTACTTTACATTAAATATACGAAATTCACTGAAAAAAACAAAGGTCAAAGCAACATTATAGCTAGGTGTGATAAAAGGAGGTTTTATTTTTAATCTTTAGAAATTCACTGAAAAAACACAGGTTAATGCAAAGTAATAGTTAGGTGAACATGTCAGTAACAACATTAAAGTTTAGAACTAAAATAACCCACAGAAATTCACCAGTTATAGTTCGCAGAACTATAAATTACGTCCCATCCATGTACTGTTTATGACTTTACATATGACATCACTCATGACATGTTCTGTGACATAATTTAGGACACCACTGATGACATTGGCGCTACACATGATGATTCATATGCAAAGACAGACCTGTGCTGGGGTTCCAGGGTGGCCTAGCGGGCTGCACTGCACATGACTTCTGAGTTACCTTGTCATGGATGTTTTACTGCTAGTGGTGGAAGCACATGGGTTAATAGTCATCTGAAATAAAGAGCAGCAGCTGGCTGTAGTGCCTTTGCTGTTATTTGCAGGGCTGCTATTGTTTAGGATTAAAGTGAGCGGGCAAAGCTGAGAGGGGGCCGCAGAACTGGAAAAGCCGTGACTGCTGCAGAGCACGAAAGAGGAGAATTGGTAGGTGGCCAGGCGAACTCTAAATTACGCTGTTGAAATTAATAATACCATGGCCTCGCGGCCAGGCATTTTCTGCTCAAACCCATCTCTTGTCAGTATCTCCAATCAGGGCCGGCTTTAGGGCAGTGCGACTGGTGCGGCCCCCTAGGTCTTGATCTGGTGAAGGGGCGCGGACTTCAGGGGGCGGGGCTGTGTTTAGCAAGAACTTGCAATTTAAAAACACCTTCTGCAAAGTTGCTTGTGCCTCCAACTTTCAGACAGCAAAACAAATTCAAGATAACTCTTGTGATTAATGTTCCTGTTAGAGAGAGAGATGGGAGTTTTGTCTAGTTGCACAAAATAGCACAAAGGGTTAATATGCCTGATGCGAAGAAGAAATTTGTATTTTACGTGGATAGCTCAGTGGGTTACTGCTTTTGTCACAGAGATCCTTTTGTTCCCACAGAACATAAAATACATCCCTAGTATTGAACAGTGACTGTTACGAACTGTCATCAAAGAGCTGAAAGCAAACAGTGTTCCCCCCTCTTTCATTATCTGTTCCTAATGTTCCTAAAAAGGGTTTGTTTGGGTAGATATACATTCTTATTAGCAAAGCCTGTCTTTAGCAGCGTTTTAAAATGTATGAAATCTATGTGAGAGATGAGCTATGAAGAGATAAGAGGGCTTTTGCCAGGTGGTAGTGAGGGAATCCGAGGAGGAGGTCATGGGGGGAGGTTGTTGGGGGCACCAAATATGATTGTCGCACCGGGTGCCACCAGCGCTAAAGCCGGTCCTGTCTCCAATCTGCCCTCGTGGGGAAGAGAAGGCATGCGAGAACCTGTGTATCCACGTTTTTCACTAAAGCGTAATTGCAAAAAATATTTAAGACATTTTAGGAGCCGTGCATGATCACAGTGCTAGAATGGGGGTGCATTTTGTCTAGCACTGCTGCAACCCCCGAGGTTTGATTGGCATCGAATGCCTGCTCACGCAGCCCCCTCCGCTCCTCGTGAGAACGTGCTGGAAGCTGTGAATATTTCCAGCTCGTGTAGAAGGCCCCGGCGCTTCATCCTCTGGTGCCTCAGAGCTCAGCTGTCACTTGTGCCAATTCCTGCAGGATCTCCGCCCGGGATCTTGTATGCTGGTCATGTCCACGATCCACTCAGGCGTGGAGCTGCTCTCCGTCTCAGGCTCTCCTCCTTTTCCATTCTCGTCCTTTCTCCTCACCTCATATATTTCCCCTTCGACATTCGCTCTCTCTATTTCAGCCCTTTTCTAGGGTGACCAGATCCTGAGAACCAGAAACTGGGATACTTTGCAAAAATAGAAGAAGGACTACAATTTTACGTCAACGGAGAGGCGCAGAATGACTGCTCTCATCAACACAGGAACACAGAAGAGGCACTAAGAAAATAAATAAAATGTAATTTCTAAAACCAGCATCATGTCTGTTGATTAAACTGCTAACTTGCAACATTTGCTAACTAGCACAGTTTTAGAACACCTAAAAGGTGCATCTCACTGTTTTCAGTTAACCCCTTCAAAAAACAGGGACATGAGCCAAAATTACCGAAATCTGCCAGGACAGCTGGTAAAAATCTGGGGCTGTCCCGGCAAATCCGGGACACCTGTTCACCCTACCCTATTCCCTTTTCTTCCCTTCCCATTTAGACTCAAGCTCCTGTCTCTCTCTCTCTCCACCTCCTCCTCTCTGTCCATATCTCTCACACCCTTCTCCATCAGGCCTCTCTTTTGCTCTGCCCCCAACACTTCTGACCTCCCTTTCTCTGTTCTTCCCAGATCACTGTCTCGGGCTCCTCGTCTAGCAGTGGCGTAGCAAGGGGGGGGGGGCAGTGGGGGCGGTCCGCCCCAGGCGGCACTAGCTTGTGGGCGGCAGCACTTGTGGCCTGTGGCGGCGGCCTTTATAATTTATTTGGGGACACTGACTCACTGACACTACTGTCAGTCATAACAGTAGTGTCAGTGTCCCCAAATAAATTATAAAGGCCGCTGGAACGGGACGCCAGTGCTGCATGCCCCCGTGTGAAGTTCCAGGCAAGCGCACCTGCTTGTAAAGGCTGCCTGCAGTGCACACACCACACCACCACCTAGCGTAGTGGTGGTGGTACGGTGCGCGACGTACTGCATTTGTAGTTGTGGGTCCCGCGACGTCACAGGGCCGTCAATCTTGTAGCGCGCGAAAGCGCTATCAATGACGGCCCTGGGTATAATGTTTGGCCAGCCCTCGCGCTGAATAAAATGCAGCAGTGACGCGTCACGCGGCGCGCCACTTTCAAGGCTGAAAGCCTCGCTGTGCTTGTCACTTGCTTCAGAAAGACTGCAGTGCAAAGGAATACAGAGAAATGCTGGGAGGTAGGAGTCCTGGGAATGGGATGAAAAGAACCATGTATGGAACCATTTGTTGCTGGAAAAACTGTGAAGAACTCTCATTGTAAGACGTGAGTACCTAGACGGGATGCTATTGCAGTGTAGGCGCGTTATATTATACAGTGACTGGATCAGGGCTTTAAACATCCGGCCAGTGACATGCCCCGTGTATCTCTGGAGGTGCATACACTATGACTTGTTTTCACTCGAGTCACAGTTTACAGCACGCCTGTGTGCATAGGTTTTTGTATAAATATAATATACCGTAGCCCGGCCGCGCTCGTCCACCGTGCGTACAGTAGGGTAACAGATGAACGCCGAGGCGTCTACACTCTCCGCTATCACATTGCACTGCAGCTGCAGCCAGGGCCATTATTATAGGGCTAAAATTGGAAAGAGATGCAGCGGGAGGCAACTGACGAAGCTTTTCTCTGGGAGCAGCAGCGGAGGCCATGCATTCCCCTGGAAGCACCATGCCCGCCCCCACCCGGGCCTAATCAATAACTGCATTGACCTGCTGAAAGACTGCTGTGATAATGTGACAATGACTTCCAAGGCCGCTTGCCACATCCCATACACGTGCCTTTGACCATATACACCAGCCCCACTGGCAGAATGGGCCCCTAGAAAGAAGTTTTTTTTATGTTGCTCAAACGCATTTGATCAAATACGGAATGATGAAAGTTGGAGTCAGCCCTGCTAGGATTCAAGCTGTATCTCCATGTTTGATTGCTTTAATGTGTACATTTCGTTCTTTTAATGTTGAGCTGGTATACTGCTGATGGAGCAGGTAAAACAACATTTTGTACACCTCCTCTATTTTGCATGAAATTAATTACTTAACCATATTAAGTATTAACTTGTACTGACTAAGTGTGGAATGGAATGACTAATCAACCTTTGCACCTTGATAAACATGAGATATACGTGGGACTAAAATGCTAATTGCATGGCAAAACAATTAAAAAAATTAACTGTGGTACGCAACCTAACTTTAGAACGTGGTAAAATAGAGAATTGCATGATTCATGTCGCTTTTGTGATGGTTTGTGCTTTCAGCAGTGCGGAATGGTGAGTATTATTGCTTTAAATGTTGCTATAAGCTAGGAAACACTAATATACATTGGGATTAGTGTGGGTTTAAACATTAGAATTTTCATTTCTATATTCTAATCGCTGTTATGTTCTTTTTTTACTTAAGTTGGCATTCGGGCCTACTAGGACGCAGTACTTAAAATGGAGTTCCGAGAGTGTCTCCGTCATGTGAGCGCGATGTCTACTGTGCAGAATCGGATGGCTCTGGAGATCACCAAGTGACCTCAACCACGAACAAGAGTGTTCCTTGTCAAGGATAGGAACATGGAGGACTGCCAAACCATGAATGGTGTGAACTATCGAGGGGACAATGACGGACCTGTGCGAGGAGGCTTGCTTGTTGTTACTTCGGAACTTTTGCCTGTGAATTACCAAAAAAATATACAATTGAGTGCTGCCATGCCAGGTCTCATGGGAAAACGGGCGAACCTGAGAATATTCAAAGAACTTACAATTTGAATTGGATTAGCCAATCAGAACACTTTCTACCCCGAAATTGTTGCACATTGACCTAAAGTTAAGAAGGAAAAGGGTATAAAAAGCAGTGATCTGTCGGAGGGGGGTTGGTTCGTTGGGAGAATCGTTTGCCATTGGGTCTGCGTTGAACTGACAGAGATTTTTCATGGTTTTCCTGGGTATCTTGGGATACGAGAGAACAATTCTATCTGAAGGGTTTTGATCTTTGCCGTGGACTGAACAGTTTATCCTGGAGATTGTCGCAGAGACATGAACCATCCTCTGTGTGATCGGAGGGTCTCCAATTTACGAAATTCGGTAAATATAATGCCATGCAAACTTATGCGGATGTCCTACAGAGATATGTCTTCTTGAAATAAACAAATTATGTAATGAACTATAAATCTTAAATGCTAATGCAGAGTGAACTTTTAAACTAAATTTGGATTAATAAGAAGTGAGTTTGTGGTTCTTTAATTAGGTACTGATGATTAATCAAATGTTTCCAAGACTTTAATTGTGTTTTAGCTGGTTCTAAATCACCATCAACCAGTCCAACTAATTGGTCCATCGACCAAGTGGTGGAGTGCCTTGATGTCAACGTTAGGATTCTATAGGTGCAGGTGTATATAATGTAAAGGAATTATTCCCGATAGGTAACAAGATACCCCCACATGTCCAGCGCTTTTTCTCCTGTGCACAGATTCGAGTGAGACGTATGAGTGTTGGTGTTATGGGCCCCACCAATGAATGAATGTATGAATGAGTTAGTGTGATGACGAGTCTGTGATATAGGGAGAATATGTAAATTTGCCCTTTTGCGCTGGATCACTGCCACCACAATAAAATGCACTGTCGATTGGTACTTAAATGTAGGTATGATGCTACTCAACCGCACTCTTTTTATCGACACCAGAATAATGAAATGCTGAGGTTGTTGCACTGCCACACGATTCTGAGATATATACTTAACTAGTTCAAAGCATATCTTTTATTGATATACTATTTACCGTTCAAATATCACATATCAAACACTGAATTGCCTCTGAGCGCATCAATAACTCATTGTATTAAAATCTAGCACATTGACACTTATTTTGTCAAGTTGAAAGTATGGGTCACTAAGTCAGATCTGCGGGGGATCGAACTCAGCCATTCATTTGATTGATAGAATATATATGTTTCAAAGTTAAAACCAATACTGTTTTTCTTAAATGGCTAGTAAAGTTGATCGTGTTTTTCTGTATTACTGTTGCAGCAATATTTTTGACATATTCCTACCGACCAAAAAAACTTCTGCTTTTGAAGAACAACACTACTGTCTGCAATCACCTTATCCAGGCCAATATTCTGTTTTATTTCACCTAAACACAGGTGCGGCCATGTCAATTTAGAGGAAATACTAGAGAACAGAGTACTGTGTGTCAGCACAAAGGACATTTTTCTGTCACAAAATCTTCAACAAAATAATGGCAGAAAATATATACAGTCTTTTTTACGTTATCAAGAGTTGCTATTGTTAAACCCGATGTTTCGAGGAATGAGCCTTTCCAGTTTTGTAAAAAAAAGTTTCAAAAATATACGAAAGAGCGATTGAATATTCTTTACAATAATTCCATGATATACATATTTGGTTTTGTGTGACTGGGTGAATTGGAGCCAATAAACAGACATGACTGCCATGCAATGACACACTTATTGAAATAAAAGAGCAATTAAAACTCAGACCGATATGTAAGAAGGGCACACATTAAATTAAGTGTGTTGAATACTGTAATGAGCAGGATTTTAAAATGGCTGCGCCCACCTGTGGAATTGTTCTGTCTCTGCGCAAGTGGTGGGGTGGGACATAGGCCATTCGGCACATAGGTCAAAACAATGAGAGATGGGCCCAGACTTTAACAGGGTGTGAGAGGCCCTGCCCCTAACACAAATCTCAATTGCCTCAGGCCTATAACATAAATTAATTAGTCAGCTGACTCATGGACTCCGGCCGCCGCAGTGAGCATGTGCGTGATAGCATGATTGCTGGGAAAGCCTCGGGAGAGCCTGTGAGACACACATAGCGGTTACAGTCAGCAGGCTGACAAATATGTTTAAAGTAATAAAAAAAAATCACACCAGTATAATTAAATTTACTGCATATGGTCGATAGAGCACAAATGCTTCTGATAATCCCAAGATTGGGAAAGGAGGATTTGGTATGTCGATCTGTTGGCGCTCAGCATCCGGTCACCCCTTCCTCTCCCATATGGAGTAGATGTGCACTCTCAGCAGGATAGTCCAGTCTTCCACTGGAATTAACAAACACAGCAGCTGCATCCATAGAGCCTGAGTGCTGCCAAATAGAGTCCTTTTGCCTTCTCGATGCGATTGCAGACACCATCTTGGTGGTCAGGAAGCCATCTATGCATTTTGCTGGAGGAAGGACCTAATTTAGAGTTTTGCAGACAGGGTACTCCACCACAAATGTGGCAGAGTACTCTGTTCACCAGACTGAAAACTGACAGTCTGGCTTCTCTATTTAGAGTTGGGCAGACTGCCATGTTTCTTCCAGCAGTAACCTTAGAGCCATGGATTTTGGGCCGCCCTGCCAACTTAAAATGCCTTCAGAGGATTCACAGGGGCAGTGGCTCCTGAGAGGCCATACAGCTCTCCGCCATCTAAGCTGAGATATACAAATATGGCAGACATTTATCCTCCATGGCAGTGGAGGTTATGACCTCTGCCCACCAAACTCTAAATGAAGGCTTAAGTCCTTTTAGTGATGAGAGTCGGAAAGTCATCAACCCCTTTAAATCTCGCCTTCCTGACTTCTTGCAGTTTCCATTATCCCTTTCTCAGTATGACCAGGTGATGACTACAGATAAGGGTTCTCAGTTTGTGCTGATGCACAGGCGTCCAGTTTGATTCCATAAAAAGACATTTCAGTTGGCAGGTCTGCCTTCTGCTTGCAGGGTCTGTTTCAGGTCCAACCAGTTCATCCACCCTTCACAGTTGTTTACCTGTTTCTTCTCTCCTATACAATCTTCTCATCGGAAGTGGTTTAGGCATTCCATATACCCTGACCATTACTCTTCCATCCTTCGTTCCTCTTCCCCATACATCCAATGAGGAGGGACGTCTGTCGAGGCTTCATCCCAAGTGTACAGTGTAATATTACATTGACCGCACACAAGACAAAGTTGAGGATCAACTTTGTGTCTACATACACTATTTCGTATTGGGTCATCCTGTATACTAAGATCTACTTTGCCCTAGCCAATCTTTCAATCATGACCTTGGGTACTTCCACAACTCTTTCCACAGACATCCTTGTTGCCGACATCTTTTGCAGAGCACTGCTGCCTCACGTCTCAAGCAGAGAGTGATGGGTACTTTGCCTCGGCTGCGTAGCATTAATTCCTTGGTTAACCAGCATACTTAATCTCACTTCAAAGGAAGGCACTGCTTTGGGATTCATTCATAATTTGTGAAACCTGCATAAAAAGGTACCCATCAGAAGGAAAAGTTCCTGCATATCCCTCGCTATCCTCCCTCCTGCCCTGTGAGCTAGTGCTGTCATTAATAAGATCCCAAAGTATTTGTTGCTGTTCTGGCTCCTTGAGTTCCGCTCCACATGCTTCAATGGTGTGCGGAATGAATATCAGGAACTGATGCCAAGCTTAGTTTAATCTAACAAAAACAAAATGGCAAGCCACATTCAAGATTCCTCCATGCAACAGGGTGAATTGGGTCCCAGGAGCCCAGCAGTTAGCTTCTACAACTCAACTTAAAACAGTTCTGCTTCAATATCTACCAAACAAGGTAGGACAATGAGTTAATGTTGGCATTTTCTTACCTGGTGTGCATTTTGGGAAGACGTTCGGGCAGGCAGGGGTTCATTGACTTTCTCTAGGCTTAGTTTATGGTCTATATATAGGAAATCTGTGCCTCAATGCCACGGGGTGCTAAGGATGCTGCAGCACCCCGAAAATAAACATGATAAGGTTTAGTAGGTGAATGAGCAATAAAGATGCGTTTTTATCTGGTCTCATTGCTCCCTATCATTTTAACATGGAAATTGACATTTACCTTTTTTCCTCTGTCTGTAAATTGAGAGGCTTTTGTAAACTGAACTATACTACACTATTGGGGCACAGGGAGTGCAACATGAGAGACTATAGGATGTAATTTTTTTAAGACACAACCAACTGTATTTATCTGTAAATGAACTGCACAAATATTTCCTAAAATAGCAGTAAGGAAAGCACAAATGAGGCACATGTTTTGTAATTCTGAAGTGTTATGGAAACAAAGATTTTAATTTGATCAAAACATGTCAAGACACTTTACTTAGTGATGTGCAAATTATAAATATTCGCTGAAACCCAACTTCCAGACATTATCTTGTGTGCGCTATACAGTTTTATCAGTACAGCAGCATGTATCTGCAAATTTAGGGGCCAAATTTAAGTTTAGCCAGACAGCCCATGGGTCTGCCATGGGGATGGAGTAAATTACTCCATCCCCATGGTAGAAAGACCGCCCAACTAATTTAAGAATGACCGCCAAGCAGGCGGTCATTTATAAAGGCAATGTCATGAACTACCATCACAGCGGTCCCTGCCAATGCGTTTCACTGTTTTCTACAGGACTGTGTTGGAAGGACGCAGCCCTGTAACAAACAGTATTCTTCTTTAAAAGAAAAAAGGAATGCACCCCATGGTGGGGAGCATTATTATGTTTTTACTCTTCCTTACTTTTACCTTACTTTCTTTTTACTCTTCCTTACCTTTACCATCCTTTCTTATCAGGTTTTACTTGGCGGTAAGAAACAGTAAAAAATGACTACATGTCTGCCCATCTAAATTGGGAGGGCACACATGTACCCAGTTCTCCAAAGGCCCTTACTGCACGGGGCTGTCAGTGGAGTTTGGCCACGGCGGAGACGGAGTATTGTCTGCTGTGGCCAATCTTAAGGTCTGCATGCTAATAAATTTGGTGGGAGGACGACTATAATCTCTGCGAATATATAAATCAGGTGCTTAGTGGCCATTTAAATGGAAAATGTGCTGTTTGTAAATGACCGTGTGCTACCGCACCATGTTTTAGCAATATATTTGTAACAGTGTGCTCCAAAATGCACACTGTTATAAATAAGTTCCTCCTATTTACTAGTCAAAGAGGGTAACAGAAACTATTTTGGAATTCAGAAGACCTTTTCAACTCGCAAAACGACTTTTGCCCAATTGAACAAAGGTAGTTTTTGTAGCAAAAGAAAGCTTGTGATTTTGAGAAACTCGTGCTTTGTGACCTCAAAATATCTTTGTACATTTGATCCACAGGTTTTTTCGCAGATGCGGTCTTCAGGAGTGCCCTCTCAGGTGTAGTAATCAGTTTGGGTAACCAAAAGTGAACGGCGTTTATGGCAAGTTTCTTGTAGGATTCTCACCACACTTTAATCCTTCAAATATGCCTCAGCTGAATTAGTACAACCTCTAGTGGCAAAAACACTTCCCCCTGGATGGCTAAGACCACCTGGGGCTACCCAAGCAATCTGATGACTGGTTTCCCGTCGCTCCACATGGTCCTCAAAGGTAGGTCCTGGAGGTGAACCCACATGATTGAAATGTGCCCAATTTCACAGAATCTCTCACCAAATGATGTGGAATAGACTCCGGGCTTCCCGAACCATCCTATTTTGTCATCTCTGACAGACTCACACCAATGGTCCTCATTTTAGAGCCTTAGGTTACCACTCTCTGCTTCTTCTATTCAGTTTATCATGGAGTTTTTCAATTGAAGCCAACAGTCTTCACCCTCTGGTGAGTCACAGAAATCTTCTGGCTAATTCTGCCTTGTTTTGACGGTGGCCAGGAGGGACTCGTGTCAGAAGATTTGGAGATGGTACCACAAGACCTGGGGTGTCCCTCAAGCTGTGTTTTCCCTACAGTGCCAAACAGCTTCAGTCTTTCGTAACGGGGCACCACCAAAGTCTGAAGAGCCCATGGAAGACTTCGACTCTGCACCTGCACATTGATTTCAACTGCAGTGTTTAGGAGATCCGGTTCACTAAACGATCCCGCTTCCTAGTCATTGCCTGACTGGCAGTCCATCGTTGCACCACAAAATTCGAAATACAGATTCCAATACGAGGGGCGTATCTTGGACAATACAATGGTTGATGTGAGCTTGAGATTTTCCAACAATCACTATTTTGCAGTTAATATGAAACATGATACAACAAACAGTTCAGAGGCTGTGTTTAAGGGGTGTTACAAGAGTAGAGGGTAGAGGGATTGTTGTGTGTATTAGTGGCAGGAAAAACAATATTTAGAAAGATAAAAAACTATTTTGAAGACATTCACATCCCTCCTAGCTTTGAGGAATTTGCGTGCTGCACAAAAGAGCTTGAGATATTAGAAAATCTGCCGGTGAAAATCAGCCATTTTCAACTGTGGCAAGGAGGTACTGCAGCCAACTTCAAGAAAGTGCCATCACCTGCCACTCAGCTAACATCTATAAAGAGGAGAAAAATATAGCACCAATCTCATGACACTACCCTGTTTTATCCACCACTAGTGGTCTGCCAAACCCCCTGTAAAGTAAGAATCGGAAGGTAGTTATAGCTACCTGAGTTTTAGGACTGGCCTACCAGACAGGGCAAAGCTGTTTGGTTGCCAAAGACCTATTGTTGGCTTATTAAGAACTCACAGTGGGCTTAACCCCTTCAGTGCCCATGACGAGATGGTCTCGTCATGGGCCGCGGTTGCGCTGTGCCCATGACGAGACCATCTCGTCATGAACCCCGCCCGCTAATGAAACGCCCGGCACAGGGCGTGGAAAGGGCGGGGCACTGAAGAGGTTAAGGTATGCTAGTTGCTTATCGTTGGTTTGCTTGATTGTCCCTCTCATTTGCTTGCTTATAATTTCATGGCTTTACTTGTCCATCTCGTTCCATCTTGCATTTGCCCCAACTTGGAGAATTGCTTCTTTACCATCCTCTTGATTGGCTGACTTATGTCCTTCCACTGGTCACTTTTAGGGAACTTGTTTATTTTTTTTAGTTAAGCCTTCCATGAGAGTGCATGTGTTTTCAAGCTTTCACTTTTTTGTGCTTCTCTCCCCCCCCCGTGCTCCGTGTTGCTTTCTCACACTCATATGCTTCCTGTCTCCCCTCCATGTGCTTGTGGTGCACTCTCCCATGTGTGCTTCTACCCCCATCCTCTGTGTTGCTCTCATCCTTATGTGCTGCTTTTTCCATCACCACCTTTATTTTTACTTTAGTGCCCTCCCATGTGCTCATCCGACTTTCTCCTCAGTTACATCTCTACAAACCCATATTGTCTTTTTTTTTGGTGGGGGGGGGGGGGGGGGGGTATTAAAATGCTGCGGGCCTCTGTGTAAAAAAAAACGATTCTCATTTTCTTTTTTACTTCCCGATTCATCTCGGATCAGTAAATAACTGAAAAAAATAGCCTATAGAATTCAGAGACTCGCGCACGCGAAGTGTAGTTAGAAGTGCGCGTGCGGCTGTGTTGACTCATGTTATCATGCATGAGCACGCCTCACAAAGTGACGTGGCCACTGGCTGCCTCGTCATTGTGCCTTTTTTTCCTTTTAGCCATGTTGAACAGCACTGGCAAGAAATCCTTTTGCCAATCCTTTGCAGATGTTTACAGCACCGCCAAAAGCCATTGCCAAAGCCAATGAGTCCCAAAAGCGAGAGCTATTATCTTTGCTTGTTACACCAGATGGCTGGGTGGATGGATGGAGGTGGTGGGACCCCACCTGTGTACAGGTAGAGGAGGCGCCCTGTGGGGATCCAGAATCCTCCAGCGGTCCACCACATATACGCAGTAGGGGGGGGGGGGGGGGGAATCCCCAAGTTGCCCTCCGTCTGTGGGATGGAGAGATGGCTCTTGTCGTCCCTGGGCACCAGATCTCCCCTGTAATGTGCAAGTACCCCAGGTGAGAAAGGAGCTCTGGAGATTCCCTTGCTCATACCTAAGGCTCCCAGTTTTCCGTTTTTACTGATTTTTATAAATAAATACAGAGAGAAACCAGCGTGTTTATTGTCTGCACCTATTTTTAAAAGCGTCAAAATACGAAAAATTGTCCTTTTGTGAGAGACACTCTGTGCTGTCCGTCGTGAATTCCAGGCCAAGCGCTGAGCAGATAGATAGATTGGGAAGTTAATAACAGGATGATATTTCCTTAAATACAGGCTTATCTTAACATAAATTTGAAGTATTGTGCTACTATTTATCCGTAGGTGTAGTGTTTTGTTATATTTGACTGCTTCATTTGCTAACATGTGACAGGCATTAAAGCTTTTTTAGTGAATGTTTATTAGTTAAATAAATATGGAAATATACTATTTTACGAGTCCATTATTTCTCAAAACACTAAAAAAATATGGATACTACCAATAAGATTGCCCAAAAATAAATATGGATAAATACATACAATTTTTTAAAAATATATATATGCCATAACACTGGGAGCCCTCCTCATACCCCAAGCAAGTACAGTACTAGTGAGAATATTCCTGTTTTGATGGGCAGGGATGCTTGGTCACCCCAAGAAAGGTAATCATTTGAAGTAGTAAAATGTCTCGAGAGCCAAGAATCTGGGGAATCCTCAGGATCCACCCTGCACTGCCAGGGATTCCTGGAGGCTTGGGGGTTTCCCCCAGACACTTATTGTGGAAGCTTTTTGAGACAGCCTGCAGTAGTAAGTGCCTTAACCCAGTGGCGGATCCTCTGCTAAGGGGGAGGAGTGTCGTCCCACTGCTGTTTGAGCAGTGCAAAAATAAAAAGATAATAATAAGATGTTATTATCATTTTATTTTTCTGTGCGGGACGGGAGTCAGATCGGGCAGGGTGGAGCTAAGCTAAGTGAGGAGTGGTTTGCACTCCCTAAGGGCACATGAATGTTTGACAGGCACTTTGGAGAACATGCCCAGGCTCCCAAGCACCGCCAGAGCGGCCTAACAGTCCGCTCAGACCAATGTGATTGGCTGGGAGAGTTTGATTCCAGTGCTGCCAGTGCAGATAAGAGGAGGGAGAAGAGGGGTGCGGAGGCTACGAAAGGAACAAATGTTTTTTTTTATCCATTCCCCTCCCTGCTGCACCACCCCCATTCCGAGGCAGCCACCACTGTCTTAACCCAGTAAGATATTTTAAAATGCAGTCTCTTTGTGACCAATTAAGGCAGAACAGATTTACTGTCACATTTGTAATTTTTGCCAATTTCTTAGCAAAGGAGTTTTCAAAATATAAGCATATACGTGGACCATCTGAGTTTGCTTCTTATGGCTTTACCCTCTTTGACAAATTTACCAGGCGGTTAATATAATTCATATAAGATAAGGAATACGTTTTCAATCAATACCGATGCAAAATGCAACCCGCAAACACTACAATAGTCAGAACTTCCAATTCATAAAAAATATTTATTGCTGTCCATAATCATGGACTTTACACAACACAAAAGGAAGAATAGAGATAAACAACAAGAAAACATTACAATTGTGGTTAATCCGTCTCTAATGATCTTTAAGCTGTCTCCTATTTTCGTCTTGATCACATTTTACTCGATGGTGGGACTAAAATCCCTTTCATGACTTTTCAGGAGAGCTTTGTGAACCTCCCTATTACACAGAAGGCGCATGAGATATGTCTTAAACCAGGCACGGCCATTTACTCCCCATTCAGTACCTCCACCATCTGTTTTTTTTAACAAGCATTAGCAAAGTCAATAGGTCTGGTGTTGGCTGCCAGCCTTATGGCTTTGTCAACGCTTGCTTTGTTCTGTCATGACTTTTGCATAACTTTATATTTGGAGAAGCTGCCGGGATCTCATCAATCTAAAAAAACATTGGCTAATAGCGAGAAAAAAAAATTCTGGTCCAAAGGGAACTACTTTGTGTGTGGATGTGCTCTTTGTGACAGTACCAGTACAGTGAGGCTAGCCACTGGCCAAAGTGGCCTGTCCCCTGTGCTGTATCAGTATACAGTGAAAGGAAGAAAAATGTGAATGACTGACTAACAGACCTCCGGATGAAGAGGGCTGGTTTAAAGATCCTACATTGTAGTATATCATACATATACTTTTAGTAAAATCAAAAGGTCTTGGCTAATGCTAGACCTACAAATAAAACAATCCGTGTTTAGTGTTTGTCCCATAACTGGGTGTGAGTATGTTTTATGGACTGTGAGCAAAAGATTCAACATAAAGGTAGCATTATACTATTCCTACACTCTTTTTGATTTCCTTTCTCGCCCCCTGCCAGTAGATGCCACATCATAGAGAATGGATAGGGAGGAAAGGAAGTGAGCATCAGGGTGCTTAGGCCTAAGCAAAGAGATTCTGTAGGACATGTGGCCAAATTATACACTGATGTGGGAGGAAGCGTAATGCATGCAGAATGAGTGTGAGTTGACTCATGTATTGGCCTAGAATCTCATCATTATATTTGACTGCCAGTTCTCTTTCTCTGCTCAAATCAACAGAGTCCATTCATCTTGCTTTTTCTATGTCATACTGCTTCACAGTGTCTAGTCTCTACTTTTTGAAAACTGCAAAACAGTGTTTAAAGCTGTCCTAACGTCTCACTTAAATTACTGTAATTACCTGCATCTTAATTTTTCTAAATCTTCAATCACTAGATTCCAACTCATTTAGAACAGTACCACCAGACTTTTACTTGGTCGTCTTCATTGCTCCTCTCTGTCTGGGCATCTTGACACCATTCACTGACTCCCTATTGCCAAATTATTAATCTTTAAAGGTCTGTGTCCCTGTCAGGATTTAGCGCATGTGAAGGCCCCTCTTTCTCTCCAACAGCGATACTCACCAGGATCCCAAAAATCCACCTTGCACCTCTAAGAACAACTCTTAATGCAGCTACAAGACCCCTCACAGGCACCAAAAGATTTGACCACATCCCACCTGCTCTCAAGAGTCTCAATTGGCTCCCAATAGAAGGAAGATGCATCTTCAAGACAGCTTGTATCACACACAAAGCACTTTACACTGCAAATCCTAAATATTTAGAAAACGAACTTGCGAGGGGGGGTAGAAATCGGGCCCTTCGGTAATTCTTCCTATACTTGTTTCAAACTGAACATCAAATCACTACAGATGAACAAATACTTCAACTCGCTCCCATGAACAGGAACACTCAATATGGCCACCTGACCCAATGTAGCATTTTAATCTATCACCAGTGCCTTAGAAGGGATAATGTTGTACTATGTGTTACTTTTTGATTTATTTTTATAATATTGCATTGTTGTTTTTTACTCTCCTCCTGGATATATTATGTCAACCTTGAATCCTTCTATTACATGTCCTGTAAAGCACTCTGATACCTTCGGGTCTAGCTAGCGCTATATAAAACTCTCAAATAAATCATTGTGTATCACCCTATGTGAGCTCTTCACTTTTCCACAGCTCACTTTATCTTATTTTCCAAAGTTCATAAAGCCCATGCAGATGGCCAATCCTTCACTTCTTTGGAAGACAAACACTAGTACAACTTGCCCCTCAACAATTGGTTCACAAATAATTGTCTCTTTCTGTGAGATAAAAAAACAAAACCTGGCTATTCACCCTCTTCCTGCTTTTACCACTGTTATATGTTAGGATATTTGTAAAGCACATGGCTGCCCCAGCAACGAGGCATCCCAGCGCTGGTCTTAGAAAGGTCGGCAAGAAAAAGACAGAGGAATTAAGTGGAAAATAGCCAGGTCTTCAAGGCTTTTCTAAAAGTCCAGTGAATCTGAGTGCTCCTGATGGACAGAGGTAGTGAATTCCAGAGGGCAGGGGCTTTGGCACAGGGCTCGCACAGGAACATATGGGTGGAGCAGCTTAGAAAGAATAGAAGGCTGTAATACTCAAGCACTAGGATGCCCTAGTTATGTAACAGTCCTGCTATACATATTAGTTAACAACATTACATTTCATAAAGGGCTCTCTGACTCAGAAGGTCTTGATGCCTTTAATACAGGATACTCACTCTCCAATTCAGACCAACTCCTAGGAACCAATGCACTCCCAGCTGATAATGGTCTCAAATTCAAGTTCTAATTAGTCACAAAGGTATCAATGAGTGACCATTCAAGGCATTGGGAGTAGATCTCTAAGTGAGAGAGTGAAGACGCCTACTCAAGCCATCTGCTTGAGCGTGAGTGAATCCTTGCTTCTAAAAGTAGAAGTTGCCCATTATGTAATTTGTATACACGTTCACCTCTTGGGATCTAGCCACCAAAACGATGAGCTGTAGGACAGAAAGACAGATTTAAACTCCCAAACGTTCATGTGGAGGGACAAATGTAATCCCTAGAGGTACCGATGGAGGGATTCTGACTGTGAGTCCGTAGCATTATGAGAAAATTAAGAAACTATTATAAAGAAAGCATTATGTAGAAAATAAAATTAAGGAAATTGAAAATGGAAAAAAAGTAAAAACAAAGAATTTCTAGTTTTGAGAGGTAATAAAGTAAATATATTAAACGTAGGAAGCAGGTTATTGTCGGTATGAATGTTTCCAAGATCTACATATAAATTTAAAGTAAGTGATATGATTACAATAAGGGCTGTTTGAAGGGATCAATTGTACTGGGTAATGTCAAAAATAGGGTTTGCGTTGAAAATTGTGTGAGTTACAGAGTTAGATTCAAGGTTCAATTGTTGTTAGGGTTTTAGTTAGAGGAAGTGCAGAGTTAGCATTAGATTTACGATAAGGGTAAGAGTTATGTTGAAGGCTATGGGTGTGCTGAGGGTTATATTGATATCAGGGTTATAGTTAGATTCATGCCTAGTATCAGGGCCAGACTGCCCGTAGCGGGCACCGGGCATTTTCCCAGTAGGCTGGAAGGGCAGGGATCGGTTTTGGACCTGTGGGGCCCGTTTTGTTGCTGGGGGCTGGTTTTGCAGCAGCGCTGCAATATCTGCCCCCTGTAACAAAAGCGGGAGCAGTGCTTCCCATTAGCACCCCCGCTACCGGGGCCGGGTGGGCATATTGCCAGGGCTGGTTGCTGTTCCCAATCCAGCCGTGCCTAGTATTATATTTAGTGATCTGACTAGATAGAGGGGGTTGTTTATCAGAAAATCTACGACAAAAATATAGACTTGCCAAAATAATGTAGCAGAAATATTGAAATGAAGAATGTCATTAAGGTAAGGTAGTCGGTGATTTACTAGTCTTCACGCCACATCCACCTACCTTGAAGACATATATTGTTAAGCACAAAAATGTGGAGTTAATGGTACATCTCTATTTTCTTATATAGAGACCCTTCACAATATTCCGTATGCATGTTTTGGCAAGTCGTTTACCCTCTATTTTCTGTGGTCTGTGTTGTGATTAGGGTAAGGCAGGGCCACTGGAATTATGCAGCAGGAGAAGGTTAAATTGTGCAGCAGGGAGTAAATTATGTGTTAAGAAAAGGCAAAATATGCAGCATAATGTGGCACATTTTGTAATAATATTACTTCATTATGTCTTTATTTTTAATTTTGATAACACAGTATGGGCATTGGTTGCACCTCATTTGTACTAGTTTAGCACCCAAATATAGCAATAAGCAGAATAAAGGTGACCAGTCCAGCTTTGCAAAGGGCCTTCTACTGTGCGGCAACATGCTTTGCTGCATTTTTAGTAACTTCTGAACCATCTGAGCTAGAAACAAATGTATTTTTGTTAAAATCTGCAGATTATGCAGCAGATGATGGGTTATGTGGTAAATGCGGCAAATCTATAATTATGCAAAAATCACCGCAGCCGCACAATCACAGCATTCCAGTGGCCCTGGGTAAAGGTTAACACTGGGGTTTCAGCAAGGTCGGAGTTATTGTTAAGATTTTGACTAGGATTAGGATGGTGGTTATGGGTAGAGTTAGTTTTCAGGCTATTTCTAATGTAAAGAAAATATATCTATAAACAATATTACAAATTAGGCAGGGCAAGTGCCATGGAAAATAAATTCCCTTTCCTAGAATTTTTTTCGACCAATTAATTTCAATGAAATGCACATTTCTGTTCAAGATACACCAAAATCAGGGTTGTACGTTAATCTGGCATTCAATCAGAGGCGGCTCGTAGTGGGAGTGCGTCGGGGAGTGGCAGGGTGGGCGGTAGTGGAGTCGGACATACGACGGCCACGAGTAAAGTAAGTAAATAAATAAATAAAACTATTTACCTTGCATCGCCAAGTTGGCGATACAGCCAGCGCAAGGTAATTAGATGTATTTTATTTACTAACTATATTCATGACTATCGTATGTCTGACACCACTACACCCCCACCCTGCCCCTCCCCCGCCGCACCACCTCACTGCACTCCCTCGGCGAGCTGCCACTGCATTCAATGTAAAAATGCCTGTAAAAATGTAGCTCTCACAAATGTATTGAGACACAATGACCGAGATCTGGGCCATGCCATGATGGGACTGAGACAAGCGTTTCACCCTTTGAGCAGCTCTGCTCCACTCGATTGTGCGACCACCTGGGGTCACTTAAGCAGATGAGAATAGATGGCATGATTCATATTAAGAGAGGCTGGTGTGCTCACCCTCTCGCTGCAGTGAGTTTGCAGGACCGCATCAGGAAGTACAGAATGCTTCAGTCTCATGGTGCAAGTGTAACTCGGAACATGCATGACCAGAAGGGAAGCGGAAATTCAACTTGACATGGAGTTTCTGGAACCAAAGCGGGTTTATGATCCAGAGTGCTCCTGATTCCTCTTCATTGGACCGTGATACCGGAATTAATCTCAAACTTTATGGCACTAGGGGAAACGAATATATGACGTTGCGACGCATGCCTCTACAACGCATGCCTTTACAAAGCGGTCAGTATAACGACCGCGTTGTTACCACGCATACCATTACAACGACTTGCTGTAGGGGGTGCTGGAGTTTGGAACAGCATAATTCACTATTCTAACTCCAGTCTGTGCAACAGTACCTAAAGCCAACTAAAGCAACTTGTTGTAATGACTTGCGTTGTGATGGTATGCGTGGTAACAACGCGGTCGTTCTACTGACCGCGTTGTAATGGTACCACGTTGTACCAACAGTGTTGTAAACGCTGTTTCCCGTCGAAAAAATAGTGAGACCACTCAGTTTGAACCCACCTGGAGTTAGTTGCACCACTAAACAGGACCAGAAAGGGTGACCCCCCAGACAGGATGAGGAGGGAATCCTGCTGGTTTTCCAACTCCCATAGTCAACTTTTGACTCCTCATCTCAATGACGAAAGTCAGGATCTCACTCTGGAATAGGATCACCTATAATCTGCACGCTCACTAAACAGTCTTAGAGGGATCTCACAAATAATAGTGTAAGCGTGCACCGAATGACTGTTCTCTAATCACAATACTTAGAGGTTGTGTGTGTCAGCTGCTTCCCGTGTGGAAAAGGCGGAGTGCTGGGAGATATAAAACATGAGTTGAATGGTAGAGATTGAAAAAACAACAACACTACATAGTAAGTGGGGCCTGTGTAAGAAGTCACTCAGAGTGGGTGAAACAGCTCCCCTCCCACATCAGAGAAAAGGTAGCTGGTGAAGGTGTACAGTGAATGGCGAGGGTGTACAGTTAATGGTGAGGGAGTACAGTCCTGGGAAGTGAACATGACCTTGTAGTTCGTTCTTCTACACCAGTGATGCCATTGCACCTAAACCTCTACTGAAAAACAATACAATACAAGCAGTTCCAATTCTCACCACTAGGTTCAGTATGTACCCAAAGTGGGAAAATTAGAGAAAGCATTAGGGACATATGTATTATTCACTATCCATGCATAACAGCACAGAAACTATTTTCACACTGGATAACACTGGATTTGCATCCACTGCTGTCGCTAAAGGCCTGAGTGGCAGTATGGCCGGGGGTTAGGGATCCAAATATGAGGCAAGACTGCATATTCAGCCCTGAGTTCCCCTGTTTTTCATTGGCTGCCGGGGATCAGCCACAGTCTGTAGGCACACTGTGATAGGATGTTGCAGGGACAAGCAACACTGCAGGTAAAGGTAACATAGAGCAGGTACTCACGTTTGGCGGGCAGCAGGTAGCCACAGGTGATCTTGGCCTTGCCGATCTCGCAGCCGTTCAAGGTGCCACACTCTTCCTTCAGCAGCGGTCCAGCTGCCTGGTGGATGCAGCCGTCCACTGGAGAGGGTGAAAAAGACAGGGTGGCGTTAACCAATGAGGCACGAGGAAAGACTTAACTGTCATTGTACTAAACTAAGCAGCTAAAGCAGGCCCATGCATTCAGTTAGCAAAGAATAACACCCCAGGACTGCATCATGAGGTCCAGTCAATACAGCACAACTCCCAAATACAGGCCAAAGAAGGATGCACTGAATAGGAGTCGACAAATACTGCAGCCTATGCCATTTACAGGCTGGGCTAGTTTAACAATATAAGGCGACTGCCTAATGAGCCAACAGAAGGGAGCCCTACATAGCAAGAATCAAATATGGTCCACTTTTTGGGTCGATGGGGGTTGTCACTCCTCCTAGAGACCAAGAAAAACTGCGCAGGCCATTTACAGGCCCTGGCAGAAGTTTTGGGGCATAACATTACAGGAATCATAGGCTGAGGAGTAATATCTTGGCAGAGGCTTTAAAGAGCGTGGAAGCATAAAGGCCACAGAAGGGCTCCTTGAAGCAGGCGTATACGGAGCAGCAGGGACTGCAGGCTCTGAAATGATCCCTCTCCCACAGACCCAAGAGCACCACAGACTAGCGCCCTACAGGCCCAAGGAAGGTGCCGGGTCCACAGGCCTGGGAGTGGTCTGGAGTGCAGTCAAGCGCAAGTCAAGTTCACTGGAAGCAATTCAAGATATGTATCTAAGGCCCTCTGCTTATGCTATAAAGTAATGTTTGTGCTGTCACCAACTTACAAGTCCTCTCTTTTCACCAGGTATCAACCCAGATCTCTGCACCCAAACAATGCCAATCTCCTCCTTGTCCCCAGATCATGAAATGTCGTAGTTGGGACTGGAGATTCCCAGTATTCACCTCCAAGGCTTGGAATAACCTGCCTTGGACTCCACTTCATCACCTGTTTGATCACATTCCGAAAACTTCTTAGAAACTATGTGTTCTAAGAATAACCTTCCTGCAATCTCTCTGTGAGGCCTGCCAGCAACAGGAGACACTGGGCCTCATTTATTAGGTTTTGCCCTAGGGCAGCGCCGCAGGCCTTTCTGCTGCGCTGCCCTACAGCAAAAGAAAAGGGCAGGAATGCGCTGTATCTATCAGATACCACCCATCCCTGTCCTTTTCCCCTGCACACAGTGGGCTGCTGTGCGCCAATGCAGGCACCCTTGCACCATGGTTCAAGGGTGCCTGCGTTGCAGGGAAAATTATTTTTGTGCAGGAAGGGAAACCTTCCTCCACAAAAACAATCACAAGAGGCTTTTTCCTCTTTCTATGTGAGCTGCAGAATGCAGCACACACAGTAAAAAGGAAAAACGAGGAGAAAAAAAGATATTTCTCCTTGTTGTGCCTTCCTTATGCCTACCCTGGGGAGGTGCAAGTTTTTGGCGCTGCCTTAGAGTTGTGATTTCTCGCAAGTCTGCGGCGGTGTCAAAAAGCCATGGATGTTGCTGGGAATGCCCCAAGCAACACCCAATCCACGCCCCTTTAATGCAGAAAACTGCATTAAAGGGAACAATATTAACAAGGCAGCATTAAGTCAAAAAAAGAGGCTTAGTGCTGCCCTGTAAATATGTACCAGCTTCTGTGCCATGGAACGTCACAAAAAATGACATTCAGGGGGCGCAAGGGGCCTCATAAATGAGGCCCACTATTTCTCCATAACTGCATACCTGACAAATTGCAAATCATCATCGAGTGTGTGATCGGTGGGTAAAGACCCTGGCAGCTGAAGATAATTTACACTGTGGAGGGATTGTGAACCATAGGTGCAAGAAGTCTTGCGACTAGTAACAATTTGGAGTGTTAGGATATATATAACTTCACATACTGGCATCAGCAGCACAAAACCAAAAAGCTGGACATTCAAACCTGTTTGGAACCCTGTTTTATGGGGCTGTGACCCAAAATGCCATGAGGCTTCCAGAAATATTATAGATGTGTCCTTTGATACTCATGCAGGAGGCCCAACCTCACAGTCCTGCACTTTGGCCTCTTTTACTTGTAGTGAAAGAGTGGGGACAGTAGAGCAGGAAGTCTCTCCTACACAGCACACACGCTGATAAGCAAGGCATACTGTTCACTATTCAGTCCGCATCATGCCATTGGTTGTTTTAGTTGTCACTTTCATTTGCAATCTTTAGATTGCTTAGCTCCTGTAGGCTTCTCTTCCCTTCTTGTGTTAGCTCCCCCCTGGAGCATGGACCAAGTTCTTCCCCCGTCTTTACTCTTCCTCATTTTTTACAACGCATTATGTTTTTTTAAATAAGCTTTTCGGTATTCTTCCTGAACATCCAATGTGCTTTCCTACTTTTAACACTGGCACACGGCTTCTTTTTTATGTTGCTTTCTCCCTATCTGACACCTCTATCAACACCTTGGTTACTTATGTCTACAATTGTACTACTCTACCCCATGCTACTCTACGCTACTCCAATCTATGCCAATCCACTCTACGGCACTCCACTCTATGGCACCCCACTCTAAGCCACTCCACTCTACACCACTCCACTTCACACAATGCCATTCAGCAGCACTCTACGACACTCTACTCTATGCCACTTTAGTCTACACCATTCTACGCCAGTCCACACCACTCTGCTCTATGCAACTTAACTCTGTTCTATTCTACTCTACTCCACTCAACGCCACTCCACTCTACACCACACTGCCCAAGTCTGCTCTACACCACTCTACTCTATTCCACTCCACCCCACTTCACTCCATTCTGCTCTACAACACTCTACCTACACCACTCCACTTTATTCCACTCTAATCCACTCCACTCTAATCCACTCTACTCTACCCTACACCACTAACATATAGCCTTGATGAATATCAGCCACACTGTTGTACAAAATAGCTAAAAGGCATTGGCACAGTCAATAGTTCTCACAAAGGTGAGGCCTATTGGCCTTTACACTGCTTGTTTAAATAGAGAGAGAACATCTTTTGAGTGTATTTTGCTGTGCTTTATTTTTTGATTGGTTGGTTAATCGTTATGTGTTTCGTTCAGTGGGTTAGATATACATTAGAGCCTTTACACAGCTTTGCACAAATAGTAGGTAATAAAAGGAGGGCAAACACCTTGGGTCACGTTTTTTGTTCCACAGTCATTTCCCTGTCTGGCAGTGTCTTCATCCATCATGTGGCTTCTTTGACAGAAACATGCAAACAGACGGCAACAAGGGCGAACACAGGGCTAGACTAGTAAAACACATAAATATTCTTACAAACGATTACAGTGCGGGTGAGACAGGTTTGTTCACTCAGAAAAGAGATGAGCGCTCCCTGGTACATTATGAGCCTCTCTCTCTCTCTTGTAGCTCACAGTTCTCCTACTTGCTTACTCTTTTAGAAGCATCATATATCTCCCCAGGACAAAGGGAGAGCCAAGTTTTTATTACCACTCTATGATAATGAGGACGCCACAATGTACACAGCAAATATATCATGGTGGGCACCTGACTTCTGCTTCCCCTATAAGCCAGCCGTGGCCCTTGCAGGTAAGAGCGGTGGGGCCCGTGGGGAAGGGGGGATGGTGGGGGGGGGCTTTGACGGATGATGACGAGGGAAAATCAAATAAATAATTTATTTATTAATGTTTACTCATCGTCGTCTGTCAAAATCCCCATGCCACCCCACCCCACGGGCCCCACCACCCTACCGTTCTTACCTGCACAGGCCCAGCTGCCCAGGAGCTATTTTAAGGTTGGGGGTCACTGTGTTCCTTCTGCAGAGACAAGCCACGGGCTAAGGAGACTCTCCAAATGAGGCAAGAGAGGTGAATCAGGATTTATATATCAACAGGACCCCGGGACACCCAAGAGACCCTAGGTCCAGCTAGTAAAGCTTTGGGGATCTCTAATGCCCCCACAAACCACCGCCTCTTTAATGGAGTAAATAATACCAACCTTCCCAGAAAGCTGGAAGCACGCCGAGATCAACGCCCTACTCAAAAAACCCACAGCGGACCCAAAGGACCTCAAGAATTTCAGGTCCATCTCCCTGCTTCCGTTCCCGGCGAAAGTCATCGAAAAGATCATCAACAAGCAACTGACTCACTTCCTCGAGGAGAACAACATCCTAGACCCGTCCCAATCTGGATTCCGCAGCAATCACAGCACCGAAACCGCCCTCATCGCTGCCACAGATGACATAAGGACCCTACTGGACAGCGGCGAAACCGCGGCCCTCATGGCAGCCTTCGACACCGTCTGCCACCACACCCTACGCACACGCCTACACGACGCAGGAATACACAACAAAGCTCTGGACTGGACCTCCTCCTTCCTCACCGACAGAACCCAGAGGGTTCGCCTCCCCCCCATTCCATTCTGAAGCCACCAAGATCATCTGTGGCGTGCCCCAAGGATCATGCCTCAGCCCCACCCTTTTCAACGTCTACATGGCACCGCTCGCCAACATCGTCATCAGAAGACTGGACTACGGCAACGCCCTCTACGCAGGAACCACGGCCAAACTCCAGAAAAGACTTCAGCGCATACAGAACACCTCCGCACACCTCATCATCGACATACCCCTCCACAACCACATCACCGCCCACCTGAAAGACCTGCACTGGCTCCCAACCAACAAGAGGATCACCTTCAAGCTCCTCATACACGCTCACAAAGCACTCCACAACGCTGGTCCAGCATACCTCAACAAACGTCTCACCTTCTACACCCAGAACTGCCAGTTTCGTTCCGCCGACCTCGCCCTCGCCGCCGTCGCATGCATCCACAGGACCTCCACCGGCGGCAGATCCTTCTCCTACCTCTCCGCCAAGACATGGAACACCCTACCCACACAGCTGCGTCACACCCAGGACCTGTTGACCTTCAGGAGACTCCTCAAAACCTGGCTGTTCGAGCAGTAGCTGCACCTGCCCCCCCCCCCCCCCCCCCCCTCAGCGCCTTGAGACCCTCACGGGTGATTAGTGCGCTTTACAAATTATTGATTGCTTGATTGATTGATTGATTGATTGAACCATCTGATGAATCACTGAAACTGCAGGATCCCCGCCCTCTGGATACCTTCTTGGTCTCCTTTTAGATGAATTCATTAGATGGCTTGGTCACTCACTATGAGTACTTATCTGGAAGCATTTGAGTTATCAGTTACACTGTGGCATTTCTTTTTCAGGCTATGCTGGCGTCTACCTTTGGAGAATGCCATTCCTGTGCAAGGGTTATTTCCCAGTTCCTTTATTCCAGGCTTCTACAACAGACATCTCACCAGTAGATCTCCAGCTATCAGTAAGTAGCTCTCTTGTGTGCCACCCAGCTAAATTAGAAGCTTTTGCTTGGTTGAATGAATATATGTATGCCATATGTATATGTATATACGTATATATGTATACCAAAATTGAAAAGTGTGTATTCTAGATGAAAATGTGTGCAATGTCAGAAGTCATAAGCTGATGCTTGGAGAAGAATGGTTGAACTTCCAACATATATTTAAATCTAGTATTTGAGTGGTAAAAATCAAACAGTCTTGGGGAGACCTATTACTAATTTTATTAACTTGGTGCTAGGACATTGTAGATATGCCTTTCATGTATTACCCATGTAGAGGCATTCCACATTGACAAATCATATTTTTACATTGACTCTGGCAACCGTACCTGATGCAATTAGGTGATCACAGCTGATAAACTTCATATGGTGGCCACTTATGCTTGAGCATTCCAAAGTATGTCATACAGGTGATACAAAAACACGGTTTGAGCATTCCAAAGTATGTCATACAGGTGATACAAAAACACGGTTTGTGAATTCCAAAGTATGTCATACAGGTGATACAAAAACACGGTTTGAGAATTCCAAGGAATGTCATGGAGGTGACACAAAAACTCGGTTTGAGTATTCCAAAGTATGTTATACAGGTGATTCAAAAATACGGTTTGAAAATTCCAAAGTATGTCATGCAGGTGACACAAAAACTTGGTTTGAGCATTCCAAAGTATGCCATACAGATGACATCATAACAACCAAAATTCCTCCCCCTTTAATAGAACTCAACTACTATTTCCACAATACAGATAAATAAACTAACAAGTTACAGTAAACACTCTGCAAATTCGGCAGGCATCTTCATCTGGCCCCCATACTATGAAACTCTCACAATAGGCTGCCCAACCTTAGCATGAAGATAGTGATTATGTGTTATAGTTTAAATCTGAGAAGCGTTCCTACTTGAAATAAAACGACGTGCCTTCACTAAAGGCGCTTTAAGTGGGCTGGGTCTATCCAGGACTCAGACTTAGTAATAGTTTTAAAAAAATGGACATTGAAAGGGGTCCCTCCCAGGCCCCATAACAATTGTCCATAACCTCACTAGTAAAAACATTGACCAATTTATGAACAAGGGATGTAATAAACGTTAAGATAATCCATGTCAGCGGTTTAGTTCCTGTTTATATATCAGATGTTTTATTTAATCTTGAAATCCCTAAGAGTATTAGCTATTTCCAGTATTTTTTTTGTATTTGTTTTAATGTAGCACATTACTCGCGATAGCACGTCATCATAAACAGCTAACTATGACTGACAAAGCCATTAGTCCTGGCTGATTGTAACTGTATGGCTGATGTTGTGTCATATATCTGGATACAATACCTGAAAGTTCACAGAGGCACCAAAATACCAGGTGGTTGGAACACTATGGAAATCACAATAATTTAGTTTATATGTTTAAGCTACGCCCTAATTAGGTAGGCCATGTCCCTTTTAGAGATCGCCCCCATTTTTTTCATCCGACTTAAAACCCTAGCATTCACATTATCGTGTCCAACTTGAAAAACGGATCTAGTGCCGACAGTTGATAGCAACTGCGACCAACATTCTTGAGTCCCTGTCTGACATCCTCACAAGAAGCCTTTTTCCGAATCACATCCTACTGTCCGCACGCAACAGACAACCAGTTCAAATTACAACATTTGTTACTAAGCACACATGCAAGAGCTCTTAGAAAACTTTTGTACGTGGCATGGAGGAAACGTGTGGATTCCCTTTTCTCAGAAAGACAGTTTTGCCAGTGCATGTCATTTTGGCCATTTTCACACAATAATCCTCAACACATTTGAACTGATCAACAGTGGGGTTATACTGGACTTAGGCAGACTTCATAATTCTACTGATAACTGTTGCATCAGTCATAGTGTGTCAACCATTTCACCCAGCTGCACCATGGCATTGCATCCCATCAGGAGCAAGAATGGTGTTTCTCTAGTTATCGCACGTGAACTATTATGGTGAGATCGCAATATACATCTTCTACAGCTATCTGACTCCGTACCTCCCACTAGACACAAATGTTCATGATACAATTGATTGTCTACATGAGACCTTTAAACTGAGTTTAATATTGGAGACTGCAACTTCCTTAGATTCCTGATTAATTCTGGAACCTGGTGAACTCATTAGGAATAACTGAACTTGATTATCACTAACAAGCAATTAGGAGGTCCATCTATGCTAAAAAAAATCAATTATAAACTAACATTTGTGTTGCTTGGTCAATCTACTAACTTTACCTCAATCGAATTTGAGTAATGATCAGTTGAAGTAAAATATAACATTTGCAAACTAAGGGATTACATGAAAGCGATTGCTACCATTTCCCAGGGCCCCCTCAATCCCCAATGCCATTGGAAATGGATTCGGTGAACTTTAGCACAGTTGTCTGCAACTCTTTACCAGAATATCAACATCGGTATGCATAACAGGTTATCAAAACTTCAACCTCAATCTTCTTTTAGTTACATTCAAACCCTAGCGCTGCTTGTCATCAGCTGAATACACTAACTTGCCATACATTAAAACTGCTGCACCAACCCTCTAAAAGGCACAACAAATCGTTTACTTGACAACTCCTTCTTGTCTTTCTAGAATGCATGAATAATCCTTGAACTGACATTTTCTCTTGCTAACCTATTTTTACCAGCTACACCACAAAGCATATACTCATCCTGTTGTGACATACATTTCACTTTTCAGTCTTTTTTTTAACACAGCTGTCCACACTCTAAGCTGTGTCAATGAGTACTGCAATACATACATGAATATCAAAATGTTCCACAAACTCTTTCGGAGCACATGGGTACATTGTAGACACACAACCGCCACACATATTATTGCCACCATGAATCTATTCCAAATCAAGGTTGTATTTATGAATCCTTGATGCCAACCTCATCAGCTTTGCTGAACCTTTCGTGGTTCCTGCAAAATCCAAGACCTGCAACAATGGCTTGTGGTCAGTCCTCAATAATAGTAAGAAAAAACTGCTTGAACATTTCAAAGGCTAATATATCGTTTTTCTATTACAGAATAGTTATGTTGCACCATTCTTAAAGTGTAAGAAACACACACAATCTTTCTCAGCCCATCAGTGGTCAAAAGAGACAAAACAAAACCCAGTCTTTATGCACTTCCGTCCACAATGTCACACACTTCACATGGATTGAAAGCTCTGTAAAGCCTTTATAGACATCAATTAATTCTTTACTAAGTCAAAATACTTCGGCCATTTATTCTTCTTTAAAGGCACACCAATTGCTCATAATTCTCAGGTCTCTGTGCATCGTTGACAGTGTTAACTAAACTAGATACAGACAACGTCCCTTTCCCCCTGATGACTTGATCAAAACATATTAAGTATTTATACAGAATACACATTTTTCTAGAAGCCATGTCATGATTTCGAGCTCTAACATTTCTAAAGCATGTTAAAGAAAAAGCATTAGGTTCCAACTCAGTGGCTTCATATTCCTGAATGTCATCTCTGAAAAGAAGTGACACCTTACAGAGCGTGGAACAGCTGCTGCCTTTACCACTGAAATAATGCAGAGGTCATCTTGAGGTCAAGCATGGAAAGCACCAGGGACCCGAGAGTCGCGATTTACAAATTACATAACAGTTGCAAACATCGCAATGATTTTATACATATGGCCCCAGTATACCCATCTATTCAGTGACCTCAAGACGTCACAAAAAAAGAATAACCATTACCTGTCTTTTTGGGGAATACTACAAGTGATTTTAACCAAAATGGCTACTCAGTGGGTCCAATAAAATCATCACACATAATCTTTTCTTTTCTTTTTTTATTGGAAGTGTTGAACATCTTACAAAAACAAATTCATTGAGAAGAGTACATTCTAGAATTATATAAAGGCAGTTGATAAACAAACATATAGGTGGATGCCTAGTTGTAAAAGAGTATTGCGAGTTGTAATGGAATTTGTAGTATTTGTATGTATTTCAAGAAGGATAAGTTTCAGAGTAATTTCAATTGATTCCCCCAAAATTCTACCCATAAAGCTTCTTATCCCACCCCAGTATGGCTGCAACCGTTGACAATTAGCAAACATATGAATTATTTCGGCTCCGGATAAACAACAATGCAGGGTTTTGCCATTAGGTCTACGACCCCATCTGCTTAATTTAACTGGAGTATAATACAAATCAAAACTTGTTTTGAAATGTTACATCTTTAAATTTGCTGATAGCAGAAGTGTATTCCCTAATTTTAGTGTTTCTAAGAATTCAGTCCTAGTTATGTTACTACTCAATGTAATACTCGAGTTTGCAGTCTGAATTTCTAAATCATCAATATTATAGTCAGAGGATATACAATAATAATGACCAATCTTATACAATAATAATGACCAATCTTCTAATTGTTAGCTATGAGTTGATTAGATAGCAGCAGACACCTGTCCAAACTGCAAGATTCCTGATACATTTCTAGTATATAATCCCTAATTAGCATATATTAATAAAAAATGCCTGGGTATGTCATATTTTTACTGCAGTTGAAGAAAAGAAAGAAATGTGTTGTCACTAAATAAATTGCTGAAATAGAGGATCCCTGTCATCTTCCAGTGACTAACAAACGTTTCATGCAGTTTTTCAGAGCTTAATCGCGATGCAGGACACCTTCAGACAAACGATATTGAGGTAGCTCTGTTCATGGAAATTTAGTAAGAACCCTTGAGCAATGCTAACCAAGTTAAGTTTGTAAATTGAGGGGAGTTTGCAGTGCTTCGAGTATCTGATCTATGAGTCATTATGAGAAAACTCATACGCTGCATAAATGCAGTAAAATAATAACATCTAAAATTATGTAAATCCCAAGCCCCCCCCCTTTGATTTTGGTAACCTGAGAAACGTTATAGCTCTGCAAGGGTGTTTCCCTTCCCATATAAATCTGATACATAAAGAATCAATCTTTTTCAACCATTCTGAATTAGGATCCAAAGGTAGCGCTCCAATGGTTAATTTGTAAACAAATAAGTGCTGGGGCTCTCGTCAGGAGGCAGCTTGCACCAGCCCATTTCTCCTGTTAGTACCACCTAAAACAAAACCAATTACTAACCATGAAAGTGGGGGGAGAATGTGGTGTAATGGCCAGAGCTGCCGACTTCGGCGCTGGGGAACCAGGTTCGTGTCTCGGCGTCGGCTCAACATCCTGTGATTCTGCGCAAATCACTTATTCTGCCAGTGCCTACTATAAATGGATGTGTCCTTAACTGCGCCGGTGTTGATGATTAAGTGCCGGTGCTGAGCACCGGAAACCGCTGGCTCAAATTAAGCACTGTAGCACTCTAAATATAAGAATAACATTAAAATTGATATTGTATTGACAGTGCAGCAGCCAATTAGTGTCAAATGTAGATTATTCCCGGGTTCTAAACCACACATTTTCAAGAGTTTAGTGACCTGCTGCCTCAAGATAGTAGAATATAACTTTGGTTTTGATGTTTCACCCTAATATCATGTTTGAGCACTCTAAGTTTGTCTAAGGTACAAATAAATACTGCATGGTGCTTCCTCAAGATAACCTGTTGTGACTAATCTTCTTTGGTAGACATGATGAGGGATGGCACTCAGACCTAGCCATATCTTAAATGAGCTCTGTTGCTCATTGATGGCCTTCATCAACTGCATAGGTTTTGCCTTTAACTGTCCTCCCCTTATATCAAGAGATTCCCCAAAGTAATAATCAAGCCTAAGCACCCAATTTCTGTCATTTTCATTCAATTTAATGTCACACCAGTCATCACTGAAGATGTACTAACATATAATATGGGTGGAGTATCTGCCTCTGCAAATCACATTGCAATTTTGAATTGATACATCACACATATGTTTCCTCTAGACGAGTGGTTCCCAAACGTTTTAGAACCACAACCCATTTTTTAGAACAACAAACTTTCACAACCCACCCACCTTTAATGTACATGAGGCTGGGCGATATTTGAATGTAAATAAAGCATTGTGTGGTAACTCGGTGTCATTTACAGACAGCATATTTTCCATTTATGCACCCACTAAATTTGCTCTGACATACAGTTTTACTGATAAAACTATAAAGCAGACAAATGATAATGTGTGGAAATAGTGTTTCTGTGAATATTTTATCTTTTGTGAATCACCAAGTAAGTTCCTTAATTTGTTTTGATCCAATTAAAATCTCAGTTTCTAGCAGGCTTCAGATTACAAAACAAGGTGCTTAATTTGTGCTTTCCTAACTGCTGGAAGCACACTTTCATTTACAAGTATTTACATTTTGTTTTGTATTGGAAAAAACAACATCCTACATTGTCACATTATTCACTTTCATTTCTCCTCTCACTTTGCAGTCAGAGAAAGAAAAATAAACACCAATCCCATGTTAAAATGTGATATTTAACCTTTGTCTTTGAATCACAGCAAATGTGACATGTTCAACACAGAATTTAAAGGCATCTTTATTGTTTGCTCTGACTTTGCTGACTCACCAAAAATCCACAGGCGACCCTCAGTTTGGGAAACGCTACACCAGCCCTTTATTCATAAAAGAACTAAAGTGTCCATATTCTCTTCTGTATCTTTCCTTTGCTTGCACTCTTTTCAACAGTCAAGACCTGACTTATAATTATTTTCATGCAAATTAAAATCCTATCTAGGACATTTCCATCCCTGTTCATCCCCAATAGCCCTTTCCTTTACATTTCTCTAATAATAATTCTTTGTAGTTTCCCTGGCATTAACATTTACTGAGAATCCTGCTTCTGCGACACGGCCTTGGTCTAATACGTTGGATGCCACAACAGACTAGTTACTCTTAGCTCTTGGCAATGGCTGCCATCTTCTCGCATGTAGAATTCTTCCATGACAACAAGAGCTTCTAAACTTCTTTCGTATAGCAGTGCATGATGATCTGATCCCTAATCATATAATTAACAAATCCCTAAAGACAGTTTGTGGCAAGAGTTCACAGTGGGACAACGCAGGCCTCAACTGGTTTAGGGGCATGACGGAATCTCGCATTCACACAATAGTAGTGTAACAGCACAATAGGTTCAGTTTTAGTTTGACCATGCAGCTTCACCATGTCTTACTTATACGCATCCAGCTCTTGATTTTTCATTGACTCACAGAGCTTAAACCTTCTTCCCTTCTGAACCAAGACAGTGAAACAGAATTCAAAAGCTCCTATCCAGTGGAAATTATGTACCTTTTTTACCACCAGACAATTACTGATGGATCTACAGAAACGTTCACATTATTGAGGTGTTGCCAATGACGATCCAAGAAATGTTAAGAGGGATTACAATTGTGCATACTGCTCGAATTGCATATGTAGCTCTCTAAACTGGAAAACATGTAGGATTTTCAATCTATGGAAACTGTGATGAAACAAACGAATCCAGACATGAGGTGAGTTACTCCACAGTGCAAAAACATCTTGTTATGATTAAGGCTCCCAGTTTTCAGTTTTTACTGATTTTTCCAGATAAACACGGACATAAAACAATGTGCCTGTATTTATTTTTAGAAGCAGAAAAATACTGGAAATTATTCTTCTAATAAATTACTTTCCAGGCTTTCTGTTGTGAATTCCAAGACAACAGATGAGCAGTTAGATAGCATAGGGAGTAAAAAATAGGTTAAAATATCTTTAAATGCAGACATATGTTAAAATGTATTTGTAGTAATATTTACCTGTGCATATGGTGTTTTGCTACATTTGGCTGCTGAATTTGCTAAAACGTGACAGGCATCTTCGTATGAAAGCATGTTTATCAATTAAATAAAAATGGAAATGTACCAATGTTGAATCCACTTATTCACAACTCACAAAATAAATATGGATAAATACTGATAAGGTGGCCAAAAAGTAAATATAGATAAAAACAGACGGAAATGTTAAAAAAATAAATACCATGAAACCGGGAGCCCTTGTTATACAATAAGATCCTTTAATGTGTGAGGACTTTGCAACAGTAATACGTGGAAAAGCCTGTAAAGAAACTGATTGTTCCTTTCAAGTCCATGCACAGCTGTACACATACATTGTACCCACTAGTCAATTGTTTTACTTGAATGCATGCAGCAGATAACTTTTAGTTGATGTGCTTCTTGCCTGCGCTTCACAGAAAGTAAGCCACCCAGCCAGCGCATTGCCAGGATACACCAAATAAAGCATTCACAGGCCTACCCTGGACATGGTTTGAAGCACAACATTTCATTACAATAAATGTTCAGAAATTGACAGCCGAGGCCTTCCGGGCATAACCTGAAAACACTGTGGTCCATGTCAACTCACAGTCACTCTTAAAATGGCCAATAACTTCACTCAAATCTTGCACTACCATGTAACACCATTGAGGTAAGGTATCTTCCAATATATATAGCCACCACACTGGAATAAGGCTTGGATGCCCATTCAGCAGGTAAATGGATGGGGAGCAGTGTGTGTGTCTGGTGGCAAATTTTGCAGCACATTGTCCCAAATATATGGCTGAAGCATTGAGTGGTAGTGCAATGCCATTTACAGAGATAATCTTTCCCTTTAAATTGCCTCTTTAAAGGGCCACTAAATTTGTATCAGCCAACTAGCTTTACTACCAAACGTAAATGGCACACAAACGATAATATCTAGAACTCGGACTGCTGTGCTTATTTGTCATTTGTGATTCACACAAATAAAGTGTATTGATCCTATTTAAAGCTCCATGAGGTGACAGAATTACAAAACAAAATGAGCCTCATTTGTACCTTCCTTGCTGCTGGTATAATTTGAAATATTTGTAAAATTAATTAACTAGTATTTACAATGTGTTGTGCATTAGAATACACTTAACACTTCCTGTATCCCAGCAAGATTGCCATTTGGTTCATATTACTAAATTCCTTGATTTTCCAATCAGGGAAAGAAAAGTAAACACCAATCTCCATGTTAAATAAGTCAGAAGACATGTCCTGACACTTGACCTCTGTCTTTGAACTCACAGCCAACGGGACTCCATAAAAACAACATGTAAACGCCTCTTTATTGCTCAGTCTTCTTCTGAATTCCTGCAGGGTTATTTTTGGTTTCCTGCAGCACCACACCTTGCACCCACGCTTCCAGCACCCCTGCACAAGGCCCTCTCCTTGCCTCTAATTTCAGTGGCACACAAGCTGGATTCTCCATGGCCACCAACTTCTTCCAGCTGTCAGTTCATTTGTGGTCAATCTCTGATGCCTGTCCGGGAAACTGCACTGTCTGCTTTGACAACACTGTTTGATACCACAGAGTTGTTGGACCACATTTGATTCAAATGAAGTGCTCACTGCTTCGTGTGAATACAAATTCCGTTTTTTTTTTAGGAAGGGATGAGGTCACGTCAGAGACCTCCTGCGCATGTGTTGGCCGGGGCGAGGACTATTGCTCGCCCTCGATGCACAATCTAGAAGAGTGATGTCAGCATGAAGGGAGTGGCAAGAAAAAGCTGAAAATGGTTAGTTTTCATTAGGGCGCTTACACTGTGACCTAGGCGATTTTAGCAGCGCGCTATTTAAATGAATGGTAAGGGGCAGGGCTGGCCTTTCTCAAGAGAGAGTAGTGGGTGGCAACAACTGGAGCACCCATTGCCATCGCGGTACTTTTAGGTCTCCTGGTTGAATAATGGAAGCTGGGGGCGTGGGCTGTGGAAGAGTTTGGCTGCGCAGCTCTTATTTCGGTTTAATCGGCACGCAGGCAGCAGGTGTGCTGTATGTTGGCTCTTGTTTGATCGGGACGGACTTGCTGTGATTGCCTTGGCTTTGTGTCTCCTAAACACAAACTGCGTGATGGCTGTGTAACGCGAGGTATGCTTTTATGCTCCTAGCCTCCCCTTTAAAAACTCACATTGCTACCTCTGTCAGGGGCTCCCCAGCGTGCCCTGCAGCAGCTCAAGGCGAGGTCTCAGGCCAGGAGAACACCTTCAGAGGGTACACGAGCCACTGGTTACAACGCTGTGTGTGAGCTCGGTGTTGTGGCTCTTAAGAAATGTACAGGAGGGGGGAGGAGCCTGTCTGGGGCTATCTTGGTGCTGTCAAGAAAAAGTGGCAATCAGAGCACAGAGACCCCTAGTGACTGCTAGCTACCCCCGTCCCCCATGAATGTATTTTTAACACATCAGAAGCAGCACACCCCCATCCCCTGGGCTTCCCCGCGGCCCTCCACCCACTGAGGAAGCCGGGCGGGCACTGGTGCCATCGGGCCCTGTGAGTGGGAGACGGCTCTCGCTGGTGCCAGCTGGCCCGGTTTATTTCGCCTCTGTCACTGTTGCCCTCTTGCATGGCCTCTTGAATTATGAGTTAGGAGAGGAACACATTATGCAGCAGGGTTTACTAAACTATGCAGCATAAAAGGCAAAGTATGCAGCGTGTGCAGCACTTTCTGTGTTAGTGTTACTTCTGTCATTTTTACACGTTTACTCTTTCTGGGCAAAGGTCTCACTTTGTTTGTACTAGTTTAACACGCAAATACACCAATAAACAACTTAAAGAGGGCCTGTCAACCTTTGCACAGGGCATTCAACTGCGTGCAACACCTGCCACTGTGTTTAAAATGAAGTAGCCAGAGATATTACACAGCGCCAAGAGGCTCTGCATGCTACTTCATTTTCAGCGCTGAATTCAAATTCAAATTCGGGCCGAGAACAATTTGTGCATAGTGTGTATATTGCTCAGATTTTCAGCAGGAAAAGAGAGGTAAACAGCCACAGGTACGGGATAATGAGAGGTCGGGACCGGTGCAAGGTACAGCAGAGAGGTACAAAGCAGCAACAGGTACAAAAGAAAGCAGCAGGGACAGTGAGACAGACGGAAAAAGAGAGACGCAAGGCTGGATGAGACCGGTGTACAAGTAAGGGCACTAGCTCTGTTCTTGCTACTTTGCATCCCTTCACTTCCCTGCAGGAGATCCATGTCTCCTATTTTCCTGCATGCCCGCCCCCCACTCACAAACCTCACCAGCCGCCCCTGAAAAGCATTAGTCTATCCCTACATTACCACTAACGTGACATCCCTACTTAGCATTGCCCAGTCAAGTCAGTAAAAGGTGTCAGCGCGTAAAGGCTTCCTAAAAAGTATACTCAAGTTGTATGGATCAAGTAGCCAAAGGCTACAGAACTCGTTCTAAGATGCTCCTTCCCTCTCCTCGATCTCCTCTCTTCTCCTGACTCAACCCCTGAGGCACTTTCCCTAATTCAAACACCAAAATCTCCAATCACGACCACTGCTTGTCTTCCGATCACCTCATCCAGCTGGGCACTCTTCACAGGTTATTTTACATTTAGTTTTGATACTCCCAGCTCCTGGCTCGATGACTTTGATTCCCAGGCCTTCTCCAGTGAGAAAGAACACAGTCTCACGTTAACAGCTCTTCTTGTGTAAATGTATTCTTTTCTCCCCTGAGTCTAACTCCTGAAACAAAAGCGTTATTCTAACTAACAAAGACGGGTTTCTCCACCTGCAACAGAAACATGAGAAAGGAACAAATCCAACATGCACGTGAAATTCAGATACTAACTCCATGACTCTAGAGCACCAGGGAGAATGCATTTCAGGCCTACAGTAATCGGCCAACATAAGAGAATAGCACATAGGCCTCATGAATTTTTGCCGATAAATGAGCTCTTTCACTGAGTGTTTCTAAATCAATACGTTACCTGGCAACATCAAATGCGTGAATAAGTGCAAGCATCTAGCACAATTTTACACGTTAATGTTTTCAGCTAAACTCACATATACTGCAACACTAAATTGTTCACGTTTATGTGGAACATATACCTAGCACATCACATTTCATATGATTACCGTACATATTCTCCTATCACAGGTTAATACGACAAAAGAATAAATGTAGGTGCGAACTACTCATGATTATAACGCACCCTTACAAATGGAAAGAGCACCATCGCGCTCTATCACCAGTCATGTGTCTCCACCCTGTGCTTTCTGCAACTGCTTATAATCTGCCAGTGCCTAAAGCCCCTGGTTCAGGGGGTGGATGGCGTTTACGATGGGGCAAGAGATACGCTCTGAAATTGCACTTGAAAGCAGTTTGATTTTCTCCTAATGCCTTTCACTGGGCCATAAAAGTGTTCAGAAAACATGCTCATGCAATCTTTGGCCTCTCAGTAGAGCACAGAATGAAGGTCTCATTTATCCCATTTGGAACAAAGGAGACACATAGCTGTCGAGATATTGATCGTGAAGTATTAGAGGTGGGATGGTCAACAAATTAACTGGGTGGTCCGAGGTAAGGGGCTGGCTTGCCTCTAAGAGCCTGTGCATGAGCCAAGTCCTGATAATGTGCGGCGTGGAAATTATGCAACAAATATCATGCAAAAATATGAGATGGTCTCTTCGGAATTCCAAAAAGCAGATTTCTTTAACATATGGAAGCGTTTCACTTTAGTACATCAGAATACTTCACTGCGTTAAAAAGCATTTAATAAAAATTACAGTTTCTAAATATGAATTTAGAAACATTCATGTCTCTTGCCATGACAACAATGCCATTAGTGAACTAAGAGGTACGTCAGTTGCCATGTGCACCCTATATATGTCCTATAGACTTATTATAGCAGGAAAAACATTATAGTTACATCTAGTAAATCAAACACAAGATATGTTTTGTAGAGCACACACTGGCAATATACATAGTCCAATGCTCTCATATGCAATAATGAAGAAAAAAGAGACACCTGTAAAATAAATATTTGTTTAAGATCACACAATTTAGTCAAGCAGAGACGTCAAGATTGAGTCCAGGTTTTTTGTTTTAATATTGTGCGATTCTGGCATTAGATGGATATCTTATTCTCTCTCCTGCTTTATATCAAGGATTAAAGTTTGTCTTCAATTCTTGAAGCAGGAGATTAGAGTGTGGGTGGCAGACAGAAGTTACATGAAAGCTCAGCTCGTTTTGGTCTTGAGGTTCCAAGAGGACCTCAAGGTGCGTCATAGTCAAGCATCTGGCTCAAGCCTCGATTGGCTCGTCCACCTCTACAGAGGGCTGACAGTGCCAAAGGGAAAGAAAATACATTGTGATGGAGAGAGTGAAAGCATGGTCCATTGAGGGGATGGAGGTAATGCATAGTGGGATAGAACACGTCCTGGTAGGGTGTGCCTTGCTCCACACTCTAGAGGAACCACTGGGTCATAGTGATGGACAGCTAATGATATAAGTGAAATTGTATCCTTCCTCTTACAGGCCACATTTGAGATATAAAGCAGTTTTGGGGTTCTGGAAAGGAGGGGGACTGTTGCTGCCGTCCATGACGACCATTGGAACCATAACATCCTTTGTATTGTGTATAAAAGTGGTTGACTGCTACTGCACAGGTTGTGAGAGGTGATGCTGGCAAAAGGGTATACATTGGGAGTAATCTCTGCACTTACAGTATTGTCAGTGGAAGCGGAGAGCAGGGGTAGCCAGGCCAAATGAGTGGGCCATGGCACAAAGCTGTTTAAAGTGCTCCAAGGATAAGTCAGCCTTTTTCCCAAAAACATGAGCATCATCAAAGGGAATGTTCATAAGAATCAACTAGACATCACTAAACAGCCAGTTAAGTGCATCCAATCATAAGGATGCATGGCAATAAAGAAGCCCATGGCCCTCAACACCGATTCCACAGTATGTAGGCCACAGCAGATGAGGTTTTCTTTGGCCGTGTCCTGACCATCATGCAACACTTCCGCAACATTGTCCCAAAGGGGATCAGGGAGGTTCAGGACAAACATTTGTGCAATGTCCTGAAGATCATAAGAGTAACAGGCCAGAAGGCAAGTCACATTCTTGGAGCAAAAGGGCATGCAAGGCTCCTCGAAAAGAACAACTTCTTTCGCATTTCCTCAATCATCTTAAACTCCCTCTCGGAGAGTAGAGAGGAAACAGTCAAGATTTTGCTAGAAGGACGTGGAAGCCTATACCGCAAGGCTGTCTGGGACTGAGCTAGGGTAGGTCGAGGTGAAGGATTATGACACTGGGAAACCTGATGCTTCACCATCTGAGCAAAAACTTGTTTACTCCAGGTGGCCAAAATGGGATCTATGAAGGCTTTGTTGAAAGGGAGCAAGGGATCCACAGCAGAAGAGGTCAGCTGCAGAATCCCTGTGTGGTCAGCTTTGTTTTCATCTACAGGCAAAGGCATTCCAGAACCTCACAAATCTTGCTGAGCACAGCCATGAAGGAGGCAACTCCCTCCTTCGGAGGTGCTGATGGAGTCTCCAGATCTACCTCAGTAAAAGTGCCCAGGCCTATTTACTTTCTGCAGAGCAAAACTGTCCCCACCATCTGTGCTAGTAAGGAGAAAAAGATTACCTGCGTCATTGCTATCATCATGGTTGATGATATGGGCCAGCTGAACATGATCTGAGTGCGAGCCAAAAATCCCTTCAAACCTGCCAAAGTACTTATTACAGGGTAAAGTCCTGCAAGGAACTCTTTCTCCAAATACTGTTGGGCATGGCACTGGCATCATATCAAAATACCCATAGCCTTTTGGAAATTTGCCACATTTTGTGACAGATCAGTGATGGTTGTAACGCTGGTAGCGGAGCAATTGCTGTGTCATGAAGATGCTGAGCAGGGTTGACCAGAGCCAGGGTTGGAGTCTCTGGTGGAAACCTAGTCTTAGTCAGAGGCGCAAAGGGCTCTTGGGGCTTTCAGGTGTATCAGAGGAAGCTGTAGGATAAAACAGCCAGCATAGCCTGTGTGAAGACAAAAAACTGTGCAGTGTCAGCCTCGGGAGATGGAAACTCTAGGTACAAAGCAGGAGGCTCTGGCCAATGCCTGCATGAAGTTTGTTCTCACATAGGAGACCATATCTCTCACCACCTCTGCCTGTCGTCTCTAGCCCAGTGTTCTCTCATTTCCCACATGACACCATTGGCCATCAAGACAACCAATATTTTTCCTGGGGGTCTAACAGATTCCAGACTAGTCTGAATGCCCTACAATGTTTCTGGAGAGGGTGGAGAAGATAGCAGGGGTTCCCATGAGACATTTGAATGCTAAATAAATGGGATTGCAGCCTCCTTTCTCCCCTCCCATCCTGATAATTAACTTTTCAATATCGCTGCACAGTGGGATCAGCTGTAAGAGAAGGAGTTGCTGAGGGTTGAATATTTAATTTATGGGACAGAGGGAAGAACATAGACTACAGTCCTATCTACTTAGTATTTAAAATCTCCTAGTCTGCTAGGGCATTTAGGGACTCAGGCAGTCTACGCACCATCAAAGAACCCCATCACCATGGGGACGCCTGCACTCACTCCTCCAAGAAGCTAGTTAGGCCTTTTGTCCTACCTAATCTTGGTGATACAGAGCATTTTGGGATCCTTTCACCTGGTTAATAGCACTCTGCCTACCTGCTGCTAAGCACTTAGATGGTATAAAAGATTTGTTAAGATCTTTCAATCCCAGTCAACATCTCAGCAGGGTTGAATGTCAGAATATCATGTGCAAACATATGGCCCTGAAAAAATATTGAAGTACTCTGCCTCGAAGTCCAGGAAGACAAGTCCTATAGTGGTGCGCTTGGTATTCAGTTTGGGGCCTACAGCTATATGGCGCTCCATTTGTGGTTCATCCGTTTGTTGGTTCTTCCCTACGAGCATTAATTTGGGCAGCAGTTGTATTAGCCTGCCTATGAACTAGTCCTCAAGCTGATAGCTTTAGGTGGGGTGGGGTATAGTAACACAATTAATTTTGTACATGATGTAGTGGGCAGTGAACTGTACTGGGGCTGGGAGCAGATAGTCTGTAATCAGTGGACTAGGGTTGATTAAAGTAAATACATGTATAGTTTATGTCATTAATGCCCCCTCCTCCATCTGTGCGAAGCCTTATAGGGGAAAGTAGACGATGAAGCTTGAAGAGCTGAAGAAGAGGATTCTACTTAGGAATGATTGTGGAGCGTTCTTTTAAAAGTGAGAATTGTTTTATAGGTGCACAGCATGTCTCGAGCTATTTCTTAAATAAAACATTAATATAAATCCCAAAGCCTTTATGGTAGTAAATCAGAGAATCCTAAATATCAACAGCACTCTTACACCCCTCACTGACTAGCTGTCAAACCCAACCAAAAGAACTCACACACCCCTCACACAATAATAGTTACACACTTCCGGAACCTCTCACTTACTAGCCGTCTCACTGGACTTAAAGCATTCCTACATCCATCAGAGTAGCAGTCACACACTACCAATACCATCCTTACACCTTTTACAGGCCTAGTTCTCTAGCCAGAACATTTTAGGTCTGGCTAAAGGAAATGACTGAAAAGGCCCGGGAGAACTCTGCTGTCAGGCAGAAGTCAAATGCGTGCATTGGAAAAGCTAGAATAACACCGGCTTGCAATTTCAGTTAGAAACCACCTATTGCCACTGCAAAGTTTTTTTCTGTCATGGAAGTTATTTACTCCTACATTTCTAAGCATGGACATATTTAGACTGGTGAAAACAATGAATGACAGTCAAAGTCATCCAACAATAACATAAGAAAGGTTCAAATCAACCGAATACTTGCTTCAAAATGAAGTTGGAGCTAAACAGTGAAGATAAGAATTTTGATGAGTGACATGCGTGTTTGTTAATACTTGCTTTTTAAGTTATAAGACACCTTTCGGCACTGCAAAATTGTTCTGCCATGGAAGGTATTTACTCCTAAAATTCTAATCATGCACATATTTTGACTGTTGAAAACACAGAGTGACTTCCAAAGTCATTTAAATATAACACAATACATTTTCAAATGAACTGGTCTAAAACAATTGATGACCTTGCTTCAAAATAATTTTGGAAATAAAAATTGCATTTAAAAATGTTGATGTACTACTTGTGTATTTGGTAATATCTTTTGGGCTATGTTATGTACCTGCAGCACCGTGTAACTTTTAGAACAATGTGTTTGGTGACATCTTGGATGTACAGGAGTTGTTATAACAAGTCACTCGTATATGAGACATACTGATGTGACTCTGTGAAAAGCTATTTAATCCTAAAAGAAAACCAAGGTTTTTCATACCCTTTGAGATAGGTTTCTGGGATATCATGTTAGTAGAATGAGGAGAGATTAAACAATAAAAGGGCATGTGGCAAAGAGCCAAAAAGATATTTAAAAAAGTTTAGGGTTTCCAAATTGCTACAGGCGTGTCATTCCACAGTTTTTCGGCTACATAGTGACAGTTAACTGATTTGTTAAGGAAAAAAGCACTTTGTACAGCAACAGAAACTATAGAAAAGTTTATAAATCTACTTTGCATTTAATTCAGTGTCTATTTTTAAGCATCTTGTTTTGAATACTCAATTCTGATTGATCTGAGAAAACTTTCTGTATCGCTATTTTTATCTCGACAAGTTACAGTACCAAATTAACATGCCACTCAAATAAGATGACTAATATTAAACAGAATAATATTATATTTGAAAAGGAACGCTCAGCAATTAAGCATGAATGCGGTCTATGGAATCAGTACCTGCATGAATCAGCTTTTTACATTGACATTTGGAGTAATTATATAGACTTATAGCCCGCTGCTGAGTGCTATACCGGCTGTTAAAGGTTCCAAACCAGAGTTATAGTGCAGAGTCGCAGGTGCGGGCCTATAACGAGAGAGAGGGCCTTTAACAACTAGTATAGCCCGAGTCAGAAGGGCTATAAGGCTATTAAAACATCCACCCACTGAGGGTAGAGTGTTCTAAATTAAAAAGGGAGAAACATGAAGACAAACATTGGAATGTTGGTGCTCCGGGCTTATAACAGCCATTATAAGCCCGGAGCTACTCCATTGTCTTCAATGGAGCTCTCAACATTCCCATGTGCTAATAACATTTAGGGATTTTGATAATAAACGGAAGTATAAATCAGGCAATAATGCATTAGATTCTTTTCACGTTTTTACAAAGTGGCTACCTAGAAGACTGGTTCTCGGAATCATAAAGCTGATATGTTGACTAGATGGATTAGCATGAGCACTAACAGTGTTGGAGATGTACCATTCACTTTCCCTTAGATAGATCTGATGGCCCTCAAGATTTGATTGCAACATACACCTGCCATGAACGCCATCTGTTCACAACAAGTATGACATCTGCTACTGCAAAGCAGGGCTCTGCGCCCAAAACCCAGCCAGTGAACAATCACTGAAGCTCGTGGCCTTTGGTTGTGTGCAGGGGGGGTTGGGTACAAGGCCCCCTGGTGCTTGGACTTTGGCCAGCCCTTTATTTTATTTTTATTTTTGGGATTTACGTACCCGACGTGAGCTTCAAACCTTGATCCTTGCATTGGGGGTGCAAGCCGGATTTCTGACTCACAAAATATCCAACAAGCATTTTCAATGCAATAGGTCTCGCAACTGCGAATTTTGGAGCTATTGGTATTGTAAATGGCAATGCCTTTTAAAAAATTAAAAGCCATTGTTATTTACAATACCAAAAGCAACACCTACTGCACTGCATAGCGCGTGTCCGTTACTGACCGTATCTCGTAAGTAGGGATGGTTCGTCTTTTGGTTGTGGCTAAAGCCAGGCAAACATTTAGGCAGGGTCAGACAGACAGACAGACAGACAGACAGACAGACAGACAGACAGACAGACAGACAGACAGACAGACAGACAGACAGACAGACAGATAGATAGATAGATAGATAGATAGATAGATAGATAGATAGATAGATAGATAGATAGATAGATAGATAGATAGATAGATAGATAGATAGATAGATAGATAGATAGATAGATAGATAGATAGATAGAAGATGTAGGTAGGTGGTGAAGGAACTAAGGACGTTGTGGGTGTTATGTATCAAAGGAGTGCTCAAAAGAAGCTTCAGAGTTCAAGGCTGTGTGGCTGTGCCCTTGTCTCCAGTCCCACACACCATTGTTGTTAAATAGGTCATGTTTGTTTTGTTTCAGTGTGTGAGAGTGGTCTATGCCTGTAAGTACACACCGTGCCAGTCTCTGTGCGTGCACCTCTCCGTCCTGCTGGGCCTTCAGAGGAAGGTGTCCTGTATACAATACACCCAGACACTCCATTCTTTGTGTGGGTTAATCAATAAAGTAGTAAAACGTAGTTGGTGAAAGGCCAGAGCCACAAATCCACCACCCACCTTTGAACTCTGGTATAAAAAATGCCTGTCAAAGTTTATGAAGTATGTCACCCGCACGGGCCCTACCACTTCAACTGTGCATTGAACGCACTGTTAACAGAACACACAAAAAACAGGACTTGGAAGATGAGCCCTAAAGCAAACATGTAGCTTTGCTTCAAAGATGTGATCCAGTTATTTGCACAAAGAAAGAAAAAAAAACACCCACATTAGACCAAACAAGATAATAATTTTGCCAGTCTGGATCACAGTATCTAGTGGGCAAGCCCTGCGTCACTCTTGCCTGGGTTACCATGGCCAGTGATTTATTGATATCAATCAAGACTGAATAGATCAAAGGCAGCCGGATGACAGGCGATCTATCACATGTCAAACTATAGTTGCAATCAAGTGGGAAGCTGTTTTTTTTCGGTGGGAGAGTCTGAGAGACGGAAAATGAACTTTTACACCACGCCTCTCCGCAGCAGAAGCTGCCACACTGCCGGGGTTAAAAATAAATAAATTAATAAATAACAACCAGTTGGCTTCAAAGCAAAATCTCCTGAGACGGTTAACAGTTTAAGGCGCGCATTCCAGTGCCACAAAGCTTTCGAAAGTTTAAAACACAACTTCCCTTCTTACCACCGCCAGTTCACTTTTCACCTGTGTGATGTTATCGTTAAACCTAACACTGACGGGCCGACAGAGCCGCTTGAAATACAGCAAGTTTTTTTTCTGCTTCTTGTTGTCGTGCCTATGCAAGGGCCAATTAAGAGTGCACTGTCACTTAGCGAAACACCCCAAATAAAATAATTAAAAAACACACGCATATTATATTTTTTTGAACGCCACTGAAAGAAGTATAAAATATCACGTCAAGGTAACCTGTTAAGTTAAAAGGGTAAAAACCAAGTTATAAGACGGGAGAGATCGCTTAGGTGCCAATGTGGTGCAGGGGGGCGCCCCAAAAAGTAAGGCACGCTGCGTGTTTTAAATTGAGCAGGGCATCATTAGCACCCAGGATTTAAAACGATCAGCTGCGGGAATCCTCAGAGCGCTGCTCTGCTCCTATTAGCAGCGTATAATGGAATCTCAGTGCTTAGTTAGGGGCCTCAGTGTGCAGGGTAGTGCCTGCAGACTTTCTTATCTTTAGGGGGGGGGCATCTGTTTCTAATTAGCAAGGCCGCGCTAAGGCCATGCTAATTAGAAACAGATGGCCGCCCCTAAAGATAAGAAAGTGCTTCACAACAGCCGTGATGCAGACGACCCAGTCCGGATGGGCCGTCCAAAAGGGAGAAAGGGCAGTGGCCAATAAGCATAATTTTCAATGGGAAACCAAACACTGACGCGACCCAATGAAAATGATGGGCGGGGCTTCAAGTCCCCTTCTGAAATCTCCTCTCTCACTGTAGGTCTCGCCGAGTGAGCAGCGCATGCGCTGCAACGTTAGGCGAGACCTAAAAATGGCAGCCAGGCGCCATTTTAGGTGTCAGGAATTCACAAGCTGGAAATGCGACTCACAAATCTTGCAACTTTTGGGATTTTTCTTTTTATTAACAACTAACCGACAGCCCTCTCTAGGTCCCTCCACTATAGCCTGGGGTCGAGGGTCAGGATGTGCCTACCCTGCCACTTTATAGGTCATTTTTTCATTTAACGAAATCCAGGTCACAGGGCCTGTGCCCAGAGACCTCTAATGACTCCCACAAGAAATATTTTCTCTTGAGTCAATCAATCACATAATTGGATTCACGGTCTCAATTCTGGTTCTGCAGATCCAGAAGAGACAACGATAGAAAAGGCTTTTTTGTCCAGTTAGATTCTTTTTTTTTTTAAAGTTCCTGGACTCGTAAACTATTCCCTAATACGAAACAGCAGAAATAAATAAAAGTATTCACCCTATAAAACCCACTCAGCAACTTTTTTAAATGTCAGTACCTCAAGAACCAATGAACAGATGTACACCAAATCATAAAAAAACACGTTTTCCAAATGAAATTCTACTTGTAGGGAATGTTTGATGCAATCCTGTACAGTGGTTCTACTGTAGGCATGAGCAACATTTCCTGTGGGAGCTAAAGGGAACAAACTTCTTTTTTTTCACTCCTTACTCCCCGTCCCCTCCCCCAGATCTGCAGGAGAGTGAGCTCCGCGGAGCTTAGCTGGCAGACCTAATGATTAGTCAAATTTGTGCAAATGAGTCCACGGAGTCAAAGGTTATAGGCAAATTTTAAAAATGCCTTTTTGCTTTGGAAAGTGCTTCTGAACGTTGACTACATTTATTTGCAAATATGTAACACCACTCTACTGCATAATCAGCAATTACCTTTCAAAGAGTTCTTGTTCAGAAAAAAACAGTTCCCCAGACTGAAAAACAACTGTAAGAAGAAAATAACCGCAACTATTACATTAATCAAAGGTGTCAGAAATCAGATGTCAGGAGTCAGATAGGTAATCCAAAGAGCCTAGCAACAAGTTCCAATGTCACAAATATTGCAATCAGATGCTAATTTCCTGAACATAGACAAGTCGCTCTTAGACACTGCTGTTTACGTAAGTAGTTGATTCAGTCAGCCAATGTAGATACTGAAGGGAAGAGGCAAGTGTAGCTATTACAAACATAAATATAATTTAGGGAGGCTTTACGTTTGCTTTTCTATTTGAATTGGATTAATCCAGACAGCAGAGGTTATAATAGAGGGCTACAGTATCCACCAAAAAAAGCAAGGTAAGACTGTAGTTTCTTTTCACATTTCACATTTTCCAATGAATGAACGCCTTCACCACATACATGTAAAAGACACAAGAGGCATAATGCATTTGTGTCAGTTGTCATGTGCATTGGTGTTAACCCTACACAACAGTTGCACAGGTAAATACGATTGTGCAATGCAATTAATATGCCTACTTGAAGCTGATTTGTGATACTCCATAGGCCCTCAACCAATTTAAAGAGGGGAGAAGAGAAAGACGTCCAGTGTCAAATGCCAATTTTCCCAAAACCTTGGGATCCTGATAATGTTCTCATGTTCACTTATTTCAAGGATCACAAGAGATTTGTTCCTCACATGTGTAAAAGACTCCTTGCGCTAGTTATAGTCCAGTATATTTAGAACGGAAAATAGACTTAACACCAATGGGTAATTTGTAAAAAAGTGCCGGGGCTCTCATCAGGAGGCAACTTGCACCAGTCCATTTCTCCTGTTAGCACCGCCTAAAACAGAACCAACTACCAACCATGAAAGTGGGGAGATGGTGTGGCGTAATCGCCAGAGCTGCAGATTTCGGAGCTGGGGAACCAGGTTCAAGTCTCCGCGTTGGCTCAACATCCTGTGATTGAGGGCAAATCACTTAATTTCCCCATAAATGAATGTGCCCTTATCTGATGCTCGTGAAAAGCGCTAGTGTTGATGATTAAGTGCAAGTACTGAGCACTGGAAACCTCTGGCTCAAATTAAGCACTGCTTAACACAATATTGTAGCCAAAGCATTGATGGTGCAAGTACATATACCTAAGAAGAGATGTACGATCCTTAAGTCCACATCTATCTACCTTGAAGATATATATATTGTCATGGTGCATATATGTAGAGCTAAGTACAGTAAACCTACTTGCCTATATGTACTTGCTTCTAAATATTTTGGTCCTATATGTTTTGGCTGCAACATTGCGGTGAGTCAAAAGTCCCTACTCAACATTGCGTACCTTAACCTAGGGATAATAATCTTAACTTTCTAATTTGTGATGCCTGCCTGGTATTTGCAAGAAAATGTCTTCTCTATATCTCCTGAGATTCAAAAGATTTTCATACAGCATAAATCAAACCTCCTCATATAACTGAACCAATATTAACAAAGTAGGCAAAGTGGGATAGGAAAAAACTACAGGGTTTCCACTGAATAGAAACTCTGGTCCAAACATCCACTTGCAATTTTACTGAAACTGCTTCTTTTTCATTGTGGCTAGTACTCAATAATGGCCCTGGGGCAATGAGGGCTTTAATTAATCAAGTAAACAGATTGCATGAGGTCTGGCAAACCAAGGGACCGCCTGCAACAGCTGTACAGTAATGCATTAGGGTACCAAGTCTGGAACACCAATACCCGGACACAGTGCTTAATTTGCAAAAAATGAAGTGCCAGGGTATTTCATTGGAGGTCACTGCTACTTCCCCACTCTCCCAGTCCTGCCAAATGCCAGTGCCACCATTACCTAATAGCCATCACACTCCCAATAAATGTGACAGTTTGGTTTATTCTATGTCGCCAAAATGTAAAGATGGCCTGGGCTAGGTACTGTTATTTCAATGTTAACGTATTTTGAATTTTTAAACTATCTACTTAGGGGATTTTCTCAAAGTAGCGGTGTTGGAAAGTAAGTGCCAGTGCCCAGCACCGGTAAGCACCGGAACAAATTAAGCACTGCCAGTAACCTCCGGACTGCTTTAGTTATATTCTGTTTGGCAACGCTACCTCTGCAATTTACATTTTCCCTTGACAGGATTTGGACAAGATACCATTGTATCTATATATATATATATATATATATATATATATATATATATATATATATATATATATATATATATATATATATATATATATATATATATATATATATATATATATATATATATATATATATATATATATTGTGCATACTCGGGCAGATATACTATGGTCTAGCCAGCAGTATTGTCTTAGCCAGGCCGAACATTTGCATCATTAACATGGGCTACATCAGCCAATATTCCAGCAACTCCTTCAAAGCTGATAACATTCTCAAAACATTGCATGAATCAAGATTAAATATTTTGGCCTGAATTAAAAGATAATTGAAAGGATCCCAGGCAAATGTTAAAGGGATATACCTAGTATCTATCCCAGACAAGGATGACAAACCATTCAGATTAGATGATGAAGAGACTAGAGACCAGACCTATGTCTTCTAATTGCTCTAACATCTCCTGGCACACTACTGTGTGGTCACTGATGTACAAAAGGATTTTATCCTCAACTGAGGTGTGCGAGATGTCCTACTTGCACTACTTTCCATCAGAATTTAATCTGTACCAAGCAAGCAAGAGGCTTTATATCCAAATCAACACTAATGGGAGGGAAGAAGGCAACAATTAATTTCTAGTTTCCCTGTTGATATTCCACTTTTGGAAAATACCATGATTTAACTTGAATCATGAAGAACATCCCACTACAAAACACACGTTCCAAGGCACAATCTCTTCATGAATTCAAGGATATTTAACTTGTTCAGGCAGTGAAATATTTTTTGTGTGAATAAACATGCAAGTGTATTGGGCGGGGACTTGCCTTAGATAGGCTCAAACAAAAAGGAACAATCTGGAAAGATTATGGATACCATTTGTTTCCGAAATGATTCCAGCCAGTCCATGTGCCAGATCCGTCTTGTCTGTTGTGATAAGGGCCAATGCTCAGGAGGAACTTCAGGTAAAAACCGTTTGTCTTGCGTGTATTGCAATCACGTATAACCCCACAAATCAATGCGTGACTGCAGATCACAATTGATGGCAAGAACACCTTAATGTCTGCTAACCAATCATCTCCCAATGTTTCCTCCACATTCCTGAGTATATGTTACCCAATAGATTTCACATATGTACATGGAGCTCAACTTCAATGGGTGGGATGTCTACCTCACCCAATACATCACACATTGGTTCTGAGTACATCCAACTGTGTTACCCATACAGCTTCCTGCATTAGATCTCAAATGACAAGTGAACTGATCTTGCATCATTTCTAGTGGCTGCAATTGTCATAGATCATTCATGTCCATTAACCAGTTAATCCAAAGTATGGTTTGTTGCATTGTTTTTAAACACTGTTTAGAGAAACCCTGACGTGCAAACGTCACAATTTTATAGGCGCACATCATCCACTAATTATATGCTAACGAAAAAAGAGTTGTGATATGAGAGGCAGCAAGCAAGGCAGGCTGTTCCTTCTACTGTAGGAGTCTGAGCTTTACCAGCATGCACCAGATGTATCCTACTGTGTGAGTGGTGGCTGCAGAAGAAAAAGAAAGAGGCATATTATTTCGGAACTATTTTACTTTGCGCTGGGTAACCCGCTCCCGTTTGTCTCCTATTTTAATTCAGAATGCCTCTACGCCACCTGGCTTTGCCCATCGTTATATCTTTGCCTGAAAACCACCCCAGCATCCTCCCTGTTTGTGTACTGCAAAAGCCTGCCATTCTTAATATGTGCCTTGATGCTCCTGCATATGGCTTCTAGCTAACCCCATTCCTTTTCCCCCTTCCTCCCTCTGTTACCAAACCTTGGTTTCCCGATGTTTTCATGTCCCTACATTTGCTTCTTTGACTGTGGTTCCTTACCCCTGTGTTATCCGATGTTTTCTTATGCTGAACTGTCAGTGCATAATTATGTGGTCCTTTGTTTGCAACTGTTTTAGTAATTCTTCGTTTTTCTGTCCATTCTTGAAGTGCAGCTCCTGTAGGACATCAGGGCTCTGGCCATTCTGATATCTGTTGGGGTTAGCCTGCTTTACCCTGTTTATTTGTGCTTCTGCCTATCAATGCTGTCTCTCATTGGCTTTGTGCCATGCCTAGTTGTTCTTTACACCCTTTGTTTCAATTGTAATTCCAGTGTGTTCACTCTGTGAACAACAGAGTGCCTCTTGGAATGATTACAATCCAGACCCAATGTGGGCTCCCTGCCAGATTTGGCCTGAGGCTCCTACCTGACACTTTTAAAGGGAAACAAAACAAATTACCAACAACTGGCATTCTATAAAGTTTGTTTGTTTGATGATGTCAGCTGGGGTTTTGAGAGCACTGGGTGGTCCCCTTAACCTGGCGAAAAATGACTAGGACAATATGAACAAGAGGGAAATGCATGAATTACTGTCACACTGTGGAAGCTGCCTGTGTGCATTACTGATACATGAATGAAAGTAGGTAAATGGTAGCATGATCATAGTGCTGTGGAAGATGGTACTGCCTGTCTACTGGGGCATTTAGGGGAATTGTAAAAGGGCATGATTTAGAGTTTGGTGGATGGGATACTACCACAGCCGGACTGGGAACAGCACCCAGCCCTGGCAATCTGCTCGACCGGCCCCAGTAGCGATGGAGGGGGGATCTGGGGTGGGTGCTAGTGAGAAGTACCGCTCCCGCTTTTGTTATAAGGGGGCGATATTGCAGCACTGCTGCAAAACTGGCTCCCACAGGTCCAAAACCAGACCCCACCCATCCAGCCTACCAGGAAAATGCCCGGTGCCCGCTACGGCCAGTTTGGCCCTGGATACTCTGTTCACAAACAGGGCTGATATCCCGTTCACCACATTACAAGTGCCATAAGATTTAATGCGCTTGTAATGTGGCAGGCGGAATATCCTCCATGTTTATGAGGGAGTATCCTGTCCACCAGACTCTAAATCAGAAGTCTGATTTCCTATTTTGCAGATTTTTCAACTTTTGAATATCAACCAAGCGCCAATTGTCATCAATGCTCTGCGCTCAGGTAGGTGGCTTTGTGCAGCTAAACGCTGACTTCATAACTCTCCAGAAACGAAGGAACATATATGCGCCACCACTGTGCGCAGAAATCAGTTTCTTGACTTTACCCTGTGAATTCAGACGTGGAGTTCAAAACAGAGGTTGGAGACAGTATGCTGAGCTCTAGCTTGGGACCTTTTTAGATGTCAAAAAGGGGCAATTCCACTGAATTAAGAGGTGGGAGGGCAGTGAGGAATCTGTGGCTAGATACAGTATTCACCAAAAAGAGCACTACCTAAGGTATGTAACTTGTTCTGATGTATACTTCCAACTGCGATTCCTCACATTGTGAGTAAATACCAAAGCAGTACCTCCCAAAGGTAGAGAATTTGCAGAATTCACTCAAATCAAAATGTTTTGCAGAACTCATTGGGCAAAGAGTCCGTTCCACCAGACCAGGCTGTCAATGAAGTAGGAGTTCATGAATATGTGTACAAACGCCAACGTAGCAGACTGGCAGATACCAAGGTCAGGCACTGTTCATGGCAACATAGTTGGAGATGTCTTGGCACTGGTGAAATGGGCTCTCAGATCTTAGAGGGCTATTTCTAGGTCAGTGTATAGCTACTCTTCATGCAGAAAACTATCCACCTCGACAGGGTCCTTTTCTGCACAGTTTTCCCTTTATTGCTCCAGAAAACCCCAGGAAGAGCTGATCGTCAACTTGATGGGCCTTGGTATGATGCATATAAAAACTCAAAGCCCTTTTACTGCCAAACCGATAGAGCCTCTTCTCTTTTGAGGGATGAGAGGGAGCAAAGAACACTGATAGAGTGATCAGCTGCCCAATGTGGACGGCAGTTACAACCTGGGGTAAAATGTCACTTGAGCAGTCAGCACAAATTTGTGAAGAAGGTGGTGTAAAGTGGCAGCACTGAAAGTCCCTGCAGCTTGCTCATGTGACAAAATGACATAATCGCAATGAGGAAGACAGTTTCCAGAGTCAAGAGACAGAGCAAGCAACTATGATTAGGCTCAAATGTGGGTACACATAAGAAATGTCATGACCACGTTAAGGTTCCACTATGGCATCACAAATGGTTTGGGAAGGAACAGGTGTGTCAAACCCTTAATATAAACCTTATCACAACTGGTGATTAAAAACAAATACGGTTGGTCCAGAAAATTAAGAAAAGCTGGAAGGGCCAACATATAACCTTTTACAGTGCCCACTGCAAAACCTTGTAGGGCTGAAGACCAAACAAACAAGAAATATTTTGCCACATTCACTTGGAAAGGGTCATTGTCTCGTGCACCACAGCATGCAACGGATTTGTCCCAGTGCCTGTTTCGATGGCTGTGATTATGACATCTCCACTCCAGTAAGCAATTCAAATACAGTCAACTGGTGCTGCTCAGTCCCCTTGAACAGAGGTGTAAGTTTTGTTCAGATGCAATGATCAGTGTTTGGTATTACTATAGCCCCCCACTCCAGGAATGTGAGCATATAGTATGTTCTGTGTATCTAACTTGTAGGAGTACCTAAGTGGAAAGCCTTTCATCAGGTGGGTGTCATCGCAAGCAGCATTGACGGCCACCATAATGTCTCTGTCTATCTTCGTGCTAGAACGAGTAAGTGCAGCAACCACAGCAGTGCAAACTGTTGCTTTTGTGGCGTCATCATGCATGGAATTCCCGGCAACGTGAACGCCAACATGTTGATGACTCAATATGTGGATTGGATGAGTCCGTGGAAAGCAGTCTTTCAGCTTTGCCACTTGTTCCCAAAGCATATTGTGCTTTATTGTGCAACTCTTTGAATCTCTGAATCCCTTCTGGCTCCAATAGTGCAGGTATTCATTATAGGACTAGACACAGTAAAAGAAATCACCCACTATAAATGCAGGGAATCCGAGATCTGTATTACCTAGTGCCAGAAATAGAGTTTTTAGTTTAGCCAGCTAACACTTTGAGAGGACTTCCTGGCTCAGAACACACAGGGTCTAATAACTTTCATTTGCTCTGTCTATTAATTATTTGAGGCTTGGAAGCTTTCAGTTTATCTTCCTGTTTAATTATGTATTCAGATGAGCGTTGTGAGTCCTTCTTCTTTTTCACATGCTCCTTCGATCTGGGCTCTGACCGTCCACCTCTCTCTGAACATTTATCGGAAGACCCCTGGAAGGAACGAGATGAACGTGTATCAGTATACTGATACTTGTCGGGCATTCTAATATTATCACAGTTTCAAAGATTATTTAGTTCTTCAGTGGCTTCATGTTGAGGAGACCCACCCCGTGATTTTGTCTTGTCTTTATTTTTTTGCTTATTGTCCCACTTCTTCTTTGTTGAAGAGTCGGGTGCTTGCTTAGAGTTATCCTTTTCAGAATTAGTCTTCAATTGTGGTTTACCAGGACTGGCTCCCAAATTATCTCTACCTAGCGTAGCATAGGTGTCTTCGATAAATTTAGGTAATTCGCACTCCTGCTGTGCAGGAGTCAAATCCTGTATATGCTGGCATATAGGCAATGCTGCTGCTCCCCCCTTTATGTTGCTTAACATAATAGGGGATACTGAGGCAAAATTGCCCATTAGTTTCATCCCAAGTGCAGGCAGGTGCTGCCCTGTACTCATTCTGGAGTTGTTTCAGCACTTCCGGTAAAACAGAAAGGGAAGGGGTACCGTGTGTCCTGGTATATACTGCAGCTAAGACTGTACACCAAGTTGTGCAATCTTCCACAGGGGGAGTCATCCCCATCGGCAAGCAAATAGTTAATATTCTGAGCTTTTTCCTGCGGGCCTGTATGGAAAAACACCGCTTTAAGCGGGCTTGTTTTTTCTGCAATCCAGAACGGAGTGCGTTTAGCGTTTGTGGGCTTATGCCCGGTGTAGCCAATTGTGACTATGCAGCTTGAACAGTCCGCACAATGTTAGGTGTTAATTTTCGCATAATGAACTGTGTATGAAATCTATATATCGTTACTAAATCTTTGAATAGTGTTCGCACCTCTGCTGTTGGAAAATTATCAACATTAGGAAGCCCTAGTTACTTCCCATCCTGAACAGGCATTTGGGGTAATCGAAGAAGAAGCCCAGAGATATGGTACATTGTCTGGATATGCCCTGAACCCGGATAATCATTAACAAATTGGTGTATTTTACTGATTACAGGTTAGTAAAAAAAGAAACATACTTAGGGGTTACGATAACCTCTGAACAGGACGAGGTGATAAAAGAAAATCTGGGGCCATGTGCAGAGGAGACCTAAAAAGCATTGAAAAGGATAGATAATTTGCACCTAACATTGATTGGCAGAAGTAATTTAATCAAAAGTGTATTTTTTCCTAAACTATTATACTTTTTAAGAGCAATTCCCCTTGTTTTCTCGAAATTTTAGTTAAAGAAATTTGAAAGTATATTTGCACAATGTATCTGGGCATATTCTAGACCAAGATCGATTAATCATTTATCACTACCCAGGGAACACGGTGGATTGGCTCTTCCGAATCTTAAGCTATACTGGTGGGCGGCCTCATCGGTATAATACACAACACTTCTGAGGACAGACATTAACAGAGAGAGTTCTAATTATCCCTCCCCCTTTGAATTACTGATTGGCCCCGAAGCCTTGGGGTGCTATGGGGCAAGCTAGATTATGGCTATTACAAAAGGGTGTACTTTAAGACACTGCCAATGGCCTTTAAGGTATGGACTTCTGTATGCCGCCTATTAGTGTTGGGGAGGCTGAACTATTATACTCCACTGTGGCAAAATAAGAATTTGCCTGATATTTTTAATGATCTCTATTTTAACAACTGGATAAAGGCGGGTATGACGCATTTAGGCGTTTTTTTTTTTACATCCGGTGCCATAATATCAATTGATGAATTGAGAGCAAAATTTGGTCTTACTTATAGAGAGTTCTTTAAATATATATAGATTAGAGATCATTTACAGAGGAAGGGGGCTGGGGCGGATAGAATCGAGAGGTGCGAACTTATAGATAAAATAACACAGCCTGTCCCACCCCGCATGTGAATCTTGTATAAGCTTTTTAATGAATATATGAAAGCCGATCTGGAGAAGTGCTCTACCAAGTGGCAAGGAATTTTAGATATTACTGATACAGCTTTTCAAAGAGCCTTCTCAAACACTTGAACGATCCTAATGCCTGCAAACCTTCAATCACAGCATTATAAAACTTGCTTTGAGCTTTATTACACTCCTTATCGGATTGCTAAATGGGGTGCGTGGAAAGGTGTGCATTGTCCACGCTGCACATTGTATAAAGCAGATCTAATCCATATGTTCGCCACATGTAAAGAGCTTGGGCCACTAATTAAAGAAATTAATGCATTTTTAAGGAGGGAACTACTATTACTGGTCAAAGTAACCCCTCCACTAATAATACTGGGCATAACTAATCTGGAAATAGAGCATGGAGGCGGCTTTGTCAGCATAGCAATGGCAGTGTATAGATTATGCATTGCCTCAGCTTGGCTGGACCCTACCCCTCCCTCCTTTCAACAATGGTTAGCACGATTATTGGTGATCTATAATCTAGAGAAAGCTATATATATATAGGTGAACGGTACATGGGGCTAGAAAGAAAGGGATAGGAATATGGCAATACTTTGCCAATTGGGTGGAACACTAGGACGTTTAAATTGCAAGGGCACTTTATGAATAGATAATGCTGTTCTATAGTCGGAGGATGAAAATGGAAGTAAGGATCAATAGCTCTATCAATTTTCTAGCTGCTATATATACTGCGCTATTTCACTTTGAACCCGCTGCTAAAAGACTAGTTGGAAAACTGGAATGGATATCGGGCCTGTTAAATCGCACTAGCACATTGTGGATTTCTATGCTGCTATATATCCATGGCAGGGAAACTAGATTTAAGTATGGCTGTCAATTCTAACAACATAACTCTGCTGTATACTTCGCACTGTTGCACTTTGAATTTTGTGGCTAAAAGATTAAATGAAATGAGAGGTGATTCTTTTTAGTTAAGCTTTTTAGTTATGTAATAAGAACTTATAGTGTTTACTATCCTTGCTGGTGTTTTTCTATACTATCAGTGAAATCTATATTATATATACATTGTATTATTGCACTTTGACCTTGTTCTTAAGAGAGGGATTAAACATAATGGTAGCTGTCAGTCAAATCTATCAACTGTGTAACAGAAACTCACAGTACCTTTTTCTTTTTGGTAATTATTGTCCACACTGCCTATGAAATGTTTGGGATGTATGAAGTTCAAAGGGGGGGGGGGCAAAGGCACTGGGTTGCATCAAAAAATATATGGGCGGAAAATTAAATTGTTTTCTTTTTCTTACTCAATAACTTTTTTTTTTTTTTTTTTAAAGGCAGCATCTCCACCCCTGGATGTGAGACCATGGTGTAAAAGTTTCAGAGTAACCACATGTCTGCAGTTCTCTACAATGTTTAATGCCCAATTATCTTCGTCTCCGGACATAATTAGAAATGAATTACAGAGCAGGTAACACAGTGGATATTAGTTCCTATAAGAGTTTAAGATTGATCAGCCTACAGCCAATACACAGGAGTTACCTACTCAGCTGAGGAGGATTTTCCTCACCACCATGGACGTCTCTGGTTAGGAGGTAAGTAGGGATCTCTGAGAAGGCACGATTGAACTACTCAGGCGATCAATCACAATAAGAACCCAACCAAAGTTAGCGGCGCCAGGTCGTGTAGTTTCCATCTTACAGTAACAACTGCACGTTTGTGGACAGCATAACAAATGGAAAGATGGCATACTGATTTCATGCACCCCCTCACAATATGTTGTCCTACAGGCCAGCTAGCTCACTGTGCCACCATAAGTACCTCTAAACCTATGCGGGTAGCAAATAGTTCTGGCAACTACTGAACATGACAACTCTGACCCCCCAGAAATCGTGGTAACAAATCTAGTACTCTTTTGCTCAGTCATTCGTGCTCTCTTCCTCTCAGAAAAATATACTAGGAATATACAGTGGGACGTTTTCAATATTTATTGAACCATCGTGATGCTTGTGTAAAATATATGTGCTGCAATGACCAAAAGACAGAAGCAAATGAAAGGTAGAATGAAAAGTTCCATCATTGTGCTGAAACAATGTATATTTGCAAGCATATAAAACAATATAGAAATCTGGCTTACTCCTACTATGCGGTCCCCAACCTAAGTGTCTAGGGCATGTGTATGTGCTCTGCCAAGAATCCCAGTACAGGATGATCCAACCCTATTACCTGAAGGGAATGAATGTCAGTCACTATTGTGGTTACGAGCTGGACACCCCTCACAGAGATATCAGCAGGAAGCTGGGCTGAAGCATATGCATGTAGAGACCCCACCAATGACAGCAAAGCACGCCTCTGCCAACACCCGGAAACAAAGGTTTATTTATAACAAAAGGCATTATCTTTGCCTTGGGCCGAGATCTTGGTCAGGCCGCCATTGTATATGAGTTATAGATAGCTCTGTCACCATATGCACGAAATAATAAATAATTTGCACAATGTAAGTATTAACCTTGTGCATGATGCGTCAAAGTATCATGATAGTATTCTTGCGAAATTGGTTTTTAAGCAAGTATAGTTTCCTAGAAACTAATCTGTATTGTCATGATTGCAAATGTGTGACAAATGTGTGCCAAAAGTCCTTGCCTGAGAGTGAAGGCAATTTTTGGGAAGAAACTTATGTACATGTAAAAATGGCAGTATTTCTCTCTAGACCTAACTGGGGCACATGACACGACCACTGGGAGTGCATGACCCCAAACTACGGAACACTCTAAACCTGACGCTGAGGGCAGAGACTTAGCCCTGCAGTCTAAGAGAAGGCCTGAAAACGGAACTGTTCCAGATCACTGTTACGGAACCTTGTCACAAATGAGTAGAAGAGATTGAATATCAGACCAGCACAACCTTTCCCTCTTCACTGTGTCAGAAGAACTCTAATTTCCCCTGGTGATCTCAAGATTCCGACACTTTGATCACAGGTAACGCTCCGTATCTGATAGTGATAGGCAACACACAAATCTTGAAAAAAGTATAAAATACATTTGTACTGGAAATGCTGAATTTACCAATTTTTTTCCTAAACCTATGCCCACCACGTACTATAAAGTGTATAGTGGAGACTTTTTTTGGCCTAAGTCCATTTGGACGCAGTCTAACCCCGCCCAGGGTCTATAATAAAAATATTTTGTTTACTTATTTTATTTGAAGGTATCCTAAAGAACTTCTGATCACCCTGTGATAGTTATAAAGCCCTATTTTGCAAGGGTACATATTAAGAAGCAGGCAAGCTGCATATAATTCATTTGCTAAACTGATGACAGAGGATCAGTCAATGATCCTGCCGTGGTGAACAGTGCCTGCAAAAAACCTGCAGAAGTTAAGTTACAAAACCTTGGGGTAACCAGAGTCCTGAAAGCCTGGGAGAAGAGACAACGCTGTTTTTAAGTATCTGACCATGCAATGGTGTAAGACACAACTGAGGAGGACAGTTCAGTGGCGTAGCTAGAGCTTCTGGCGCCCGGGGCTATCCCTCAGATTGCCGCCCATTGCTGGGGACTGGGGAAAAAGGACAGCGAGCAGCGGGGGTGGATTGGCAGGGTCTAAGTTACAAGAGCAACTCTCTACTCCACTGCAGGTGAAAGCAAAGGTCGGAGCGGAGGTGCTGCGTGGGTCTACCCACTATTTTCACAGGGGGAACGCCGTCCACCCTGCCAAGAAGTTCGGCCACACAGAAATATGCTGAACTTGTCCCGGTGTCATTGCGCTCCTTCTGGCCAAGAGAGCAATAACCACAAGATGGAAAGCTACTAGGGCCCCGTCCCTACAGGACTGGCACACGGAATTGTTGAGGTGGGGTAAGGCGGAGGGGGCTGAACTAAAACTAGAGGAATATAGAGGCCTACGAAAAAACACTGATTTTGTTGAGCTGGAATGCAATGATAGAGGAATACGCTGCAATAGACATTTTGTCTTACTGAGGCGGGCTCGGAATATTGCATGGGGGTTTGCTCAACAGCTGTGGGACACATGGGCTCCTCACAATCCTTGTGGGTTATACTGTGTAAGTTAGCAGGACTGTATAGTTGCCTATGTTAGTCTTTGGAATTAAGACACACACAACTGCAGATATAGAAAATGTGCAAATACTACTGTTAGATATTTATGGGCAAGCATGCGGGAAGGGGAGGGGGGGGGGTTGGGTAAGAGTTTGTTAGAATATTATAACTGTATTAGATCCTGATAGATTTTTTTTTTTTTTTTTTTTTTTTTTTGAAAAAGTTTTTATTGAGCAATAATTCGGTTACAAGTACGGGCCTACAACCACCCAGGCCGGCCGCTAGGTACAGAAGGAAATCTACACATATCAAGGCTACAATCAGATCCCAGGGCACTGCCCCGCAGTGGCTTCAGATAGTTCTCGAGGAACAGGAAGCGTAAGTCCAACAATCACAAAAACAAAAAGACAAACAATAAAAAACAAAAGGCGAGTTATGAGGGAAACCAGTGCGGGTCAGGCTCCCCCCGGGAAACTCCAGTCAGGACAATTGAGCAAACCGCGAAAGAGAGGAGTACCGGGAGGCCGGGGACGGAGGGGGGGGGGAGGGGGTCAAGGGAGATGAACGTCCATATGTGGTTGTCCCAAAAGGCGCCAGGAGCCATCAAGGGTCAGGGGGACATGGCGATATCAGTGTCCACCAGGGGGGGCGTACAGATGCCTCCGCGATACGCGTTCCATTGCCCCCAAATTCTACCCCATGCCCCCGGCGTGCCACGGGCCACATACACAGTCTTCTCCCTAAACATACACCAGTCCATATTCTCCTTCCATACTGACACGGTGGGCGGCCGTTGAGCGCCCCAAAGTTGCGCTATGTCCCTCTTGGCAATCATGTTCCCTAGGGCCGCCCACCGAGTCTGAGCCGCGCTGTAGTCATTGGGCTCCCACACATTCAGGACACAGCGACGCACCTCCGGCAGCAGCACAACCCCAGTGACCTGTCCCATAACCGTGTGGACCCGGCGCCAGTAGTCCGCCACCTCGCGGCACTCCCAAAGGATATGAAGAAAGGTGGCGCTGAGCCCACACCCTCGCTTACAGAGCCCGTCGCCGGAGAATCCCATCGAGACCAAGCGCGGACCCGTCACATACACCCGGTGGAGAATCTTGAGCTGTACCAACCGGAGACGAGCCGGAATGGCAACCTCCTTGGGGGACGACAGTGCAGACTGCCAATCTTCGTCGTCCAATTCCACCCCATCCCCAGTCCAAGCCTCCCGAAGGCGCACAAAAAGGTCCGCCCGGTGATTAATTAGTTTTTTATAAATTAAAGAAATAGTACTATCAGGGACATGTCCGTCAAGTATGCGGTCCTCGAGGGGCGAGGAAACAGGGATCTTGGTCCCCTCCCCGAAGACCGAGAGCAGGGCGTGGCGAACCTGGGCGTAGCGGAAGAACTCCCTGTCGGTCAGCTCGTATTCGGCCTGGAGCACCGCGAAAGTCTTTACCGCGCCCTTATGCCACAGGTCTCCCACTTTGCTGATACCAATCGTGTCCCACTGGTCAAACCCCTTCGTGGTCCACAAGCTGCCCAGGCGGTCGGAGGCAAACAAGGGAGTAGCACATGTTAATCGCTCACTCCAGCCCATGGCCGCAGTGGCAGCCCTCCAGGTCCGCACCGCAATCTTAGTAGGACCCGTAAGGGTCCGGCCAGCCAGGCGGGAGTAAAGTGCCCTGTTGTAGTTCCCGCCGGGAAGCAGGAACTTGTCCATCTCGTACGCCGGATTCAAGCCGGGCGCATATGTGGCGTGGTTAATGGCAGATAGCTGCGAGGCCCAATAGTACCTGCGGATGTCAGGAAGCGCAATGCCCCCGTCATACCAGGGGAGAGTGAGCTTGGCAAGAGCAATACGCGCCCGCCCGTCCCACACCAGTCTCCCCTGCAGGCTCTCCACCTCCCGAAAGTAGGCCACTGGGATAACGTCGAAGGAGTTCTGGAGTGCATAGAGGAACCTGGGAAGGGACATCATTTTAAACAGCGCGGCCCGACCCAGCGGGGACAGGGGGAGCCTGCACCACCGGGCCGTGTCCTCCCGCAGTCGCCGAAGTGGACGCAGGAGATTCTGCTCATAGCGAGCCACCGGGTCCAGCGAAACGTATATCCCCAGGTACTTAAAGCCGCTCAGAGATATTTGAATCGGGAGCCGAGGCGGCAGGAGAGGAGGACCACCAGAGATGGGATAAACGCAGGATTTAGACCAATTGATCGTGAGACCCGAATTGTTCCCAAAGGAGGTCAGAACGTCAAAGAGGACGTTGAGTGACTGCCGCGGTGAGGTGAGATACAGGAGAATGTCGTCCGCATACAGCGAGACCCGATCTTCGAAGCCCGGGCCCCACCGGATCCCTCTAAGCGAGGGCTCCCAACGGAGCCAGGCAGCGAGTGGCTCCAGGGCGAGAGCAAAAAGCAACGGGGACAACGGGCACCCCTGCCTCGTGCCCCTGCCGAGGGCAAAGGGCCGAGAGACCCGCCCATTCACCACCACTTGAGCCATGGGTCCCGTGTAAAGGAGCCTCACCCAGCCAATAAATCCCTCTCCAAAGCCGAATTTATCCAAGACGGCCCAGAGGAATGGCCACTCAATAGTGTCAAAGGCCATCGTGGCATCCAAAGAAACCAGCACGGCCGGTTCGGAGAGGAACTCCGCCCTGGCAAGGGCACCGTGAAGACGCCGCAAGTTAAGAGCGGTGTTACGGTGCGGGATAAAGCCGCATTGGTCCGGATGAATAAGGTCGCACACGACACTCAACAATCGATTGGCCAGGACTTTCGCCAGGATTTTAGGCTCCGCATTGAGCAGTGAAATAGGCCGGTAAGAAGTACAGCGGTCTCGCGGCTTGCCCTCCTTGGGGATAACGACTATAGTGGCCAAGCGCTGGTCGGCCGGAAGGGAACCCGCCGCAAGAGAGTCGCGGAACATGCGGCTGAGGAAGGGCGCAAGCTTATCAGGACGCAATTTGTATAGTTCAATGGGCAGACCATTAGGACCCATAGCCTTGCCCGAGCGAAGGGAACGGATCGCGGTCGCTATTTCATCCGACGACAAGGGGGCGTCCAGCCGCTCCCGGTCCTCAACGGACAGGCCGGGCAGAGCTATATCTCTCAGTAGGAGGCGAGAGTCATCCTCATCCCTGTCAGTCACCGGGGAGTACACCGCCCGGAGGTGGTCAGCGAAACATTCCACAATCTCATCCGGCTCAGTCACACACACACCATCCGCAGCACGCAACTCGGGGACAACACGATTCACTCTCTCCTTTTTGTCCAGCCACGCAATCAACTTTCCCGCCTTGTCCCCCGCGTCATACAATCGGCCCTGCTGCTCCCTATACATAGTTTTGGCCGCGTCAGTGACCAGGGACCTATATTCGAACTGTTTCAGGCTAAGGGCATGTAGCCCGTCCGGAGTAACATTCGCCTCCAAGGCCGATTCCAACCCCGAGATGTCAGTCTCCAGCTTCACCACCGCCTCGCTCCTAACCTTCTTGGCCACCACTATCTGGGCGAGGGCGTGTCCGCGTATCACAGTTTTAAAGGCTTCCCAAAGGGACAACGAAGACGACACCGACCCCTCGTTTTCACTGAAGTATTGGTCCATGGCCTTAACCAGGCTGTCACGAGTCGCAGGGTCCCGCAGGTACCAGGGGTTAATAGGAGCTATCCGCCCTGCGGACCGCGACCCGGTGTCAAAGAGAAGCCACAGCGGAGAATGGTCGGAGATACCACGCGCCAGGTGTCTGACCTCTCGAATCCGACCAGTCTGCGCCGCGGGCATAAGGAAGTAGTCTAACCTGGAGAGACTCCCATGCGCCCCCGAATGAAAGGTGAACTGACACTGGGTCGGATGCATTAGTCTCCAACTGTCCACCAAGCCGAAGGTCTCCAACATCCCACCCAGCCATGACTGGGCAGCGGGGAGGGTCCTTGGTGGGTGACGATCCAGTTCACCCGAAACCACAGAATTAAAGTCCCCGCCCATGAGCAGGAGGCCGTCCGGAAGGTCAAGCAGCATTCGACCCAAGTCAGTAAAGGTGGAGTTCTGGAGGCCCGGGGGGACGTAGACTGAAACCAGGGTAAGGGGCTGCCCCTCCCACCTCCCAATCAAACACACATAGCGCCCTCTGTCATCCGAGACTATCCTCGTGATCTCCACCGGAAGGGAGGTTCGCAGGAGAATGCCCACCCCCCTGGAGCCAGTTGTGAAACCAGAATGGGCTACGAGGCGGTATCCCCCCCTGTTCATCGCATGGCAGACATTGCCGACCAAGTGCGTCTCCTGGAGAAACACCACATCAGGAGTCACACGACGCAAATATTGCAGTACAACACCCCGCTTAATACGGTCCCCCAACCCATTGACGTTCCATGACATAAGCCTCAACCCGTCTCCCCCCATCCCCTCCAATAGATCAAGAGGCCCCCAGCCCGCAGCACGGTTCCCAAATATGGACAAAAATCAATACCTCGCCCTGTAAACAAAAAACACACAACAAAACAACCCCTCTTCCCCCCCAACCCCACCCCAAGTCCAACTCCCCCCACCCTGCACCCCTGCGGGCCAATGACCCCCCCCAACTTGCAGTGTGCCTGTCGCCCCCCTAACCCCATTCTACAAAAAGACCCCGGAGGAGGAAAGGGACCCGAACCCGCCCGCACCCCTCACGGGTCCTGGTAAGACACAGTATGCAAAAGAAGTAAGACCCAACTGTACAGTGCAAAACCGCAAAAGCAAGGACCAAATGTCAGTCTAAGGGGACCCGTCACCTGCGGTGCCCCCAGAGGGCCCGGGCCGGCCACCCCCGTCCGGCAGCGAGTCCAGCCAGTCACTTGCGGCCACAGGAGAGTCAAAAAAGGCTGTCCGCTCTCCATGCTCCACTCGGAGTTTCGCCGGGTAGATCATCGAATACTTCAGGCCTAGCTCGCGGAGACGGCGCTTCACCCCTTGGAATCCCATCCGCTGTTTCTGGACCAGTTGCGTGAAGTCCGGATAAAAATTGATGGTCGAGTTCTCGTAGCGGACCGGGCCACGGGTCCGTGAAGCCTGCAGAATAGCGTCGCGGTCCCTGTAGTGGAACAGTTTAGCCACGATAGGCCTCGGGGGGGCCCCCGGCCGCGGCCGGCCGCCCGGAACTCGATGGGCCCGCTCCACGGCGAAGAATTTGCTTAGGCCAACCGGGGACAGCTGTTGCAGGATAAGTTCCTCGACCACGAGGTCCACCGGGCGGCCGTCGGAGGACTCCGGTACACCAATGATGCGGATGTTGTTGCGTCGGGCCCGTCCCTCGAAGTCCTCAAGCCGCCGGGCCATATGGTCGTTGACCACTCTAATGTCCCCAAGCGCGGCCCGCAGATCCGACACCTCCGCACCCAGGGTGGAGGTCCGTGTATCAAGGGCCTGGACCTTCTCGTTGGTTTTGGAGAGGTCTGCCCGAATCAGGGTGACATCGATCGCGACAGTGTCGATCTTACGGGCCAGGGCCTCATATTGCGTCGCGATGGTTTCCCTGATGCCCTCGATGGCGCCCATAATGTCCTGCAGGGAAAGTTCCGCAGAGACGGTCGTGCCTCCCCCTGCAGCATCCGGGGAGAGGCCAGCAGCGCCGGGGGACCCCCTGCCCTGGGTGTAGCGGTCCATGTTGTTGCTCTGGACCGCTCCCCCGCGCAGAGAAGCCTTGGTCTTGCGCCCCTCCGGACCCCCTTTGCCCGCCATGCGAGCGCAGTCTCTCAATGGGACCTCCGATCAAAAGGTGTGTGGGCGCCAGCAAAAGGACCACAAACTGTCAATGTAGGGGTCGGAGGCGTTAAGCCCACCAGTAGCAGATGGAAGCAAGCCTCGGGCAGAGGCCCAGGAGGCACCTCGCCACCTTGTGCACGCACGCCAGCCGATCTCCTGAAGGCCAAAACCGAAACCGAAAGTGCTGAATCGGCAACTGGCACCGCGCTGAGGCCGCTGTTGTTCAATTGCAGCCCGGCCCCACGGGTCACCTTCACCCCGGCCACCTCCGTCGGGTGGGTCCCAAAAGTTCCGACGACGACAACTCAGGATTCCCAGGTCCGATTAGAGTTTTAAAAAGAGATATATGATCAGCTGGTCTTCATCTCCCAGATTCCATAAACCAAATCAGGATAGTCTCAGGATATATTCCGAGGAGCAGAAAGGGTCCGGGGAGCCCTGTGCTCACGCGACCATCTTGGATGCGCGCTAGGCTCCTCCCCCAGATCCTGATAGATTTGACTAATTATTACATGTTTGGCTGGACTCCTGGTGTAGACGAAAATGCTGAAAACTTAACGTATTTGATAGCCGTTGAAATGCATATTCACGATATTAGACCACTGAGTGACGTCATACAGGGATCATCATGGATGTCTGACACTCTTAATATGTGTTATCCTAAATTGGTTGAAAACATGTGAACTATGCCATGTACTTCTATGTCCATATACCGCTATACGATGTCTGGCTCACTGTTATGTGAAATCAATAAAAACAAATAAATATATATATTTTTTAAATAAATAGAAAGGGGGCCAACCGTTTAATGTAGTCCATCATGGCTCTTGTATGGTAGAATCCTTACCCATTAATACAGCATATACCATCAGATTTCAAATCCTGTACACTCTCAAATGGTTATGAGCAGTAGACCCTCTATGTGTGCTCTTAGAAATGTAACTCCAGAGTTTCCAGCATCTGCTTGAAAGCAGTGCTTAATTTGAGCAGGTGGTTTCCGGTGCTGGCTTAACTGTCAACACGGTGCTTGTGACAGCCTGCCACAATTTGGCGCTGTCTGGATAATTTAGAGATGACCACAACAACAGTTAATTATTAAATCAATATACATTAAAATGACTTTTACCTGCCGCCCAAGCCATTTTTATGGCTTTGGGGCCTGAATTAGTCCGAATTGTCACACTTGTAGGAGTGTGATGGTCATTATCATTCACAGCACTTTCATTGGCAGCACAGCAGGGGCAATGTGTGGTGCAAGCTGCAGTGGCCTCCTGATGAGAGCCCTGCCACTTATTTTGTTTACAAATTAAGCACTGCTTGAAAGCAAACCTCACGCTGGCGATAGCTCACCATTTGCCATCACTTTGGCAAAAAAGGCCTAGTTTTAGTCTTCGTCTGTCACAAGCTCCAAACATGGCACACAGGGACAAGAGTACAATGTGCAATACGATCACAAACGTCTGCCCTCCGTCATATCTTCTCCGATGCCACTGCCAGCCCACGCTGTGAGGATGAAGAACCTTCTGCAAGAGGATATACGTTTTGTCAAATCCATTTAATCCTGCCTAAATATTTGCAGTTCGCCGACTAAGTCGGATGTTATCCCATAGTCTGAGACCGCATAGTTTCCCACTGTGCCTCCACTAGGTTCTAAAATTCAAAGTTTAGTAATGAGGCCGCCGCGGCAGCGATTGTCAAGGCACTCAAAGGCATGCTTCGACTGTATCAGAAGGGGACGGAGTGTCGGATTACGGTCTGTTAAAATAAAAAGATGTATTCGGAAGGATGGGCCCGTTCTGATTGTTCGTGCTGGTGTGTTGTTACAGTCGCCCAACAGATGCATTGTGTCGTCGCGGATACATTGCATTAAATAACCCCTTGCACATTTCACATAATCCTGCTCATCGAAAACGTCTAAAATTGCCTCGAGTCTGTGCGTGCTTATAATAATCAGTGTCCTGCCATCGCAAATACAAGTCTGAGGTGTCCTAATGAAAAAATATATTGTATGCTCAACACGGTATGACAATTATGACGCGGTAAAGGCCTTTCTGGTTTCAGTTCGCGGTGCCAGCCGGTCATATGTTTTTGTTTGGTTTCATTATGTAAAGAGCATTAAGTGCTTTCTCGTGTTTTACAGAGGAGCCTTGGCACCTCGACAATAACGCTAGCCTTGTGGAGGTCCCAGGCGCCGTGGCGTCAGGGGTTTCATTCAACTCGGAAAAGGGAAGCATGCCGTGCTGTGAAATAACAGTCTTAAAATCCAAAAGACCGAAATCACAAATTACTACTTTTTGGGTGGGTAGGTTGTAACACACCCTTTTTTAGTCTCCATAACACAACCCTCGCCTCCATGTTCCAATAGCATTCCCTCCTACTGGCCATCAACGTCAAAGTGCTTTACATTTTTTTCATTCACATATTTTCATATTAATTTGGTAAAGCTTATTTAGGTCCATTGTACTGCCCTCTTGCACCTTTTACACACTTTGGCATTACCAATCATAATTGTTTTAATGATGTGCCGGGAGCACAGATCATTTGGAACATTCTTGCCAGCAAGGACTCTTATCTTACGCCCCTCTCTAACTTCCAGGGCAGCTAAGCACACACTTACTTGAAAAGAAATTGCAGACGTGACATCTCGAGAGCAGCTCCGTTTTCATGAGATGCCGTCCGCCTGGCTCGCCTCTCTCTCCCTGTTGTGACCTGCCGCCCACATCAGGCTCGTTCTGACCGGCTGGTTCAGCTACACGGGCCATTATGGTGGGACAGGCTGGGTCGTCGGGTGCGCGTCATGCAGCGGTCCACCGGATTCATTACCTCACTGGCTGTGAGCTCATTAACAGAAGCTACGAGCCATTTCCGACTTCAGCTGCTGCCCATGAACTCACGAAAGTGAAAGCAGTGTCTCTCTTTGACTCGAGAGTTAACTCGAGGCGTCACTGCAGCAGCGCATGGGCTGGCCAAAAACAGATGCCCAGGGCCGTCATTGGTAGCGCTTTCGCGCGCTACAAGATTGACGGCCCTGGGACCCACATGCATGGTACGCTGGGCGGCGCACCGGTGCCACACCACCACTACACTAGGTGGTGCAGGATTGGCCTGCAAGCAGGTGCGCTTGCACTTTCTACTCGTGTGGTGTACTGGCTGCTCAGCAACAGCCGCCGCACATGTGCCAGCCGCCCCCATAATAGTGCCGCCTGGGGCGGACCGCCCCCTCCGCCCCCCCCTAGCTACGCCAGTGGGACAGTTGTAGCTAGGGCATGATTATCCAAAAGCCAGGGTAACGAGGTCAGTCTTTAAGGATCTTCTGAATTTGAGATAGGCATCTTGCAGCTCCAGTTTAAGAAGTAGGGAGTTCCCCAGGGTGACGACTTATGTATAACCGCTCTTCTTTAAGCAGGTCTCGTGCCAGTCACTCGTATCTCGCCAGAAATAACAGCGTTTATTCTCTTTCCATGCTAAGCACAACTGAGATGCACTGTAGGTAGATGATTCTTTTGTTTATACGCTGGTGCGTTGCTCCACGTTCCGGCTTCAAACATTTGCTCTCTGAAAACCATTAGTAAGTTCTACTTTATATACACATGGTGGCACAGTTTGCTATATTGTTACGTCCATCCTCGCAATTGTGTTGTTTCTAGTAATACCAGATAGGAGATAAGACTGAATTGGTCCCCACTCAATGTACTATGTGTGATGTTATCCAGCCCCCATAGGACTAATATGGGGTTAAATACAATGGTGACTCCCAAGATAGCTTTTAAGATGGACTCGATGTTTGGTATTACTAGCAAGGAGGGAGATTTGTAAACACTGGATGGACCCTGCACCTCGGAGTGTAATAAATTGGATTAAGGCGGCTAAATGGACCTGCTGTCTGTGCATGGAAGGCTCTCTTGGGCGGAAGTCTGCAGTGTGGGATGAGTTTATTAGATGGTCTGGGCTAGAGGGAAGAACTGCCAAACTTCATAAGATCCTATGATTACACCAATGGCACCGTTTCTGATTATAGCCCGGCTGGCTGGCTGGATCAGTGCGGTGGGAACAAAGTGAATGTAAAAGACCGAGTGGCGGTTAGAATTGGTCTGGCAGAATAAGTATTGTAGACACGGTGGTGATAGGAGGACGAAAAAAAACAAAAGACAATTGCATTGTTTCATATAAAGGATGACCATGGGTTTCTGAGACTGGACCCACAGGTGGTTTGTACTTAATATATTTAGGGGACAGCTCTCTACATTGTTACACCTGGCCTCATTCCATAGGTACTCAATACAATTTAGGCTTAGGGCTTCAAAACATGAGAAGCTGTTGCCTTCAGCCGTATTAGGTTTCTTTTAGTTTGGCCTACAAGGTCTGAGCTGGTGTTGTGAAAGGGCGATTACTAGCCCTCTTAGGTTTATGTGCTAATTGGGTTCACAGCATGGATCGCATGAATTGTTAGGAAAAACATGTGACCTTGGTTATGGGTGCTTTGGATATGGTGTGGTGAAGTCTATAGTGGGCTTCTACACATATGTAGGAGATGTATAATCCTCTGTAACACCTATAATAGGGGTTATTATGTTAGATATTTGACCATGTTTAGGGGTTACGATGCATTCGAGTAGACTGCACGTTGACTTTGGATAATGGATTTTGTTTTAACCCTTTTCAACATTAAGCCGGTTGCCATTGCACTGGATTGAGTTGGGATAGATTCTGGAAGCTACATGTTAATTGCGGAAAAACAATTACTTCCCTCTGACATGAAATAGATCATCCCCTTCCCTGGTACCCATTAGAGGAATTGAGAGTAAATATTTCACATGGCGTGTGGTTTAAGGTCGTCATATACTATAGGACTCATACTACATAAATATATGATCATTTGTGACTTGATGAGGTGTGAGCACATATGACAACACACAGTGAGTCTCGAATTGACTGGGACTTTTTATTATTTTTGCAGTTTCGTAGTGTCCTCCCGTGGCGCCCACAGAATACAACCTTGAAAGACATATGTATTGATTACAAGCAAAAAGGTATGGGCACTTATGTTTTCTGCCAGTTGGCCGACACATTGAGGATTATCTTTGTGGCACTTAATGGCCTATCTACCTCTTCCTTTTAGGTCGATGTGACGGATGGCACTCTTTTTGTCCTTAGAAGACCCACAGCATTACCTAAATGGGACGAAACGTCAACATACAGTTAGGGACTGTTTAATTGGGAATTGACATGACCAATATGCATATTGTCGTGGATGAAGGGACATTCCTGTTGTACATATGTGCATCATAGTGTATATATTTCTGCACTTTGCTTTTGAGCACTGCGCCGTTATCACCACCGTCTATTGTCACATCAACCAACGATAATACAATCGATGAGCATCCCATCCGCCAAGATCGTAATCAGGCCCTTTATTTTCATCGAGCAGAAAGCCCCTCTGCAAATGCAGCAAACTGGAATTTTACGAGGGAGGCAACATATGCAGCATGCCTTCAGCTGTGAATACGCGAACGGAGAACCTCGAGAATAGCACCTGCTGAGTGTAGTCAGCACAGAGATCCTTTTACATCACAGACAGTGCCACACAAGCGCTCAACGTGGACCCAACTATTCTCTCCACTGTCCTACTTTGCTTGATCCACCCCCCTACTGATTTTCCCTTCTGCTCCTTCAGTTCTTTCTACAAATACACCAGCAACATCCGTTGTCCTCAAAAAATATATCTCAAGAGCAAGATATAATTTTGAAGAGGCAGGGACAAATGGACATGAAAGAAGGAGGCGTGGCTCTTTTGCAGCTCCACATCCGTCAGGGAAGATGGAAGTATGCCCACATGCTGACCAGGGAGCATGCTATGAGTTGTAAATCAAAATGACGCAGGTAAGGTAAGTAGAAGTCTTTATTACCAACAGCATTCATGTGCCAGTCTCACAGGATGGACAAGCAATAACTGTCCTGGTCAACTGTCAAAACTGTGCACAGCAGAGTTCCAAAGAACAATCTACTAGGGAGAAACTATGGAAAAGGGAGGAGGAAAGCAGGAGGAAGAAACCAAAAGGAAGAAAAGGAAAAGCTTGTACAGGATACAACACTATGCTTAGGTTGTCTTGTGTCAATCCAGTACTTGAGGTCTGTAGCCTTATGCCACAGAGGCCACAGACTCTGGGATTGCGCCAATCCCATGCCCATCAAGCTTTAAAGGGTGGCAGGTCCTGCAATTTAGTGCTGATTACAAGACCCTCCATCACTTGAGGCATATCCTTGAAACAGTTCCTTGAATTTATTCATAATTCTCTGAACGTATGCAAGCCTACAGAAGACAGACTCAATTTCATGCGCTATTTCTGAAAAACCATCCACCCTTAAGGTTCCTATCCTGTGCCAGTACATGGAAGCGAGAGGCTGTGCATTACTACTGCTTTTTCCCTTTATGCCAACGAATAAATAAATAAATTATTTAATTACCCCGTAATGGAGCGGAATTACTTATCCTTGATTATCTGTTAGTAAAGGCGCATCATGTACAAACATGTGTATGGCCAAGGGTGGTGCGGCTGATTTATTCTGCACTTCCTTCAGTTCTAGGATAAGTGCATATTAATAATTGAACACTGTTCAAAAGCACTGCTGTGCAACAAGGAGTGCCTGGAGGCTTGGACTGCTCATCAACCGCAGGGGGCCTTGTTCGTCCACAGCAGTGTGGCGCGTTGCTCCCAGATCGCGGTTAATGTCGCTTCAATATGAATTTAGTTGAAGGGTCCCAATGGAAATGGTAAACATTATTGTATCACGAAAGCACTGATAGCACAGATTCCTGTCATAAAAAACATTCACGGATAACAAGATCTTTCCAGACCCAGGATTGGGAGCGCCATTAAAACATGAATTCCACTTTTGCCAGGAGGATAAAGGCACATTGGAAAGGGGGGAGTTGTAGGGTTGTGGGAAACACGGTTGTACTGTTGACAAAGCCTACCCATAAAATGGTACAATCTAAGAGCTGAAGAAAAATATTTACTTTTCGTATTAAAAATGAGCTCCCATGCATGAATCTATACAGGACAGATGGGCCTGCATCTAGCTCGTCGTGGGAGAAAACAGATTATCTGCGCGGGAAAGTGGATTATACGTAACGGAACGCTCGTGCCCTTGAGAGGGCTTATTGGTGGTGACTGAATGGATCTTCTTGTTTTGTGTAAGACAGCACATTGAGGCATGGTCTCTGACACAGAATTCAGAAAAGGCGGGTCGGTAAAATGAATACATTACAATGGAAATTATAACAGAGATGAAGACTGTTGCGCTTAGTATTTTAGGTCTTGTCTCGCCTACTGCATCCTTACACTACTGGATTTTCCAGGTGCTACTTGTCTCTTTTTGTTTAAGTACTCCACAAGAGTGCAAATGGTTTCCAGCTGTCTTCCCAGTGTGCACTGACATGGTAGGCTTTTATTCTTATTTAGCCATGATGTATAAAGCATTGTGGACTGCTGCACTTTAGTGGATCCTGTGCAGCATGGCTATAAGGTATTGGCAAAGCCAAGAGGTCTCAAAGGAGAGACAGAGTGACTGTGTTAATGCTTCTTTAAATGGGATTGAAATCAGAGAAATTCAACAATATTCGACCCACTCCACAGAGCACTGTCTGTTGCACATATACTCTTCAGCTAGAGGTAAATGAACCCATTGCAAAATAGAACTCCTCAAGCCCATGTATCGGGGCATGCACAACAGCCAAAAAAACAGAATTATATCACAAGTTAACGCCAAGCTAAAGGTAGCATGTTACAAATTGAGGGCATGAATATGGTGAACGCTAGGGCTCCCTTACGCTTACATTTGAAGGAATGCGCTGTGGATCAGAGTCTAAGAGCCAGAGGAAGGCAAAGGCCAGAGGGTAAGCTGACCCACTGGACACTGACCACACCATGTGAGGAGGATAACTGGGAACCAGGTGTAGTGGAAGGAAAAGCGGGCATTCACACTGTGAGGGACAGGAAGGAGCACTTATCCCCTTGCTGTCAGTGCATGCTGTGGCGCACCCACAGTGCCTAATTTGTGCTGGTGGTTTCCAGTGCTCAGCACCGGCACTTATTTTTCAACACCAGCGCTTGTGACAGACTGTCATAAGGTGGCGCTATCCGGCTAATTTAGAGATGACCACAACAACAGTCAATTATTAATTTTTTATACACTAAAAATGACTATTGCCTGCTGCCCAAGTCATTCTTATAGCTTTGGGGGCCTGGAATCGTCTGAACTGTCACACTTGCAGGAGTGTCATGGTTAGTAGTTGTGTTGTTACTATCATTGACAGCATGGCTTCTTAGAATTATAAGGAAGATAAAGTCTTTTCTACTGGCAGACAGTCTCAGGACAGTGGTCACGGCACTTATCATGTCACGGTTGGACTACTGCAGATTGCTGACTGGGACACCCAAGTTTACCTCAATTAAGAAAGAATGAAAAGAGCTACATTGGCTCTCAGTAAAACAACGGACCCAGTTTAAAGCCCTTTGCACTGTTTTTAAGGCTCTCCAAGGAGTCGGCCCGGCCACCTGAAACAGCGTTTTCAATGGCATGTCCCCAGAAAGGCCCTCCGCTCCATGGGAACAAAAGTAGTGATCGTACCCCCAGCCAAAAAAGCAAATTGGGGTGGCAGGAGTTTTATTACATGTGCCGCTAGAGCCTGGAACGAGCTTTCATTCCATCTAAGAAACTCACCGAGCTCCTCTCCTTCAGGAAAGGTCTGAAAACTTGGTTTTTCACCATAAAGGCATCACACTCCTCAGCTAACCGTTTGGCAGTGTTCAGCGCCAGGACACCCCAGGGTAACCACTGCGCTTAAGAAATCAAATTAACATAATATACATTGCAGGGGTAATGTGTGGTGCAAGCGGCAGTGCCTCCTACTGAGAGCCCTGGTACTTATCTTTTTTTACAAATTAAGCACTGTTACATGTGTGCATCAAAATGAACAGACTAACTAATGAACTTGTGTTTTTGGTCATCTTTGGGTGGGGCCCTAGCTAGGATATGACATCTGGTGACGAAGGTCCCCGAATCCACAGGTGGGCCACACAAACATTGCTCAAAATAATCATGGAAGATGAGCCTGGAAATCTGCATCCAGGAAGAGGAGGCTGGTAAGCAGAGCACCAGCAGTGATAGCATGTGCCATACTCGCATCAGGCCAACACCCGGACAACTACCGGAACCAGTTGAGAAAGAAAATAGGAGCCTCCTCAATCTAGACATTATTGAATCCTTTAAAGGCCAAAAGAGATCTCGTGCATAGTAGTTTCCGAAGAAGGACAAAACAAATGATGTATGAATCAGTTTTGACATGCCTCAACCCAACAAGGCCATAGAAAGGGAACACCATCTTGGACCATATATAAATAAAACATGATGACGATGTTGATTGGGGCGACAGTTTTCTCAAAACTGGATCTCAACAAGGGTTATCAATAGCTAAAGCTGGAAGAAAACTTCAAAACATTACAACCTTTTCTACACATTTAGAGCTATTAAGGTACAAGTGACAGCTTTTGAATATCATTGGCAGCTGAAATCTTTCTAGAAGTCATCTACCAAACAATTCAACATATTAAATGCTTTCAACTACAGTCATAATATTCTGGTGCTGGTGTTTGGGTCCTGAGAACAAGAACGCAACATTGCACTGCACAAAGTATGTCACATCCTAATGGAAGCAGACCTCATGCTAAACGCAGACAAATGTGAGTTTCATATGTCAAGCCTCAAATTTTTCAGAATTTTCTCAGGTAAAGGGATGACACGACCCCAAAAAAGTCGTCAAGACCCCTCAGTGAAGAAATCAGTGGTTTCAGATCAATCCTAGGGATGGCTCGTTATTGTGAAAAATATATAAAAGGCTATGCCACTCAGAATGCACCTCTCAGGGAACAGACAAAGCAAGGCAACAAATTCAAGTGGTTCACAGAGCGTGAGAAGGGATTTCATAGCATCAAAGGTGCGGTACAGGCCACAACATGCAGGGAATTCTTTGATCGGAGACTACACATAAAGATGATTGAGGGAGGATGTCAGCTCTGTGGGGTTAGATGCAACATGAGGAAGGCAGCGACTCGCCAAGACAGGTGGTGGCTTATGCCAGTCGTAGCTTGACAAACTTGGAAAGAGCCTAATCTAAAACCAGAAAAGGAAAGCCTAGCAGTTGTTTGGGTATGTGAGCAGTTCCACAACTTCGTGTACAGCAAATGTTTCACATTGTGATGGACTCACAAGTCATCCAGGAAGGGAAGAACCTCATGTAGGCACAACAGAAATAATGGCCTTCAATAACATACATGAAGAATTAACGGTGACAACAGAATGACTGATATTGCATGGGACCTGAATTGTCTTTCCAAAGAGTCCATGAAGATAAGAAATTGACTTAGCTCATGAAGGACATTAAGGAGCGGTGGCCTCAAAAAGAGCACTACGGGAGCAGATATGGATTCCACAATTAAACAAGATGGTTAAAACAGCTCTTCAGGAGTGTGACTTAGGCCGGTGAATCACATCATCAAACAAGCCAGTGTCATTGCAAATGTCTTTACTATAGCCTTATAGCCCGCCGTAGCGGGCTATACCGGCTAAAGGCCCGCTGCAGCGTTAAAGGCCCGAGCCGAAGGCGAGGGACTTTAACAAAGCAGAGGGACTTTAAAAGCCGGTATAGCCCTGCTACGAAGGGCTATAAGGCTATTAGAACATTCTGCCACTAAAGGGCAGAATGTTCTAGCAAATTAAACAAAGCCTTCAGGGAGCGCGAGGGGATTGAAATCCCCTCAGGCTCCCTGAAGCCTTTGTTCACAGCCAGAGCTGTGAACAAAGAAACATTGGAATGTTATGCCATTATAAGCCCGGAGCCCTCCATTGTATTCAATGGAGCTCCCAACATTCCAATGTTCTAATACTCAATAGATTGTGGGAACAGACAGCATTTGATTTTTTTCAGCCAAACGTTATCTGACAAATACATTTTGGTAGTCATGGATGAGTATTCACAATTCCCCCTGGTGGAGATCATTTCATCCTTTAACTCAGTAGAGGTCATTTAGGCACAGGATGACATGTTTCCAGCATGGGGCATAATCCAAATGATAAAGTCTGACAACAGACCACACTTCAGCAAAGGCTTTCAGGACTTTCTCAAGCCCCTTGGCATAGACCATCCTCGCACAATGCCTTTGTGGCCCCAAGTGAATGGCATGATTGAAATATTCATGGCACTCTAAAAAGAACAGTACAAGAGGTGGAAGCAGGAGGAAAAGCATTAAGCAAAGAATTAAGCAAAGCATCATGTTAAGTCTAGAGAGCGTACTGCACCACCCCACATTGCACAACCGGAGAATGTTCATCCACTCTTATTTATTTTTCTAAAGAATTCTAATTTCAAAACTATTGCATTAAATTTGGGTGTGCACGGGGTCAACTACTGAACCATTCTTTCACGTCTCTTTGTTTCTTCTGTACTCATGGTTTTATTCTTTCTGGTGTTTCCAGGCATGTGAGCTCTTATCTTAACATGATCGAGCAGTTTGTCTCTTTTAAGAGAAATAATGTCATTAGGAAGGTATATTAAGAGTTTTTAAACTTTCTGACTCTTCCAATGATAAGGATTGAGTGATTGCTGTTTATTACTCGTCTTCTAGTTTTGTGTAAATAGGACGCCAGATCTGTATAGTGATGTGTAGCTAATATATTTTTTTTTAAACAGTAGCACTTTAACCATTAGCCTGTAATTTTTTTTAAATCTTTGACACACTTGTATTTTTCATATTTGGACCCCCGATTAAGCCTTCGCAAGGTTACACGTGTTGGCTGCGCTAGCTTGAAAATATATAATAAAGAAAATACTGCACCATCATTCAAGACTTACGATTTTCTGTTTTTGCTAAATGTGGTTATCCTCAATTGTTACTGTTGCCTCTCATTTTTTGTATGTAGATGTGTCCATCCACTCTAATGTCTGAAAAACTGGGGCGTACTAGGATATCTCAGTGGCAGCTCCTGGAGAATATGCCAAACTCTGAGTCAATGACAAAATCAAGAAAAATAAAATAAAAGTGTATACGGAGTCTTGAACCTGACATGCCAAGTAATCGAACGTATGGGAAGGTGACTGATTCTAGTGAAACAACAGCGACAGAGAAATTCAGACATGCCCTATGGACTGGAGCCTCTAAATATGTCAGTAAGGAAAGGCAGCGTGATCACGGCTCATGCTTGGGTCAGACAATCACCAGGGACATATCTCAATTCAAACCCTTCAGGCTTTTTGCAAAGTCATATAGGAGGGCTAACAAAAAGTTCGAAAAATTCAGCACTGTATAGGAAGAGTTGAGGACAGAACCTTCAACTGAATGTGATCAGTCAACTGGTAAGGTGTCTTATGGGCGACGAAACCTGGAACACACTATCACAAGACCATTTCAGCTCATTGACCGAATCTGACAGCAACATTGTTCTAACACAGAAATGTTCGCGGTATGGAGCAGGGGCTAGGATCCTGGGGAAAAGGTCAGCAGGTAACCTGACCTACTGGGCACTGCTAACTTCCTGTGAGGAGTGGAATGAGAAGTGGTGGTGGTGGGAGGTAGGAAAAGCGGACATGTACACTGTGAAGGGCAAGAGAGAGGACATACTCCTTACTGCATACACAGGAGCCGTTGTGCAACTGTGTGCCTCAAAATAAAAAGACAGACTACAGTACTTATGGTTGTGGTGATCTCTGGTTGTGAGGACCATAGCCAGGATACGAAAGACACCACAAACAGGCTGAAACTGCCTGATATGTTCCTTCGTGAATGGAGTACACAGATCCTAAAACAGATCACTGGTTCCACGGAGAGTTAGTACAGCCTTCAAAGGATTGGCTTGCTGTGCTCAAATTTCCAGACTCATATCCATAAAAGGTCTGTAGCCTTCTAGATAATTTGAATTGAATATGATGATTCAAACAGAATGGCATCGCCTGACACAGGAAATTGTTCGAGACCAACTTTAATAGTGGTCACAATACTGCAACCAGAGAAACTTTAGACAGGCTTTAAAAGTGTCTTCTATGGAAACAGAAGGTATGCGCTTCCAATTTCAGCCCAGGAATGGGTGGTTAAAGATCAGTGTGAAAAGCAAGGGTCTTTACCGAAAGAGCTACATTGAAGTGAGACTACATGTTCAAAGGCCAAATGAAGGAGTTATTGGACCTCATCATTATCCTAAAAAACTTGATACATCTACCCCATACCATTCCATTTAAAAAAAAATGATTGCTAGTCCAGTAACTTGTTATTACTAGAAATACACAAAATCGATTACTCGATCTCAGATCATTATAAGGTTTTTCTTTTGCTGGAAATGCTCAGTTGGTAACCTACTTAAGAATAGATCAAAGTCCTGAAAAGTGTCTCAAAAGCAAAAAAAAAGCAGGAAAACGATCCAGGGGGATAAAGAACAAATCACATCTTAAAGTTAAACAACACTGATCATTTACATGGAACACACCACTAACTAGATTGTCGCAAGACGCTTTAATAATAGAGGTTTTTATCCTTAGGGAAATAAAATGGCATGAATAATAATATTAACTTCCATTTAAGTAAGCATCAAGGGAGAGTTAAAGGTATTTTGACTGTCATGTAAATGGAAATATAACTGCTATTGTATATTGATGCCAAAAGAAAAAAGTCGTTGAGTAATTGCTGAAAGAAAGTAGTTGACGGGTGGTGATTAACTTTGATATTACATGCTCTTTAACCTACTAATTTTTATCCTTTAGACGACACATTCAACACCCAGACATGATCAGTCGAAAAATGGCTGTATTGTTTTCAACATCCGTATTTCTCTGAATTGTATAGATCAATGTGTATTCAATTGTTTTCCATAACACTGTACTTGTTGGTGAATCAGACTTTTCCAACTGACTGAATACTGTTTTCTGATTTCCCCTCTGTTGTGTCTTTGTTGATGTAAAAATGATGGTTTTCAATATATCTTCAACATAACATTACATTCAATGACATTCAACCATCATTCAATCAGTAATACAGTAATGATATATTAGTTAAAATTATCAAAAATACCTTTTCCTCAGACTTGTCATCAGAATTATATTAGATTCCTTTAATAAACTAAAGTTAAAGGGGAGTTAAAGTTGTTGGGAGGATAATGGCCACAACACAAAGCCTCAAAATACATTAAAATCGCAAGTTAAGGTTTGAGTTTGCACCCCTGCTGTTCTCAATGTACCCCAACTTCAATTCCCACCATTGGTTGTGGTGGTAAAAATGAGATGTGAATGAGAAACTGGACAAGAACGTTGATGATTGTTAAGAATTTGCAGTGTGGTAAGCAGTAGCGGCTGCTACCGGACGGGAGTGGTGGTAGGGGGTTAATTAACAAAAAACACACACGTTCCCTTAGAACAGCCAACCGGCTGCCACCTCCCCTGTGTCCTCTTCCTTTCTGCAGTCTGGCCGGCAGCAGGAAGCACCTGGCACACAGGCTCCCCAGAGCCAATCACAATGCTGCAATGCAGCGTTGTGATTGCTCTGAGCGCTGTGGATCAGTGTTCAGACTGGAGCAGGGAGCCTGTGCATGCTCCTGACCAGGCTGTGTAATGCAGCCTGGTAGGAACATGCAAAGTGCACATGAACAGTTCATGCGCACTTTGGGAGTGCAAACCACTCCTTCCCTGCTCTGGCCAGCCCTGCCCCGCCCCACACAGGCCACTGACTGCATGTACATTATTGTCATTTTATTTTTCCTTTTTGCGCAGTGGGGCAACGCTTCTCCGCCTTAGCGGAGGAGCCACCACTGGTGGTGTGATTAACTAGCTGGAGTGAGACAGAATAAAAATGTAAACTATTTTTACTTTGGTTGCAAAGGTAGTGTTATTTTACGAAACTGTCCGAAATTCAGAAAATCGATGGCCAGTTTGCATTTGTGGTCAGTTGTTCCTGAAATGGTAGTATATCATAGTAACTGGTGTTCTACCCGAGTTAAATGTGTCTGTCCACATGGTTTCGTTAATGTTAATACATAATTCATGAGGCTGTACCTTATATAATGTGGTATTGCTTATGGGAAAATATATTTCGGGATGGATTAAGTATATGGTGAGGTGGGAGTTGAGTGAGGAAAGTATGGGTGAGAGCTAAGGCTCAGGTAGTACCTTAACTTGTGAAATTCATGTCTTTCGAAATTTTATGTTGCAGCCACTATGACACCTTTATCTTTAGTTTTTACACGAAATCTCAGTGTTTTATACGTGTTCGTATATTTTAATGTTTGATGTGAGAGTGATTGACAAGCTGCTGCAGCAGATGTCACCTGTAACATCTTCCCCTGACTCTCATTTTTTGAAGGGTGAGGGCCTGGGTTAGATGACAGATCCCTAGCCCCTGTCCTCTTACCCATTTTCTGACTTGACCAAGGGCAGGGGTATATATTTATAAATATAAATTGTATTTGTATAGGGCTTCCTACTCCTGAAGAGGCATTGAATCACATTATGCCAAGTAGCATGCTACCCTGGAGTCCAGCATTAGATGCAAACAGGTAGTAAATTAGTAAAATGTCATTCCTTTACCTTCTAGGATTAGTTATGTTAACTTTAAACTCTCAAGATTTCATGCATTTACTCCAGTATTTTGAATAGGGCTGGATGAATTGAAATGGTTTAGTAAAGGAAAAATGTGAATGTTATTGGGAGGGGTGAACGTGTGCGCCTGTTAGTTGGATGAGTAGAAGTAGATAAAGAGGAGTTTGGAAGGTCTGCATTGGAGTCCATTGAAGTCTGAAAGGTTTGAGTCGAGAGTGGATTAGAAGTGAGTCGATGAAGGTTTTTTTCTATATATATATGCATGTATTTTTTGGGAAGAGAAAGAGAGGCCCAATTGTAAAACTGATTTCCCAGAGTCAATTAAATTCAAACCCAGTTTATTCATTTTTTTTGTTATGTATGTTTCGATCCAATTCTTCCAATGGGGTAGTTCCCAGCCCCATGTTCCTCATCCTTCCTCTCTGTGTTCTTTTCCTTTTGCTCTGCCATTTGGGCGGCCCCTTGGAGTCTTTGTGTATTCCTTCCTTCGTAGATCAAGCGATACTCGTCTAAAAAAGTCAAAATGACACTGAGATGGTATTTTTTCAATTGATGTCTCTCCACTCGGATTTGAATCTGAGTTGGTTTCAGTTTGTTTCACTTAATAACTGCGCTTGTTGCCTCTGCACAGTTACAGTCTTTGTCTCAGGCTACCATTTCTTTTGACAAAGGTTAATACTCTGCCCCGTTAATAATTATTTCTATCCCTTGTGAATTTTTCTTTTTCTTAGTAAATCTCCACTTCATACTTGTTAAGGGGGTTCTTCATGTCCTTCACAAAATCATTATATTTTTTCTCATGGATTGGGATATATGAGGATGTGAAATAATTAATTGATTTCCTATCGCACCGGTTAATATTGATGCTATATAGGCCACATGGGATAGGAGTGCGTTCCTCATAAAATTATATGTACAGATTAAAGTACAGGTCCACAGCAGAGAATAAAAGAATAATTATGTGGAAACAATCCACAGATACATTCATTAATGAAACAGCCAGGATGAGGCCAGCTTGCATATTAAGGTCACAGTTCATTTTTTGAATATGTGGTTGAAAAATCGGGGTGAACATATAAATCTTTTTGTTATTAACATATCTTTGGGAATTGTATATAATAACATATATTAGAATTGATTTTTATTTCCGAAATGCAATGTATGAGATTGATTTACTGAATTTCATTATAGCATACACTATTATTCACACACCATGTTTTTTTGGAATGTATTTTTAAAAGAATTGAACTTAAATTTATGCATCTAATAACAATGCAAGCGTGTCATATAAGACTAGTTTTAGAGGTGCAGGGAGTCTGTTTTCAATGGCTATGAATTTGTGATATATTGTTTTGAGGGGAGATTAGGCAGATTGGACAGACGAAGGCAGAGTTCGTCAAAACATGCTACCTTCAATAAGGACTGGTGTTTTCTGTATTCCTGGAGTGAAGGCACATCTGTTTTTTCATAACAAGAAAGTACCTCCTTGACTGTATATGTACACAGACATATACATATTATACATAGCCCTTTCTCTCTACAAAAGCACAAAAACCGAGTGTGTGTGTATATACCCACATGTACATACATGTAATATTTAGATCTGACATATACATATACGCAATGCATAAATAAGCATACACTGTTATATTCAAAGCATAAATTCATATACATACACACATCAACGCACACATCACCCAACATACTACATACCCAGACATACATATTTGTATTATGTTTGAATAGACAAGCAGCGTCATTATATATTTTTTTCACTTTTTTAATATCAATATGCATTGTTATATCAATAAAACCATAAACATAGGTACGGGTACCTACCTATAAACACATTTGCATACCGTGACATAAAAATATATGTAATGCATAAACACCCATGCCCATAACATTTTGATGCATATATAATTCTTATATCTCCTTATACAACGCATAAACTCATGCTCATAGACACCTGCATAATATATGTATATATATATATTCACTGAAAAAACCATAGGTTTCACACACGTTCTAGTTAGGAATTAGCATTTAAAAAACCTTGCAAATTCACTTAAAAAACCATAGGTTTCACACGTTATAGTTAGGTGGTTATTTCACTCATAAAAAACCAATGAAATTCCCCCGTTATAGTTAGTTGAGATAACTATAACTCGCGTGCCCGCAATCCTCTGCTCATGACGTCACATATTACATCACTCATGACATGGTCAGTGGCATCACTCATGACATCACTGATGATATCATCCTTGTGATAGAGTGGCGGTCGCGCGAGTTATAGTTATCTCAACTAACTATAGCGGGGGAATTTCATTGGTTTTTTACGAGTGAAATATCTACCTAACTATAACGTGTGAAACCTATGGTTTTTTAAGTGAATTTGCAAGGTTTTTTAAATGCTAATTACTAACTATAACGTGTGTGAAACCTATGGTTTTTTCAGTGAATTTGTACGTTTTTTTAAATGCTAAGTTATGTATGTATTATATTTTTTTTATATATTTCTTTTTCAATAAACTACGTATACATTTTTGTAATTTTTTTTATGGTTTTTCACTGTGCGCGCACCCCCGCGATTTAAAAAAAAAAAATGTAAATGTTTTTTTCTCCCTTCGGGGTCCTTCAGGGACCCCCTGATCAAGGCTATGGGGTCGGGAACTCTATACCCTGCCCCCTTTTCACGTTCGCCACCTTCCTTTTCCACCCTCGCACTGAAAACAAACAAAATGGCGGCCGACACTTCCTGATTTCGACCGATTCGAACGTTGACTGACATGTAACAACCAATCAGAATTACGCTCGCGCACGTTAGGGTGCGCGCACGGTGCGCGGCTATAGATATGTATGTGCTTTTAACTGCAATTTTCTCAGGAACTACTGAACAGATTGACTCCATATATGCAAACGGCACATCCCTGACCTGAGGACTACCTCTCTGCCAAATTTCAAATAATTCTGTTCAGCCGTTCGGGCTGTACCTTCGACTAAAGGTCCTATGGGAAAACGCATGGGGAAAACGCGTTTTGGGACCCCCCTATTTTCTTGGCCCCCGCTTGACGAATCCCCCCGAGACTTTCAGGGTAGGAGCTGAGCGGAGCGCCCCATTAGTTTTGAAAATTTTGCGAGGATTCGTCAACCGGCGCCAAAGTTATTCAAAATAGAATTTTGAGATTTCCTATGGAAACACGGTCCTGACCGCCAGTAGATTATATATATATATATACATATATACACATACATAATTTATTTATTGTTAAAGTCCGAGAGTGATTTTAAAGAGAGAATCGTTTTGGCCCTTCCCTCTTCCCTCCCCGCCCCCTTTTCCCTCCCCTACCTTCTTTTCCCTCCCCTCCGTATAACCTTTTAGTGTTTTTTTAAATGGAAGAGAGGATATCTAGAAATGTGCGGTTCCCTACAAAGTAAATAGGAGGAATAATGCAATGGGAGTGAGCAGCGGTGGAGGCTGCTTGGGTGAATTGTGCAGTAGATGACTCTGATGCATATTTTCGAACCAATATTGTTTTTACCATGCACTGACACTTTATTTTATATGGCAGCTAGGACATATATTTGTACATGAATACTGTATTTATACTGTATATAGACGAATATTAGGTCTTGAAGTTAAACCAATGATATTGTGCACTTGCACTTTATCACAAATGGCAGCTAAGTCAATATATTGTGTGGTTGCACAGAATTGCGGTATTTGCACATCTTTAATATAGCCTTATAGCCCGCCGTAGCGGGCTATACCGGCTATTAAAGGCCCGCTGCAGCGTTAAAGGCCCGAGCCGAAGGCGAGGGATTTAACAAAAGCAGCGGGACTTTAATAGCGGTATAGCCCTGCTACGAAGGGCTATAAGTCTTTAAGAACATTCTGCCACTAGAGGGCAGAATGCTCTAATAAATTAAACAAAGGCTTCTCGAAGCTCGAGGGGATTTCGAGAGGCTTTTGTAAAACATTGGAATGTTGCTCTGCGGGCCTTTACCGGCCCGTAGAAGCATGGAGCACTCCATTGTCTACAATGGAGTGCTCCACATTCCAATGTTCTAATACTAATTAATAAGTTTCAGAGTCTAAGTAATGAGATTTTGCACTTGCACTTTATACTCTATGATAACTGTATTTTATATTCAGCTTATTTGCACAGTGCACAGCATCTGTTGCAGGAAAGGGAATGAGCAGTTTTAAATATCTAATGACTGTTTGAAATCCACTTTACAGAGATATCAAAGGGTCCAATACTATCTCTTTTATCACAGTTTTGTTACCAACAATGCTAACACTCCAGGGGGCTTATTGAGAAGGCACAATAAAGTTTATGAAATGGCAAAAAAAGAAAAATGAAAAAGAATGAAGTTTCAGAAAAAATACATGATCCATAGTGATAAGCAAGTATTTACACTTAATCACAATGCTAAAGAAGGCCCCCGAGCATGTATTGGTCAAAGTTATTATGCTTTAAATTAAGAGTTAAGGTTGTATTAGCAATTAACTGTTTTTGTAACATGCAGTGTTTTGTCTATGTTTTTCTGCATCATGGGGTGGAGGATGCACACATAAATTGCATTGTGGGAATTTAGCTCAGTATGTGATCAAGGCAGGGGATCCTGCCAAAACGCGTCATAGCCCTCGAATATATGCAAATATAATAATAAAAAATCTTGTAGGATAATACCTGTGTAGCTGTGTTGGATTCCAGTGCTGAGTGATGACGCGCTGATTTTTGTTTTGATATATATATATATATATATATATATATATATATATATATATATATACACTCGCAGGTCAGAACAGTGCAACAACATTTTCCCGGAGTCTGGTGCTTTTGGCTCACTGGAGAGCGTGAATAAGTGCTAAAATGTTTGTTAAATATGGCGGAATCCATTTGAGGATATCATTGAGCGCTATGGAAAAACTACGAGTCCCAGAAATGCTGAACATTAATTGAAGCCCACTGGGGGGCGTGACCTACTTAAGGACTTTCAAAAAAGTGACTCGTTTTCCATGCCTGCTGCCTATTGACATTGCCAAGAGCCCGTGAGCAAGGAGCAGGAGCTCCGAAACGCGTAGGGCCATGTATTTTAAAGAGCGCTAGATGTCCGGTTTTTGCAGATTAAAAGAATGCTGCTTAAAGGTGCAGGGTTCGGCTGTTCTTTCAAGTGTTGTCCTCGTTTTTGGGATACCTGCGAGTGCATATATATATATATATATATATATCTCTTCGGACAAAACTCCTCGCGGTTCCCACCATTGAACCAGAGTCTCCACAGCACAGAGAGAGTCCACAGGTATTTTTTCTTCAAAAGTGCTTTATTTTCTTGTACACCATAGGTGTGAGCGTGTATGGACGGTCAACGCGTTTGGCATGCCCGCTTCTGCTGATTGTATACTCCGCAATAATGACCTCCTCATTCTTTTGAATGCTCGAGGTTGCAAGCGCTCCAGATCCACCCTGTATCAGCAGCGGGGCTTCTCCATGGCCGGACTAGCCGCAAAACGTAATCACACAAGGTTGCCCTCACAGAAGAAGCCACACATGGGGAGTTAACGTCCTTTTATTGCAGATATCAGCAATCGCAGCATACCACCATGACTCGTGTCAAATGCCAGAATTTTCACCAGACGCATTTCGGACAGCTGTATGACCTTGTTCACAGGCTATGTGGCAAAAGGGAAACAACAGGCTTTGTGTGGAGCACATTGTTAAATACACACCAAGTCCCGCCCCCATGGGCGTCGGCACAACTGCCTCCTAGTACTACTGATACTGGGCGGATCTGGAGCGCTCGCAACCTCGAGCATTCAAAAGAATGAGGAGGTCATTATTGCGGAGTATACAAGCAGCAGAAGCGGGCATGCCAAACTTGATTCACCCACTTGGGAAAGTAACTTTGGACGATTTCAACAACAGCATCCACTGTGGTTTTATATGAGGTGGTCCACAAGTACCAGGAGGCAGCTGTGCCAACGCCCATGGAGGCGGGACTTGGTGTGTATTTAACTATGTGCTATGCTGCGATTGCTGCTATCTGCAATAAAAGGACGTTAACTTCCCATGTGTGGCTTCTTCTGTGAGGGCAACCTTGTGTGATTAAATATATATACCCTTGGCCGTGGAGAGGAGCACCATTCTCGACTCGGACTGGAAGCGTGATGTGTGTCTGAGGGCGAGAAGGCTTTTAGAAGGGAACTGTTCCTATCTATCAAGCACGCTTTCCCAAGGGCGATTCTACTCGCTAACCCGCCACTCTACCTACTAAAGGAATATAAGAAGACATATCTACAGGGGGACTGAGTCTACTTAAGGTTTTATTTACTTACCTCTCCAGGACCTCAAATACCAGCATGCTGCTGGTTGTTAAGACTGTGCCACGCCCACTTACGCCGTTTCTTCATTAATAAATTGTCTAATGAAGTGAGCGGTGAGTCGTCATTTCCCCCTGTGCCTGTCCATGAAGAAGGGGCGTACCAGCCTTGAAACGCGTCGGACTCTGTTTTATGTAATGAGTGCCAGGAAAGCGAGTGACAGCAGGGTCTGCACATCGGAGATGGGGAGAGCATTGTGTGCCTTCTCGGAGCTTGAGGGCTTTTGTTTGATTTATTTAATTGCACGGCTACCCTTGGCAGTGGAGAGGAGCACCATTCTCGACTCGGACTGGAAGCGTGATGCGTGTCTGAGGGCGAGAAGGCTTTTAGAAGGGAACTGTTCCTATCTATCAAGCACGCTTTCCCAAGGGCGATTCTACTCGCTAACCCGCCACTCTACCTACTAAAGGAATATAAGAAGGCATATCTACAGGGGGACTGAGCCTACTTAAAGGTTTTATTTACTTACCTCTCCAGCTGGCACATGCATCAACAATGCCATTTGCGATTCCTTAATAGCGAAAAATAAGGATTCGCTAATAAGGAATAGCAAAAGGCTATGCATGTAGAAATCGCTTACAAAAAAGCGATTTCTAAACATTCCTTAATTGCTACTCGCAAATTGCGAGTCGCAATTAAGGAATACCTCCCCATTGATTCCTAATGGCCTAGAGGCCCATAGGACTGAATGGGAGGACTTTCTCAATTTGCTAATCTCAATTAGAGAATCGCAAATTGCTCATGCTATTTCAAGGGTGCCAGGGCGTCAAAAAGACACTCTGTTGCACCCCTGAAATCTGCATATGAATACATCTTGCACACACACATGCCCCAAGGGCATGTGTGTGTGTAAAATGGAACTTTGAAAAATTCACTTTAGTGCATTTTTCAAAGTTTTTGCAAATTACCATGAAGTTCAACTTCATGGTAATTTGCTCCCCCTATTAGCGAAATCGCTAATTTTTAAACTTTCATGCATTGCATTTAAGGATTCTCAATTTGGGATTCCTTAAATGCAATAGCAATTTAAGGAATCGCAATTTAGAGATTCCTTAATTTGCGATTTTTGCATTTGGGATGATGCATCCCAAATGCAAAAATCCCAGTCGCAAAGGGGCTTTTGCTTTGATGCATGTGGGCCCAGGACCGCAAATACCAGCATGCTGCTGGTTGTTAAGACTGTGCCACACCCACTTAGGGCGTTTCTTCATTAATAAATTGTCTAATGAAGTGAGCGGTGAGTCATCATTCCCCCCTGTGCCTGGCCATGAAGAAGGGGCGTACCAGCCTTGAAACGCGTCGGACTCTGTTTTAAGTAATAAGTGCCAGGAAAGCGAGTGACAGCAGGGTCTGCACATCGGAGATGGGGAGAGTGTTGTGTGCCTTCTCGGAGCTTGAGCTTTTGTTTGATTGATATATATATAGATAGATATATAGATATATAGATATATATATAGATATATTTATAGATATATATATAGATATATTTATAGATATATATTACCTACTGGCGGTCGCCAGTAGGTAGTTATAGTTAGGACCTAGTTACCATAGGAAAATGGCAACATTCTATTCCCAATAACTTTGGTGCCGATTGACGAATCTTCGCGAAATCTTCAAAACTAATTCTTTGTTGAGATCAGCTCCTCTGTTGAAAGTTTAGGGGTGATTCGTCAATGGGGGGCCGAGAAAAAAGGGGGGTCTCAAAACGTGTTTTCTCCATGTTAATTTCCATAGGAAACTTTAGACAAGGCTACAGGTCGAACGGGTGAACGAAATTACCCCATATTTGGCAGGGATAAGGGTCTTGGTCTAGAAAGCACACTTTTGTATATTTGGTGTAAATTCGTTCAGTAGTTTTTGAGAAATATCAAAATTTACAGATATCGATCTGGGAATTCTGCCATCTGATTGGCTGAGGCGTTACAAGCACGAGCTTGTTGCTGATTGGCTGCGAGCGGTTGCAACTAGGAAGTGTTGGCCGCCATTTTGTGATTCCGTTGAAGCGAGTAAGGTGAAAAAAGGGGGAAAAAAGTGGGAAATAGGAGGGTAGGAGCACTGTAACCTCTGTGGGTGTTTAGGATGTGCTATAGAGGGGGTGCGAAGCGAAGTATTTACCCCTACCGGAGTGTAAATGGTGGGCTACGGAAATTAAGTGAGGTATTGGGTAGAGTCTGATGCGGGTAAGGTGAGTTGGTGCGGGACTCAGGGATTAAAGCGTGAGCCCAAATTGTGTGTCTTATGCTGTGAAGTAATGTGCCGTGGCCGTTGCACTACAGTTGTGGAAGTAGTGTCCGGATGTGTTTATAACTACTAGGACGAACTACTGACCCGTACTGGTATGAAAGTCCTGGGGTACGGAATATATGTGAGGTATTGTCTAGAGTCTCATGTTGCTAAGCTGAGCTGCTGCCGGAGTCGGGGATTAAAGCGTGAGCCCAAACTGTGTGCCATATGCTGTGAAGTCATGTGCTCTGGCCGCTGTGCCACATCTGTGCAAGTAGTGTTAGCATGTAGTTATAGGTACTTGGATGAACTTTTGTTTAGAACATTGTAGCTTGTGTATGGTGCTTAGGTGGTGTTGTATAGGGAGTGCGAAGGTAAATCAATATGGTATTTGTAGAGCGCAAACTACTCACCCCTATGGGTGAGTAGAGCTGGGTATCAAAGCGAGGGGTCTGTGCTGCAAAGTGAGATGGTCTGGCCGCTGCGCCACAGCTGTGTGGAGAATAAATTTTGGCGAGGGTGCGGGAGTTGGCGTTATATAGCCCTAAAATAGGGGGCCTAATTTGTAAGTTATAGGGTGGCTCTAAAAAGAGCCCTTGTGTTCATTAGTTGGAGCTACATATAAGTGCGGATGCATAGCTTCAAGTTATTCAGGAAAACTCGGTTTCCCTGATCTGTGAAGTGTACTCCATCACTCCTGTATATATCCGCCATATCAAAACGTATGCTGTTGTTGTATATGGACCCCATTTTGTAGTCTCTGAGGTATGCAGAGACCGCTTTGTTTACTTTTTTCCGAGATTTTTCAATCTGAGGACAAAATTGTTTGGACCATTTCCAATTCTGTCTTTGGCATATATTGGAATATACAAAGACAGTTTGAGGCAAAAGTAACATCAAATGTCCAAAGGTATCCTTCATAAGCATTTCCAAATCTACCCGTAGTCAATGTACCTAGGTCGTTTCCACCACAGTGCACAATCATGAGGTCAGGGTGTTGGAGATGCAAACAGGTTTTAACCAAAGGCAACAATTGGTGCCACTTCAGTCCTCTCTGTCCAAACCATTTAATGTCCACATTTTGTAAACCTAGGTCTAAGTCAATGCAGTCTATTCTGCATACCTCTTGCACCAGAAAACATAGCTATGTCCTACGATCCACACTAGAATTGTGAAGGTATGGCTGGAAGGTATGGAAAGATGTCTTTAGCTCATGCAGTTCCTTTGTAGAATAAGAGATATGTTTAAAGATGGGGAACTAGTTTCTTTTCACATACAAAACGATACCCGATTGGGAGATGAAAAGCATTGTTTTTTAAAAGTAGGGTGCACATTCGTTTTGTGGAACAGTATGTTTGTGATTGGTTAAGAAAAAGCAGTTTGCACGTACATATTATAGTACATCTTATAGGATAAAATTTGCTTAACTCAACCAAACCTGCTACTTGCATTTGGAAGGCACTGTTCGAACTTAAAACAATCGTGAACTTTTAACCTGCAGGTGCTGTTAAATGTTCGAGAAAATGTTGCAAAAAAATATCGTTAGGTTTAAAATAATTGATGAACTTTTAACCTCCACGTGTTGTACAATGTTCTAGAAAGTGTGTTGATAGAATACGTTGCATTTCTGACTTCGATGTGTACTTGAATATTAAAAAAACTATTTATATGGAAAAGTAGAAAGACAGTAATAGAGAGAATTTTTGAAAGCTAAAAGAATCAAGGAGCTATTGTAATTTATTCTTGATTACCTACTGGCGGTCGAAAGTAGGTAGTTATCACTGTTAACGGTCTGAAAGTTCGGTGTTGCTCAGAGTGGCATGGGGGTGATATGATATGGTGCTACACGCGGGTATGAAACCGAGAGTCTAAACCGTGAGGTCATTGCTGTAAAGTGATGTGGTCTGGTGTTTGTAGCATACGTGTGCAAGTAGTGTTAGTAGGCGTTTATATCATACAGGGAGTGGGAAGCGAACTACTGACCGCTACTGTGTGTTGATAGTATACCGGAAGCGGGAAGCGAAGTAGTTACGCTTACCGGTGTGAAGACTTGGGGATGAAATCGAGCTGATTGCTGTAAAGTGATGGGCTCTGGGCGGTGTAGGATACTAGCCGCTGTAGTATAAGTGTGTAAGTAGTGTTAGTATGCGTTTATAGTATATAGGGAGTGGGAAGCGAACTACTCAACCCTACTGGTGTGAAGACTCTGGGATTAAACCGTGAGCCTAAATTGTGAGCTCATTTCTGTAAAGTGATGTGCTCTGGGCGCTGTAGCATACTTGTGGAAGAAGTGCTAGTTTACATTTATACAATATAGGGTGTGGGAAGCGAAAGTCTTACCCCTATCGGTGTCAAGACTCGTGGATGAAACTATGAGCTCATTGCTGTAAAGTCATGTGCTCTGTGTAGTATTCCATTGTAAGTCATAGTCGAATGTTAGTATGTAATTCTACTAGAATCTAAGGGGCATATTATCAAGGAACGGCGTTAAAATTATCGCAGCTTTAGCGGCAGGAAACTGCCGCTAAAACGGCGATAATGGGCTTGATAATATGCCATAGAGAATTCCAATAGAAGCCCATGTTAACACAAGAACATGGGCTTCTATTGGAATTCTCTATGGCATATTATCAAGCCCATTATCGCCGTTTTAGCGGCAGTTTCCTGTCGCTAAAGCGGCGATAATTTTAACGCCGTTCCTTGATAATATGGCCCTCATTATGTAATGTTGGATATGTAATGTTAGAATGCAGGGCTGTCAGGAGGGGAACCTTGCGGAGTTTGTACACGGGGCTGGTTTAGACGGCTGCTTTGCTGTTGGTGGTTGTTTCAGGTGTCTTATTTTCTTGTAATAAATCTACTTATTGGATTCACTACTGTCTGCCTCTTCACTACATAAATTTGGCGACGAGTGGGAGAAGGCAAAAAGAAGGCACCACTCAGCAATATTTCAAAATTGCTTGTGTTGTGCAGAAGACCCGTTTTGTTCGTGTAGCTGTTTCTATTAATGCCAGGGTCATCGGGTCATTGAACTATGTCATCCGACTTCTGGTAGGATTTATATTTTTAGATTTTACGCTTCCTCTGCTTCTTCACTACGTTCTGGTTGCTGTACTACAGATGAGTAAGTAGTGTTAGTATGCGTTTATACTAACAAATTCATCATGGTAGTAGGGAGGGCGATCTCTCAGGCGCAGCTCATACAATGTCCCGGGGTGTGCATTCGCTGGACATTTGTGTTTGCTATTAGAGGGTGGTGCATGGCTTCCACCCTGTGATAGCAAATACTTGTTCGACTACTTGAAGCGAGAGGAGGAAAACCTCGTATCGCTATAATAGAGGGGATGCGGATGGTAAAAATGGAGAGAAAAGAACAAAAACAAAAAATGCGGGGTCTCACCCGTTCTTTTAAATGAGGCCCCTGGTGGGTGGGTAATGTTCCGTGGCCAATCCAATTATTATATTGCGGGCCTCTGTAGGACTGGGGATCTTAATGTCACATGTAAATTAGGCGCGGAAGTGCACAGAGATGTTTTGCAGCCTAGGGGAGCGCCACCTTCCCGAGTATTGTTTACTAATTGTTCGGGACGTTTTAAGGCCAACTGAAGTCCGGGGATCACCACACTCCGGGTCTTTATTTAAATATGCAGGGTGGGCCTCGGCAGTCCCTAAAGCCTCAGTGGTCCTAGGCAGTGCCTTATTTGTTCTGTAATCACACAGGCAGTACTTATGGTGTTATAAAGTGATACACTCATAGAACTCTTGCAGTTGTACAATTACCCAGGCTTCATTTGTCTAATAGTCAGTTAGATTATGTTTGGTAGGTGCACTCTAATATTAAATAATGTTGTCCTTAAAATCTCCTATAAACAGATGATTTTCACAGTAAACAATAGACAAGTGTCGTCAGAAAAAGAAGACCTATACACTCAGTTATTTATTTGAAAAAATAAGTAACCTTTATTAAAACAGAAATAAAGAGAAATGTAACTTTAATAGAACAGTATAATAAAAAAAATGTGGGTTTGGATCCAGTGGAAGCAGCGTAGGAAACCTGCAAGACAAAAATGAAAGATAAGTATGTGTGCTATGTGGAAGAGGTAAAGAAAAGTAGTCCGAATGAAAGGACCATAGTGAGAATGGAAGGGAGGGGGAGTGGGTGGAAGGGAGAAGAGGAGGGAGAGTCAAAAGAAGAGAGGGAGGAGGAGACAGAGCGTCGGCCTATTGCACCCAGCCCTTAGTGTTTACCCTCCGTCACCCGTTTGTCTAGGACGCTGGGGTCTGCGAGAAAGAGTGTGGTTCAGCAAGTCCTTAAAATTAAATACATGAGGCCAGAGATTATGGGCCATATTATGAAGGAAGGGCGATAAGGGGTTGATAATATGCCCTTGTGAATTCCCTTAGAAGCCCAGGTTCTGGTGTGAACCTGGGCTTCTATGGGAATTTACAAGGGCAGATTATCAACCCCTTATCGTCGCTTTAGCGGCAGTTTCCTGTCGCTAAATTGGTGATAATGTTATCCCCGTTATTTGATAATATAGTCCTACATTATTAGCTACGGGAAAATCGCTTGCATGCACGTGTGCACCCAGGGTGCTGCACCCCAACCCCTTCCCCCGCACTGTGCTCACTTGTAGGTCTTGCACACCGAGGCTTCACTGCTCACCTGCCACCACTGGTGTGTACCACGACGTGTTGGTGCAAGCTCCTAGTCCAGGGTATGTTTGTACGATAGACCAGGTCTCCGGTCGGGGACGGTGTCTTGATACAACGATGGAAGGTGTCAGAATGCCAGGGCATCATTGCGGGGTCAGCTCCCGCTCCGCCCTTCTTGTGGCAATCAATGGAATGTCTGAAAAGGGAGAAATAATTTAATGGTGGAAACGTCTGGAGGTAAATGAAGGTTTATTTCAAGCTTGATAGAAAATAGGAGTGGAGTGCATCCTTCGTTTTTGAAGTACGATCTACCAACTGTTAGTGGTAATCGTGGTTCAAAGAGGAGTTGGAGTGCACGAGAATACACAAGGTTAAATAATCATATGTTATGCCAACGTTCACATACAAAGGAACAGAGCTCATGCTAGAAGCATAATGTGCGCGTGTAATGCAGTGGCGGGAGCCTGTGTGCATGTACACTTACTAAGGAACTCACTACAGTGTCCTAAATGCCAACGCCACGTGTCTGTAGGGCAGCACTGCCCACTGGCTCAGGCCTACAGTACAGTCCAGCAGGTCCTTAAAATTAGACTGATGTGACTGAATGATGTCAGAGATCACATCATTACGCACGGCAACGTCACTTTTTCGCACGTGCGTACTCAGGGTGATGCACCCCACCCCTCCTGCAGAACCGCCCTTAACAGGTGTCTGTAGGGCAGCGCTGCCCGTAGGTTCAGGCCTACCTTATGGTATAGGCAGGTCTTTAAAATGAGACAGAGATGTGACTGAATGAGGTCAAAGATCACATCATAACACATGGCAATATCGCTTATTCGCACGTGCGCAGTCTGGCTGATGCATCCCATCCCTCCGGCAGCACCGCGCTGAAGAGGTGTCTGTAGGGCAGCGCTGCCCGCTGACTCAGGCCTACAGTACAGTCCAGCAGGTCTTTAAAATGAGACAGAGATGTGACTGAATGAGGTCAAAGATCACATCATAACACATGGCAATATCGTTTGTTCGGACCTGCGCAGCTAGGCTGAAGCACCCCACCCCTCTCACCGCAGCGCGCTCAATTGGAGGCCCTGTGTACCCAGGCCGCTCTGCTTACCTGCTGTCATTGTTGTGTGAGCAAACACTACGGGCAGTGCTCACAATTCAGATGGAGTGTTAATTGCAGGAGAGTGTACACCTCATGGATCCCTTTCGTAGACGACGGGCAGTAAGGCTCACAATTTAGAGCCCGTGTTGATTGCCAGGATGGAGTACACCTCATGGATCCATTTCTTTTTTTTATTGCGCATTGTGATATGCGAGGTGGATGCGGCAAATCATTTGAGGTAGTGTGGAAGAAGAGGGATGTGTGGCGTCGTGGTTATCCTATTTATACGTACGCAAAGTGGGCTGGGCTTGCGTATGCCAGGCCAGCGTAGGGGTGTGAATAATTATTCCGGGGACTTGGGCGTTGTTCAGTTCCTGCCTGGCCAGGAAGTGTACTTATGTGTGTTTCTTTTGTAGTTTTGACCTCGAAGAGTGTGCAATTTAGATTAGTGTAGCATGTGTCGGGAGGGAGGAAACTATTGTTAATGAGATGGCATGTGATCTAGGATGTGCAGTCTGCCCGTGGCTGATGATGCTCCTTAGACCCAGAAATACCCAGGCAGAAAGGCAGCACAATAATGTGGAGACACACACACCAGGGGCATCGTGTAACACATATTTGTTTTTTGATGGAACGTTTGAGATGCATGGCAATCACACGTAGAAGGCTAATGTACAGAGCATGAATATTGATCAAGATGATCGTTGCATGTTGTGTGTAGTATAAGATATGTGTATACAGGAAAACACTTTTCAAAAAAGCTTTCTAAGCAGAAGAGGTGTCTCTCATCAAACTCTGTAGAGAGAATGAGTAAAATGGGTGGGGTCGTACAACTGTTACAATGGGAAATGTTATGAACCAATCAAATGCTTTTTTTAAGGTCACATGGCAATCGCGCACCGAGCGCGCAAGGAGGCTTCACCGACGCGATTTTGACAAAATATATTTATCATAATATAAGTTTATTACAGTTAGAAATATATAAATGTTTAAAATAATTCAGATTTTCGCGTGCTCTCATATACTGTTTAAAGTTATTTAGATATACTTTTGAGACAAAAAAAAAGGGAATGGCGTACCCGGCGCGATACTATACGTCTGTGACGTAACACAGGGCCTGGCAGCGTGTACTCGTCGAATACGCAACGCACAGCAGGCGCGACCCCATACGTACATGATGTAACGCGTGGCTTGGTACTGAGTACCCGTCGGATACCAAAGTAGTACCTGGGGTGACTTCATGCGTATATGATGTTACGCGGGACGCAGTGCCATGAACTCGTCGGATACAAAATGCGCATCATTTACAAGTTTAGAAATATGGCGGATAGGATTCGTGTGGTGATGGAGCTTGGTACGCTACCGGGATGGGTGTGCAGTTTTCTCCCCCCAAAAAAAAATATATGCATATTTTTGGGGGAAGATATAAAACATTACATGATTTTTAAAGTTAAAAACAAGAAGTATAATAGACTTCCAAAATATTTAAAAATATAATAGAAAAATATGAAATTAACATTTAAAAAAACTTCAGAATTCACTGAAAAAAACATAGGTTTTACAGACGTTATAGTTAGGAATTAGCATTTAAAAAACATTAGAAACTCACTAAAAAAACCATAGGTTTCAAGGACGTTATAGTTAGTTGAACATTTGACTCATATAAAACCAGAGAAATTCGCCTGTTAAAGTTAGTTGAGCTAACTATAACTTGCGCGCCCGCAATGCACTGCTGATGATGTCACATATTACATCATTCATGACATGGTCAATGACATCACTGATGACATCACTGATGACATCGCAAATGACATCACTCATGACATCATCCACGTGACAATCTGATGCAAATACTGATGCTCCAATATAAACTTTGATACACCCATTCTAAAATGTTGACTACTATTTTTGAAACCATACACAGAAGAATGCCATATACTACATAGCACTCACTATTTCCTAGGTCTACACACACATCCAGTAACTTATACATGTAGTTACTCATCAATAGAGGACTATAATATACACTCACACATCTAAACATGCAGTCACACGCTGCCACTCATCCATAGAGTTATTCACACGCCTTAGTCAGTAATGCAAAGAATGAATCACATACCCATTTAATCATGTATACAGTTATACACACCAACTTCGTTATTTTAAGACATACCACATCACTTATTTATACAGATACTAACACATATTTACTGTCTTATACAATCACTGATAGAAGCTGACACTTATTTATACACCCACTCTTGAAATAACTTAGTCTCACGTATACTCATTTATATACTCAAAAACTCACATATAGTGGCTTAAAACATATGTAGTTAGTCACAGATATACCACTGAGACATTTATTCACTCACCAACACACCCATAGACACACTAACTCACCCATACAGCCCTTTCCAGATGCACTTTTTAATCCATACAACCACTGAATCACCCACTCAGACATCTATGCACAGACTCATACACCCACCCACCCACCCACACAGACACTCAGGGACCCATACAGATACTCAGACAACAAATCAATAACCTATATAGACACTCATGTAGGTATTCAGCAACCCGTGCAGTTGCTTACACACCAATGGAGAGACTAATACAGACTTTTACACAGTTTAGTCACTAACCCATGCATTCAGTAAGACACGTTCAATCACTCACTTATACAGTCAGTCACATACATACGAAATAATTCATTTAGGCACTTGTAAATGCATTCATTCTTCAATACACCTTGGCGTATATATATAAAACATATTTACATTTTATAGAAACACACATTCAATGGATGTTGTCATGAGTGATGTCATCAGTGATGTCATTTGAGATGTCATCAGTGATGTCATCAGTGATATCACTGACCATGTCATGAATAATGCAATATGTGACATTATCAGTAGTGCATTGCGGTCGAGTGAGTTATAGTTAGCACAACTAACTATAACAAGCGAATTTCTCTGGTTTTATATGAGTCAAATGTTCAACTAACTATAACGTTCCTGAAACCTATGTTTTTTTGTGTGAATTTCTAAGGTTTTTTAAATGCTAATTCCTAACTATAACGTCTGTAAAACCTATGGTTTTTTCAGTGAATAGATGTATATACACACACATTCATATATACACATGAACCTAAGTACATTCCTATACAAAGTCTAAAATCATATCCATGCACCCATACATATGCACACAAGTCATATCCAGATATGTGTAATGAATAAATATACATAAATCAAATACGTAACAGATTTTTTAAAATATAAGTAGATACATATACATACACATAAAAACGCACATACACACATATTTATATATTCACTGGAGAAAAAGGTGGAGTTATATGTAGGTCTAATAATACTATAAAAACTAATTTTTAGAGCCCGAAAGACATGGAAAGTCACAAGTAATACATATCTGACTTAAGTATAACTTGCACCTCCAAAATGTGCTGCTTATGACCTCACTGATGGCATCATGCAATTATTATGACAGTTTGCTATACGCTTTGAATACCAGAAGGTAGTTTGGACGATGTCATCAGTGACTTGATCAGTGATGTTCTCAATAATGTCATTTGAGATGTCATCAATGATGTGAAGTAAGAAGTCATGAGTGACGTAATACGTGAGGTCATAAACAGTGTATCATGGGGGTACAATTCATACTTAGGCCAACTACGAATAACTTGTGAATTTCAGTGATGACTACAACACTTCTGATGTTGTGGCCTGTTAATCAAATTGCTCGGCCACAACAGATGTTACTAACTTTTGAACATTGATTTCTCAAAAATAGCTGAACTGATTTAGTGCCAAATGTCAACAGGCACACTTCCTGAGTCAATCCCTTGCTTTCCTCCAAATTTGTTGTCATTCTGTTCAGCTGCTTTTTCTAAAATGCTGTCTAAAATTCCTATGGGAAATTGCAGGATGAAATAACATTTTAGAACCCTGCCTTTTTCTTAGCCCCACTTGATACATCAGAAAATCTGTTCAGGAAAGCTCTAAAGACCTGGATCTATGGAATAAGTGATGTATCCAGTCTGGCCCTTATCTAAGCTCTAACTCCTTACTAGTTTGCCAGTTATCTGTATAGCGCCAGGAGGCTCCTTTTGGAGCGACAGTTTGCGCTCTATAAATGCCCCATTTCATTTCATTTCATAGATCACCCTGAAACTTTCTAGGAAGGAACTGAGGTAGATGAACTTTTGGGGGGGAAAGTATAGTGAAGATTTTTCAACCTGCATTAAAGTTAATAGCAAAACAAAAAACTCTCTTCCTATGGAAACTCTGGCATTTGTATAACGAACAGTGGCGCCTGCCCATGTGCAATGCATTCACATATGCATACAATTAACGGTGCACCCCTATAGAGAGTATAGACGATGTATAGACCCATATATATATTTACATATGTAAATACACACTGCAATGTCTAAATACATAGACATTTATAAATGTGAATGATAAATATACATGAACTGCTATATACATAAAGAGTTTTTTTTTTCTTTTTTAATATCTTGTTCATATATATTAATGTTGTAGATTGTTGTGTTGCGAGTATTTTGATCATGTATGAAACAGCTAACCCTTGACTAGTCTTCTGAAGCTGAGACAGTTCTCAGTAGACCTTGTTTTTAGAGGTAACAAACAGTTTAGCCGCCTGCACAGAGAAAGATGTGCCATTCTTGGTTTTGGCCGTGTATGCTCGGATTTTGAGACAGGGTGACCGTCTAGAGCTCAGGTTACCATGTTGGATGTACTTTGTGATTTTCTTCCAGATGAAAAGTGGTCTATTGCTATTTAATGCCTTGTGGGTGATACAAAGCAGCTTAAAAGAGGGTTTTCCACTTCACAACATAGGAAGGACGGATACGCCACTCTGTCTGAGAGGCTGCGGATCTGTAGGCACATTCTATCATACTATCTGGGACTGCCCGAACATACAACAATACTGGAGGGAGGTGGCGGCCACGGTGACTCAGGTCTGCGGAATTGAGGTCCCACCTGAACCGCGTAGATGCATACTGAATGTGGGGGAGCCGACAGATCTGGGTCACGCGGCGAAAGAATGGGCGACATTAACATTCGCGTTAGCCAAACGAAACATCGCACAGCGCTGGGGGGCGCGCGCGGCCCCCACCCATCGGCAATGGTGCCTAGACCTTGACAGCACCATGGTGGCGGAAAAGACAGTCTGCATCATTAGGGGATGCCCACGCAAATGGAAACGGGTGTGGGGTAACTGGAACACCTTTCGGGGCGACATATGCGCCCCACCACCAGAAGATTCTGAATCCGAGCTTAGTGACTAAAGGCTATCCTGGTATTACTGGGGAGAGTCGTAATGTACCGGGAAAGATGGGTAGAGTGGGGCGGATGAAGTCGGGGAGAACTGAAATTTTGTGTATGAATATGTATAATCTAAGTGTGACGGAATAGCTGGCGATGGATGTTATCAAGTAATATTGGCATTACTTATGTTGATGTATGGCTCTTTTATGTTTATTTTTGGTGTTTTGTTTGCTTTTTCCGACATAATAAAAACAATGTCACAAAAAAGAGGGTTTTCTGGCAACATGCCCAACGGAGGGCCTTCAAAGTAGGGGAGATGTGGACTTGTGTCTTTACTTGTAGGAGTAATCTGGCAGCAGGGTTCTCAATTCTCAGTATTCTTCTCATGGCTGATAAAGGTCAGTCGATATACAAGTCATTAGTGTAATCTAGTTTTTATAGGACAAGAGACATTTTTTGCTTGACCTTGTGGGTGAGTCCTAGGTATGGAAAGATGTGCTAAAACCTTTCATGGTATAAAGTTTAATCTGGACAGCTAATCCACTTGGGCAGTTAAGGACAGCCTAAAGCCCATTGTAATATCCAGATTTTTTAACTCCTTGGATATTTTGGATGGTGGTCGTACATCATCAGGTCATGCACAGAGAGGGTCATCAATGTTCCAGTCTGAAAGAAATTGGGTTATTGGTTGAGGGGGTTAAACCCCTACTCAAGCAGCAACCACAATCCCTGTCAGGGTGAAGTCACAAGTAAACCCCAAATTAACCTGTGATCAACCCTCAAGTAGCTTGGCGCAAATCAGTCAGGCTTAACTTAGAGGCAATGTGTAAAGTATTTGTGTAACACTTCAAACAGTAATTAAATGACAACACACCACAAAAAGGACCCCACACCAATTCAGAAAAATAGAGTAGATTTTAATAAGACCAAAACAACAAAACATCTGATCAGTAGAACCAGAGATGTGCAGATTTCAAGGTTTCAGTGACAATTGTGCCAAAAAGCACAAAGTGTGGATATCTGGTCAACCGGACTAGGACAAAGTCAAAACTTCATGCCAACTGTAATGGAGCGTGGAACGGCTACAGGTACCCAGTTAGGCCTGCTGAATAAGAGCACCTTAAATCCTGGTTGTGGGGCATTGTGAGGTCCCGCGCCGAGGATGCTTCATGCAGCCGAGGCAATGCGTTGGTTCCAAGTTGTTGAGAACCTGCAATGTAAGATCCTGAATCATTGTTGAGGATTCCGTCAATGAGGGCACAGAAAGCGAAGTCCAGTGTCAAAGATCCGTTTCGCAGTTCAGGCGATACGTTGGTTGCGGGGGGCTGTGAAGCGAGAACCTGTGTCGTCGTCGAGGCTGCTGTCGAGAGATTTGGAATGCAAGGGCCTGTGTCAAGGAAACTTCGCACAGGTGGCGGTTCCGATGCTAGCTGCAAGGTCGATGCAGCGTCCCTGCACTGGGAGAACACTCACCACATAGGTGATACGTCGAATCTGCTCGGGATTATGCTGCACAGCAGGAGATGTGTTGGTTCGGCTGGATCCACAGATGGGCTGGCAGAACACCTTCATGTCCACTTCCAAGGGTTCAGGATTGCTGTGGCACCATTTGGCAGGGTAGGACTCACAGATGGCAGAGTCCAAAGCTGGGTTCAAGATTGTTGGAGCCTTCTGTCCATGAAGCTCTGGTCAAGAGGACACCCAACTAGCCCTAGGAGTGACTCTAGAGTCCTGGGTTCAACGGATGCAGGTCCAGTTCTCCTCACCCAGGCAGCGGGTCTGCACAGCTGGGCAGTAGTCCTTCAGAGCAGTCCAGCAGAGTGTCGGTCCCTTCAGCGGCACAGCAGTCCTTCTTCCTGGCAGAGTACCCACAGGTCTAGAAGCATACTGAAGAGTTGGTGTCTGAAGTCCATCACTTATACCCAGTTGTGACTTTAAAGTGGGTGAAGCTTTTAGAGGTTTCCCTTTGAAATGCACAAGAGTCCTACCTGCCTGGACCTGGTTCTAGACTAACTACAGGGGGTGTGCAGCCCTTTGTGTGAAGGCAGGACACAGCCTATTCAAGCAGGGGTGTGCTAGCTCCGCCCTCTCATCCTGCCAGTGACGGCCCATCCAGGCACACCTAAGCTCTCTATTGTGTGTAGCTGTCTAGGAGGAATACACAAAGCCTACTGTCAGCTACACCCAGTCATGTGACCCAGAAACAGTCTGCAGGCACAAAATTGCTAGGGCAGGAAAATGCTAACTTTCTAAAAGTGGCATTTTCAAAATTTTTATTCAAATTCCGACATTACCATAAAATAGGATTTTTAATTACAATCCCAAAGGCACCAAACATGAACTGATTACCTATTCCCATTTGGAAATTACAGCTTAGTAAATGTAATAAGGTAACTCCAATGCTATCCTGCGGAAGAAGTAGGCCTTGTAGTAATGACAAACAAATGTAAATGTTTTTCACTATCAGTACATGTAAAACGAAAAAAACCATGTCTAACTTTCTACCTACACTGAACTCTGCCTTTTGGGGTGTTCAAGGCCTACCTTATGGGTGACTTGTATGTATTAAAAGGGAAGGTTTGGGCCTGATAAAAGGTTTATTTTGCCAGGTTAAGATGGCAGTTTAAAACTACACACATAGGCTGCAGTGGCAGGCCTGTGACATGTTTAAAAGGCTACTTAGGTGGGTGGCACAATCAGTGTTGCAGACCTACAAGTGGCATTTAATTTACAGGCACTGGGCATAGATAGCGGCACTTAACTAGGGGCTTGGAAGTAAATTAAATATGTCAATTGGGTATAAGCCAATTCTACCAAGTTTTTAGGCGAGAGCACAAGCACTTAAGCACTGTTGAGGAGAGAGCACAAGCACTTCAGGATTTGTTAGCAGTGGTAAGGTGCACAGTGTTCTGTGGGCAATACAAACATATTCAGCACAAAAAAAAAGGAATAAGGGTAAGGTGAACAGTTTGGGGGTCACCTAGCAGACGGGGCCGGATCCAACACAGTCGCTACAGTTGAGTATTTCAATTTTGGATTCACCTTGAACTGGCTCCATGTCATCCACTGATCTTTGGCCTGGTAGAAACTGAAGATTTGTGAGTCTCCAATGTCCTTGGGGTTTTTAAATTTAAGAAATATCGATATCTGCCTGCTAGCAAGTGAACTCAAAAAGACTGATCGGTTAGAATTTTATGTTAATGTTTAAAAGGAAGGGTGAGGTGATAGAGCCTTGAGGAACTCCTGCTTTTAAGTTGTTGTATTTTGATGATAAAGAATGACTGTGGATCACATGTTTTCCACTGTGTAGGTAAGAAAGACCAACATGACAGTGGTCCCCTTCTATGCTGCCTTCCTTGAGTGTTAGAATTCATGTGTCATAATCAACAGTACCAAAGACAGCTGAAAAGTCCAAGAAAAGTAGTGCAGCAGCTCCATTATGGGCTGCTGTGTTTTTAAGGTTATCCCAGATGAGAATAGGGCTGATTCAGTGTCTCTTCCTGGATGGAATACTGTTTGGAATTCAGAAAGTAGTGAGTTATTTTTGATGAATTTTGACATCTGGGTGAAGGCTGCTCTTTCTATATGTCTGCCTAGGAATGGCCCATTGGCTATTGGTCTGTAAATGCTGGGGTCTTGAGGGTCCAGATGTGTTTTCGTTAATAACAGGCATATGTATGCCTTTTTAAAGTCTTCTGGAAAAACTAATGTCGTGGCTCCATGTCTACTTTGGCTCTGTAATGAGTTGCCATTTTGTTACAAAATTCCTAAGAACTGAGATGAGTTGCTTTGGTGCATTTTGGAATGCGAAATTCTGTGAGTGTTTAAAAAAAATATTTATTGGGGTATTTTACATAGTGGACTCTCCTTGAATAGTAACTTTTTTGGCATATTTAATTGATGACTTGTATATTCTGTTATGTCTATGCAGGTGTATTTTGTCCTGAGGATTATTTGTTTTGAGCCAGGTCCTTTAAAGTTTTCTGATTTGTTGGTTTCTCTTTCTTAAAATCTGCATTCTTTTAAGGGGGTATTCTTTTGAAATGTTTTATTGTTTTATGTGTGATATTTTAAAAGGTTCATTTAGCCATCTATTATGTTTCTGAACGGAGTTTCCCAGATCTGTTTTGAAAGTAAGTTCGGTTTCTAGGTACTCCAAATCCATTTTGTTCCAAGTTCGATATGTAGTTGCTGGTAAACTGAGTTTTGCTCCGGTAAGTTTTGTCCTGAGGCAGCCAGGTGGTGGTCAGACCATATGACCAGAGTGATCGTTTCAAATGAGACTAGATCTGGGTTGCCGAAACTTACAACCATGGTGTATCCTGAAATGTGTGTGGGTTTGGAAATGAGCTGTAGCAGGTCGAGTGTGTATAGGCTTATAAGGGTTGTTCTGGGGCGGGGTATATTAAGTTTGTCAAACCCTATTTTCAGGCCACCCAGGATCGAAGGTTTGAATATTTTGTAAGTAGGTCTGAAACGGAGTCCATGAAGGTGTCTGGGAATATTCAATTTCTGGGTGGTGGTCTGGCAAGAAAGAGAACGTTACAGGTAGAGGTTTTGATTAGGGTTGCATCTGACAAGAAGGGCCTCAAAAGCTTATAAGGAAACATCCTTAGCTTTGGTGAGAGTTGTAGTTTCCTTAAATTTGACGACTAAGCTGCCTCCTCTTTTGCCTATGCAATTTTGTATACAGGTTTAATATCCTGATGGCTTATCTGCATGCAATACCGGTGTTCTGTGTTCTCCAGCCATGTTTCAGTTACGAAGAGTAAGTTGATTTTGTGTCTGTCAATAAATTAAATATGTAGTACTTATTTTTGGACATATAACGAGAATTTAGTAGGCAGTATAAAACAGTTATTTTGGAGGTGGTGTGAGTTTGTGCTGCAGGAGACCAAGTATTATGCTTGGGGTATGTAGATGCTTTAGGTAATGGACTTGTGTAAGCTCTATGGCAGAACTGCAGTGGAGTTGTTTTGGGGTGTCGTTATCCTCGCCTAATAGGCATTTTATGGGTGGTGACAAGGCTAGTGGTAATTGAGGGGATAGGCAGCGGAGTTGTCTTTGAATAGTAGCATGGTTTTGAGGTAGAAGAGGGAGTGCAATGTTATGAAGAGTGTTGTGGAGTGGCTTTCATTTGCAAGTGGTGAAAGTGCAAGGGGATGAGTGAGAGGTGGTGGTGGAGAAGCTTGCGGGTCTGTTTTTATATCTCTGAGTTATGTAATGGATTCTAGAAAGATGAGTGAGTAATACTGTGTATTTGTTGGCTGAGTGGTTGGTGTCCTTGTTGCTTGGAAATGATGAAGTTGAGATGGGTAAGAATGTAGGTCTTTTATTCTGGCATATATTGCATAGTGGATGTGTGTTCGTATTGTGGCATGGGGGAATTTTAAAATGTCAGATGTTTTACAGTAAAAGGATAGGTAGGTGTTGGGGTTATTCTGTTGGGGTAGTGGTGTCTGATATTGGTGTAGCAACTTGAAATGTAGGGTTTTAGGTGAAGGATTGGGTGGTGTGGATGATGAGAGATTGGGCAGGGCTTGGGTGGTAAGTGAGAGACTCTGGGGAGTGTGCGAGGGGATAGACAGGGATTAGGAAGGTTAGTTGTATGGTGAATGGGGAAGAGGTTGGCTTATTGGGGAAAAGAGTGTTGGATGGGTTTTGTTATGGGCTTGTGGTGGCAAGAAGAGAAGAGTTGAGTAGGTGGAGGGTATGATAAAGAGGCATGGACGTTAACCAGGGGTCGCAACTACGATCTCTAGGCCACCCGTTGCGACCCCTGCCACCTTGCTTGCGACCCCTTGGCCAGCAAAATCATCACTCAGTCAGTCAGTCAAAATAACTTTAATTTGGTTCAAGGAACCATGAAAGTACACAGTATTAAAATTTACAATTCATAAAACTTCGATAAACATAATGACATTGCATACCAATATACATATCATATACCCACTTCTGATTAAATGCTTCTTGTTCTTAAAAAATAGGCTAAGGCCCTTAGAACTACAACAAGACCAGGGTGACAAAACTCTCAAAAAGAACCAATAAAAGGGCTCACAATAAGACCACCCACTCAAAAAAGAGTAAATAACGTATTCTCCCTCTTATAAAAAGTCAGCCTGACTTAGCGATGTCATTCCTGGCAATCTTGTGCACATTTTACTCTTATCACTTTCTAATCGCAGCAGAACCCCTAATAAAGTTTCCTACCACAATACAGATATTAAAACCATCGCTATACAAGCATGGACAAAGGTTTCTCAATAAGGGGAGCAGAAATCTGGTTCTCACTAACTTGTAAAGTGTGCAAAATAGTACAAAGTGCAATGTGCTTTGCTTAGATGAACTATCACATGGGCAAGGCATGAGCTTGTCCGACCATCCTCCCTGAGGAGGGGAACACTACCAAAAAGTGCACAGTACATAACCGAAACCTGTGAGATAAAATCTGGTCTGGGGATTTGTAGAAAAGTTAAATTGTGGAGAGGCCAAAACCGTGTGAAAAACTCCAGAATTACCTAGGTGGTGACAATTACGCCTGTTGCCCCTAGTAAAGGAATGCCTGTTTAATAATGTCCTTGGCGTTTGGGGAAATTTGGGATTTTCTTTCAAAAAAGTGCCATAGACCTAACTCTAGGAACTTGTCTCTGAAAAAAAGAAACCAGGGAATCTTTACAGCACTATGCATGTTGAGACAGTCTTTAATGATATCTCTTTAGAACGCTAAGTCCTCTGACAGCCAGATCTTAACCCATAAATACAATGGGGCAAGCCCGATATGTTCCTCTATGAACTCTTGGCCAAATTCTGCATGGCAGAGTGTTGTGGAGGCACTTTTTGGTATCATCAGAAATCTTTTGATAAAGTTGTTCTCTACTAATTGGAGCTGTTGGCATCTGTTATACCCCCAATGCCCATGCCCCATATGTGGTGATAGGGAGGCATTTTGCTCTGTAGAGGGGTAATAGTTCTTGCACTAGTTTTTGCCCCAGCTTACATGCGAACCGAAAAAGAGCGTCCACAGCCCTGCTAGTCTGCTGCGCTCTAACAGTCAAAAGAGGATCCCATTTCACCTGAGTATTGAATAAGTTACCCAAGTACGAAAAATTACTATTTCTATCACCTTTCCCTGAACAACAAAGGTTTTCATTATTGTGGTCCTTGGGCCACATACCATGATATATGATTTATTAAAATTAACTTTTAAATCGAAGGATGTCATAAATTCTGCAAAATCGTCCAGGGATTTCCGTAGACTCATAGCTGTCGTTGCCAATAACACTGTGTCATCTGCATATGAGAACAGGGGAACAAAATTCTCACCAATTCTAGGGAAATCAAGCTCCTTTTTTAATAAAAAGCCTGCAGCCCATTTGCATAAATAAGAAATAAAAACTGGGCTAAAATTCAGCCTTGGCGCACCCCCTCCCTGGAGATAATGTGTTTTCCCCCCTTACTGCTATACCTTACAGGGACCGAAGTATTTGTATGAAGCCTACAGAGAAGGGTTACTAATACTTTTTCGGCACCCATATCTTTCATCATGGCCCACAAATTGTCCCGGTTGACAGTATCAAAAGCACTAGATAAGTCTTGTGGCATGGGGGAATTTGAAAATGTCTGAGATGTTTAACAGAGAAAGGATAGGTAGGTGGTAGGGTTATGCTGGTGGGGTAGTGGTGTCCGATATTAGTGTAGTGACTTGAAATGTAAGATTTTATGTGAAGTATTGGGTGGTGTGGTTGACGAGAGAGGGGGCAGGGTTTGGGTGTTAAATGAGAGACTTTGGTGATAGTGGGAGGGGATAGACAGGGGTTAAGAAGGTTAGCTGTACAGTGAAAGGGGAAGAGGTTGGCTTATTGGTGGAAAAGAGCATTGGAAGGTGTTGTTATGAGCTTGAGGTGGCGAGAAGAGTTGCGTAGGGGGAGGGTATGATAGAGGGTTGAGAGGCATGGATGATCACTAAGGGTCACAACTATGACCTCTAGGCCACCCGTTGCGACCCCTGCCACCTTGCTTGCGGCCCCTGGGCCAGCATGATCATCACTCACTCCCCACTCTTGTTGACAGCCTCCGATGCCGGCTAGCCAGTGCTTACATGGACGCAATGGTTATTATTATTTTTATTTTTATTAAAACCAACACCCCATAACCATGTGACCACCCCAGTGGTGCACTTGCTCATAGGACCGTCACTCTGTATGAGTGTGTGAAAACACAAATCATATCACTTTGTCCTACCTTGGTGATCTCCGCCCACCCTCTCTCACCTCATCACACACCACAGCCTCTCCTCCTTCTGAGTCGTCAGACAAGGTGGTGCTCTCTCTCGGAGGCATGTGTATTATGCAAACGGCCCCCGCCCAGGGCAGCAGCCAAGCCAACCCTGGGCCCAGGTGGAATTCAAAAGCAACCAACAGCCAGTGGAAGTAAATGATGACTCTGGCTGCTTGGCATAATGATTTGTTTTGCCCTACTCGGCCTCTCACTCTTGTCCCCCTCCTCCACCTGTAGTTTCCCTTACTTTGGCCAACATCACATGTCGGATGAACAGTGTTAAGTGAAGGTAAAAAAACAGTACCCCATTAACAGTTGTCCCTGACACCCAGGGTCGGATTGGTAAACCGGACATTCAGGCAACGGGCAAAGGGCCAGTGCCTGAGGCCCAATTAGGGACTGTTTTTTTAATCAAGTGGTGTGTCTGTTTTAAAAGGTTTTGCGGTGAGCTGACCTGTATTTTCTGGGCTTGCCAGTGGCTATGTGGGGCATAAGCATGCTCTCTCAAAGCTTGCAGCAGGAACAGACAAAATTCTGTAATCTTACAACCTGTTAGGGGCTGGCAGTGTCCTTAATCCCCTGCTGGGCCAGCCCATTCGTGTATGGGGCTGGCTTGAGGCAACCATAAACACAATAATGTGTGCCGATTGAGGCCGGAGAATGGAGGGGAATGAATAGGACCAACATCACTGAAGCCTAGTTGTGAAGAGCCTATGTACTGATTTACACACGCATGATTCATTGGCTCTGTAATGTGTGTGATGTAAAGTGCTCTGACACCCCACACTACTGGAATGAGTTGCGCTATAAAACAATGTAATGCATGTGAGAGAGGGGCCATCAAAGATTGTCGCTCTGGGCCTCACCAGTGCTAAAGGCGGCCAAGCCTCAAGCACCTCGCATTTTACACGTACAATTACAAGTCTTTTCATGCATATACTATCATCGAGACCAAAGGAAATAACACCTCCTCTGAATAATTATTTTTAAACGCATGTTAACTTGCTGTGCTTCCCTTCAATGCATGCATGCATTTAGAGGCAGAGCCGGTGAGAGATGTGGCAGCGAGAAGCTACAAAAACACTTTTGACATACATCAACATCCCTTTTGGCTTAAAACTCTCATTGCACCCATCTGTGGCCCATATAATTTAACTAGAATTGGTTTAGCTAAAACATATTAAAAAAATTATTTCTAAACATTTATTATTAAAAACACCCAAACATTCCACATTTTAAAGTCCGTGCAAGATACGCCTCCCAATGGTGTGTTTCAGGAGAAACTTCACCCTTCCTCCATTGTTTCAAAGGCGCATTCGATTTAAAAAAAAAAAAAAAAGCTGTGAAGAACGTAATTTTCACCCCATTCCTCATTGCATGAGGCCAGCAGCATCGTCCATTTGACCCCTCCCCTATCCCTCCAGCACATGATAGACGTGGGTTGGGATCCTGAGCAGCCTCACTGGCGCCCGGGTGTGGTGGGCCATTTCACATCCTTGCCGGATCTGGATTCATGTTGCCCTTGTCCCTGCCCCGTCAGGCTCTCTGCACATGTCCTGCAACAGTGCTTCCCCTGTAAGTCCATGGACCTTGGGAATAACGGAGGAGGAGGCAAAGAGGGATAACTAGGAGAAAACTTAATGAGTGAGGGGGCAGAGAAAGGATACAGGAGATCCTGGAGAAGAAGAGATAGAGCAGGTAAAGTGTGGGATAGGAGGGGTGAAAAGACAGAGATAGCGCTATGAAAAGAGTAAGAAGCACAGAAAGATTAGAAAGAAAGTGCTGTATGGAAAGCGTACAATTGTGGTAAAGGAGCAGGTATTAGAAAGGAGTACAATAAGTGAGTGGAAGAGAGATCAAGAAAATAGAGACAGTGAAAAAGTGAACAAAAAGAATGAGAAGTAGTGAGATCAAGGGTGGTGAAAAGGTGAGAAGTAGAGAATTTTGTGTGTGCATGTGCATAAAAGAGGGAGAAATAAGAGAAAGAGGAGTGAGCACACGTGCCTCACTGGCCGTGCTTCCTGGGGCTGTGCAATTGGTCTGCTTCTATCGTTGGTGATGCAAGCTTTGCTTTGCCTACCTGTTTATTTGTAGTGTGCATTTGTAAAGGACGGCCAAGTGCTTTCATATAGCACTTCACTTTGCATTTTTGTAATCACTCTCTGTAGAAGTATCACTTCCACCCAATTAAAAAGTATTCAATATTCCAAGCTCAGAAGGATGCTTTAGTTTTGCCTTTTTTAGAACATTTCCCCTGCAGGTCACAGCAGATGTCATCCGCAGTATCAACTCACTGAGCACTCTTGCAGGAACACAGCGCTAGTAAGAGAGCCAACATATCCTTGGTGCCCTCATGGGGCTGTTGGCATGGCCTCTACACTCACTGCTGCTTATGTCCTAGAGTTCAGCAGTAAACTAGGCTAAGCATGCTCTTCCCTAAACTTTGGAGCACACTTGGTTGTTTATAAAACATAAAATACATTCATTGAGTTCTGTCACTTCTAAGGAGGTAGCACTGGCTGCTACTTTAAAGGGACTTCTCATAGGACTGCAAGGGCACTTCTAAACACATTGGTAATACTTTAATGGGGAAAAACCTGAATTTCTAATAAGGCTCTTAATAATGTTGGGTGATGCTTGTGGTTCTTATCCCATCCGCAGCAGTAAGGGGCATTCAAGCTCCCCCCCTCCCCCCCCCCCCACCTCACTATGACTTAGTCACTTTCCTCACTCTCCAGCCTGCCAGAGTCACAAAACAGCCAGAGATGTTTTAAGGAATGAGCTATGTTGACAATTGCAAAGGCCTCTACCTGCAAAGATCCCTTCTGATAAAATTATCTCTCACTCTCTTTTTTCTCATCTCTGACAGTTCAAAAAATATCTCTCTCCCTCTCCCTAGCTATTTCTGACTGTGTCTCTCTTTCTCTCTTACGGGCAAAAGCATGGCATGGCAAGGGCGCAAGTAATAGTTACTTTAGAGTGAATTTCAGTGGTTTTGTTAGCTTCACATTGTATGTTTTACGTGAAACTGTCACCTAACTATAGCATCCCTTTAACTTTTGTTTTTCCAGTCAAATTCTAAGGTTTTGTTAATGTAGAGTTAGATATTCTTACAATTCCTAACTATAATGTCACTTTAACCTTTATTTTTTTCAGTGAATTTCTAGGGTTTTTGTAATGTAAAGTAAGATGCCCATCGTAATGCACGGCAGGGGGGCAAGACGCAGGGTCTGGCATGGCATTGTCCATTGTGCTACTCCCATCCAAACCTGCTGCCCCTAACCCCCCTCCTCCTTGCCCTCCATTGTCCAAGTCCATACCCCTTCCACCACGCCAAGCACTGTGTGCCGTTGTTCTGCCACTGCCCTTCCCGTCTGCCCTGCACAGTTAGCTTGCTGCCCCTACCCACTGCCTCCCTGCCTTCTGTTGTCCGAGTCCATGTACCTGTCCCCTCCCTCTCCTGCCCTGCATGGTCCGATGTTTCCTCTCTGCCAGGTGTCCGAAGTTTCCTCACTGTTATGTGCAGTGTGTCACGCCACGCCCTAACCTTTTTTTCTGTATGTTTGACATTTTAGCAGGGGAATTGCAGTTCAGCTGCAAACAAAGGAACACATAAAAATGTCTTTCCCTACTACAAAACACAAACATCCAAAACAAAGATCAATATTGGATTTGTTCACTAAAAAAAAGTGTACCGAAGACCCTCCTACAGGTTCTAATCAAGGCAAGAGAACAAAAGTGTTGTATGATGCTGCTCTGTCTAGCCATGAAGGCATATGCTTGCATTCTTATGACATTCCTGAAACATCATCTGCTGCCACTGCAGCTGCTTCTCCCTGTGCTGATGATAGTTCTGCCATTGTTGACATTATTGATATTTTTTCACATGCTGACAGTGCTCATTTCACACTGAGGTTGAAGATTCACCTTCCTAAATTGACAGCTTAGACGATGGTACTTCCCTGGCTAACCTTGCTGACTGTCCATCATCCTGTGAGGACAATACAGCTTTTTGAGGGGTGAAATAATAGAGCTACCTTGAATCAAAGAAACTAGTCAAACACCAACATCAAAAACCCACCCAGCAAGGGAATTTGTGGCAGACCACTTGTCACTGAATCATTATAGCGACCCAGTGCAACCAAAACTTCAAACATTCCCCTTAACTGCATGCTGTAGGTTTAATAGAGATAACAAACCCCATCCTTCGGTATAGAAGTCAGTCCTTAAAGATGCTGTTTATTGTTCTGCATGCAGGCATTTTAGTGCTGGTTCTGTTGGAGGAGGAGGACGGGAACCTGGCATTGTTGCATTTTTTGATATTGGCTTCTGTAAGTGGGAAAAGCTTACTTGTTCTTTGTCCAAACATTCACAGTCAGAGAAGCATAAATCATTAGTTTTTGCTTGGACCAAATTCAAAAGATTACAGCAGCCTGCAAACCATCAGCAGTCAGTTTCTTCTATGATAACAAACGGGTCGGAGAGGGAATTGAAGGAGAACAGACAACATGTGGAGCAGCTGCTTAAGATAGTATGTTTCTTGGGTCATCAAGGGTTCGCATTCCGTGCCACAGATGAAACTGAGCATTCTCACAATAGGGAACATTTCATTGAATTGCTAGAGTTGATTTCTGCCAAAGATGAGAGGTTAAAAGATAAAATGTCCAGGAGGTACGGGTACTATACCTCTCCTGATTACCAATATGACATGGTCGTATTGTCAAAAAAGTTACAAAATATTTTGCAGCGCTAGTTGATGAAACTAAAGATGTCTCACATAAAGAGCAGCTGACTTTTATTGTCCACTTTGTTGATGGTGATGGAAATGTCAGGAAGAATGCACTAGGGTGTTACCATATGGAGAAGACTTGCTGCAGCCATTGCTGAAGCAATAGAGAAAGCTGGACTTATAAATATGTTGCACAATTTTACAAGGGAACATCTATTGTGAGTGGCCGTTTTAATGGTGCCCAAGAAAAAATAAGAGAGATCGCATCACAAGCAATTTATATACACTGCCATGTCCATCGCCAAAACCATGCGTTAGTGTAAACAGTAACTAACATATAACCAGTAAAAAAAGTATTTTCAACATTGCCGGCAGTTAATGTTTTTCTTTCATTAAGTTCACCAAAGCATGAGCTCTTTGTGAAAGCTCAGAAAAAGAGTAATCTGTATGTAATAGAGCTAGAAAACCTCTCAGGTACGAAGTGGTTTTACTGGTACTCCTGTGTTAGAAAAGTACAGATGCGATTTGAGTCTATTATTGTTGTTCTCCGTGTAATAATAGAATCACAACAATGTGACAAGGAGGCTAGTTCAGAAGCCAAAGGACTTCTTAAGAACATTGAAAATGTTGGTTTCTTGCTTACATTGCAGTGTATGGAACTAATTATCTGAAAGATTCACAGTCTATCCGAAGTACTACAGAGCAAAGACCTTGACTTACCGAGAGCATGTGATAAAATTAAGTCAGCAAGAAGTGATTTAGAGAAACTCTGTCAAGACAGTCAGTAGGCCGAATTGTTACGTCAGGCTAAGGACTTAGCAGAGCAGTGTGGAACTGAGGTTCAAGAAAAATCCAAACCAAGGGCTTCACCTTTAAGACACCATAAATTGAGTAACAAACTGATTATTTTCTCAGTACCTCTGTAGTGAAAAGATCAAGCCATTTTGATGTCTCAGAAAGTCAAATTTCACTGTCTGAGCGCATAAAACAGGAAGTTTATTTCTCTAATTTGGATAGATTTGTAAATGAGTTTGATGCTTGATTTACAGACAACATGGACCTCGTGTCTGCTGTGGGAATGTTTGATCCAAAAGCTGCAAAGGTTTTGAACTTTTCCTCTGCACTAGTTATTGTTGACAAATATCCAGCGGCTGCAGTAGACCAAAGTATTCTACAACCCGAACTGGCAACTTCTAAATCAACCCTTTCAGACAAGAAGGTGTTCACTCTGTCAGGAAGTATCGTCACATATCTATCAGGAGCGATTCCTAAGGTTTGGGATCTTTTACATCTAGTTCTTACATTACATATTACTACTGCTACAAATGAGAGATTCTTCTCCTGTGTGAAAAGTGTAAACAATTATTTGTGCAATAAATGTGGAGATAAGAGACTCAATGATTTAATGATAATGGCATGTAAACCTAATGAGATTCAGCATCTAAATTTGAATGAAGCCATCAACAAATTTGTTGACATACACCACCAGGGGTATTCTGTCAAAACATTAGCTGGTCCTTTCCCTCATTCAGAGAAGCAGCCTCAGAGAAGCAGCCTCACGCTTTGCCAGGCAATCAACAGTTACTCCTCAATCAGTCTCTTTCCCCTTGAGGCCTATGCCACCTGACGAAATCTGCCAGTGATCACAGAAGCCAATAGCCTACGCAGGAGCACGAAGACAGCCGCTACCAAGCAGCCAAGCAGTAGCGGCCTTCACCTGATGGCCAGGCAAACAACAGTTACTCCTCAGTCTCTAGTCCCCTCGAGGCCTATGCCACCTGCAGATATCTGTCAGGGATCGCAGAAGTAAGTTACCTATGCAGGGCCAAGAAGAGAGCAGCCACCACACTTCTATGCACTATTGGCACAACACCAACTTGCTGTCCATTTCGTTTCTTTCTGTCACAGGGGATATGCAGCCTTGTCACATCAGCTTGTCATGTGAAGAAATATGGAACCAGTATTGCAAAGTACTGTTAGCCACCTTGATTTCCTGTAGTCAAGCACTTGCCGTCCACCTATTTGACAGGCAATTATCAGTATAACAACTTCTCTTTGTAACAGCCAGTCTCCTTTTCAGAGATCTGTATACCGTATCTGTGGCACTGTCAGCCTATTCTGGATTTCATATTAGCTGAGCATCAATTTACCCTCAAGTCAGTCTCTACATAGGAGGATGCCCAATCATCAATAGAACCAGCTGCTGCCCATAGCAGCAGATACAATTCTAGATGGGGACATGGTGAACTGTTAGCATGTTTCTCTCCGCCCAGTCAAAGCCTTCTTCTTTCCAAGGAAGCTGAGCAGCAGCATCTCTTCTAATCAGTAATACAGTATCAACATGACAGCCAATAACTTCATCTATGTGAGTAAAATCTGTCCACATTTTCGTAACACTTGTTAAATTTGCTAATGCCGATATAATGATCAAGACAAGTGTACTGACCAGTGATGTACATGTTTTCTGTAGAAGAAATTAATGATAGTAAGGTTTAATGGCTCCACAGGTTTCGAAGTATTTATATTATGTCATGGAACGGAAGGTTGCTGGGAGAACTTGACCTGCATTCAATAGCATTGTTATCTACGCTCCAAGATGTAGAATTAATTACATGGTACTCTTAGTTTCTAAAACAAATGATAAAGTGAACTTGTTTTGAATATAAAAGGCCCATCAACCTTCCCATATTATAAGTTATTTGATATTGATAATAGCTGATTTTTTTGTTTGTTTGTTTTTTAGAGTTCTATATAGTGCGAACTCGACCCAAAGGTATCAGAGCGCTTTACATGAGCACAAGTTATTTACTCAAGGACACATTCATTTTGTTAGGCACGGGGAGATTAAGTGATTTGCCCAGAATCACAGGATGTTAAGCGGCCCTGCAAAGACTCAAACCCAGTTCCCCAGCTTCGAGGTCTGCCGCTCTAGCTGTCAGTATTCTCTATTGTAGTACACTATTTGATAGGTTCCTAATCAATGAAACGTTATCTTAATTGTATGTCGGAAGATGCTTCTTCAAACAATGTATGCAGTTGCATTTTCAATAGGATTTGAAGTATGTCTGTTTATTGGTACTTCTTTTGTATCTGTAGAGATTTTCCAGCCTCTGTGTGTGATGTAAGTAACCAAAAGTAAGGTGCTTCACTTCCTGTGATAGCACCAAGTCAAAGGTCATGCAGTGTCACTTACTTTGATTTCATGGGGGTCCAAAAGGCAGGTGATGTCACTTCCTGTGATGCCATCAGGTCAAAGTTTGTGTGATGTCACTTCCTGTGACATAATCGGGGTGGGACAAATGGCAGATGATGCCACTTTCTGTGATGTCATCAGGTAAAAGTTCATGGGATGTCACTTCCTGTGACATCACATGGCATGTGATGTCACTTCTGCTACCCCTGGCATTTTGATGAATTGATACCCATGTTGAGAGGGCTGCCACAGGTTATATGTATTCCCCAATACCTTGCCCTTGAGTGTAGGAGGATAATAAACAGGGCCCCAGGCAAGCTATCAGTTACCCCACAGCCAAGTCTGTATTTGCGAACTGGGCAGTACTACAGACGTGATCAGTGGCGGCTCCTCCGCTAAGGCGGAGGAGCGTCCCCCAACAAGAAAAATAAAACGATAATAACAATGTTATCATCATTTTATTTTTCATTATGGGCTATGTAAAGCCGGTGTAGACAGGGCGGGCTGCGCTTCCCGCAGAGCAAGGGAAGGATTGGTGGCGCTCTTCTAAATGCACATGACGGTTTGGCCAGCCAAATCTTCATGTACACCTGACATTATCTCCACCGGGCTGTGTTGTACAACCCGGTGGAGAACATGCCAAGCCTCCCATCCCCTCTCTGAGTGCTGAACCATGGTGCTCAGACCAATCAAGGGGAGTCAGGAGCCCGTGTTCTTCTTGTGTCGTTGACTGGCGAGGATGAGGATGGAGTAAAGCGGCAGCCGGATAGGTGGGTGCTTTTTTTTTCTTTACTCCTTTTTTTTAAACCTGCCCCCCCTCCCCGCCTTACCACTGCTGCCTGGTAGCAGCCACGACTGGCTGTCACGTCCCTCCTTCTCGTCACAAAATGAGGGTGATTGAGGGTATGAACAGCTGGGAACTAAAAGACCGAGTTCAAGACTGTGGACTGCGAACTGGACAATGAACACCCTATTACAAATGGCCCTTATTAAATCGCAAAACGTGAGCAGAGAAAAGCTACATCAGAACCTTAAGATAAAATCTCTGTGCACAAACGTGTTGTAGGCACTTTACGGTTGGCGATGCAAAGCGTCCTGCTACCACCGGGGGCCAGGTGTATATTATACACTTACTCCAATCAAATTAAAGAAAAGAACGGAGGCCGAATTGAACCAGGCACAAAAGGGGGGCTTCTTTGTTAAGTTACGGACAAGATTATTACTTTGACGATTCACGTCGGAAAAGCAGCACCCAGAAACCGCCCTGCTGTGGCGCTCTCTGACTAGAAATCTGCCTCTCTCAGGAGTTCATCACGTGTCATCACATTCTACATTCAAACAGAGAAAGTCAGAGTAGCCAGAGACACCGCTCATATAGCCTCTACTTTTCATCTCTGCCCCAGTGCTTTAAATGGGCCAGTACTCACAGGTACTGAGTACCGGCACTTCTTAGTTTTATCACTTTGAGTACCGGCACTTCTCTACTGCCGTGGAGAGTACCGGTTCTCATGAAATTCTGGTGCTGGCGGCTTGTCTCTGACAGCCAAGGCACTTCTGTAGACCTGAGCCAAGCCCCCGCTGAACTATTCAGCATGGATTCATGGGTTCATTTGCATACCGTCCGGGTGTTCACCATCACGCTGTGTTGCAAACACAGAAATCGAGGCAGCCCGGTGGTGACAGCGTAATTTTTTTATTTTTATTTTATTTTTCCATTTTATTGATACAAATTAAACATAAATTCAAAACAAACTACATACCAATTTAAGAAGGACGATACAAAAACCTGAAAGTAAAATACACTCTTGAAATTATCTTAGAGTATTGAACAATTAACAGAAAGTAAAAAATAATTACATATATTAATAACTAAATACATTCACCAATTAAAGAATTAATAAGCACAATAATGTAGAGACAATATCACACATTTGCCGGTACATAGACCTGCGGTGTACATTCCAATACTGGTAAGATCTGTCATGGCTTTTGTGACTCTTCTGTGGAGGCAGGTGTCGCGGAAAGTTCCCGTGCCCGAGTCTCAATGTAAGTAGTGTATAAGCTCCAGAAGTTCTATGGGCGGTTCCGAGGTGGAAGTAGTTCACTATATGCTTCTGTTTGTGTATTGCAATACATCATGTCCCTAGCCCATTGAGCCGGGGGGGGGGGGGTACCGCGGGACCAGTGCATTGCTAAGATGCATTTAGCAACCAGGAGGGCCATATCTACTAAAGGTCTGATGGGTTTCTGCAATTTTTTGGAATATCCAAGGAGGGCTAGTACTAGGTCAGGGCTGAGCTCTACTTGTGTAACTGCACCTAGTTCAGCAAAGACTCGTAGCCAAAAGTTCGCAATCGTGGGACAAAGCCATGCTAGATGTAAAAAATCGGCATCACCCCTCCCACACCTCTCACAATTTGCCGTGTCACGTGGCCCGAATTTATGCAACCGCAACGGTGTATGATAGATTCGATTAAGGAATTTGAACTGTATAAGGTGGTGTCGACCATTAAGCTAAATGCGATTAGTGGCTTCACAACAGTATTTCCACGTCATTATCTACATCAAGCTCTAGGTCGGTCTGCAACTCAAGCCTGGCTTTGACATAGTGGTTACGGCTCAGCTCCTGCGTCTTTGAATATATGTGTGAGACATTCTGCTCAGATCAAAGCGGAGAAGGAAAGGACCTCCGGGGGTTCCAGTAACTCGTCCCCAAGTAAGTCCCGCAGTGCGCTTCTCGCCCTAAAATAGTGAAATGTGGTCAAGGGGGGTGGCGGAGAATAGACCAATAACAGGTCATCCCAGGCCCTACCTCCCCCATCACTAAAGAAATCGCCTATTGTGTCCATTCCCAGGGAGTGCAATCATTTCTGGTGTGGTGAGAATCGGGAGCCATTCACACCAAGCAATGGGGGTAATAGGGGAATACAATATAGAGAGTGCTTGTCGGTTAAGAAGTTTATGCCAGGCGTGTGTGGTGGCATTAATCGAATCAAGGGTCCCAGAGTTTTGGCGCGGCACATGGAACAATGCCGTTGCTAAGTGAGCCGGAGCCTGTGTAAGACGCCCTATGTGTAAATGAGGGGGGGTGCTTGTTGATGCAGCCAGTAGTATGCAGGCGCGGCTTGGGCAGCCCGATAGTAAAGGTCAAGGTCTGGGGCTCCCAACCCTCCCATGGAGTACGGCAGAATAAGGAGCTCCCAACTAGCTTGCGGCTGTTTGTCGGGCCAGGCCAATTTAATTTGCAGTGTTCTAAGATGTTTGAAGAAATGCGCCGGTAAGACCATTGAGATGTTGAGAAACAAAAAAAGAAATATGGGAAGGACCACCAAATCTGCAGAAGCCTACAACAACTTCAGAGCCGCCACCAACGCCCACCACCAACTCATCAGAAAAACGAGTAAAAAAGCGATTGAAGACAGAATCTCCACTCACGCAACAGCAAAGAACTCTTCAACATCATCAAGGAGTTCGCCCAACCCACCAGCGAGTCCACCGACATCCCTCCCTCACAAGACCTTTGTGACAAACTAGGCACCTTTTTCCACCACAGAATCAAGAGCATCTACGACAACTTCGACGAAGACAACCAACACACTGAACCCTCACCAACCACCCCCGACACCCTGAAGCCAGCGATCGACAACTGGACAGCCCTCACGACCGAAGACACACTGAAGACGATGAAGTCATTCCACTCCGGGGCCCCCACGGACCCCTGCCCCCACCACATTTTCAACAGAGCCACCGACACCATCGCACCCATGCTCTGCCACACCATCAACCGCTCCCTGGCAACCGCCATGTTCCCCGACAACTGGAAACACGCCAAGGTCAACCCCCTCCTGAAGAAAACCTCGGCGGACACCACCGACCTCAGAAACTACAGACCCATCTCCCTGCTCCCGTTCCCAGTGAAAGTCATCGAGAAAGCCATCAACAGCCAACTCGCCACATTCATCGAAGAGCACAACATCCTCGACTCCTCCCAATCCGGCTTCAGAAAAAACCACAGTACGGAAACCGCCCTCCTTGCTGCAACAGATGATATCTGCACCCTACAGGACAAAGGAGAAACAGCAGCCCTCATCCTCCTCGACCTCTCAGCGGCGGTCGACACAGTCTCTCACTGCACCCTAATACGCAGACTCCACGACGCAGGAATCCAAGACAAGGCCCTCAACTGGATCTGCTCCTTCCTCTCCGGCAGAACGCAGCGGGTCAGACTCCTCCCTTCCCTCTCCGACCCTACACCTACCACCTGCAGAGTCCCCCAGGGGGTCCTCCCTCAGCCCTACACTCTTCAACGTCTACATGGCTCCGCTAGCCCCCTCATCAGAACCTACGGACTCAACATTGTGTCATACGCAGACGACACCCAACTCATCCTCTCCCTATCCAACGAACCCGATACCGCCAGACACAATTTTTGAGAAGGCATTGAAGCCGTCGCCAAATAGATGAAAAACAGCTGCCTACAACTAAATACCAACAAAACAGAAGTACTCATCATAGGCCCAAACCCTGACGCATGGAACGACACCTGGTGGCCCCCGGCACCTCGGAAGTCCGCCCACCCCCACGGACCACGCACGCAACCTGGGAATCATCCTGGACTCCGAGCTCAAAATGGACCGCCAGATCAACTCTGTCTCGTCCTCCTGCTTCCACACCCTCCGCCTTCTGCGTAAGACTTTCAAATGGATCCCCCTTGAACACAGAAAGACTGTCACTCACGCCCTGGTCACCAGCAGACTAGACTATGGCAACGCACTCTACGCCGGAATAAACAAAAACCTCACCCGCAAGCTACAGAACATCCAGAACGCCACCGCAAGACTGGTCCTGGACCTGCCAAGACACTGCCACATCTCCCACACCTGCACACACTCCACTGGCTCCCATCGAAGCTAGAGTCACCTTCAAGATGCTCACCCACGCCCACAATGCCCTCCACGACACCGGACCAGCATACCTGAATAGCTGACCCAAATTCCACGCACCCCAGAGGACCCTACGATCTGCCCAGCTCTCCTACGCTGTGGTCCCCCACACCAGAAAGACCAGATCGGGAGGCCGCTCCTTCTCCTTCCTCGCAGCCTGGGGCTGGAATGCCCTGCCGCTCCACCTCAGACAGACACCATCGCTCCCCATCTTCACAAGAAACCTCAAAACCTGGCTCTTCGACAGACCACCCCCTGATGGACTGGAGCCTGCAAACACCCCCCCCCCCACCCCCCCACCCCCAGCGCCTTGAGACCCTTACGGGTGAGTGGTCGCACTTAACAAACGCCTGATTGATTGATTGATTGACCATTTTCATGAGCGATATTCTGCCTAGGAGGGAGAGGGGAGGCGAATCCATCTAGTTATATCTTCTTCAAGTTTAGCGATGGCACAGCCATAGTTTTCTCTGAACACCAGCTCAGAGTTGGTATGTATTTGAATTCCCAGATAGTGCACTGGGTCAGTAGACCACTTTAGGGGAAAGTCTAAGTCCTCTAGGAGTGTCGCCAGGGTGGGAGGGAATATAACTGATTTCGCCCAGTTAATTTTCAGTCCTGAGAGATCACCAAATCTCACAATTTCATGCAGGACGGGGGACACATTTTGGGCTGGGTCACGAATGTATAGGAGGGTATCGTCCGCGTAAGAAGAAATAATGAGATTGTACCCAGGGAACCGAATTCCCCCATGGCTATGATATTCTCGCAATGAGCAAGCCAATGGCTCAGCCACCAGGGCATATAGGAGCGGGGAGAGCGGACAGCCCTGCAGGGTACCTCTGGATATGGTCAGGGGAGCAGTAACACCATCACCCACTCACACACGGGGACTCTATATAAAGTGCTCACTAGGCTCAGAAAAACACTTCCCAGCCCCATTTGTTCCAGGGTCAACATCATAAAATTCCACTCCACCGAATCGAACGCTTTTTCAGCATCCCAAAAAATTGTGGCGGCCCTTGTGTCTGGTTTAGTATGTTGAATTGTTCCAAACACTGTGCGTAGATTATGTGTAAGCGTGCGCCCTGGTATAAATCCAGCCTGTTCCGATCCCACAAGGGTTGGCATTAGAGGGGCGAGTCTATTTGCTAACACTTTGGCAAAGATTTTTTTAATTACATTCAATAATGAAAGTGGTCGGTAAGATGAGCAGTGCTGCGGGGGTTTTCGGGGCTTCAAAAGGACCACCAAGAGTGCCTCTTGCATTGTGGGGGGCATGGAGCCTTCCTCGGCCATCTCCTCAAATAGTGTTAGTAAGTGTGGGGTAAGTAGTTCTTTAAATTCCTTATAGAACCCCACGTTAAGTCCATCCGGTCCCGGCGCGCAACCAGAGCGCATCATGGACAGGGCAGCGTGCATCTCCCACGCTTCAAGTGGGCGCATCAGATATTCTCTGTGAGCGTCTAACAACCAGGGCAGCTTAATATATTCCAGGTATTCCAGTATGTCAGAGGGTGCAGTGCGAGACTTGGCCTTGTATAGGTCAGCGTAGTATTGCCGAAAGCACTCCGCCACATTATCAGCATCTGCAATCTTTTCGCCTTCATCTGTGGTTAATTCTATGGGATGATAAGCCGCTCAGCGCCCCTTCATGAGGTTCGCTAGGGCCGTGCCAGGTCCCTCCCCCTCACCATATTTCCTTGCTACTGCATATTTACCCAGTAGTTTGACCTCTCTATACGCCTCTGCGTGATATTCCTCCAGTGTAGCCTTAATAGTGTTCAATAGTGTGGGGTAATTTGTGTCTAGCGATTCTCTTTTTAGCCTAGCCAAGGTTTTTTCTAAGTTGGCCAGCCTTACCCTAATCGATTTCAGTACCCCCGAGTGTTTAGAAATTGCTATACCACAGACATATACCTTAAAGGTCTCCCAAACCGTGGTAAAGTGTGGGACTGAACCCAAATTGGTAGCAAAAAAGGTTTCCATTGCCTCTAACATTTCTGCCCTGAAGGCCTCATCTAATAGTGCATAAGGGGGAAAGCGCCAAGTAAATGGAGGGGGGCGCTTGGCAGGAGTGGCTAATGTTAGCAGCACAGGGGAATGGTCAGAATAAGTATGAGGTAAGATCTCACATTCTCTGATATTACATCTAAGCGAGCCCATCAGTAACCAGTAGTCAATCCTCGTATGGAGATTATGGGGGAGGGGGGGGGCAGAATAGTGCGTATAATCGCCCGCTACCGCCGAGCGGGAGCGTCAAACGTCCACCATATTCAGCTCCGTCAGGGCATCTAAGATTGCCTCAGCGGTCTGCATTCTACGTTGTGGTGGTCCCCCTGAGCGATCTAGTTCAGGGTTGAGAATACAATTAAAATCGCCACCCCATATCTGCGGGACATTGAGCAGTTGCAGAGCTAAGGTCAGGAGGTCATGGAAGAACTGCGGACAATCGTGATTAGGGCCATACACATTGATGATTATGTACTCCACCCCTTTCCCCCAACATTTGGACACCACATATCTGCAGTTAACATCAGTGTGTAATTCTTCGAGGGTGAGCCGGGCTATGGGATTAATCCAGGTGAGAACCCCACGTGCATGTGTAGTAAAACCCGCGGTGTGGAATGAGCCGCGGATTCTGCCTCGGGTCTGCGGGAGACTCGCTACAGGGAGGTGTGTTTCCTGCAGGAGTGCTATGTCAACATTATGTCTAGTGAGGTATGACATAACTTTCCTAATTTTACACTGGTCATTAAGGCCTCTAACATTCCAGGACAGAAATCTCAACCTAGTCTCCATGTCCCGTAGCAGTGAAAATGGGAGCAGTGTAGCTAGATCCTCCTCGTCGTCCACTGGGGGGCTTGCCGGTGAGATGGCATTGTTGTCGTGTGTTCCCTAATGTGTGCGTCTCACTCCATTGTGACAAAACAATCCAAGAAAACCAAAACAAACTAAAGAAACACAAAAGCACTACAACCACCCTCCCACGCCATACTCCCCCAAACTGAGCACAGTCGAATCTCCCTCCCCTTCCCCTAGGTAAATATGGCAACTAGCCATGTAGTGAGTGACACACAGGGGCGGGTGTTACCAAGCACTACGAGTAACCATCAGCATAAATCCACATTATAATAAACGTAGCAATGCAATCAAAGTCTATAGATATGTAACTGGAATAGCACGCATCAGAAGGGCACAGTGCAATTATCTACATTCAAAGAGCCGAATACAACCCCTCAGGAGTTAACACTGAGGTATAACAAAGACTACGATAGGCAAGTATTAAGCATAACTGTCCCCCAAAAAACACACACACCAAGGATACTTCCGAATAGTTTGGGAGGTTTCTTCCTCAAGTAATCGTTCTGCTGGCCTCTAAGTGTACTAATGATGAGTAGTCCCGATGGTTCATGGTCCACTGTGTCAAACCTTACTGTTGGAGGGGAACTGAGTAACGCGTTTCCAATGAATGGGACTTCCACAAGTCAGATAAACTAGTCATTGTTCTCAAGGGAGCTTCCTTGTGGTCCGTCTGTCGCAGCAGCCGAACTTTCCTGCATTGCCTCAAGTTTTGATTTCTTGAGCAGGTCTTTCAGTGCCTTTTGCAGTGTTTTCAGGTCTGTGAAGATGCGTGAGGAGCCGTCCAGATTCACCCTCAATTTGGCCGGGTACACCATGGCATAGGAGATCTTATGATCATGGAGTTGCTGTTTGAGCAGTTTAAATTGGCGTCTCACCTCCTGTACCTTCGCCATAAAGTCTAGGTAAAGCAAGATTGCGGAGCCCTCATATCAGAGTTCCCCCAGTTCTCTGGCCCGTCGTAGGGCTGAGTCTCGATCCCAATAGTTAAGCAGCTTGGCTATTACTGGGCGCGGTTGGGCACCTGGGGGTGGCCGCGGGCCCAACGAGCGATGGGCTCATTCAATCACGAACATGTCTGAGAAAGTTTTGCGGCCCAGTACAGTGATAAGTAGCTGTTCTATGAATTGTTCTGCGTTGCCCATGGGGGTGGTCTCTGGAAGACCCGTTATACGAAAATTGCTGCGGCGGGAGCGGGCCTCCAAGTCTTCTGCTTTATCTTGCAGAGCGGTGAGGGTTTTAACCATTTGTCGCTGTGCCGAATCTGTCTCAGTCTAGGCCTCCGCGGCCTCTGTAATCCTGCGTTCGGCCATGTTGATTCGTTCTGTTTGCTTATCAAAGCGTTCTGACATCCTGTCAATGCGATATACCAGGGAGTCGATCTTCCCATCCATCGTCGACAGGCTTTTCTGTATTGTTGCAAATATTTGTTTCACCTCAATCGGGTCCTCCTCCGTGTTATCCGCTCTGGTGTCTGTGGAGAGGGCCCTCTCCTATTTTTTTGATCTGGTTCCTTTGGCATCGAACGGGAGCTTAGTCTGTGTTTTGTCCACCCTGCCCATGATGCTGTCCTTTTACCAGAGAGAGATAAGATTATCCTCTCAGTGCGTAGTTGGTGGGTGAGGCAACTTAGTGCTGTTGACGACAGTGTTCTCTAGGAATGCTATCAGGGCCTAAGTAAAGGGCCCACTATAATCCGTGAAGGAGGATCAGGACCCGCACAGTGTGGTGGTTCACAGGGTGACAAGAAGCAGCAGGGAGCGCATGGCCAGAATGCCCTCTTGGGGGACCAGGGAGGCGTCCAGCACAGCAATCTCCCCTAAAGCCTCCCACAGTCAGAAGGCAAGATGCAGGAGCCTATATAGTAGCTGGGGAAGGCACCATTGCAAGGGGGGGCACCAGTGCGCAGGAAGTCCGGTGTGTGGCAGCGCCCTCTGTCTCCAAACCAGCAGCCCGCGCGTCTAACCAGGGCGTCCTCACCTTTTAGGAGCGTCTTAGGGAGGCCAGGAGAGTCAGCAATCAGACCCGCCAGCACAGGACCGGTGCGGGCATGCAATCGCGATGCCCCTCCCTGTGGTTCTGTGGGCTGGTTAGGTTCTGCCACAGCATCGCAGTCCGCAGCAGGGTACCCCCTCCATCGATGGGAATCTCGCTTCCGGTGTCGGGCACCGTCCGATATACCCCAGCAGTCAGAGAGCCTACGTTGATGTTCAGAGGCCCAGCAACAAAGTTCCGGGGGTCTCAGAGGGGCTCGCCCTCCGTCCCCATCCGCAGTATTGTGGGGGTGTCTTCACTTGAATGGAGGTGCTCGCTCCCGCCACAGGTGCGGATCACATAACAACACTGCCTCCCCAGTACCGCGAAGCGGGGCCCGCTAGGCCTCGCGGTGGCGCAGCGCACCGGCGTGCCGCGTCCAGGCTTCCAGGCGGCAGGGGTCCACCTCAGCAGCAGGGGACTCACAGTAGCAGTCGGAGATGGGCACTCCGGTAGGATGACTGCGCCTAGAGGGCTCCGGTAGTTCCAGGTGGCGGGAGCGTGCAGCAGCAACTTGTCGCCGCCTCCGATGCAGCAGGGAAGGGCCTGATGTGTGTGAGGCCGTCTCCGCACTCTGCCTCCGCGATCAGGGCCCGCAGCCGATTCCGGAATTTCCAAAGTGTTGTATCACACCAGAAGGGCAGCGATCGAAAGCTCTCCTCCAGCGGCGCCAGAGGTAGGTGAAATCTTGCAGTTCATATTGGTGATTGCGAGGATAGTTGATGCGTGGTGCTGACGGCTCACGGAGCTCTGTCTCTACGCAGCCATCTTGCGCTACGGAAAGCTCAGCCCCTCGGTGACAGCGTAATTAAGAAAGTAGTGGGAGGTAACCAGGTTCAAATGGCTTTAATCCCACCTGATTCGTTTGTGTAAGTGTCTGCTTAAGTTTGTCTGCTTGCCTGTGATTTTTTTTGTGTGAGAGAGAATAGAGACACTCTTGGAAGGTATATTAAAGGAAATGTGTGGAATGCTTGTGTGTGCACTTCTGCTTGTTTCTTCCTGTGTTGCTCGAGAATATATAGTATTGTGCCAAGCAACAACAATTAACAGTATTGCTGTTGCAAATATTACAAAACAAGGAAATGTTAAAATATCACCGCCTTTGGCTTTCGTTGTGTAATGAGTAAACAAACCTTTGTTTATTGAAAAACATTTCTCATGTGTTTTGGTATGTGCTGCAAATAGTATAGCAGTCAATAAGTATCGGCATGTCTTCCCGTAAGCCCCGCACCCAAGCCCCGACCACTCGTCACATTTAAATGAGTACCTGCACTATTTTTCCCCCATTTAAAGCACTGCTCTGCCCTTTACTTTTCAGCTTGTCAAGAAAAGCACGCGATTTAACACTGTTTTCTCCTCGATGTCGTAAGAAATGTTCATTTCTCACTGGCCTTTTTCTTAACACAATTATGCAAGTTGTTTAATATTAGGAAATAGTAGGTGAAATGTTCCCACAACCTTTTGGCAGGTCTTCCAGTAAGTAGTTGCCGTGCAGGAAGTCCGGCTTGGGATAGAGGGCGCGCGCTGCCCCTGCAGCAGCCTGTCCCACACCATGAATGCATTGACTTCCAGGATCGGGGCCATGTCAAGCCCAGGCCGCACGCACCTGCAGCCCTCTCATAGTATCGCCATTGGCACCCCTCAGTCCCCCCTCCAACAAAATACATTACCCAATAATAACACACACTCAGACTGTTTGATTGGGTACAAAATGCTGCAGGTTTATTACATACACCGTTATGTAATAGGTGGGTTATCTTACAGGCGATCCAAGGGCAGGCAACCAACTGGGCCGCCTGCCCGCCTGATGAGCCGGGCAGCACTGGGGCGAACCCCGCCTATGCTGCCGTCCAAGTGATTCTCTTCCAGGATCACGTGACCGTTGGTAACTTCTACTCACGCCCCTTCCCGGGGCGGAGCGTAGCATAGCAAACCCCCGGTTGTTCAGGCCCACAACCGCCCGAAGGACTAGCGGGGCGCTGACACGGCTTCCGGGACCCTCCCATGAGGCTCCTCGGATTTGGCTCTGGCACCCCCTATGGTGCCGCGCAGAGGTACCGTTGGTACCGGCCTGCTTCCAGATCACCCTGTAACTCCGACTGCAACGAAAAAAGGAAATATTACAATATTCTCACCCCCACCTGCCAACCACGCTGGGTAAGCGGTAGGGAGGGATGCGGCGTGCGAGGCGACAAGAGGTCGCCGGCATGGTGGGGGAGGGCTATATAGCCTCCCCCCACGCCCAGAGGAGCCCCAGAAGCGATGCCCGTCGCGTCACTTCCGGGCAGGAAAGAGGAGGGGGACACCGGCCGGCATCCCTGCCCCCCAGGAGGGGGAGGCGGGGAGGGGTGACTGGTGCCCAGGCGACACTAGGGCGCCGCCCGCTCTAGTGGCCCCCTGCGGGGGCCGCGGTCAGCAGCATAGTATCGCCATTGGCACCCCTCAGTCCCCCCTCCAACAAAATACATTACCCAATAATAACACCCACTCAGACTGTTTGATTGGGTACAAAATGCTGCAGGCTTATTACATACACCGTTATGTAATAGGAGGTTTATCTTACAGGCGATCCAAGGGCAGGCAACCAACTGGGCCGCCTGCCCGCCTGATGAGCCGGGCAGCACTGGGGCGTACCCCGCCTATGCTGCCGTCCAAGTGATTCTCTTCCAGGATCACGTGACCGTTGGTAACTTCTACTCACGCCCCTTCCCGGGGAGGAGCGTAGCATAGCAAACCCCCGGTTGTTCAGGCCCACAACTGCCCGAAGAACTAGCGGGGTGCCGACACGGCTTCCGGGACCCTCCCATGAGGCTTTTCGGATTTGGCTCTGGCACCCCCTATGGTGCCGCGCAGAGGTACCCTTGGCACCGGCCTGCTTCCAGATCGCCCTGTAACTCCGCCACAGCTCTGGAGGTGGCCACCGTCGCCGCCAGAGCCCCCCACCAAAGCAGCTATAGTCTTACCTGCCACCTCTCCTGTCTGGAGCTTCCTGCAATCCAGATGAAAGGAACCATCCCTGCTGGTTCTAGATGGCCCCATCTATATCCCAAGCCCTTGACACTATCCTGGGTCAGATGGTGTCTGCTGAAACCAGAGGCCCGTCAGGCCTGGGGAGTTGTGCCAAGAGCAATTTCCCCCACGCCTGAAAGTTCCACTGCTTCCCTTGCCTCGGCCCCGAGCCAGCTCAGGGCGGGGTGACCGCCGGCGCCCAGGCTCGCAAGGCCCCGTTTATGTGCTGGACGCACCTAGCTGACGTTCTCCTGGCACTGAGTGCACCTGCAAACCTGCGTGCCCCTCTATGGGATAGCAGTCCGCTAGCTAGGTGACGACTCCCCCACCCGCCTGGCTGCTCTGGCTATTCTGGCTAGGGGGATTCTATTTAACCTATGAACAGTCCCTATGTTTGCCAAATCCTGACGCGCAGGAGTGCTCATAACTGAAGTGAGTGGCCATGGGCAAGGGCTCCCATGCCTTTGCCATGTATCCCTTATTCTTTATGGGAAATATGCCCGTTCAGCTCACTCCGTGGAGAAACCGCCCAGGCATACTGGCTTAGAGAATCTGTCTGATTTAAGCAGTGCGCATTGCCTGCGGCATGGTCCAAGCATTACGGATTGGCTAAGTCCTACTTTCCTCATCCTAGAATGCTCCCAGATAAGGGGGTGTCCATGGGGGGGGGGGGGTTACCCACCGCCAGCCCAGGGCGTCCCCGGCGGTGACAAGTTACCTGCTCCGTTGAAGTTTAGTTTTAGTTACACACTGGGCGTGCCAACTCTTCTATTGACATAGTGTCCCCTTGTGTTGACACGCTGCTACCCCCTTATTGGGACGGCCGCACACTATGTTGGCTGACCGCAACCCCACCAAGCGAGGTACAAGTGTCAGTATCCCAGGTTCCCAGTTTCCTGCTAGCTCCAGTACACTACCAGTGGTTGCGCTGGGAGGTACCACAGACCGGAGTGGTCATCCGAACCTTAAGGAGCGCCCCATTCTCACCTGGGCGCACCTTTAAATGCTAGTGGTTTCACACAGCTGTAAGGCTAGAGAGACACCTCTTAAACCTATCTACTGGTCTTGCTACACGGCACCCTTATGGTTGGAGCTCTGTGTTTGCGCAGCGCGCATGCCCCCCTGGCACGATGTTGCTGAAGGGCCGGGGTCTGTTACCTTAACGTCTGAGGTGAGGGGTTGAGGAACAAACACAGACAGGTAACAACAACTGGAGGATGTATGTACTTCTGCAAGTGCCTGACAGCGGGCTAGCTGTGCCCCAAGACCTCGCGAACTCACCCCCTTGGGCTGTTAGCCGGTGGCATGGCAGGCTATAGTTTAGCAGCTCATGACATTGCCTCCGTGTATAAACCCAAACACAGTGCCTCACTACATGCCAGTGCCTTTGGCTTAAACAATGCCTGTTAGTTGTATAAGAAAGATGAAGCAAACTTCTAGCTTCCCAGCGTAGCTTACTGCGGATGCTTCAATTCTGACCTGGTGGGACTGTCACCTTAACGTGCTGAACCTTCCTCAACCGTCTCCCTTCGGTGAATAGCGAGCTCAACCGTGAATGAACCAACGCACTAATCGACTTCCGCAACAGCCAGACAGGTCACATACACGTGATCGAGGTGCGGGAGCGGGGGCCCTTTGTGAAAGGAGTGGTGGCGCACAATCCCAGCCTCGGAGACAAAATGTTTTACCTCGTTGTACTGCGAGATCGGTGCATGCAGGTACACCATAACTATCCTTTGACAACCCTGGGCCAGACCATAACTTTAGTCTAAATTGGGCCCAGGGAAGACCCTGGTGATGTCACTGATCAAGTCTGTGATGTCATCTGTGACCTCTCCCCCGTGCTTTGTGCGATATTGGCCCTCCTAGGTGTGGGCAGAGCCCCGGGAAGTATACATGGGTTCTAGGCCGATAATGCCCCCTTGTCGTGGAGAAAGCTGAAGTCATGCTTGCCGGTACCCGGCCAAAACCGACAACCCTTTTACCCTTTTCCAACAGCAGCACGTCCATTAAAAGACATTTATAAGGTCCACATGCCTGACTCCTGATGTCCAATGGACCTAGTAGGCCAAGCAGCGCAAACTCACTAAATGGAATAATACGAAAGTCTTCTCACGGCGCATGCCACAGAGGCTCCCGCAGGACACCGAGGTTTACACCGAACAACCCGATTCCCAAGTGATCCCAATGTGACCTTGGCTGAGAAGAGCTATCCCTGTACCTACCGGAAATGAAAACTTTGGAGCTGAAGCCACAACAGCTAACTAAATGAAGACCAGAGACCGGGGAACTCCCCAGGAGTCTATACTCGCAAAGCTGGAGTCATAGAACACGACACGTATAGGATACTAGAGCCTGTACAGAGGACAGCGAGTCAACCGATACTCATGTACATATTGATCGTTTTGAGACACAGGCACCCTCTAAACTCTGGAACCAAGTTGGCGAGACTACTTCTATGGAGAAAAGCATTGGAAGAAACGCTCCTCAAAGTCAAGTGACACAACTACCCGCTTACGTCTACCTCGCTGGGAAAGGTGGAGCGATGCCCACTATCGGATAGTGAATGAATAATCTATTCCTACAGCCAAATTGTTAGAGCCTGCCCCCCGGGTGGTCGTTCCGCTTAGAGGCCCCTGGCAGTGCACTTGGGTAGGGAACCAATAATTAACCCCAAACTGGTGTGCTGCTTTGCCCCACCCAGGGCACCCTGAAATGGTAACCACCAAGGCAGCTGTACCGCAATGCCAACTGAAGGCCGAGTACAAAACTTTCTGACCTAGGGCTGTTCGCGGCGACACATACATCGTGACGCCCTGGACTGCGCAAAACTAGAATCAGCATACGCGCGCGCTACATACCGCAAGGCAGTTCTACTGAATACCTGACAATTGTGCCCCTATAAGCCCGGACTCCTGTCTGGCGGCCACTTCCTTATGCACCACACCTTTCTCCTGCCATGCTGCCAATCAATAGTAACACCACAACTACGGATCCGGGTACTCGTGCAAACGTGAAAATCAGCCTATTTCCAGCCCTCAAAACTAAAAGGATGGCTTGGGCAACTGGCAACAGTGATTTTAATGCCAATTGCATTGATCCATGCCTACGGGGTCATCTCTACAATAGACAGACAGTGCCCACTCGTGGCAGACTGTCCCACGCGCCAGTGAGCAATTAAGTCATGGGCAGCGCACCAGCACCCGCTTAGTCGAATTACCCAGTGCACTTTGTGCTGTAATTCGGCCTAGTGGCCGCTGTGTAGTTTGCCGCTGTGTCGTTGCAACCATGTAATCAATACAATATGGGCACTCCACCTACTAGTTCATCTTATGGCTTTGTCAATGCTTCTATTGGCATCGGATAAGTGAGCCACAAATCTGGCTCATTTGCGTAGTCTACCAAGAGCTAGCCGCCCCCATTCCTAGCTGCCAAGGTTTCTGTTTGCTCGTTAACCAACACTGAGCCAAGGGACTCGTGCAAAGTGTATGCACTATTAGCCACCGTCCCCTCTTCACTGAGGCTGCCTAGACAAAGAATGGATAACACGCACCATTCCCATGGTCCTCCAGCTGGTACAAAGTAACGGCTCGATCACCTAGTGACCACCTCACCTGCTGCCCCACACACCAAGGTTGTTCACCACTGGCCCCTTCAGTTGGAAGCGTAGTGTAACTGCTTACGGTTTAACCAGGGCTTTGTGCATAAACAGGCACACATGGCGTTTGCACCAGAGTCTGACCCCAGAAAGAAAGCGCTTGCGATCCTAAATGCATCTACCATACCCACTGAGCGCTGCCAACAACCACCCGCAGTTGCACTTCCCGCGAGAGGTGGGCCCCATTTTGCCCCACCCGGCCAAAACAGCAGGCCCCAGCCACGCTGCTGGCAGCTCTTGGCTACCCTACCAGAAAAGTCAATATCCCGGCACAATCCTCTACCAAAAAACTCCTAGATATTCATGGGAGGTTCGGGAGAGCAGCTTGAGGACACAGCCCCCCCGTCTAGGGAGACGTCTGCGGCCATTATACTGCCACTGCGCCAAGCTACCACCACTGGTGACTCTTGTATTCTAATGGACCAGTGCTGCTGTGCTATCACCTTAACTGTATACATTAAATCTGCAAAACCAGATTAACTATCCATACCCTTCTTCTTACAACTACCACTTGATTCTAGGCCCCAGGTACGCAGGGCCTGGAGGGAAGGAAAACGATTAAGTGGTAATGCCAAGGCTGACGAGGAGTGAACAATCGCAGAGCGAGGGACAGTGCCATCCAATGGCCTAAACACCTCACTGCACCAGGAATCTACATAAACTATCAGTGGTGTAATAGCTCCTTTGTAAACTCTCTTTACCACGCTTTCCACACCTTCCCCTCACCCGGCGAGGAGCTGGTCCCACATGCTGTCCGCGAACCCCACCCGTGTTGCAATGCGTTCGCACGCCAAAGCACCCCCCGCCTGCGGCCACATGGGCGGTGGGCCCCATACCCCCAAACGTACTGTCACGCGGCACCAGGCCTCCCCTGCAACTGTGGGGCGGGGGGGGCGGCCACTTGTCCCCCAGCTCCCTGTTAGGTACGGGGGACCAAGCGACTTGCCCAGAATCACAGGATGTTCCGCACCACCACCGAGACTCGAACCCAGCCTGCCAGGTCTGAGGTCGAGCGCCCCAGCCGCTAGGCCAACTCCTCTCCCCGAGCACCTGGGGAGCACCCCGCGAATACTTGAGAGGACACCGCGGCAGGTGCTCCATCCACAGATCCCCTGGACCCAAATCTCTGAATTGGGACGTGGGGGGGGGGGGGGAAGGCAACGCCCGATCCTTGCTGACCACCGACACAGAACACACCAACATTTGCCACATAAATATCCAACATAAAATCTTCTGTAGGCAAGCCCGAAACCGAAAGATCTCTCCTACGCGCCGGGACGCATTAGTCACTTCAAAACTCTGGCGCGATGAAACCGCAAGTTTTTTTTGGGGGGGGTTTGTTTATTGTTGTATATTTAAATAGCGTGAACTCTAACCAAAGGTATTGGAGCGCTTGACGCGAGCACCGTGTATACAGTCACATTTGGGTAAACACGGAAGGATTAAATCATTTGCCCGGAATCGAGGACGTGGACGCGACCTCGAACCTCGCAGGCCCTGCTAATCTATGTAGCTCAAGCTCCCCCGAAGGTGTTGGAGCGCTTAGCAGGAGCACCGTGTTTCCCTTCAATTCGGGTAAACTCGGAGGGAGCAACTGATTTGCCCGGAATTGAGGACGTGGACGCGACTTCGAAGCTCGCCAGCCCTGCAACTTTATATATATCGCAATCTCGCCCGGAGGTTTTGGAGAGCTTAACGGGAGCACCGTGTTTACCCTCAAATTCGGGTAAACTCGGGGGGAGTAAATGGTTTGCCCGGAATTGAGGACGTGGACGCGACCTCGAGGCTCGCAAACCCTGCAAATTTGCATAGCGCAATCTCGCCCGAAGGTGTGGGAGCTCTTACCGGGAGCACCGTGTTTACCTTCAAATTCGGGTAAACTCGGAGGGAGTAAATGATTTGCCCGGGATTGAGGACGTGGACGCGTCCTCGAAATCGCAAGCTCTGCATATTTATGTAGCGCGATCCCGGCCGAAGGTGTTGGAGCGCTTAGCGGGAGCAGCGTGTTTACCTTCAAAATCGGGTAAACTCGGGGGGAGTAAATGCTTTGCCCGGATTTGAGGACGTGGACGCGCGCGACCTCGGAGCTCGCCAGCCCTGCATATTTATGTAGCGCGGTCTCAACCCGAAGGTATTGGGGCGCTGAGAATGGGCACAGTGTTTGCAAAACGCGGGCGCACCCCAAGGCAGTCCGAACTCGCGCACTGGCAGTTCAACTCGCCCAAGTCCCACAGTGCAGAAATAGCGACACCGCGATTACGCTCTGACCCAGTACTTGATCCCATGTCCTCAACGCCAAAAGATTGCATCTCTGCCACATGCAGGCGCATTTCAAAGCTCTCCGACTCTTGCCCTGTGCAGCTCAACGTGACAAAAGTACACAGCGCGGGAGCGGGGAAGCCGTGGTTAATCTCGGAATCAGGTGTCCTCCAAGCCAGGCGGATGCACCTCTGTAACATGTGGGCGCCCCCCCAGAGCCCTCCGAGTTCGTGCATCATGCGGTTCAACTCGCCCGAAGTCACGCAGTGCAGGAATCGAGCACCGCGACCAAGCTCGGACCCAATACCTGGTCAAGAGTTATCAACGCCACAGCATGCATCTATGTACACGCGGGCACCCCCCAGAACCCCCCCCCCGACTCATGCCTTGTGCAGCCCAACCCGCCCAGGATCCCGCAGCGCCGGGCAAGGACGCCGATGAAAGCTTCGTATTTTTTTTTTTCTTTTTTTTAATACCGATTTAAGTAGCACCACTCGACCCGAAGGTAATGGAGCGCGTTACCTGAGCACCGGTTACGTTATACAAGGACAAAATCAGGTACCGGGAGATGAAGGGATTTGCCCAGAATCACCGGAGGTGGACGCGTCCCCGAGGCTCGAGCCCTGGTTTCCAGCCCCAAAGTCGGCAGTCTAGCCGACGGACCACATCCTCTCCCCGACCAAGGGGCCCCGCAGCGGCAACAAACCAGCCCACGACCTTCCAGCGGGTTCCCGATCCGGGCGGACCGGACGGGCCACATGAGCCCGGATAACGGCGCACCTCACGCCTCGCACCTAGCCTTCCGCTCTGCACCTAGCCCGCGCTTGTCCCGGTCCGCCAAGCCAAATCGAGCCACCTAGGGCCACGTGCGAGGCTCGTGCCCCCCCCCCGCCCGTGGCAATCCATACCACAGGGCCCCGTACTCCTGGTGCTGGCCAGGGACAGGGCCGGGGCGGGCGGGGTGGCAAGCGGGACTCACCGTTCTTATGGAGACACAACAAAACGACGACGAGCGACCCTCCGGCGCGTGAAGCAGGGATGCGGCGTGCGAGGCGACAAGAGATCGCCGGCATGGTGGGGGAGGGCTATATAGCCTCCCCCCACGCCCAGAGGAGCCCCGGAAGTGACGCCCGTCGCGGCACTTCCAGGCAGGAAAGAGGAGGGGGACACCGGCCGGCGTCCCTGCCCCCCAGGAGGGGGAGGCGGGGAGGGGTGACCGGTGCCCAGGCGACACTAGGGCGCCGCCGCTCTAGTGGCCCCCTGCGGGGGCCACGGTCAGCGGCAAAGACGCAGGGTTCACGACCTCCAGTCGCGCACTGACGTACAAAAGGCGCTGCCTGCTATAGACACACAGCATGCCCCGTTGCTAGATAGCTGGGAATAAGAGTAAAAGGGCGGGGGCTGGAGGCCCGACCTTGAGATTCTCCTACTGTAGCAAGTGCAGAGGAGCCTGGGTACCACTTACACATGAGCATCCTTCTGTGCACCAGCGCTAATCAGCCCCCCAGGGACCAGCGAAGCGGGGAAAGGCCTTGATGCCGGCGCTGAATGAATACCGTATAACCGCACGACTTGCGCCTGCCCCCGCACACTCGGGGCCTCTAATTGCTATATCAGACCTTCTAATGAGGGCCCAGGGTAAAGGGGTACTTGTAGCTCAGCTGGTCCCACAGGATGGGTCTGGGATCGTCCAGATATTGGAAGGAGATTTACTCCTCAGCGACGTCGTCTAAGGGGAAACAGAGGGGCTCGGGGCAGGCTGTGGGCTCTGAGAGGCGTGCACAGTTAGAAAAGAGTTGGTCACGAGCCATTAATGTGTCTGTAACGCCATCGGTAACTCGCCATCTGTTCACGTCGCATAGGATGTGGCCTAACGGCTAGAGCGGTCGACCGCGACGCCGGAGAACCGGGTTCGAGTATATCATGGGCACATTCTGGGCAAATCAATTAATCTCACCTGCCTAACAAAATAAATGTGTCCGCCTGTAACGCAACTGGTGCTCATGTAAAGCGCCCTGATACCTTGGTTCGAGTTGGCGCTATATAAACACCCCCCCCCCCCCCACCCCCCAAAAAACCATGACAGTCTTCGATTTCATGCAGTGTTTTATATTTTGGTGTATTCTTGTTTACACTTTTGGGGGAGGCCTTCTTCCCCAGCGTGTAGGATAACATTCATAGACAAACTGAAATCTGACGCTTCATTGTAGATACTACAAAGAACCTCCGAGGTATTTCCTTTCTCACTTAAAGACAATTCACGTCGGAAAGACTTTAGGCGTTATCAAAAAGGAGGCGATTTTTAAACCATTTTGAAATGCTAGAAAAAGGGCCTACGTGTGTGCTTCATTATTCTGCAGTCCACAAAAGAGCATTCACTCCACTGTAGATTTCGACTGCCAAACTAACCTCCTGCGTGGCCAAATAAAGCACAAGAAAATCCACGCGTCGTTTAAGTATGAATGGATTATTACAGATCCACTGCGCTCAGTATGGACGTTTGTCCTATTATAGTTATCACAATATTTCACAAACCAAACAAATGTTCTAGCTTGTGGTGCTTTGTAAAACTTTGTAGCAGTGACGCGTACTCTAGAATTAGCTAAGAGAGCGCTGTGGGAGTTTATCATCTGCGCAGGAAAACCTAAAATGTCTACTAATGCTTACATGTTGCAAACAAAAGTTGCTCAACTTTCAGAATTTTCTTTTCTCCTACATGTTCAGAATTCAGTTTTCCTAATGCACTTTCACTTCGTTCCTACCATCTGCCATTTAAAAAGACCGCTCTGATCAGGTGACCACTTCACAAACTTAAAAACCTTTTGCAAGAGAACTAATGTCTGCTGAAGTGAGCTGTCCACGTTATGTTTTTAGGTCTCGCCTGACCCAGCGCATGCGCTGGTCTGGCGAGACTTATTGAGAGGGCTCCAAAAAGTGCTACCAGGCCAGCCTAGAGCTACAGTGCATGTGCGCGGGCTCGCGCGCCGCGCTTGACCGCGATTACTTTCACTTTCGCGGCCGCACGGCCGCTTTGATGTTTGATCGCGATCACTTTCGGGGCAGCAGGGCCACTTGGCATAGCCAATAGGTCTTGCTTTTGGGACCTTATAAATATTTAGTTATGCAACTGTTGCATGGCTAAACACTTATAATGTCCCAAAGGCGAGACCTATTGGCTATGCCAATGCTTGTTTATAGAGGCAAAGAGACGAAAAGGCATGGCTAAACTCCAAGGATACACAAATCTGAGATGCAAGCTTGAATAAAGCAGGCCATGTCCAGTCTATTACAAAAAAACAATAGCCTTTACAATCAACTGGAATTCTTAGATATATTTGGGGATGAGGACGCCGTGAGCTAGAAGAAAGCAGAATAGGAATATCCTCTTGGTCCAGAAAAACTCAAGGACAATACACCAGTTCTTGGGACAGGAAATTCCCCGGTATTGGTATAGCCATGCCCTTAGTGTTCAATAGCATGTGGTTTACTGACTTCTATTTTTGCCCAGGCATCACACCGATCTAGCATTTTTGCAGGGACCTAAGTTCAAGAATGTGTATAGCATGTGTGTAGCATATGTATGGTAGTATGACTGTATGTGTAGGACTTTGAGTACTGAAACCAGTGGGATCCATTTTGGATGCTCTTGGTTTCACACGGCAAAAGATGAAGGGTGAAGACAGCTTCCCCAGACATTGTAAGTGTATCCTTAGCATTCCTACGGCTTGAGAGTAGAGATCTAGACACTGAAGTAAGGTGGTTTGAGACAGGGCCACTCTAAGAAATTTCATGAAGACTCTGTTAGAAAGGGGCTGCTGATCAGTTATTCGTGAGCACTGCCATTTGGTTGATGATATGGTGAAGGGTGGAGCTGCAGTGTCTGTTGCTAGAAGTTAAAAACTTTCTAAGTCAGACTTCTTATTTTTTCAATGATTACTAACTCATGGAGGCCGATTACAGCACGGTGCAGACACCTCTCAATTCACTGAACCAAAGTTATGGGTGGTCCAAGTTGGAGACTGTCTCAATGCTACTTGCTATTAGAGGCATCACTTTACACAAAGACTGTGTCTGTAGAACAGTCTGAGAAGGACACTAGAAAGAGAACCGCCCCAAGCTGTTTATGAAATGTGGGGAAGTGGATCCAAATACCCAGTCTATAAAATGTGCATATAAGAAAGACCCAAACCACCTCTTTTTCCAAAAGACAAGAACTAGCTGGACATTTGAATTATTCTGTTAGTTGATTGCTGAGTTCTGAGCTTGTCCCCCCCCCCCCCAAATAATATCTCCCTGAGAAGTATGATTGCTCACCTTCACCACCACCCTGAGATTCAAGTGTGGAAAGGTTTTTCTTGGGCCTGCTTGCAGCACTATAGTAGGATGAACCACAGGCCACCAGTGGCCCTGCCCTGTTCCCTCAAATGATATCTGATAGTAGTAGTAAAAAAAAGTCTGATACAAAGTGAGGAACTGCTCAATCATTCTCCCAAACCACGCAGGTAAGATATTGTATTGAGTCTGCTTGATGGTGGGGTTCTGTCAGTAGAGATCTAGTCTAAGTTGTGTGAAGCTCATGGATGTAGTATGATGAGGGACTTATTGTACCTGAATACCATTACAAATAGGAATGCATTTCTTGCTGCATAAAAATCATTTTTCTAACAAAAGTAGGTAAAATTACTACCACTTCAAAGCCTTATCTGGAGACTTTTTTATGGTATATTATACTGTACAACATGGGTTTTATACTGAACCTTACTATGCAACAATCATTTAGGGTCACCTACCTGGACCTTTTGTAACTGAATATGTACCTTGTTTTTGTGATGACTTTTGTTGCATTGAATTTGGGAGGGAGCTTCACACCATCCCATTAGAGTAGGAATACACTTCTTGACCACAGCTACCAATGGTAAGAGAAAAAAACAAAGGGAGTTTTGTCTAAACTTTACAAGCCATAGTATGCAGCCATGCGTCAGTAGGGGGAATGCAATCACACTTCTTTGGTACAGATAGCTTGCAGTTCACAATTTTGGTTTTATTGAAAACCAAATGGAAACACTCATTCCTCTCACCAGTATAAGGGTTATTGCATCATAGTGAAACCTGGTCCCCTCCAGCCTACGAAGAACGAAAGCAAAGTCTGAAAAGGATGGCATGGTTGTCTCAAATGTGGCAGCAAACACAAGAAGATGTTGGAAGGAACGCTGAAACTTCTCAGACACTCACCCCCAGTCACAGATCTGGGTTGAATCCCTCATCGATCTTTAGCTCACTTCGCCAGCCCAGTTTAGACCCAGTCATATGCAAATCAATCTTGACCCTGTTCCTCATGGGAACAGTCCAGCCCGAACTGCCAAGCCAGTTCTTCCCTGGACCGGAAACAAGCATCCTGGGACCGGTTTCCAGGTAACACCCCATATCAGCCAGGCTAGCTTAAATCCAGTAGCAAAGTGAGCAAGGGACCCACATCTGGGCATACCATGCCAACTTAGGGTGAACAAAGCAAACACAAGGAGATGATGGATGGAGCGCTGAAACTTTTCAGACACTAACCCCCAGTCACAGATCTGGGTCGAATCCATCATTGTTCTTTAGCTCACTTTGCCACCCCAGTGAAACCATCGCCCGGTCTTCTACTTCTTTGCCTTCTTCATTCAGGCACAAGTTGCTTCTTGCAGCACTGGGGACAGCTGACTATTTTCTAATATGGGACATGATCTTGATGAGAGTGGGCCTATGAGGAACCATGCACCCTTCTATATAATACTGCACCAGGACTTGTAAATAATCTGGGTTCAGTAAAGATGAAGAAACATCTAATGTTATTTTGTAAGGCTTTCATCGTCCTTAATCTTGGGTCAGCTTCTAAAACAACATTCAATTAAATTGACATTATAAAATCTAGTCCTTCAAATCAAGCACAAAGGATGTTCGAGCACGAGCAGGCCAGTGTACTTAAAGTTTGGAAATCCTTATGTTAAAGAATTTCTGTTCTACTTGAAAAGATACTGGAGCTACCAAACAAAGGGTACACATTTCATGACTACTAAAGCCAACATAAGTTAAGAATGTGATTTAGCCTACAGCGCCAATTCAGGAGCACTAACTTCAAGTTCAGAAACCAGGCGCGGATCCTCCATGAGAGCGGAGGAGCGCTGCCATGCTAAAAAATAAAATCCCCCCAGAGCTGACAAATAAAATTGTAATAAAGTTTATTTATTACCCAGTGGCGTAACCTAAGCCCCCGCACTCCCTACGGTGCGGAGGGGAGCGGCCCTCAGCAAAAGTACTAGGTGTTGGGCCAGGAAGAGAGGCCCCGTCCGTGTACTTGGCGGGGGGGGCTCAAGTTTTGTTACACCACTGTTATCACCATTTTATTTTTCAGCAACCCGTCCTGAACTGATTGTCAGCGTGGGGCAATTACTGAGCTGTGCACTTATGTTTAAAGTGCACATGACCCTTAAACCGGCCATCTTACGACGGTCAGCCAGACATAAACAATTTAAATTTCTCTAACCTAGTTGTCTTAGCGAGCTGGGTTAGAGAAAGCACAGGCCTCTAGCGCTCTTAAGAGCGCTGAGAGAGGCCGCTCTCTCCAATCCTGATGCTTCTTTCATGATTTGAGAACAGCGCCAGGATTGGGTAGTGCAGTTTCCTGGGTCCCGGAGCTTTGAGGAGGGACGAGGAGGACATTGTGGGGGAAAATAGGAAAGTAAGTGCCTTTTCAAAAACATATATATATTTTAGTACCACCCGCCCCACCACTCTAAATAAACACTTGCCAATCACCACTGCCTGAAACAAAAAGTTGTGTTGATTAGCTCAGCAAATACAGTGGTACAGCATCCTCTTGAAAAGGCCATCTACAGTACAAAGTCACAATAGATCACAAAACCCAACCAGGTTATGAAATATTGAGACATTTTGGAATACTTATTGTATGTGGCTGTTGATGATGGAAGATTAGGTAAAAAGAACATATTTTGTTCTGTTCCTTGGATGGGACAGTGTTGTTTTTTTATCAGGGGCGATAACTATCACCTGTGTTAATTCACAACTTATCCGGGACTGGAATTATCAGGGGCACAAACTCCAGATCCTATAATATGTGACCTGGAGACACCAATCACAGAATCTCCTGTGGAGCTGGGTGCAGCTGCTGCCCACCCTCACTAGAATACAACAGCATGGTAGAAGAAGAAAAAGCTCCCTACTGCTAAATTTAAATGCCGTCTGCCCTCTCGCCACCGCACGCAGACCCCCGACTGGCCAAGAACAAAAGCTCCAAGCAGGTGGTGTAGGAAGCTGGCTCTGTATATACTATATACCAAAGTAAGGTATAGTGTGCACAGAGTCCAGTGGAATCCCAAAGGAAGGCAGAGGTAAAAGTAGATAATACCTTATCCTCTATTTGTGGTAGTGTGGGCGAGCAGTACAGCTTTATCAGAGGGCAGTGCTAAGCATTTATTGTACACACTCAGGCAAGAAATGATATCACACACTCAAAGACTCAACTCAGACCAATTTGTTTGTATATAAATATTATTTAGTTATATTTATTTCCTAGAACCAAGCAAGGCTGGCACAGGTAAGTGTAAATGGTACTTTTCAAGGCAGGTTGAACAATACAAGCAAGCTGAACTAAAATTACTTTGTTACAGGTTTGTAAATGCTTTGAATACAGTTGAAATTACTGTTAGATTACTTTTGATTACTTTATGGATTACTTTTTCTACTCAGTGTGATATGCCTAGATATCACACTGGGACATTTCCTAGAGAAAAGGTAAGTAAAGCAGTTTTTATATATTTGCAGTTTTCTTTGAGTTCCATACAAACCAACTCCACACAAAACAATTTTCAAGAAAAGCAGTCAATGCAATCCTATGAGAGGAAAATGGAGTTATTGGTTTACAGGTAAGTACTTGGTTGTGGGAGTTGGGTTTTCTGGGGTTAGAACCACGATTCCCCCAGGGCCGAAGATGCACTTTCAAAGCGCCCTTCAGCGGCACTAGGGTGGCCGGGTGCGGAGTGCTAATGTCCAATGTTATCCAATGGGTAATAGGGGAACTCCGGATGGTGGCTGCTCACGAGCAGGCCACAAGGTTGTGGGAGCAAAGCTCCTGGTGTTAGGCTCAGGGCAAAGGGGGATCCGAATTAGCACACAAGGTGCACCCGCAGCGGCACTGGGGCAGCAGGGTACTGTTTTGGCGTTGGGTGCCCTGTTGATTTCAGTGGGGATTCTCCGGTTGCAACAAACACTGCAGGCTCGGGGACGAAGATCTTCTGGAGGTGACCACCGGTTGGAGAGGTATGTTGGGAAGCCTGGGGATGCTGGGACACAGTCGGTTGGGTCACGCAAGGCCGTGGGACGTCGGGTGCAGGGGTGTCTATAGGAATCAGGTTTTTCTTACCAGCTCATGTCGCGGTCGGGGTGACCCGCCAGAAAGAGGCTGCAGGCATTGATTGGAGATTCGAGGCAGGTTAGAGATCACCAGATCTCAGGTCAAGATCGCCGGGGAGACCTCCTCGTGGTGTTGGGCCACTCGAACTTGGGCGGTGGGGGTCGGGTGCAGAGTTATGCAGACTCGCAGATTTGGCCAGAGCCAGAGTCTGTGGGTGAGCAAATCTGGTGCCAGCCGTTACCATTAATCAATGAAATGGTAATGATTTTGGGACAGGTAAAAGTTATGTCACCACATTAGACTTCTGTTCAGCTTATCACTAAGGTGTCCTGTGTGAGGTGGAATTGCCACTACCTCGGCTATCTTTCGGGGATCGTGAACTTCTGGGGGCCCCCTGAGCAAACAGGAACTGCTTGGAGTGATGACTACACTAAAAACAGCCAAGGCACCAGTGGTTGATGGACTCCCTGCAGAATTTTTAAACTTTTCACCACGACTCTCGTGATTATGCTGCTCCCGGTGTATGCAGAGGTCACTTCCAGACTTCATGGGAGAGGCCTTAATAGTGGTAATACCGACACCAGGGAAGGACGTCTGGAGTCTGGCTCCTACAGGCCGCTCTCCATGTTGAATGTAGACCAGAAGCTCCTCGGTCACATACTGGCTGGGCGCTTCCTACCTCACCTCCCTACACTGATCAATACAGATTAGTCATGATTTATCCCATGGAGAAATACCTTGCGCAACCTGCATCGGATCACTCATGTACTCCATGCAACGGTGCTTGACAAGAGCCAATTTGCCTTTGCCTTTCTCAACACCGAGCTAGCCTTCGGTGTGCGGGAACTACGGCAGGGAGGTGCTTGACCAGGGGGGACTGGGGCATACCTACATCAACTGGGTTAAACTGCTCTATGTGAACCCACAGGTGAGGGTGAGAACTGAGTGATACATCTCGGTCGAGATTGTCCTACAGCCTGACACGCGCCAGGAGTGCCCTCTGTTGCCCCCTAATCTTTGCTATCGCAATAGAGCCGCTGGCGTGCCAACTCAGGCCTACCTTTCATGGGTGTGGTATACGTATTGGTGGTACAGAGCATGTGGTATCCCTGTACGCAGATGATGCCATGATATACCTGCACCAGCCGGACATATCTGGGCCAATAAAGCTTAAAGTTATGCAGGAATTCTGGGAATTTTCAGGGCTCCGGTTTAATAGCGCCAAGTCTGCCATGTTATCATTGGGCCGTTTGGCGGGCATCCCGCGGACCGACTCCCGGACTCGGGACTTCTCCGGAAGGTGGACAGTGTTAAATACCTTGATATTCAGATTGTCCATGGACAATGACAGTTTAATGATTTAAATTTGGGTTGAGTGCTCCGGAATCTGTGCCCCCAATCGCATTCTGGAATACACAAAAATTATCCCTAATGGTGAAGATACCGCTAATTAAAATGGTAGTCCTACCATGGTGTTTGTACGTGCTACAGGGCACGATGTATGAAATTCCAAGACAGATGTTTTCGAGAACTGGACTCAATGCTAGTGGAGCTTCTCTGGGCCGGGAAGAGATGTAGAATAAACCTCAGCATCTTGAAAGGGAGTGGGAAAAGGGGGTGGGGATGGAGGTCCCACATTTGGAACTGTACAATCTGGTGGCGCAACAGCAGCATGCTGTCCACTGGTTTCATGGGGAACCTAACTGGGAGCAGTCCCTGCTGGAGGGCACACATGATGGGCACCAGCTTGGGGCCCTGCTGGTGGGGGGACAGGGATACCAGTTGATCTCCTGCAAGTGGTCCGTCTGATGGGCAATCTCTGGGAATAGCGCGGTACAACAGGTACTGAGACGGCACCTTATGCCCCGGACTTAGATATATGGATAGTGCGCCCCTTCACACAGATGGGGCACCTGGTGGTGGTAGATAAGTGGCAGGCAGGGGTCTGTGTAATGCTGTCGGATTTTTACTCTGCTGGACGCTTAATGACAATGCAAGACACTATTGAGACGTTCAGACTGGGGGGTGGACAATATCTCCAGTATGCAAAAATTGCGGTCAAAGCACGGCAACTATGACCGAGATTCCCTGAGGCCCCTACCCCACACAGACACTGGTGACACTGCTGTCCATGGTGGGCGGGCACAAACTCATAACGCATATATATTGTGCACTACACGCAGACAGATGGTGCCGCTCCGCATAGAAGAGACCTGGCAGCACCTGAGCGACAAGCCGATTACCCCTAAAGACTAGCTAAAAATACTTGACGGGGTCCGTAGGGTGTCGATCTGCCCTTAGTTTAAGCAGATATAGTATAACATAGTGCAACTGTCCTACTTGTCCCCCAAACGGTTCCATGCCATTTACACCACTAGAGATTACCACTGTGCTCGTTGCAACACGGCAGAGGCAAATTTCTTGCACATGGTGTGGCACTGCCCAGTTATTATATCATATTTGTTGGACATGCTGCCACAGCTTAAGCGCGTGACAGGGTGGGATGTACCATGTAAAATTAACCAATGCTTACTGGGGCCCCTCCCTCACAACCCCAAGAAGAAGCTGAGCAGGTGATTCACAATACCGGGGCTCATTGTGGCTGAAAGGCATATAGCAATTAGTTGACTGACTGCACGCCCCCCACCAAGTGGAAGGTATGGGACAAATACCTATTGGAGAGGGCAGCTGCAGAGTAGGCACACATAAGGAGAACCCGTAGGGACGCACAGGTAGTGGATGCCCTGCTTTCCTGGGACACGATGACACAGGCGCTGCTGGAACCTGCAGAGGACGACCAGCCTGTAGCTGATACACGGGCTGACCAAACACAGTAGGGCTTCTGGGTGAAGGGATGCACACTGCACCAGGTAATGAGATTTCATACGCATTGAGAACTGGGACCTAAGGATGGCTGGATAGAAGGAAGGATAACTCCATAATCCCTTGCATACCACTTATCTGAATGGAAGCTATGGGGGGGTGGTAATGGGAGGGAGGGAACAGTATGTTCCATTTCATGTTGAAATTGGCTCACGTTTAGGTTGTTAACTGTAATACCGTTGTATTTCTTTACTGAAGTGCTGTGCAGTGGCTCATCACCGAAGACTCTGCATCTGTAGGTGTGTACTCTGCATACTTGAAAATGGGACAAGTATTTTCTATTACCTACTGTGTAGCAAATTGACCAATTTTCCTGTGTGGCCGACTGTGCGGGCGAATACGATAGCCTGCTGTCCGATATTACGCTGCAATGTGTACTGTATTACCACTTGAGATCCCAATAAAGAAATATTTTTTAAAAAGTTGTTCTGTGTGAGAATGCAAGAAACTTGACATCCTTCATTAGGCCTGAGGGGGCATATGCATTTTGCAAGATGTCTTTTGCCTGAATTCTGCAGTAGTAGTTTACCAAGGATAATGAATACATTTTTCAAAGGAAAGGATGGTGTCTGAGACTTGATGTACAGTGAGACACTAGATGATGACATCGGAACGTTTAGGAAAGTGCTGCAAAGAATGCAAGCGAGCAGACTAACATTACAAAAGGACAAAAATAATTTCTGGGGCTAATGTTAAGTGCTTAGGTCATGTCACTGGGGAACATAGTGTACATATCAAACCATATTTAGTCAGTGGCGGCTCCTGCGCTAAGACGGAGGAGTGTCACTGCACTGCTTTTCGGCAGTGGGAAAAAGGAAAAATAAAATGATAACTCTGTGGGGTCTCGACGGGGCAGGGTGTATCTGCACTGCTCTCCGAGCTGTGGGAGAAGTGGTGGGCACTATGTAAGTGTGCATGAATGTTTGATCGGCCGTCTAGGGCCGGCCAATCATTCATGCGCACTTTGCATATTCTCCATGCAGGCTGCATTACAGCCTGTGTGGAGAACATGCCCAGGCCCCCATTCCCTGGCTGAGTGCCGAACCAGGGCGCTCAGACCAATCACAACGCTGCAATGCAGCGTCGTGATTGGCTATGGGGCACCTAGGAGCCCGGGTGCTTCCTGCTTCCACAGAAGAAGCCAGGAAGAGGATGAGAGAAGACAGAGGAGAGGCGGTGGCCGGCAGGCAGGTAAGTGATTTTTTGGGGGGGATTTTATTTAACCCTCCTCTCCTTCTACCCCCTCCCCGCACCACTACTGCTTCCTGGGAGCAGCCGTTACTGTATTTAGTGTCAGCTATATTCAATTTACCTGCTCCCTCACACAAGGAAGTAATGGCATAATTCCTAGTATTATGTGTGTTCCATTCCAAATTAATAAAAACATTTGCAGAAAAAGTGACGCGTAAGAGATGGATGGTGAAGGGGTTGATTTTACATGGGATACTGCATGTGAGAGACGTATGAGAGAATTAAAGAGTGAGTTACAATCAGCACCTTTTCGTTCAATGAGAAATTACAATCCATTGTGGCTCTTGATGCCAGCCAATAAACGTACGAGTAGTCCTTCAGCAAAACGCTGATACTGAGAATTGTACCATTACTTTTAGTTCTCGGATGCTGAGGGGCCAGAGATAAGATATTCATTCATAGGGCGAGAATTATTAGACTGTGTGTGGGCAGTGAACGAATTATAACGTTTTTTATGGAGAACAGAGTTCTCAATATGCACTGACAATTAGCACTTAGTGAGTATTTTACAGAGTGCTGGAAAAGTCCTACGAGCATCGCTAAACTAGCATGTAAGCTACAGGACTACAAATATAAAACGTAACATATTTCAGGCCGTTTAAAGGTACTAGCAGATTTCCTAACTCGAGCACTATGTGTGGTGAAATTGGATGAGAATGGATAAAATTATGAAGATAATGATGCAGGAGAAAAAGTTACAAAGAGAGAATGGGAAGACGCAATGGAAGCTGATAATGAGCAGAGTAGAGTTAAAAAGCATATTATTAGAGAGTGGCCACTGGAGAGAGTGCTGGATAAGAGCATACAGCCTTTCTAGAAGGTAAAGGAAGAACTTATCATTGAAGATAACAGAATTATGCATAGTGAGGTTTTAGTGGTGCCTGGTTCCTTGAGATAGAAACTGATTGCCTTTGCCCATCGAGGATTACGTGTGAATCACTGGGATGAAGTACACCTTACATTTAAATTACTTGTGTCCGTCTATGAAAATGTTGACATTATGTTTAGTCATGGTGTTGTGTGTCAGAGAGCAGACAAAGTTATGAAAGTGCGGCGGTACCCAATACTACATACCAACTTTGCAAGGCCAATAAGTTCCCTATCTTTGAACATGCATTCTGCCATTGTACTAATTGAGGATTACAGTAATTTGAGAACCATTCAGAGGCTTATTACGATGTCGGGCACCATTGCGGATTGGAAACCGCCTGGCCTTAGGTTGGCGGTTCCGACCGCAGTATTTGGATGCACCCGCCTATAGGGCAGTCGGAAACATCAATTTTTCAATGGAAGCTTGTGCGGTGGGCGGAAAAGGCCCACAGCATAAGCTTCCCTTGAACAATTGAAGTTTTCAAATATCCCTGCACCTCATGGTGTCTACCACACAATGCAGGGATAGCCCAGGCCCAAGAGCGGAGGGCCAGGAGGAAAGGGGGCCCTACTAGGGACCCCCAATGTCGCTTTCTGACAGCCTTTCCATGTCGGAAAGGCCGTCGGAAACCGACATCATCACCCCGACGGCAGACCGCCTGTCATTATCGGATTATGACGGGTTTCCAAGTCACCGATGAGCCCGTTCAAAGTGCCGGATGGTCGACCGCACGCATTGTAATGCATCAGTCGGACCGCAGCAGCAGATAGCGGTCCGACAGCAACCAACAAGCCGTCGGTTGCGGTCCGACTGCCATCGTAATCGGCTCCTCAATGTTCCATCTAGGTCCTTCAACAGGTTTTTTCTGCACAAAGGTTTTCCAGTTTAATTAGTTAACAATTACGGGGTTTAGTTCTTGTCTGCTGATCTGACGAAGTTTCTAAAAATGAATGGCATTTGGTATATGAGAGAGCTAATCGGATGATAAAAGAAAGTATCCAAATGGCTCAAAAATGTTGTGTACATGTACAATCAGCCTTATGAACCAGATTATGGCCCTAAAAGACGGCCCCAAACAGTATCACAGATAATGTATCCTTTGAGTTTCTGAGGGGGAGGTTAGCCATAACAAAGCTTCAATCTTATTGGGCACTGGTCTGGAACAGGAGGGAGAAAAAGGTCAAGGGAACAAAGAAGCTGGTGCTGCATAGGATAATGTCCCAAAAACACAAACCTATGACAAGATGAATGCAGTTAAAAATTGGTCGTACATGAGGTCGGTCAAGTTAGAGTCAGGTGTACTGAAAGGAAAGCTAGTGTTGAGAAATAGAATGGACGACTTCAGGTGGTTAAAGTGAAGGGCCAGATCTATTGCTAGATAATGGTCATTGGTGAATTGTATAATGTGTAGTTCTGGTGAAAATCAGGGCCAAGGGAGTCCATGTACCATGCTGTGGTATTGATACTTCAACACAAAGTGAACAAAGTTGAAATGTTCCTCATTTACGGTGTGATTACTACAGAGATAGAGCCAAACATGTAGCTTTACCAGGACTTTATGTGGGCCGGGTCCTGCCAGTGCTCAGCAACAGCAGTTCTAAAAAGCATGTCCCGAAACAGGTCCCTATCGGGCTCTCCGTTTTTGCCATCACCCTATGTGACATTTTTTTTTTAACTCTGCAGCTGTACCACCCTTTACTGTCTTTGATGTAACTTCAAAGAGCCTGGTTATAGTTCTTTCAGTCGCATCATTTTAGAATTTAAGCATTTTTAATATTATATACAACAAACCTATAGTTGTTGCTTTATTATCTTATGCAACTAATAGCCATTGGCAAAGCCAATAGTCCTGGCTTTTTGTAGGTGTAATGTTACTTGTTGTATTATATCTGGATGCAGCAAAATATCAGTCAGAGTCAGAGAGGACCAGTGCTTTAAATGGGAAAAAATAAGTGCAGGTACTCATTAAATTGAGCTAGGGGCATGACTAGGGGGCGGGGTTAGAGGTGGAGTGAGTCATGGTGATACAAATCACTTCTATTGAGTATTCATTTTGCCCTTACATTGCCCTGGATAGTGGTCTCAAACTTCCAATACATGCAGATCAACAGCTAAAAACCCCGAATGAGCCAATCCATCAACCATACTATTATCACTTCCGGGTTAATAATCAATGTCTAGGACAGGAGAGACTCTGGCACTTACACAGGTTGCAGGATAGAAAATAACATGTTAGAAATGTATGAATATAAACAAAATGTGTTAACTCGTTACCCAAAATTAAGGCCAAACCCCAAATGTTCATATTTTCTTGTTTTGTAAGATTTGCGGCTTCTTATTATAATAATTCTAATGTTCCCATTTGCTTGCATTTGGAGCAATCCTTATATATTCAAGAGTGCACACAAGCAATAACATTCCACGCATTTCTTTTCAAATACCTGCTGATTCTCTTCCTCTACGAGTTTGTTTCTCTCTCAGAGACAAAGATACACTCTCTATCTGTTTTCACATCTCTAATCTTGCAATTCCTCCCACACTCACTTCTCTCCCGTTTGTAGCTAATTCTGCCCCACTCTCTTTACCCCAATTGTATCCTATCACTCTCTATTTCTAATCTGCCATCTCCGCGCCTCTCTTCTACTCTCGATAGCCGTCTGGATCACTCCCCTATCTGCCCTTCCCCCTTCTGCCTCTTTATCTTTTCCTACTTTAAACTCTCTGCTCCTTCACTCACCCCCATTCTCCCTCCTTTCCCTCGACAGAAGGCCCCACGGCCGTAGAGCTTGCAGTGTCAGACAGTGAGCACAGCAGGGTCCTGAGCGCGTGCAGAGTCTAGCAGGATAGAGGGAACAATACTAGTCTCCCATGGGGGGGTCATTTGACCTCCTCCCACCTCACCCAGGCACCAGGTAGGCAGATTAGGCCAAATTCACCACCTCAACCCTGCCCATCATGGACTCAATGTCCCAGCAGGCGGGCTGGAGGTGGATTTGAAGGGCCAAGTGAGTCAGAAGAAAGTCAGACCCCAGTGGGAGGCCAAGTGGTGAACATGGCTCTAATTACCTGGGTTCCTCCTTGGCCGGTCAGGCACAGGCCCTCGCCAATGTGTCCCAAACACTAACAGGAGGACCCAGCATCGACACCTGGCAGGGGGGTGGTGAGGATAAGGAGAGCTTCCATTTGGGTAGGAATGGAGCAGAGGCCCTTTTGCCCTTACGGCATGCCTCCAATCGGCCGCCTCAGCAGAATAATACTGACAGACGGCAAACAAACATGCTGCCAAAAGAAACGGCTCACAGTTGACCCTCGGGCCGTCCAGTGCCCAACTCATCAATCTGATCCTGAGTACCGGTACTCTCCTTGACAGTGGAGAAGTGACGGTACTCTGCTTGGTAAAAATAAGAAGTACCGGTACTCAGTACCAGCCCATTTAAAGCACTGGAGAGGACACAATGCTAAACACAGATTTTTAGCTTAAGTGTTTTTGAGCCTCGCCCTTAATTTCATCGGTACCGCCCCTTTGAGGGACACCCCTCCCTCCCAGATTTTTCATCCCACTTAAAACCCTAAGCTATACCACATCAGTTTTGCTGATATCAACACCATTTGGAACACGCTTCAACTGATTTTCTTCAGGCTTAAATGTGGCCAGCGTTTACCGGGTGCATTTTCTGTCACAGCTGGTGTTTTCTTTCCTGGAGAGTTGAGAAAACATTAAAGGGAAAAAACGTTCAAAATAAAAGAGCATTCTTATTATTATGGATCTTCGGCTTTTTCGGCGGCACAACAGCACGCGGGGCTCCTGGAACGGGAGCCGCAGATTCGCCGCAGACAGGCCTTTGTTTGCCGGGATAGCCGCGGCATTGTCTGAGAGGTGGTAAACATTCTCGCGGTGCCCCGTGTAGCCTGGGAATTGTTCTGAGTGCGGAGGGGACACGACACCTCTTTGGAGATGCCGAGAGCTAATGTGCGTCGCAGGCTTGAAGGGAAAGGAATGGGCTTTCAGCGCGAGGTAGGCCCCCAGACGACTGCGCGCGGGCTTATTAAAGACATCTCCGGTGCCCTGCCTTGCCCCGGTGTCTTCTGGGTAGGAAAAGAGATAAACAGACATTCAGCACCTTGTACGCGTTCAGCGCCAAGAGGGTATAAAAGGCGGCAGTAATTCATCAGCACGAGAGAGTGCTCCCAATCTGTGTGTTTGCAGAAAACTTTCCGCACCCTCGAGATATCCGTGGAACTGGGCCAGGAAGATGTCTGCCACAGAACTCAGCAGGGTGCAAGCGCACAGGTCAACTTTCCTTTTCACTGCGCCAGTCTGAATCTCTTGGAAAATGCGGCTCATTACACATCGGATAGCGCTAGTGGGGAATTTCTACTTTGGTGTTACATCGTTTAATGGTGGAGGAAGTTACAGGAAGCCTTTCTTGTCTATGCTCTTCAAAAATAGTTTCAATGGCTATGTTAAATTAGTCCAGTGTAAAGTTAGCCTAGTGACCCTCTTCTATGCAAACCTGTGCTTTATCATTTCATAAGGATTCAATCATTCGCAGCAAAAGCTGCTAAAGAAATTATCCGAATGTAGTCTTTCTATCTTCCAACAGGTGGTTCTGGAGCTGCTGGCAGGCAGCGCGCCAGCATGTAGCACCCTGTACTGCAGCCCAGCCCAGTAAGTAATTCAGATGGTCTATCTAGCCCTTTTCAAGGTGGTAGTGCATTCTGCAGCCTCGTGCACTACCCGTATCTTTCTGTTGCTGGAGTTTCCTCTTCCTCCCTCTGGTGTTCATGCTCCTTTCGTTCACGCATCTGCCCAGTGCTACTGCTCTGCTCCTCAATCTGTGCCAATGCTGGTGTTCACTAAAACTCTCCCATTCTGTTTTCTTTGTCCACATTCGCCCCACCTTAGTACTGCTGCCTGACTCTTCACATGCTCAACCATGTTTCTTCCTGAGATCCCATACCACTCCACACTACTGGAACCTGCAAACTCCCAGACAGTCAACCAACCATCCATCCAGCTATTCAGTCACACATAATTCAGACATCCAGTTAGTCATCCCTTAGTCCGTCCATCCAGCCACCTCTACACAATACTACATCCTCTTCCACTTTCACACATTGTAGCAATACATCCATCGTCCTATCCATTTAGCCATCCATTCACTTTAACACACCATTTCAGCCAATCAGCCAACTATCCAGCAAAACACCAGTCCACTGTATTTTAAATAACCCACCCTTATCAAATTCCATAGGGATGTTATTAAAGAGTAAAACACACATTTTGATCAGGTTGACCCGCCCGAAATGGGATAGCGGGATGTTGTGCCACCTTTTCAATAATACATCCACCTCCTTTGAGACTCTCTCTAAATTTATTTTGGGCATGTCTCTAAGATCCTGAGTTAATGTTACTCCAAGGTATCTAAACTCCTTGGAGAGCTTCACCCCTGGAGCTGCATTGTTCCAGGCCATGATTTCTGTCTTGTCATTGTTAACCTCGTAACCTGACAAATTACCAAAAGACTGAACTTCAGTGAGCAGCTAAGATAAAGTGGTGTTAACGTTGGATGACAAAAAAATCAAGTTGTCTGCATACAGAGCTAGCTTCATCATGAACCCATTTGCAACAAAAGGGGAGATCGTTTCATTCTGCCTTAAACTTTGGGCCAAAGGCTCAATATTCAAGTCAAACAGGACAGGAGACAACGGGCACCCCTGCCATGTACCACGCTCTATTGTGACCGCCGCGGACAGACTACCATTGACCAGAATCTGGGCCCGGGGAGCTTTATATATTTTCTTAAGGACCTGCCTAAAAATATCTCCAAAGCCAAAAGCTTCAAATCCCTGTTCAAGTAGTGCCAGTTGACTCGGTCAAAGGCTTTTGCTGCATCAATGGTAATAATTGAGAGAGGGACACCCTGTGCTGTTGCAAGATCGATCAGGCCAATTAAGGTATAAACCAAATCCAATATCTGCCTACCTGGGAGGAACCTCTTTTGATCTTCATGATTTATCGGCCCCACGATCTTGCAAAGCCGGGCATTCAGTATCCCTGCAAAGGTCTTGTAATCACAATTCAATAATGATATTGGCTGGTAAGACTGGCACTGAATCGGGTCCTTCCCGGGCTTCAGAATCAGTGAGATGATAGTGTCCCTCCACGAGTCGGGTAAAGGAGAGGTCCCCCTTAGAATTTCGTGAAATAATTTCACCCAGATCGGAATAATTTCATTGGTTAGTAGAGTATAAATCTCAATTGGACTCGCGTCCGGTCCTGCAGCTTTCCCTTTCTTGGCTTTACTGAAGACAGCAAGTATTTAATTGCCTGTTATGTCTTCGATAAGTGTTCTTTGGCTATCCAAATTAAACTTTGGGAGATTTTTCTCAGCAAGCCAATGGTCTATAACGTCTTCCTCAACCTTTAAATCCTCCCGATATAAATCTTGATAAAAGCCTGCTCGATTTCCCCTTTATCTGTCACAACTTGGCTACCCTTTATGATCTTACTGATGTAATTGTTCAATCTATCTACTCTACTCTTCATGGCAAGGAGTTTGCCACAATTCTCACCCTGGTCTAAGTCCCTGATTATGCATACTTCCCACCTCTGAAGCATGATCTCTTCCGTTTTAAGTCTAAACTTCAGTTGGAGATCTTCAACCTTTCCTAGTAGGCTAACTTTCTCAGCACCAGACGCCCTCCAAGCCTTTAAAGCTGCCTCAGCCACTACTATCTTCTCCCCCTGGTCCGCAATCTCCCTTTTTTCAGATCCAGCCCAGCCTGCAGCGGCACTCTTTAGGATCCCTCTCAACCAAGCCTTAAAAGCAACCCAAACTTTATACAGGGGGGCCGAGTCCAGATTATGCTGGAAGAAGATAGCTGTTTCCCTCCTTATCATATCCGGGATAGATGGTTGTAGAAGAAGTCTCCTATTCAGAGTCCATCTCCTCACAGTACGCTCTGGGGGAAGTTCTATGTTCAGGGCTATTGCTCCATGATCAGAGAGATGGATAGGTAAATATTGTATTCCCCTTACTTTTCCTAGCTCCAGAAGCTCTATAAAGATGTAGTCAATCCTTGAGTAGTGACCGTTTTTCTTACTGTAAAAGGTGTATTCCCTGGCATCTCCCTTTTTCTTCCGCCAAACATCACACAGGCTAAGATTTTTTAACATTGTGGAAAGATGGGCTTTAACCCATGGTGCTGCAATCTGAGTTCTAGGGGAGGATCTGTCTAGTTTATTATTTAAAAGGACATTGAAGTCTCCACCAAGTATCAAAGGAGCTTCAAAATCTGCCAGAGAAAGACAAAGATTATTTAGGGAGTTGGTAACATCTTCATTAGGCTATAATAATTAGCCAGCGTATAGGAGGCACCCTGCGTCCTCACCTCAGCTATTACCCATCGTCCTCTCTCGTCAACCTTTGTCTTAATTAACTCTACCCCTGAATTTATTTTAAAGATTATGACCACCCCCTTCGAGCAGCATTGTTGATCTGAGGCTACAATCTTATCGACCCATCTTTGTTTGTCAAACAGTGCCTAACATTCTGAACTCAACAAGTGGGTCTCTTGGAGCATAAGAATCCTGGCTGGGCTATCCTTAAGATATTGCATCTGCTTTTAACACTTAGGCCATTCACATTCCAACATAAAATTTCTAGACTACCAACCCTCCCGCCCCCACTGGGATCAGTTCTACCCCCGTCATCTTCTTGTTTCCACCCCAGGCTACATCTACAGGCAGTTGTTAAGTCACATGAGGTCCATATTATGGATTTTTTTTATTTTCTCCCAATGCTCCCCACCCGCACACGTGCCGTGCCCCCCTCAGCTCCCTCCCCACCCATGGGAACCGTCCCTCACTGCTTATGTCAATTGACAATTGCCACTTTGAGCCACAACCCACTAACCCCCTACACAAAAGAAAAAGAAAATAAGACCGAAATTGTCTTCACCAAGAATACTGAACTCCCTCCAAAACTTTAAATACAAACCTCATGTAGCTGAGGGTTTATTATCTACCAAAAAACTGTCCACTTCCTCGGGGAATCGAAAATTGTACATCTTTTTACCCCACATCACTTTAAAAAAAGCCAGAAATCTTAACTGCACCTGAGCGCCTAGTTCTCTCAGACTATCCATCTGCTTTCCCAGCTCCTACCTTCTGTCCTCCGCTACACGAGAGATATCTGACCTTATTCTAAAGGTTGCCTCTTGTACCTGAATGCTCTTAAGTTTAAGAGCTGCCCCAGTAGTTGTTCCTTAAGGAGAAATGATTGAATGTATACCAGTATTTTCCTGGGCCTCTTCCGTCCGGGGTTCAGTTTAAATGGGTCTCTATGTATCCATTGGATCTCAGCTTCCCATACAGACGCAGAGGCAACATGTGGGAAAGCTTTTGTCAGAATCTCTATAACAAAGGTTTTAATATTATTTACTTCCAATCCTTCTTTCAGGCCGAGGATCCTGATGTTGTTTCTTCTAGAGCTGTTCTCAAGACTTTCTGACAGATCCCTCTCCTTCAACCTGGCCACTTCCTGCGTATTGTCCTTCCTGTCTGACCTCAGCTCCCCCATTTTACTCTCCAGTTCCTCCATGCAATGCGCTAGCACTGACAAATTTTCCTCTAGGCTAGTGCATGTGTCTTGAATCTTCTTTTGATTAAATTCTTAAGTTGAGAAATGTTCCTTAATCTCCAAGGACAACTGGCTCAACATCCCTTGTACTGGCCCAAGCCCAGAGCGACAACAGGGGCTGCCTCTAGAGACGCATTTCCTGTCAGATCACCTTCCCTCTGTCGTCTTCTCTCTGGCCCGAAGCGAAATCACTTAAAGCTGAGAATCTATTTGACGTGGGGACGGCAGAATTTAATGTCAAAGTGTCCCCTGACACCAAAGCTCCTTGCTTTATTGTTTCCATGGCACCCTGCAAATTAAGTTTGAAAAAAGATCTGGGCGAGGGGGTCACCCTTGCAGATACTGGGTGAGTTTTTTTCTTTCTCCTCTTTACGGGGGTAGCTTTCCCTCTCTTAATTGGCAGCTTCCTCAGTTTGTTCTTTACCAATGAGATCCCTGATAGTTGAGTGGGCTGACTATCACACGGGGGGGGGAGGTTCTCTCCCAAGAAAGGTTCTAGATCTTAATATAGCATTTCCCTAGTGTTATTTCACTATCAGGGTTGAGACTGGTAGGAAGAGAATATGCGTTTTATATTGTGTTAGGCGATTACTCTTGACAATCTGCTTTTTCCCCCCACAATGCTGCAAATCACCCTCCATAGACCTGGAAACCGTGTCATACCTTATATTATCCCCTTGACCTGATTCAAAATCTTAACGGGACACATTTTTAATGAGCAGCCCCCTAGAACCCCCAATGGTGAAATACACAGCTCTGCTAAAGAACTACCAGCACCCTGGGCTCTCACCAGGGAGCAGCATATACAGCGAGTACTGGCTTCACCTGAACTGACTCACTGACAAGGAGTCAGCACTAAAGAACGAGTCAGGGCTCGGCGGGACTCACCTAGCGCTTCAGCAGCCCTGAGGAGCGCGAAAGTAGGATCACCGCACATCCAGATAGAAGGAAGCAAAGACAAAAGCCGCCAGAAAAGTCCAGGCTCCCAAGCGCCTAATTATCTGATCAAGGGAATGCCTCCCAAGTCCGAGCCGGCTCTCCCTCCACCACAATGGTGGCTCCGCTTTGTGTCACTTCATGCCTCGTAGCTACCCTGCCAGCTTGTAGCTCGCTGACCTACAGGTCCACAGAAGACCCACACACGGAGGACGCGAAGAATGCGGGGGTGCGAAATGAAACAGGGAGCCCCAGCCTGTAACCAGCACGAGGAGGCACAAACTGGCTAAAGAAAACGGCAACTACAGTCCCTCAGCTTCAGCCGGAGACCATATCAGTGAGGTTAGTGGAGCACGACTCGTGACCGGCTACTAGCTGGCCGCCATATTCCCCCTGAGGTCGGTCAACAATAAATATTGTTATCCTAATTACAATCAGTTTCTTAATTATATAGGGCAAGATTTCTTCTTTTATCTGGGCAGGCAAAGGGATCAGGTTGTCCTGGAAGAAACTAAGGCGAAAACATTCGCACAGTGGTACGAGCTTACCAGATCTCAGCTGTACTGCTGGGCGTGTCAATTAAAGAATTGTAAGATGCTACTTCTTAGGCCAGATAGGTCGCTTATTGGCAGTATTCAAAACAACATGAGAACAGCTGAACCATACAAACACAAAAGGTTTGTGATGCACCTCCTGATTGAAGACACAAGTCCTTACAATATGTACCTCCTATATTTAAACAAAAACAGTGAGCCTTACGCTCCTATTGTGTGCAACACTAATGCCCCTGCTGCTCCAAAGGGGCAGTTATTTTAACCAAAATACACTTTGCCCACTATAGATTGCACCACATGATCCAAAAATGTATGAACAGTCAACTTTACAAATGTTCATCCCATGTTAGTGGTATTAAAAAAACTCCTTTATTCTTCTTTCCAATTATGAAATGTACACCAGACAGCCAACGCGTTTCGCTCTATTTTGAAGAACTTCGTCAGGGCGGGTATATTAATGTTTGCAGGATGAATTGCAAACGGGAAAGGAATCATACAATTCGTTCCACTCTAAACTCCCAATTTATATTCCCCTTCCATCGACATCGCAAAAACTGAAACTACATTTGTCTAGAGTGCCAATTAGGCCATTGTGTCACCAATAAATGTCCAATAAGTGAAACAATAATTAAAGGCTGATGTGCCTATTGACGCGGTTCCAATCTTTTAAAACGTGTAACGTTTCCAGTCCTAAAAAGACGCTTTAGTTCAGCCGCTGAAAGACGCTGGTGTTGCGCACTGGAAGGACATTGTGGATGGCAGCAAATGTTTTTCCTGGGATTTTGGGAGGAATCTTACTAGCGGTGCACTCTCTAGGTTTAAGTACTATCAAATTTCGTCATGGTGTAAGAGCCAACACTGGCTTCCCCTCGAGGACAATTCCATGAAAGATGAGCTCAGACGAGCTACAAGATTTAAGCCCGAAAAAGAAGGAAGTAGCACAGTGGTATAATCTTCTCCTTGCTGCAGCCGATAGGAAGCTGGAACATTCATATCTGGTCTGGGAGAAGTGCTTGCCAAGTGAGGAGCTGAAAAATTCATGGCAAGTATCCTTAGACACACTTTACCCGCTGATTAAATCTGCTGTGTTAAGGAGAAACCACTTTTTTATGTTCCACAGGTTATACTGGTCCCCACTCAAACTCTCCAAAATTAAGGGCAATGGAGAAGCACAATGTATGAGATGTGGTGCCCAGAAGGCGGATGATATCCATGTGTTCACTTCCTGCCATTTGATCCAGGAGTTCTGGGGCAATGTGGGTAAGACTCTGTCGGACGCCCTGGGCATTGAGATGGAGGTAAGCCCTTCTGTTATTATGTTTGGTACTATATCAGGGCCCGATGGGGTGCCAGGCTTTTTGGGGATGCAGAAAAAATTGGTGTTTTATTTGATTCTTCTGGCAAGGAGGGAGATCTGCAAGTTATGGCGTCAGGCGGCACCCCCCACTTGGAGAGCCTGGTGGAACTCTGTGAGATACTTTAGGTACCTAGACCAGAAGGGTAATGTTTATAGAGAAAGAACTGAACTTGGGTTATTTTGGAATCTGTTAGACCCTTTAGATTCTTATTAGGTTGCTACATAGTGTCCAATGATTATACCTCTTGGTCAGCTCATGGTGTATTGTGCAGGTGGTTCTCGCAAGAACATCAGCTGAGACTGAACCCCCAAGCAACGAGCAGCAGGGGTGGATCAGATCAAGAGGTTGCTTAAGCTACGGAGGTCATATGAGGAATAAAAAAAGCCAAAAAAGACACCAGTCCACTTTCACATCTGAAAATGGCCAGCGCCAGGACAATTTCATAAAACACTTCTGCCATCCACATTATTACACTTAATCATCTGTTCTCCCACCAGTCTACTTACTCACATTTCCATCCATCATTTAACTCCTCTATATCCTCACACACCTGTATATCCCTCCACTCAGTAGTTCGCTCATTCTCCTTCCATGCTATCACCCACTCCTTCATCTACTTATCCATCCGTCTACCTGTTCACACTGTAGTTAGCCTCAACAATGGCACAAAGAATGACAAAAGTGGTCTCCAAAATAAGATATAATCACAGATGGCCTGCAGAACATGAGATAGCATGTCAAAGGTAGGCCCCAGAACTAAACACCATACACCTTCTGTGGCACCCAGAACTGGACATAATACATTTGATGTGCCCCCTGAACAAAACAAATCCCTCTTAAAAATCCCTTCAGAACTGGACACAATATGTCATAGGTGGGGTCCTGAACCCAATACAACATGCAAGAGGAAAATTTTAGAACTAGACTAACTACACCGGATGTGGTCTAAAAAATAGCAGTAAATATTTAGATGAGGCATTTACAACGGACACAAACTTTCTTTAGCACCATGAACAGAACATTGGGACTGGGCAGGTTAATCAGAATGCTCCCTTTGTGGGTAACAGCTAACATTATGGACCCACAAAGGGAGCAGTCTGTGCTGCCAGCTTCCTGTCTCTTTTGTGTTGTGGACCACCGCCCCGTACCCACCCGCCATTCTTTCACCAGCCTGAAGTCAAGCGTTTGGGAAAGCAATATGGATCTAGAAGGTAGTCAGACGGCTCCCCTAGAGGGGACACCTAATAGGTTTATGTATATTAAATATGGTATTTCTTCCACAATGTAGAGTACACTGTGATACAAATATACAAAAAAGGATCCTGATCTACTGTAATAGGCATGCCTTCTGGAATAAGTATGATTTGGTAAAGACACAGAGTGTTTGCGAACACTCTGCCAGACCAACTGGTAATTCGGCGTATTTTGGAAAAGGTCTGGGGCTAGAGCCTGTCTTCTTGAACATGGAACAGTCTCTAGGCTGTTTACTTGTCTTGGTGCAATCTCTGGACTGCTTTTGAGAGCTCTTTTGTTTGTAAATATGATTTACAGTTGGTTTGGTTAGAGTACAGTCTGTGGGCTGCCTCTTGTTTTTGTCCTGGTGTTGATTTGTGGGTTGATTGTGTGTTTGAGTGTCTATGAGGTTTGTGGACTGACACCTGTGGTAATGCTTGTGAAGTACTTGTTTGAGTGAGTAGCTACTGTGCTCTTTGTGTAAGGATGGCTTGTCTCAGCAAGCTGTGTTGTGTGTTATGGGTGTGTGGCCCCTTCTTGAAAATGTTTGGAATGAGCTCAATTTGGTTTGTTGTCGTCATGGTGTTCTGCAGATGCCATTGGAAGAATTACACTTTAAATTTCAAAGAATGAACTATATAAAATATGTTAAGTAGCTGCACGCCACTATGGAAAGTAAAGCAGTAACAAAGTATAGATGTGTGAACATTCAATTATTATATTGCCACAATGGTAAAAAATGTGAATTAAAACTCAATAGGAAAAAGTAGCCCTCACAGAGAAAAACAAATTTGTGTGTTTTACACAACTAGGACTTAACAACATTAAAAATAGATGCCCAACATTTTGTTAGTACTGCCTATCATCTGTGCAAAATGTTACAGCACTATCCTTAGATATATCATATTAAATATTAAAAGGCATTCACATTATATGAGTAATTGGTTGCTGCTAAAATAAAAGCGTCCTCCTTTTACCACACTGCAAATGATAGATTTTGACAGGTTTGGAATGCCTGGTTTTTAATAGAATGAACTGAGCCTCATTTCCAGCACCAGAAAGAGAGCTTTTAACAGCTGCTCAAGCTGTCTGTCCGAAGGAAGCCGTGTGTCAGAGCAGAGGGAGGTAATGAGTGGTTTATCAACTTTTTTCGGTTTCTGTGAGGACATTAGAATACAGCACATTGCAGTCATATTGGAAACAGATAGCACCGTAAGAGGCCCAGTGCCATTAATTGTCAAACAGGATTTATCAGTCCTAGAAAATAATGCCTTCTCTCCTGAAAAATAATGTAGAAGCTAACACCTGCCGGTCATAAAATACAGCTAAATAAATAAGACAGGCCTTACCCAGGTACAAGCTACTGAGCACTCCCCCCTGAAATCGAGTCGCCGTTCACGCCGCACAGCTGATCTGAACGCTGCTGCGGGTGTAACCATCTCTTGCCGCCTATCACGCGGACAGTGAGGCAACGCCCACCGCCCTGAGGACACGCCCCCTCTATTGGTATTTAAATCGCGCCAAACCCCAAATGCGCTACTACCAAAAGATAGCTCCTGAGGCGGAAGCCGGGAGTTTTGCTCGTTTCTTTTAAAGAATTATTTTGTTGTAAAATTGTTTTTTACCTATGTGTCACTTTGCCCTGAGCACTCCCCCCTGAAATCGAGTCACCGTTCACGCCGCACAGCTGATTTGAACGCTGCTGCGGGTGTAACCATCCTCTTGCCGCCAATCACGCGGACAGTGAGGCAACGCCCACCGCCCTGAAGACACGCCCCCTCTATTGGTATTTAAATCGCGCCAAACCCCAAACGCGCTACTACCAAAAGATAGCTCATGAGGCGGAAGCCGGGAGTTTTGCTCGTTTCTTTTAAAGAATTATTTTGTTGTAAAATTGCTTTTTACCTGTGTGTCACTTTGCCCTAAGCACTCCCCCCTGAAATCGAGTCGCCGTTCACGCCGCACAGCTGATCTGAACGCTGCTGCGGGTATAACCATCCTCTTGCCGCCAATCACGCGGACAGTGAGGCAATGCCCACCGCCCTGAGGACACGCCCCCACATTCCCTTATAAAACATGTGTTTGGCTCGGACGCGCAACGGACGAGTGCAGCGGGCGCGCCGTCAGCTCGCCGAAGTCGCGCCAAAGGCAAGCCCGTCTGCGCCCGTCCACGACCGGCCGGGACTAGGGGCTATACCACCTGCCGGTCCGGCTCAAATGTCGTCCACACCCATCTGCTATTCTCGCAGTGAATTGCTAGCCTTCCATAATAACAACAAGGGTATAAAAACACATCTATGTACCCAAACGGGGCCAGGACTATCTTATGGACCAATCTCCTGCCTCGCTTGTCGCTGGTCCAGCATGGGTCAAACCCCATTAGGAAACTACACAACCCATGTAAAAAATCACCTGACTCTGAACAGTCTATATTTTAATGCTAGATCCTTACCTAGACACGCCCTGGACATCTGGGATCTACTTATATCTAAGACCCCGGATCTAGTTTTCATTACTGAAACCTGGCTATCCGAGACCAATGCTCCAGGCTTAGCAAACACCCTCCCCCCTAATTACAAAATCATTACGCAAGACAGACTTGGTAAAAGAGGAGGGGGGGTTGCTGTGATATTCAGGGAACAATTAACATGCTTTGTGGAAACTATAACTTCCCACATTGAACATCAGACCTTACCTTTTAAAGTACTTTACGAGGGCCTTACCATCCTAGCCGGTGCAGTTATATACAACCCCCCTGGACAACAGCTAATCTCAGCGCCAAATTATTGAATCAACTATTGCCACTTTGTCTGATACACAAAAACTACCTAATTGTTGGCGATTTTAACATTCACTATGAAAAAATGGATTCTCCGGGAGCCTCCCAGCTTGAATACGACATGGGAATTCTCAATCTCAAGCAGTGGGTAGTGGGCCCCACTCATACAGCTGGCCATACATTAGACCTACTATTCACTAATATCGAATCCACCAGCATAAGAGAGATCCACCCCCTATCCTGGTCGGACCACTCCCTCATTTCCTTCTCACTTGGCCTTCTCGGTAAACCTTCGAAATCCAAGGTAGTCTCTTATATCTCCAAACGAGCTTGGAAGCTAATCACGAATCCAATTTTGAGAAACACTTTCAAGTGGCTAATATCAAACCATCGGAGGACTCTTCTGTCTGTAATGACGTTGCCCTACTAGATGCTGGAATATTGCAAACATTAAATAAACTAGCCCCGATGCGGGAATCCAGAAAAAAATCTATAACAGAGAAATGGTATACCCCTCATCTAAAAAACCTTAAAAAGGAATGCCAAAAAACTGAACATCTATGGAGACAGTCCAAAGACAGCGAAACGAGACTATCCTATGTTCATAAACGAAACCAGTATATTCTCGCCATTAAAAACACAAAAAAGGATTACTTTACTCAGCGCATTCAAGAAAATAGCAACTCAGCGAAAGAGCTGTTTAGGATAGTGAAGGAGCTTAGCAAACCATCTAGCACTTCACAAACACTCACCCCCTCGATCGAGGCCTGTGAGCGTATCAGTATTTTCTTTTCTGAAAAGATCAAGACAATATACTCTTCTTTCACTCCCCAATACACCCACAATAACTTAGATAACCTATCTAAGATTGTGATGTTACTAGAAACACCCATGGCCCCACCAGACCTAGGAAATGTACCCCGCTTAACCAGCTTTGAACCACTCTCTGAAAATGAGGTTCTAGCAGTTCTAAATACAGTCAAATCTGGATCACCTTCGGACCCCTGTCCTCACTTCGTGTTCACAGAAATTGCGCCTACGCTTTGCCCCCTGATCACTCGACTTTTTAATAAATCATTAATCATTGCCACCTTCCCTGATGCCTGGAAGCACGCCTCTGTGACCCCCCTTCTGAAAAAAGCGGGATCCGACATTCTCAATCCAGAGAATTACAGACCGATCTCCCAGCTTCCCTACCTTTCTAAGGCTCTAGAGAAATTGGTCAATGCACAGCTGACTAGGTACCTAGAAAGTAACTCCCTCCTAGACCTTTCCCAGACTGGCTTTAGTGCCAATAACAGCACCGAGACGACGCTGCTGGCAGTATCGGACAGTATCAGATCCTCCACCGATCAAGGTGGAGCGGTGGCACTGATACTGCTTGACCTGTCAGCGGCGTTTGATACCGTATCCCACAAGTGTCTGTTGAACATACTTCAGAGCAAAGGAGTTCAATCCACGGTGTTGAACTGGCTACACTCTTTCCTGAGCAACCGTACCCAGGCAGTACATATGGGTCAGTTCCACTCAAGGCCCAACCCCATCGGCTGCGGGGTCCCTCAGGGCGCCTCACTGAGCCCCACTCTTTTCAATGTCTATATATCATCTCTTGCCGACATTGGAAGGAAGTGGGGCATTGGCATCTGCTCCTATGCGGACGACACGCAGCTGACGGTGACCATGGACGAAGGGCCAGATGTAACCAAAACCAAGTTACATGACTGCCTCTCCGAAATGGCACAATGGATGCATGATCATTGCCTAAAACTGAATGCAGGTAAATCGGAGATTCTTCTGTTCGGTGGCGCCAAACGTATGTGGGATGCCACTTGGTGGCCACCTTCATTGGGATTGGCCCCCACTCCAAAACAACATGCCAGGAACCTAGGAATCATCATGGACGATGCATTGTCCATGAAGGATCACGTTCGATCCCTTTTTGGCAAGGGCTTTGCCATACTAAAACTCCTCACAAGGATATTTCCCTGGATACCCTTAGACTGCAGACGTTTAGTCACACAGGCTCTATTGGTCAGTCGCCTGGACTATGGCAATGCGCTGTTTGTAGGGATGAACGAACATCTATTCTCCAGCTTACAGGTTCTGCAAAATCTGGCGGCCAAACTCATCTGCAACAAAGGTAATCGAGACTCGGCATCAGAATGCTTAAAGAAACTCCATTGGCTCCCGATGCGTCAGAGGGCTGCCTTCAAACTGCTTAGCCATGCCCGCAGGTCTTTACACAAGACTGGCCCCACAATTCTCCAAGGGAAAATTGAATTTTATGTACCCAATAGGAACCTACGCTCATGTCAATCAGCTTTGGCTAAAATCAAACGTATCTACAAAGTTAGAACAGGTGGTCGCTCCTTTTCTTATCTAGCAGCAAAAAGGTGGAATGAACTCCCCACTGACCTAAGACATACCACAAATTATCTCCAGTTTCGAAAAAACTTAAAAACGTATCTCTTCCCCAACTCTTAATTATCTCAGCATACGCCAGCAGTAGCTCTTATTTTGGTATAAAGCGCCGTGATATCCCATGAGATGAGTGTTGCGCTCTACAAAAACCGTAAATAAATAAATAAACAAACACTGTGGCAACTAGGTTTTAAGTTAGAACAAAATGGCATAAAAGCCCGTGCATTAAAAACTGCTAATTTTGAGAGTTAGAAATACTGCTTCATTATTTTGGATAAAAGAGAAAGGATAAAAATAAGGACTTTCTTTTCTGTTGCTTTCCTACGAAGCACATTTGTGGATCTGATGGTAAATAATTACTACCATCTAAAAGATGAAACAAACTTTATGTGTTTCAGTAAAGCTTTTGTGCTTAGTTTCAAAAGTTTTGTAAGTGTTCTAAATAAATGCATTTAAAAACAAAAGGAAAGGAATGAGGCTTGCCTTTCATATGTAGAAACAACAAAAGGGTTAGTGATCATTATTCAAAAATAACTACATGAAAAAAAAATATCAAAAGTCATTGCACTAAATCGTTTTTGCATTATTATGATCTTTATAATGTCTAATAACACAACTGTGAACATTCAATAATATTTAGCAATGTAGAAAATTACCGTGTTAAATCTGCATTAAGATTTCAATGTCTAAATGGTTAAATATATTGTGCATCAAAATTAAAAAGGTGAATATTAGTTTCTCTAGCAATGACAATATAACTGTATCTTAGTGATAAACTTAAAATATGATTTCTAGTATGGCCTAATGGCTGCAGTCTCAAATACAATTAAATGTTATACAAAAAGAGTAGCTCTAGAGACATGTGAATTACATTGCACACCTTAATGCACAATAGTTCTAGGTGCATTATGGCATTCTGAAAACTAAACTTTTGAGCCATTCAGTCAATGGGAACCCATGTACGCATCGTACGACCGGCTCCCATTGACTTCTATGGGAGTCAGACCGAACCGAGTCCGACAGCATACGGCCGCATCATACTCGCTCGGTCGGCCTACAGGACTCCGGCTCGGTCGGAAAACACTCCGGATCCGGCTCGGTCGGAGTGCTTTCCGACCCGGATCGGAATCGACCCCACTGTGTTTTGGGGGGTTTTGTGCTTGGTATATGTATTATTGTATCCTTTTTTCTTGGTTTGTGTGCCTATTATGTGTATTATTGTGAGCTATTCTGCGTGGAAAGTATGCAGGGCAGCTTGTTGTTGTGTTCTCTCTCTCTTTCTCTCTCTAGCCTGTCTAAGCTATCTAGGAACGGCCATGGGCAGTCGGTTGGGCTCGCTTTAGTCATTCATTTCTCAGGATACTTTGAATATTTTCTTGAATAAATAGAGACAAAGCACCTCACCAGTGCACGTCTAATTGGCTATTAAGTAATACTGTTTGAACAAATTGTTAGAATTAACAAAATGAATAAATAAAAATACGCCTTGTTACTACCACTCCTGTCAGTAAACTGATGAAAATGGATAAGGATGAAAGGATGGGTAGAATAGACTGATGTTCTCCCTTATATGACCTTTAAGGGGAACTATATGCTGGTGGTTTTTGTTCCAAATTCTCAGGTGGCAACACCATTATTATTTATGTTATTACAGCACAACATAAGTCGCAGAGGCATCACAAGTCCCTAATTAGTTAGTCTATGTAATCAAGCTGACAGCCTTGCTAGAGCTGGTGAATAGGTTTCTCCCCTGAAAATGATATTACATGGCCCAGATCGTAAAAAGTATGATGCATATGGTTCACAATGCTAGGAAAGATATCCATATGCCCTTAGCATGCATTCTTAAGAACAAAATGTTCTTTTGCTTGTTTTCTTGTCTGCCACAAACACGTTCTGCTGGAAAATTCATGTACCTACTAGGTTATGTTTAATTTATCAGTTACTCATGTAATATGGATCTCTGTTACATTCACAGTCTTAGAGTTTCCCACTACACCTATAATATGAGACCATGGTCATAAGAGCAAAACATGGTTGTTCTTATGCAAGTAAAATAATTTTAGAGGAGTCTGCAGTTTTGCACAATAGTAAAGGTTCACTAAGTAGAAGCTGTATCGTGATGACTTATAAGTCCAAGTCCAAGTTTGTTAAAAAAATAGTTGTTTTGAAAATCCTTTTTCTTTGAGGTTCTTCAGAAGAATAATATAGGGGCGTTTCTGAAATTGAATATCCTCTTTTGATTGATTATTTGTATGTTGTGTCTAAAGATTTCTGTTCTGTTCACTAACAGATATCTGCTGCCTTACAACCATTGCCAGAAGGGCCCGGACATCAGATCCAGCTTGGGGATTCAGCGCAAGTCCAGCTTGGATCTGAGGTGAAGGAAACCAGCACAGGTGGTGCTGGCAACTATAACAGCGGTGAAGGTGGAAGGCCGGAAGAAACGTGTATCCCTACCACTGTCTTGGGCAAAAGACGGGGTCGCGAATCATGACGGAGAGCTGATTCCTTGCTTTGTTCCTTTTTTCCTGCTGCCCATCTGAGAGAGGCACAGACCGACAAGAACGACAAGGAGGCTTTGCTTGAGGTGACCCCCTCTGAAACAAGGGTTGCTTCAGATACTCCAGTTTCTGTGCATCAGGCCTTTGAGTCCCGGTCCCCAGGTGAATGCAAGTCTGCACCTTTGTTTGTTGATAAGGAGGTGCCTGGACACACTAGGTACAATCTGCGGCCCGACAAAAGAGCAGTGCGCCAGCAGAGCAATACAGGAGTTAGGGAAGGACTTGAGTTCAGGGTACAGGTGCTGTGCCTCTGGTGCCTGTTAGATTAGAGTGAAGAATACTGGTGCACTGCCTAAGAGACTGGACAGGATCGTTTAGGGTATTTGCCCTGGAGGGTGATTGCCCTATTTTGAAATAAGTACTTTTTCCCTTAGTTTGGGCCGTGATTGTTTTTCTGGGTTGCAAGTTGTGCAGCTCCATTGTGGGAGAAGTGAACACTTGATGAACGATAAGAGCCTGCCTGTGAGGCTCAGACAGACACAGGGAGAAGACTCCCCTCTGGCTGGTTGTACAGCGGCTTCAATTCCCCAAGTACTTTTTTGTTAGTAATGTACCCCTTTGGTCGTCCCATTTTTGAGGAGGTTCAGCGATTTTTTTAAATCGATATTAATTACCTAAAATCAATATTCTTGACCACGAGAATTTGTCTGTCTATATTCCTCACCCACAATATTTTTGACACAATATATGTGCAGTTCTATATTTTTTACTCGATATTCTGTCTCTGCACCGCAGTGATCGAGAATCACGCAGCGGTGGTTTGTCAGAAGAGCTGTGGCAATGCGTCCGAACCTGCCTTGATAGCCGTGGTTGTTGCGTCGAGCAGGGACTATGCTTCAGTGCAGACAGTGATGATGCGTCGAGTTTTGCAGTGATGCACCGGTACTAAATGATGCTGGGAGTTGATGCATAGATTTCTTTCCTTGTTGCCTCAGAACTCACTTCCAAGGGCCCAGGAACTGGATTTGGTATCACTTGGCAAGGCAGGGCTCTCAGCAGAGGAGCCAAGGTGGTGGCAGATAAAGTCTTTGATGGCCCTGAAACTTCTTAACAAGGGGCAAGCTCAGATCAACCCCTTGGAGAACCTCAGAAAGCAGTGAGTAAAAAGCAAGGTACTTTCACTCCCAGGACAGAAGCAGCAGACCAGCAAAGCAACGCAAACAGTAAAGATGCCAAGTCTAACACCATGTTAAAGCCGTGTTCACTGTTTCCTTCTACAAAATCGTTTTCTGTAATAAACAGGCCGTTAAATCTTGTTATCTCGTCACTTTTGCTTGACATTCAAAGACCGAAGTCAAGTGTTTTCGTGGGAGCCTGGTGTTTCTTTTCTTTTCGGCTGACTTCAAAGTGAGAGCGGTTATAGGAAAGAAGGCTATTTGGGGTAGTTTGAGCCTAGACATCCATAACGTTTTGTCCACATTAGGTATCCACAACAAATTTGCGTCCTTTTTTTCCAACATCCTGGGGACTCTTAAGGTATCCAGAGTTTGTGGATTACCCTGGAGGGACCCGACAAATTAGCCAAAATACAGCACAATTTTGTTTTTTTAGGGAGAAATGGGAAAAAAGTGCTGCAAAAGAAAGGGTCTCTTTTTTTCCTGCAAATGGCATCAACGAAGGGTTTGTGGTGCTAAAATTACCATCTTCCCAACTTTGAGGAACAGCTAGACTTGAATCAGTAAACCAAATTTTTCAACACAATTTTAGCATTTTACTGGGACGCAGCTAATTTTTCCTATTTTTTGTGCTTTCAACCTCATTCCAGTTAGTGGTAAAAATGGATGTGAAACCAATGGTGGATCCCAGAAAGCTATACATTTCTAAAAAGTAGGCAAAAATTTTAATTCAGCCCGGGATCATTTGTTTAGACACTTCAATGTCTTCCTATAAAAATAACAGTTGAAATACAAAAATTATTGAAACTGGGTTGACAAAAACAGCCATTTGTGTCTATGTTTTCATCTGTAACTTCTGTTAACTATGGGAGTTTTTTTAAAGCAATATACCGGTATGTCCGCTGGTCCCTTTTGGTTACAGGGCTATATAGGTCTTGTAGGTTCTCTAAGAAGCTGAGGTACCCAAAGCCAATAGCTGAGCTGCACCTTGCAATAGTTTTTAATTTTGTACTGGGTATATTGCAACTCGTGTAAAATATAAAGAGTAAAAAATAGGTATCAAGGAAACCTATGTATTTTCAAAATAGGCAAACGATATGGACTTTACAAACTATGGTTAATTGCATATCTTTGAATTGGTGGGTACCCAAACTAGCATGTGAACTACAGGGTATTTTTCTAACCCGTTTTTACGTTTGGAAGGTGCAAATGCAGAGAATGACAATTGGTAATGACACTTGTGCTACTATTTTGTGTTCCCCTAAGTCTTCTGATAAAAATGGTACCTCACTTGTGTGGGTAGGCCTATTGCTCACGACAGGAAACGATCCAACACGGAACATGGACACATAACATTTTCCACTGAAACCTGAGCCTTTTTTTCCAATGTGGGTAGCTCTAGACTTTGGACCCTACCTCAGCCGGCACCTATGGAAACCTAGCCAACCTGTACATTTTTTTAAACTAGACACCTAGGGGTATCCAAGCTGTGGTGCCTTGCATGCTCGCACCACGTTCTTTTAACTCATATAGCCTTGCAAACCTCAAACTTTGACTAAAAAAACAACTTTTTGTCACATTTCTGTGATGGAAAGTTCTGTAATCTGCGGGGAGCCACAGACTTCCATCCATCTGGCATTCCCCCAAGTCTCTCAATAAAAATGGTACCTCTCTTTTGTGCTGGTCCAGTGTTCTCACAACTTTTCCTCACAGAAGTGAAAGGAAAATGTTATTTTTTAAATCTAAATATGAGGTTTGCAGGGATTCTGTGTAAGAAAACGTTGGGGGATCCATGCAAGCCGCACCTGCCTGGACTCCCCTGGGTTTCTAGTTTTCAGAAATGTCTGGGTTTGGTAAGTTTCCCTAGATGGACGGCGAGTACAGGACAAAAAATACAGGTACACCCTTGCAAAAATAGGTCATTTTGGGATAGGTAATTTTGATGTGCCCACAATATGTAGGTACTATGGCAATAATATGAATGGAGCAGCAGGTGCAGTGGCACAGGGGCCAATGGTCTAGGAAACGCCCTGAACACTGATTACTATATTTTACTACTAAACAAGCAATGACAAGTGCAATTACCTTGCATGCACTAAGGTCATGGTTTGAATGGTGCTGCAGAAGCAGTGGCACAGGGGCCAAAAGCTCTAGGAAAGCCACTGAACACTGATTATTGCTATATTGTACTACTAAACAAGCAGTCACAAGTGCAATTACATTGCAGGCAGCAATAGGGCAATCATTTGAATGATGCAACAGGTGCAGTGGCACAGGGGCCAAATGCTCTAGGAAACCCACTGAACACCGATTATTGCAACATTACTACTAAACAGCAGTCCCAAGTGCAATTACCTTGCAGGCACTAGGATCATGATTTGAATGTTGCAGAGGTGCAGTAGCACAGGGGCCAAAAGGTCTAGGAAACGACCTGAACACCGTTTATTGCTATCTTTTACTACTAATCAAGCAGTCACAAGGGCAGTTACCTTGCAGACACTAGGGTCATGATTTGAATGGTGCAGCAAGTGCAGTGGCACAGGAGACAAAAGGTTTAGAAAATCCCACTGAATTACAATTATTGCTATATTTTACTACTAAACAATCAGTCAGGAGTGCTTTTTTGGTTCTTCTGTAACCATTGCACTCAAAGTCACATATAGCCTAAAGCATCACTGTAATAAAAGCTATAACCTATTGGACTTTTCTGTCTACCTACAACTTATGTTAAAATGCAGCACATTTATATGGCACATTTTCACAGTTTTTGACTTTGATTTTGTCTCGGAAGGGCACCCACACCTTTTCCTTTGGCTGATGGCGCGCAAGGACAGGAGAGTGACAGGGGGTAAATGTCACAATTTTTGTGTCTGTTTTTCGGAAAGGAAACATCGCGCGTGGAGGCGGGCTAGTCTCCCGGGAGCCATACGGATCGAAAGAGGCTGCTTTCCCGGTATCGCCCGATGAGGAGTTGGGTCATAAATTAGCAAAGTGCTGGCAGTGGTCTGGCAGGATTTGGTGTGTTTGGTGTATATAATCGGAAGGACAACGTGTGGTAAAACAGCGAGTGAATATCCCCTTCGAAGGCACTTATAATTAGGGCTCCCGGTTTTATGATATATTTTTTTTTGCCATTTCCATCTGTATTTATCCATATTTATTTTTTGCTAATTTTATCTGTATTTATCCACTTTTACTTTGGGTTTTGTGGAAAAAGTAAGCTGAAATTAGTATATTTCCACATTTATTTAACTGATAAATATGCACTCATGCTTGAATGTCTTCCAGGTTTCAGTACTGTGAACACCCACAGAAGATGAATCAGTGTACTTATATGAAAATATGCAAATTTCAGTATCAACCTTGTGCATATCTACTGCTGTTAAAGACTCTTTACTAAAATCCCTTTCTTTTTTAACCCCCTTATCTATCAATCCACATCTATTGGCCTGGCAATCATGGCAGACATTATTTAGAATTACTCGAAAAGCAACCCAATTTCCATTTTTATCTACATTTAAAAATAAATACAGACAAGAAAATAAATGTTTTCTGTCTGTATTCATCTGTAAAAATTGGTAAAAACGGAAAACAGGGACCCTCACTTATAATTAAGGCTCTCAGTTTTCCGGTTTTTACTGATTTTTACAGATAAAAATGCAAATGGCCAAAAAATCAATACAGACAGGAATGCTAAAAAATAAATACCATAAAACCGGGAGCCCTACTTATAATGAAATAAGGGGATTATATGTACCAGGCATTTGCGGGGGATTGCAGGGGAGAATGGTGCACTGCAGTTCTGTTTTTTAAGGTTTGCCTTGTGGCTCATTATGCTAATTGTTTACTAGCATCGTTTCGAAAGATATGTTGAATGTCTATTTATCCAAATGCTATATATAACTGCTGGGACTGGCAGCTGCCGTTCCAGTGCATTTTACGTTCCGGTTCATTCTTGTTTGACTTTGTTTTCATCGTGCTATTATTATTAGAGCACATTCAGTCATTTGGCAGTTGTTGAATGTCTTTGAAGGTTCGGTGAGAGCCTTGGTAAACTGTGCAAGAAAGGAGTGCTAGTTTTAAATAATAAAAAGGGGCGATTTTTTTATTACTGGGGGAAATGCTGACTTCCTGTTGCAAAAGGCAGGGGTGTTTTAATGATCAGGTAGAAAACAAGCCTTATTTATAGACCAGTAGCAAGGGAGAGCTTTTTCCTCAGAATTGCAAAAGGACACGTGACTGTCGACTTCCTGCCACGCGGTGGAGGAAGGGTTTACAAAACAGAGAGAGGGGCGCCTGCTATCTCCTAAAGGGAGAGATATTTGAGGGGTCACAAACAGCACCAGGAACGAAAGTAAGGTGTCAGTGTTTGGCTGGTTGTAGAAAGTGAGTCTATCCCCTTGGTGAGGAACGCTAGCACTGATGCAGCTTCAGTATCTTTGGCCATTGGAGAGTTTGGCTGTCCCGCTCGTTGCAGAAGGCAGCCCCGTCAGACACAACAGTTTTACAGACCTAAATATGTGGTCAGTGCCCCAAGTGGAAAGGAGGATTTGGGGTAACTATGTGTCTGGCATTATCAGACCTGCCAACTCCCACGATACCAGCTTCCATCACATGGTCACCCGGTCAGGAGCCGATATCACACGGTGGCAGGGAAAACGAGCTGAAAACCACTGCAGAGTGTGGATTTCAGCTCGTTTTCCGAGGCTTTGAACTGCCGACGTCCATGAAGGGGTGTGAAAACACCCCAGGTATTCGGCACCAGCCTCAGTAAGCTTTTGTTTTGGTGGTGGCTTGGGGGCAAAAGTGCCTCTTAGGTACTTTTCAGCACGATGCCCTGCCCCCTCTAACGGCTCGCCCCTTCCACACACGGTGAGATTTTGGCTCAGGTTGGCAGGTCTGCATTATACACCTGGAACTGGAGTGGCCATCTGCTCCCTCGATTATGGCCAGTGGGTTGGAATGCGCATAATGCAAACCCTGAGACACTACGCTCTGTCATGACTTCAGAACCATGTAAGGGAAAGGCAAGACGTTTTGGGGGTTGCTGACTGGGGTATAATTTTTCAATCTGTCTTGTCTTTCCCCGTCATTGGTATTAAATGGGCTAGCAGCAAAATCCACTTGCAAGTGCTAATGTAGTAACACACGAACAGGTGATGGGAGGTCCGCAATAAGCAGACCAGTCAACGTAAAGAAGGAGCTGTAGACCAGAGGCAAGGTGTTTCGCTGTTGGTGTCGTGAGCCAGTCTAAGGTAAAGGTTCAAGCCTCAGCGGAGGTGGCAAGTTTATCTTAGAAGCATAGTCCAGCTGGTCACACTTAAGCAGACAGGAACAGGGAAAATATAGAAAATCATATATATTGGGAATTGCCCCAACTCGTTGTTCAGTTATGTGCTCAGCTGTGTATTAATATTTGGAGTATGTAAAGCAGCACTAATTTTTGTAATCCAAAAATTCAGTTCGCAGACCACTGACTGGTGTCTCTGCCTCCCCTACTTTTCTGGTGTGGAGCAGAGATATCCTCACATGTAGGTATAGGATTTAATAGGCAGAGTGGGAAGTACAAGGGCAAGTGGTTGAAAAATGGGGACTAATTACTTAAAAATGGGATAAGGATCAGGAAAATTGAAGACTGGGGTCATGGGAAAGACATGCCAATACAAATTATCGCCCGCAGAACAGTAAGACAATTGTAACTCGCAAGAAGAGATTTAAATCTAATACAGTAGTTTTACTGAGGGCTGCAGGGACATAGTGGCCAGAAGAATAGCAAGGATGCCATGGGTTTTGGTGTCCGGAACGAAGCCTCCACGTCCTGTTGGGGGACTGTGACGGTTGGATGTTGATAGGCCTTGGTACTTGCTGCACCAATGGTAGCTACCCCTAATGTGAGATTACAATTTGAGAAGGTGACCACTGCGGATATACTGAGTTGGCAAATTTTCTTTGTCCCGCATCAACAATGGTACTATCCCTTGTAATGATGTTTAAGGTAGGATATGTTCTGTGAGGGGGCGAGTCCAAATGTCAAGCACTATTGGTCTAGCACATTGTGTCTTTTGATATTGGCACCTCTATCCAAACGAGCAGTAGTGTGGCCCGCAAGGATGCTGAAGGATCAGGCTAACGTAACAGATGATCAGCGATTAGGCGAGTCCGAATGCTCTTCCTACCGATCAAGCATTTTCCATTGCGTCCTCTTGTATGGAAGTAATGGTTCACTTCAATCTATTGTTAGTGATGTCTATACTATATCCTAGAAGATATTCTTTATTAGGTGTTTCCGTTATCCCAATGCTCTAAGCATCTATCACTACACTTCTAAGTTTGCAGTAAGTTAGAAAGTGTAGGCGGTAGTCCCAACTCATCTACCACCTCCTCCTTGTGAGTAATTTCCCGTCTTTAAAACAGTCTCCTATTGATAATTGTTATGTTTCCCCCAATCCACGAAGATAGTCCACTTTACCTGTTGACCAAGTAGGATTCGTATGTTTGTCCCTATGCTGGAGTCGGGATGCATTACTTGTGCTTTCCCCTGCTTACTTTTTTTAGGTGCTACCTTTTCTTTGTGTTTATGCACTCTATCAAAGTGTGTCTTTTTCAGTTGCCTTCCTCCTATACTTCTTCCCTCTCTGTGTTCCCCCCACCTGCTGACCCTCCACTGTCATTGTGTTGACCCGTAACCTGCCCTCTCTTCATTTGTCCATTTTGCCTCTTGCATCCACCCTCTTTTCAATATATGTGTTGTTCTCACACCTGCTTTGCCCTTCCCATTCCTACCCAGTTATCCCGGTTGCCCTTGCCATACACCCTCACTGAAGGTGCCCATGCCACCCACCCGCCCTCCCTCTGTTGTCGGTGTTGCCTCCACACCCGATATATTTTTTTTAAAAAGAGAGAGAGAGATGCGATGTAGCCAGCACTGGCCGCGTCATAGCACATTTTTAATAAAAACTTTCAGCCATGCTGCACTGCAGTGGATCTGCTGTACAACATGGCCAAAAACATTCACAAAGTCAATACCTTGTGTAGGCGAAACCTGTTGGCTTTGCCAATCCTTCTTTACTATATACTTCAGGTGAGCTCCCACTGATCTTCTTACATTGGTATAAGTGGGTTCCAAATACACTTATTGCCCTTACCTGTAGGGCATTAATGGCTAATTACCTCCCTGTTAGTGCACAATTTTTACAGCTATTTAGAAAAGAGGCATTGCCAATAGGTCACAGCTCCGAGACCTATTGGCTTTGCCAATATTTTTTAGTTGTGCTGTTCATCATTGTGGCTGATGTGCAGCATAGCTAACAAACAAAAAAGCACGATTATGTGGCCACCACGCCATTTTGTAGGTGTACGCATGTATTCAACGTGTGCAAGCATGTACAAACGGCCTCTTTTTATCTACTAATCTGAGATGGCTTGGTAACATTTTTAAAAAATACCGGCAAAGCACTTTCATTAAAATGCATCACAAAAGAGTTTTTTACCAAAAATAATTAAAATAGATGAGCGGGTTGTAGGAGGTGTCTGGGGATGGGGCGGAGGATGAAACTACAGGGCAGGCAGGGACTGATGCAACACAGCAGGCGGGGAGAAGTGGCACGAAGGAGAGAACACGGGACAAAGAGAGAAACGTGTGAAGGACTGCAATGTGGAGTTTGGGAAGGGAGAAGCACATGGGCGAGAGCAACACTAGTGCGGGTGGGAGAAATAATCAAATGGGCTAGAGAGAGCAATGTGGCGGGGGAAAGAAAGCACACGAGGGAGTCAGCTGGAAAACACATGCACTTTCACACAGTGCTTAACCAAAGTAGGAAAGAAAAGAAAAAAGTAGTTCCCTTTAAAGCGAGCAGAGGAAGCACACAATTCAGCCAAACAAAGGGAAGGTAAAGAGGCTATGCTCCATGGGAGGGACAAACACAAGATGGACAGGTTTAAACAAAGAATACCTTCCAATGGAAAGCAAGTAAATAAGAGTGACAGTAAAGCCAACCAACTGCATGCAATAAGTGTGCTACAAGCCCGTGCATACTCTTAGTAAGCCCACAATATGTCTGGTAGGCTCAACTAAAACAAAGTGCGCCACCAGTGCCATAGGAGGTGTATAAAATCTCAGGAGAGCACTCTCAAAAAAGTCAGTAAAAGTAGCATGCTGATGAAGTGCCGAAAATAAATTCTATAAGCATTCACTTTGTCAAAGAAACTCCGGTCCCTGTTCTCCGACTGCTATGAAATGTTTTTTGCTTGTCAGTTTGGCCAGCATAATGACAAAAGGTCACACTTTAAAAACATAACCCACAATACTCTGAATTTAATTAGTTTTTTTGTTTACTCTGCGAGTCTGTGACAATGCTAAATACTTGTACAAGTCACTCAATTTCACTTGAACTGAGCTGTATGAAATGTAAGAGAGCAAATAAACCTACATAAAACATGATATTTCAAGTGTCAGAATTGTTCTTTTTTTATCAGCACATTTGAATGAATATACTACATGATAGCAGAGTTTTCCCTTTCTTTAAGCGCTCCTGCATTTAGCACAAGTTTGGGACTGGCAGTGAGATACATTGATATATAAAAATGTGTAAATGTACAGCTCTTTTAATTGCTGCACCATCTGGAAAGGCATTTGCATTTTAACCCCTGCGCAAAATCCAGCAAGATAACATATGGAAGTCTATGAAACTATTAGGGGGCTATTTACAGGGATGTATATACGCATGTATATTTACTTATGCGTATATTTACTACATTTAGGTGGGTCTCTATACCTTTTACCTTTTCAGCATTTCTGAGTGTAGATTATTACTTAGGTGTATACTTAGATATCTCCACCCCCCCCCCCTATATAAGGGATTAGAGCCCTCTACAACAGAATTTACAAGTGTGAATTCACTACTAGTAACTCTGCACAGGAAGGTGGAGATCTCCATAACTGTGGCAGAGATCTCCCTATTGAAAAGTGTTTGAAAATTTATTAAAGTGTATTATTCTTTAAAAAATAGAGTACAAATATATTAATGCGTACTATAGATGTAAATTAATGTAATATATTTTTTATTTACCTAGAACTAATACAGTAAAATGTTACAGCACATTAACTCATCGAATTAAATTTGTATTAAATAATTTATTAAAATATATTAACATATTTTATCAAAATTCTAATTCTAAATTCTAATTCAAAAGGCAGGATACGAAGCTAAATTTATACGATGCGACTTTTACCTTTGTACCGCATATGGGAATTTAAGCCCCTAGACCTGTTTTTTGCCAAGGTATGTTCCATTAGTGTAAGCGAAATGTTGTGAACTGTCCCAAAATGGCAATGGCCATGTCGGGAACTCACAAGTAGGACCCAAGTTTAAAAATAGTCAGTTCAGCCACTAGAAACCATCTCGATCTCTCATTCTTCCAACTCCTTCTCTTCCTGTTCATTGATTCACCATTCCTTCATTTTCATTGCAACTTTTCATTTCTACATTTTCTACTCTTAGATTCCCTCTTTCCCCCAGCCCTCGTCCATCCCTATCAAATAGTTTTCCTTCCTTTCTTCTTCTCCTACCAGCCCACCTTTCTCTGCCTTCCCCTCATTCCCCCCGCCAACTTCTTTGTTATCTAGTTACCATTCCTGGCCTCATCATCTTTCTTCCTTCCTTCCTCCTCAACCGTTCCTTCCTCACCTCAATTTCATCTTATCTTTTCAGATGACTGCCACGCAGTATGAAGTTATGTCACTCCCCAGGTCCCTGGAAGGGCTTGTTCTCTAGTGACATGGCCTGCTGCTAAGACACATAGTTCAGACACCTGGATGATCTCACAAGATGAAATCCTGCCTAACCAACTCAGCCATTCATTCCTTCATCAAGCATCAAGAAATGGCCACTATTAATGACACTAACACCCCTTCCCACCTGTGGGAAGAGACAATTAGTGTTTGTGAGAGGGAGAACGACCACCACCAATGGCTCTGAAGTGTCTGGCAGGTGGGTTGCATGCTACTCTGCTTGGGAGGTATCTTTACTCCACCCACTTGCAAGTTATTGCACCATGGGGATTAGGCACTCATGGATCCAGAGAAGGTAGAATTAGTATCCAAGGTTGGAATGGCTGCTTGTTTAGGTTGAAACCTACCAGAAAGTGCAGCTGTCAGGTTTGCTAAAGACATCTTGGGGACATTCAGAAAGCTTCCCTGGGAATGCATTCTGCCCGTTGCTTAACAATGGCTTTGTGGTTTGCAACTCACATTTTCTGGCTTTTTATTTGCTGGCTTTATGTGTTTTAGGCTGTCCAGTGTGAGGTTGTTCCTCCCAAGGAGCAAAGCCTTTTCACACTACCTCTTCCTGTATTCTTCCACGAGTGCTTCTTTCCGTAAACAGGCCTGTAAATCTTGTTCTTGTTCTTATCTTGTCACATTTGCTGAGCATTCAGTCATAGGTCAAATATCTTCCAGGGAACTTGGTGTTTACTTTTCTTTCTCTGACTTCAAAGTGAGAGGATTTAGGTGACAATCTTGCTGGGTACTGGGGGTAGGAAAGGGTTTTTAGTAGCACACAACAACATTTAAATTACCTGTGCAAGTATTTCAGAATATATCCGAATTAGAAAAGCACAAATGAAGCATATTTTTGTTTATTCTGTAGTGTGGTGGAAACAAATACTTTAATATGATCAAAACAAATCAATACACTAGGTAATGCCATTTCCACACATTATCGCTTGGGCTCTGAATGGTTTTATTAATAAAACTGAATGTTTGTGCAAATGTAATGGTCATTTCATTTGAAAATGTGCTGTCTGTAATGGCAGTGTGCTACCACACCAGGCATACTCCAATGTACACCAAATCACTCTATTCACTCAATGCCACTGCACTCTACTCTGCACCAGTCCACATCAAACGACTCCACACCACTGCACTCTACTTCACTCTTCATCATTCTACTCTACGCTAATTCACTCTATGCCACTACACTCTAAGCAACTCTACTCTGCACCACTCTGCTCTATACCAATGCAATCTATGCCGCTCTACTCTGCACCACTGCACTCTAAACCACTCCAGACCAGGCCACTCCTCTCTACTCTGCACAGCTTCACTCAATGCCACTCTGCGGCACTGCACTCTTCGCCACTCTAATCTACTCTGCACCACCGCACTCTGCCACTGCACTCTACACCCCTTTACTATACACATTACACTCTATGCCACTACACTCTACCCTGCACTACCCCACTCTATGCCACTTCACTCTACTCTGAAACAATCTACTCTAGGCAACTGCACACTAAGCCACACTACTCTTAAACACTTTATTCTAAGCAACTACACTATGCCACTGCACTCCATGCCACTAGACCACTGCTCTCTATGTCACTCTACTCTAAACCACTGCAATCTAGGCAACTGCCATCTCCATCACTACACTGTATACCACTGCATTCAACTCTGTGCCACTGCTCTCCGTGGCACTCTACACCACTGTAAAACATTGCCCTCTACGACACTCGACAATGCAACACTGCACTCTCCGCCACTGAACTCTACTCTACACTTATGCACTGTATGCCAATGCACTCTACGCTACTCTCCAACACTGCACGCTATGCCACTCCATTCGGCACCACTGCTCTCTACGCCACTGCACTCTGCCATGCATAACTGTAATCTACACCACTTTATTCCACAATGCTGCATTGCATGCTGCTGCACTTGACGCCACTTAACGCCAATGCACTCTACCCCAGTCCACTCTGCTCTACGTCACTGAATGCCTCTCTATGCCACTCTACGCCCCTGCACTCTACTCTATGCCACTGCACTCTGTGCCAATGCACTCTACACCACTGAACTCTACAACACTATACTCTGCAACACTGCACTCTACACCATTGAAATCTATGCCACTCTACTTTACACTACTGCATTCTATGCCAATGCCACTCTACTCTGCATCACTCCACTCTACACCACTGCACTCTGCAGCACTCCACTTTATACCATTGCACTCTACAGCACTATACTCCACTCTACACTACTCTATGCCACTCTACTCTGCACCCTCTACACCACTGCACTCTGTGTCTGTCTATAGCATGGCACTCTATGCCTCGGTACTCTGCACTGCTGCACAATGTGCCACTGCACTCTACCATGCAACACTCTAATCCACGCACTGCATTCTACAATGCTGCACGGTACGCTGCTATATTCTATGCCACAGCACTCTACACCAGTCCATTCTACTCTATGCCACTCTACGCGACTCCAATTCTGCCACTTCAATACACGACACTCTATGCCACTCCACTCAAGACACTCTACTCTACTCTACAGCACTCCACTCTATGACACTCCACGCCACTCTCCTCTACGCCAATAACTTTTAGCCATGCTGAACAGCAACCATGCTGATGAACAACATGGCTCCAAACACATTGGCAAAGCCAATAGCTCTTGCTTAGGCGAGATGAACAAAGGTAACTTACCTGTAAACTGTGGTTCTCCAGTATTGGTGTCTTTCATAGATTTACATGCTTGAATATTCCCCGTCGTCGAAGTGGGAGTCCCACGGTACATAACAAAGCAATGTAGTAATAACATAAGCCTATTAGGCATAAAAGAAAGAACAAACCATAGAGTTTTCATAGATAGACAACTTGTCACTTCTATAACATATTACTGTCGTTATGTTCTAGGCCAAAACCAGCCAATCAGGCGTCCGCACCCTCTAGAACCCTCTCCCCAGAGACTCAGGCTCTCAGATTTTCGTAGCACAAGAGTGACATAAAGTCAAGTACACAATAAAGCCTCTGAGGGGAGGTGGGTGGGTCGCATGTGAATCTATGAAAGACACCAATACTGGAGAACCACAGTTTACAGGTAAGTAACTTTTGTTCTTCTCCAGTATTGGGGTGTCTTTCATAGATTCACATGCTTGAATAAGAGTAGTGAGCAGTGATAGCAGAATAATACAAGGTACATCAGAATCAAAACAATAGCATATACAGTGCAAAAGACTATATGCATATAAAAGCCATATATATATAAATGTATATATCTTAACATAAATAAATAAAAGTACCTTGTATGCAGGAGGAGGGAAGCATCAGAGGCTCACCTTATTTATAAAGATTACGAAGGACTGCTTGTCCCACGGCTGTGTCCGTGTTGTCTGCAGCATCCAGACAGTAGTGTCTCGTAAAGGTGTGTCTGCTGGACCATGTCGCCGCTCTACAGATGGATTGAAGAGGGACTCCGGCAAAAAGCGCAGTAGAAGAAGAAACCTTCCTTGTGGAGTGCGCTTTCACGGCAGCAGCGAGAGGTTTTCCTGCTAGTTGATGGCAAAAGGTAATAGCAGAGGATATCCAACGTGCTATAGATTGTTTGGTGACAGGATGACCTTGTCGCATGCGTCCGTAGGCGACAAAGAATTGGTCATTTTTACGAATGGCAGCAGTTCTCTGAAGATAAAATTTGAGACATCTCTTGACATCCAAAGAATGAAGTGACTTTTCTGCAAAAGTTTGAGGATTAGGAAAAAATGTTTTTAAAACAACCGGCTGATTGAGGTGGAAATCAGCTGGCACTTTAGGGATATAGGCCGGATTGGTGCGAAGCAGGACAGAGTCCTTAGTAAATTGAAGAAAAGGTGGGTTAATGGTAAATGCTTGCAAGTCACTGACCCGGCGTGAGGATGTAAGAGCTAGGAGAAGAGAAGTGTTCGACGTGACATGTTTGAGGCTGACCTTATGGATGGGCTCGGATGGCGATTTCATGAGCTGCGCCAATACAATATTTAGATGCCAAGGAGGAGGAGGCCGACGTATCGGAGGAAACATCCGAAAAAGTCCTTTGAAGAATTGTTGCATTACTCTTGACGAGTAAAGGGAGTTAGAGCCATCTTGACGGAATCGTGAGATTGCCGCTAAAAAGACTTTAAGGGTAGCATATGAAAGGCCTGATTTTGCTAGATGCAAAAAGAACGGTAAAAGTTGCTCTGGCTTGGAATGTATAGGATGAATTTTGGCATCGCTGCACCATGAACAAAATTGTTTCCATTTGAGTTTATAAGTTTTTACAGTAGAAGGAGCTCTAGCCTTTGCTAAGACTTCTCTGAACTCCAAAGGAATGTCCAAATTCACAAATTCAAAGTACTCAGGTTCCAAGCCGCTAAGTGTAGAGACGCAGGATCGGGATGACAAATTTGACCGTGTTCCATGGTCAAAAGATTCGGAAGGGGACGAAGCATCATTGGTTCGCACTGAGATAGTAGCAGCAGTTCCGTGAACCATATTTGTCGAGGCCATCGGGGGGCTATTAGGATGAGCCGACAGGGTTCTTTCCTCATTTTCCGTAGAACCTTGGGGACTAGAGGTATCGGTGGAAAGGCGTAAGCATAAATTGTGGACCAGTTCACCAAAAAGGCATTCCCGCATGACTTTGGTTGGGGAAGCCAAATTGCGTAGAACTGGCATTTCCGGTTCAGATAGGTTGCAAAAAGATCCAGATTTGGGGGACCCCATAGCTGGAATATGTGATCCAGAATGGGTTGGTGCAATTCCCATTCGTGATTGGTCGTGGAGGATCTGCTTAGGGAATCCGCCAGAATGTTGGACGCTCCCGGAACATGTACTGCTGTGAGGGCAATGTGATGTTGAATCGCCCAATCCCAAATCTTTTGAGCCTGAAGGGACAACAGAACAGACCTCGTGCCTCCTTGCTTGTTGATATAGTGCATGCACGTTGTGTTGTCCGTCCGGATCAACACCGTGCTTCCGTGAATTATGGTTCGGAAAGCTTTTAAGGCTAGAAAGATGGCCAGTAATTCTAACAGGTTGATGTGTCTCGTCTTTTGATGAACAGACCACTTGCCCTTCACAGTTAGGCCCTGCAAGTGGGCGCCCCAACCCTCGAGAGATGCGTCGGTGGTGAGGGTAAATTGTGGAGTCTCCGCTAGAAAAGGACGCCCCGAGGAGACATGATCTTCGTGAGTCCACCACAACCGAGCTCTTTTTAAGCGATGGGTGACTCTGATTAAGTCATTGAAAGTGCCCGAGACCTGAGCCCATTGCTTGTCAAGTTCTTCTTGGACAGGTCTCATCTTCAAGCGGCAGTGAGGGACTAGAGGAATGCAGGACGACTGCATCCCTAGGATAGATTTCAACTGTCGGACAGAAACGAACTCTTTTAGGTGGATAGAGGTCGCTAGATCGCGAAGACGTTGTCATCGTTCGTGCGACACAAAAGCTTTTCCTAGAGTGGTATCCAGAATGGCTCCCAAGAACAATCTGTTTTGAGCCTGGTGTAACTGAGATTTTTCTAAGTTCAGTGTGAGGCCCAGAGATTGGAAAAGGGATCTGCAAAACAGAGTTTGTTTTGACGCTAGTTCGAAAGACTTCGCCTTTAGAAGGCAGTCGTCTAAGTAGGGAAAGATTTGAACTCCCTGAAGGCGAAGGTAAGCTGCCACCGGTGCAAGGACTTTTGTGAACAATCGGGGAGCAGAACGAAGACCGAATGGCAGGACCTTGAATTGAAAATCTCGTCCGGCCACCCTAAATCTGAGGAATTTCCTGTGTCTTGGCAATATGGGAAGGTGAAAATAAGCGTCTTGTAGATCTAGTGTTGTCATGAATTCTCCTTGAGAGAGAAATGGAAGAACTTCTTGTAGGGACAACATACGGAAAGTTTGTGTCTTTATGTATTTGTTCAGGGCTCGCAAATCCAAAATGGGACGCCATTCTCCCGACTTCTTCTGTATAAGGAAGAACCTTGAGTAGAACCCCCTGCTCTTCTGTAGTTTTGGCACCACTTAGATCGCGCCCTTTCTCAATAAAATGTTTAGCTGCTTCAGTAGCTCTTTCAAATGTGCAGGAGGGGGACCTCTTGGTGGAGTATTTGGAGGAATCTTTAAAAATTCCAAAGCGTGACCCCTGCGCACAATATCGAGAACCCATTGATCTGTGGTTATTTGCGACCATTTGGAGAAGAAGCGGGAGATTCGACCTCCAAGTTTTGGAGGAGCCCGTGACTGAGGGTAGTGAGAGTCATTGCTTCTTTGAGGAATCCTTTCCTCTGTAAGAAGATTTGCCTCTGTATTGTCTGTAGTTGGAAGAATTTTGCTGCCGATAAGATTGCTGATTTTGTGAGGAATAGCGGTTTTGCCCTTGCCTGTATTGGTTGGAATTGCCACGAAAGGAGGAAGAGGAACCACGACCTCTTGCGCCTCGAAAAGGCTGTTTTTTGAATTGTAAAGAGCCTAGAGCACGAGCTGTGTCAGTGTCCTTCTTAATTGCTTGAAGGGCATCATCTATATGCTGGCCAAAAAGGGACTCGCCGTCGTAAGGCATGTCCAGGATCTTCGTTTGCACTTCTTGACGAAAGGACGTGGCCCGTAACCAGCCTTGACGCCTGAGGACTGCAGCACCAGCCAAAAGACGGAAGCCAGAAGACACATCAATGGCGCAGTCTATAATCTCTGAAGAAATTCTTTCTCCCTCTTGGAGAATATTCAAAGCCTCTGGCCTGGATGATTCAGGAATGAGATTAATGAGAAATGAAATGTCCGACCACATTTGGCGATCGTAGCGGCCTAGGATCGCCAAAGAATTGGCCGCTCGAACCGTAGCTGCCGCCATAGTGGAAAATTTCTTTCCTATACCATCCAGCCGTCGACCTTCGTGATCTGGAGGTGCCGACAAAGGAGATGAAGGGTTCCTAGATCGGCGTTGGGCTGCCTGAGTAATAATAGAATCTGGCTTTGTTTGTGAAGTCAAACAGGCAGGAGAATTTGGAGGAGCCTTGTATTTTTTGTCTATCCTAGGAAGGATGGCTGGAATCGAATTAGGAGTTTGCATCAATTTAAGGCCCTCTTGCCATATAAAATCAATGATTGGAATGCAGCGGACCTGCTTTTGAGGTTGGTCCTTAAAGTCATATAAGAAACAATCCTCCTCTCTGGTTGTCATAGGGAGGTGAAATCTTTTCGCTGCTCTTTCCATGAGCAAATGAAAACCACCAATGTCAACTGGGGGAGAATCCAAAGGGGCTGGATCAGCGGGAGAAGGTGTTTGAATCTGATAGTTGTCCCAGTCAGAAAGGAGGGAAGCATCATCTAGCTCACCTTCCTCCTTGTCAGCGTCATCATCTTGTTCCTCGACAATATCTTCCAGTGTGATTGGAGGAACCCCAAGACATTGTTCTCTGGTCACTGATGTAGGTGTGACTACTGTGTCCCTATGCAAAACAGGTTGTTGAGGTGTCTGCGGCGTTGGAGTGGTATGCCCAGACCGTGGAAAACGGCGATTATAATCATCCAGCATGTACTGTAAATTTGAAATTAGACTTAAAGGCAGTTGTGCCATATGAGGATCCTGAGCTGGATGTGTGTCATAAGAGGAGAAATCATCTTGTTGCAAATCTTCCTCATCATCATCCGAGTCCTGACATTTAATTAAAAGTTCTGAAGGACTGCGAGCAGCCTGAAATCTATCATCCTCGTAGTCTTCGTTCTCAGATGAAAACAGCACTTCAGGAGGCTGTACAGGTGTTTTAAGTGGTATCAGGGCATCCAGAGACGAATGCCGTCGTTGAAGCAGAGAGTTTGAAGTCTCTAATGGTAGCAAATCCAGAGTTGGAGTCGTCGCCGTTGTTGCTGGTGCTGAAATTCCACGTTGAACTGCTGTCGACGACGAAGCCACCGTCGACGACGAAGCCACCGTCGACGACGAGGTCATCGTCGACGACAAAGCCACCGTCGACGACAAAGCCACCGCCGACGACAGAGCTACCGTCGACGACAGAGCCACCGTCGACGAAGAGGCCACCGTCGTCGACGAAGCATCCTCCGACGAGGAAGCTGCCGTCGACGACGAACCACTTCTCGACAACGAAGCACCCCTCGACGACGAAGCACCCGTCGACGACGTTTGCTTCTTCTTCTGTTTGATGGTCGTCGACGACGAAGTTAAGGGTAGCGTCGATGAAATGGGTCTCACCTTAACTGACACCAGCGTCGACGGTGAAGACGCCGATGACATGATCATGGTTGGCTTCATAGACATAGATGCCGAGGTCGTCGATGTAGATGCGACGACGGCAGCTCTCGTCGACGGAGGAAGCGTAGATGAGTTCGTCGACGAGAGAGGCAGTTTCTGAGGTAAGCAGAGAGTTTGAAGTCTCTAATGGTAGCAAATCCAGAGTTGGAGTCGTCGCCGTTGTTGCTGGCGCTGAAATTCCACGTTGAACTGCTGTCGACGACGAAGCCACCGTCGACGACGAAGCCACCGTCGACGACGAGGTCATCGTCGACGACGAAGCCACCGTCGACGACAAAACCACCGCCGACGACAGAGCTACCGTCGACGACAGAGCCACCGTCGACGAAGAGGCCACCGTCGTCGATGAAGCATCCGCCGACGACGAAGCTGCCGTCGACGACGAACCACTTCTCGACGACGAAGCACCCCTCGACGACGAAGCACCCGTCAACGACGTTTGCTTCTTCTTCTGTTTGATGGTCGTCGACGACGAAGTTAAGGGTAGCGTCGATGAAATGGGTCTCACCTTAACTGACACCAGCGTCGACGGTGAAGACGCCGACGACATGATCATGGTTGACTTCATAGACATAGATGCCGAGGTCGTCAATGTAGATGCGACGACGGCAGCTCTCGTCGACGGAGGAAGCGTAGATGAGCTCGTCGACGAGAGAGGCAGTTTCTGAGGTAAAAACTGCGCAGATGGAGTCTTAGACGCCTGAGAATCAGATCTCGGGGGCGTCAATGAAACAGAGAGACTCCTGAGGGGGGAAATCACTCCTCTTGAAGTAGAAGGTTGTGCAGAAAGCTTTTCCCCATGATGTTTCTTCGTCACCTTAGGTCTAGGAGAAACCTTTTGAGAGTCACAGGACCTTTTCAAAGAGGGAGCAGTTTGGATGGAAGATACACTCTCCACATCAGAAACAGGATTTTCTGAAGTTTTTAACTTCTGTAGCCACAGAAGGAGACGCCCTTCTCTATCCTTCAAAGTTTTTTGTGAGAAGGTTCTACAAATTTTACAGTCTTTAACCTGATGTTCAGGGTATAAACAATAAATACATTTTTTGTGAGGATCTTTAGAATGAAGTCTCAGTTTACCACAGCTTCCACAAGGTCTGAAGAGGGACTTCTTGGTTGTAGACATCATAGATTCAATCTTCTGTGAAGTATGAGAAGAAAAAACTGAGCAAGCTCAGGGAGACTCCCTTCACACGACGTGCAGTAGAAAATCTGAGAGCCTGAGTCTCTGGGGAGAGGGTTCTAGAGGGTGCGGACGCCTGATTGGCTGGTTTTGGCCTAGAACATAACGACAGAAATATGTTATAGAAGTGACAAGTTGTCTATCTATGAAAACTCTATGGTTTTTTCTTTCTTTTATGCCTAATAGGCTTATGTTATTACTACATTGCTTTGTTATGTGCCGTGGGACTCCCACTTAGACGACGGGGAATATTCAAGCATGTAAATCTATGAAAGACACCCCAATACTGGAGAACTATTGGCTTTACTAATGCTTGTGTTATTATTCCTTCTGTGTCAGACTACTGCAATCCGAAATGGGCTAGTGAAATGCTTGTTTTCTTGCCGGCTGGGCTAAGTCCAGAAAAAAGTTAAGGTTGAACCCTGCATGTTGTGCTACAATTTTTTTTTTTGAAGAGTGCAGCTGATTCAGCACATACATCCCTCAGAGTTGTTGGTGTCAAGAAACCTGTCCACGCTGTATGCCCCAGTGGACAGCCGCGGCCGTGCAGCTAAGATCAGTGGGAACGGGTGGGGGGGAGGGAGGGTTGACAGACGATGACGAGGGAAAATTAATTATTTATTTAAGTTTCCCTCGTGGTCGTCTGTCGAATCTCCCCCTAACCCGGCCCCACCACCCTACTGCTCTTCCATGCAAGGGCCGCTTCTGCCAGTGGAAGGTGCTTTTGCGGCAGATGTAGCAGCATATAGCGCCTTCTCCAGGAATTCCAAGGGGGCATTTGGGTGGGCCACTACCGGCCCAATTTGTCGCTTCAGAAGGTAGTCTACAAGCCATAGATTACATCATATCTACTTGCAAACAGTCACTATGATACAAGGATTGCTTCTGTGTGTATACAGAGCATGTGGAGAGTTATTTATTGGCGCCCCACCACTGACCTCTTTCTCTGTAGATACATTTACTACCACCCTCCAACGGTGCACTCCATCTCTCTGTAGCCCCTCCCCCTCACAACCTCCTCCTCAGACTCCCTCACTACCATCCTCCAGCAGTGCCCCTCATCTCTCCGTATCTCCCACCCTGCCCCCATGACCTCCTCCTCGGATTCCCTCACTTCCACCCTCCACCAGTGCCCCTCATCGCTCCATAACCTCTTCCCATATTGACCTCCTCCTCGGATTCCCTCATTGCCACCCTCCACCAGTGCCCCTCATCCCTCCGTAGCCCTTCCCTCAATGAGCTCCTTCTCAGATCCCCTCACTACCACCCTCCACCAGTGCACCTCATCTCTCCGTATCCCCCACCCTCCCCCCATGACCTCCTCCTCGGATTTCCTGATTGCCATGCTCCACCAGTGTGCCTCATCGCTCCATAGCCTCTCCCCCTATTAACCTCCTCCTCAGACTCCCTCACTACCACCCTCCAACAGTGTACTTCATCTTTCCGTAGCCCCCCCATGACCTCCTCCTTGGATTCCCTCATTGCCACCCTCCACCAGCGCCCCTCATCGCTCCATAGCCTCTCCCCCCTATTGGCCCCCTCCTCAGATTCCCTCATTGCCACCCTCCAACAGGTTCCTTCATCTCTCTGTAGCCCCTCCCCAATGAGCTCCTTCTCAGATTCCCTCACTGCCACCCTCCAACAGTGCCCCTCATCTCCCCATAGCCTCTCCTCCTCAGACTCCCTCACTACCACACTCCACCAGTGCCCCTCATCTCTCTATATCTCCCACCATGCCCCCATGACCTCCTCCTCAGATTCCCTCATTACCACCTTCCACCAGTGTCCCTCACAATCTCTCCATAGCCACGCCCCCTCATGACCTCCTCCTCAGACTCCCTCACTACCACCCTCCACCAGTGCCCCTTATCTCTCCATAGCCTTTCCCCCTCATCACTTCCTCCTCAGACTCCCTCAATCCACCCTCCAACAGTGCACTTCATCTTTCCATAGCCCCCCCATGACCTCCTCCTTGGATTCCCTCACTGCCATCCTCCAACAGTGTTCTTCATCTCTCTGTAGCCCCTCTCTCATATTCAAATTAATTTGTTGTATAGCGCTACTCATAGTGTAGGGTGTCACAGTACATACATCATGCACACATTATGCAGAGACAATGAATTCTACCAGTATGTAAATCAGCCTATAGGGAATGTCACATAAACCAATGAGGATTACAAGGTGTAGGACTCACGTATCATCCATACTGGTGGGCAGTATGTTTTAAGAGGGTTTGGTCTGGAGACGCACAAACGCAGGATTTAAAGCATACCTCAGTGGTTACGGGGTTGGCTTTACTGATTAAAATGTATATCTGACAAAACAATAGCAGTAAGATGGTAACAGTTCCTTAAGAATAGAGTAAGAGAGGTACAGACAGCCAATTAGGCCTTAGAAGAATGTGCAGTGTCTCCAAGAGGGTTAGAGTGTGCCGAGAAAGAGTGAAGGTACTCCTATGTGGATCTAGAAGTGCCCTCACACACCCTGACAGGTGTATAGCATCATCATCGGGCTGGTGCTCCTCGTGGGGGTGGCGCTGCAGTCCCTCACGGGCCCGTTTGACGGGGCTCTTTATCGGAGATCTTCAAGGAGTTTGCCGCATTTGTGCATGGGGGTGTGTGGGGCTGGATGGAGGTGGTGTAGTGAGTGGAGTCTAAAAAGAGCCCAAGGACATCAACAATTTATTAAGGGTGTCCTAGGGGTCTGGATTAAAATATATCACGGGGATGGAGAAGCAATCTCAGTTGCCTGTGTGAGAGGGGAAAATGAAAAATGCTTGCTTCCAACTTTAATGAGACACACTTAGGTCTCCCTTCACAGTGGTCCAGATTGTCAAGACCACGACTCACCCCTTTTTCCACTCCTTCATCTCCCTACTCCATCTGGCAAGATGGACCACCCCGGTCTCAGCTTTGACGACGATATGGTAGCAGAGATCTTGAGGGCACCTGCCCTACTAGCAGAAGATGGCAATGTACCATCTGGAAGCGGGAACGACGATTGGAGATCATTGCAGACACTCAGAAAATTACAGATCAAGACTGCCTTACATGGAACCATCATGACTGAGTACCTAAGAGCAAATATCGCTCCCAACGGATTACTGATCACTTTAGCACCGAGGATTTTCTTAGAAGACCTGACTTTCCGTCGGGAATGGTCAAGGATTTCGTGGAAATGTACGCGAGATTGGTTAGTACTCATCATTAACACGGCTAAACGGTTATCAGATGATCTTTTGATACAGATCACACTCTCCGAGAATAGACTCAAAACTGGCATTTCTGTAACAGCATTCAAGTCAAGACTGACAGAAATTAACCAAGAAATGCAAGATCATAAAGAGTATCTAACTAAACAAAAGATCAATCAACTTCAAAAAGATGTGAGAAGGTTTGACAAAGAAAAAGTCTACCCGTACACCAAAGACGATTATGTATTCCCCAACCATGACACCACATCTGAGGATACCAGCAGTAACAACTCGGGTAGATCAGACTCCACTGGCAGCGAATCTAACTTTGGTAATAGACAGCAGAGATCCAGAGGAGGATACAGATACCAACCTATGCCACCACCCTTGTTTCAAGGCTTCCCTTCACATCCTTATCATACACAAGTCTATCAGGGACCGTGGATGGGCCCTCAACCAATGTGGAACGGACCACCAGCACAGAATCCCCTGCCTAATTACCAGTCATTCCCGAACCCCCCTTTTCTCAACAGAGGGAGGGGCAGAGGAAGAGGCAGAAGAAGAGGAGGGATCAAGAACGTTCACTGGCAGGAACCGGATCAGATGGTCCTGCGGAGCAAGACCACAAGACCCTAGTGGTCAATTTGTCATCAAGACCTCTGACCACAGGAGAGAATAAACTTCTAGAGAAAGGCCTTGGATTTGTCCCTACACCGAAGGTTGATGACTTCAAACTACACCAAGAATTGCACCAGTTCTTCCGGAAGGTACGACTAAGAGCTTTTTTCCATGACAGACCTTCCAATCCACCGGAAGGTAGTGGACTGAAGAACAGATCCCGATTCACTCCAACTGCAGCAATGACTCCTAACGAGATTTTGACGTTCGAGCAGGCCATCCTCAAAGATGTTGACAATATTACAACCAACCGCCCCTTTGACAACCTCTCTAAGGAGGAAAGATCCTTGCTAAAAGATTTGGCCGAAGACGATTCCATCATTATCAAACCGGCCGATAAAGGCGGAGCAATTGTCATACAAGACAGAGATGCATATGATGAAGAGTGTCTACGACAATTATCCAATGTAAGATACTACGAACCTACCGAAGAAGACCCTACCTCACGACTTGCTGCAGCCATACGCTGTCTAACGTATGAAGCTGAGACAGAAGGTTGGATAACGAAGGACGAAGCTATGTTCCTCAGAAATGATGACCCGCGGATGCCATATTTTTATTGCCTACCTAAAATTCACAAGGGCATTAACCCTCCACCTGGTCGCCCTATAGTGTCAGGCATCAACTCTCTACTTGAGCCTCTGAGCAAATTTTGTGATGTTTTCTTACGGCCTTTGGTCACTAAGACTCCAACGTATCTTAGGGACACCACAGAAGTACTCAATCTAATAGAACAGTTTGAGGGACCAGAATCCATCACACTGCTTGTCACCCTAGATGTAGAGGCACTTTATACCAATATTCCGCAAGATGATACCCTGACAGCTTTGGAAAGTGCCCTACGCCATGTTGACCCCTGGCTTTCCTCCACACCAATCAGTTTCATCTGTGATTGTGCCTCCCTTGCATTGAAAGAAAACTTCTTTGCATTTAAAAACAAGATCTATCACCAAGTGCAAGGCACTTGTATGGGCAGCACATTTGCGCCGAGCCTGGCATGTCTTTACATGGCCAGGTTCGAAGAAGAACATATCCTCACAGACACCAACCCGTTCACCGGCAATATCCTTTTATGGCGCCGGTATATAGATGATATCATCATCTTTTGGAAAGGGGATGAGGATGCCTGTCACTCTTTCTTCGCATGGATCAACACGATCAACCCCTTCCTGAAATTTGTTGGATCATTGTCATCAGATTCCATCCCTTTCCTGGATCTTTTGATATCACTAGAAGAGGGCACTCTTAAAACTACCAACTACAAAAAACCTACAGATAGGAACAGCTTGCTTCTATTTCAAAGTCACCATCCCAAAGCACTCAGGGAGAACCTACCTGTAGGCCAGTTCCTCCGGCTACGGAGAAATTGTAACACCAGAATAGAATTCGAAAAGGAAGCCGAAACCCTATCTGTCAACCTGATCAGAAGAAATTACCCATCCAACATCATAAGACAGGCTCGTAAGAGAGCAAGAAACAACCACAGAGGAGCCCTACTTGAAGTAAAAGAGAAGAAGGAAACTGACAAACTAACCTGTGTGACATCATTCACCTCCTACTCCAATAAAATCCAAAGAATTGTCAAGAAACACTGGAAGATACTAGAAACAGGCAATGTATCACCAGGACCGACACCACTGTTCGCATTCAAAAGGACTGAGAATCTGAGGGACATTTTGGTACATACACGTCCAAAAAGTAAAAAAACCAATCCGCAACCAACCCTCTGGACACTGCCTCCCGTGTTGGGCCACTACCCATGCGGTACATGCACAGTATGTCCTCAGACTACGGCAACCAAAGAACTGGAACTTGGACTTTCGAGACCATGGCATCAAAATCGCCACACCAACTGCAATACCAAGAACTGCGTATACTTGATTACGTGTCCCTGTGGCTCTTACTACATAGGTATGACAGCGCGACCAATAAAGATACGCATAGGAGAACATAAAAGTACGATCCGCTGCAAACGATCAGCAACAAGACTACAAGCTCACTTTCTGGAGAAAAATCATCCCCCAGACAGCCTAAAATGGACCATTATAGAATCCAACCCTCAATGGTCCATAACCACTTTGTTTGAACGTGAACAACGATGGGTCTTCAGACTTAAAAGTGACAGTGGTGGTCTCAACGATAATATACCCTGGGTTGACCTCACTAGATGAACCACTAAGTAGGAGCATCACACACCATCTGTCTTAGCCATTACACACATAACACAATATGTTCCCAGAAACTACTATAATCATACAATACATACAACAGAGTATGTTACCTCCTCATATAATGGTTCCATTTTGCCATCTCCTTCTGTATACTACTCTACTACTTAGACTAGACACTTACAAGGCTACCGGGAGATACTGGCATGCGTGTCTTAAGCTTACATCTGAGTTAACAGATCTTCATAATATACATATATGGATTATTTCCTTGCCACTCTATGGGTAGTTTACTTTGTTCCATCTCCTCCCCAGTGTCTGGCTCCAGTACAGGCTAAGAAATAGGATCGTGATACTTCATGTAACCTTCCCATTGCCATCTCAGTTACATTGGGAATCTCATTATTTGATCCCGTTCCAAAATGGCCGCCCCAAAAGAACGCCAGACTACGACATCGTCACCACGTTCCAACACGTGTAACGTGCACTCCCCTGCTCCAATCCCGTAGGGTGTGTATATTTTGGATACCGCTGCCCTGAGTTGTCGTCCAGCAGCCGAAGCTACCGGGTAGGTGTTCCGGAGCACAGATGAAGAGCACGCAGTGAGTACTTTCTCAACACTGGAGTGACTATATTTGTCTTAGTGCACAATGATCGGCACCGGCCTCACCGCCCCCCCCCCCTTTTTTTCTAACCGACTCGATTACGAGCGGCTTAGGCTCCGTTAGTGTTCTCAGTATTTGTTCATGGGATTTCAAGCATTATTTTGTAACAACTCCGGTATGGGTCCCATTTACTAGCCGCCTATACACCGAGCGGCCAGATAATACCATAGCCGATCCCGAACTGCGTTAATATCATAGCCATGCCGTTTATATTTTGTTGAGTCATACTGCATCTTTACCGGCATTGGTCCCGCTTTTCGGGCCGTCCCCATCCATAACAACCTAATCGTCATAGCCATACCATTTTTATTCACAGCTGCCTTCACTGAGATTCGGCGAGGCTGACGAGGCCTGTCCTGGAACTAGGGAGGGTAGGCACAGCAATGTTGTGTTTTACGGTGTACTTTTCTGTTATGCCCTTGCCTACACTGTACTCACCCCCATAGTACTTGTTGCTAGAAAGGAGCACAGCAGATTACTTATGGTCACATTCTAGATTAAGGATATTTGGACACTACTCCCATATGCACACTAGATACACCATAGACTCGAGGTGTCACGGTTTAGTGATCATTCTCTCCACCTAGTCTAGCCCTACACGTGGGCCACTCATTTGAGTCTTTAGTATTCCATTGATATCCTTGCCCCCTTCCATCCACATGTATGCATTTGTCTAGTTAGGTTCCCCACCGGGGCACTTTCCGACACACAAGCATGCAGAGATTTATGAGCCACATCACTTGAGACTGTTATTAACGGCCTTGGATTGTGTTCTCGTTTCTTTTTCTCGCACCCCCCCCCCCTTTGTGTCATTTGTCTCCTCTATAGGCCGCAACTAGGGATACGCAAAGACGACGTGTCTCTTATCTATCTTTGCAACTATATCTCCTACATTTAGGATTCATGGGTTTATAGGGTGTCTCTTTCCCGACTCCCATTTGACATTCTTCACTCTTTTGGTCCTGATGAAGCGCCCCCAGATCCACTAGGGACTATTGATGGCGCGAAACATGTCGACCCCTTGACACACTCACTCTATCCACTACACGGGTGAGAGAAGAGGGATTGTATTTTTTTCATTTTCCCCTCTCACACAGGCAACTGAGATTGCTTCTCCATCCCCGTGATATATTTTAATCCAGACCCCTAGGACACCCTTAATAAATTGTTGATGTCCTTGGGCTCTTTTTAGACTCCACTCACTACACCACCTCCATCCAGCCCCACACACCCCCATGCACAAATGCGGCAAACTCCTTGAAGATCTCCGATAAAGAGCCCCGTCAAACGGGCCCGTGAGGGACTGCAGCGCCACCCCCACGAGGAGCACCAGCCCGATGATGATGCTATACACCTGTCAGGGTGTGTGAGGGCACTTCTAGATCCACATAGGAGTACCTTCACTCTTTCTCGGCACACTCTAACCCTCTTGGAGACACTGCACATTCTTCTAAGGCCTAATTGGCTGTCTGTACCTCTCTTACTCTATTCTTAAGGAACTGTTACCATCTTACTGCTATTGCAATTTATTTGGGAGCCCTGGTACAGGACCTTATTCTAACAGCTCCTCGTCCCCCCTCCTTTGTTGATATAGTATCTGACAAAACAAACTTTTTATAGCAACATTAGAGTAATGAAAGACTGGGAAAAATATAACTATATTGCAACACAAAAAAAATATGTTCTAATTATACCATTCAGGTTTGTATGCAGCTCTTTGATGTCAGTTCATAGGTCAGTGTCCGATTTTAGGATTGTAACTTCTGTACTGCAAGTAACCCACTGAGCTATCCACATAAAATACAGTTTATCTGCTTTTAAAAATTACGAACATACAAAATATTGCTCTCCAGCAGGATCATTAATCGCCAGAGTTATCTGGACATTTTAGTAGTTGTGTCTTGCATCCGTCATGATAACGATACAATGATATAAATTAAATATATACGGCATACACGAAGTATGTGTCTTACAGGGCCCTCACAGATTTTTTAAATATTAACTAATATACACACATCCTCGAAGCATAAACGAAGTATGTATCTACCTAGGCCTGTGCAAATTTAAAAAAACAGAACAATAGCCACAGCTACGTTCAAACTCTGTCACAGCCGGATCTGATAAACAGCTGAAGGGGTCTGGAAAGGTGAATCAGGATCAACAAACTCCTTTTCTCCAGCTCTGAAAAGAAGGATATATCCACGCAGCAGGACGGTACCACAGATTACAGCCTACCAAAGAGGATTTCTCCTATTCGCCATGTTCCTGTACCTGCACCAGTTGGCGGGACACAACCCACCTTTCTTAAAGGAGATGCGTGATTGGGGGTGCCTGTGAGAAAGATCCCAGGCCCAATCACGCAGCTCCTAGAAAAATAGCGTTCAGAGGAACATTTTAAATTGCAGTGGCCATTTTCTGTTGGCCTTCCTGACATCACTGTGAGGGCCATGGTTCATGTTTGGGTGGCCCACCCGGCCCACCCGCTAGAACCGGACCTGCTTCTATGTCACAGACTGCTTAGCGCTGCAGGGGGGCTTGGAAGATACTCAGGCAAGGGCCAGCAGGAAATGTAAGCAGACTCTGAACTAGTTTGAGCGTCATTTATTTCACTTTCGCAAAAAGATTACTTCCGCATTAGCAAAGCAGGGTGATGCCAGCGCCTTGCGATGCTGCGGGCTGGAAGGGGTCTTCTGTCTTGGGTTCCTGCTGCGCGCGCACACCACAGGAGACTGCTGGGCGGCAGCGGGAGATGAGGCCTGGGTTTGCACAGCTGGACATCTGTGTGCACAGTTGTGCGCTTGGCGTAGACGGCTGCGGCGGCAGCAGCTGTGTACGGCGCTCCGCAGCCCTCCTTGTTAGCTCTCCTGCCGCAGAGTGTACCCAGAGATTAGTGGAACGAAGGCAGGGAGGCGCGGGCGACCTTTTACCACGCTGACATTTAAATACTGTTTAACTTCCCGGAGATGAGCGGAGCGGTGGACAGGCCAGAGCCCGGGATGTCTCTTGGAGCCCCCGAGCACGCACGGGTGGTGGGACGCAGTATGGACAAAATACAACAGGACGCAGAAATGTATATATCCGGGCGGAATGCACGAGACTGTGATAATATTCAAAAGACTCCACCTGGGTCACGGAAAATAAAATTAGGAAATTTTAGCACTTTGTGTGATGTAATGCGTGAACCTTGCACATCAGAGCAGCCAGGTCAGTCCTTGAATTTCACAAAACACTGAAAACGTGTCTCTTAAATAGGTCGTAGTCAAGGCCTCCCCTCCCTTCTCTGTAAGCAGGATAGCTACCCGGGTGAGATGTGCACCTTACAAATAAACATACCCAAGGGAGTAGCTAGAACATTAAAATATCCCTTTGAACCGAAGCTCTTATGGCACCAAGCAGGTCATCACGACCCTCCCCAGAAGAGCACTCTTATCTCTTCCATCCATTCATCCATTCATCCTTTCATCCATCTGCTGATATCTACCATTTCACCTATACATTCTGTCATCCATTTATTTGTTTATCAATCATTCAGTCTTTCACCATTCCATCCATCCGCCCATCCAAATCAAAACCTTTCCATCCATCTCCAACCCTATCCATCCACCTTTTCAGCTTTCCATCTCTCATACACCCTTTCACTCCATCCATCCTGCCTTTCACTCATCCTTCCACCCTTTCACTCAGCCATTCACCCTTTTACTAATCCATCCACCCTTCCACCTATCCATCCACTTATACATCCATCTACCCTTTCACTCACTCATCCGTCCACGCTTGTACTCATATGTCTGTCCATTCACTGTTCACTCATCGTTCCAATCTTTCACTCATCCTTCCATCCATGCTTTCATCCCTCCATCCACCCACCCTCCCATTCACTCATTCTTTCAATCATCCATCCTTTTATTCAATCTTCCATCCATCCCCTTCCATTCGTCCATCCTTTCCATCGTTCCATCCTTTCAATCATCCATTCATCCTTTCTCTCATCCATCCTTTCACCCTATCTGTCAATCCTCCCTTTCATTCATCCCATCCTTCCATCCTTTCACTCACTCATCCACCCATCCTTTCTCTCATCATCCATCCATCCTTTCACTCATCCATCCACCCACCCACCCACTTTTTCATCCATCCACCCTCCCTTTCACTCATTCATCCATTGTTTTACTCATCCATCCTTACAGCCATCCTTTTATTCAGTCATCCATCTACCCATCCACCCATTCACTCACTCACCCATCCATCCATCCACCTTTTCACTCACAGCCATCCTATCACTCACTCAGCTCTGTTTGCCAAGCTGCAGACAGAAGAGGCCAATCAAGAACTTCACCTCCGCTGTAGTTGCTAAGGTTTGGGGTTCATGATGCCCCAGCATCCATTATTTTACTCATCAATCCATCCTTTCACTCTGTCCAGACATACACCCTGTTATTCCACCCACCCATCCATCCATCCACCCTTCACTCAGCTACCCATACTTTCACTCACTCATGTATTCATACTCTCTCATCATTTATTCACCCTTCACTCACCCAATCATCCACCATTACACTCACACATCCATCCATACTTTCAATCACTTAAGCACCCACCGACCCTTTCATTGGTATGGAAATAGGGCAGGTGCATAGTAGCCCCCCCCCCCCCCCACACACACACACTTAAGCAGCTGCAGTAAGGGCTACCTCTGAGCCCGAAGGCCTGACATGCTGAGTCACACCAAATATGTTGACAAAAAGGTCACTCAGTGATGGAGGTGGGGCGAGCTTGCTAGGTAGTCTCCACTGCAAGGAGTCACACCCATTTGCACTTTTCTGTTGTTGCTGTCCACTGTCTCTAGTCAGTGCGTTATGGATGGTTTTTAAGATTATTGTTGCAGGACTTCAGGCTTTGCCACAGGTTTGGCCACGAGCACACAGAACATCATCCAGGAAGTACTACAGATCTATGCGGGCTCAAGTTGGTCGTAGTCTTCAAAGTGCTCACTTTATGCCAGATGGTTTAACGGCCCACTTGCAATTAGCCTGAATGGAGTATTCAGTTTTATTACTCAATGGGTACCCAAGGTATTGTTTGATCAAATATGAAAGATTATTTAGTGAACAGTAAGCAATTGGAGATTTATATTCAGAACATACAGGACAAAATCCCAAATCGACAATATTTTGGAAGTGATATTATTAAAAGACATTTTGTTATATAAACATATGAAGCAATAACAATTGATAAATTATGTTTGCAACACACTTAAATGTGCCATAGTAAAAAATATCACCAATAGAAATTAAAGGTACAAAGCGCTACCTTAAAAATGAAAAACAGACCACCTCACAAATAGTGACACCAACTATGCAGAATCTTTAGGGAAGGTTAAACAGCGTTTACACAGTGGTGGCTGGTATTTGAAGGACGGGGGAGGGGGAGGGGGAGGGTGAGGCGGGGTGGAGGAGGGAATGAAATTGAAAAAAATATATATACATATATATACACACTTACCTGTCTGCAGGTGCCGCCCGCCGTCGCTGCCGCCCCTTCTCAGTCCTCAGCTCTACTAGGCCGGGAAGCAGGAAACGGACTACACCCGTCTCCCAGCGTCCCAATAGCCAATCACAACGCTGCAATGCAGCGTTGTGATTAGTCTGAGCGCCTTGGATCAGCACTCAGCCAGGGAATGGGAGGCCGGGCATGTTCTCCATGCAGGCTGTAATGCAGTCTGCATGGAGAACATACAAAGTGCGCATAAATGTTTGGCCGGCCCCAGACATTCATGTACACTTCAGGGAGTGCAAACCGCTCCTCCCATCCCCTGTCAGCAGAGCAGCCCCGTCCCATCTCGCCCGCAAAGCTGCCGTAACAAGGAAAAAATAAAATGATAATAACTTAGAGTTATCATCATTTTATTTTTCCTTTAGCGACACTGCTTAAAAGCAATGGGGCGACACTCCTCCGCCCTAGCGGAGGAGCCGCCACTGCATTTACAGTATTGGCAGACAAAATACTTTTCCTGGCTGCGTAGGGTTGCCGTAATAGAAATTAATATTTTACTCAAGGTCCTATACATGCTGCAAACAATACCTCTGTCAATAATGGGTGTGTAGTTGAAATGACGGCAGAATCTAATTAATAATCAATCTCATAAGGCAGGAAAAAACCTCGAGGGTGGCAAACAGACCGGTCATCGGCCAACCGCTCAAGGGTATATATCTTAATTGTATATGGTTATTTAAAACCTTTACCAATGCGCAAGAAAAGACAATCCATGTTATAAAATAGATAAATCTTGAGGGATATAAAAACGAGTTTTAAATAAGCACGTAAAATACCAAACCGATTGGCAAATGCCATTAGTTACCAGCAGCGATATAATGACATTTAACGAGTCTACGAGGGAGCAGAACCATCAGTGTGGCAGCTGGTTATTCGTCTACAAGGATTTACTGTCCGGATTATAAAAAAGACAGAAGGTAGTATAAAAACATGTTATAAATAAGTACATAAAATTCCAGACCTAACTTCAAGAGCGGGAGGCTTGGTAATTGGCATATCTTGCCCTATTATGACACTGCCCACCCTCACTACCTGCGGGATTGGGAGAAGTGGAAACTACCAAGCAGGGTGCGACATCGATTACTTATTAGCTGAGGCTCCCCTTCGACAGTTTCCTTGGTTGTGGTGCTCCCACAGGAAATATGGTCTCTATTTATACCCGGTAACCAGGGCAACATTGGCAATATGAGATATGGTGGCTGTGCGCATAGCCTTAACCTCCTACCCTTCACCGTTTATCCCCATATGGCTCAACTCAGACTTCTCACTGGTATTAGGCAAGCAAGACTTCCATTGGTGGAGGGCAGGCAGGTGGACTCTCCATTCAAAATGGCCAGATAAAACCCTTTGAAAAAAATGAAAAACATTACAATTTACCTGAGACAGAAAGATATGTAAACTATGCAGCATTAGATCTTAAACCTACATATCAAACAAGGGGCAGCATGCTCACGCTACCCCTTTTGAAAAAGAACTAAAGAATGGGACACATGATTGACAAGTCGCTTTAACCTGCTGGGTCCCGCACCATCTAAGAAAACTCCTGGTCAAAGACAGTGTGACAGACAGCTCTAGGAGAACATTTCGCTCAAAAGCTGGGCACACCCATTTGATAAGGCTCACATTCCAGCCCAGAGTGTAAAAACTAGGAATACATACTATGAAAGCCTCAGACACTGGTATTACACTACAGATAAAATGCTTTTTGGCCCAAGTGAAGACTTCGCCCATGCAGGAGGGGGTGCAGATTTACAGGTACCCTAGCGCACGTGCTTTGGTCGTGCTCCCAGCTACATAGATACGGGAATGGGGTCCTTAATGAAATTGACTCAGCTTTCAGTATTCGCATCCCAAAGAACCCAGGGATAATTCTTCTGGGCCTACACTTCCCAGGCGGGAAAACCCACAGATCTCAGGCAAAAGCAATCTTAGCATACTGGGGTAAATAAGGAGTGCCAGAATTAGGGAATGGATGCTTAAATTGTGGGAGATTCTTGCTATGGAAAAAAATACGCTCTCCAAAGAACTTAGACAAAAGTCATACTATACAGATTTTGCTCCACTGATCAAGATTCTCTTCCAGGAGTATAGAGAGCTGACATGCCCCAGATTCTTGAAAGTCCTGTGCCTCATGCCAGTGGTCGTCACCTAGCAGAACCTCTCTCTCTTCCTGTAGTCATATAGCTCCTGTAAGCTGTCCCACATTTTACTACGCTCAGATACCACTTCCACTCTACTCCAGTCTAGGGCTATTAGCACAAAAGTCGCCGGGGCAAGGGTGGGGTGAAGATAAATGGAGGGGGTGAGAAGGTTGCACTGTTGTGACGTTCTCTTATTATCAAGTTGTGTCACATATAAATCTGGCATTGCTTCTTGCCGACCCATGGATTGTAGGCAATGGGATGTGTACCTCAGAAAAGAATATTAAAAGAGCTAAACCAAAAAATTAAAAAACAGAAATATGCATAAGTTATTAATAATGTTTCAGGGTGTGAGAGGCCGACTAGAGAGCTGTAAGGTCACGTTCATTATTGTCTATGGGCCACTGGACCACAAGACAAAGTTTTATACCACACTCTGAACACATAGCAGTTATTCTCTGGGCATCTCTTATTGGTCAAGCATTTTATTATAGTCCTTGATCCAGATGTCCTTGATCACCTGACTAATTGGGAATACACATTTTTAGGTCTCACCTAGGCAGCACTTGCGCTAGCTCTTCGAGATATGCTGCATTCAGTTATGGACTTGAAGCTCCGTCCATTTTTCACCCTTTTTTTTCCAATTGGCTCCTGTTACTGTCCTTTGTAAATGACGGCTTTTGATTCATGAATAGGCTTAGTAGTCCCTCCTTAGTACCTCCTTTTCTCCTTTTGTAACCTCCCATAAGGACTGCCCCTCTTGCATGTGTTGTTACTCGGTATGTTTTAATTACAGTCTGTGAGCACTATTTTCTTAAATGACTTTCTCCTATTGCACGTATGACGTGCTTTCCTGCAACTTGAAACTGCTTGGTTTTTTTTAAGCTGTACTTTATCTTATCTTGTGTTTTTTGTTTCAAGAATGGAGGCCGCGCCATTAACGCTGCTCACGCCATAATATATATTTTTAAAGCACCATGGTTTTAAGCCACGTTTTATGTTCTTCTTTCAAACACGAGGCACGCTTCAGGTTCGAGAATAGCAGGCGCGCATTATTTTTGTTATGCGCTGCTAACCCGAATCAATCAACACACACTCAACAATGGCACCTGCGTGGCTCGCAAACCCTCATCCCCGTCCTGCCCCCCGGGACATTAAACAAAGGGCCGTCAGGCTCTAATAACACAAAGGCACAAGTTAGGTAACATTTAAACACACACATTTAGCGAAAAGCAAACATCGGGTGTGGGAAGAATACAAAAAAAAAATTGTATCAAAAGTGTTAATAAAAGTACATCTGACCTCTCGGGGAAAAGTGCTTTTATACATAACGTTTTTAAAACAAAACTGGGCAAATTCTTTAATTTACAAAATATGCTCTTAGAAAAAGAGAAACATAATGTAAAGACACATCTGAAAATGTGATCATAGAAATTATTGTATATGGAAAACCTAATAAAAGTATTTGAAATTGGAAAAAAAATAATTATTGTACAAAATCAAAATATGCGCTCAAAGAACGGCAAAATCGCTCCAGTGAAGCAACACCGAGAGCTCTGAGTGGGAATGGGAGAGGGTAAGCAGCACACTGGGAGAAAGGTAGAAGACACATGTCCTCTCATGGCATGCTGGTAGCAAAAGAAACAATCCTTTGCAAAGCAATAGGTCTTGCATTACTGAAAGTTTGAGCTAGTGGCGCTGCATTATCTGCAACGCCAATAGCTCAAATGTTCAGTAATGCGAGATCTATTGCATTGCAAATGCTTGTTCTCTAATGTACACAGAACCTTCTCTAGACTAGACATGTTTCTTACACAACAACATGACATACAATGTTTCATTCACAGTCGGATTGATAGCCAGGTCCTATCGCACCATGCCCCGGTTATAGTAATCTGGGCTTTAGTCCCCCTTACACCCCCTGCACGATGATACTGGTGCATGAACGATATAGCCGTCCGAGACCCCACTGTTAGACATGCCATTGCAAAGGCCATGGATCATTACTTTGCGGAGAATGATGAGCTCTCTACTTCCCTTGCAACTAGATGGAATGCGGCCAAAGCAGTGATACACGGCAAATGTCCCACACCTCTGGCTTCTTTAAACGTAATGTGCAGAGGGGAACTTGAGCAAATACTAATGGGGGAAACTGCCCGCTGCTTGTTGCATACAAACAGTTGTATTACCAGAAGGGTAATAAGGCAGGTTGACTTTTAGCCTATAAACTCCGGCTCCTCTAACTCCAAAACTGAGTTCATTCTATTGTTCTCCCCTCATACTCTAACTCGGGCACATGACATTGGGGGACCTTCCATGGCTTCTACTTGGCACTCTGCCGCAGAACCCACCTTGGATGTGGACCAGGACGAATAATTGCACAAGTGCCTATCCCATTACATTCACCTGATCTCCTCCATCCTTTAGAGGAATCGATCTCCCTGCAGGAAGTTATTGCAGCCATTATATACTTTCTTAACAATAAAGCTCCAGGCCCAGATGGGTTTTCCAATTCCTTTTTAAAAACTTTAAAGGACCAATTGGCAGCCCCCTTGACCTAGGTTTTTAACTGCTTTCTCCAGGTAGGTGTGAACACTGACTCTATGACAGATTCTCATACCATTTTGATCCTCGAGCCTAATAAAAATCCACAGTGTTGCGAATCCTATTGTCCGATCACTGTTCTCAATTCGGATTTGAACATTTTTGCCAAAATACTATGTACTAGATTAGAGAGGATGGCCCCATCTGATTTGTCCGACACATGCTAGATTCATCTTTGGCAGACGGTTGGTATGTGCTTGTCACTTATTATATGACAGATATCCAGGGATGCCAAAACCTGTATGGTTCTTCTTTCTTTGGACGTCAAGAAGGCATTAGATTGGCTGGCCGGGACTTATACATTCAAAGTGCTGGATAGGATGTCTCTCTGCCCTCAAATCAAGGCATATATTAAAACCAACTTTGTTAAACCATCCACTAAACTCAGTGTTAGAAACTTTGAGAGCCCCCAGATTCTGATCAGGTGGGGCACCTGCTAGGGCTGCCCGCTCTCCCCTAATATTTTGCCCTAGGTCTGGAACCTTTGTTTTGGAAAATGAAACATAACTCCCTAATCACTGGCCTCCAGGTTGGCAATGCCACATACAAACTGGTATTGTGTGCGGATGACCCCCTCTGCTTCCCGACCAACCCAAAAAATTCACTCCCAGCTCTGATAGCAGAACTTGATTTCTTTCCCCAAATCTCTGGGTTAAAAATCAATCTCTCCAAATCTGTTGCCATGTAACTCCCACAATCAACCTCTTGGGCTGGACCTCTATTGGCCTTACTTGGTATAATTTCAACCTCCTCTTCTCTCAAATATCTGGGAATTACCATTCTGTCCATAATGAAGATCTGTTTGCGGCTCATATCCCCCTCTTTTGGATACTCTTTTCAAAGGTCTTTGATCTGTGACTTGGGGTGAATGTTTGATTTGTTCATCATTCCATCCATCATTTGTTCTTTTTGCTTTTGTCACCCTAAGTGGGAAGGGTATGCCCAGATGTGGGTCCTGTGCTCACTACGCCACTGGATTTAAGCTACCCTGGCTGGTGAGTGATGATACCCCGAACCCAGTTTCAGGATGCTTGTTTCCGGTCAAGGGAGGACCTGGCCTGGCAGTTCGGGCTGGACTTTTCCCATGTGGCACAGGGTAAAGACTGATTTCAATATGGCCATGTCTGAACTGGGGTGGCGTAGTGAGCATAAAAACAATGGATTAATCCCAGATCTGTGACGGGGTGAACATGTGATTTGTTCAGCAGTCCATCCATCATTTGTCCTTTTTGCTTTTGTCACCCTTAGTGGGAAAGTTATGCCCAGAAGTAGGTCCCATGCTCACTGTGACACTGAAATGAAGCTACCCTGGCTGGTGAGTGGTGATACCCAAAAAGGTTCCAGGACTTGGTCTGGCAGTTCGGACTGGACTGTTCCCATAAGGAGCAGGGTCGAGATTGATTTGCATATGGCTGGGTCCAAACTGGGGTGGCAAACGATGGATTAAACCCAGATCTGTGACTTGGGGGTGATTGTTAAATGTGTTTAGCATTCCGTCCATCATCTGTTCTTTTTGTCAGCGGTACAATAGGTCTGCCCAGCCTTGCAACAACTCAACGATATCCTTTGAAGTTTGATATTCTCTCTAGAACCCGTTTTAAAGGCGCTTAGCGATATTTTTGAATCTTAGAAAAATATTGACTTCCTGAAAGTGAGAGATGCAACTTGATATATGAGTTTACACCTTTTTCGACCTAGCAGCGAGAGGGATATTCCGCCAGAGCAAGTTGTTTACCCGAGCTCAGGGATTCCAACCTGCTTAAACACCGCCTCGACAGCATTTGATCAGAGGCAACCTCATTACACGGAGCACAACCGAATATAAATATTTAAATAGTTCAAAACAAGCTTTCCGTGTAAAACAAATCTCCCTTCAGCGAGAGTTTGAAGTCCATTACTTCTGCAGATGAAAGGGCGTCTACCTTTCATCTTCGCATTTGACATAAGCGCGCGTCTGTTTCATTCCCCGCAGTCACAGAAGCCCCCCCCCTCATTACTGGGGAGGCACAAACAAGCACAGGCGAGCAGCCCATTACAGGGGAGGCTTCCTTGTTACTCAATGCTGTGTATTTCACACAGCAAGGGCTCACTGCGACTCAAAGGAGGTGTGCTGCGCCAGCAGGAGACATTGTGATAACGAGGAAATCCTGTGTAGTACAGTTTACAGAAACAGGCCGACGCGTTTCAGCATGCAAAGATGCCAAGACAATCAGGCCTGGAGCAGGATGTATGACCAAACTTGGGGGGGGGGGGGGGGGGGGAGTAGCTGGGGGAGATGGAACGAAGCAGTAGGGCGGGTGAACTAGAGTAGAGGGTGTGCAGCCTGTCTGGGCCAGGGGCACCTTAAGCATTTTGGGGGCCCTGGGTCAAACGTATTTTGGGGGCCCCTATTCAGAACAGCATTGGATTTATGATTAAATATCAGCTCTGTCATACCCTCTTTGGCCAGGTCACTGACAGTGCACAGGCACACTCGTCCAAATTCTATGTGTGTTTACATCTGAAATTCAGGGTTAGTGATGTGTATTTTCAATATTTTAATACAGCAGCAGTTCACTAATATTACTGCACGTAATCTCTGTGACACCCTCCCATTTCTCTTATCTGTGGTCCTGTTTTGATCTAAAAGAAACTTTTTATTGGATGTTGCATGAAATACAAACACTTTCTCTGCCAAATGTCTGTAATAGACTCTCGCACATCTCCCACAATAAAAAATAAAGGAAAACGATATTTCAAACAATCTATTTAAGAATTATTAAAGGTCATCAAGGCCGGACTCTCTGCAGAACAGACCTGGCTGTATCAGGGGGGCCCCGGAAAGGCTGGGTACCTGGGACAGCCAGAGCCCATTTTGCCTATGCCTTAAAACGTCTCTGGTCCAGGCATTTATTTACTCACTTCATCGTGGTATTATGTCATTATTTCCCATTTAAGCCAGAATTTACTCTCTGGCGCAGTTTGGTGCATAAATGATGTGGAGTTTACTCTAGCAGGAATGTGTCTGAGGCTCAGTCAACCTGAACTCTTTGGAAACTCATGTATAGACAGGGCCACGGGAATAATGTTGCAGGGTATAGCCAAGTTATGCGGCAGGGTCAAGTAAATTATGTGGCAAGTAAAGGCACATTATGCGGCGTGATGTGGCACATTTTGTGATAGTATTACTTCATTACTTTGTCATTTTTACACTTTTTAACACTGATCATTGGCTGCACCTAATTAGTACCAGTTTAATACCCAAATATAGCAACAAGCAACAGAAAGGTGACCAATCAGCCTCAGCAAAGGACTGTCCACTGCTGGCAACATGTTTCGCTGTGTTTTTTAATAACTTTTGAATAGTTTGAACTAGAAACAATTTTTTCTTGTGAAAATCTGCAGTTTATGCAGCATATGATGGGTTATGTGGCAAATGCGAAAATCTATAATTATGTGAATAATTTCCGTGGCCCTGTGTTTTGATAAACCCTCGTGTTAACCCTGAAATATTGTTCCGATGCTATTTTTACATGGTGCCCCACGTTACTTAGATCAAACTCAGTTTTCAGACTACTGTGTAAGCTGCAAAATATACAATTGCTGTATGTAAAGTGTACAGTGCCATATATAATAAAGATCAGTCCACACCTATGTTAGGTGCAAACTATTTTCCTTATTATTGAACTTTAATAAGCGATGGAACTTACACATGTCACCGACTCTGCTTGATAAAAAGTGTTTACTCTCTCCTTTTCGGTATAGCTCACAAGTAACCCTGCCTGGGCTGACACTCCAAGAACACTTCGACAAGTGACACTTTAATGAGAACTCGTATTGAGTGTATTTTTGCACATATAATTCTTTCATAGGATTAGTCACTGTAGAAAATCTACTTTTTCTGCTAGACACCGCTGGCATGTCACTGTACACTGAGAAACTATTAGCAGATTCCTCGGTGCATGTGTTTCCTTTATGGTGTTTAAGTCGGTTGTATTTAGTTTTTCAACTGAAGGAACATCTTGTCTGTTCTCTGCTGGAGAAAGCTGGAGAAGGGGTTATTTCCCTTGCACTGACCTCAGAGGAGTTTGCAGTCCTATTGGGGAGGAGGGGAGGGATTGACAGCCACCTTCCTAGGGAGTCCAGAGGGCAGAAAATAAATGAATGTGACTGGGTGGGACTTTGCCCACTGTTAGAGTGAAGCATTACAGAATTAGTAAAAGTTGCTATGCAAGAATAGCCATATATATGTTTCAGCCTGCTCTACACCTAAGATCAAGGGTCACCAAGCCAGCTTGGGTGAGACCAGCCTTGGTGTTCCATGGCATGGATTCAACGTAAGTGGGCTAAACAAGGGTAGGCCAAGTTTTGAACATTACTAGTGCAAGCTTCTGAAAGCTGTGACCTGACAGCTCCCTTGGCGCATCTCTGGTGTAAGCCAGAGACTGCAGTACATTGTGGGAGGACGGGATGAAAATAAAGGTGCCCCCTTAGCCCACCCACCTCTGCTAGGTTCTACATCTAATGGTGTAGAAGATTGAAGCGTTGGATTTTGTGACAGGCATACATACTTCTGGTGCCTGTCGGTCCTAAGACTGGGACACAGGCCTCTGCCCAGAGAAAGCAGTGGGGGATGTGCTTGGCCTATCAGCCAGCGGAACTCAGACTTGTGATGGTCCCAATTGACATATCAAAGCTAGATGTCTGACCACAGACGAAGGACAATCAGCAGGGCCGAACTGGCAGTAGCGGGCACCGGGTGTTTCCCCGGTGGGCTGCTAGGGTGGGGGCCAGTTTTAGACCCCTGGGGGGGCCAGTTTTTGTTACTGGGGACTGGTTTCTGCAATATCTGCCCCTGCAACAAAAGCGGTGAGACAGGAGTTGTGCTTTCCACTAGCATGCCCCCCCACCCCCGGGGCCGACCGAGTTGTTTGCCAGTGCCGATTTCCGTTCCTAGTCCGGCCGTGACAACCAGACCTTCAAACGCGCATGCTGCAGATCTTGTACTGTGGATGTGAATGTGACCACCCTCCTCCCCAACCAAGCCTTGTGTGTTTTGTTCCATAAAAGGGTTAGTGCTGGCTGATCCTTGGTTCACTCATCTGGGCAATAAAACAACATTGAAGGTCTCTTCTTGTGAAGTAGACCAGGTGTAACTAGCCTGGTACTGGACTATTCCAGATTGTTCTTGGATCTGGAAAACGAGTGAAAAAGCAAACTTACACTCACTGTTAACTGGTATTCGTAAAGGGAACTCTTTACAACAAGGCGAGGACTGAGCTTGCAGCCAAGAAGGGCTTGGAGGTATCATCAACCGGCTTAGGCAGACTTGGTAAGAGCAAAGAGACTCTGTCTGCTGTGGAAACATAAGCCCCAGGTACTTCCCTAGAGGAACACTCTGAAGATTGGAAGCTGTAAACTGTGCCAGCCTCCTCCTGCCGACTGACTCTCATCCAGCCTCTCCAGCTTGCTTGAAAGCTAGAGGCATCCTGGAGCTGGGAGTGGTGCTGTGTGACTGGAGCGGGAAGGTGCCTCCAGTGGCCACTTGTGAGTACTGCACAGGAACTTTCAATGACCGATGATGAAGAATTGTGAAGTGAAACTGTCCCTTTAAAAAGCTACAATTGTGCAGTGACTGATTCAATTTTTATTTAATTTTAGTCTTACTTCAATCAAGAAAACCTTTTTGATTTGACTAATGGAAGTTTTCTGAGTGGTTTCTTGATGCAGGTTGTACTACTATTACTAACCCTTAACAGACATTCTCTAAAGTTGCTTTCTGTCCAGGTCATGTGCTACTAAGCAGTAGACAAGGCTGTTTCAGAGAAACAGTGTTTCCATGACAAGGTAAAAGCTCTTTCTGAGTGGTTTCTTAATGCAAGTGATCCAAATGTATAGCTAGCCCTTAACACACATTCTCCAAAGTTGCCTTCTGTCTCTTAAGCCGGTCCTGTGCTTAAGCAGTAGACAAGGCTGTCTTGTAGTAACCCTGTTTACCTGATTAGGAGCTACTAGCTCCTAACCAGGTAAACAGTGTTACTTAGTGGGATAATTTGCCCCACTGGGCAACCCAGCTTCCTACAGTCACACAACATGTTTTAGTGAGAAAACACTACTTGATTTTAACTGAACATTATCCCGGTGACTGCAGTGACACTTGAGAGTGAATGTAAATCACAGATAGGCACTTCAATGGCTCCGTGCCCTGTCTTCCTTCTGACTCAGACAGGGTAACCTTCTGTAAAATTAACATCTCATACAGTGGCGCAGCAAGGGGGGGGGCTGGACCGCCACGGGCAACACAAGCTTTGTGTGCAGCGGCCTCACTCCGCTCTTACCTGTGGCCATCGTGGGAATCCGCCCGCACCCCCCCGCTCTTACATGCCACCACGGACAGCAAACGCTGGGGCCACCATGTGCGGCCAAAGGTCCAGCTACACCACTGATGTAATATAATATCTTCATAATCAAACTTATATTCTATCAGTCCCCCTTGATTGTTTTCTGAACTTTTCAGGCACACAAGGGAAGGAAGAAAATGATTCTGAACTGTGGAATCTGTCGCTTTACTTGAGACACTCCTTGCCTCAGGGTTCATCTCTGATCCAGCAGCGATGCTACCCAGGGTGGGAGATTGGTTCGCTGAAAACAATTTGCATCTCCAGGAACCTAGAGGTTCCCTCAGGATAAGCCTGAGAAAGTCCCTAGGAAACTCACAAACCATGGAGCTACCTGTGCATACTCAAAGTTACCAGCATCGAACTGGGTTTCCTAGCAAATACCTCTTCTCTAGTCAACTTGTCTCTTGAGCCTCTCTCAGTCCCTTCTCTCAAACATTCTCTTCATCCCAGCACCAGCTCCAGCATCCAAGGACAACATAATATGAGCTTTAGTTCTGGCTGTCAAAGGGAAATTCTGTAAAGGAGCACAGATGCAAACAGCTATCATACAGAGAAACAAACAAGGAAAACTAGCTGAAATTGTGCCAAAAGTTGGTGGAGTTCCCTTCCTGCCAAACTCACAGTACCTTGTCCCATTTAGATGAAACCATTGGGTGTCTGAAGGTGGAGGCAGAGCCTCAGCACGCCTAGTGGTCCTCCAGCCATAGAACGGGTCGACTGCAGTGACAGTAGCCCTACCTATTTGTGGGTCAGCTTTGCCAGCCACTTTCCCTGCCCCATGTACCACCATAGTAGGCATAGAGGACTTGGCCAGTAAAAACAACCAATGGCCCTGACAGACAGGGTGAAAGCTCTGAGCCTGCTAAGGACAATGCGAGTTTGCTTTTCAGAAATCAATCCATGCTTCAAGGGTTTGTTTATGAAACAGGAAAATAAAATGTGGAGCAGATCGAAAAAATCGTGGTGGCTGTTTAGCATCGAGCTGTAACAAAAGTGTATTCGCCAACCTGGCAGCAGCACTTTGCTTATGGATTTCCATGCCAGAATGGTGAGGTTTCCAAATCTGGTGCTAGGCCTCCGCTGACCTCGTGGATTGTCCATCAGGGTCTAAATAACCCCCTAAGATGTTGACCCCCACATGTAAAGTCCTGCACAATGAAGGACCAGCTTACATCAACAAACGTTTGAACTTCCACCAACCAACCAGACACCTATGATTCGCCTCCCTCTTCCTTGCAGACACCCCCCGGATCCACCGATGCAGCAGTGGAGTACGCTCCTTCTCACACCCGGTGACCAAAGCTTGGAACAACCTTCCCTTTCACCCCAGGACCACCCCATCACTCCAGCAATTCAGGAAAGGACTCAAGGCCAGTCTGTTCGAATGAACAGATCACCACGAAGCTAGCAGCAACCCCAGCATATTGAGACTCTCATGGGTGATCTGTCGCGCTTTACAAAGCTCTAATTGATTGAAGCTACTTATCAGCACCACCCTTACCAGGAAAAAGAATTCTCTGCAAGCACTATATTTGTAAAACTCTTACGCACTACAGTTGTCACGCTCTCAGTGAGAAATCAAATACATTTTTTATCTGTTAACATTCTGGAAGACAGAATAAGACTTTATGTAAAATCCTCTGTATGCATTTTAACAGAGCTACTTTGTTTCTGTTCAATAATAGTTTGCGTATTATTTAGGCAGCTTTAAACTACTGCTGAAGTAATTTTCGCTTGTATTTTCATTTATGTTCATATGACAGAGAAACAAAATAACTGTTGCTGCTTTTTCCAAACTTTGATATAAAAATACCATCCATATTGGTAAAATCTTCCTATTCAAAAGAGTATCAAAAAGGAAATTAAAGCAGCATGCCCTAACTGCAATAAGAAAGCTACTAGTACAGGAAAAAGTGTAACGCAAAGTACTCAAACTAGTTTTTATGGATAACAATGTTAATTATTTTGAAATGCTGATACTACGAGCTCACAATGTGACACAGTAGGAAAAATACCACACCTAAACCACAATAACTCGATTACCAGCATCAGTTCTATCAACCCCCCAAGGGCATACAATCACAATGTGAGAAACAAATATTTCACAGTGAAAGTATATAAGACATGGAATGCAATTGTCACTAGTTTGTTTACTTCGACTTTCAGCCAATCTAGCGTACACATTTCCTGGAGGTGAACACCAGGCTCTCCCAGTCAGCATCATCTCTGTGTGCAGACTTGTTCTGACCCCTAGGTGCCCTTCTCATTACTTATTGTAAGTATTAGTAACCACGGGGACAATGCAATTTCATCAGTATGAATACATGAATGTGCTAGCTTTGGGACAGAGAAAGAAAATGTGCAAGAGAGAGTGTTCAAAGAGGAAGATGATGTAAGGGGACCCAAGTTTCAAAACCAAGAACCAGGACACGCCCTAAGCATACAAGTACAACACAGTTGGGGGCTTATTACGATGTTGACACCGTTTCTGACTCGGGACGGACTGACCACTGGTCGGCAGTTCCGACCACCTGGTTACGATGTTCAGTCGCATACTCACTTTTCTCTATGGGAGCTTGTGTCACTGCCCTAAATTGTCCGTAATACAGGCTCCTATAGAGAAATGGGTGTGTGTGTAAAACCCCGCACACCTTGGCAGGCACCCCATGGTGCCTGCCACACAGTGCAGGGTTTTACAGGGGGGTATCAACCACCAACCGTAGACCGCTGAGGCAAGGGGGCCCTGCTGGGGGCCCCCTAAGTCACTTTCCAACAGCCTTTCCATGTCGGAAAGGCCGGCATGGAAAGGCTGTGGGAAACCCGACATCGTAATCTTGACAGCAGAAACGCCGTCCATAAGGGATTACGGTATGGTTGTGACCGGCGGAAAGACTCCGAGAGCCGGTCGGAACAGAGTCGGAATGATCGGCTGATTTACGCTCCGACCGCTGACATCGTAATCGGGCAGTCGAACCGCAAACCGACCATGTCAGTCTGAAAGCCTCCGACTAGCGGTTGGGGGCTTTACAACCAACATCGTAACCGACCCCTTAGTGTTTAATTTGTACAAAAATTAAGTGCCTGGGCACAAAGTATTTCTCAGGAGTCCACTGCAGCTGACTCCGCCTACAACTACTTCCGCTGCTACTAAATGCCAATAACAGCAGTACCTACTTACTAGTTTTCAGTTTTTAAAAAGTATTAAATCATTACAGCGCTCCACTGATGAATTCTGCTTAAAAAAAGACACACAGCGCCACCATGTGGTGATAACATACATGTTGTGTTTAAAAATTAGTTCCAGTGCCATGCCATGGCAAACACCAGCACAAATTAAGCACTGACTAATGTGGCAGAAAAAACAGTCATATGACTACACCCCACAACCACGGACATATAAAGCAAACTAGACATAAGAAAGACAAAAAGAATACTGTTTTAGAGGATATGCACTATGTTATTTTCAGGTTTTGGAATCCCATTCTATGATGTGCAGTCATGCTTTTCTACTGGTAAGCCCCAAATCATCAGCAAGTAAATTATAACACCTGGGAAGGAAGGGAAAGATGGTAAATAAATACATATGGGATTGCAAAGGCAATTATCCTCATTGAACTAAAAAGAAACCATTCAGCGCCCCTTTGCCAGACTTGATATAGCATTAAAACTGTGCCACCCTCTGTTACAAAAATACTACAAAATAAGGTTTTTCGAAATAACCCCTCTCCTTCCACTCTCCTGTGAGGACGCCCCAATGAAGGCCTTTAAGTAGGGTCTTTGGCTCAAGTACCTTCAAACACTGGTCACATCTCTTTAATACCTGCTGTGCTGCTTGAATGAGTCGATGCGGAGCAGTAGGGAACGCCTTACAACAATTGAGTAACTTCTGTCCATGGTGTGCTGTATATAGCAGGAGAGGAACCAGGTGCATGCACAACATGTTAAGTAAAGTGCACGCTCCTAGGACCAGTGCTTTAAATGGGCTGGTCCGTCCGGTACAAAGTACCGGCACTTTTTTATTTTGAGAGGGAAGAGTACTGGCACCTCGCAAGAGAAATGTAATACATTTGATTGGAGAGTACCAGCACTTCTCAGAAATAGGCAGGTACTCTGGTACAGAGTACCTGCACTTCTATTTTCCCATTTCAAGCACTGCCTATGACCCTCTTCCCCCAAAAATAGGACATGTATTTTTTCATTTGAAGTTTCGGGGCTCAGGCGCAAGCCTAGGAAAACCAGGCGTGCCTGAGAAATCTGGGATGTCTGGTCTTGGCATATGTATATTCCCAAGAAATACTGGAGGAACACGTTGGTCTCCCTGTTCCTGGGTTTCTGGGAGCAGATGTGAGATTGTGGGTAAGAGAAGAAGAAATAAGCACCAGAGCCAAGAGGAGGTGGTGGCCAACTACGGTATGCAGGTGGGGGCATGTAGAACAGGCTTGAGGAGTCATGTAGAGGGTAAAGTTCAAGAAATACCCAGCTGGTGCTGCACCTGCAGCACGTTTGAGGCTGTTCTGTGACGCAGAGGGGGCAAGCCAGCAAATTAATAAGGAAAGCAGAGTCAGAGCCATACCAATGGGCTGGCTTGGCTCTAAGAGCCCCAACATGAGCTGAGCTATCAACATAGCATGTAACCTGTGATTAAGTTGTAAATAAAAACATGTGGCTGCTGCAATGAAATTTGCTAGCACAGAATACTGAGGCAGCTTAATACTCCCTGCCCCTTCAGCTCACTCTTACTTTACAGATTTCTGCTTTCCCCCTTTGTGACGCTTTTCCGTCTTTCTCTTCCCCCTTCTTTTCCATATGTGCTCAAGTGTGGCTCAAGTGGAGAAGTGTGGCTCAAGTGGAGAAGTGTGGCTCAATGGTTAGAGCAGCAGACCCTGATGCAGAGGTCTGGCCTGGGACCAGGGTTCAATACCCCGCCACGGTGGGTCTTGGGCTCAAAAATTCCACGGACATGACAATTCTCGCCTCGGTGCCTATTCCAATCATGGAGTCCCACTCTGCAACTCTGGGCAATAGCTTGCTTAATCTCCACAACGGCCCCCACAACGCTAAGGATGCCTGGCCTCCAACTTGGGGGTGCCCAGGAGCTGACACCTCACAGGGAAAGCCAGGATGGGTTCCACAGCGGTATTCGTACAAGCGCCTTGAGACCCTTGCGGGTGAGTAGTGCGCTATACAAGTATCAATTTACATTTATTTTTACACGCAGTAAATGCCTGATGAAGAAAAAAAAGGTGCTGCCCCCCAAAAATAAGTGCCAGTGCCCCCCACCGGCAACGACCGGCTCAAATTAAGCACTGCATGTAACTCATGCAACCAACGTAATGTAAGAATATGGCAAATTCTCTTAAGAATTCAAAAATATGTATTTCTTTAAAATGCAAAAGTGTTTCACCTTAGTACCTTGGACCTGTATCATGCATTGAAAGGCATTTCTTAAAAGAATTGTTTCTAAACATGAACTTAGAAACATTCAAGCCCCCCTCCCCCACTTCTCTGTAGACATCATCTGTAAACCAAGCAGTAAATCAGTTGTTATGTGCATTTTATATGCTGCAGGGGATGACATGTCATTATAGCCTTTCAAACCGTATAAAGAGTGTTCTTTAGTGGGAACTCCCTGTAGTACTGTATTTTCACGGTGGTCTCAAATCTGATGATGAAAAAAAGGACAGAGGGTGAAATAAAGTAATTCCATTGATCATAAAATTTGGTCACGTGAGGATGCCGGCCTTTCTGCTTTCACATTCTGCAATTCAGCCACTAGGTGGGTGTATTATTTTAAATTAAAGGGTACTGCTTTGTGTTTAATTATTTGAGGGGCTACATCAGCATACTGTATTAACTAATTTCATGTATCACGTGTCAATTGAAGTTGAAACACTAGAAAAAATACAAAATTAAGGAAAGACAGAGTGCTCTATTTCAATATTGATATCACCGTCTTCCCCTGAATTAAAAAAAAACCCAGATGTATTTCAGGAGAGGCTCAACACCTTCAAGTGAAGGCAACTGAATGAATTAACAAGACTAAAGTCTGTGGGATCCCACTACTGAACTTCACATGACAAAAGTGAAGTGCAGAGCTCGGCTGCAAAGACTTGCACGGAGAGGCACCATGTGCATCTTTCAATAACTCCTGGGGGCAGTGGCAGCAGGTCCGCTAGTCAAGACCTCAGAGAGTGCTGTGATAGTGCTCTGAGAAGGGCATCATCTTAATGATTACTCAAACTGCCTGCTCTCTCAACACATTTTAAGTGCATGCGTAAGTGAGCATTTGTAAAGCGCTGAACATATGCCATACACCTTTATGGGGTTGAAGAATATCAGTAAGACCTACAGTATTCAACTAGCCAGCCAAATTAGAAAAATATATATGTTTTAAGTTCTTTTCTAAAATAAATCAATCTGCTCTTTGGGGAAGGGCATTAGGTAGAGCATTCCACATTATAGGGGCCATAATGGAGAATGCTCTCCTGCCTGATCTAGATTTTTCCACCTGAGAAATTTGTAGGAGAAGTAAATTCTCTAATTTCAGTGATCTGCTGCAGGACTTCCTAGGGGGTTCACTGACAGAATATTGATGTAAAAAATATAGAAGTAAAAAATATTGATGAATAAATCTAGAATGCAAATATTTTGACTCCCTATACTTAAACAGGTAAGTACAAAAATATCGGAAATAATTGTAGATATAAAAAATATAGTTGTACGAAATATTAATTTTTATGTATATATAAAATAAAATAATAAATATTAACTACGTTAAACAATAAAATTAATATTTAAAAATAAAGTAGATTTAATATAATTTTTAACAAATATAACAAAATAACTTTATTAAAAAAGTTAAACACACATACATAATAATATATATATATGTACTATATGTACTTTAAAACAATTAAACTATTAATTTTAATTTATTTTATAATTTTAAAATTATATGAAAAAATTACATATGTGTATATATATATATATATATATATATATTATCTACTGGCAGTCGCCAGTAGATAGTTATAGTTAGGACCGAGTTTCCATAGGAAATCTGAAAACTCTATTTTGAATAACTTTGGCGCCAGTTGACGAATCCTCGCGAAATTTTCAAAACTAATGAGGCGCTCCGCTCAGCTCCTACCCTGAAAGTCTCGGGGTGATTCGTCAAGCGGGGGCTGAGAAAAAAGGGGGGTCCCAAAACGCGTTTCCCCATGCATTTTCCCATAGGACCTTTAGTCGAAGGTACAGCCCGAATGGCTGAACAGAATTACTTGAAATTTGGCAAAGAGGTAGTCCTCAGGTCAGGGATGTGCCTTTTGCATATATGGAGTCAATCTGTTCAGTAGTTCCTGAGAAAATTGCAGTTAAAAGTACATAAATATCTATAGGCGCGCACCGTGCGCGCACCTTAACGTGCGCGAGCGTAATTCTGATTGGTGGTTACATGTCAGTCAACGTTCGAATCGGTCGAAATCAGGAAGTGTCGGCCGCCATTTTGTGTGTTTTGTGTCTGACAGTGAAAAAGAAAGGTGGAGAACGTGAAAAGGGGGCAGGGTAGAGAGTTCCTGACCCCCTAGTCTTTGTCAGGGGGTCACTGAAGGACCCCGAAGGGTGAAAAAAACATTTTATTTTTTTTTCAAAAAATCGCGGTGTGCGTCCACCGTGCGCGCACGGTGAAAAACCTTAAAAAAATATAATAAAACATACATAACTTAGCATTTAAAAAACCTTACAAATTCACTTAAAAAACCATAGATTCACACACGTTATAGTTAGGAATTAGCATTTAAAAACCCTTGCAAATTCACTTAAAAAACCATAGGTTTCACACATGTTATAGTTAGCTGGAAATTTCACTCGTAAAAAACCATTGAAATTCCCCCGTTATAGTTAGTTCAGATAACTATAACTCGCGCGACCGCCACTCTATCACAAGGATGATGTCATCAGTGATGTCATGAGTGATGCCACTGACCATGTCATGAGTGATGTAATATGTGACGTCATGAGCAGTGGATTGCGGGCGCGCGAGTTATAGTTATCTGAACTAACTATAACGGGGGAATTTCAATTGTTTTTTACGAGTGAAATGTCCAGCTAACTATAACATGTGTGAAACCTATGGTGAATATATATATATATATATTCAAACCATGCCTCGCGATGACCTCTGCCTCTGAATGGTGGCGGGCTGCCGGCAAGGACGCGACCCTTCATATCCAAACACTCAATCCTTCCTTTCCAAAAGATTGCGCCGAGCCCCAATTTGCTTATTTAAGCGGGTCGACCCGTGACCAAGGAACCTGTTAGTTTTGAAACGCCTCGGGAGTTGTTTGCCATAACTTGATGGAATACAGCACGCTTAAATAAGCAAATTGGGGCTCGGCGCAATCTTTTGGAAAGGAAGGATTGAGTGTTTGGATATATATATACATATATATATGCACTTGCACTTTATCGAAACTAATTTATCCATCTTTTTGAGGACTGTAATGTAGTTGCAGGTTAGATGATCCTAATATAAAAATATATGTCTAAAATGATATATTTGGTTTAACCGCAGATACATCGGTGGATTGAAATGGAAACACTACCTGAATTTATTGAAAACAACTAAATTGACTGAAAATAAATGACAAAACACACAAGGGCATTTGCACTTTATGTAATGATTGCACTCTGATATGATTAACTGTTTTTTTCTTATCTTGGCTCTTTTTCACATTTTTTATGATTATGGTTTTATACACTGAAAGTGTTGAAATTATTAATAGGAAATTGACAATTGTTATGATGAACCCATGCAGTGCACACTCTCTGAGATTAATCAAGGAGTGAATCATAGAATACAGGGCACTTGATCTAAATGTGAAAACTTAAATAAAACAAGACAAGAAAATTCACTGTAATAGCTTATGAAGGGTCAATAATGACAAAGACAGTGATATTGGTAAAAATCGTTATTTTCAATGTTCATAACAATGAGGTAATTGTGGCAATGATCAATTGGAATTAATATAGAAGGAGAAAAACCTAGGCTTTGATAATGTGCAACGCTCTATGTTGATATATCAGTCTGTCTTTTATGCCTATTGAAGGCTGGGTCATGTGACTGCAGCACTCTGTTTTAAAATGCATTCTGTCAATGGCGACTGCCAGTGTGAACAAGGCAGGTGTGCCGAAACGCGTCATAGCGAAGTTATCGAATAAAGGACAAGACTGAATGGCAACGCTACCCTTGTGTTGGTGTCCGATTTTTATGTGGGTTTCGGAAATGGTATATGTGTATTTATATATATATATATATATACATACATACATACATATATATATATATATATATATATATATATCACCAACACAATCGTAGTTTATCGTTCCGAAAAAACGATGCCGCAGCCACGTATTCCTTTTCACAGCGTGTTTATTATTATCTTATTCGGCCAGTCACTCTGACTGGCCGAATATTATACGATAATATACGATTGTGTTGGAGATTTGGGGTTCGCGTCCCCGCCACAGCCCACTGCTGCAAGAGGCTTGGGTTTCTTCGCGAATTCTTTGCTGTGGATATATATATATATGCCAATTCTATTACGAGGCCAGCAACAAGTAATACCCAAGTTTCAAATTCAGATGAACCAAGTCAAATTATGAGTTCTCCGATACTTGCTGCATTACCGGATGATAGAAAAAATACACCTTTCAAACGCAAATCAACGTTCAACCCCATAATGCCAAGAGACAGTATTGACATTTTTAATGATCAAGTAATCAATGAAATGAAAAAACTAAATTACAAGATCATGCAAAGCAAATCGAAATGGCATCCTAAAGATAGGCAGCTTAAACAATTATTGTCAAAATTGCAAAGCAACAAAAATGTGATTGTCAGAAGTGCGGATAAAGGAGGCAATATTGTCTTATGGGACAGAACACAATATATGAAAGAGGCATTATCCCATCTAAATGATAGAACCTGCTACAAAACCAGCAATTGGGGCGCACTGAAAACAATTCAAAATGATTTCTATGGCAAATTATTGGCTTGGAAATGCGCAGGAACTTTAACTATGGATGAATACAAATTCATCCATAAAGACAATCCTACGATACCCAACATCTATTTCATCCCTAAAATACACAAAGATGCCAAGAACCCCCCAGGTCGACCTATTATCTCGGCCCAAAATAGTCTATTGGAGAATGCCAGCCAATATATAGACTTCTTTCTTCAGGAACTAGTACAGGCATCACCCACGTATATAAGAGACACCAGCAACTTCCTGCAAAAAATCAACAATTTTGAATGGCAGAATAGTTATCTATTAATTACTCTGGACATAGTATCCTTATAAGACATAGGGATGGCATAAGAGCATTGGAGCATTTCCTAGGCAAAGGAAAACCAAGACTTTCTGCACATAGTATGATGCTAAGTGATCTGACACAGTTTTGTTTGCACAATAATGTCTTTCTATTTGGTAAAACTGTCTACCAGCAGACACGTGGCGTTGCGATGGGGGCCAGCTTCTCTCCCAGCTATGCTTGTCTACACATGGGCTGGTAGGAGGAGCTGGTTCTCGGTGTGACGCACAGGCTGGTGGTAGAAAAACATGTCGAACTGTTATACAGATACATAGATGACATTTTTCTTGTTTGGGATGGACCGTTACAGGATGCTCATGATTTTGTTAAAAGCCTGAACAATAATGACATTAATTTAAGCTTTACGGCAACAATCGACAAACACAACATTAATTTTTTAGATGTGGAGGTCTATGTGAATAATGGCAAACTGGAAACAAAACTTTTCAGAAAATTGACGGCAGGGAATTCACTGTTACACTCGTCGAGTTTCCATCCACGACATTTGATCAATAGCATCCCCTACGGGGAAATGCTAAGAATCAAACTTATATGCAGCTGCATGTCTGATTTACAAAAGGCACAATCAGATTACAAAAAAAGATTTCTTGACAGAGGCTACAATATAAAAACCCTAGATTTGGCCATCGCTAAAACGATGAAACTGGAAAGAGAGCCACTTCTGGTTACCAAACCCAAAATGGATTCCACTTATGAATTGCGACTAATTACCACCTATAATCTACAGCATAAAACCATCAGAAATATAATGCAGCGCAACTGGCCAATAGTGTTAGATGATCCAACAATAGGATCACTACTGCCAAAAAGCTTGGGTTTAACCTTCAGAAGAGCCCCATCAGTGAGTAACAGTCTAGTTACAAGCAGCCCTGAGATAACAGAACCTTTAAATTGGCTCTCTCAAAGAAAAGGATTTGTTGCCTGTAAAAAAAAATATTGCAAAGCATGCATTCATGGTACAAGCAGGAAAACTTACAAAACTTTATTCAGTGAGAAAGAGGTGGAAATAAAGCAAACCCTACACTGCAAATCGGATTATGCCGTGTATGTTTTAGAGGGCACCTGCAATCTTAAATATGTAGGCAGCACAAAACTCCCGGCTAATAAAAGAATCCTACAGCACCTTAGAGCCCTCATTAATAAGGACCCCTCTTATCCAGTTGCCAGACATTTTCAGGAAATCCACAATAGCGACCCTAAATACCTGTCATATTATCTTATTGATGCGGAACCAAAAAATAGAAGAGGAGGAGATAGAGAAGGTACATTACGTAAACTTGAAACCCGGTACATTTTAAATCTAGATAGTAAGATACCGGGAGGTCTTAATGCCGCCGAGGACCTTTACACCTGTATCTAACGGGTTAATAACTCTTCAAGTACTAGCTATGTGCAATACACTTTGCCCAAAACCAACAAGCAACAAGATCCAGCAAAAAATATTTTTAGTTCCCCTCGTGTATATATAAATATATATATATTTTAGCCAGATTGAGTCAGCAACACATATGACATTCTGACAGGTTTAGCCATCGGCTGTCGCTTGATGCCCAATGATCAATTTTACACACTTTTTTTAATCTTAGCATATGCCTCACGAATAAGAGAATGATTAGCCAAACAGGCTACACTTACTTTTTCAACATTATCACAAATAAGGTCTATACATTGTCAATTTTAGTACATTTATCCAGCACGTGTGTTACATTACTCTTTATGTATCAGCATTAATGGAAGGTAAAGCAACATCTGTCTGTATAACGTTTCTTGTATTCCACAAGTTATTTCAATTTATAACAATGTCAATATGCATTTATGCAATTATGTTTTAATTTGACAGGATTAACCTGGAAACGTAAACTTCAGATTGGTATGATAGAGCTTTGTTTTAATATGAAATTTTAGAGCTATATTGAGCACATTTGAATTTTATGCACCTTTGTGCAATTATTTATTAAATGTGTTTTTAATGCTTTTAAATGGAATGATATTAGGCATTTATGTTTTTAATAATATCTAAATCTGGAACTAGAATGATTTGCACTATGTCCAGTGAAAAACAAAGCACGCATACACACTTACATTTTAAGTATTTTTACTCTGTATAAATCAGTAGTATTTCGTTGCTTTCTATTCCGTTTTTGTATTATGCACTTTGCACTTTCGACACTATAAAATGGCGGCTGAAGCCAAGAAGCGTTGTCATGTGATCAAGGTCCAGGAGGGACCGAAACGCGTCATGGCCGACTAGCAATAATAAATTAATCTGCACAGAATCGTGGTCCGTGCCTGCTTTTGTATCTCGGAGATTGGGGAGCGAAGTAAGCAGCAAAACTGGATATATATATATATATATATATATATATATATATATATTCACTTAAAAAACCATAGGTTTCACACAGGTTATAGTTAGGTGGATATTTCACTCGTAAAAAACCAATGAAATTCCCCCGTTATAGTTAGTTCAGATAACTATAACTCACGCGCCCGCAATCCACTGCTCATGACGTCACATATTACATCACTCATGACATGGTCAGTGGCATCACTCATGACATCACTGATGACATCATCCTTGTGAAACCTTGCAAATTCACTTAAAAAACCATAGGTTTCACACATGTTATAGTTAGCTGGGCATTTCACTCGTGAAAAACCAATGAAATTCCCCCGTTATAGTTAGTGCAGGCAACTATAACTCACGCGACCGCAATCCTCTGTTGATGCTAATACTGTATTTATACACTTATTTACCCATGTCTTCTTCCATTAATTTTTAGCTATACATATATTACAAATATTGTTTTTTCAGAAAAACACATATGTCATCAGTGATGTAATATCTGACGTCATCAGCAGAGGATTGCGGTCGCGTGAGTTATAGTTGCCTGCACTAACTATAACGGGGGAATTTCATTGGTTTTTCACGAGTGAAATGCCCAGCTAACTATAACATGTATGAAACCTATGGTTTTTTAAGTGAATTTGCAAGGTTTATTAAATGCTAATTCCTAACTATAACGTGTGTGAAACCTATGGTTTTTTCAGTGAATTTGTACGGTTTTTTAAATGCTAAGTTATGTATTTATTTATTTATTTTAAGGTTTTTCCCCGTGCATGTACCGTGCGCGCACGGTGCGCTTCGCGCGCCGTGCGCGCGCTGTTGGCGCTCGGTGCGCTTCGCGCACCGAGCACCCACGTTACGTAGTTATGTAGCTCCAAGTTACCCACAGGTTCGGGAAGCACTCAGGCCACACTGTGCATCCGCATACCAGCAATCACATCTCGGGCAGCCGACACGTTTCGGAATGATTCCTTCTTCAAAGGCTTAATTTCACAAAGTACATAGTGTTTGTTTAGACCACACCTTTTATTCAATCAATTGCCTCCTGATAGGCTGCTCAGATGAGCCCTCCCTTGTAGGTATTCTGGGATATGTAGTCCACCATGTAAAAAACGTTTGTGGAATTATTTTAAAAGACCCTCCAATGGGCACCCGAGGTGTGCGTGGTCAATTATAGGTGCTGCGGCTCCATTCAGAACTGGACGTGATTTCCAGCTCCCTGGCCCGCTGCCATCCATGCGGTGGTGCCATCCCCTTACAGCTGGGTCGCCGCGTGTCAATGAAAGGTCCAAGTTACCCACAGGTTCGGGAAGCACTTAGGCCACAGTGTACATCCGCATACCAGCAATCATATCTCGGGCAGCCGACGCGTTTCGGAATGATTCCTTCTTCAAAAGCTTAATTTCACAAAGTACATAGTGTTTGTTTAGACCACACCTTTTATTCAATCAATTGCCTCCTGATAGGCTGCTCAGATGAGCCCTCCCTTGTAGGTATTCTGGGAGATGTAGTCCACCATGTAAAAAACGTTTGTGGAATATATATATTATATATATATATATATATATATATATATATATATATATATATTCAAAATGACGCTGTGAGCTCCTCCTGGAATTTCGCCCGTTGTCGGGTGGTGCGTTAAGCCGGTAGAGCTACCGCCGGCAAATTATGTCCAAAGTGTCTGCTAATAAGCAAAAACGCACTCTCAGTAGCTATGTAGGTAACATTTAATTTACACTGTAACGCGTTTCGGGAGACACGCTCCCTTGGTCACACAGTGTGGCATCACATCACAAGCATCCATAAGTACAGGGTAAAGTAAACATAGTCAAAGGACTGCCGGCTGGAAGTGCAAAACAAAGGGTGATTTTGGCGGCCATCTTGTAATGGTGTAAAATTATTCAAAATCAAGTGGTATACATTATAAATAAACAGAACAGATTGGCACCATGTGCAGTACGACAGTTATTCATGAAAACCATGTCAATACATCTCGTCATAGTGACTGATTGATGAAAAGGACTATAGTCAAAGGACTGCCGGCTGGAAGTGCAAAACTATATTGGCGGCCATCTTGTAATGGTGTAAAATTATTCAAAACCAAGTGGTATACATTATAAATAAACAGAACAGATTGGCTCTATGTACAGTACGACAGTTATTCATCAAGACCATGTCAATACATCTTGTCATAGTGACTGAATGATGAAAAGGACTATCTCTTTCACATTATAACAGAAACACATTTTTAAATGATTACTAGCTTGATATAAGCATCATTAATAAAGCCTCTATACGTCATGATGACAACATCTCTCACAATGTTACAAGGCAACAGAGTTGGCTATATGGAGCACATTAATGTGACAAAGTATTTAGAGACTTATGGTAACTTCCTGTATACGTAATGCACTCGAGAATATGCGTAAATAGGTTAAATACTCGCACCATAAGTGGTTGTGCCATTACAGAGAGGAAGAGAATGAGGAGCACAAAGATTATCCGAACCGGCATATAAATCCAAATGTACTCACTAGTGTACTTGGGTGCAGATGTGATCCCTTCAATAGAATTCAATAAAACGTGAGAACTAGAGAAAGAGAATATGTGGAACAATACTAGTGGGATAGAGAGTAAATAAAATCAAATAGATAAAGAGTGTTTTCATATCTACTTATTTGCAGATTTCATTCCAATGGAACCGAAGAAAAGGGTAGGAGCCCGTGAAGTGCTCGTGAAGATATAAAGGGCCCCTTCCTTTCCTCCTGAAACGATAAACAACAAAAGAAAAATTGTAGTTAAAATATTGCCATTATCATGTTTTCACAAACATCTACACAGACTGTAAAAATTACACATGCATAATTCGATGAGAAACAACAGTAAATCGGGCTAGTCTTCAATCAAGTGTGTTGCCAATTCCTCGTCTTGATTATGACCTTTCGGGAATTTCGTTTCAAGGTCCATAATCCACATAGATTCCCGTTTTCTCAAGGACAGTTCTCTGTTACCTCCCCTCCTCCCCACTCTCACTTGTTCCACAACAAAATAGCTAAGTAAATTGCTGTTGGAAAGGTGGAATTCAGCAAAGTGTCGTGCAATGGGGTAGTGTGGATCTTTGTTATTCACTGCTCTCAGGTGTTCGAGAACTCTCTTTTTAGCCATGTGAGTGGTACTCCCTACATATCTTTTTGCACAGGGACATTCAAGAACATATATAACATATGTCGGGCTACAAGTAAGGAATTGTGTTATGCTTTTCATACCGACTCTCCCAGGTAAGCTCAATTCTTTAACCATCTTGCTATTTCTGCATGCCTTACAGTGTCCGCAAGGATGAAAGCCTTTCAGATTATAGTGATACGGGTCCCTATTGACAGTAATATCACCATGTACTAATATATCTCGCAGACTTTTGCTTTTACGGTATGTTATTTTGGGTCTAGTGCTGATTTGAGGACCTATGATGGAGTCATTTTGGAGAATATTCCAGTTATCAGTAAGGATTTTTTGAATCTTACGTGATTCTTTGTTGAAAGTTAGGATCACTCTTGTCTCATTATTTTCCGTCATATTTCCTTGTGTCTTAGTTTCTAATGTTTCCTCTCTGGTTATCTTTCTGATTTTGGAAACAGCCCTGTTCAACACCCAATCCGGGTAACCACGTTCCCTGATACTAGAAATTGAAGAAGAACTCAAAACGCACAATGAACAAGCTGTAATTAAAATATTCAAGGAAGAATTGAAAACAAAACTCACACAGCATGAAGAAGACATAAAAATAAGGAAACAAAGAAAGCTGCATCGCGATTGTATAGACTATGAGACAGGTCGCATATTAACTTATAGCAGGAAGTATGATCTTATGTATGATATTCAAACATCCAAAACAGATAAAGAGAAAACAACTATCACGGAAACCATGGCTCAAACGACCACTATAATTGATGACTCGGACACGGATATTTCAGAAAAAACAACCAGCACTACATCCGAAGTAAAAGTAATAACCCGACCGGCCACTTTTTTGGACGAATTCCGAGTGCTGAAGAAGGGGCGGCAGTCGGGGAGATCAACCCCTCCACAAGAACAAACACCGAGAGGAAGAGGAAACCGCGGGAGGGGAAGAGGAAGAGGAAGAGGCAGGGGCGCAGCAAACAAAGGAGAACAAGGCGGAAGCACAGAACAATCAAGAGGAAGAACCACAGAGCCAATGGGAACCAGACGGGGAGGCTACAGGAAGAACCAATGATGAATGACAACGTTATGGTAAATAAAACCATCATAAACCTCACTAACCGGCACTTGTCTGACCTTGAGAGGAGAACACTATGTCTCGGTTTATCCTTTTGCCCCACAGAAGTATTTAACTACTCTAATACAAGAATAGACATGTTTAAATTTATTAGAAAGTTGAAACTTACCAAATGGCACACCCTCAAAAGTGGCACGTTTGAATACAGTAGTACATCTTTGGACCCTGATGACCAACCTAGCCTTACAATAGGGGATGCCAACATGGTACGAACCATGCAAAATCTTGCGTATGATATAAACACAGATGATGGCAGTGAAAATACATTTACAGAGATAAACAACATTGTAACTGATAAAACAGCCATGTGCTCCCACATGACAACATTGATACGTTTCATGACATTGTCACTAAATCCCTTCTTGATTGCAAGCATGGACGAAATAAAGGGAAGGGTAAATCCTTTAATCTAACCATGAAACAGAGATCAATTATTACTGCATTGGGAAATGACCCTAACCTTGTCATTCGTCCAGCTGACAAGGGGGGCAATGTAGTTTTACAGGAAAAAGAAATGTACCTAAAAGAAGCATATAGACAATTGGGAAATGATAAATTCTACTCTAAGAGCAGCTCAAGAGAATACAACGAAAGTATTACCACAACGTGGGAAAATTTGTCTATATGGCAGCAGCAGGGTCTAATCTCATGGGAAGAATTTTTATTCCTCAAAAGAGATTATCCCAAACTCCCCATAATTTACTTTCTTCCCAAAATCCACAAAGACCCACTTGTACCTCCTGGAAGACCGATTGTCTCATCAATTGGTAGTGTATTTGAAAACATCTCCAAGTATGTCGATCACTTTTTACAAGACTATGTGTTTAAATTACCCACACATGTCAAAGACACTAAAGACTTCTTACGCAAAATTGATAGTATTGTGTGGCATGAAAATCACATGTTTCTAACATTAGACGTATGCTCCTTGTATACTATCATTGAACATAGTCAGGGTATTAGAGCATGCATACATTACCTCAATGAGAGAGACATTATGTATCTTGACCACACTAAGATGCTAACAGAAAAGATGAACATGTGTCTTCGCAATAATATATTTTTGTTTAACGGAGATCTTTACAAACAAATCACAGGTACATCAATGGGGACATGTTTTGCGCCTAGTTTCGCGAATTTGTTTCTAGGTTTGTGGGAAGAAGAAGTACGCAATGATGTTAAATATGCCACTTATCTTAACAAAGTTGACACCTGGTTAAGATACATAGATGATCTGTTTCTTATTTGGAAAGGTAGTGAACAGGAAGCGACAGAATTTGTTAACCTCCTTAATGATAACTCCTATAACATTGTTTTAACTCACAACTTGCAAAAAGAAGAAATAGAATTCCTTGACATCAAGATTACAGCAAAAGGCAATGCCTTAGAAACAAGACTATACCGGAAAGAAACAGCCGGTAATAGTCTTCTTCATGCCCTCAGCAGCCACCCTGACACCCTTAAATGGAGTATACCTTATGGGGAGCTGCTGAGGGCAAGACGTAACTGTAGCGACAATGAGGGATATCTCAAAGAAGAACAAATAATGTTAAGAAGATTCAGGGAACGTGGTTACCCGGATTGGGTGTTGAACAGGGCTGTTTCCAAAATCAGAAAGATAACCAGAGAGGAAACATTAGAAACTAAGACACAAGGAAATATGACGGAAAATAATGAGACAAGAGTGATCCTAACTTTCAACAAAGAATCACGTAAGATTCAAAAAATCCTTACTGATAACTGGAATATTCTCCAAAATGACTCCATCATAGGTCCTCAAATCAGCACTAGACCCAAAATAACATACCGTAAAAGCAAAAGTCTGCGAGATATATTAGTACATGGTGATATTACTGTCAATAGGGACCCGTATCACTATAATCTGAAAGGCTTTCATCCTTGCGGACACTGTAAGGCATGCAGAAATAGCAAGATGGTTAAAGAATTGAGCTTACCTGGGAGAGTCGGTATGAAAAGCATAACACAATTCCTTACTTGTAGCACGACATATGTTATATATGTTCTTGAATGTCCCTGTGCAAAAAGATATGTAGGGAGTACCACTCACATGGCTAAAAAGAGAGTTCTCGAACACCTGAGAGCAGTGAATAACAAAGATCCACACTACCCCATTGCACGACACTTTGCTGAATTCCACCTTTCCAACAGCAATTTACTTAGCTATTTTGTTGTGGAACAAGTGAGAGTGGGGAGGAGGGGAGGTAACAGAGAACTGTCCTTGAGAAAACGGGAATCTATGTGGATTATGGACCTTGAAACGAAATTCCCGAAAGGTCATAATCAAGACGAGGAATTGGCAACACACTTGATTGAAGACTAGCCCGATTTACTGTTGTTTCTCATCGAATTATGCATGTGTAATTTTTACAGTCTGTGTAGATGTTTGTGAAAACATGATAATGGCAATATTTTAACTACAATTTTTCTTTTGTTGTTTATCGTTTCAGGAGGAAAGGAAGGGGCCCTTTATATCTTCACGAGCACTTCACGGGCTCCTACCCTTTTCTTCGGTTCCATTGGAATGAAATCTGCAAATAAGTAGATATGAAAACACTCTTTATCTATTTGATTTTATTTACTCTCTATCCCACTAGTATTGTTCCACATATTCTCTTTCTCTAGTTCTCACGTTTTATTGAATTCTATTGAAGGGATCACATCTGCACCCAAGTACACTAGTGAGTACATTTGGATTTATATGCCGGTTCGGATAATCTTTGTGCTCCTCATTCTCTTCCTCTCTGTAATGGCACAACCACTTATGGTGCGAGTATTTAACCTATTTACGCATATTCTCGAGTGCATTACGTATACAGGAAGTTACCATAAGTCTCTAAATACTTTGTCACATTAATGTGCTCCATATAGCCAACTCTGTTGCCTTGTAACATTGTGAGAGATGTTGTCATCATGACGTATAGAGGCTTTATTAATGATGCTTATATCAAGCTAGTAATCATTTAAAAATGTGTTTCTGTTATAATGTGAAAGAGATAGTCCTTTTCATCATTCAGTCACTATGACGAGATGTATTGACATGGTCTTGATGAATAACTGTCGTACTGTACATAGAGCCAATCTGTTCTGTTTATTTATAATGTATACCACTTGGTTTTGAATAATTTTACACCATTACAAGATGGCCGCCAATATAGTTTTGCACTTCCAGCCGGCAGTCCTTTGACTATAGTCCTTTTCATCAATCAGTCACTATGACGAGATGTATTGACATGGTTTTCATGAATAACTGTCGTACTGCACATGGGGCCAATCTGTTCTGTTTATTTATAATGTATACCACTTGATTTTGAATAATTTTACACCATTACAAGATGGCCGCCAAAATCACCCTTTGTTTTGCACTTCCAGCCGGCAGTCCTTTGACTATGTTTACTTTACCCTGTACTTATGGATGCTTGTGATGTGATGCCACACTGTGTGACCAAGGGAGCGTGTCTCCCGAAACGCGTTACAGTGTAAATTAAATGTTACCTACATAGCTACTGAGAGTGCGTTTTTGCTTATATGTGTATATATATATATATATATATATATATATATATATATATTTGTGCTGCTTCTTCCACCCCATTTGGGCCGTGGTGGATGGAGCGTGTTCCGGCGAAGCTCACTGGGAAATTTGTGGTTTTTTAGACGGTCCAATTAATCATGCTCTCTCAGGATATTCCAATGACAAAGGATTTATTACCTGTTACGCGTTTCGGGGAACACCATCCCCTTGCCCACACACTGGGTATTGGTTTACACCACCACACATACAGTACATCGACTTAGACAAAGGACATCTTGCTAAATCACAAGGGGAAATTTCCATGGTTAACACGGCATCCATTTTGAAGTGGGGTGCGTCACAGTTTATCTATATATAACTTGCATTTCTAAGCTTTCATATTATTACATCATAATATAAATTGCATAGATAAGTTATACATATATTCTTGGCACATGTAGAGTATAATTCATTTGGTTCTACATAGAGTTGTTGAATGTGCTTGACTCCTCCAGATACCCTATCGGAAAACCCGTGGTATCGTATACTCTATTGGAAAGGCAAAAAAGTGTTTACGCTCTAGTGGCATATTCATACTTAGCGCTTCCCGCATTATACATTAGTCACTGTATATCGCATGATAGATAAAGAAACATCAGGTGAACAAGATGTAACACAGTGTTGTAAGGGTATAGTTTAGGAATTCTTGCATTTGTACAGAGTATATACATGAGACAATCATCTCCCAATCTGATTATATATATATATATATATATATATATATATATATATATATGAAAAACAACAATATATATATGCACACACCACTTCTGATTCCCCCAATAGAGATCAGACACCGACGCAGGGACAAGACTTTCAAGATTTTCTTCTGCGTTTTATTATATGTGTGCCAATAACATAAAATCTCATGAAAAACATTCTATTATAAATAAAAACATGAAACTATTTAAAAATCTTCAGACTTAAATTTGCCACCCCACTCCAGTCACTGCAACAGTAGGAAAAGTGTTGGATAGCGGAGGGGTAAAAATTACTATTCCCACATGACATTCGGTGTCAAAGGGAAGGCACTTACTCTATTTGAATCATTCTTGTCTGATAGAGATCAGTTTGTGGCTTTAGATAATCTTAGATCACCTAATTTTACATTACCTTGTGGGGTGCCGCAGGGATCCTCCCTGAGCCCCACTCTTTTTAATATTCATGTTGCACCATTGGTGAAACTGATTACATCCCTGGAGTTCTCTGCTGTTTCCTATGCGGACGATACACAGATTATCGTCTCAGTGTCAGGATCCCCTACTGACACTGTGAAATGGTTCCACTCCTGCCTCCGTCAGGTGGGGGAATGGATGGCTATCAATTGCCTAAAACTGAACTCCAGCAAGACGGAGGTTTTACTTTTTGGGGCTCACACTAACTTTTGGTCACCAGATCTCTGGCCCCTTGAATTGGGACCACTACCTACACCAGTGACCAAGGTTAAGAACCTGGGAGTCACTTTTGACTCCAAACTTTCATTTGAATATCACGTCAATCAGGTTACCTCCCTCTCTTTTTATACATTAAAAATTCTTCGAAAAATCCTTCCATTCATCCCAGCTGAGCTTCGTAAATTAGTGGTCTCAGCACTTGTTCTCTCAAGAGCCGACTACTGCACTGGGCTCTTTATTAACCTCCGGAAAAAATGCCTAGCTAAATCGCAGGTCGTTCAGAATGCTGCAGCCAGGCTCCTGTTGAATATTCCAAGACATAAATCAGTTTCAATGGCACTTAAGGACTTACATTGGCTGCCAATAAAGAGACGTATAGAGTTCAAGGCTCTATGTATTGTCTTCAAGACCACACAGGACATAGGACCAGGATTTTTAAAACGGAATCTGCTACTCTACGTTCCAGCACGTAATCTTCGCTCTTCCTCTTCAAACGACCTTGTTGTTCCCAGGGTGAAAAAATGCTCCTGGGGGGGGGAGAAGTTTTTTATTGGGAGCAACTAGGCTGTGGAACCCTCTCCCAATAAATCTGAAACATGAGAAAAATCTGTTAGCTTTTAGGAAGGCGCTAAAGACTTGGTCGCCATTTCATTTCATTTTCATTTCATTCATTTAATTATATTTCAGTTCATAAAGTAAGTAAAATTAATTTACTCCCCACACTGTACCCCTATAAAAGTAAAACCCACACACAAAAAATATAAACAAATACCATAATTAAATATCAATTAATTAATTAATATTAATGATCAACGAATTATTAATTAAGTAAACATAAATTACTTCCCACCCTTTACCCCTATAAACCTCCCAACCCGCACCTAAAATTAATTACACAATTTCCATATTTAATTTTCAATTAATTAATTAATATTAATTGACAGCCAATTATTAATTATTTAAACATAAATTACTTCCCACCCTATACCCCTATAAACCCCACATCCTGCACCGTAAATTAATCACACAATTTCCATAATTAATTTTCAATCAATTAATTAATATAAATTAACAACTTATAATTCATTAATCAAAAATTATTTGCCACCCCTAACCCCTATAAATCCCACAACTCACACCTAAAAAAATTTACACATTTACCATAATGAATTACCAATTAATTAATGAACATTTGCAACTAGTTAATAATTAATTACAAATAAATTACTTCCCACCCTTTACCCCTATAAACCCCACAACCAGCACCTATTTATTTTTACACAATTACCATAATTAATTACCAATTAATTATTTAATATTAATTAACAACCAATTCATAATTATTTAAAAATAAATTACTTCAGACAATTAACACTATAAAATCTCAATTAAATAAATGTTAATAAATAAAAAATATTCATTAATTTATTATAATTAATTACTTCCCACCCTATTCTCCAATAAACCAACAACACGCTACAGAACTAAAAAACCCGAAATTGACTTAAAATTAAATTGATAACTGCTAAAAATATAACACATATATTAAAAAACATATACAATCCTTACACAAAAAAACATACATCACATACATGTAAAATAAAAACTAAAATACATAACACTAATTAAAAAATCGATATTTTAAACTATATTTTTGCAAACAATATTAATGACTTCTATATTTTTGAAAACGATATTTCTTACCTTAAATACGATATTCTTGACCAAGATTGTCTTGCTGTCGATATTTCTCTGTCACGATATTTCCAACTTGATATTTGTGTAAGTCGACATTTCCAACTTGATACTCTGTCTGAATACCTTTCTAGGGAGAAGCTTCTGTAAACAAGAGACCTTTTGCCTATGCACACTTTTGTAGCAATAGTGTCGGGCTTTAAACTCGATTTGTCTCTCTACAGAAAGCCAATGAAGTGATCACCATGCCTTAGAGACAGACTCAGACTTACACAGATTAAAAATCGTACGCATTGCTGAATTCTGAATAGGCTGAAGCTTTCGGGTTAATTTGCTTGACAAACAAAGATAACACACATTCGCCTAGTCTAGGCATGAGTTAACCACTGCATTGGATATTACTGCTCTTAAATTGCTCGGAATAAAAGTGAAGATCCTCCGTAAATGGTTTAACTGCGAAAAGCAAGATTAAACTACTGCATTGATCTGAGGCACGAGGCTGACCTCACTGTCCAGAGTAAAGACTATACTCTTAAATTTCTCTGCAATTATGGCTGGTGAATTAAGGGCATATGGTCATATTGAATGGGACCACGTTGTTTCCCTAAATGCAATCACCTCTGTCTTAGAGGCATTCAGTCTTAGGAAATTGCAATTCATTCGATTCTCAGAGCCTTCAAATAATTTTTAAAGGACTCTATTTCAGTCACCCAATTATCAAACTGGAACAAGATATGAGAATCAAACTGCATATTAAATAATTCAAAATACAAATCCATTGACAAGTACCAGGCCGGCATAGATGGAACTGCTCTAGACTGGATCGCGTCCTACCTTCGAAACAGAACTAATGTCATCCATACCCCACCTTTCTTGTCCAAACCATACTCCATAAAAGCAGGGGTCCCTCAAGGCTCTGTCATCTCGCCTATGCTTTTCAACATCTACATGAAGTCATTACCGGTACTGATCAATCAATTTCACCTCACATGCTATAACTATGCAGATGACACGCAAATACTCCTTCAACTGGAATGCCCCAAAGACAATGGAAAATCCCCAATTTTCAGTTATCTCAGAGCCGTGGATCAGTGGATGACTTGGAGCCATCTCAAATTGAATGCTTACAAAACGAAATAATCACGTGTGGTCATTGGAAACATTATGATCCGCTTGCCGCCTAGCCTGAACTGGGATCACTGCCTAAAGTATCAAAGGAAGTAAGAAATCTCAGAATGACCATGGACTTCAAGCTGTCGATGAATGCCCAAGTGGACAAACTAGCAAGATCAAGCGTTGTCACTATAAAAACGCTGCAACGAATTTTCCCTCATTTGGGATTTCCACACAAGGTCCAAGCTACCATCTCCCTCCCGATTACGCCAATAGCCTCTACCACGGATCACCTTTAACAACCATGAAAAGACTACAACAGATTCATTACTTGGCTGCCAGACTATTCTTGCATATCAAACCGCGAGACCACATCTCACCTGCCTTGAAAGCCCTGCATTGGTTACCGGTTGCCAGAATATTCACGTTTAAGCTACTTTGTATCACTCACAAAGCAATACATGGAATGGGACCGCTCTTCAACAGGAATAAAATCACCAAACAAATTTAACAAAGGAACCTCTGCTCTAAAGGGGCATCTCGCCTCACTATCCCAACATACAAGAAAAAGATCATGGGTGGCACATCCTTCTCTGTTCAAGCAGCCAAACTATGGAACTCTTTACCCCCCAACATAAGATCCACTGACAACCACCTTATCTTCAGAAAACTACTCAAGAATTGGCTCTTCCCCACATAAGCACCATACGCAAACACAGATTTACAGCATATTCCTCTGCATATAAGCATTTATTTTTCACTATAGATATGTACCTATCTTTGTGTATTGCTTTGTATAAACATGTAGAATAATTATGTTGTTAAAAAAAACATCTTTGGTCTACATGTACTTGCTTCTATTGTACATCTATGTACCTTCCATGTACTTGGATCCGTGTGTCTTTTACTTTTCTCATGAAAAAGCATATCCAATGAACTACCGTATTTCTCATCCTGTACCTCAATCAATATCTTTAATCTACATATATTTACTTCCTTTATGCATCTGTATACTTTCAATGTACTTATGGATCTATATATTTATCACTTTCTTCTAATTTAGCATTTCCAATGCACTACCCTATTCCTCAGCCTATACTTCTCTCAATATATCTTCTAGCCCAACTTTATGACCCATCTCAAACTTCTTTCTACTACTCTTTCCAATGCACTACCCTATCTCTCACCCTATACTTCTATCAATATATCTTCTACATCCACTTTCTCATTTATCCAAACCCCATACCACTAGTATGATCCCCAAAATAACCCTTTCTAGACTCTCTCCTACTCTACCCCTCCTTGCATCATCTGACACCTCTTTTACTATACCGATCCCCCAAAACAAACCTTTCTAAACTCTTCCCTCTGACTCTGCCCCTCCAAAACCCCTTTTACTCATCCAAAAGCCTCCTCCTACTGCTATGACCTAAAAACAAAACAAAAAAAATAATCCAAATCCTTCACTCTTCTATCTCTCCACTATCATTTTCAATCAAAATAATAGACTAACATGTTCACTTCTCAAACTCCATATTCCACTATACTAATTCACCACTAATCCTTTATGGGTTCCAGAGTAGCGTGCTACTCGCCAATTAAGCATTTCAACACCCCATCAAGGTTACAAGCGCTATGTAAATGCAAACCTTTTTCCCCTTTTCTACCCCTCTCCAACCCTTCTCAATCCAAATAACTGACTAACATATCCACCACTCAAATTACTTTCACGTTTCACCATACTAATTCAACACTAATCCTTATGGGTTCCAGAGTAGCGTGCTACTCGCCAAAAAAGCGCTTCAAAACCCCATCAGGGGTAGCAAGAGCTAAATAAATACAAACCTCTTTCCTTCTTCTATCCCGCTACCTACCCTTCTCTATCCAAATAACTGAATAACATATCCACCATTCAAATTACTTCATATTTCACTATACTAATTTTCAACACTAATCCTTTATGGGTTCCGGAGTTGCGTGCTACTCGCCAGAAACGCGCTTCAACACCCATCATGGGTAACAGGTGCTGTATGAATGCAAACCTTTCTTCCCCTTCTATCCCTCTGCTATCCTTCTCACTCCAAATAACTGACTAATATCCACCAATCAAATTACTTTCATATTTCACCATACTAATTCGTCACTAATCCTTTATGGGTTTCCGGAGTAGCGTGCTACTCGCCAGAAAAGTGCTTCAACACCCATCAAGGGTAACAGGTGCTATATGAATGCAAACCTTTCTTCCCCTTCTATCCCTCCACTATCCTTCTCACTCCAAATAACTGACTAATATCCACCACTCAAATTACTTTCATATTTCACCATACTAATTCACCAATAATCCTTTATGGGTTTCCGGAGTTGCGTGCTTCAACACTCCGTCAGGGGTAACAAACGCTATATAAATACAAACCTTTTTTCCTCTTCTATCCTTCTGCTATCCTTCCGAATCCAAATAACTGACAAACCTATCCACCACTTGCTTTCTATTGTGCAAAAAGAAGGCCAATTCAAAGCAGTTTTCTTACTCCCATCGCCTTGATTCTCCTGGTCAAGATCAAATGGTCTACTATATCGATGGTAATGGGAAGACCAAGTAGTCCAGATCTAATCTTGAATGATTTAAGGTAGAGATCACAGCAATGTCTGCATCTGCCCTAGACTAAACCCCATTTGGGTGTCGTACAATATTTGCTTATTTTCTAGAAGAAAACAGAGCAACTGGCCACCAAGCTTTTCACATACTTTTTCCCCAAAACAAGTAAAAATGAAATTGGCCTGTAATTACCTATTTGGGAGGGCCTAAATTAATATTCTTTAGCAGGAGCTTTACCACTGATTCCTCCCAACAAGTAGGTGTTAATCCCTCTGAGAATAAAGCATTTAAGAGGGAGTACTTCAGGCACCGTATAATATCAAACCTCTAGGCTCATCGTCGGCTCAACAGTTCAAGAGGACCTCTGATTAAGCCACAGCCAGGCATATGGCTCGAGCCCTTAGTGGCTCGCCTACCTCTACTGCAAGGGTGCCCGTCTATTTAAGCTCACCCTAAGATAAAGTGAGGCCACTGCTCAAGTGCGCTGAGCTTCTGAAAGTAAGGTTTTTTACTTACACCTACAACATAGATTTCAGTACAAAGCCTACTTGTGTCTGACTGCATAACCTCCTGAGAGAATCCCTGTCATTTCACGATATCCCTGGATTTTGCTACAAGACTATGGGATCTCACTCCCAATCCTACCGTCCCAGCTATTGCAGGACCTACTGCTTCGTGATATCCAACAATTTCTCTACAGATCCCTACACATCTATATGTCGTCCCATTGACCTTTCTCTCTTACAAGTCCTACAAGCTGCAAGTGACTGACTCTGCCTGGTCTCGCTGAGGTCTTTTATGTTTGACAATCTCCTGATTTACCTACAGGCCTAATTCTCTAAACTGGCCCTTTAGAGCTCCTAATGTCTCCTCCAGATGTCCTGGTCTTTAGCACAATGGATGCATCACTTCTAACTGTAATTTTTACTTTTCATTGCTACCACATTTTATGTATACAAGACACTGCCGATACACTGACACTGCCTGCTACAGCCACTGACCATGACAATCAGACACTGTTCTGAGGGGAGATTCAGCTCAGTATACATCCCCCCACAATGTCCCTGTAAAGTCGATCCCCTGCCTTCTCTGTCATCCTGTGGAGTGGCTCGGTGCTCGTGCTCTTATCTCACAGGAGCCACAGATTAAAAGGCAACCCCATGAAGGTGGTCACCACCCAATTCCTGAAAAGACTCCAGACGATTCAGAACCCAGCTGACTCCAGACTCATCCTCAACCTCTCTAAATGAACCCACATCACCTCCCACCTCAAGAAGCTCCACTGGCTCCCCTACCAGAAAAGATGTCAATTCAAGATGCTTATGCATGCCTAGAAAGCCCTACACGACCAAGGACTAGCATACATCAACCACCGCTTGAACTTCCACCAACCCTTCAGACACCAGCGCTCTCCCTCCCTCGCTCCCATTGCCCACATCCACCGAAGCAACAGTGGAGAATGCACCTTCTACCTCGCCGCTAATTCCTAGAATTACTTTCCCCTGCAACTCCAAACTTCACCCTCTTTCCTGGAATTCAATAAGGGACTCAAGAACTGTCTTTTCGACTTATACCACCTCCCAGCAGCAAGAGCCTAGCGCCTAGATACCCTCACAGGTGATTAGCCCCACTCTACAAATCTCAGTTGATTTATTGAAGGAAGGGACTGGGCAATGCTCAGTGGCACATGCAGGTGACCACAGAAATGGGAAAATGTCATGGAACCAGGTGAGTGGAACTCTAGGGGAAGGAGCGTGTGGTCCTGGGGCTCAAGCAGCAAGTGCTGTGTCTGTGTACATTGTAGGGATCAATGTTAGATGTTAACGTAATGTGCTTATGCATGTCACCAGTAGAGACATGACACACAGAAAATACAAAATGTCACAAGAAACAAACCTGAAGGGCGAAGCACAGAACTGTGGTATTTTGGGTACATCATGCGTGAGTCCCCTCTGGGTCAGCAAAGAGCAGAAGGACCTTGGGTGAATGGAAGGGCTTGAGAATTGGGATTTTATAGGTATTTCAAAGACAGGAGACATATGGAACACTCAAGGTTTGAAATACTTTGCTCATTTAAGAGATGGTTATGCACTGGCCAAAGCTGAAATCTTTAATTTCCTGTAATTCACAAGTGTCCTATTGCACTATGTATCTAAAGTTGAAGATATTTCTGATAAATTCCCACTGGGGTATACTACTGGATCCAGTGTTAAAAAGGCTGTATTTATGGCATATAAAACACTGGTCAACAATGCTGCGACTGTATTGGCTCACCTACGATCTAAATGGGGTGGGGACATGGGTAACGTAACAGACACAGAGGGAGGACAGTCACAGGTGGATCCCAGGGAGGGATTTATATTATCAGGCTTTCAACTAGTACAGATGAAAGTACTTCACTAGGTGTACCAGATTCAATCAATCAATTAATCAATCAGTCGATGTGTAAAGCGTAGCTAATCACCTGTGAAATTGTCAAAACGCTGGAAGGGAGCTGGGGCTTTATTTAAAGAGCCAGGTCTTCAGCTGCTTTCGGAATTCCGACAAGGTAGTAGTGGCCCAGAAGTAGAGGGGGGGGGGACGTTGCAGGCTATTGCTGCGAGGTACGAGTTGAAGCAGCATCCGGTCCTTTGGCGGCATATCTGGGAGTGTCAGCCTGGGAGAGAGAGGTGGAGCTTAGGTACCTGGTGAGTTGGTGGAAGTAGATGCGGAGGTTGATGTATGCCAGGCAAGAGTTGTGCAGTGCCTGGAACGCGTGGGTGAGGATCTTGAACTGGCATCTCTTTTGGACTGGGAGCCAGAGGAGACTTATTAGGTTGGAGTTTAGGGGTGATGTGTGTTTGGCGCAGAAGCTCAAGGACGTGTCAGGCGGTGGCATTCTGGATGATTCTGGTCTGTGGAGGAGGTGAATGGAGGCCTTGACATAAAGTGTGTTGCCGTAGTCCAGTCAGCTGGTGATGAGGACTTGAATAACGGAGCGTCTGGAGTACATTTGAACATACGATTGAGAAAGCACCAGAGAGGCTGTGGCCAAAGGGGCACTTCTGTGCACACCATGTGGTCATGCCTCACAACACAAATCTTCTTGTGCAGGATATATGAAACAATTTTAAAGAGAGAGATCTCATAGTGATGTTGTAAGGTATATGGGGGATGAGTCAGCCTCTTGATATGTGAATATCTACCATGACATATGTTTAATGGTCACCATGAGGGATACTGTTAGGAACTGGGCTAGCATGACCATGCTCGGTGTGGCAAATTGGAGTGCTAACAAGGAGTGGTGCATTACTGTGAAAAAGTCAGTATATGCTAGATAGGGAGGTCCACAAAAAAGAATAAAATATGGGTCCCATGGAACATACATTGTGGACTAACTTAACATTTCTTGTCTCCACACTTTGACAAAACGACATAAAAATGATTGCATGAGAAGTTTGCTGGGTACTTGGATACATATACTCCGGTGCTACTTATCATACAAGGGATATGTAACGCTTCTGGAGATCTTGTCATTGTTTTATCATTATCCTTTACTGATAAACTATCATGGACTTTGGATCGACCTTTTCTCAATAATGACTATTGTCTTCTATGCAAAGCAACAAAAAAAAACACGAATATTTTGCATTGGTTTGGGTAGTCTTACAAAGATGAGCTTTGGCCTAATGGTGCTTGCTCGACATAAGGCCTCGGTTCTACGAATTAGCTTTTTTGGTCAGAAATCTTTGATGAGCAAGGTTTTGTGCCCTGCATACTTCATATACCGCAAACGGGAGTTCAACCAGGGTTTCAAAATGTGCGGGGCTGAATGTTGTAGAGGAGATGTGCCCCTAGGGAAGAGGACTGTGTGCCTGAAAATGGCAGACATGTTCCTGCTTGCCAGCATGGCATCGTGGCCATTCTCTATACTCAATTCTTTCCTGCTACTCCCCTCTCACGCACAAACCACAAACTGTCCTGCCCAGGCAGGTCTACTGAGAAAGTGCGAGCAAAAGCCAGTTAAAACTGCTCTCAGAACAGCTGTCAGGAACCCTGTTTAAGAAACAGTTTTTCAACTAAATGGCTTGAGCTTGGTGCACTCATCCCATCCAACCAAGATACATTTTTTTAACTTTTTACTTAAATTTCAAACATTAAGTGCAGACAGACAGTAAAGTGTCTACAAAGCAAGTGCATACTTAACATCGTAGTCTGAGTACACAAATTCAATATTAGTACAAATACACTAGTGGAAACAGAAGTAAATGCAGTCTCGATGGTGGGAAAGATTTAGCGTACATTCTTTCAGCCCCCCACACACAAAACTATTACGATAGCCAATTGTACCGACAGCAAACTAACCGCCCTTGATTTCTTTCAATGGCCAAGGGCCTAATTATGAGTTTGGCAATATGGGAGCGGGTCACCACGCCACCGCCCTGATCACGCAACACCAGACCACACGCCGCCTGCCAGATTACGAGTCATTTCGTGGTCTGGCGGGCGGGCAGCGTGGCAGCCCCACCGCAGTGCAGTACAAAGGCTCATATGTGAGCCTTAGAACTGCACCGCAGAGGGACCGCCAATGCACGTTCCTGCACGGCATGGACTGTACAGTCTATGCGATGCAGGAACAGAGGTGTATGCCCACAGGGGGACACAACATGTGCCTACCTGCATGCACCCCCATGCATAGAGGCAAGAGGGGGCCTGTAGGTCCCTCTTAGTTTCCTCGCTGCCAGCAGTTTCATGGAATAAGAACCGCCATGAAACCGCTGGCTGTAAGGAAAATTGTAATATGCTTGGCAATGGTGCAGCAGCACCACCAAGCATATTGCAGCCTCAAGACCACCGCACCAACACCAGGGATCGCAGATTCCTGGTGGTTGTGGCGGTCACATGGAGGTCAGACTGCCGTACTCGTAATACGGTGGTCAGACCACACCTGCCCTGCAAGACTGGCAGTCTTATACACTGCCAAACTCGTAATTAGGCCCTTCTGTTTCCATTCTTTCAGCTAGGACAGCAGCATGGCACAGATTTGGCAGTTCTTACTATATCCAGTCTCCTCTGGCCTGTGAGCCTAGCAACAAACACTATGATATATGTTTCCACAAGTTAACGTACTTACTGATCTCCTCTGTCTGGTCCCTTCCTACTTTCCCCATTAATGCTGCTCTCACCTCTAGCAGGAGGCCCCATGGGCCATTGATTTGAAACAATGGTAGCCAAAACGAGTCATGTCCTGTCCTAAACCACTCCTGATTCAATCTCTCTGAATGCCCCAGTCAGCAGAGTATATTGAGTCTGATGGATACCTAGGCGACCCTTTGCCTATCTTGTTCATCCAAGAGCTCTGACTTTAGGCCCTAGAAGTATATTTTAGGGAAAAAATAAACTACCCTTTAATACCTTAAGGCTGGTGACCTACTATGTACCTCCCCACTTCACGTAGTGCCAAAACTTAAATACAGTAACTCCAAAGAAACAATCTGTAAGAGGCAAACTTCGTCAAAATGCTATGAATGTTGGCCCCATATAATAACAATCGTTCATGTTTGGGTTCATATCTCAGGAGCTTTAAGTACTAGACCCTTTAGTTTTTAACATTTCCTTCTACTTAACCTGCTTGAGTTTTCAAAACAAGTTTTAATAGAGTATTCCTTAAAAAAAACAAATACCTCTGTCTGGAAATTCGTTTTTATTAAGAGTGAGAATGTTTCTGTTGTATTGTATTAATTTATGTATATATGTAATTATTTATACATTACTGGTGTGCAGGACACTTGATAGTGTTAAATGTTTATGAACTGAACCTCATGTTCAGTGCTAAAGTCCAAAGCCAGTCTTTTGGCATGATTGGTTGTTTCCCAGCACCCAAACCAAGCTGCTTAGTTCTAAATCCGGATGTGGAAGCTCAGTATCAGTCTAGATGGGTGGATGCTAGGAGGGTTGGTTGATAACTGAAGGTTTCCATGAATATTGTGTTTTTCAAAGCTGTCTTGAAGACCTCTAGGTTGAGCAAGGCCCTTCGGTGAACTTTCAAGGAGTTTCACAGCTGTGCACCATGTATTTTGATTATTTTACCTTTGTGCTGTTTCTTCCTATATTTTGATGGGCTGATTTGATTCTGAACTGCCCCATCTGAGATTCTCTCCAGGTCTGCAATAGGCTGCCTCATTTCAGAGCTAATGTGGATCTTTAGCTCAAAGTCTTTGAGTATGGTGCAAAAAACCTGGAATGCTACCTATTCTTCTATTGGACACAGTTCAGATCTTTAGGTGTATTCCATTTTCCGCTAGTTCATACACATTATTGCTACTTAATTTTTGATCCATTGGAGTTTTATTACCTGCCTATGCCAGTTTGACTATCAGTCCTCACAAAAACCGCCCCTTGCTTGCCAGTACAAGCAATGTCGTTCCCTGATTGGCTGTCCTTGTTTTCCGTCTTTTAAGAACTGTGGACTCGAGGTTATACAGAAGTGATCGTGTACTCGGCCTGTCCGAGGTACGCGACAGGTAGAATTGTTTTGGGTTTTTCAAATCTGAAAATTATACGGGGTGCCGTTCGTAGTCAGAGGAGTCTGGTGCTTTTACTGGATTGTGTCTACACCCATTTGTCCCACACGCTGTTGTCAAGAGAGCGGAACTTTGGCCCTGAATAAAGTTTGTGGAAGAATCACTCGGACGGGACTGCGAGGACCAGCAGCCCCGTAACCCTGCTCAGCTGTGACCTCTTCCCGCCCCTGCCGCTGCCAGAGCACTCTTAACGACTCACGGCCCCCGCTTCGCGGGAGCCGTTCGTAGTCAAAGGAGTCTGGTGCTTTTACTGGATTGTGTCTACACCCATTTGTCCCACACGCTGTTGTCAAGAGAGCGGAACTTTGGCCCTGAATAAAGTTTGTGGAAGAATCACTCGGACGGGACTGCGAGGACCAGCAGCCCCGTAACCCTGCTCAGCTGTGACCTCTTCCCGCCCCTGCCGCTGCCAGAGCACTCTTAACGACTCACGGCCCCCGCTTCGCGGGAGCCGTTCGTAGTCAAAGGAGTCTGGTGCTTTTACTGGATTGTGTCTACACCCATTTGTCCCACACGCTGTTGTCAAGAGAGCGGAACTTTGGCCCAGAATAAAGTTTGTGGAAGAATCACTCGGACGGGACTGCGAGGACCAGCAGCCCCGTAACCCTGCTCAGCTGTGACCTCTTCCCGCCCCTGCCGTTCTTTGTATAAAACAAAACAAGCGTCCCGCTAAGCGGTCGCGCGCAGTCGCGCGCCGGGAGAAGCCCGGGACAAGGGCGGGACCGTTTGTGGCCGTTAGTGGCCGGGAGAGGACGGGATGGGCCACCTCCATTGATTGATTACTTCTCCTTTTGTGCATTTCATTTGTTCGAGACATTGTGCCCCTATTGCCTGAACTGACAATGGGCAAGACGGGCAAAGTGATCCCTGTAAGATCTCCTCATGCTGTAAAACACAGAGTCATGCCAAACCAATCATTACCCAGTTTGACTGCAATTGACCGTATGCTTCAGAAAACCATAGGAGTGGTAGCGACTGCCATAGAAAACACTGAACGCCGCCTCTCTCTTCCTGTTGGCATGTTGCCCCCTCTACCTCCGGTCAATACTTCATTTGTCACTATTAACTCACAAGACTCGATTCTGCTTCCATCTTTTGTTGCACTCCTAGGTTCTCATCCTATTCCTTCAATGGGTACAGTCCCCATTTTAGATAACGTATCCCCCCAACCTTTATTAGTTCCTTCTAGGTTGTCGTTAACCCCTACCACCTTTATGACAGTACCTTCCCCTGACTCCTTAGCTCAGTTAGGGGATATTTCTGACCATTTCTCTCGTCAGACATCTACATCTCCAATTTTGGTCTCTCCTTTGTTGCTAAACTCGGATACGCATACCCAGAGGGTAACAACAAGAGGGCAGAAGGCTAGGAGCAGTTTAAAACAATCTAATAAAGACGAAGAAAACGCTAAAAATTTAAAAAAATTAAAACGGGCCCCTGGTGGCCGTATTTATAAGAAATCTGCCCCTAAACCCCCTCTTCCAATAAGGGAAAACGTTGACAATAACCTACACAAGCCAGTTTCTACCCTAACTTGTGAAAACGGTTCCCTTGTTTTACCCCTAGAGCAATCAGCTAGCGTCTTGCCCGCTGTTTTATCTACTGATGGGCTCTTCCAGAAAATTGAACATCTAATGAAGTCCCTACTGGCCCCATTACAAGAAAGGGTTAGATCCACAGGAGAAAAAGTTGACAAAATCGAAACAGCTATTAAGGATTCTTTTGCAACTCAAGGGGCTGTGTTAAATAGAGTACATTCAAAATGCCTTCTCATATCTCCAAATATAAGGCACAAAACCATCCGTTCTGATAACATCACAAAGCTACCAACTGCCCCTACCCCTGTATTATCTACTACATCTGAGAATATTGATCCTAGCGCTAAGCCTTCTTTGAAGGCACCAGAGGTCTCTAAACCCTCGGACATAGCAGGGGATGATTTACACAGGCATCTTGAACCTACACATCAAATGATAGATACTCCAACCCCCCTTAAGGATCCCTTTTTGCCAGCTGCGTCTAAAACGCCATTTCCATCTATCGATTTACCCCCACAATCATTACCATACACAATAGTGCTTGTCGGGGTCCCAGAGTTACCAACAGGAAAAATCGAGACCTTTCCCGAGCTAAGAAATAAAGTTGCATTTTGGCTTAATAGCAACAGGCCACTCCCGTTAAACATTTCTGGTGAGATATTGTTTTCTGGAAGGACAAGTTGGCTGGGTAGTACAAGAAAGGTTATCTTGGGGATTGTATTGTAGTAAATTTCAGGGACAGGCGAGTTGTTCGCCATATATGTAATCGCTCCCCCTATAGCACCAATACTGACATTCAAGTCAGGGACTTGACTTTTTTTTATCCCCAATTTTTGACTTGCCGGCCATCCTCCATCCCTAGGGGTCTACCAATTGGAAACCGGGAAAAAAGGATGGATTCACGATATAACATCCCGACTTTTAATCATTTTGAGCACCTCTCTGAATTGGAGAGAGTGGATTGACTCCAGCCGGAGGATCTGAAAGAAAACATTGGCAGTATTCTACCAATCCTTGGTGCGCATTCAGACGATCTCCCCCGGGGTGGCGCAGTGATCGAAGTTACATCTCCACAACCCATACAATTTCCTAGCTGTGAGGATTCTTTGGGTATAGCTTTGAAACCTTCGTTAAATAAGGATGACTTTTTAATTAAAATTCTTTTCTGGAACGTGGCCGGTTTTCGATCAAAGGTCACTAACGATATCTGGCTTGCCTTTACACGCAACTTCGATATCCTGTGTTTCCAGGAAACATGGGCTCCATCTGAATTTCATCTCGAAGGCTTCAAGACTTATTTTTCTCCAGCATTTCCTTCCTCTTTCGGCAGGGCAAAGGGAGGTATGTCTATCTTCATATCAAATACTGTGCGATTTTCATCAATAGTACCATTAAAACTGGCCACAAACTTTCAAATTCTAATTCTGCACCTGAATCGAAATAGGGCGATAGCACTTGTGAATTTTTACGATAACCTCCCTGTGGACAAACTTATGAAGGTAACCAATGAAATATACAATTGCCTTCAAGAATTATCCATAAAGATCCACAAGGAATTAACCTTAATCTGGGGTGGAGATTTTAATCAAAACTTATGTACTCAGAGTGGGAAATCAGTTTGTGGAATTGAGGATGAAAACGGGGATTCAATAACCCACTTTTCCCACACCCCATCGGGCCATTGTCTGAATGAGATTTTGTTTGGTCTAGATCTCGCACTTGTAAATGATATGGTCAATCCTCCCATTCCTCTAGCCCCAACTTTTTTTGGCAGAGGCAGGTCAACTACAATTGATATTATTTTTTCTTCCACTCTATGGGTTAAAAATCTACTCACTTGTAAGACCCACAATATCGCCATCAGCGACCATTATCCAATTAGTCTTACATTAAAATTGTTTAAGAAACACGAGAGCCCTGATATTGAGTTAGCTTTAACCCAAAACAAATTAACAATAGATAGACTAAATGGATATTCCTTAAGGTGGGAAAAAGTGGACCCGAAGGGCATAACTGTATCCATTGTTACAAGAATGGCCACAGCGATTAATAACTGCCTTGATCCCACTATTTCCCACGAGGGAATTATGGAAAACTTCGCTCTGTTGCTCGCTGCGATAAAGGAAACACTGTTCGTAGAGCTTAAGAATAGTAAGGCCAACTCTAAGGGCTGGTTTGACTCTTCCTGTACAAAAGCCTATCAGAGTTTGAAAGTAGCCCTCTGCAACAAGCCAAGAGATAGAAAGGAGATTGCAGCCCTTAGAAATTATTACAAGCAGGCTCTAAAGTGTCGGAAGGACAATTTGAAAAATGATCTCTGGGCCCAACTCCACAAATCATGTGCTTTCAGAGATAGTGCTGCCTTCTGGAAGGTCGTGAAGTCCCCCTTTTTTACGGAATCATCTGTAAACCCTACTGTTGAGGTGGCGATTGATGAACAAACATGGCTTGACTATTTTGAGCGAATATTCAGCCTTCCTTCAACCACCACACTCTCAACTTCTACTAGGTTAAACATAGCTCCCTTTCCTTTGCCAATAAGTATTTCCCATGAGGAGGTGGAGCACGCCCTAACGACTAGTAAAAATGGTAAAGCCCCGGGCCCTGATGGGGTCCCAGTTGATTTTTTCAAATTCACTATGGACCTGTGGTCTCCAATACTAACCAGGGTCCTTCAAGCATCCTGTGCACTGGGGCCTATAGACTCTTGGTCCCAATCAACTCTTGTCCCTATTTTTAAAAAGGGGGACCGTCATTTGCCATCTTGCTATCGACCGATCTCCCTATTAGACTCCTTAGGGAAAGTCGCGGGGCGTGTAATCCTGGAGCGCCTCCAGCTCTGGGCTCTTGATAACAAAGCCCTCTCTGATCTCCAGTTCGGGTTTCGCGAGGGTTTGGGTACCACCGAGCAAGCCCTCAACTTATCCCTAATAATTGGCAAATATGTTAGCGCAAAAGGGGGTGCACTCTACCTAGCATACGTAGATCTTTCTGCAGCATTTGACTGCGTTAATCACTCTAAGCTGTGGGACATCTTAGAAAGTATGGGTATAGAAGCGCCTCTTATAAGTTTTTTGCGCGAACTATACTCAGACGCCACAGCCCGTGTGAGATACGGACTGGGGGGCGAGGTGACAAAGTCTTTTAGAGTCGAGCGCGGAGTAAGGCAGGGCTGTGTCCTGGCCCCTTTTTTATTCAACCTATATACCAATGGCCTGGAAAAAGCCATGTTAAAGGGGGCTCAGGACATTCCCTGCATAAACAACCGTCCTATACCGGCACTACTCTACACTGACGATGCTGTTATCCTAGCACGCACTCCCAAAAATTTCAGTGTGCTCTCACAAAATACCATACTTTTATGGCTGACCTTGACCTAAGGATCAATACTAAAAAAACCTTTGTAATGTCCATAGGATCAAGGAAAAAGAATAATAAGACCTTCATTATCGATAACCAAAAAGTAGAGAGCACTCTACAATATCCATATCTGGGCTTAGTATTCAATCACAAATGCTCATGGAAACGTGCCATTGAGTCTAGGAAACTCACCTTCATAAGATCCACAGCTGCACTGATTAATTTTGCGAATAAACTCGGCCGAAGGCCAACGGTTGAACTCCTGGAGATTTACAGGGCAAAATGTATATCTAGTGTTATCTATGGGGCAGGCATTTGGGGTTATGCAAAAGTCGAGGAAGTTCAAAGGGTGGAGAATAGCTTCTTGAGATTTCTCCTGGCTGCCCCGCGGGCTACATCAACTTACGTCTGCCACTTAGAGCTGGGTCTGCCCTATCTCACAGATCTGATTAGGACTCAACCCTTACTCCTATGGCATCGTATTTGGACGTCGAACGCCACTACTTTTTCCCAGGGGTTCATTAAGGACTGTATAGCTCTAGACCATGCACATAAGATTGGTTGGATCTCTTACATAAAGAGATTCCTCGATGATTTGGGCATGGCACGCTTTTTCCACTCTCCCTTGTCACTGGCCGAATTACCGAGGAAAAAACTTAAAAAGATGTGTATGGCTCACTTAGAATCCCTGAGAATGACTAATGAGTTCGTCAAACCAACTGTACAACACTCGTTGTTGGTCCAAACAACCCTGTCCATTCAGCCCTATTTAACTTACAACTGCACGGATTTTGAGAGACTCCTTCTAACAAAATTTAGACTTAACATTTTCCATCACTTGGTCACTTTCCCAAAGTCTAATATCTGGGAAAATTCACTTCAACCTTGCCCTTGTGATGAGATTTCCTCTCAATCCACGATTCATACAGTATTGTTCTGTAAATTTTACCACGACCTGCGGAAACGTTGGCTTGGCCCGCTTTTAAAGATCTGGGGCCTCCGCAGATGTCGTCCTGCCTTTTTGGCTCTCCAATTCTTGGACACTGAGCTATCTGCCAATTTGGTAGTCACTTTTTTGAAATTAGTCTTGAGGCATAGACAGAATTTGTAGATTCCACTTATCCTTTATTTCTCATCAACTGGAACGCCTGTTAATGATTAATAATTTTAAAAAATTCTTTGGATAAAGGAATTGCCTATTAGATTTGCTTTTGAATTGTGGCTAGCTTTCTCTATCGTTCATTTTATGGCTGTATTCAATATGCTCTGCTATATTGTTTTATTTTCTTCATTTTTATTTATAGATTGAACTGCTTTGTACTTTTATGGTGGTTTGTCTTCAACCGAATAAAGTTTGTTTTGATTTGATTTGACTATCTGTGTTGGTAATTTTACAGCTCAGTATATGAGGACCTCAAAAGAGGTAGAGGTGTTAGTAAACAAACAGGGCTAATAATCACCAGGGTAACTTACACTTGTGAGTATATTACACATGCAAGTTTACGCATACACTTTTGAGCAATTTTACTACTTTTGGTTATTAACAAAATTTGGGTGTAAAGTTAATCAAAAGTTTACACTTGTACGTCTTCATCTGCGAAACGGGGGTGGAGTCAAATTTCCAAGTTTAAATTACTACTGCAACAAAGAAACAATAGCAAGCCCAGCACCACACATAAAGCACCTTTCCCTAAACTTCAGATTTAAAAAAAAAAATTTAATATGTTTTAATTAATTAAGATTTATTTTGAAACTAATTTAAGAGTGCTGTAGCATTTTTTCCTTTTAGTCTACTTTCAAACAAAAAATATATTATTGTATACTAATATTTACCCTAAAAATATTTTACTAACTTTTACCAAGTTTAATAAACTTTTTTACTTTTCTCTATACTTTACCACATGGAAAGCTCTGTCTCGACTGTGGAGTCTCCCTATGCTAAAGCAAAGCAAAAAACAAAAATGATTAGTTAACTAAACAAAAAAGTGTAGTAATATTTCATGTAAAATATTTAAGTAAATTAATGGTATATATTTATTTTAATTGTAGAAGAAAAGATAAAAAAGAAAACAGCACTAGTAACTTAACTTGAATTAAATCTTTGCTTAATTGGAATACATTAAATGAAATAATTATTTTTCTGGCATTTAAATTAAAAAGTTAATTCCCACCTAAAATGAACATTTTTTATTGTTTTATTATGCATTAATGATTAAACGCGATGTGTAGAACTAAGAGTAATTTATCTATATTTAAAATACAAATAATGTAATATTCAGTTTTAAAAGAAAAAAGGTTATTAAAATATTTTGTAATTAAAATTAGATATGTTGCATTTTTATATATTTTTTACATTAAATTATATGTATTTATGTTTGCAGCTATTTTAAATGAACCACATTCATTTAACATGATATCCTATGGGGTTTAAAGTCCCTACCTTCATCATTTTCTATGGGATGGTGATACAGTACCAGTGATTGGTCATGTGTAGTGTTGAACCTACTCCAACTCTGAGGTGGAATAATGAACTGCTGTATTGTGTCCCTTTTTGGTTATAGTAACTTTAGAAGTGTAGTTTGTGAATAGCAATAGGCTTACTCTTTTATGGGTGGGTGCATGTCCCTCACTAAACCCGTCCCAAGCTTTCCCTACACCCCTCCATACTGCTCTATAAACTGTTCTTATTTAGTAGTAAGCACACATCTTTTCCAAGTCACTGCCCTGGTCCTTCCCACATTTACTACTACATAATAAACTTACATGTGTGAGAATCTCCCCATTGAAAAAATAGAAGAGGTGGAGATTTACACCCATAGGTTTGTGAATAGCATTTGGTAGGACTTTAATAGTATAGTACTACAAGACGTAAGGGACTGGTATGTCCATTATGTTCCAGTGCGTCCCAACTTCCAAAGTATGTTTAAAAATTTAAGACTTCCTCATACCTTGCGATCTGTATGCACTTCTAAGAAGTGACCAGAGCTGGTTCCGTTTTTAGGTCTCGCCTGACCCAGCGCATGCGCTGGTCTGGCGAGACTTATTGAGAGGGCTCCAAAAAGTGCTACCAGGCCAGCCTAGAGCGACAGTGCATGTGCGCGGGCGCGCACGCCGTGCTTTACCGCAATTGCTTTCACTTTCGCGGCCGCACGGCCGCTTGGCATTGCCAATAGGTCTCGCTTTTGGGACCTTATAAGTATTTAGTTATGCAACTGTTGCATGGCTAAACACTTATAAGGTCCCAAAAGCGAGACCTATTGGCTATGCCAATGCTTGTTTTGAGTTTCCTTAAGTACACAGTCAGGCTCCGCCCGAGGGTCGGACTCAGAACATTCTACAGTATGGGCCTTTAACTTCTACTGATCTGCCTTCATGTTTCAGTATCTTGAAAATTTGCTGGGTGATCCTGTATGAAGTGGTGCACCAGAGGTTTCTAGCTGGAATGCATTAGAGGGAGGTGGAGGGTGCGGCTGTGTGTACACTAAGCTTTTTTGTTAATGTGCTTTGTGTACCATAGAGATACCTTTAAATTTATTGTCGCTTTCCCAAGCAACCCTTTAAGAAATGTCGGTGCTGGCTGTACGCGATCATGCTTTGGAAGGGTGAGGTACAGATTTTGCAGCGTTTCCATTTTGTTTCAATCTGTTTTTTAGGAAGTCCTGTGTATACTACGTTACTTTAATCCAGTCTTGTCATTAACAATGATTTTATCAATTGCACCCTATTGGTGCTATGGAGAAAGAGCTGGGTCTTTTAAAACAGGAATACCTGCAAATGTACGTCATTGAGCACAGAGTTAATTTGTGTTGAAAAAGATATGCCAACATTAAACGCAACGCACAGGTTTTTGGCCTCTTTGGCAGTGGGTGTTGGTCTTCCCTGGGCATGAGTCCATTCGAAGTGGACAGAGTTTTGTTGAGTTCGGCCAAATTTAAGGAGTTAAACTTTAGCTCTATTCAAAGGAAACTGCCTTGTTTACATCAGTAGACAGAATTAAGATTACGTTTATGGCTTTATTTCGGTCTGTCTCACTCCGTTCAATTTGTATCTGGGTGTCATCAATAAACATTTGAAAGAGCACCCCATGATGTTCGAGCACCTATGCAAAGAGATGAATATATAAATTAAAAGAGAGAGAGAGAGAGAGAGAGATAAACCTTGTGGTACTCCAAAGAACATACCCCGAGTAGATGATGATGTGGCTGGCGAGCAAGGAATTCTGGTGCCCACCATAAGCAGCCTGTTGCTTTCAGCTTAATTTTATAGATAGAGTAGATGTTTCCTTCTGTTATTACGTGACACTCTAAGAAGAGCTGAAAATAGCTGCCGGTAATGTTAATCCGGATTAACCTTTCTGACATATGTGCCAGCACGTTTGGCATTGAGGGCCTGATTTTTAAGATTCCCTTTTTAGGAGGTTTTTTCCACTGGTGATCTTTCATAGCACTCTCTGATTTTGAATTTTGCTTTTACTAGGAGGAGGGTGTGAGTGTTTCCCCAAAGACGTGTGTGTCAAGAGCAGGACAAATGAGGTTGGCTTTATATTTTTCCTGCTTTAGCACAGCAGTTGCGGTCCACGAAGAGGGATTGTGTATTTCATGTCAGCTTTGTGGTTTTATATTTTCTGTTTTTTAAGTGGCGTATGAAAGGTAGATCATTTCTAGCCCAGTCCCTGATCTTTGGCCCTCAGGACTGGAACTTTCAGGCAACATCTTGGAATTTAGGCTTGTGGAGGGCAACCTTCAAATGAGTTGTGCATGTCTAGATTTCTTGGCCTACCTTATGTAATGCTAGTTCTACATGGCCCATAGTATCTGAGCCTAAAACTCTAAAGGCCTCATTTAAAGGGAAGAATTACAAGAATATAAAAAAAGATTAAAACATTAGATGATGTGTTTACAAAATCTTTGGTGGTCCAAAACCCCGAGGTTCATGAATGCCCACCTTCCAAAACATGCCTTATTTCGTTAATGAAATTTCATATTACACAGTCGAATTCCAGGAAATTGAGAGTGGTAGGCATGTGCTGTGTAAAATTTTCTAAGAGCAATTAAATGACTGTCTGTGGTTCAAATCAAAGCATATCATAAAATCCTTCATTTCTGCAGGGTTTTCCCTAATATTTCTCATTCATGGTTGCGGGTTCTGAGATTTTAATATGTGTTTTTTAGTAGGACCAGTGTATGCCATCATGCTGGATTGCAAGTTAACTTCTTCAGGCCTGTTAATGGGTTGTCTACTAATGATGAGCACAGCGCACACTTGCAGTGCTTTCGGGATCCAGCTTATCTTTTAATAATGTAGTTCTTTGCATAGTGCATCAACACTCTAACATAGGATGTCAGAGCACTGCACAACCTATCTTCAATCGGATGATGAGTCTTAGGTTAGAGTCAGTGCATTTGCAAAATACTGTTGAGAAGTTCAGATTCCTATCATAATGCAGCAGAAATCGGTAGAAATCTATCCAATAAATCGGTCAGGACAAACCAAACGCCTACTAGATACAGGAACCCACTAAAATAAACAAGAGTATATGACTAATCACTATGGTGTGCTTACTAGAACGAGGAGAGAGGTTTCCATAAGGTGATCCAAGCACTCAGTGATAATTCTCTATGTGGATGTCCAAGTTTGCTTAGGAAGTGCTGTTTGGGGCCTCCATTGAATAGGGTTAGTTACCTAGAAGGGTAAACCCAAATAACGTCACTGGGACCTTCACGGGCTGAGACGTTTCCTTGAGAGACGATTGAGCACGGAGCACTTTTGCCCGACGTAGTGACTACTTGAGGATTGATTACCTTCCAGGCCCAGCAGACTAACCCTGATTGGCCCTTCTTTAATTCATGCATGGATTAGTACCTTCACAAGTGACTGCTCTCTCTCATAAAATTTGGCGCCGACGCGTCCTCCGGCTCCGCAGGCCCACGTATAGGCCACTGATGGTAACCCGCCCCCACTCTCCCCCTCCGACACTCCTGTCCTGAGGAAGATCCCGACGTAAGGGACAAACTTACCTACCACTACCAAGGGGTCGAAACGTCGACATCTACCACACTAGCAAGTTTGACCAACAGTGATTCATCACTTTGATTTTGTTTGGAACTATGGCTATCTAACATTTGTACCTTATGTGAACAACTTGGCTCTTGTATGAGCCCCTTTTTGTTTTGTAAAATAACTGATTATGTGAATTGTACACTGTTTCACTCACTTCCTTCTCCTCACTTCATTCACCAGACCCCCACCCTTCCTTCCTGGGGCACTGCCTTATAAATGTGTCAGCAAATGAAGTGAATTACTGGTTGTTCAGTGTGATTAAACAACACTGTACATCAAGAATACTATGTTTTTGTTTATGTTCTGTTTATTATTTTTTATTTGACTAAATATAACTTTGTGGTTCTTTCATACACACTAATCCGGATACTGGGACCATTGTTCTAATGAACTGCTCTATTGAATAGGGAGCAAAGAGACCTTTCTGATCTGTGCTGGAGGAGTGTTCTAAATTTCAGGTGTGTTACCTGAGAAAGCATGTTTTATTGTGGATTACTTCTGAATATTGGTATGGCAATCTTCAGTGGAGCGTGTTTTCACAGCACTCTGATTACGCATGAGCCTAGGAGTGTCTGAGATGGTTAAATAGGTGCAGTCGGAGCGACTGCCTTGGAATTGATGCGGGCTATTTTGTAAGTGCAGCAGAGTTCAAGATGACGCATCTGCTTAGATGCGTCACTTTGTAAATAGGGCTCAACATGGTGCATTTTTTACACCGCTGGTGCGCCACAAAAAGTGACGCCCTGGCAGTGCAAAAGTGTTGCAAGGCCTCATAAATAGGGCCCTGTATTTCTCTCGAGTTCCTATTCATCCCTCCAAGAATGTTATAATTTATCTGTGATTAAATTGTTTTCAATTTGTTTCCAATCTGCTCCAGCGCAAACACTTGAACCTGTTTCGCATTCATCCCGCGATCACAAAACATGAGTTTTCTGGCAGCCTTGCGCTCTATTAATAAAACATGTGTTAATTACAAAAGAAATTATTCAAATTGCTGATAGTGTCTTATTTGGGCTAGAAACTGCCACCTCTACTTCCATCCCTTTAACAATAACTCCGTGCCTGTGTTCAGTGGTTGTAGAAAGCTGTCTCGAGCGCTGCAGCGCCTGCTCTGCTGAGGTGAATGCGCGCCATTTTGTTCTGAAAGTCAACAGGGAAGATGGCGGTCCTCCTTAAGCCCTACATCAAAAGAGTTTTGTTCTCCTCACACTAACTCAGCATTTTGGCTAGATTGACCTTTAGGGTGTAAAATTACCAAATATTCAGCTTCTTTCCTGTAATGGTAGGACTGAAGATGGCGTATACATGTCAGAACATATTAATGTAATGAACAAAAAAATCAATGTTTGTGAAGTCAGGGCAGAAAGAGGTTCCTGACAGATAAAGCATTCAAGAGATCAAAGAAATGAATCAAATAAGAGTCCCAGAATGGGTAACACAAGATGCACCTAGCTGTGCCTCCCCATGATACAAAGCTGTAGACATCAAAAGTAAAAATCTAATACTTCACTGGTAGTATCGCGCAGGGCGGGATCACTTTCAGCTTTAAAATCTGACAGGCTCTTATCTGACAAGCCTGAATTCACACAGGACGGCCCTATGACAAAACCTGTCTCACCTATGGGATGATTACAGAAGGCATCACAGATTATCAAACTGTATCACTGACATCACAGTGATATCAAATAGAACGTCTCCAATGGCATATGATGGGGAGTCTGTTTTTGTAGGAGGGTAGAATTTGGAGAAGATGCTAGTTGGAAACATTTTTGTGGAAATGTTGCTCAGTGGTGCACTATGTTGCAATATCCTTAAATATATGGATACATTGTGTAATTTTGTTGCTAAAAAAGAAATTCTTCAGGAGAGACCATTATTAACTCAGAGTGGTTTAAGCGATATGAGCACACGGGAGTAAAACGTTTGTTTACTCACCCTACTTGAAAACATATCTTCCGCCACTTTGTTAATATTTGAAGCTTTACAAAGGAACTATTTTTACTCTGGTGAATTTCATGTGCCTCATTCTTTCATCCTCCATAGGAAAAACACAATAGTGATAAAAGTTTGTTAGCAAATGCCATCTCTTTGAAGCCACATAATGTAGACCTAAATATACATGACAAGCAGAGGTGCAGTGGTTTGTTAAAAGTTGTTCTTTGGACTCTCCTAATTTACCATTGACCTTTCATGGGATTTGAACAAACAGCCAATGGTGTGTGAAAAGAAAACTGATTGAAAGACTTCTTTGCTTTCCATTGTCTTCCAGTCTCCCTCCGGGTCTGGGGATGGTGCAGCACCTGTCGCACCCCTAGTTCCGGCACCACTGTTAAGGTGTCATATAAGGTATTGGTGATACCTTGAGTTACCAATTGTACAATCTAGAGCGGGAGCTAGAAAGACATCGCCTCGGAGAGGAATGTTAGGGACAAAGAGTGCCTGACTTCTGCTCCAAATTCTGTGAGTTGTACCGACATCTACCTGTGCCAGGTTACCACATGATCTACTTTGGTTGTGGTAGAACTTTTCTTTGATGAGAGGGTCCCATCTGTTATTGTTGCCACTCTGGTAAGGGTCAAATAATTGCAAGGGTCTTGGGTTTTCAGCATGGACCAGTCAATGTTTCAGTTCACTGCACCCAGTTCAGGGATTACCAATAGGTGAACCTCAATGCCGCCAAGTGGCATCAGACACTCTTGCAGCATACTGGTGTTGGGCATGGGTCACTACTCAATGATATGCTAGATGGACTATAAGTGCCGCAACACTAGGTACAGCAGGAACAAGAATTTGTTGATGCACAGTAGTATACCTAACAGGCAGGTACCATTTTTCCAGGGGGATTGCCTGCACTTGTTCTAGTCAGGTGAGCTGCGCTCGCCTCCAAGTTTGCAAGGCTGGCCTTGGTATTCAGGGCAGTTCTGCTCTGCGTGTCATCAGACAGGCAGGCAGGCTGGCCTAGAGGTAATGCAGACGTCCCCCTTCTGCTGTGGGATGCTTCTGGTTGGCAGACATTACAAACAAATGGGGTAACCCAATGGCCAACGGACCTGGGTACAATTTGATACAAGCAACAAATGGTCCTATTGGCAAGGATAAAAAACAACAGACACAGTGTCCAATACCGTGTTCACATCAACATAAATTGATTAATGAGAGAGAGAGAGAGAGAGAGAGAGAGAGAGAGAGAGAGAGAGAGAGAGAGAGAGAGAGAGAGAGAGAGATAGGGAGCGCCAAGGACAATAGACTATATAAATCAATTCAGTTTTTTATATATTTTTTCTTATCAAAAGTAAACATACAAACAATAATCACTTTCTGGTAACTCCATAAACTGCACAAGAAAAGTGCCGCTAGCAGTACCCAGGTGTGGAGTGTTGTGAAGAAAGAAAGAATGAGGAATATAAAGATTACTGAAACCCATTGAACACAGTAGCAAGGAACGTGCCACTGCGGTAAGTCTGTCAAGGAAAAGTCTCTCAAGTATTCATGGTATACCTATATCAGGAGAGGTGGCCGATGAATCGAAGCCCATCTGTCATTGGGATAATAAGAACCAATCCCGGCTTGGTTAAATTCGCCGCCATTTAGGCTCAGGTGATCAATATGGCAATTTAAGAACTGGAAGGCGGGTCTTCATCAGTACGTAAGTAAGAAGGGAAAGCAGGCAACCGAACTTCAGTGGTGTTGTAAGACTCTGTGCAAAATAATTACATGGGGGACCCAGTGGACTCCTGGTCCAATTATTGGTGTAGGAGGGAGATCTTGTACAATGAATTTAATACATTGGAAGCTTTTGCCTGATCTATTTGGAATTCGAATGAAATCAGGGGTGTCAGAGCCCACGATCAATTGAACCATAATGGGCCACTGGCTTCGTAATGCAGAGTTAGGGTTGTGGGAGCCACTACTCGAATGAATCAAAATAGGGTCATTGGTGACAATGTATCCAAGTGTAAACTGCTCTTCGCTCGGGAGAATCCTCTGGTTGGTAGACAAGCAATTTAGGCAAACAGGTCAAGGGTCAGGCAGAACTTCTTCCCAGGTTGGTCCTAGAAAGATGGAAAGTGGCAACAAACATCCCCAGCATCATGAAAATGCCCTTCAGAGCTGCCTAGGCTCCACTGGTGTAGGTCTTCAAAGTAATGGCAAAAGAGGCTAGGAACATATTCGTTTTCCAGGACCTAGATAGGAATCCACATCCCAGTCAGGAATAAGTTGTGTTTGAAATTCTAGTTATAAGTGACCATGCCACTCAGAAAAGAAGGCACTGCACCTTCTTTCCAGGCAACCGGCTTAGGCTGGCACAGTATGTACTGCAGCTCCTACAAAGAATTCGCACAAACATTGTATTACAAGGTGGAAAAAGATAATCATTCAAGCAGATAAGAGGGTCTCATTCACAAGGATTGGCCTCTGGTGAAAATACCTTATTGCAGGTATCCACACCTCGAGTGAGAATGTCATTCATTAATTAAATCTTACCAAACATTTGAGTGGGGAAGGAAGGTCCGGCAATGGAATTCTAGATTTTATCTGGGGTGGACCACACGATCATGTACAGATTGCTATAAACTACCACTCTGCCACTCAGCAGCCAGTCTTTCCATAAGTGGGCAATTGATATTATGATGAAAATTAGAGTGTTTTGCTATTTGGGAGCTCATATAGCTAGCCAGAGCCAAGAGTTTGATAGGCAGGCACTTAGTCCGGGCGCCTGGTTGATCTTTGGGGTCGGAGAACAGGTAAATATTAACCGAGTTAAGGATAGGAGAAGGAATGAGAAGACCGAAAAACAATGCAATGGGATGGCAAGAAATAGTGATCAGCTGAATGGGAAGGGAAGACATGAAGAGGATAGAGTAACAAATGGAGGGGGCAACTGAGAGCTGGGGCAAAGAGAAAAAGTGACAGATGTAAGGCTAGGGATGAAAGAATTCCATGGAGGAGGGGGAGACGAAGACGGGGTGAGAGATGGATAATAAGGGTGCGATGTTGGACATTAAGAGATGAAGAGCCTAAGTAAGAGATGAAGAGCTGGAGCGGGAGATGACGTGGAAGTGTGAAAAGGAAGGGTGACGTGTGACATGGAGGGGCCAATAATACATAAGTGGGGAAAATGGAGATAAATACTGCCTGGGCGGAGATTTCACTTCATTAGTACCAGTTTACCACCGAAATACAGCAACAAGCAATTGAAAGGTGACTAGTCACCTTTTGTGAAGGGTCCACTGTGCGGGAATACATGTCCTACATTCTTAATACCTTTTTTATCTGTTTGAGCTAGAAATGATTTTTTTGTTAAAATCTGCAGATTATGCAGCAGATGACTGATTAAGTGGTAAATGTGGCAAAAGCATAATTTTGTTTTTCACGAGTTTTATATTGCGTGAACTTGACCCAAAGGTATCGGGTATCAGAGCGCTTTACATGAACACTAGTTGCATTACACAAGGACACATTGATTTTTATTAGGCACGGGGAGATTACGTGATTTGCCCAGAAAGAATCACAGGATGTTGTGCGTTGTTGCCGATACACGAACCCGGTTCCCAAGATTTGAGGGCAACCGCCCTAACCATTGGGCTACATCCTCTCCCCATTATGAAGAAAGTGTTGCAGAATCGTATAATTTACGTGGTGCTGCGAGAAAATTTAAAAAATGAAGCCGGGTTGGTGCAGTGGGGAATACTGGCATGTGTATATATAGTGCTACAAATTCCAAGCCTGTGACAGAAAACACTGTGAATATGTAAGTCATAGTTTTTATCTGTATATTTAGTAATAAGTAATCAGACTACGCCTAGAAACATTTTGATGAGTGTTCATTAAAAGGATGCGCTCAAGAACACAGCTAGTGACACCCACACATTACTTCTTAAGAATAATAATCCTCTGTGTAGCTACAAGTGCCTCCATTAGTACAAGCCTTTATTGAATCCCGATATTGACTCCATGTCTCGTGATTAAGGGCAAATCACATAATCTCAATGTGCCTAAAAACAAAAAGATCTGACCCTGTATAATGAAACTGGTGCTCATGAGAAAGCGCTCCGGTGCCCTTGTGTCAAGTTTGTGCTGTATTGAACTTCCAAAAAGCAAAAGGTACAGAGCTTGTTTCAAGACCGGAGAGAGTATAAGGCATTGGTGAGAGAGGGTTGAAAGAGACAGAGGAGATATCCTTCTACTCGGGGCCACTGCTATCTATCACTAGTGCAACAGGTGTGGTTGCATTGGGACAGGTGTGCAAGGGGAACACAACGCACAGATTATGGGGAGCAGAATTTGTTGGTCAATTTCTGTTTTTGGTTGATGAATTTGCTCTTTTGTTGGTTGCAGATGTATTGTAGATTATGAACTAATAAAAAAGTATCCATGAAATGAGCTCATAAGTCCCGACCCCTGCACTCAGCCCTGTCCCTCCACTCCCCACAGAGTGACAGAGTTTTGAAGGGGGGCCCAAACCTTAAAATGTTTTACTGTGGGGGGCCTCAGAGAAAAAAAGTTTGAAGACCTCTGTTGTAGAGGCTGTTGTTGGGGTCCTGGGGTGTTTTCACAGTTTTTAGTGGACATTGGCTGCTCACGGCCTCAAAAGACCAGCTGGAAAGCCACTTTATACAGTGGTTTTCAGCGTGTCTTTCTTGCCACCATTTGATTTTAGCTCATCTGGTGACCGTGTGAAGGGAGTCGAAATCATGTGACACATGATGGCACCATGTGAGTTGGCAGGTCTAGATAACATATTCAGACATGTAGTATTAGGGCCCTAGATGCCATCTAGAAAAAAACATACGAGGAAGAAGGCCTGGCATGTGAGATACCCAGGAAAAGTTGAGAGCATTAATGAGTATGTTGCTGCTTTCTATCCGTGTTTTGCAGTTTTTGCTTCATACCACTGCCACGGCTATGTCACAAGGAAAAGTTACCTATTACGTGCAAACTGCCCTCGAGGCAAGGCTTGCTGTAGTGGGGGTATAGGGGTGTCACTCCAAGGTAAAGTCACTTGTTTCACAATAGTGCTCCGAGATACCTTATTGAGGAAAGGCACTACATAAAAGAGAGTTAGCCCAGGCATCTACACAGGGACCCAGTATTAACCCCTTGAGGAGGGAAACGTTTTCCAATATAGGATGACAAGCACTGGAAAAGCCAATAGGTTTCGCCTATACAAGATCTATTGTTTTTGTCAATGTTTTTTTTTACATGTTGCAGGGCAACTGCTGTGCAACATGGTTTAAGGTAAAAAAACAAAAAAAACGCGCTACGACGCAGCCAGCGTTGACCGCATTATAGCGCTTTAGTTTTTTTTTTACCTTAAGCCATGTTGCACAGCTACTCTTGTGGCTGTGCAACATGTCAAAAAAAAAACAAATACATTGACAAATCCAATAGATCTAGCTCAGGCAAAACCGATTAGCTTTGCCAATGCTTGTTTGTTTAGTTGTTTGATCTATATTGAGTTTCGGCCAGTTTGTAGTTATACTAGTGCTTAATGGAGTGTGGGAGTAATAGATCACTGAACTTCATACTGAGGCCAGGCCCATGTCGTGCGTTTCACAGTATGAAGCACATGGCGGATTTAATTGCTTTCTGGCACAAGGCTGACTGTAATGGTATGAGGTTTGACAATCCCCATTCTAGATTGCAACTAGGTTCACGCCTCCTATTGTGTATCCTGTCATGAGCGAACTGTGCTTTTGCAACCAGGTAATATGCCTCAAAATGTGGAGCTTCAACCCCCCTCCCTCCGCTATAGGGTAATTGTCATTTAGTCCATCTGAATCTCAGTGGACCACCCTCCCACGCCAATTTAATCATAAGAGATTTTCAGTTGAAAGATGAACACCTTATTTAGCGGGACGGGAATATTCTGGAAAAGGTACAACTCTGGCAGAATTACCATCAAAGCTGTCCTGCCAGCTAGAACCATCGGAAGCAGGGACGTCTTAGCAGCATTATAGGCCCCTGGGCAAAGCAGTGCACTGGACCCTGCCTGCACAACCACTCACAGGAATACAAATGTAAATTAGCGATAAAATAGATTAGCATAGGGCCCCTATACTCATGGGGCCCAGGGCAAATGCCCAGCGTGCCCATGGGTTAAGAGGGCACTGATCGGGGGTGCAGTCCATCTATCAATCAGTAGCTACACAGCGTCCATAGTTCACACCTGAGAAAGCTGTAATATCATTATGATATATTATTGCCAAGAAATGATTTAGGTCAGTGTACCACGTTGCAGGGAAATCTACCCTGGGCCTAACGGTATCCTTTGTAAGAGGGAATATTACTGATTTCGACCAATTAATTTGCATTCTTGACCACCTTCCAAGTGCAATAATCTTGCATATTATTATAATAAAAATATTGTGGGTGCTATTTCCATTAGTTGGACGCCGTGGGCATAAAGTGAAAGGAGAATATTCTGAAAGGTCCTAATTTATAATGGGGCTACAAACCAGGACCACAAATACCATGGCGGGAATAAAAAATACCTGGAATGGACGACCCATTCGAGCTAGTAACTGGGGAACCTGAGATCTCAGGAAGTGAACGATGCAGAGGACGTGGGGAGGAAAGCGCAATGTAGAAGGGGGTGAGAGACGAATGTGGTAGGGTGACCAGGCGCCCCGGATTTGCCAGGACGGTCCCGGATTTCAGGGAGATTTCAGGAAATGTTGCTCATGTCCCGGTTTTTAAAGAGGGTCGACTGAAAACGTGGGGAGGTGAGATTTTATGTTTTACGAAGCAGGGATAGTTAGCAGTTGTTTCAAGAAAGCAATTTGATTAACAGGCGAGCTACGGGGTTTAGATATTTTTCTTTTTTTATGTTCTTACTGCCTGTTCTGTAATGGTCTGCTGAGGAGCGCTGTTATTCTGTGCTCTCGCTTGAAGTAAAATTGTAGTCCTGCTTCTGTTTTTGTGAAATGTACCGTTTGGCATTAAAATTTTGGTCACTCTTGAATGTGGGGGAGGTAGGAAAAATAAGACATGGAGGGGGGAGTCGGAGATGGGGAGTGAGAGATGGTTATGGGAACTGAATGATGAAGTGGTGGAGTGACAGATGGGCAAAGTGACAGATGGGCAGAGACAGAGAAGCAACTGAGGGTTGAGAGTCTGAGAGAGGGCGAGGAGGGACTGAGATGTGGAAAGCAGTGACAGGAGGAGAAAGAGTGCATGGCAGAAGGGGGGAGGGACAGGGCATTAAGTGGGCCGGGTCTCACCGGGTCTGAGCACCCGGCAGCTTTTTTAAGGGGGTCTCGAAACGGGTCTCTATCGGGCTCTGTTTTGTGTCCTGGCACAGGCGGACCGTTTTTTTCTGGACTGCAATGACAGCAGGCACATCGATGTGCGCGTGGTGAGCGTTTTAGAGGAAGGGAAATCCTTTAAAGAGACCTTTTCTCTCTGGATTTCCCTTCTCTTTTTGAAACTCAGGAGCGGCAACATTGTCGTGGTGTCACCAGGGCTTTAAGTGGAAATTTTTTCAATATTATGTACAAGCCATAGTTGCTGCTTATTTATCTTCTGCAACTAGCAGCCATTGACAAAGCCAATAGTCCTGACTTGCAGGTATGATGTGACTTGTATCATATATCTGGACGCAATGACAGTAACAGCAAAATATAAGTCGGGCGGTACACTGTGCTAAACATTGAATTTTAGCTTACGTGTTTTCCGCCACGGCCTTAATTACATTGACCACGCCCCTTTGAGAGCCCCACCCCCAGTGTTTTCATCCCACTTAAAGCCCTGGGGAGGGAGGACGACTGGTACTCGATAAAGAGACAGAAGGGAATTGGGCGAGGGAGAAAGGGAACGTGTGAGCTGGACTGAAGGCCAGGAGTAGCCGAGGAGGCGCGAGAGAGGGAGGCCGCGACGCGTAGTTATGGAGTGTGGCGGGCTCGGGGAGCTGCGCGTCAGTAACAGGCCTGCGTGGCTGCAGGCAGAATACAATTAGCCATGCACTGTGCAGGTGAAGTCCCGGGGGCGGGGGCGCTCTAATTACCGGGCCCGTGTGCACCGGCACCAGAGCTGCTAACGAGCCCTACGAGGGGCTCCAGTTCCGAGGCGTTAATGAGGCCGCAGAGGACGGAGCCGCGTGTGTGCAGAGTGGCACTCCAGGACGGACACTGTGCAGACATCCTCGGGGCGCCCAGTGTGGCGGGGAAATGGTTTGGGGCAAGGGACCAGGCGCTACAGCCTAGGCTTCAAGGGTAAAAAGATTACGGATAATTCGGACGCATAGTGACGTAGTGGTAGTGCTACTCGGGTAAAAGTGCCAGGGGGGGTCCAGCGGGCACACGGACCAGAAGCATAAGGCACGAAGGGAGGCGACCGTTGGCTTTTAATGACTCGGGTGTATAAGGTGTAGGGCCCAGTTACAAATACGCAGCTGCAGCAGGGAGCATGGTGTTAAGGGACAGGAGCGCACTAGAAGGAAGGGCAAGGAATACGGGAGGCACCGTGACCCGCCGGCTGGAGAGACGAGAACCAGGGGCTGCAGAAACCAGGGAGCATGAGTACAAACGGAGCATAATGACCAGGGGGCAAGCTGGTCATTATTTTTAAGCCATCGGCTGTTTCAATTTTACGCCCCCATTTCTCTTTTTTTGCAGAATGATATAGCGCGAACTCGACCGGGGGTTTGCATAAGGACCCATTAAGTTTTTGGTAGCAGGAGGGATTAAGCGATTTGCCCAGAATCACAGGATGTCGAGCCGACGCCGAGACTCGAACCTGGTTCTCCTGTTCCAAAGTTGGCAGCTCTGGCCATTAGCCACATCCTCTCCCTTACAGAGTTAAAAGTGAAGAACGTCCGCGTCACGCCTACGCTGTTACGGAAGACGGGGCCACTTAGCAGCTAAGAATTATCAGTGGTGAGGTGCCGTGCACCAGACGACATAGCGACAAGAGGGCATTAGAGACACGAGCGTGTAGGGTTTAGGAGGTATTTTGGGCATGCTGACAATGAGGCACAGCACAGACACCCAGTTTGTAGGGTGTCCTGGTCAAGACGGGCATTGCAGTGCAGGTTCCACACCAACACAAGGAGACGACACAGGAGCACATCTGTACCACGAAGCAGAGACCTTTATGCTTCGGGGACCCGTATACCCGAGCAGGACTGCAGATTTACAGTTGTACATCATGCCATACTCTACCTAGCCACCAGGTGACGCACACCACCAAGGTTGGTGTGACGGTCTCTACCCTCGTCATCCCCAGGGGCTGCTTCTGACACCGCCCTCAACTCACCTGGGGAAATAAGGTCGGATGACACGCGGGAAAGCGCAGAACCACACCTGTCTTTGCACGGAATCAGGTGGTAGTTATTACACAGTGTGAGCATGGAGCGAACTCCTTAATCCACTTCCTAAACATTTACCAACACTGATAAATAGCCCCCCCAGCTACTCCCGCCCCGCGGCTCCGACACGTGACTGTTTCTACAGAGCATGCTCAGGAGCACAAGTTGCATCCTGGTGGGAGCTGAGACTGATGCAAGCTGATGAAATACATCAGGGCACGTGAGCAGGCGCAGGGCAGGCCCAGGGGATTGTGGATCTGCTGGCGCAGGGACTGGTGCTTATTTGATAAAACACCCGCGACTGTCTCTTCAGAAACCTTCCAGGGTAGCAAGTGCAACTAACGCTCAGTTTGCTCAGATTTTTTTATAAGCCTCGGACAGCAGAACTATCGCCCACATTACGCAGCTCTTTCAGGTCTCAGACCACAGTTAGTGCGCTGGGGCTACAGGTCTTACAGTCTCAACTCAGATTGACGATCCCTCAAGTAAAACCGACCGTACAGGCCAAAAAGCTTGAATATCCATTCATTAATATTTATTTCCCCATCCTCAGGCCGGTTCTTAGATTAAACGGTTTTTACAGGCTCATGCACAGAACGGAATTATATCCACGGACACAAATTTACAACTACAGGCCAGGCACAGGACCCAATAAAAGTGACTCACATTAGCAAATCAGAGCAGTTTTGAACTAGTAAAGACAAGCTGTGTAGGCGTTTTACGTATTATGGGAGACTGAATGCGTCCGTCCTTGCTGCAATCAATGCCTGTGGTAATAACAGGCATTGATTGACAGACAGTGGAAAAAAAGGGCCCACCCACCAATTTGTCAGACCAGCCCTTCCCACAGCTAGATTGCCCTGCAGGGCGGTCCAACCAGGGCTCAGACAGCAATCTTTCTACTGCCAGAAAGAAACTGTAGTAAGCCCAGCACCACACATCGCCAACGACTGATACTGCAACACCCCCCATAGAAAATAATGGATATAGGAATTTATATATATATATGCAAATCCAAAAGAAAGTATAATGCGCACTTGAGAGAGATAATTTCACCAGGTTTTTATTCCATCGTTACGCGTTTCAACACACGATGGTGTCTTGCTCACACGATAGTCACAATAGGAATAGGACGTGCTTTAGTAAACAAAAGTAAACACAAATGATGCACTGGCAATCTATCTATTAGCAAACTCGAAAATGAGCACCATCTTGGAATGGTAAAGGAAAAAAGCTTTTTACACTGTTTTCACCATGATTGCATTATTGTTAGCATACGGGCAGAGATATACATTCATTATTCCTGCTATATTTACAGGTTATTTGCCACAAAACTTGACAAGAGGTAATACTTACTCCCCATTTTCTGCACTTTGAGTTATATTTACTACAAAGTGAAATCTTGAGTCCATTAAAGCCTAATTATCAAAGACAGTGCTTTAATATAACATAACTTAGGGTCATTTAAATCTGTGGTATGAATTGTTATGTTGGGTCTAGTGCCATTGAATTTATGACCTCCTTTTTGTATGTGTTGGTACGTGCGGACTAGTGCCATCCTCTACTGTTCCTTAACTCAACACAATGCAAATGTAGATTTATATCCAACTAATCACAATCGTTTACTAATCATCGATAGATATTCATGATATATAACCACATTGCTACATCACTGCAATAAATTAATATATACATTAGTCAAAAGGGAAAAATTGAAAAAATGAAAAGTGTATTAAAGTGCCATAACCAAAGTCAAAAAGTCTCTTATTTTAGTGGTGCATAGATCTATCCATAGGAAAAGGGGTAGGGAACCCATGAAATTTCTCAAACCATGCGGATGAGGGGTCCCTTCCTTTCCCCTGTAAAAAACAAGTTAAAACCATGTTAAAAACATACACTTATAAATCTAAATTTTTAAATTTTCATACTTCTTACACACATTTCATAGCGATGGATAACTGCAAATTACATTCAATTTTCATGGAAATGGGTTGCCAGTTCTTCATCCAGCTTGTGCCCCCCAGGTAAACGAGTCTCTAATTTGATAATCCATTTGGACTCTTTCTTTCTTAACGCGAGTTCCCTATTGCCACCCCTCTTTCCTATGTTTACTTGTTCAATGGCATAGAATCTCAAGAGTGCATTGTTTGACTGATGTTTCTCTTGGAAGTGGCGGGCAATGGGATAGTGTAGATCAACATTGGTAATGGCACGGAGATGTTCTTGTACCCGTTTCTTAACCATACAGAGAGTACTGCCCACATACCGTAATTTAAAGGGACATTCTAATACGTATATAGCATAATTAGTGCTACAGGTTAGAAATTGTGTTAGGGTATAGTTTCTTCTCCCTGGGACCCCTATTTCTTTCACCATCTGACTAGTTTTACAAGCTCTGCAGTGTCCACATGGGTAAAACCCTTTTAAATTGTGAACATTGCGGTTGATGGTTTCAGATATGTCCCCTTTGACCAGGATATCTCTCAAACTTCTACCTTTGCGGTATGTGATTTGGGGCCTGTCATTGATATTTGAACCAATAATGGGATCAGATTTCAATATCCTCCAATTGTCTGCCAGAACTTTGCGAACTTTCTTAGAGTCCTGATTAAAGGTAGTGATCACTCTGGATTCAGTTTCTTTGTGGGAAATGCTTTCTTTCTCCTCTAGGGTGCTGGCCCCGGTGGTATCCTTAACTTTATTCATGGCTTTAGTCAATACCCATTCAGGATAGCCACGTTTCTTTAAATCTGGTTACCATCCTTTGTTGTTCAGCCTCAAACAATTCATTGGTACTGCAGTTTCTTCTAGCCCGCAGTAACTCTCCATAAGGTATACTCCATTTGAGTGCCTCTGGATGAGCACTGAGGGCGTGAAGAAGACTGTTCCCTGCAGTTGGTTTCCTGTGGAGACTGGTGGTGAGTTTACCCCCACATACAGTTATTTGAGTATCTAGGAACTCTATACTGTTGCAACTCATGGTGGATGTGAGTTTAATATTGTATGGATTCTTATTCAATTGCTCAATAAAGTTCTCAGCCTCTTGTTCTGGTCCTCTCCATATAACGAAGAGATCATCAATATAACAAATCCATACCTTGACCAGGTTAAAATGCATTGTGAAATTTCTATCCCTGCGAATCTCCTCCTCCCATTTGCCAAGGAAGAGATTCGCAAAACTTGCCGCAAAGCTAGAACCCATCGCGGTCCCACGCACCTGCTTGTAGAGATCACCATTGAACATAAAGATATTGTTGGTAAGACATATCCTCATCATCAAGTGAACTCACATCCATCGTAATGAGGATGAGTCCCTCCTCCCAAATGATTTTCTCCATTTTATTGAGAAAATCCTTTGTATCCTTGATGTGTGAGGGTAGAGATGTAACATACTCACTCAAAAAATAATCAATGTATTTAGATAGACTTTCATTAACACTTCCCATCGAAGAACCAATAGGTCTGCCTGGTGGTGTGATGGAATTCTTGTGTACTTGGGTAATAGATATAGTATAGGCAGTTTGGGATAATCTTTCTTCAGATAGCAGTACTCATGCCATGTGATTAAACCTGCCACCTGCCACTCTGCTAGCTTTCCCCATGTGTCAGTTATACTTAGATTATACTCCCTGGTGTTGCTTTTGCAATAAAATGTTGTATCATCCAACTGTTTATTTGCCTCGTCAATGTACATTTCTCTTCCCCACAGCACGATATTGCCGTCTTTGTCAGAGGGTCTGATGATTAGATTTCTATCCTCTGCTAGAGAAACAATAAAATCACGTTGTGTTTTTGACAAATTAGAATATGCATAATTACTTCTGGTTTGTTCGTGTTTATGTTTGACCAGTTCCCTGGTCACTACCTCATGGAAGGTATCGATCGCATCATGGGGCATTACTGGCAAAAAACAGATTTAGGTCTAAATGGGGTACATGCTGCCATATCCATAGGGATGTCATTTTGTTCTTGAGGGCCTACTTCTGACTCTCTTATTACAGCCACATCCCCCAAATCATAGACTGTTTGTAGTGTTTCTAAATCCTCAACAGTTAGTCAGGGTACATTCATACTCACTCCCATTTGTATATCACCATCATTAGGTTTCCTATTATACAAAGTATACCATTTTCTGAGTTTCAACTTACGTACAAACTTGAATATGTCTACTCTAGTATTGGAATAATTAAAAAGTTCGGTAGGACAAAAAGTCAAACCTAGGCAGAGGGTGGGTTTCTCTGCTTCACTGAGCGTTCTTGCAGATACATTTATGATAGTTCTATTTACCATTGATGTGTCCATCACTATTTGGCTTTTCTGTAGCCTCCCCTTCTGGTTCCCATGGGCTTTTGATTTGTTGATTCTTTGTCTTGCTTTGAGCCGTCTTCTCTTGGAGCGCCCCTGCCTCTTGGTCTTCCTCGTGCTCGACTTTGGCCTCGAGCCATCTGTGGGGTTGTGTTTCGAGTTTCTTCTCTGTCTCTGCGGGATCGTAATACTTGAAATTCGTCTAAAAAAGTAGCCGGTATCTTTGTTATCTCCACATCTGACATGGTGCTTACTGTTTGAATAGAGGCATCAGTGTCTGAGTCACTTGCTGGTACGTGTTCTTGCTGCTCTTTTTGTCGTGGTGATTCACTGGCATCCTTTCCATTAGAATTTCCTTGTTTATACAAATAATCATATTTGGGACTATATGTCAAAATGCGACCACTTTCATAGTCGCCACAGTCTCTGTGCAGTTTTCTTTGCTTTCGATACTTTATATCATTTTCGTATTTGGTCAATCTTCCTTTTAAATCTTCCTTAAATTTTCTAACACTATCTTGTTCAGTACTCTTTTTAAATTCTTCTTCAATTTCCAATAATTCTTTTATTATGTTCTCACGATCTTCCCAGGCATATTTAATTAATATGCACAACATACTCTTCGAACTGCTTGCCGAATTAGCTGCCCATTCTTGCAGCATATGTGGGTTCAGAGACTCATGTGATGGCGTGATATAAATCCTAAGTCCCTGAGGAAGTTTGAGAGATATCCTGGTCAAAGGGGACATATCTGAAACCATCAATCGCAATGTTCACAATTTAAAAGAGTTTTACCCATGTGGACACTGCAGAGCTTGTAAAACTAGTTAGATGGTGAAAGAAATAGGGGTCCCAGCCGCCATGGAAAGGCCAATTGCCACCATCATCATAATATGGATGGTGGTGTCTTGCAGACACCGCCACCATATTATACATGTTTTCCGCCCGGTCGACAAGTCGACTGGCGGAAAAGTGGCGGACGGCCTTTCCGTCCGCCACAGACCCCCAGCCATCCTAATATGGCGGGGGTCTTTTAGGTATGGATGGCGGGTGGATCGCCCCCGCTGGGCCAGCGGTGGCTACCGCCGGCCATGCAGGGGCGATCCGCCCGCCATCCTAATGGGGCCCTAAGTCCTTAAGGTTCTCCAGCCCCCAAAACTCGGCCACATATAGGGCCGCTCCTAGTCCTTTTGCCCTATGTAGTTCCAAAATTGGAGAGAACGGTCGAAAAACAGACCCCCTAGCCCTCCCTGATATTGCACAGTCGACATGCTGGAGAGTTGAAACACTCTTTTCGATTTGGGGTGTTCAGACTAGCCTGTCACTGATCTGTACTCAAATACCTTGACCTGCTCCAGAGTTTGCGAGCCCAGCTTCAATTTACCCTTATTGGATTTATAGTAGTTAGAAGTCATATATTGTGTTTTGGAGCAGTTAATTTCTAAACCCCTATCCTTACAAGCTTTAGCAAATTTATTCAAGATGTTCTGGATCCCTTTTGGTGTCCTAGCAATAAGCAGCGTGTCATCTGCAAAGAGCAGGGAGGGCACAGGGCTACCCGCCAATTTTGGGGGATCGTCTCCGCAATCATACAATTCTCCTATTAACCAGTTTATGTACATGGTAAATAGGGATGGGGCAAGAACGCAGCCCTGTCGTACTCCCTTACAAAAAGAAATATCGTTTGATAAGCTGCCATGTAAGTTCCACCTAACTTTAGCGTAGTTATCTTGGTGCAGGCGAATCAAGATTTTAAGTAGGTAGATTGGGAGTCCTAGGTCTCTAAGGGCTGTCCAGAGTTGGGTACAGTCTATTGAATCGAAAGCCTTTTTTAGACCAACGAACAGAACATACAAGTGACCCCCTCTGATAGTCACTTCAGTCCATATAAGCAGGAAAAATCTAAAAACTCGGTCTCAAGTGTTTGTAGAGGCCCTAAATCCCGCCTGCAGATTCGATAAAAATGTTATTCTCCTCGATCCAATCTTGGATCCGGGTAAAATAATTTTACAAACATTTTTAGGAGACTTCTATGGGGCTGATGGGCCTGTAATTTGCAGGAGACCCCTTGTCCCCCTTTTTAGAAATTGGGATAATTTCAGCGCCTTTCCAGGACGCCGGGACAACACCACCACGCAGGATACCATTAAAATAGTTTGTAACAGTGGTCACCATATTGTAGGCTCTGCTTTGTACAGGTCTCCCGAAAGCTTGTCGAAGCCCGAAGCTTTCCCATTCTGCAGAGAATTAATAGCAGTGACAGTTTCCTCTATTGTGAAAGCAATCTCGTCAATTAGTGTTGGATCTGTGTTATTCAACTGAGGGTCTAAATAAAAAAATCCCGATTACCTGCATAGAGGCGCGTAAAATACTCCTCCCAGACATGGGGCTGTATGTGAAAATCTGTTTCCATTTTCTGTTTTTAGTGACCCTTTCGACAAAAGAGGCCAGAATAATTGTCTCTCCTTCTGCCTTGACGCTTCTACAAGTGTGCACCAATTTTCTGACTCCCAATCCCTTTTTGCCTTGGCTTGTGCCATTTTATACAGGTGCCGCTCGTCGTTGGGATTTCTTTGCTGGCTGTTGCTGCCTCGGGACTCCCAAGGACCAGGAGCCCTGTAACTGTGCATACCTGTGCTTGCCTGCCTGCCCGCCCAAAAGCGCTACTTAACTTCTCGCGGCCCCCGCTTCGCGGGACGCGCGCGGGCGTAGCCCGGGCCAAGGGTGGGCCCGTCTGAGACCGTCCGAGACTGTGCGAGGCTGGGCTGGGCCGGGCCAACCCCCTTGGTTTTATATTCATAGTCTGATAAGGAATCCGTGATTAGGTGGTACGCTTTGATTGTTAAAGATGTTTATAATCAGTTCATTTGGACACGTCTAGTGGTACTCTAGTACTTTATTCTTAGTAATTGCTATCCTTGAAATTTAGACGATCAATAAGCTTTTTACATTTTATTTAGTTTTAAAAGTTGTCTAAGAGATTAGGATACGAACTCAGGTATTGATTTTATCTTGTTTGTTTATATTTTATTCTTTCTTGTATATAGGGGTATTTGTTTAAATACAGAATTAATAACATGTCAAAACGCAAATTACCAAAAGGCACAAACAATATAGTTGAGACCCCAGGCTCCACCATTGATTGCTATCTTGTTAAGGCGGTTAGCGCCATTAGTGTTGAGATAGATAAGGCGGAACGGCGCCTCTCACTAGGACTAGGTAAAGCTTCCGGCTCTACTAGCGCGATCGATCCGCAAGTGGAGTCTAATGTAGAGTTCAACATAACCAATGATCCACACATTGCTTCCCTTCTTAACTCCTTATGCCCAGAACCTGCCACAGATTCACCAGATCCTAGAGAAGTCCAAAGTCTACCAGTAGCTAATGGATCACCTCTCCCTAAAAGGAAAAGGAGCTGTAGGAAAATTCAGCAAAAACAGGGGATAGCCAACAAAGGCAGTAAGGCATCAGTCCCTAACCCTATAATGCAGCATACATCTAGCCTGGGAACTATGTGTGATTTACAGGTTAATAAGATCATAGCTGCTATATCCCAAACTTTAGAATCTCACCTTAAACAACTGCATGATAAAATAGATCTACTTAATGGTGAGGTAGTTAGACTTAATGGGGCACTTGACACATTTGAAAATATGGCCAAAAGGGATTTAATTGGGCAGCAGGAAGGACCACCAGGTACAGGAGCAATACCTGTTATAGGGGATGCATCAGATATTCCTAGGAGCGGAAGGGCTGGAGAACAGATCAGCCCTAATTCCAAAGTATTAACCACAGTAGTTAACACAGCCCTCCCAGGACAAAGGAAGGAAATACAGGGGAATAGTTCTCCCTGAGAGGCAGGTATCCAAGGTATTAGGAACATGGGGATTATACAGGTATCTACAAACCAGATAAAGACTCAGAGGTGGGAAAAAGGGTTAGATCTATTAATTTACCCCCGGATTGTTGCCTGTATGTGGCAGTATTGGTGAATATTCCCCCTCTTAGTCCAAGTATAACAGAAACACATGCATCCCTTAAAAACAAAGTGGTGGATTGGTTAAATCGCAATTGTGGCTACCCTGTTAACTTCGCGGATCAGATCCTTACGACAAGAAGAGTCAATTGGATCGGTCCCTTAAGGAAAACAAAGAAGGGTGATTGTGTTATTGTTAACTTTAAAAACCCATATCATGCTAGGGGTACCCTGGAAAGAGCTCCTGTTCAGACTGATAATGAAGGTAGCATTTTACTTCTTCCACTTGTTTTTTTTTATAGCCATCTAAAACAAGATACACCTATGGCTATAGATTTGGTATATCGTAGAGCTAACTGAACTCTTCCCCCTTTGCCATATTTTGCCCTCCCAACCCATAACAGATTTCAACCACTTATGCATGAATCTTGAGGAGATTGATTGACATAGCCCTTCCCGCCACGCTAAAGGAATGGCGGGCTTTACGAGCACTACCCAACATAGTGCTGAGGGATTAGAAGAACAAGTACCTTTCGGACAGGAGCTAAATCTACAGGGTGATAAAAGTATTCTGGAAGGTAGGAATTTGAGTAAAGAGCAGGTTGAGTCTTTTGATGATAATATGAGCGAACCCATGGAAGAAGACATTTCTCCCCCTGTTGTGATCTGTATGACTAATGTGACCGGGGCTGTGCAGCATCCAATGATCCAGGTAGTTGAAACCGTAAAGAGTCCTATAGTTTGTGGACTGAGTATAGCCACATGGAATATAGCTGGATTGACTAAGAAAGAAGAGATGCTAGGTTGGATGGATTTTCTTAGTAAACATGACATTATATGTCTCCAGGAAACATGGTGTCTAGAATATGTTAATTTTGATGGGTTTGTTTCTTTTAATTTACCCGCTCTGAGTTCCACAGCCGGTAGAGCTAAGGGGGGGGGGGGGGGGGGTGTTAATACTTATGTCCAATAACCTGCCTATAGTAGTTAAAAAGTCTTTTAATGTTGGATGTCACTCACAGGTACTCTGGCTATACCAAAAAAATGGACGGGAAATCTTGTTAATCAATTTCTATAATAATCTGTTTGATTGTACACAACACAAGGTAGTTATAGAATTGGAGAATGCAATTGATAAACTGGGTAATGAAAAAGGTGTTAAATTTGATATAATATGGATGGGTGATTTGAATACGCAAATTTGCCCTTTATCTGCGACTAAGGTTTGTGGGTTTAGGAATGACACAGGAGACGATTGTGCGCATTTCCCACATAACCCGTATGGAGAAATTTTAAACATACTTTTGGCCAAATTTGATCTGGATATAATGCAATGTGAAAGAGATGGTTCTGGTAATTTGATCCCAACTTTTACAGGTAGAAACGCTAACTCCATTATAGATCATGTCTTGGTCTCTGCAAATATTGTTTCATTCTGTACCACTCCGTGGATAGAAGATTTATTATTAAGTGATCATAATTGTATTACTATGATATTAGCTGTATGGGACAATAGATGCCCGGTAATACAAACCATGATTGGCAATATAGCCCCATGTAGACCAAATGGTACTAGTATAAAATGGAAAGGGGTCAACCCGGATAAGGTAATAAAAAATATTGTCACTGAATGTTATACCGAGATCTGCGCAAATTTGGATGCTAATGTTGAACCTTCTCTGATTTTAACGAACTTTTGTAAAATGAATGGGACTATTAATAGTATTATGACCACAACTTCTAATAGGAAATCTAAACAGAATAGAGGATGGTTTAACCATGCCTGTACCCACTCTTTGAATCAGCTCAAACAAGCACTGTCTAGCAGGAGTCGGGATTTGGTGCTTGTTAAGAATTTAAGATTGGCCTATAAATTACATTTAAAACTGAGAAGGAGAGAGCTTCAAGAGGAGGCCTGGGATAAATTAACAATGGCTGTGGATACCTCTAACAGCCAGTTATTCTGGGAGACAGTTAACTCACCTTTTTTTAAAAATGAGGAGGTCCCCGAAATGACATCTCATGTCAGCAGTGAGGCATGGGTTGTGTATTTCTCTAGTATCTCCAATCCAGGAAATGTAACCATAATGGACCCCGGGGATTCAAGTCCCTGGCCGATTTTACCTCTTAATATTACACTAGTAGAGGTGGAACAAGGAATTAATAGCAGCAAGGGTGGGAAAGCCCCGGGCCCGGATGGTGTCCCAATAGATGTCTATAAAGCTACACCTGCTCTCTGGGGCCCCATATTAAATAGAGTTTTTAATGCTGCTGTCTCGGAAGGCGCTCCCTCCACATGGGGCGAATCTACAATTATCCCCATATTCAAGAAAGGGGATAGATCTGATGCAAAAAATTATCGGCCGATCTCTCTCCTAGATTCGTCCATTAAAATTATGAGTAGGGTCCTACTTGTCAGGCTAGAGGAGTGGGTGGAGGAAAACGAGATTTTAACTCAATCCCAATATGGTTTCAGGAAAGGACGGGGGACCCTTGAACAGTGTATTAACTTGGATCTAGTAATTGGAAAATATACACGTGCCAAGCAAGGGTCCCTTTTCCTATGTTTTGCTGACCTTAGCAGCGCTTTCGATTTAGTGGATTATGCCATGCTATGGCCGATTCTACTAGATCTTGGTGCTCCAGAGTCTATTGTTTTCTTTTTGGCTAGGCTTTATGAAAAATTAGTAACATCAGTGCGGTATGGTCAAAGGGGCGAGTGTACTCCCAAATTCAAGGTTAAATTAGGCATCCGGCAGGGTTACGTCCTTGCTCCACTGCTTTTTACACTTTTTATTAATGAAGTGGATGCAACACTTAAATTGGTAAAGTCTGATGCACCCAAGGCGGAAGGACAAGATGTGCCGGTCTTGCTTTATGCATATGACGCCGTACTTTTATCGAGAACACCTATAGGCATACAGAGGCTAATAGATAAGTTTGTTGGTTATATTAAGGGGAGAAAGTTGCAGATCAACAAGACTAAAACATATGCTATGGTTTGTGGCCCACGGCCCGTGAGAACCAAACCCTTTTTTGTAGACGGACAGAGAATACAAACAGTAGATAAGCTCTGTTACCTAGGGATAACTTTTTCTAGTAATGGCAAATGGCCACAAGAAATGATGAATGTTAGGTCTAAAATGGCAAAAGGTGTACATGGGATTTTCAGGTTTGCTGCTAAAATAGGGGACCGCCGTATCAAAGATATGATGCATATTTATCAATCAAGATGTACCTCAATCGCACTTTATGGTGCAGGGGTTTGGGGTAATCATTATCATGGTGACTTGCAAACAGAGGAAAATATGTTTCTTAAAAAATTGCTTTGTTTACCCACTTCAGCGTCCTCTGATCTAATACATAGCAAAGTGGAGATTAACTATCTGTCGGACCTAATTGGGCTAAGACCTTTGTTGATCTGGAGATCTATATGGCTGAAAGAAGAGACCGCGTTCAACAGAAAAATGATTAATGACTGTCTCCAACTAGATAATTGTTTAAAGATCCCTTGGCTCAATTACATAGTACAAACTTTTAAGAATACATTTTTTGGAAAACCCCAATGAAGTAATAGAAATGTCTAAAACTGAACTGAAAAATACATTTCTGAGACAGTGCAAGTCTGTACGACAAAAAAGTAGGGGACAATTAACAACTTGCCAGTTCTATTATTCATTCTTAGAAACTGGGGGCTTCCAAGCTTATTTGAGCCAGGTAACTAGATTATCACATCGATTTGTCCTTACTAGAATGAGATTAGGCATCGTTCACCACTTGGTAGCATTTTCCTGTGTAAAAAAGTAGTCCGTTTCCCCCTGCCCATGTGATGGACGTTCTAAACAAAGTACCCTGCACTTTCTCCTTATATGTGATTTGTTCCGGAACCTCCGTATTGCTTTTCTTAAACCTTTGTTTAAAAAATATCGCACTTTAACTGCTAATGCTGCTATGAGTTTATTGTTTACATTGCGAGAACCTGATATTTGTTTTTACGCCGCGACATACATTCTGAGATCAATCCAGGCAAGGAAAAGTATGTTGTTTTAAAATTCTATTAATAGTCGGAATCAATTAATGTAATGAATTGCTGTGGTCTTTTAACAATGTTTTTAAATGTGCTTTTATGGTTGTTTTATACTTACCGAATAAAGCTATACAGTTTCCTACTGTTTTTAATGTCTAACCAAGAATTTTTCTTGACCGCCACAATTAAATCATCCCAGGCTTTTTTGCAAACCTCATTATACCACGGTGCAGTACTCCGTTGGAATACAATTTGATGACACAGTTTATTAAAAAATGATCTTAGTGTAAGAATGAATTGCTGGAAAGTGGCCATAGTGTCATCTGTGCTAGCAACAGTGTTGCTCATAACAGAGAGGATCTGAGCTACCTCAAAATAGATTTTTGGGAGAAGGGTGGCATCATCCAATATCTGTGGCCATTTTACTCTTTTGCTGTTGTTGGTGGAAATTACAGGGACACTCTTATGCCGAGACTGTCCAAGTAAAATTACCAGGCCAGACAGCGTCCGTGCCAGAGCATTATGGTCGCTGTCGTCCCAATTTAATACAACCATATCTTTAACATTTGGGCACAGATCAAGATCAACCAGAATATAGTCGATCCTGCTCTTAACTTTCCCCCTCTTAAACGTGTGACATGCTTCTGTATCCAAGCGTGTCCGACCATTGTAGGCTCGAATCCCATGGGTGATGGTGAATGATAATACCTGTTGCCCCACCTTTGTGCTTTTCTTGATAGCTGTGGTCTGAAGCTTATCTACCCCTCTAGCTTTGTCTTCATCATGCAATACCTCCTTTATATAGTCAACCGGTTCGTATGTTATATTAAAATCACCAGCAACTATGAGTTGGTACTTTCCCATAGTTGTGTCAAGGTAGTTTGTTAGTGTGGTTATCGTGTCTGTGTCTTATGGGGGCTACTAAAGCGATTGTAAATATTAAATAGCCTAAGATGGATATTTTCTTTCGGAGAAGTCAATTCTAAGCCAAGAATCTCCTCTGAACCTAGTTTCAGCACCTTAGGGACTTAAATAGAACCTGTAGGAAATACAGTTAAATTAAATAAATTTATTTCGAATTTTTTTAATGTATTGCTGTCGCCAGTGTATAGTTATAGTTATGACCTAGTTACCATAGGCAGAGCGTTTTTTTGGTTTGCTAACAACTTTGGCACAGTTTAACAAATCTTCACAAACTTTAACAAAAAACTAATTTCATCCACCTTAGCACCTTGCTCAAAAGTTTTGAAATGATCCTTCAAAAAGGGGTGTCCCAAAACGCAAGTGCCCAATGCAATTTTCTTAGTTTGTTTTTAAACTGCACCACAGCCCAAACGTCTGAACGCAATTACACCAAATTTGGCAGAAAGGTAGATCTTTACTCAGAAAGCAAGTGTTGTGTGATTTGGTGTAAACCCTTCCAGAAGGTTTTGAGAAAATAAGGTTCAATATGTATGTATATCTGGATGGTTGGGTGCACTGGAATCTCGTGGGATTCCCACAGGCATGTAACTTTAAATAATAGAGAGATCTGATTGGTCAAGGGGGATTTTCTTTCCTATTGTCCGCCTCGCTCCATGAGGAGGAATGTTGTGGCTGCCATTTCAGGACACAGAGACTCTGTCCCCATCTCCTGAAATAAATAAAAAAAAGGTACAGGTAGGCAGGGTAGGGGTACCCTGACCCTGCAGACCTTGCGGGGGAAGGGTGTTCCAGAGGGTTTTCTCTAGGGCCAAATAAAAATAAATTGGGTCTGTTTCCACAAGAGTCCCATGGGAGTGCAGGGGCAGCGATGGCTCCTGCGGGATTGTAAACAACTTTAAAAATAAAAGGGGGGTGTCACGACCTGCCTAGTTTGGACCAGAGTGAAGAAGAGAGTGAGGATATATTCTCCCCTTACGTCTCTCCTCTACTCTATTTACAGTCTCCCATTCATCAGGTTGAGGGTGAAAGCGGCGATACCTTTAAGAGGCTGAACTTCCTAGAAGCTGACCCGACCCATGTGATTATCACCTGAGCCAATTGAATCCCTGGAGGTTTGGAATAGAGAGTACATATCCGGTTTCCCGAGCGAGAGGTGCGGAAGTGAGCAGGAAGAGTCAAGAAGTGACAAGAGCAGTATGGAGACCCAACGTGCCACGGACCCCAGGATCCAGGAAGAGATGGACGAAAATGTAGACGGCTCAGCGAGGAAGAGCCCGCACCCGAACCAGGACCAAAGAGCCGGGAGAGAGGCACAAGAAGGGAGCCGGACCTCATCCTGCAACACAAGACTACCAGCCATGTTCCTGGAGGAGCGTGGCTCTCTGAGGTACGGTGCTGCCTCCGGGGTTGTTTCTCCGGGGCGCCTCCGAAGTTGAGACGCCTATTAAGGAGAAGGGAGGGGGTTGAGTATGCTGTAGCTGTGGGCTGGGGGTGCGTTAAGCCGGCAGCAGAAAAAGGAAACTGCGATACTGGTGGTGGAGAAAACTGGGTGTTTAGCTGGCCTCTAACTCCCAATTCCCTAACGAGATCCTTAGGAGGACGGGTTGTCCTAAATAACCTTTCTGTTTTTTTTGTGTTTTCCCAAGAACACCCATTCCTTTGTACATGAGACTAGTAAAGTAGAAGATTCCCCTACCTCTGGACCGAAGACGTGTGAATAAGAGTATCGTCCACAGTTTATGGAGCAATAAATACCTTTAGTTTCACCAGCTATTTTGCGTTGACCTCCTTGATTTATCACAGGGGGCAAATTAGTATCTGTGGTGGGTTGCCTGTACATGGGTGGTTGCCCCTGTGGCAAACATTTGCTGCTCATGGCTAGAGATGGTGCACAGAGGGGGGGAGCATCCCACATGGGGTTATGCGCAGGGCATGGTTGCAGGCCAAGTCCTGCTTTCCAACACCACACGGCACACAGGTGAAGGCGTTTGTGGAGGGGGGTTGGCTTCCTGTAGGGAATGGGAGCAGGGCCTGGCTGAAGCCAGGCCCTGTGGTCAACTCCACTCTAAAAACAGCCAAAGGCTATGCACAGCAGGGGTGACTGCCCACAAAGGGATGGCACCAGGGCCTGGGCGTAGGTCATGCCGTGCAGCCAATCACAGGTCGTGCAGGGCTTGGCCTAGTTACCCACCCAAATAAAATATTATTTTACATTTAAAAAAATCTAGAAATTCACTGAAAAAAACAAAACAAAGGTTATAGGGAAGTTAAAGTTAGGTATGGTAATAATATCTTACTTTGCATTAAAGAAACCTCAGAATTTCACTGGAAAAAAACAAAGGTTAAAGTATTGTTATAGTTAGATGGAAATGTCAGTTTAAACGTAAGATTTTAATTAAAAAAAAACAATGAAAGTCACCAGTTATAGTTAATTCAAGAAACTATAACCCACACCCTCACCATGCACTGTTTATGACCTTACATGTTACATCATTCACAACATATTCAATTACATTATTGATAACATCAAAATGACATCTAAAAAAAGATAATTGACGACAACATTGTGCATGGCAAAGGCGTGAGTTAGAGTTACTTGAACTAACCATAACTGGCTAATTTAAGTGCTTTGTTTTAGTTTAAAATGTTACATTTAAACTGACATTTTCACCTAACTATAATGTCACTTTAACCTTTGTTTTTTCAGTTACAATATATTATATATGCTTAATTTAATGTTAAACAATGAAACAATGTAAACATAATTAAAATTCCCTATTGTGTGATAAAGTATTTAGTGATGCAAAGATCTCTCTTTGAATATGTATAGAGTAAAGTAAAAATGTTTGAACTTGAAAAACTGTACAAATGTTTCTATGGCAACTATTAATGTCAAATAACTAATTCATTTATTTTAAATGAAGAAGAAGATGTAAACATGGTACAATCCCCCTAATTTTAATTTACAATTTAATTATTTTGAATATACTATATGTAAATTATTTTTTTAAAGTTTATATTAAAAAAAATCCCACCAAAGTAAAAAACATAGATATTTATTTATTATGTATTAAAAATGAATAAAACTGATGTATATGAAGTACAACTAATTTAATTATATTTTAATAAAAATGTTACTTTAATGTTTACATTTAAAATAGCTATTAAAATAACATTATTAAATTAATCTTATTTATATTTTTAACTGGTTTAAATGATTTAATGTAACATTATTTATGGGTTTTATTTTAAGTACCTACCTCTATTATTTTCTATGGAAGGGTGTTGCAGTACCAGTGTTTGGCCACATGTGATGCGGGACTTAATCCAGCTCTGAGCTGGAGTACATTTACTATGTTTTGGGTCCTTTTTGGATGTAATAACTTTAGAAGTGCAGTTTGTGACAAATTTACAGAATGCATCTATCACAAGCGAGGGTACCAAAAAGAAGGGAACCCTGCAATGCCAGGGATGATAAACAAACACTGACAAAGCCAATTATTTTGGCTTAGGCATAGTGAAAATAGGTTACTTAGGGCTTGATTTAGAGTTCAGCGACAATGGTACTCCATTGCAATGGTGATGGAGTAAGAGCTCCGCCAAACTGACTCATTTAGACAGACTCTGACAGACCTGCAAAGAAAGGGCCATCAGAGGTTTGGCCATTCGCCTATCTGCCCTATTTACAGTGGGTAGACAAATGGGCAGTTTTTACTTTCACAGGCTGCAATCTAATAGTTACTCCGTCAGGGTGATGGAGTGTTTTACTCCATCTCCCTGACCCACTAAAATCCATACTCCAAACTTTAAATCGGCTCCTAAGTGTAGCTAACTCACATAGCAGAGATATGCCATAGGTGGGACCACTTCAAGCACCACTCGCCAGCATCTAGCAACTAATGCATAGTCAAGGGAGTAACCAGAAAATTAAAATACTCGCCACTTTGCACCAAAGCGCTGATGGATCCAAGCAATTCAAGCACGTAAACCAACCCACTCCTTAGGTGAGCTCAATTGTCTCTTCCATCCGCACATCTATCTGTTCATCCTTTTACACTTCCATCTACCGCTGATATCCAATATTTCACCTTTAGATTCTGTCATCCATTCATTCTTTCTTCTATCATTACATTTTTCCCCATTCCAGCCATCGGTTGTTCCATCCATCCGCTCACACATGCATCATGCATCTATCTATACATTCATCCATTCTTTGACATACCCATCCATCAATAAAGTTATCCATCCATCTTCTAAATGTCCCTTTACTCCGCCATCCTTTCTATTGTCCATCCACCTATCCATTCCCTCACCCTTTCATCCATTCATCCATCTACCCACTCATCCGTCCTTCCTACCTTTATTTTACCATTTCTCTTTTCCTCCATTCAATACTCCTTATTTCTTTCTCTTTTCTATCTCTCTATCTGTTGTTACACCTTGCTGCCACTTGCTCCCATATTGATGCTTTTATTCTTTAATAATCTTGATTATGATCTTTTATCTGCTGAGTTGCAGACAGAAGAGGCCCATAAAGAACCCCACCACGCTATAGCTGCTAAAGCACGGGTTTCACAATACTCTTATATATACTTTCACCATCCCTTCCCATGCAATAGCATTCCCTCCATTAAGTCACACAAATCATACCTTGCCCTGATTTTACTCTTGAGAAACATATGAGTGAGTAGGGCAACCTGACTGGGGTGGAGGTAGAAAGTGAAGGGGTAGGGAAAAGTTTAGGTATCCTTCAATTTACAAAGTCATCATAAACTCAGTCTTTGTACACCAGGGCTATCTCTCAGGTTACATAAAACTCCGAGGTTCAGATGTGAAAGAGTGATCTGCATTTAAGGTTACACACATTCATAGGTCTCAAAAACAGCACTCATCTAAGTTACAAAGACCTTCTAGTCTCAAGCCCAAGGCAGCAAAACTATACCTCAGATCACAAAGATCACACAAGTAGAGGTCACACAATTATCACTCGTATGAAGCAGATCACTCAGGCTAAAAACAGCAGAGCTATCCACAGATGTTTCCTCTATCTTACAGGCTTTAACAGTGGTATCATTAAGGTTACACACAGCCCCAGCCTCAGACACAACTATGCCTCAGATTAAATCAGCCTTATTTGCTCAGTCCAAAACGGCAAAGCTATTCCCCAGGTTGGTATCAAAACAAAATTGATTAAAGGGATAGCCTACTGCCACCCTTACACTAAAATAGTATGACTATCCTTCTCTGACGATTGGCAAAAATATGACGTGCACAAGGCTATTTCAAGGACTCACTGAACAGTAATTGGCTGTACAAAACTGCTAGGTGTAGCTTGCTATCCATGGGGGTAAACGCCCCAATCGGGGGTAGTAAGCTCCATCTAAATGCTACAATACAATATAAGACAAAAGATTTCACAATGACTGTCTGTGGACCTTGCCACCTACTTTAAATGATCACTGACTTAATAATGGAATCAACAATATCGTGTAAAAGAAATATTGTGTCAAAAATATGGTTTACAAAAATATTGATTTTCTATCCTCATAATGACAAGTACAAAAATATCGACAAGAAAATCGTTTCACACTATTGTTATAATACATGCAAAAATATAGTTTTTTAATATACATATATATATACATATATACTTTAAAGTAGTAAATATTAAATATTTTATTACATACCATTCATATAATGTTAATTAAATACATCTCACTAATATTTAATATTATAAATAAATATATACTTATATAAACAAGTATACATATATATTTGTGTGTATGTTTCCTTACATACATATATATATATATAAAGACTACTAAACATATGTATTTTACATTATATTAATTTTTGTTTAATTTTGTATGTTTTGTATAAAAAGCTCACACACACACATATATATATATATATCCATATGTATATATATCCATATATATACATACATATATATATATATCCATATTTATATATACATATATAAATATATATATAAAGAGAAATATATATTACAATTCAATTCCAAAACATTAAATAAAATACCAAACACAAAATAAAAAACACACATTTACAAAAAATACTATAAAAAAAAGGCTAATCTAAACAAATACTATAAAATTAAAACTATAGACACATATTAATAAAACATATATTTAAACAATATTCAGAACTTTATTGGAGTCTGGGAATAATAGATATAATATTCCCACTCCAGTTTATACAACAGTAAAGAAATTGTAAGACTTCAGAGGGGCTAAATATATTATTCTCCCATCAATCTAAGCAACAATAGGTAAACTACTTCACTTCAAACACATTACATATTTGAATAACCCTATTCATTTAGCAAAAATATAATACACTAAATATAAACATTACTTAACATGATATATATATATATATATCTACACATGTATATATATATATTATCTACTGGCGGTCGCCAGTAGATAGTTATAGTTAGGACCTATTTTCCATAGGAAATCCACAACATTCTATTGGGAATATCTTTGGCGCCGATTGACGAATCTTCGCAAAATTTTCCAAACTTTTGGCCATCTCCGCTCCGCTCCTACCCTGAACGTTTCGCAGTGATTCGTCAAGCGGGGGCCGAGAAAAAAGGGGAGTCCCAAAACACGTTTTCCCCATGCAATTTCCCATAGGATCTGTTGTCGCAGCTACAGCCTGAACCGCTGAACGGAATGACACCAAATTTGGCAAAGAGGTAGTCCTCAGTTCAGACTCATGCCTTTTGCATATATGGTGTGAATCTGTTCAGTAGTTCCTGAGAAAATTAGGGTAAAAATGTTAGTGATATCTATGGCCGCGGAGGATCCGCGGACCGTACACGCACTGTACCCGCATCCTCCCCGAACCGAGCGCACACCCTCCCGATTGCGCGCTGAATGCTAATTGGCTGTCGAGTGTCTCTCTACATTCGAAACCAGGAACTGTTGGCGGCCATTTTCTGCCTCGGTAGAAGCGAGGCTGAAGAAGCAAGGGGAAAAAGTGTGTAAAACATATAAAGGGGGCAGAGTGGAAATACTCTGACACTCTAGAGGTGCTTAGGGGGTCCTAGAAGGACCCCCTGGGGCCCCCCTTTATTAAAAAAAAAGCGGCGAAATGCGCGCACGGTGCACGCATCCTATCGCGTTGGGTGCACGGATTTTCTCGTGTTGGGTGAGCGGTTCCTAACGCGTTGGGTGCGCAGATCCCAAAAACATGGAAAAAAAAATATTAAATAAAGTTTTGAACATATAGTTAAAAAAAAATTTGAAAAAAATATGTTTGAAACACCCATTAAGTTCAAATAATATTTTTTAATTTTTAAAAGAATTAATTGAAAAAATAAGTTTAAAAAATGGTGATAAAAAAGTATTTTAAAAAATGTAATTAATGAAATTGACACACTGAATTTGAAAAATATAGAAATCCAATCAAAATCATTAAACATGATATCTTCAGAGATAAGTTATAGATAGGAATTAGCTTTTAAAAAACCTTTGAAATTCACTGAAAAAAAACCATAGGTTTCATGCACGTTATAGTTAGGAATTGGCATTTAAAAAACCTTTGAAATTCACTGAAAAAACCATAGGTTTCAGGCACGTTATAGTTAGGAATTAGCATTTAAAAAACCTTAGAAATTCACTGAAAAAACCATAGGTTTCAGGGGCGTTATAGTTAGCTGGACATTTCCCTCGTACAAAACCCTAGAAATTCCCCTGTTATAGTTAGTTCAGCTAACTATAACTCGAGCCCCCGCAATGCACTGCTGATGACGTCACATATTACATCACTCATGACATGGTCAGTGACATCACTGATGACATCAAAGCAATACTGCAGAGGTCTCCTCCCTCATTAATGTAACATAATGGAGATGTTCAAAAGATTTTAAAACTTTAGAATGTACCCAGTGCTTTGCAAAAGGATTATAGTGTCAGCATCATAATCTCTACCTCCGGTGGCAGATGTTGTCCCTAGAGATGCCCCTTTCAACCAAACCCAGAGGCCCAGCCCCCCCAGATTTCCTCATATTTCCGTTCACAGCCCCTACCACAAAAGACTTCCTTTTCCAGTGCTCTACAGTAGTCCATGCCATTCAGCCTTTCTTGATGCTGAGGAACAGTCCCCAATCCCGATTTCCTGGCGATATCCTATTTCGCCACCATGCATTCTATGTTGATTAACAGTTCCATCTGCCCGCATACACCCAGTAGGGCCAATCCAGGCTGAAGCCCAGGGGTATCCCCGTTGCACCTTTGAATGTTTCCCTTACTGCCTCCCAGAAGTTCCCAACCACATAAAATTAATATATAAACTAAAACATATATTAATTAAAAAATGATATTCTTTACAGCTATATTAGTGAAAACAATATTTAAAACGATATTCTTACCAATTATAGCAATTTATTTTAAGTGGCAGTGGTAACATAGCACAGGCCAGCACCTCCGTGTTATCCTTCAATCAGTATTACAGTTGATAAGTACAGGCGTGCTCAATGAAAACATGTGCCATTCACCAGTGTTAACATATATAGAGGAGAAACAAATCTCACCCTATAATTCAAAATACAACATTGATTACAGAGCACAACCACAAGTCAGTCAAATGACCTTGTTGTCAGTTAGAACGGTCTTGATTCATGCTGTGCCAATATTTGCAGAAACTTGGCTTCTGAGCCTCGACTCACCTTGATTACTGTGTCACATTTACTTCTTTTTTTGATTTTAGATTACACATTTGTACATGAAAATTTGGATATACTGATAAATATTATTAACCATCGTTAGCGTAGGATCACAAATCGGGAAAAGTGTTCCGAAGGTACATGTGACTTATACAAGATTGGTAATATATTAATTAGATCCCGTTAGGATGGGTGTTATTGACAATGATAACTCAACAAACGGACTTGATATATATAATTTTGGACTATCTTTAGCAACTCAATGTCCTTGTTTTTAACCTGGTTTTATATCATTAGATTGCAGGCAATTGACTACTCATTCTTGGGGTAGCTGTCAAATTGAATGCCTCAGCCCCAATTTGTTGTAGCATCCAAGGTCTTTGAAGTACTTCATCTGTTGACACACCACAAAGTTTGTTAGTAATAGAGTCTTATTTCTGCATCAACAGTGGAATACTAGAAATACAACCAGATTGTTTGGACTACCGCCATTGGTGTAGCTTATCTCGAAGTACTTAGGGATCCATACAAACTTCTTACCATCCCTACTAGAATACCATTAAGGTATATGTTTATTTACTTGTGAGCTGCACCGGTCGGATATGTTTGTTTCACACTTTGATGTTGAATCATTTTGGATTCTGGAACACAGTCACAGCTGTTATTTTTTATTTTGCTGTTTAATTTTTCATGGTTTCTTATTTTCTTTTCTTTCTTTCCCTCCCTCTCTCCCCCCTTCCTTTTCCTCAATCTCATCTCTACACGGGTGTTCCTGAGAGCTTCTCAACAACTTGCTGGTTAGTTCCGAGCAAGCTCTGTTATTAATTACGCATTGAGATATCTCTTCTACATCTTGTTTTTTTCTCCTTGGAGTTGGCCCTGTGAAACTACACTTTTTAACTATCTCTTAGTTTGGTGTTAATTAGGAGAAGATGTAACCTTATGTATTTTGTATACAACTATGTAACTTAAAGTGTTGGGTACAATGTTTTTTAACAACCTTGAAAAAGTCGTCTACACGACGAAACACGTGTCGGCTGTCTTCACAACACTTCAGACTTGGTGTCAACATTTGTGTTTTAGCTTCTTTGTACTCATATGGTTGCATATTCTATATTATTGCATGGTGTGATGTTCATTAAAACGAACTGACAAAAAGGTCATTTGACTGACTTTTGATTGTGCTCTGTAATCAATGTTGTATTCTTAACAATGATATTACTTACCTGAAAAAGTTATATTCTTGACAATGATAGTTCTGCGTTACAATATTTTTGTATCACAATATTTTTTCCAGATATTTATGTCTCCTGATATTTACAACTCAATATTTTGTCCAATACTGCTTCAAATTATTAGATAGCAAAATTGTATAAAACAAGTACCCAAATACTTTGAGAGGCCAGCGGTATGTCAATTAAAGAAAAAGTGCCCATATGTTAAGGAATGTCCTATTACTTACCGGTAATCTTCATTACTCCTGGTCCCGTTGTCCTCGTCCCATTCCTAACAAAGTGGAGATCACTATCTCCGTGACAGAAAAAAAGAACAGCAGCATGCTGGGATACCTACCCCACTCCCTCCCGGTGGGAGTACATAAGCGGTACCAGCCCAGTATGCAGCCTGAAAATACCAAGCCAACAACCGGAAGGCCGGCCGCCAGGGAGGGAAGTAAGGAATGGGACGAGGACAACGGGACCAGGAGTAATGAAGATTACCGGTAAGTAATAGGACATTACTCCCAGGTCCCTCCTGTCCTCGTCCCATTCCTAACAAAGTGGAGAATACCAATGCAGAGAACCCGGCCTTCCAGAACCCCACCAAAGCCAGGGGCACCAGACCGAGAAAAACGGCACCCAACCAAAGCAGAAGGGAGCCCACAAGAAAACGCAGGCAGGAGAACACAATCAGCCACGCCCCCAACCAAGCCGACAGAGCAGAGACTCCAAAACAAGCGGGGGACGACCAAGAAAGGACCGCAAACAAGCACAAGCAAGCCAGAAGGAGGCCCTGCACCCAGAGCCAAGCCCCAAGGGAACACCCAGAGGGGCAGAAAGAAAGACCACCCCCCCCGAACCACCAGGGGAAGGGAGCCCCGGAGAAGCGGAAGCGCCCCAACGGAGCAACCCAGCCAGGAAGGGCAAACAACCAGGGAGAAAAACCACCAAGGGAGAAGCCCACAGCCCCAGGCACCACCAAGCAGCCGCCCCATCAGGGACAAAACAGGACATCCCGGCCCAAGGCAAAGAGCGTACGAGAGCAGGCCGCACAGGGAGACACGGCCCAAGGCCCAGGAAGAAACACAGCAGGGCAAGACAGAGAGCGAACCCCCCAGAGCAGGGAAGAAGGCGACCCACAGCCGGACCAACCGACAAAAGACCACACCAAGAGGTGAGGGGAAGGGAGAGGAGAACGAAGAGGCACGCCAAAGCCAGAGAAACAACTATCGCGACCAACCACAGGAACAACCCCAACACACCAGGGGAAGCCACCAGCAGAGCCGCAAAGACCGAAGAGGGAGGAACCAGACAAGAAAACAGGCACCGACCCAGAGCAACAACCAGGAAGAAATGGGCCATGGAACCCAGGCAAGCCCCCCCCCCCCCCCCCCACCGACCAACAGCCGACAACAATGAACCGGAGGCACAGAAAACCCATAGAAGGCCCAGGCCAAAAGGCAGGAAAGACAAGCCGCCAACCCCAGCAGAGACACCGAACGGCCGCAGCCAAGGCCGCCACACCAGGAGACGAAAACCCGGGCACAGGAACCAGTCAGAGGCCAGGACCGAGGCAACCAAAAGCAGGAGACACAGGGACACGAACTCAGGAACCCACCCAAGCAAGGCTATGGAGAGCAACAAGCGTCACCCAAAGCAGACTCCACACACGGCCAGGGCACAGCCAAATAGAGAACAACCAAGGGCCGAACACGGAACTGGGGAAACAAACCCCAGAACCAGGAAGGAGGAACCGCCACCAACCAAGAGCCAACCCACAGGCCAGAAGGACACCAAGGAACCACCCAAGGCGAACCCCAAGAAGGGCAAAACAGGAAGGACCAACAAGCAGGCCAACAGCCCAACAACGCAGGTGGCCCAGAAAGACCCAAGAAGCCAACTGGACAACCGACAGGCCAGCCAGCCCGGAGGACCCCAACACGGTGCCAGCAGAACCCGAAAGGATCGGCAAAGGGTCAACCGACCCAACCCCAAAAAACCCCAACCAAGAAGGGGCGCAGGGAACGGCACCAAAGCAAGCCAAGCCACCAAGAGAGGAGAAGCAGCAGGCGAACAGAGAGGGAAACTGGAAAGCCACAACCGTCAACCAACACCAAGGCCCCAGCGCACCAGCAAGGCGCAAAGGAGCAGCACAGGAAAGGACACAGGACCAACCCAGCAACCAGACCAACAGGGCCAGAACCACCGGCCACCAAGAGGCCCAAAAGCCCCAGAGAACGAGCGGCCAGGGAAGGACCCAGGCAGGGACCCAGGCAGGGACCCAGGTAGGGACCCCGCAAAGGGAGGCCAAAAACAGGGACTGCAAGGGATCAAACGCCACAGAGGCAGAGCTGAGGCCCCAGCAGCACCCCGGATCACCCCAGGCACCCCCAAACCAAAGGAGAGGAGCCCGGAGAAACCAAAGGCGCACAACCCCCCGGGGGGGAGCGGGAACAGACCCAAAAAGGGAAGAACAAACCCCGTAGAGCCAGCAAGAGCAACGGCCAGAGACACCACAGGCCGAAAGCAGTCCGCACGGGAGCGGGAAACGCACAAGCGCAAGGACAGGCCCACAAGGGGAAAGCCACAGCACCAGGGCCCAGGCAAAGCCAACCGCCAGCACAAGGCCGAAAAAAGGGGAGCAGGGATGCAGCAACGCGGCCCACACACCAGGGGAGGCCGACACCAGACCACAACCGGCAGTCCCCCCAACAAATCCACCGGCCAAGCCCAAGAGAAGGCACGGCGAGGAGGGCACTGGGAACCGCACCCACAAAGCAGGAAAGAAGGGCACAGGGCAGCCCGAACCCACAGACAGGGAGGGGCACAGAAGTAGCGCACCCAAGAAACCAAGGAGCCACCCAGGCAGAAGCCAAGGAAGACCCACAACACCCAGCCACCACAGGCGGCAAAGGGAGCGGCAGCGAGAGGCAAAGGACCCCAAGCGCACCAAGCCACAAACAAGAGACACAAGAGGGGAAAAGGAAACCACAACAGGAAACCAAATCCCACCAGCCAACCAAGTGCAACACAACACAGCACCAGGCACGAGGCAAGCAGCAACATAAGCCAGAAAGCCCACCAGGGGCCTCACCAGGACAGCCCCGGAGCCAACAGCCAACCAAGGCCAAGGCCTACCAGGACAGAGGGAGGGCAAAACAGCCCCTCTCCGGAACCCAAGAAACAGGGAGTCCGGAAAGCACCAAGGACCCCGACGCAGGACGCAAGACGCGACCCAGCCAAACCCAAGCAGGGGACAAGCGCAAGAGCAGAAGAGCCGCAGCCGCAGACGCGGGGATATCGGGGGGGGCCGCAGGCCCACCTTCCCGACCCACAACCTGCCGGGGAAGGAGCCCACCAGCCCGGGCAGGAGGGCACGCCGGGAGGAGAGGAGCGAACGCAAGGGCACCGGCGAGCCCAGCCGTAACACCCAGGCACGACCAGGTGCCAGCAGGGAGGAAAGGCCACAGGCCAGGAAACCCCACACAGCGAAGCCCAGAGCATCGGCCAGGCACAGGCGGGTAGAAAGAAAGAAGGCACCCCGAGCATGGGCCACGCCAACACCCCCGGAAGGACGCAAGAAGCGCCCAGCACCAGGAGCCGCAGGCAGGCACCCAGAAAGGCACGCACCAGGCCCGAATCCACAAGAATAGGCAGGAACCAACAGGGCGGACAGGCAGTAAGCAGAAGAAGCTGGGCAACAGGCAACCAAGGCGGACACCCAACCAGGCACCAACCAGGCCCGACCAGGTGGAACAGAAGCACGCAGGGGAAGGCTGGAAGCCCATAGGCCAGAGGAACGAACCAGGCCGAACCCCACCCAAAAACGAAAAGCCCACGAGAGCAGACGCGTGCACAGGGGAACGGGCGGACGTCCACAGAACCCGCCAGCCCCGACACACCCCCAGCAGCGGAAAACAGGGAGCCAAGGTCGCAGGTCAGCACAGCAGAAGAGCCCAGCACAGGGAGGAAAGAAATCCGCAACGCGGCACCCACCAGGGGGACAGGCCAACACCACCAAACAGAGACCGTCCCCCAACCACCCGTCCAGACGCCATCCAGCAACAAGCGCCGAGCAAGCGGAAAACTAGGGGGCCCGGGAACCCACAACCTGAGGAGGAATCTATCCCCCCCCCCCCCCGCAGCACCGGGAAGCAAGGCAGAGACACAGCAAAGCCCCAACCCAGCACGCAGGAACCGGGAGCGCCACAAGCCAGCACGGAAAGTCCCCAACAGGAATCAACCAGCAGACGGAGAGACCAGAGGACGCCGGGTCCCAGAGCACCAGAAAGCGCCAGCAGCAACCAAGGCGAGAATACCACCGTAGCGGCTGAGCAGGTCCCCCATCCAAGACTGCCGAAGCAGCCCACCATGCACAGCCAGACCCAACCAGGCAAATCACAGACCACAAAGCCAGAGGAACATGCAAGTGCGAGGCAATGGGGAAGAAAAGCGGAACCGCTATGCGGTACTCACCCCAGGGGCAGGAAGAGCACACCAAAAGTGCCTTGCCCCCAAGATTGAGCCCAGGCGCCCTCCAGGACACCAGCGCCGGGCGGGGAAGAGGACTGCAGCAACCGGCCTGACACCGACCCCCAACAAGGCCCGCCCCTGCACCGGCATCACGAACAGCAGGGGCGTCAGGAAGGAAAGAAGGCCAGCAGCACACCAACAAGCCAGGCAGGGAGACCAGGAGCATCGCCCAGCGCAGCCCCTGGAACCCCAAAACAGCCTCATCAGTTCGCCTCCCAGTCCGGCCAAGCCGTAGGAAGACGCGCGCTGTAACCCGGAAGAAATCCGGAGAGCCGGCGCCCCAGCCGCAAAGGGCCGGGCGCCTATCAGCGCGACTCCCAGCAAGCCCGGCAGGCCAGGAGACGCGGAACAGGATGTCGAGGACAGGCCCAGCAGCCCGACGAGACATCCATGGAAGAAAAACACAGGTAAGTCAGCAAACACGTCCCATTCTGTCGGAAGACAGAAAAAAAGAACAGGCTTCATACTGGGCTAGTACCGCTTATGTACTCCCAGCGGGAGGGAGTGGGGTAGGTATCCCAGCATGCTCCTGTTCTTTTTTTCTGACGCGGAGATAGTGATGTCCACTTTGTTAGGAATGGGACGAGGACAGGAGGGACCTGGGGGTAATGTACTGCCAGAATTTGTAATGCGATCTCTCCTGTTATACAGACCCCTGTGCCTTAGATATGAAGGCTCTCTGTCAGAATACACAAAACCTAAAGGCAAGGGCCTCGGACAGTAAAGCCGTTCCTCAAATTGTAAAAATCTTACGAGCTCCGGACTTAGCAGAGCTTTCCCTCGGGGAAACACGGACATTAAAAGACTGCGACAGCAGCTCAATCCAATCCCCCAAGCTCCCTGTTACTCTGATTGTACAGGTTCAGTGAGGTGGAAATTCCATAAATGCAATTTCCCTCAAACATTTTTATTTCTATAACTTGGCGATAAATATAAGCGCTGCCTTCTTGGGAATCTCACAGTTTGTGTGTCAGTTAACAAGCGGCGCCGAGAGGCTATTTTAGCCTCTGAGGGCTTTAAGATGTACTTTGTATCCCCAATATCAGGAAAGTAATGTTCCTAGGTTACTTACAGACATCTTTCACAGGTGGCACCAGTATTTAATTTATTTACTTTTGTGTTACATTTTGCAACTGAATTTCACAGGGCCTCTCTTAGCATGCCACCCATTTCAAAGCTTAATTTAAAATGTACCTGTTAACTAGAGTCAGGTATTCCCATGCAATGGAAGAATGGGATTGTGAGACAGAGCACCATTAGCTGAGGGAAGTTACCAATTAACATCATTTTTTTCGATTGAGCTCTGATCCCCAGAGAATCGATGGGAATTCTGGAGGTGTGCCACAGAAGCCCTAGGTTTCTGTTGGCGATGGCCATTGGGTACTCCCAGTGTCCTTTTATGAGGTGAGTAATTCTTGTCTAGCAGGTTGGTGACAGAAATGCTTACTCTTTTGTACACAAACTGTGGCTTCTGTACCACAGGGTGATGCCAATTAGCGATCCAATTTACAATCAAGCATCTGCTTTTGAAGCCAGACTTAGACCCGCCTCAGTGAACTCAGGGTGGAATATTTAATGCAGCAGTTGAGACTGTGCGTTCCTAGCCCTGATGCGGTGCTAGACAGCATTTAACCTGAAAGATAAAGGCATGATTGTTGACAGAAGTATGACATACAGAACATTCCAGCAATGTTTCCCCCGGGAATAAGGAGTGAATGAGCGAGTTTGAGGATTGGTATGTTGGGAGACATGTTCTACAGAATCCGGTTCTATAGTGAAAGAGCTAAGATTGTTCGGGTCTGGATGCCTACTGGCAAAGTGGGTCTGCCGCTATCCGATGTACGTCCAACTGTTTCCGGAAGCCACAATGTCACCCACACACTTGAACATGTGGAAAGCAAGTGCCATTGAGAAGCTGCCATCTTATCAAGAGGAAAAAGCCAAAGGTGTAAAAAAAAACAAAGCTCCTTGCTGGAGAAAGACTTCAAAGGATTGAACAAAATTAGGATGTGTTTTGCTCACACCCTGCCCAGTACTTAAAGTATGCCAGTGGTGGACACCACTACTCATTTTTGGAGGACGAGACTCCATTTTCTTCAGACGTTGACTAAATGCTAAAGAGTGAAAGGCAACACATTGAGAAAGAAGGAGAATAATCAGAAAACAGAGACAAAAGGAGAAAGAATGGATACAAATAAACTGCAATAGTGAGATAAAAAGGCAAAAAGTGTGAAAGAGGCAAGTGGTGAAATCAAGACTAGGCATCCTTGGCATTCGTCAGCCTTGGCATATTTCAGTGCCAGGTGTGGACTTCTGAGAAAAACTTTGGGCCCTGGAACTTATTATTCATTTAGATATTTCGTTTTTTTAATTATTATAAATTAACAAATTAAGCACTGCCAAACCTAAACTCTCAGAAACAGCAATTGTGACCCTTTTCCTAGGTTAAGCCTCCCAGGTGCGCTTCCACTGACTAAGTGGCAGGATTAGCCTGTTCTGAGATCTCCAACATTTGTGCTGTGTGTCCTAGAGTGGCTGTAGGAGCACTGGGAAACCTGGCCTCCTACTACAGTCTCATGGCGACCTGTCTTTTTGGGAAACTACTTCACTCTTGCCTGATTCTTGGAGGCAAGCTGTCAGAACTCTCACCCAGGTTTAGTGCCTCTTCCTAGTCTAAAGTCATATGGCAGAAGCATGCCTGGGGCACTTGGATGATGAAGCTAGAGCTAAGATACTGCTCAGAGACTAATTCTGGAGCCTGATCCCAATTCTCAAGGCTATTTTCCATAGACAAACATCACTGTATTCTGATCAGGTGCCTAGGACTGGCAGCTGGAAATGCCACATACTGGCGTGTTTGAAACAGTCTGAGCCCATTAGTGCCTTCAACAGGAGAGGTATCTGTCCGGTGCAACAGAAAAAAAGCTGTTGATCCTCATTGCCATTGTTCACTTTAGAACAGTTACAGAACCACAGTCCAGCATCATGACCCATAATGTCCAGGTGCTGAAACATTTCACAATTAAAAGATTTAGCATCAGATTTTAAAAAATGTGCGGTTCAAGCAGTAGCGCCTGGTCTATAGTGTCCACCAGAGCACTGCCCCATCAACATCCACAGGCTGCTCGACAGGTGTTACATGACAATATGCAATCACACCAGATTTATTTTGATGTATCTGAGCAAGTTAGCAGGCTCCATTAGCTAAACTGTCTATTGGGGTTGTGTGCGCTCCCCTCATACAGGCAGATAATGTAAAAGTCTAAATGTGCATGCCTCAGACAATACATATGGGAATTTTAAAACCACATTTTATCTTTAGCAGGGCTTATTCCTTTCACTGATTGGTGAAATATCTGGTTCTTAAGAATCTTGGCTAATATAACCTTATAGTCCGCTGTATCAGGCTTTAACGGGCATTAAAGGCCCACTCCAGAGTTAAAGGCCCAAGCCTTCAGCTTGGGCCTTTAACAATGAGGCGGGCCTTTAATGGCTGGTATAGCGCAGCTTTGCTGAGCTATAAGGCTATTAGAATATTCCGCCACTAGATGGCAGAATGCTCTAACAAATTAAACAAAGGGTCAGGGAGCCCCCTTGGGCTCCATGAGGCCTGTGTTCACAGCAACAGCTGTGAACGACAAACATTGAAATGTTGGAGCTACGGGCTTTTACCAGCCATTAGAAGCCCAGAGCACTCCATTGTCTTCAATGGAGCTCCCAACATTCCAATGTTCTAATATGCACTATTATATTAACCCACAGACACAGAATGAGCAAACCCTTTCATACATCAGTCCTGTTTTCTAACAAATCAGTATTGAAACAAGTCAACACCCTAGGCGTTAAACATTCAATGCAAGGTATAGTGACAGGTACCTGTGAAAAGAGTGCTGTCACAATGTACATGGGATAGTGTTGAAAACACACCTCAAGACTTTCCACATACCAACAAAATTCATATCTGCAATGTTCCCCATTCTTATGTGTGATACCTCCAGCTAAGCCTGGCTTTTTACCTGACTGCACTATAGAGCTGAGGTTTTTGAGCCCATGTTTACAATAATAACAGCAAACTTTTAAGTTACAGAATATAGAGTTGTGTCTGTTAAAAAGTCAGGTATGACTTAAAATGAGGCATTTGCCTTGGGGACAGCAGCTATGAATGTGCACACAACAGCAGCACCACCTTAAAGTAGTCTGGCAAAGAGTGCAGAAAAGCTACTGCAAACATGCTTAAAACATCAAGTTTCAGGTGCCCTAGAATGCTGGGCTACAAATTAATCCGGTGTAATTCAAAATGTTAAAGTTTCACGAGGTACTATCCAGTGGGCACAGTTAACCACCCATACAATGTAATAATATTCAGTAAGCAGTAGGTGAATGACCCCAACTGCGTCCCGGAATCTGTTTATGAAAACATTTGTGCACAGCACTCTCACTTTTTAAATCCATGAATAGTCCTGTAAACCAGATTCCAGACAGAGTGTGTGTGAGAGGTAATGATATGAGAGAGGGTAATGAGATACGTGAGTGAAATAGCAATACACAGACTTTCTATGCTTAAAACAGTCTAGCAAACGTCCACTGGACACACTGACAATGGGAAGACCACGCATTACTTCTCCTTAAAATTAAATGTATGCTTTATAAAAATCACATGTAAAAAAAACATGTTTTGTAAACACTGGCAAAACACAGTTTTGGTCTATTTTGGCAGAATGGCATCTGAATAAATACTGATTTCAAAAGGTTTGGGGACCACTTAGAAAACATCACTGAAATCCACACAAAATAAATTCTGAAAACAGGACAGTCTACTCATGTACAATGATTCATTTAAGAGCACGCTGCATTCTGTGCTATACGCATCCTGCTCTACCCCATCATCCTTCGGCCTTGTTGTTCGACTCCACTCCTAAAACCACTTCTAGACTGCTGAGCTCTTCATTATCACCTCAGGCCGGTATTGAAAATGATGGTATCGTGGTCCCTAAAGTGACACAGTTCTTACAGGATTACGCACTGGTCTGCAAGGCTATCCCAAGTGTTGCACAGCTCTCATGCTCAGGCTTTGCACAGTGGAGCCACCCTTATGTTACTCAGACCTTACTAACACCCGACAGTAGAACTATCCTTAGGGTTAAACAGACCTCTCGGGCCCTAGGCAGCACAGCTATCTCTCTGGCATTCAGAGCTCACAGGCCCAGACAGAAGTACTAGTCCTAAATTTACAGAGTTCTTCCCAGTTCAAACCTTACATATTGCTAGTCCTCATTTTAGGCATATATTACAGGTATCAGAAAGCAGAATTAACATATCTTACTGGATCTGGGAGTGGAGCAGGGCTGGACTCGGAACGCAAACCTGCCCTGGCAATTGAGTTGGACAGGCCACGCAGGGGGGAGGTGGGTGCATGTGGGTAACACTGCAGCTGCTTTTGTTACAGGGGGGCGATTTTGCAGCTATGCTGCAAAGCCGGACCCGGTAACAAAAACCTACCTGGCCCCCACCCTGGAGGCCCACTGGGGAACCACCCTGTGCCCGCTACGGCCAGTCCAGCCCTGTAGCAGAGCTAAACCTAGTCTTCACAGGTGTCATGTGCTCAGCTATCAAACATAAGAGCTATCCCTAACATTAAAGCTGGCGCAGTGGCCTTCGCTCAGGTTACACAGGTTCACAGGAGTCAGACAGGGTCCTTGGGTCCTGTGACAGGCTATTTCAGAGGCACTCCCTCCGGACCCCCCCACCTGCTATCCACTCTCTTCCCACTCCACAGTCTCCTTGTTATTTGTTTTGCCTGCTCCTCTGGGATCGATTATCTCTGCAATATGAAATGGTATTATTTACGCAACGGAAAATCAACATGCCAGCAATGCAGTGACCAGGGTGAAGAAAGGTGAGGACACTGCAGACACTTCCCTGAACGATTGTGCACAGATACACAACAGAAAACAGTCGCAAAGTGGACATAAGCAAATAACTAAAGTCAATTGAATAAAGTCCCCACTGAACACACATACGCTTAAGTAGACAATAAACATATAGACAAATACAAACATTTAGGGAGAACAAAATACAAACAAAACTGAATATAAATATATACTCATAAGGACACAAATGTGCACACAAAAGTTGAACACAAGTACAATTAGACAATACGAAGTACACATTCACCAGGCAAAATGGAACAAAAATCAACACCTGGCACATTTGATCACAAATAAAGTCAGCTACAATTGGCCATAAAAACACACAAGTAGAACAATACTGGCATTCACAACTACACAATTGAACAGAAACATACAACAACACAATTGCAATAACACAGACAATGGTCAGTATGCACAGAAATACAACAGACCACAAACACAATCTGTCATAGAACCAAATGGACAGACACAGAAGAAAACAAATCCATCGTGACCAGACACAATTAAGTACAAGCCATTGAAAACAAATACACACATATATTTAGACTGACTATAAATATACACTGGTACACAACAATATACACAGGTAAAAAAGAACAGAACTCCACACAGGCTCAACTAAAGACATATTTATGGACAAAACTGTGCTCAAATTAGTTGACTCCAAACAAATATGCGACACACAATGCAGATGCACAAGTCATTGACAATACGCACAGAGTTCAACACACACAAAAAAGAAAAGACAAAACTAAAAAATGAAGACAAATACAGAACTGAATGCACATACAACGTAACACATATGCACAGACACATGACTAAACACAAATATACAAGTAGATGCAACTGAATACAATGCAGGAAACCCAGTTGAACACAAATACACAGATCCAACTAGATAGAAATATGCAATACAATCCAAATAAGCAACTAAACACAAATACAAAAGCAGTCACAGCTGGACAGAAACCACACATCAACATAAATACACAGGAAGGCACAACTTAAAAAACATATAACAAAAGACATACACGTTACTGGAGATAAAAAGACGACTACACAGACATTTGCATCTGAATATGAATGGACAGCTGAACACAAATACATTGACAGGTATAGCTAAACACACAACCTTAGTTCCACCACTTGTCAAAAAAAATGCCAAAAAACCCAGGTTATAAATGTTTGCTGAATCAGTACCTGTTTGGTGTATCAGCATTAGTGTTGGCTGGACAGATACACTAACAACTGCTATCATGATCACTGACTGTGCTTGAAGTTTGTCATACAGTGGCAACCAGCACAGATTGAGTGTGGAAGGGCAGGGGTGAGGGGACAGGTATGGTAAGGGGGTGTAAAAAAAAAAACAAACTCCTCGTGCCATCTCTCCTCCGTCGTCCCTCTGTCGACTCTCCCGGCTGGAATGGAACAGGAAGCACCCAGCCTCCCCAAGCCAATCGCAACACTGCAATACAGCGTTGTGATTGGTCTGAGCGCTGTGGTTCTGCGCTCAGGCAGGTAGTGGGAGCCTGGGCATGTTCTCCACCCAGGCTGTGGTACAGCCTGGGTGGAGAATAGGCAAAGTGTGCATGACTGTTTGGCCAGCCCTAGCCGGCCGGCCAAAAAGACATGCACACTAACAGTGTGCCACCACTCCTCCCTCTGCTTCTCTGTCATCAGAACAGCCTCGCCCGCCCGCAAAGCTGTCACAGCAGGAAAAAATAAAATGGTAATACCCTCGAGTTATTATCATTTTATTTTTCCTTTATTTCACTGCTGCAAAGCAGTGGGGCGATGCTTCTCCGCCTGAGGAGAGGAGCCTCCACTGTTGTCACATATTTACTCTTCAGATCTTGGTTAGAGGAAATATCTGTCATTAAAAGTGCTTAGAATCAGAAACAACTATAGCAAACTATGAGCTAGTTTCTTAATGTTATTAGATATGCTAAGAAACTGACAGAGAGGTATTTTACAAGTAATTGACTAGCTGTAGATTGTATCAACATGGTGTAATCATAGATGTAGGTTGAGTTTCAAAACTCTGAATTTGTGAAATTGGTGGAAGAAGCCCACGTGTGCAACAGATCAACTGCTATTTGATATACGATAAAAATGTCTTTGATATGGCAACCAAGTACACTTCAGCGGTTGAAGAAAGGTCTCCTTTTGATAACCAGACTTTGATGATAACATGGAAGAAACTAGTTAGAGGGAAACAGGTAAGAGAACTAAGATGGATACAGTGCTTAATTTGTGCTGGTGGTTTCCGGTGCTCAGCACCAGCATTTAATTGTTAGCACTTGCTCTAATGAGAGTCCACCACATGGTGGCACAGTCTTTTTAATTTTGAGATGAGCACAACAACTGTGCTTAAGTCAGTATACATTGAAAATGAATAATATCAGCCTCTCATTCCATTATTATATTTTTGTGTGGCCTGACATAGTCTGAATTGTCACACTTGTAGGAGTGTGATGGTTAGGTGTTATGTGGGTACTATCATTGGTGCAGGCTGCAATGGCCTTCCAGGAAGGGCCAAGGCACTTAACTGTGTACCAATGAAGCACTAGGTGGGTAATATCGGTTGTCCTTTATATGCTTTTGGTTTCAACACTATACAGTGACTTGTCTGGAAGTTGTAGTAATAACACCACATTAGGTTTCTCCACATCTGGAAACCGGTACTACACTAGATACAGAACAGACAATAGTGAACTTGTTTTGGGAGGGGCAGAACATAAAACAACCTTTGGATTTTATTTTCAACAGGTCTGTGTGGGCACATCTCACAATGTTGAGGGGAGATCAATGTATTAGCACAAACTATGGGAACTGTGCAAATAGGACAGAGGCCAGCAGACATGTTTTTCCTCGTCTAGTTACAGCTCCCTTCTGCAAGAAGGGTCCGGCTGTGATTCTTGCGAGTTCCCATATTTATATTCAACTTTCTTGGAGCTCTGCACCTGAGTGAGGGTTTAGGAATCAGTTACATGATGGGATCTGGGTTCCTAAGTTGGCAAACTTTATGACTGTTAAAGGTCTTCACAACCTTTTTATCTTCTAAGCAATGCTTTAAATGGGCAGGTACTATCAGGCACCGACTAGCTGCACTTCTTTAATTTGAAAAGGAGAATAATTGTAATTGTATTAATATAGAGCTTACTAACCCTGATGAGGCGCTGAAGCGTTTTTTGGTGAGTAGCACCCTACTCCAGAACCCAAAGGTGTACCAACATTACTCAGTAGGACAGCAATAATTCCAATGGGGGAGTAACAGCATTTCTCAGAAGCAAAAAGGTACTCTGAAATAGTGAGTACCTACCCTTCTATTTTTCCATTTCAAACAATTCCTGTTAGAGTATAGCTATCAGGAAGTAGTTGAATAGGTAATGCACATAAAATAGAAAGGGATCCACAGAGTCAGCTGATAGCAAGATGAAGTCCAAGAATATCTGGGAGGCAACACATGAAGGTTTCCTAGCCTCCCTGGTTATGCTGTTAAGGGCTGGATGAAGCAGAAGTCTTTGCAGCTTTGAGGATTTGAACCTGAGGTATCAGCGAGTCTTTTCTACAGTCACTGTACCTTCTGATGTTGGAGTAAACAGCAGAAGGTAAGTGTCCAAGGAAAGAAACCACTGAAGAGGAGGAGAAAAAAGCTTAAGCAAAAGTCCTCCAAAGACAACAGCAGGCAACCACACTCCAGAGCAACACCAGTGAAACCTAAACTGGAAGAAAATAGCAACACAGAGCATGAAAAACACTATTAAGCATAGCAGCAGCATTGCACGCAACGTCCAATCCCCAAACTCCACATAAATACTCCTATCTAAACTGGAAGGGCACAGGAACTCATTCCTCCATATTGGATTGGAGGAACACTATACTGGAATGAGGAACACCATCTTGGATCAAATTTTAAACCCAATCCAAGATGACGCCTGTACTTGTGTCCGGACACCGCGCATCCCAAAATCTTTTCCCCTGCCGGGTAACAAAGGTGTCCTGTCGGCACTCGACTCCTACCTTCCAGACACCACCATGGTAAGGGGTGACTTTAACCGAGACCCCGCAAAATGGAATACGTGCTGGAGCCAAGCGGTTGGAGTGCCGAAGCCCAATAGTATACCCCCTCCTCAGAGCATCAGGTTTACCCATATGCCTAAGAAAAAATCTTCAAACTAATCTAGCGGCATGTACTGCAGTAGCAGGTTCACAGGACTCCTCTGATATTGGGGAACCCTTCCACCTTATCAAAATTCATAGCTTACCTCGAAAGAGTCGAGAATCAACAATTTCAGAAATCTCATATTCTGCTTGTCCATCAAGTTGTGGATGATTGCTTGCGAAATCATAAAAGACAAATGGTTTCAACTGAGAATCACAGAATATGGGATGGACTTTCTAAGAAGATGGCAACTTAGGACAAACGGCTACAGGAGAAATCTTTCGGACAATGGTTAAGGGTCCCAAGAATTGTGGCCTGAAATTAAAGGGTCTCGCCTTGGTAGGGAAAAAGCGAGATGACAGCCAGACTTTTCCCCCACCCCATAGTCGGGTTCCTGAAGCCTTTGTCTATCAACCTGCTTCTTCATCCCAGCTTAAGCCCTCCGTAAATTATCAGCAACTAATCTCTGGACTTCGCCTTGATGTTAGACGACGTCAGTGACTGCCGGAACAAAATCAGAATATTGAAGGTTTCAGGAAAACCCTTAAGATGTAATCCATGCATACAGAAATAAAGTGTGACTTTGGTAGCACTGTGTACACTATTATTATGCACAAATTCTGCATATAGTAACAGAAAACCCCAATTATTGCTTGTAGCATTACAAAAACACCCCCGGTATTGCTCAAGAGTCTGATTAGCTCAATCTATGTGGCACCATTGGTTTGTGGATGAAATCCAGAGAATAAAGCTCGTGAGATGCCCAGGGCACAGCGAAAATATTTCCAGAATCAAGAGACGAATTGTGGATCTCGATCAGTAAGGATGCGCTCGGGGATACCATGTATTCTGAAGATATACTTGATAAATATCGGTGCCATTTCTTTATCAGTTTGTTAGAGGGCAAAAAATGCTCCATCTTAGAAAATGTATAAATCGTAACCATTATCACTGTTTTCCCTTTCGATTGTGGTAATCCAACTATGAAGCCTGCGACAATAGTATCTCAAGGCATGGTGGCTACGGGTAAAGGTTGTAACAAACCTACTAGTTTCTTATGTGAAGTATTCATCTGAGCACAGATGGAACAAGAATTTACATAGCGAGTCACATCATCTTTCACTGTGGTCCATCAGAAGGATCGAGAGAGTAGTTCATAAGTGTTCTTAATTCCTCAATGGCCTGCAACCTGAGAATCATGGTACAAAAACGCACTTTTTTTTGCAGGGCTGGTGTCCAAACAAAGCGCGCCTTTCAAAATAAATATAGCTAATTATGTGATATTAAGGGGTCGATTCCGATCCGAGTCGGACAGCTCCCCCGAGAGCTGTTCGTAGACTTACCTTGCGACCGACTCGTAACCGGAGCCGGTCCGTCCGGGCAATGATGTACAATGTGCATAACTGACACAAATCCGACCGACACGAACGCTGTGATTCAAGCTTCATTTTCCGTCCAAGCCGTACCTCCGAACGCCGAACCGAGTCGCCCGGAAGCAGATCCCATAGCAGTTTCCAGCCAGAGAAGTGTGATGCGCAAATCATACGCGCCGGACGGGTCGCTACGTACAGCACGTCACAGCATCCGTAAAAGGAGCATATCAGGTACGATTCACACCAGAACACAATCCACGGCTACGAGACGGACCAGCTAGCAACGCGTACGAGACGGAGCAACAAGCAGCGTGTACGAGACGAACACATCATGAATCCCATCACGCAGGTCATACCAGTATTGTACTACTATGACCGGATCAGGAACAGACGGGGACTGCGCAGACGCTCACAACACAAACTAACGACACGTACCCGCAAGTCAGGGGACCCATATCCTGGCCACTAGCAACAGGCCACCATAGGGGTTGCATGGCCATCACCACTACCACCACCACTCATAGGGGGTATGTTGCCCATCACTCCTGCCACCCCCACCCATAGGGCTTATGTTACCCATCACTACTGCCACCCCCACCCATAGGGCTTATGTTGCCCATCACTACTGCCACCCCCACCCATAGGGCTTATGTTGCCCATCACTCCTGCCACCCCCACCCATAGGGGACCTGTTGCCCAGCACTCCTGACACCCCCACCCATAGGATGGGTGATACGCCACACATCCATCATACACCAACATTAGGTATCTCAGCAAAATACATCCCCCCTAACATCATGACAACAGTGTGTAGTCTGTGACAAATGCCCACAACAGTGATTATGACTTAGAACATACAATGTAACTACCATCACATGTGTGACCAAAAACTGAGTGTGGCCTACACAAGGCAAGCATCACAATAGCACTGTGTCAATGTAAAACGAACACCCCCTCACTGTGTAGAAGAAAAGTTAAGTGTGTGGTTCCAAACTGCAGCAAATGTTGAGCATTGTGGTGATGGGGTCTAAAACCCCCCTTATCACAGTGACCAAAAGGTAAGTGTCATCATGGTCAAAGCTGCAAATGCCAAACAGCATGTATGATTCCTGGTCCCAACACATGAAACACTTTTGTGGCAAAGTAGTGGTTGTGTCCCATACCCACAGAGATGTGGTGGGGCTAACAGTGCTGTGAAAACCTAACATACTCTCGGCCATGTGCAGACAAGAACCACTCATGGGGGCTGAGAAAGCATACAGTGTACAATGACACAAAAGCTAAAGTTACCATCACAAAGCATACACACATCTCGAAAATAGACACACAAATCAAAACATCCTGTGTAGGCTGTAGGTGTCAGGTCACAAACTCACATTCCATGGCAGCAACGGGACCTAACAACCAGGATGAATGTGCAGAATGATGTGATATGACTCACAGGGACAGCAGGGAAAATCACAAAAACAACATCCAGACAATCTACCACAACAGCAATACCAACGCACTGGTGCAGCTGCACAAACACAAACAGGCAACCTCACACTGCACATCTGACACAACATGTGTGTGTGTGTCTCAGTATCCCCAGGCAACTACACAACACATGAGGGGGGCTGAACCACAGTGAGACAGATGTGGACACAGTGCCATACAAAAGTAACCTATGCTTGGGTCTCCCTTAGTGGGCAATCTGGCATTGTGAGATGAGAGGGAGCACAACAGACACATGTGACACAAGCTGGAATGAACAGCAACTAACACAGCAAGAGACTGACACACAACAGCACTACCCCCAGGGACCATACATTGGGGTGACACAAGCATGCATGATACGTCCACTGTGATGACAAAGGTAGATGTTGTACAAACTGTGAAACCCAGACATGTGTCCTGTGCCACAAACGTACATCACACCTACACAAACACAAATCACTCAGCATGGCCCGTCATCCATGGACAAACAGGAGCTAGGGGCCCATCCATGCAAACATTCACACCTGTCCACCCTCAACACCACACACCCTGAACTGCACCAATATGCATCTGTGAAGCCCACGTGGACAGGTGACATTGCACATGCACCCATGACAAACACAGTAATGTTGGGAGGAACTAAGGTGCACAGACTCATCACACAAGGACAGTCTACAACCCTGGTGAATGACAGACATACTGCACAGTATGCGGTACATGACCATGACGTCAAAGCTCCTGTAACCTTCTGAATCCCAGCCACAGTCCCAGGACAATGTAGAAGCCAAGGAGAACCACAAGGCACACATGGAGACACCTGCCAACATTGCAGCACTGAACCGGACAAGTGGGAGCAGTCACACACACATACACATGTCTCAATCACTGAAAGGTACCACCTAGGGACAACTACATGATATTGCGAACAAACAAGTGCTTTGGGGACCCCTGACTGTGTCTCATCTGCATCTGACCACATCATCACCACTCAGAACTGACAAATCCCAATGATGAAATACCAATTAACAGTAGTGTGTCATGTACCCACACATCTGGTAGCCCAGGGCAAAGATGTGGGATAAACACAGTACAACTCAGCAAGCATCAACAACAGGAACATATCAAGGGAACACTGCCTGTGTATGAAAACGCCACACACACATGCTCACACAACACACACCATGGGCCCAGGCAATGTCACGGAACAACACACTTACTTGAGGGGACTCAACTCCTGTGGAAGCTCAGGTGTGCCAAACGTAGTCCCAGCAGGTGTCAGTCATGTCAGCAGAACACTTGGTCAGTCAGCCATCAGTTACCACCCAATGAAGGCCCTGGTCACAACAGCCTGGGTACGGGAGTGTCCCTTAAGTCATCTGCTCATACTCAATACATATGTCCAGCAAGTTGCACAGAGGACTCAGTTGCTCCTACACCAATGATGCCCACACCTGCATGTCCAGTGGAGATGCGCCCACAGTCAGGGAAATAGACAAATTGGACAATGGGAAGCACATCATATGTGCATGTGTGCAAGCCAGAGATGTGATTATGCAAATGAAATGTTTACAGAGATGTTCACAAATTGTTAATCATGATACACCCAGTTAGCTGCAAATGATGACATGGATACCGACCAGAATAGGATACATATCTCATGGACCACGTAGAGTACCTCACATCAACACCTCAGTATTCAACATTGGAAATCCAGCATTACAACTGCAAGGTCATGATAAACATCATCAACATAATGTACAGCTAAATCAAATTCACAAGGATAAAGAAAGATGCTTTATTCAGCAAAAATGCAAAGTCCTTTCAAAACAAAGGCCAATGGCCAGTCCATATCCAAATGTCAACAATGTTAATTGAGTGACAACTGTCACACGTTGCTTGCCTGCACTGGTAAGGACAGGGGACATCCCCTCGGAGGGGCATACACGGGGGCAGGCCAGGCACCACAGGGACAGGATCAGGGCTCAGCAGAAGGAGGCAGTGAAGGGGTGGTGGATGCAGGAGAGTCACTGGCAACTGCAGTGGAGCTGACTGAAGTGGTGGGTGCAGTCACAACTGTGGGGCACAAGTCAGATGGGGTGGATGCCAGCACAACTGCAGTGGGCAGGTCAGATGGAGTGGACTGGGTCCCCACTGCATTGCCCAAGTCAGACGGTGTGGTCGTGGACTCGACTGCAGTGCCTAACTCAATTGGAGTGGAATGGGGTTCAGGTGAGGTTGGCAGGACAGAGGGGGCGGGACACGGTCCCCTGTGGGCCCAAACTGTCTGACCGGGGGTGGTGGGGGTGACAGAGCAAGTGGCAGGGAAAGGGCCTGAGCATTTTGGGGATGGTGTATCTGTGGGTGGGGGAATCTGGGGCAGGGTGTGGCGAAGGAACCTGTGGAGTGGTGGCCTGGGGAATGGAGGATGGAGACTTTGTCGTGGAGCTGCGGGGGGGGTTGGGGTCTTGCTCTTCTGGCTCCGGAGGGACTTGCGAGTGGGGGTCTCAGTCTGACTGCAACTGGGGGAGAGTGTCTGGGTGTGAGGGGCACTCCCCTCTGTGTGTGGGGACTTCCTCTTTCCCTTGTAATCTGGATCTGCTGGGTCAGTGGGGAAGAGGCCAAGGTCACAGAGGAAGAGCTTCTTGGGAGATGGGGTTGCAGGTGAGGCAAGGGAAGGGGTCTTGGAGGGAGAGGTATCTGAGGACTGCGGAGTGGTTGTGGATGACTGTTTGTGTTTGCAAACCATCCCCTGTGAGTGTGGTATCAGTCCCCTGAGGTTTCTTGTGTGCACGTCTAGACCTTGGTTTGGGTGTTTGTGTGCTTCCCGTGTCTGTGGGTTTGGGTGAAGGTGCTGGTGTGTGTGTGCTTGGGACAGGTAGGGTGCTAGGAATCGTGGGTGGTGCAGGGGTAGGAGGGCTGCGGGACTGTTGGAGGAGGGACACTGCTGCCGTTAGGGAGGAGGCCACGGACTGATTGGTCGTCTGTAGGGCAGAAATGCCCGATGAAATGCCCTCCATGAACGACAACTCAGGGGCAGAGGGTGCGGTGCCTGGCACAACGGAGACAATGCTCCCAAACACGGGAGCCTCCACGAACCTCTGGGATGGGGGCAGATGGGATGGTGGTGGTGGTGGCGGTGGCGGGGACAGCCTCACTAGCTGGGGTTTGGTGGCTGCTGACACCCGCCTCCACAAGGGAGTCATCCTCCGAGCTGCTGTGGCCGTCAACTGGGGTGGATGGTGCTGAGGACTCCTCGGTGTGGCTCCACTCGCCCTTCGTGCCACTGGGTCCTTCCAACTCCTCGCCTTCTGTCCCAGTCTGGCTCTGTGGCTCCTCCTGGTCCGTGGAGCTGTCCCCTCCTGTGGCCGTGGATGTATCTGGATAGAATTAGGAAAAACAGAACAACATCAGTCACCTGCACTGACCGCACACACCACAGTGAGTACAGCACATCACAGGGCAAGCCCTGGCATCATCAGCTGAACACTGCTCAAAGTGCTAACACTGTTTAGAATAAGCCAATTGTCAGTCTCACCATCAACCACGGCACTCATATCCCTCCTGAACTTGCACCCATATGTCTGTTGCATGTTGGATGCTAATACCACAATGTGCAGACATGCACCACCTACACATTTGTTGGACATGTAAGTGAACATGTAGGAGTATGTCACTATACACACATCACATCTCTTGCCACTGACTCAGTACAGGTGTAAGGATGAAGGGATGGCCAGAGTCTCACTTCACATGCTTGTGATGCATACCAGCAACACACACTGTGATGTTATCATGTCCTGATAGTCAATGACACAATGGGGTGCATGGAGCACATTTGACCCCAATGCAGGATCACTCATAGCAAGTTAAATCCCATGGCACTGGCATGCCTGGAAAGTCAGTCATCACTGTCTCCTGTCACAGGGGCAGGGCATCCAGACAACAACAGTATGCACTATTTCACAACCATAGGTCATTAGTAAAGCAAACTCTGCACCTGACAAGTGCACTTGTCCATCCCCTGCAAACAACATATCCAGGACCCAGATGACCCCACATCACACAAAACAGACATATGAGTCTCTGCGAACACAACTCCCTGTACATGAGCACATCACAGTCTGCTGTGTATGAAACACAGCTGCCTGAAGTTCACAGTTGCATACACCGTTGTGCACTGTCCAGTGATCACACACCTATATGTCACACAGGTCTTGTCTCTTATTGTCACATCTCAGATGTCCTGCTGACCCTCAAACTCATGAACACCCCAGTTGTCCAGAAAAGGAAGTCACACCACAATGACACAGAGGCAGAAACCTGACGGCACATGTCACTAAGCACAACCTGTAAGTTGATGCACAGGAGTGGGATTACAGAGTGTTTCTAATTGCCTTTGAGTAAGCATGACTGCCCAGGTCTACGTGAAACAGTGTATAGCCCTGGACAGTAGTCAGGTGGCTAAGCAAGTGTGACACACTTGATATACATACTCCTGAGGCCCACAATTTCGAGTCCCCAGCTGCATGGGTGTGTTTGAAATACCCCAGGCACATGTGGCAAGTCTGACCAACAATTGGAACACATATCAAGCACACACAGATCACATGTCAGATCTCAGGCATTGTGTAAACAATTGACCCACCCATGAAACACACAACAGAGTCATGGTAACAGATGCTGTCCGGAACCTGAAGCATAGCTGACTGCAGGGACACAGTGCCCTAGTGACACAAGCCACAGACTGTAGGGACCACAACTGTGGATCAGATGAGGCGGGTGCATCACACAATTGAGGGACATGAGTCCTGGACTACAAGACCTACGAAATGTGGAAGTGTGACCAGGCCAAAAGACTGCAAATAGCATGTCAGACATAGTACACAGATTAGGCATGGACTTACCCCCTCCTTGCTGCTGTCTGGCCTTCAGCTGCCCATCCAGGTCCGGGAAGACCACCACCAGAATCCTGAGCATGTGGGGGGTCAGGGTACGGTGTTTGCGCATCCTGCGAGGAGGCGACAGCTTTAGCTGGACCCTTGCGATCCTCCGGGTCCAGCCCCAAAGGTCCTGCCACCTCTTATGGCAGTTGCGGATCCGGCGCTTGTAGACCCCCACTGATCGAACTGCCTGGGAGATGGTCAGCCATATATCCTACTTCTGGTGGGTATCAACCTGTGAGGATGACAAAGTTAAAAGTCCATTAACACACATGCCCCATATTTGTGCTGCACACAGTTGGATATATATGTCGTCATCACATAGGAAAATGAGTTACACAGGTAGTGCACCCATGGAAATGGACAAATGCCCTGCATGTCAACATTGCCTGGGAAGTTTAAGCTTGCACAAATGCACTTTAGCTGCAGAACACCTGTTCATTACATGTACCTACACACTTTGGGGGATGAAAGTACTCAGTGAGTACGCTTGCCACTGATGTACACACTGCTAGTACTGCTAGTCAGACAACATGCACAATTAGGAAGGCAGTGGACTGCACATTCACCTGCTCCCCTGGTTTCCCATACAGCTTGCTGTACTGTGGAAGGAGCCCGTCCAGACAGGGCCTGGTTCTCCTCCTCAGTAAAGGCTGGGGCCCTCTCCAGAGTACGTGCCATAGCAGTAGCCAGAGGATGCAGAGACAGCAGCAGTGGTATAAGAGATGTGGTCCAGTAGCATGTAGTGCAGGCAAGTGAGCTCCCTGGGGGCCAGTCAGCTTTATATCTGTGCTGCAGAGGCAGAATCTGTGCCATGAGTCCCAAGTGATAGGTCCAACACGGTTGCATTCTATGAATCTGGCCAATCCATGGAGTTGTACGAATCGTACACGTCTTCCGCATCGTTCAAATCTTCACCTTCATAAAACCCTAGTAATTGCAACATTGTTGTAGGCATCCAACTGAATTTCCAGCGCACAACTCGTACAAGTTTTGAATCCGCATCCGTCTCCATGACAGTCCAGAGCCAATGGGTGCGCACGGCTCGGTCAACTGACTGTACAACGCGTAGTTTGAAAATACACACGCACCTGTCTCCATACGATTCAATGACCAAGGCGTGCGCAGGGCTCGGTCCATGCCTGCACGACGCGTACGCATGATAGTCACCCGCGTCGGTTCGCATTGCAGTCAATGGCTAAGCGTACGCACGGCTCGGTCCTGAACTGTGCAATGCGTACGCATGATAGTCACCCGCGTCGGTTTGCACTGCAGTCAATGGCTAAGCGTACACACGGCTTGGTCCTGAACTGTGCAATGCATACGCATGATAGTCACCCGTGTCGGTTCGCGTTGCAATCAATGGCTAAGCATACGCACGGCTCGGTCCTGAACTGTGCAATGCGTATGCATGATAGCCCCCTGCATTGGTTCGCATTGCAGTCAATGGCTAAACGCACGCACGGCTCGGTCCTGAACTGTGCCATGCGTCCCTGTAGAAGTCACCCACGTCGGTTGACATTGGTGTGACTTTTTGACGGCTTCCACACACAATTACTTGCCAGGGACTCAGGTGCACACCTACCACACTACAGCATGTGCCACACTGTGTCCCATGGCATGTAAGGCTGCATTACCTGTGTGTTTTGGGGGGGCAACATTTGGTTTGTTGTGTGGCACTTTTGTGCAGCCACTCCCAGGCTGTGCACGTGTTCATGGGGACAGAATCCTTTGTGTGTTGTGCACATTACCACTGTGATGTGCAACTGTACAGTTATGGTCATGAGTCATGGACACAGTTGCAGGTTGGATATGTTTAGGACATGTCACATACACCCTGAGTCCTGGGTGTGATGGTATGTACGTCACAGTGAGACCTATAGCCACAATTCTGATGTACACCCACAGTCTGTGTGCATGTTGTGTCTCAGATGTGGCTGATCAAATGTGCCCATGTGGTTTTTGCATCAACATTGATGTTGTGTGTGTGTCTATGAGACGTTCATGTAGGGCCTGCAGAGACAACCGTGGCCACTACCTGTGGGACTCACGGTTGTTTTTTGGCGTGTACATGATACGCCATGTCATGCCAGTGTCCATGTGGCAATGCAGGGACCCTGGGTATCTGCATGTCAAAGAGCTGTGATGCCTGGGAGACATCAGGCCTCACTTGTCACTGTGGTGTGAACTTGTAACGTGACAGCAGTACATAGGTACTGTGACACAGCCCAATGATTGGCCATTGCACTACATGGAACTTATGGAGACATGTGGACTTGAGATGTGAGGTGATGTGCATGTAGGTGACATATGTGTCCATACCCAACAGCACACACCTCAGTACATTGTGTATTGTCATGATGTATCATGTGATATTTTGCTTGGTCATAGCCACATGGGTGGATGAATACACAATCTTCCTTTGTTCATCCCTGTACTTCAGGGCACCAGCTGTCCATAGACTGTTCCCAGACCTTGCAACCATGCAGGAACGCAACTGCATCCGACGGTACCGCTTCACCAGGCCACTGATTGAGGAGTTGGCGGAGCAGTTGGCGCCACATCTGCTACCTGGCCGGACATACCCTATAGCACTGACCTCAGAGGTAAAGGTGATGGCAGCCCTGCACTTCTTTGCTACTGGTACCTTCCAGTACACTGTGGCTACTGCTGGTGGTATGTCGCAAACTATGTGCAGTCGTGTGCTACGCTATGTCTTGGAGGGGACGTTGCATTTCCTTGACCTGTACATCAAGTTTCCTAGCCCAGGTCAACTCACTGAAATAAAGGATGCTTTTTATACACTGGGGAGGATGCCAAACGTCATCGGATCTATTGATGGCACACATGGGGCCCTGGTACCACCACGGGCACATGAGCAGGCATACCGGAACAAGAAATATTTCAACTCCATCAATGCTCTGGTGGTATGTCTTGCAGACATGTGTATCACACATGTGTGCACGTTTCCCCGTTTCTGCGCATGATGCCTACATCATGAGGAGTAGTCACATTGCAACGCTGATGTCACAGATGCCAGACCAGCATGCCTGGCTTGTCGGTGTGTACTGACTGTTTACCATTGTGTGTGTTTGGCAATGTTGTATTCCACCCACCTTCCAAACTCAGCTAATTGTTCAATTGTTTGTATGTAGGTGACTCCGGATACCCCAACATGCCGTGGTTACTGACACCCCTCAGCCACTCTGGGACACCAGCCGAGATGCGCTAGAATGAGGCACATGGTCGGACCAGGAGGGTGATTGAGCTGACATTTGGTCTCCTGAAAAGCCGCTTCCGCTGCCTGGCCAAGACCGAAGGGGCCCTCCCATATGACCCTGCAAAGGTGTGCAAAATTATCCTTGTATGCTGCATGCTACACAACATGGCAGTGCGGAAGAAGTTACCTCTCATCCAGGATGACGATGACCTACCTCCACCACCTGAGGAGGTTCCAGGCCTGGACCACAATGCCAGTGATGATGATGATGAGGTTGACGTCCACACACAGCTCATCAACAACTTCTTCACCTGAATGTGAGTTTACAGTGTTGTTATGTCAATGTATTGAGTTAGCCTGAAATGTGTTGGGGCTGCTCTGTTGCTGTTTGAGTGTGTCTGTGCGCTACTTGACTGGATGCGTGCAAGTGATGTACCACAAACCGCTGGACTTCAATTCTCCGACACTTTGTGACCGTGTGTCCACTGTAACGTAGAATTATCTTGCAACTATTGTGGAATAAACATGTTGCTGATGTGTAATGAACATGTGCTACGCTTTGTTATGTGCGTTGTTTGTCTTTCCACATCTGACTGACTGCTTACCTCACCTGTGGGATTGTTATCACTGACTGTGGATAGGTGTGGTGTCTGAGAATTCCAATGTATTTCAGGTCAACATCATTGTGTGGGATGAGTTACATGGACATGGTGAGTATGTGTTGTGGTGCCATAGTGGTGTGTCTCCCTCACATGTGTCACATCACCATTTCTCACATAACGGTGATCACATTGTTGTAGTATTTGGCATGCACTGTGTTGTTTAGCAGATCAACATCTCCATGACACATGACAAGTTGGAATCACAACAGAGGCAAGTATAGTGTACTGGTGAGTTTATTTACAAACATGTGTGAGGATAGTGCACAGGATAGTGGGTGCTGTACATTGGGTTTTGAATCCAAAGTTCACAGTAGAGTTGGAAGTGTTGGTAGCTGAAATGTCCAGAGTAAAGTCCACAGTCATCTGCTACATTGGACCAACATGAACCCTCCATGTCATGTAGGCAAGTTGTTTTAGATACGACAAGGTGAACGGTTTGCGCACAAAGGACTTTGTCCAGAACAGGTTTAGAGGCCCTGGGGGATGTGCATGGACATCTGCGTCTCACTTGTCCTTCTTCAGACGACGCCTCTTCTTCTTCGGGGACTCTCCGCCAGAGTCATCCTCCCTCCCTGTGGCACTGGCAGATTGTGCGGCAACAGATGTGTGGCCACACAGGGAGGAGTGAACATGTTGGTGCTTATCTGGCGGAGGCATTGGAGTATGTCCCGATGCACCACAGTAAGTGCATCCCACTTTGCCTCCATGCGGCATGATGGGCAGCCTGCTCCTGTTGAATATCCTTGAGGATTCCCACTACCTGGCCGAATCCTCCGGTGCTATCCTGGTACGCTTCTATGATGCGTGCCAGTTGGGGGTCATCATGTAGTCCAGACCCCGCTGCAAGGCGCGCCCTCTGCATACCACCCCTCCCAGCACCCCTATCCACACGGGCAGGACCTGCGGCGGCACGCACAGGTGACACTGGGCCCCCTTGAATGATGTTGTTGGTGATGTTGTCCGTAGCTTCCTGGGGGTCCTGTGTCCCTGTGCTGTCTGTATTCTGTGGCCTTGGTCTGTTCATGTTGGCGGGGGTGCCCTGTCTGTTGCCAGATGCTGGAGGCGTGGGTACAGGGGGTGCAGATGTTGGTACTGCTGGTGCTGCATGATGACTCACACCGGAGGTGCCACGTTGTTCGTCGTCATCCGAAGAGGACAGAGACGGATCCACACTAGAGAGCTGAGGGTCCACCAGAGTCTGGGGCAGGTACTCCTCTTCATTTGCTGCAGTGTCCCCAGCACCACCTGTGTTTGTAAGAGACACACAATGTAAGTTATGTTTCTACAGGCATCAATGGTTCACATACATGACATTTTCTACCGTACGTCAGGATGCGTGCCTGTACACAGCTTTGTCCAAAGTTGTCACGGACATAGATTGATATTGTTGTGGAACATTGCCCAGCCAAAATAAAACATTTCAATGTGCATGTCGAATTGTGTGCATGCCCAGCTCATGTACAGATTTGGCTGTACATGGCCATTACTACTCAAGGGCCATCACATTGCTGACACAGGTGTGTCATCCCTGTACATATTTGACCTTTAACAAGGACATACGTACAATTCCACTGAGGATATGCTGTAAGATTGGGGCATGTATGGTAGCAGATTTTGCTAGTCTTTGTGTGTCACATTGGTGTATTGGTACGACATGGTCACAGTCCGGTATGCCTGTGATCTCTTGTGATAAAGTGTTTTTTTACAGTGTTCCTTGTTCCCATCTCATTTCATACAAGTGATGATGTCACCATCGTTAATGAGTCTGGTGCTGAGTTTTGTACGTGCATATGTGATTTGACTTGTCAATGTTCTCCATGGTGACATGGATTGGGCAAGTAAGCACTCTGGCTTTTCAATGCTCATGACAGTGAGAGCCGGTGGTGTGTGTATTGCAGTTCGACTGCTGTGAGTAGCATGTCTCCTCCAATGCAGTCCAGGTTAGACCTTGTGTCTACAGTGTCTATGTCAGTGAGTGGTGTGTTGTGTGAAGGATGCATATGTTGCAGCACGATGTAGGAGTGGAGTGCAGCGCACCGAGTGTGAATGAGACCATGCTATGGTGTCGGCTATATTGGTGTGTCCATTCCATTTGCTGTCAGATATCCCCTGTCAATGATGTATATGTGAGTTGCTTTGTGTTTTGTGAAATATACTATATATGGCTCTCCACACTTGTCATCTGCAAGACACACCTCCACAGCCAGGCCAGGGGGCACCCCTGGACACTGCATCCCCAGACAGTGACTTTGAACATACGGTTGCAATGGCTGTGTGTGCGACCGTGTTTGGGTTGGCCAGTGCATATGTGTGATTTTCAGACACATCATTTATCAGGCCCATGTCAGACATCTTGCCCAGTCACTATCTTTGTGAGTGACTAGTACCACTTGTGCAATGTGTTTTAGCAGAGAAGGTGTGTGTATGGCCAGCATCGGTATTATTTGTTTTCAAGTCAGGGCCTCCTTCTCCCCCAGGCCAGTTATCCCATCATGAAGCGTGCCACCATTGCAGTGGGTGCAGGTTAACTTTCAGGATGTCAGTCAGTGCAGTCCTGGTGTTTGTTGGTGCCCAGTTCCCAGCATTGCCTTGTGCTCCCCATAACAGAGCCCAGTGTCAGACATCTTGTCAGTCCATTCCCACTCCCTGTGAGGCGAACATGGTTCAGTGTGAGCTTGCTGGGCCATGTGGGTTGGTGGGGAACGTCTGTGACTGCAACTCCCATCATGCTTTTGGCTACAACCCCCTTCCCAGCATTCCCATACTTCCTTCCTTTTGACTCTGCTTCCCTGTGAGGGAGTGTGACAGCAATGGCAAGATGGCTGACTATGAAGTCTGGGTGTTTGTTTGACTACAAGTCCAAAGAGAGCCCCTGTGCTTCACACAGCAGCACCCAGTGCGGTGTATCCTTGGGTGATATTTCACTACAGTGTGAGTCAATGCATTCTACCCGGTGAGTTGTGTGGAGTTTGTGTTGCGGGGTGTGTGTGTCTCCACATGCTGGTAAGTATGATCAGAGCTGTCAGTCCTCCTTCCCACCCGGCCAGCTATCCCACCATGAAACGTGCTTCCATTGGAGGGCGTGCAAGTTGTCTTTCAGGATGTCAGGCAGTGGTGTCCTGCTTCTGATTTGCGCACAACCCCTCCCAGGGCCTTGTGCTCCCCACAGCAGGACCCAGTGTCAGCTATCTTGTAAGTCATTTTCCACTCCCTGTGATGTGGGCATGGTTCAGAGAGGTCTTGATGGGCCAATTGGGAGGGGGAGCATTATCTGTGACTACAAACCCCATCATGCTTTTGGATACACTCACTTCACCTGCATACCCACTATTCCTTCCTGCCAGTCAGCTGCACTGTGTGGTAGTGTGTTTGTGGTGACAAACTGTCTGACAGTGTTTATTTAGCTTTGTGCCACTGCCTTGCTCTATTTGTTGGTAGGTTTGTACCTGTCATGACACAGTTACAAGTCACTATGAGATGGCAGGTATTGTGTTTGTCTGACTAGCAAACGCATCTTGTGATGATTATCTATTGGTTACTGTGGCTTTGCTAACGGTGCATGGTTTTACTGTCCCCTTGCCACACAATTTTGAGTATGTTGGTTGTGTACTCCCCAGGCTTTGGTATGTCTACTCGACCATGGACACTCTCTGGTGGTAGGATGTCCCGCACCTTCTCCTCCCAGGACCTGAAGTATACTGGTTTGGCAGGAGGGCCACCACCAGTGCGCTGACTCAAGGCGTGATCTTTCTCGATGAGTTTCTTGACTCTCCTGCGCACGTCATACCACCTGTTCTGGATATCATCCTTTGTGCACAACGTTGGTGCTTGTGCGTTCACCTTGTCCACAATCCTCGCCCACATCTTTGTTTTCTGTGACATGGGGGTCCTTTGGACCAATGTACCAAACAAATGTGGCTCTACTATGATGATCTTGTCTACCAGCACGTCTAACTCACTATCTGTGAACTTTGGATTCTTCTTTGGGGGCATGGTGATGGGTGGTGGGTGATGTGTGTGAGAGGGTGCAAGTGAGGGGGGTGGGTGTCGGTTTTGCTAGGTGTATGTGCTTTTGGTGAGGTGCTAATGGTGTGAAAGTTGTGTGATGGGTGAGTTGTGAGTGTGTCTGTGGTTGCTGTGTGATGGTATTCTCTGCTGGCTGTTCTCTTGAATTTGCAAAGGATCATGGTAGTGATTGGTGTCCTTTATATAGGTGGAGTTGTGGGTGTGTCTTTCTATTTTTTTTGTTGTTGATATTTATTGACTTTGTCATTGCTTGTTTGGTCCTTTTTTTGTATTTTTTCCTTTGAGTTTTCTAGGCATGAAGGAGACGTTCTTCTGACCAAGACGGACGCTGATGTTGGCTCGTGCGGGCTTCTCTGCGTCTTTCACGCAGACTTTCTTCTGTGTTTCATATGCGTCAGTCACGGAGATCTCTATTGCTTCAGGTCCCTATTTTCTGTGCGTGTAAGTCATGCGGCTTGGGCTCCGTGCGAGTCGGTCTGGTTTTACACGCATTGCATTGTACTGCGCGGATCGGACATCACGGGTACGTGTCGGTCGGGTTCATTCCTGGTGCGTGTCGGTCGGTGCGAATCGCGTCCGGTTTCCATACGAATCACTGTTTTCCCTACGGCTCGGTCGTACGGCTTGTATTCCGTACGTGTCGGTTGTAATTCACACGCGTTGCATCGTACTGCACGGGTAGTAGGGCGCCGGTCCGTGTCGGTCGGTCTCCGTTCCGGGTCCGTGTCGGTCGGTACGTTTTGCTGCCGGAATCGGAATCGGCCCCTTTATGTTGAGTATTGTTTATGTTAAGTGTAGTCGGAAATGTTAAGCTTCCGGGAAGTAGGGAGTGGATTTATATGGCAAGAGAAGTCACATGGAATTGAACATTGTCTGGTTTCAAGAATTGTAATAACACGGAATTGTGTTATGTTAGGGAAATCTCTGTATGAATGTGTGTGAGTGGTATAGTAATAGGTTCTCTTGTGAAACTCTGGCCTTAATTCTCAGGAGCATTGTAGTCTCCACATGTGTTTTATGCCCCAGAGAAACAGGTTTGCCTTTTGCTTGATCGAAGGGTAAGGTAGAGGGAAGTGCTACTTTATTGGTGTAATGGAAAATTCTGTGGTAGGGTAGAGGTAAGCGCTGCCTACTGAAAAGACAGAATTCTTGTGTAAATGAACAAAGCTATCTCTTTGGTTTAGCGAAACAGGCAATGGAGATGTTTTATGTTGTCACTAACGGATTTTGATTAAAGAAAACGTAAGAAAAGTTTGCCAATAACATTTTGTTAAGGAGGGGTCAGCAAGAGTAGGAGTAGTGAGAGAGGCTGACGTCACAGAGACCGCGCTGGGATTGGTCAGCTGCAGACAGACAAAGTGTTCACTGATTGGTGCGTTAGTGTGAGACGCGCTGCGAATAGAGTATTACCAGAGTGACGTAGACGCACAGGATTGGTGAGTTAGTGTGAGACGCGCTGGGAGTGGAGAATTACCAGAGTGACGTAGACGCACAGCATTGGTGCGTTAGTGTGAGTCACGCTAGGATTGGACAGAATATGGAGAAGCTGTGAAGAAGTGATTTACAAAGGTTAGTTGATTAAGAACTTTTGAAAATAAAAATGATGTACTACGATCCACCTGAGAAAGAGAAAAAATCATGGTTTGGAAAAATCAAAGGCCTATTTAAAAAGGATAAGCCGATTGTGAGTAGGGAAAGGCAAATACTTCCTCCACCGAAAACGCCTGCATCATTTATGGTAGCGAAATATGGTTATCATACATGTATTTGGTTGGAGAATTGGGCAAAGTATACCAAAGATGATGGAGTGTTAGAGATTCCGGAAAGTGGTTCATTTAGTTTGGCAGTACTACGAAATGTAACAGATAGAATGATGAGGTTGGAAACGAAACCCAGACCTACCCAATTTGAGGCTTTGACTGAATGGGAAGAAGAGATGTATGAGAGAGAAAGGCATCAGAGTGGGAGAAGGTATAATTATATATTTGGTAGACATTGTGGTCAAGAAAGCCATGATGACAGAATGAGAAGATGGCGAAATGCAAGCATGACTGATGGTATGTTTCCTCTGAGAAATGCTGGAGAGATGAGTGGCAGAAAATGCACAGAAAAGAGAAATAACACAGGGTCAGAAGGTTACAGATATGGAGTGAGTGAGTCAGAGGATGACGTGCTGGAAGATATGTTTTATAAAAACCACCTCCATATCAACAGGATTCTGCGTTGGTGACACCGAGTGCACTGGCAAAGGAAACTGTAATGAATAAAAATTTTGAACAAATGCCACCTAATTTGGGGAAAAATAATCAATTTAAAGATTCTGAAATGTCACAAGCTGCAAGAACTGAAAACGAAAAATCTGCAGAGTTAGCTAGAACTACACTGAAATTAACAGAAAATATTAGAGAATTAACTAAGAATATGGAAGCAGTGACAGTGCCTGTAACTATAGGACCAGTGATACCTGTTTTTGATAAACAAAAAGATAGTGAGCATTGTTTAACAGTCCCATAAAATTGCAGAATGCAAAAGGAGAAAGAAAGGAGTAGTTCGGGAGAAAATTAATGGAAGGTTACTGCAGGAATATCAGGATTAAGTACCCCTAAAAATGTAACTGTAAATCAAAGTCCAGCAAGTAAGACACCTATGGCAACAGAATCAGCAACGGAAACCCCAGAGAGAATAACAGATAAAATGAGAATAGAGACAACCCCTGAAGGACCAACATCGGAAGAATTAAGTGATTGGTTAAGAAGTTTACCGAAAAAAGATACAGAACCACAACCTCTAGATGTGGCAAAATTAAAAGTAACATTAGAAGAATTAATTGTAGGAAAAATTCCAACTGAGAAATTAAAAGCATACCAAGATAAGGAGTTAATGTTTTTATGTAAAAGCATAACTTGGAGAGCAAGGACTTTGCATGAAAAATTACAAGAGACAGCGAGTGAAATGGGAATCGATTTTGAAAAAATAAGGTCATTACAGAAGCCATACAGGGTAGATTTTTCAGAAAAGGATATTGAAAACTTGAATACTGCAGGGAGATTGACGCAATTAAAGAACTGATTGCATTGTTAAGAAAATGGGGTGGGGAGGAGAGAGAAAACTACAGACAAGGCCTCTCTAGCTTTCCCAGTGAGAGAAAAAGAGTCAGTGGTAACAGAATGTCCCATGAGAGAAATTCCTGGAGGAGTATATGTACATGTTCCAGGGACTAGACAGGATATTTTGTCATTTACAAATGATTTTCTAAGATTAAGAGAAAAACCAGTTGAATGGTACCGACAGGTAGAAAGATTTGTCAAACTTTCAAAGGTGTTGTGGATAGATCTGAATGGTCTCTTTGATATAATTGTGCCTGCAGATTTATGGGCAGAATGTAAGATAACAATAGATTGGTCAACACAAGAGTATCCTAGGGATCCTAAGACGGGAGCCCCCGATCCAGAAGTAATGAAAAAATATGATCAGGTAATTACTTTTTTGAAAAATAAAGTACCGCCGAAAGAAACTGACTGGGTAAAGATTGACAGAATTCACCAGGAGGCTAAGGAATCAGTGCATGCGTATTACGAAAGGTTATTGTTGGCTTTTAAACAATACAGTGGAGACGAGAAATTAAGTGAAAAGGATTTGAGTCCTTTTGTGTACAGATTTGTTTATGGTTTAAGGCCTGAAGTTAGTGAAATGATAAAACACCATGCAGTAGATTGGCAAAACAAAAAGATAGACGAAGTGTTACGACATGCAAAATATTTTAGTGATGAAATTGAAGCCAAACAACGTAAGTTGAAAGAAAAGGCAATATGGGCACAGGTTAAGGTAGCGGAGCGGCAAGAAGCCCAGTTAATTGAACAAGCTAATGGAATAGGGCAAGCAAAACAAAAGCCTAATATTGGAAAAGGAAAAGGACAGATTAGCATAGATGAAGCTAAAAAGAAATGGGCAGGTCATAATTGCGGAAAATTAAGGCATTGGAAATCCGAGTGTAAATTGCCACCGAAAGCTAATGGTGATAATTCTTCATTAAATCCACAGGTGCAGTATGAGGTGAGTTGCCAACCGCCACGACAGCAGCAGGTTGTTACCCAACAGTGTCAGGTGCCAAAATCACCTTTTCCACAGAACGTAAATCCTCAAAGATACAGTAATGAGACAGGATTCTACAACGAAGAACAGGTAACAAAGCTACCGCGCACTAGTGCCATTTCGCAGTATTGGCTGCAATGCGATGAGAGTGAGTCAGAAGAGAGTTATTGACGGTGCCTAGGAGAGAAAGAGGAGTGCGTACTTGGCGCAACTCTAAAGGTAGACCAGACAGGACCCTATGTGGATGGAAAGGTGAATGAAGTAAACATTGCTTTCCTAGTGGATACTGGTGCTACTCGTTCAACTGTTAGATCAGCTGAAGTGAAAAATCTTCCTCTCTCGGGTGAAACAATCCAAGTAGTTGGAGTTTCAAACAAACAGATAAAAGCTTATCTTACGTATCCTGTAAAGGTTAGAATAGGGAAATTCACTGACATGCATCGTTTTGTCATATGCGACACTAGTCCTCTAAATCTGTTAGGGAGGGATTTATTGTGCAAGATGAATTGCACCGTCTTTTGTACACCTGATGGTATAGCCTTTAAAACTCCCGACGAAGATGTACTGTATAGAATGACAATGGCAAATTCAGAACCTGAAATTACTGAAACCTTTGTTGTATTTGATCCGGAAGGATTACCTCAAGAATTAAAAGAATCAGTGAAAACAGAAGTGTGGGATTTCACAGGAGAGGATGTTGGATTAATGAAAAGGGTAGATCCTGTGAAAATAACTGTAAAAGGAGTAAATTACCCGAATATTCCTCAGTATAAATTAACACCAGAAATAATTGCAGGAGTAACGCCTGTAATAGACAGAATGATTGAACAAGGAATTCTGAGAGAAATAATGAGCAGTCCATGTAACTCTCCAATCATGGGTTTGAAAAAGCCAAATGGGACCTTTAGGATAGTACAGGATTTGAGAAAGGTGAATAAAATTGTTGTTCCTTGCTGTCCCATTGTGCCAAACCCTCCGGTAATTCTATATCAGATTCCCCATGATGCAGAATGGTACACAGTCATTGACTTTGTAACGCCCTGAACGTCTCAGGATCGTTTAACAGACACGACAATGAGGACGCAACCACTTGTGAAGGGTTAGTTCTTTTAATGAAGGCAAATAAAATACAAAGAACAAACAAAAGTTATAGTCACTGGAATCCTCCAGGCTAAGTACGTTACCAGCCCACAGCACGGATGGTCCTAACCGTCCTCTGCATATACGCCGATCCCGGCGTATGCCAACAGAGGGCAGAAATGAAATGGCCGACAATGCCAATCGGTAGGCTGTGAGGGGCACGAAGAGTGTTGGGGAGAATCGAGGAGTCAGGGAAACACCCAGCCGGGGTCTCTACCTGAAGGGAGCAGCCGCTCAACCTCTTCCTCAGACTGCACCGGGACGCGGAGTCACCTCCTGGTGATGCGTCACCGATACCCCAATCACAAGCAAGAAGACTGAACCGAGAGCAGCCGCTCGATCGATCCTGTGGACTTCCGAGTCTGTAACGCGGCAAACACCTCCTGGTGTGCGTTACAGCTGGCAGTCCCTGTGTCTCTGGTCGGGCAGGGAGTTACGACTCCAACCAGCAAAAGCGCCACTGCACTTGGACTCAGCCGAGTCAAAAAGCGAAGCTCAATGGTTGACCGGTAGAGCTTCCGGGTCCTTCACAGGTGACGATGGGGCAAGACACGGCCCAGGGAGTAACGACTCGACCTACCTCCGTTCTTGCCTTACTGGAGCACCACTCCGGAACACTGCTCTTCACGAAGCAGGTACGTCGGTGTAAACACAATATCCGACAGCCTTGTACCTCCCGGTTCCTCCCTTTATAGGGCGTGTTTCCCTTGAGTTATGTAACAGCTCTCCTGTTTACATAAGGGCGTGTTTCCCTTGAGTTATGTAACAGCTCTCCTGTTTACATAAGGGCGTGTTTCCCGAGTTATGTAACAGCTCTCCTGTTTACATAAGGGCGTGTTTCCCTTGAGTTATGTAACAGCTCTCCTGTTTACATAAGGGCGTGTTTCCCTTGTATGACAGGAATTCTTGACAGACTTGTGTCATGCTTTCTTTTCTATTCCATTCCACCCCGCCAACAAATCTTTGCGTTCCGGTTCGGTGAGCGTATTTTGGCATGGTGCCGTATTCCTCAAGGGTATACAGAGAGTCCTTCAATATTTAATCAGATTCCAAAGAAGTCACTGGAAGATTTAAGAATGCCAGAAAGTTCCGTGCTTGTACAATACATCGATGACCTATTACGTTCTAAGTGTAGTCTATAGACAAGGCTCAGAGCAATGCCTGCTTTCAACGAGTTCTTCTTTCTTATTGATGATCTTATTATTGCAAGACATGCAAGATGCACTAACGTGAACCCATCGACATTACTACCTGATGCTGTGAATGCAGAGGTGAAGGATGATGTTGATCATGATTGTTTGGAAGTGCTTGATTTTTGCACCAAACCACGTCCGGAAATAAAATATGTGCCTCTGAAAGAGAGTGACTATGTGATGTTTGTGGATGGGTCATGCTTAAGAACTGGAGAAGGGATTTTGAGTGCTGCATATGCTGTGTGTACGGTAGCGACTGTGTTGGAAGCATCTTGTTTGAGAGGAGTATGATCTGCTCAAGTTGACAAGTTATTTGCACTGATTACAGCATGCAAGTTGGGAAAGAATTTGCGAGTCACTGTGGTTACTGACAGTCAGTATGGGTTTGGAGTGATGCATGATTTTGGGCAAATTTGGTCCCAAAGAGGTTTCTTGACGTCGAGTGGAACTCCAATCAGAAATGCAGAAATAGTAGGAAAATTACTTGAGGCGATACAGCTGCCTAAACAGATCGCTGTTATAAAATGTAGCGCACACAGGAAGGGAACTGACTATGTGTCAGCAGGCAATGAATTTGCCAATGATCTAGTGCAGTATTGTGCACAAAACCAAACTTCATTAAATCGTAACAGGGAGAAGGAAATGAATTTATGTTCCTTGCTTTTTACTAACACTGTAAGTACATGGGATGAAGTGAGACAGTTACAGGAAGAGGCAGGGGAAGAGGAGAAGAAGCAGAGAATAAAATCAGGATGTACACCACGAGAAGTGTGGAGAGGTGTGGCTCACTGGTTAGAGGCGGCAGACCCGTAAGCAGAGGACGGCCTGGGACCAGGGTTCGATTCCCGACGCGGCAGGGTCGTGGACCAGGGTCAGCGGGCTCGATAATTCTCGCCTCGGTGCCTACTCCAGTCAGGGACCACACTCGGCAACTCTGGGCATTAGCTTGCCTCATCTTCACAACGGCCCCCCCAGACCACCGGGGATGCTTGGTCGCACCTTAGAGATACCCATTAGGGACCATCTCTCAGGGTGAGCCAGGACGGGTTCCCCAGCGGTCGAAGCGCAGAGATACTCCTCCTGGAGTCGATTCTAGCGCTATATAAACCCACAATTAATTTAATTAAGTAGACAGAGTTTGGGTTTACAGAGATGGAAGACCAGTGATGCCTAATAGTATGATCTCTACCATGGGACGGATGTACCATGGACAGGCCCACATAGGCAGGGATACCATGATTAGACTTTTTTAACAGACCTGGTATAATGCAAAGTTTCGGCTTATAGCTGAGAGCCTTTGTCAGAGATGTCTCATATGCCAGCAATTTAATCCAGGAAGAAAAACTGTGGAGAGCTTGGGAACCATAGGATGGGAGGGAGGTCCATTCACTCGTATGCAGCTTGATTTCATTTAAATGTCCTCGTGCAACCGGCTAAGATATGTACTAGTGATTGTCTGTTCTCTCGTTGGGTTTAGGCTTACCCGACCAGAAGGAATGAGGGAGTTACTGTAGCAAAACTCCTACTGAGAGAGTTAATTCCTAGGTTCGGTTTCCCAGTAACAATTGAAACAGATAGAGGATCACATTTCCAGAATGAGATTATAAAATTGATTTGTGAAGCATTGAATGTACAATAGAAACTTCATTGTGCCTACCGACCAGAGGCTTCTGGAGTGGTGGAGCAAATGAATGGCACCATAAAGAACAGATTGGGAAAAATAGGTTTGGCCACAGGTCTAAAATGGCCAGATGTCTTGCCTCTAGTTCTAATGACCATTAGATCAATTCCTGATAGGAAAACTGGTCTGAACCCCCATGAAATTATCATGGGTAGAGCGATGAGACATGTTTTCATTCCTGTCAACAAAATGCTGCCTATATCTGATGACTTAGTCCTGGATTATTGCAAAGGATTGGCTGATATGGTACATTCTGTGTTTCATCAGGTTGGACCAGATGCGACCACTATTGAAAAGAAGCCAGCTCATGACTTGAGTCCTGGAGATTGGGTCCACACAAAAGTACACCGAAGAAGAAATTGTCTGGTTCTACGCTGGGGAAGACCACGACAAGTGATTCTGACAACAACAACTGCTGTGAAGAGCGCAGGGGTGAAGAACTTGATTCATGCCAGTCACACTCTTTGAGTCCCAAATCCGGAAGATCAATCTGAAGAGGAACAACGAGAAGTATCAGATACCAGTTCCGAATCAGAATCGGAAGAAACAAGAACAAGACAAAACCAAGAAGGAGGAGAAAAGGGTCTAAGTCAAATTGTTGGGCAAGAGAATATACCACTAAGAAGACGCCTTGAAATTTCTGATACCAGTTCTGAATCTGAGACAGAACCATTGGGAATACAAGAAAGAATAAATGAGGACAATGGAAAAACTGAACAAGTCATCTTTGGAAAAGAAATCCCGAGTACAAGCACAAGAGAAATTCCCCCTGAAATCATAGAGATAGAAGGTGAGGAATTAGATACAGAGAGTGAGGGTGAGGTAATTGCGGAAGAACCCCGAGGAGGTGTAGGGACACAATACACACAGGTAGAAAAAGGGACAGATAGTCAGCAGGAAGATTGCGTGGAAGAAACACGAGGAGGGATAGATACAGAGAGTGAACCTGAAATCTTGAGGATAAAATCCAAAGAAGGTGAAATCCAGACGGATACAGAATCCGAAGAAAGCGGAGCAGAAAGTAAAGGTGGAAGAACTTTGAGGAAAAGAGCTTGGAAAACAGAGCGAGAATGGAAAGGATCTAAATTGAAAATGCCTTTAAAAGAAGATATTTGGCCCAATAAAATCAAGAGGTTGAGGTACCGACTAACCAGAATAAAGTCTGATAATGCTGAACAAGTGAATGAAGTGTCTAGTCAAGAGAAACAAAAGGACACTGATCAGAAACACTTGCAAAGAGCAAAGAGGATAAAGAAACCAAACCAGAAGTACAAGTCACCGGAATGGACATATGTGGCACTTCCTGATATACAAGAGGAAGCTGATAGCCAAGAAAGTCTAAGAGTGACTGTGCAGGAGGTGGACAAAGGAGAAGAAGATTCGGAAATCCTGAGAGTTATCTTGTCTAACACCAGAGAAGAAACGGATGATCAGGAAATTCTGAACAAAGACTGTGAACCTAAGGACAAGGACAATTCATACATGGATTGAGTGACAAAAGAAATCGAAAAGGAATTAAAACCTGGATAAGACACGTGACCAGAAAAGAACCAAGTAGGAAACTAAAGCCTTAGGTTTAGACAAAGGTAAATTGTTGAAGAAAGAGGCTAAGTCAAAAGACACTGCTCATTACCAAAATGGCAAACATTGAAAATAGAAATCAAACATGTGGATTTCTTCGGAGATGGTGTAAGATGTGTTTCTGTTGTACAGATTACTAATGCTTGTCTGGATCATATTAGCAATAACAATTTCATTTAGAGTAACATTTGAAGATATAGATGGACACACAGTAAATGGAACGAATAATGAAAAGGCTGATTAAAGTCATGTCACAAAACTGGTAGATAGAACAGACCTTCACAAAGATAAGTCCATAAACGATTTTTCTAATAATGTTTTTTCATAATTATTGTATGAATATGTGAAAACAATGGAGGTTAGAGACTGTTGTGTCTGCATGCAGTTACCTGCATCTGTATCAGAAGGTGTCACTTATCATCACCTTCCTTTGACATATGGGATAACTTGTAGTGTCTGTTAGACCTGTCCGCCCTAGGGTGGTCTTTCCCGTTTTTTTTCGCCCTTGCCTCATTTTTTTCCACCCTCTTTTGGTTGGCCCTAGGTCTCCGGGCACCTTACCATTGCTAGCCAATGCTAAGGTGCAGGTGCTCTCGACTACTAACATGGCTGCCACAGACCCCTGCTACTGCGGAGCGGTCTTTCTAGTAGCGCCCTAGTTGTCAGGAGCTGGCTGGAACCTCTAAGTATTATGACATCACCAGCCTGCCTCCCCTGACCATAGATAGAATGTAGAAACCCCTGGAACCTTCCGGAATAGAGAGGGGTCACCTGATCTGGGAGTATATATAGAAAGGGCGGGAAACTTTCTAGTCAGTTGTGAGGGCATCACTGACCTGGGGGGACCCTGTACTGGAGTTTTAGGCGGAAGGGGAGGGGGCACCTATACCACTAGGGGTGACTAGGTCTAGGCCTTGCCCTCTAATCTGTGTGAGGAAACCTGACCAAACCCACTGACCTGGCCCAGTGTGAGGGAATCCCCAGGGGACCATCCAGAGAGGCCTGACTGACAGCAGCCTCCAACTCAACCCCCCCCTATCTGTATAACCAACCCCTCACCAGGGCAAAGGGCAAAGAACCATCAGTGCCACAAGAAACCACAAGAAACCACCACCTGAATCTGTGGAGCGCCGTCATCCCCCTGAGGCGCTGTGGCTGTGAAGCGCTAATGGACCCCACTCACCGCCGCTGCCCGAGTTACTGAAGCGCTGTGGCTTTGAAGCGCTAATGGACCCCACTCACCGCCGCTGCCCGAGTTACTGAAGCGCTGTGGCTGTGAAGCGCTAATGGATCCCCATTCACCGTCGCTGCCCGAATTCCTGTCAGCGTGGTTGCGAAGAAGTGTTAAATTGCCCCAGACTCACCGCCGCTGCCCGAAGTAGCTGCAGCTGTCAGGGGAGCCGGCCGTCCCTGACGTGACCCCCACATCAGCTGAGGAGAATCCTCTCCGCGGAGGCACCAGCGGCCGCAGCCGATCTCAGGAAGTTCCCCATCATCACGTGACGGGGGCGCCGGCCGTGTCATAGGCCTCGCCCCCGCCCTCGTCCAGCCTCCTTCGCCCCTCGTCATCACCCCCCGCGAGCTGCGCCGCTCCAGCGGGAGTGAAGCGGCTTGGGACTCCCCGGACAGTCCCCCTCTGGAGGCGCCAGATCATCGAGACCGACGCAAGGGCCCCGGAGGGCCGAAGAACGCAGGTAACGTCCCCGGGGAGGGAGCGGAGACTCACGGAGCGCGGGGGCTGCCGAGAAGTGTCCAACCCTCGGGAGGCAGCCCTGCTCACGCCCTTCCCCGGGAGAGACTGAGACTGTGCCTAAGAGCCTGGGTGGAGACACCGTGAGGCCCGACCGAGACTGGGACTGGGGTGCCTGAGGAGACTCCGGGAGACTTGGGACATTCCCGCAATACCTAGGAGAGCGATGTGAGGCTGGGGAGAGCCAGCAGGCAAGCGCTACAGCCCCTTTAAGGAATCCCCCCCCCCCTTGGTGGTAGTACAAGGAAGCCATACACCCTTGCATGGGTTATAGTCCCCAGTTGTCGAGACCCTGTTAAAGAGGGTTGAAGTGTGGGGGGGTACAGTCCTTAATGAATTCATGCTAATTTACTGCCTATGTTATTTACAGTCCTTAATGAATTCATGCTAATTTACTGCCTATGTTATTCACAGTCCTTAATGAATTCATGCTAATTTACTGCCTATGTTATTCACAGTCCTTAATGAATTCATGCTAATTTACTGCCTATGTTATTCACAGTCCTTAATGAATTCATGCTAATTTACTGCCTATGTTATGCTCCTACCTGAATGAATTTATGCTAAAGCTGATCTGAGGTGGGTTCAGTACCTACGGGGTGCTGTTGAGTTACGTTAAACTAAAAAGGGAGAGTACAGGGTTTCTTTGATGTTTCATGTTAAACGAAAAGATGATTACATGCTGAATTAACCCTCTTCCTCCTACAAAACGCTACATAAAGAGTCTTGTTCTTAAACCCAAGTGGTGTGGTGTCAGATCATTGCGTGCGTTACTCTGCCTAGGTGGATGTGTGTGCTGCACAGCTACTTTACACAGAAGGCCTTTGGGTACCGTCCTGCCTCGAGCCAGGCTACCCTTGTGAATTGGCAAATCCAGTTCCAACAGTGTCTTAGCTAGTTTGTTTTATAAAACAGGAAAATTAGAATACTATTAAACTGATGTAGATAATATTTTCTCACAGATTCCTGTAGTTCCTGAACTAAACAAGGTGATTCCCGGTAGAACACTAGGTGAATTTTTCCTGGAAACAAAAGAATTAACTTTAGAAGAAGTGTTTAAGAATAACCTTACTTGTAGTTTAAGAAAAGAAGAAAAAACTTTCAAGAACAAGATAGAGGAGAGGAGAGTTAAAATGCAAAAGAAGGTGTCTGGGGAAAAGATGGAAACAACATTTTGGGATGTTGGGAAGGAAAATCATTTAAAGGGAGAAACAAATCCAGCAATGGCTGTAGATTGGCCCCAGAAAGGGAAGTTATGCATCAGTAGAGATAATACTGTATATGATAATTATTTTGTAGGTGCAAGTGAATGCCATGACTTATACAAAATCATGGGAGGATGCGTATTTAAAGGAGGAAAAGATCCAGTATTCCCTGGAATATATTACATCTGTGGGAACAGAGCTTATTATAGGTTACCGGACCATTGGTACAGGACATGTTACTTGGGCCTGGTCTTTCCAAAAAGATTTCATGTGGAAAGGGGAAATGACAGATTGCACGAAATAGGTAGACAGCTAACACGTAGAAGGAGGGAGAGTTGGTCAGAAATTATAGGTGATATCTTTGGAGCACTGATACCAGCAGTTGGAATATCTCTGAATGCACATAAAATTAGAAAATTGTCTACAGTTGTGGATAGTTTATCAACAAGCACAGCTTGGGTGTTCTTAATGGTAAATACCGAAATGGTTGCCATGAGAGCGATGATAATGCAAAATCGACTTGCTCTTGATATTATATTGGCAAAAGAGGGAGGAGTCTGTGGAATGCTGAAAGTACAACATTGCTGTACTTATATTCCTGACAAAAGTCAGAACCTAAAGAAATATATTAAGAATGTAACTGATTTGCATGAAGAAATTGTTCCAATGCAGGTTGAAGGTGTATGGGAGAAACTTGGTAAGGGTTTTTCCACTATTAAGAATCTATTAACAAAACTAGGTAGCTCCTTTGTGGGAAAAATACTGATACCTGTGACCTTTGTGATTGTTTTAGTGTTAATATAAAGATTAGGATGTGTGTGCATGAAAAGAAGAAAATTACATAATAAGATAAAAAGAGAAAACAAGAAAGAGAAAGAGAGATAGAGGAAATAGAATTTGAAGAGCTGCAAGATGATGTGTACAGGAAAAAAACAGAGAATAATATGGAGAACACTATGATTTAAACTAACAAATGCAAGTGGAACTGAATAAAACCATTTCCGTAGAAAATGTAGTAAAATTAGTGAGTAGTGGTGATGTTTAAAAAAAATCACCAAAGGGGGGATTGATGGAGCAGGTAATGTTGTATACCTCCTCTAATTTGCATGAAATTCATTACGTAATCATTCTAATTTTAATAACCTGTTTGCAGTGAAAATGTATTAATCAACTTTTGCACCTTGATAAACACGAGATACACAAGGGACTAAAATGCTAATTGCATGGCAGAACAATTAATTAATTATGGTACACAAACTAATCATAGATTGTGGTGAAATAGAAAATTGCATGATTTCTGTTGCTTTGTGATTGTTCGTGCTTTTAAAATCATCAAATGGTAAGTATTATCGCTTTAAATGTTGCTACAGCTAGGTAAATACTAATATATAATGGGATTAGAGGGGGTTTAAACATTATAATCTTCATTTCTACATTCTAATTACTGTTATGTCTGTTTTTGCTTAAATTGGCATTCGGGCCTACTAGGCCGCATTACCCAAGATGGCGTTCTCTGTAGCAGATGCCACCATGTGAGCGCGATGATTTCTGCGCATGTCCGGATGGCTCTGGAGATCACCAAACAACCCGAACTCTTGACACCGTGTTCCCTGTCAAGGATAGGGACTTGTTCGCCTGTCAACAGATGATTATGTGGGAACAGCGGAAAGGACAATACAGAACCTGTGCAAAGATGACTTTTTACATTGAACTGTTACATTCGCTACTCTCGCCTGAGAACTATAATGAAACTTTATAAACTGCGCCTTCCTATGCCAAGTCATCATGAAGAACCAGTTTTGCCCTGGGAAACTTGTAATAACCTACAGATAACCCCGAATTGTCCAAGCAGAACATTTTCTTCTGCCCCAAATGTTGCATGTTAGTATGAAGTAAGACGGAAAAGGGGTATAAAATGCCTCATCCGCCATTGGGTGTTGTCAATAGCTTTTGATCGTTCATGGTGTTAGGTTGCATTGAGCTGTTGTCTATTTGTTGGTTTGCCTTGGGTTTATTTTGCGTACAGGAGGAAACTTGCAGTGCATCCTATATTTCGTCTGATGGTTTGATCCTTTGCTGTGGGTCAGACAGCCTGTCCTGGGAGTCGTACCTGAGAATGCGGATAACTCTCTGTTTGATCAGAATCCATCATCGTTGGCAAATTGGTAATTAATTGACTGTGTTTTCTAAATTCATGTCTATTTACTAAATGTTTGATTTCTCTTTTAACCCCTTCAGCGCTGCGCGGATTCCCCCGTGGTGCTGAAGGGTTCGAGCGCGGGCGGGGCCATGACGGAACGGTTCCGTCATGAGCACAGCTCAACCGATGCTCATGACGGAATCGTTCCGTCATGAGCATGGAAGGGGTTAAATAAAACAACATTTATTTTATGAGATGTAGTGAATAAATGCAAACGTAAATAAATGTATTATTAGATAAACAAAATTTGAAATAATAAGAAATTAGTTTGTGGTTCTTTAATTAATTACAGAAAATATCAAATGTTTCCTAGGCTTTAATTGTGTTTTAGCTGGTTCTAATTCACCATCAACCAGTCCAACTAATTGGTCCATCGACCAAGTGGTGGAGTGCCTTGACGTTAAGGTCAGGATTCTGAAGATGTATATGTAAGAAATGTATATAATCTAAAAGCAAATTAATCCTGATAGGTAATAACATACCCACATGTCCAGCGCTTTTCTCCTATGTACAGATTCGAGTGAGATTTATTGAATGACGAGTGCGTGTTGGTGTTATGGGCCCCACCAAGGAATGAGTGTATGGATGAGTTGTTGTGATTACAAATCTGTGACATAGGGAGAATATGTAAATTGTGTCCCTTGCGCTATATCACATGCGTGCGGCATCAAACTCAGAGCGGGACACCCAGCGCTGAGTAACAAGTACCCCTCCATGTATGATTGCTTCAGTTATTGCGGCCTGCAGCACCGCGACACGCAGCGCTAATCAATACTGTCAGGCACTGGCCGCATATCGTGTCATGCACCCTCACGACACAACATGTACAACCACACAAGCCACACCTCCTGAAGTACAAGGGAGAATGTGAGCCAGCTAACAACAAGGCGCAGGGTTCAAACTACTCACTAACCCCTTTCTAGTCACTGGATTAAATAGTTACAGCTTGAGAATTTACCTTTTAATGATTCCTACGAACTAGACTCTATTTTTATTTGTACTTCTTAAAAGCAGTAAGCGAGGTTACTGAACATTACTAGAGGGAAGAGTAGGTCAGACACAGAGATGTGGATGTTGTCACGTTAGAATTCTTTTATATATATTAAAAAAAGAGCTTTGTGCAGACAGGTTGTGAGGATGGACATTGTGTTGATTTTTAAACAATGAGCGAGAGCATTGCTGTTGAACGCGCCCCTTGCGTTTCAGCAGCACCGGAAGCAGAACCCTTGGAATGGAACGCTTAGGATATCACAGACCCTGAAATGCGACGTCTCGAGGCCCGAGTCCAAGCAGTGGGGGGGCACCAACGGCAGCGCAGAGAGAAGGAGAGACGACTGTTGGGATAAGTCAGGCGGCATCAGAGGTCTTAGCTAGTCATTTTAATGACACTAGATCTCGGCATGAAATCTGATCGTGTTCATGTCTTGCCCTGCTCCCCCTCTTAACATGGAAAGCATGGTATTAACCATGTTGAGTGACCGCTATAATGACATACCCTCACGGGGGGTGACACCAAAGGTCCGGTCGGTGTGTCACTCTGTCTGTGGTGCGTGCACTGCAACCGTCCGTGGCGTGCACAATGTTATTGGAACCACCAGCAGTCCAAACGCAACGACGACGTTCGACGCGCGCAACCTAACCTTGTTCTATTGGTGCCTGTGCGCAGCGCGCACTGTCTCCTCCTCCGCCGCGTCGTCACTAGAGGGGTTCCTGCATGCGCATTGCCCCCTCCCCCCCAAAGTGCGCGTGACTTGGCATCATCACGACGAGGGACGAGGAGGTGAGGAGGTCTCAGGTCGCCGTCGGCCCGTTGCCAGCCCCCACTGCCACTATAATTTAATTTTAAAGCAAGGCCGACCGATGTAGTCCCCCCCCCTGTCTGCAACTCAGCAGGTGAGTGGCCAGTACTACTATTGCCTGCAAGAGACAACTGGTGAGCGTGGTGCGATGCTTCTTCTGTCTGATTTCTGGAAACATAGTGACAGGTAAGAAACTCTACTCCTGCCACCTGCAGTATTGAGGGTAAATATGGACTGACAATGGGGTAACTGTTAGGATCGCGCACAAATTACTTGGCGGGGGGCACCAGGGAAGGTGTCAACAAGGGCCAAAAAGATACCACAGATCGAGATTCCTCGATGTCAGGGGTGTGTTAGCGCAGAGATCAAGGGTGTCAGCTGGCACGCGGGGCAAGAGATAGTGCAAGGATAGAAAATGCAATGAGTCCAGTGAAGTTAGTAGATAATGCTGCATTGACCTGCCTTGTACTGTAGTTGCTTTGGAAGTAGGTATTTGATTAATTGATGGTGAAAGAGGATGGGCGATGTGCTGCAGTTTTTGCACCATTTCTGTGTTTTCTACCTTACTGAATAGTGCTTCAGTCTTTCTGCACTATGAGGTCAGTTCCTCCAAGTGATTCCCTCAAAGAGTTCATTCCACACACACATTACCACACATTATTTGGATTAATGTGTGAGTAAGGGGGCCTAATTTAACACTGATCCAGGTCACTTCTTGACAGAACAGCCATGCTTTGCTTTTAAGTCTGTCCACCTGTCATTTCAATATTTAGCCTCAGAAAGTAAGACAGAGTGGTAGCAAACTGGCCAGATTGATTTTATTCACACCCAAACACATTAGCGCCACTTTTACAGTTTGCCAGTGAAGCGCTATTTTTGTTGTCTTGGCTTTGTTTTCCCTGGGCTTGGATCTAGTGCATCAATCCTGGAGGTACTGCAATGTGAGGATTAAAAAACAAAATTTGTACTGCTGCTCTGTATCTAAGGATGTTGTCTTTTTTTTACCATACTGCTTTCGTTTTGTAAGGATATAAGCAATGGCCATTGAAATGGGTCCATTCAGGGCCCTGTTGTCATGTCCTTAACTCTTCAGGCAAAAGCACTCACTGATTTCTGAACAGTGAGTGTAAAAGCGTTAAGGTAACCATGTTGTTCCTGCTTACATTTCACATGGTTTGCAAAATTTTGTATTCCCTATGATTGTTTGCTTTTTCCAGGATGCTGTCACTTTTTTTGTAGGCCACATATTGCTCTTGCCCAGTGCGTAATTTAAATTGAGCCGCATCCAGGTGTTTATTGCTGGCAACAATTGGGTTGTAGTTGAAGGCAGTCTGAGTTTTGTTGATGTTGAGGTTGTGTTGGCGTACGATGGCAGCGAGGGGTTTCATGTAGATGTTGAAGAGAGTGGGGCTGAGCGATGATCCTTGTCGGACGCCGCAGATGACTCCGGTGGCCTCAGAGAGGAAAGGAGGGAGGCGTACTCTCTGTGTTCTGCCGGAGAGGTATGAGAGGATCCATTCCAGGGCCGTCCCTTGGATGCCGGTGTCGTTGAGGCGTTGGACTAGGGTGCGGTGGCAGACAGTGTCAAATGCTGCGGAGAGGTCTAGGAGGATGAGTGCCGCTGTTTCACCGTTGTCGAGCAGGGCTCGGATGTCGTCGGTGGCTGCGATGAGGGCGGTCTCGGTGCTGTGGTTGGCTCTGAATCCGGACTGTGATGGGTCGAGGGATCCGTTCGTCTCGAGGAAGGCGGCCAGTTGCTTGTTGACGACCATCTCGATGACTTTGGCAGGGAAGGGAAGGAGCGAGATGGGGCGGAAGTTCTTGAGGTCGGTCGGGTCCGCTGTTGGTTTCTTCAGCAGTGCGCTGAGCCCGGCGTGCTTCCAGCTTTCCAGGAAGGTGGCTGTGTCGAAGGAGGTGTTGATGATGTCTCGGAGGTGGGGTGCGATGGTAGAGGTGGCCTTGTTGAAGACATGGTGGGGGCACGGGTCTGTCGGCGATCCGGAGTGGATGGTGTTCATCATGCGTGTTGTGTCTTCGGGGGTCACCTTGGTCCATGTCTGGAGGATGGCGGCGGGGTGCGTAGGTTCGACCGATGGGTGCGGGGGTGAAGCGCCGAAGCTGTTGTGGATGTTGGCGATCTTGCAGTGGAAGTACGAGACGAGGGAGTCGCAGAGGTCCTGTGAGGGAGTGATGTCGTTGTTGCCGGTGCTGGGGTTAGAGAACTCCTTGATGATGTTGAAGAGCTCCTTGCTGTCATGGGCGTTCTTGTCCAGTCGTTCCTTCAGAGATTTCTTCTTGGTGGTGCGGATGAGCTGGTGGTGTCTGCGGGTAGCGAGTTTGAGGGCGATCATGTTGTCGGCGGTCTTGTCGAGGAGCCAGGCCTTCTCGAGGGTGCGGCAGGCCTTCTTGGAGTTCTTGAGTTCGTCGGTGAACCAGGGGGCCTTCTTGCTTCTGTGCCTAGTGAGTGGGTTCTTCAGTGGGGCGAGGTCGTCGGCACAGGAGTTCAGCCACTGAGTGAGGTTGAGGGCTGCTGTGTTAGGGTCCGTTGTCCTGACAGGTGGGTTCTGGCTGAGGGAGGTGGCGAGCTGGTCGACGGTGATCTTGCTCCAGTTCCTGTGGAGAACCTGCTTCGGGTGGTGGTGGACCGTGTTCTTTTTGAAGCTGAAGTGGACGCAGCTGTGGTCAGTCCAGTGAAGTCCGGTGGAGTGGCTGAAGGTGACGTGCTTGCTGGATGAGAAGACGGGGTCGAGCGTGTGGCCGGCGTAGTGGGTGGGGGTGTTGACCAGTTGCTTGAGCCCGAGGTTGGCCAGGTTGTCCAGCAGGGTGGTGGTGTTGCGGTCGTTGTTGTTCTCCAGGTGGAAGTTGAGGTCCCCGAGGAGGATGTAGGCGGCGGAGGGGAGGGCGTGGGGGCTGATGAAGTCCGTGATGTCTTCGCAGAACTGTGCGCGTGGTCCCGGGGGTCTGTAGGTGAGGGTGCCTCTGAGGGTAGTCTTGGGGTCGGTGTGGATCTGGAAGTGCAGGTATTCGGCGGCGTTGAAAGCGTCGGTGGAGTCAGTCGAGATGCGAATGGTGCTTTTGTGGACGATGGCGATGCCTCCTCCGGTCTGGTTGACGCGATCTTTCCTGATGATCTTGTAGCCGTCCGGGATGGCTATGGCGATGTCGGGGGCTGAGGAGGCGTTCATCCAGGATGTGGCACTATGGCCAGAGCTGCTGAATTTGGAACTGGGGACCCAGGTTCAGACTTAATAACCAGTCCACCAGACCACTCTCCTGGGAGAGCACTATCTCATGCTAGACCTTAGAAGGCTTCGCAAGACATTAGAATCCCTGGTGTCGTAGCACCAGCAGGTGGACCCTAGCATGACAAGTGTAGGTTAATCTACAAGGCTTGTCCACCACTATTCATACTGAAGTTCACCTCCAGTCTTCTTTTGTCAGAGAGACCCTATTGTTACTTGCAGTTTATAAGTTAAAATCCTAACATAGAACAGTGAGCTATTAACTGTCATCTACTCCGCAGCAACACAAGTCACATTTTTTATTAACTTTTGATACGTTTGAGCTACAAACAATGTATTAGTTTAAATGGTCAGATCATGCTGCAGATCTTGCATTATGAGGCAAATATGGCAGAGCCATTATTATTTAGAAAACATTTGCAAGCTAGGATTTTTAGCCATTCATGTTTGAACTGCTGTTTTGGAAAAGGGAGAAGTGCTGATGACAGAAACTCCATGGCTCGGAGACAAATGGCTTGGGCTTCCACATTTTATCGTATTTGGGGACATTCTGTGATTAGAAGCATATCCCACTTTGTGAATACATTTTACTGTCAATAACTCATTATAACCTTAAATGATCATGTGTAAATACATTGTTCTTGTATGGATGTTTTAATATCCGAATAAAGATACTTTTGTGTGATCATGTGTATCCATTGGTTGATAAAACTGGACAGCGAAACCAAACAAATACAAAAAATTGGGATGTTTGCGCATTCTGGCCACACCTCTGGCTCCGCCCACTGATCCAATCCTTGGGTTATTCCCGCCCTCCGATTCTCCGCCCAAAGTTCCCCTACTTTTTTTCCCCACTTCGACCACTGATATATTGTGTTTCTGGATAGTGGGAACACCACACCAGTAAAAAGTACCGTACCTATGATAATATAAATTCAAATAAACTGTTGACTAACAGGTAGCCCACTGTACAACCTGATTAATGAGTCATTATCACACTGTTGTTAACAGGCACATTTTGTAAATATAGGACCTACATTTACAAACGTTACGAAGGATTCTGTATGGTCCCGTTATTTGCCAACTGTGTCCACTGGCGGACTCGGAGCGGAGAAGGTCCATGCGGTAAGTCGTGAGGGGGTGACATCATGAGTTACCCGCACCGGATGACACCAACCCTAGTGACGCCACTTAGCGGGTGCATAGCAAAGACGCCGGGCAAGTGACACAACAACTGGTGACTGGAGCTGGGTACACGGAGAGGCTGAAAACTGTAAAGGTGGGGCAAGCTCCAACAAGGAAGGGGCTGGGGCCAGGGAACAAGGTGAGTGAATAAACCAAATGAAAACGGAACTAAAAGAAAATTTAACCATACTGAAAGCTAAATTCGAAACCAAACTGAAAACTGACATGAAATCCCCTTTTAACATAATCCTCAATTTCTTTACCCTAATGCTTCCAATTCACAACCCCTCTAACCCAGTCGTTCCCCTTTCAACCTAATCCTTCTCTTTATCTATCACCTTTCATTAATTCCCCCCCCCCCTTCCCGTCCCAACCCTACAGCTGCTCTGATCTCCTTCCTTTCCCTTCCTTACTAACCGACGTACACATTCCCCCAAGCCTCACTCCACTCTTTTATAGCATTTCATTCAGTTTCAATCTCCCTTTCCTTCGTTTCACGTTTCTTTACTTTCCATCCGCTCCTGTTACTTGAAGTTCAGCCACCTGCTCGTTTGTCTCTTCTTCCTCCTTCCCTAACCTATTCCCAACACTCTCCTTCCTTCACATTCGTTTCCCTACCACTTCCCTTATCTTTCTATCTTATTCCCTGCCCTCTTCAGTTTCATCCCTGCCCTTTCCATGTCGAAATCCTTTTCACTCCCCCTCCATTCAATACAAATTATTTCCTTTCCTTCCGTTCCCAGACCCTCTCCTACCTACTCCACCACATTGACTATTGTAATCACCTTCTCTACCCTTTACAATTCCTCTGCCATTCAGTTACTTCCCTTCACTCCCCTAACTGTCCCTTGTTTCATGGCCTTTATTCCTTCTCCCATTCAATCTCTCTCGTCTCCACATTTTAACCCTCCTTGACCTTACCACTCCCTATGCTCCCATTCCTTCCCCTTCCTCTTTCCTTTCTCATCTCTACCCTTCTCATTCATTCATGTCCAGACACACCCCTTGTCATTCCGTTCTCTTTTCCCTTTCCCCTGCATAACCTTTCCTCCCCTTCCCTATCCAACCAGCCCTTCAATTTCATCTCTTCCATTCAATTCGTTTTTTATTTTTCAACTGTCCTCAATCTTCAATTCTGTCCCGTTTCCTTCCCTCCTCACCCGTTATTCTTGTCTAGACATCCAGTGCTCTGTTCCCTTCCCCACCTTTATTTTCCTACCGTCTACTTTCCTAATCATTTCCCTTCCTTTCCTACCCAGTGGCGGCTGGTGAACTTTAGAAGTGGTGCGGCGCAGGAACTTGGCCTGTGGTAGAGTTACTGTGAGTCTACCTGTTGGTTAGTGTTTCAGTGTGTATTTCCGTATCTATGTGTTTGTGTGTGGCTATGTATGTTTCTGTTGGTTGTTTGTGTCACTGTGTTTTTGAGGCTTTGTATCTGTTTCTGCATAAATGGGTATTTCTGTTTTTCGCACGTTGGTGTATATAACTCTGCGAATATCTGAGAGTCTAGACTTGAGTTTCTTTTCGTGCAAATAAACTAAATTCTTATGTTACATTGACATTTTTATTTTATTTTTAAAAAGACACAAGCTCATTTTTCACGAAATGTCCAGGGCAGATGTTTGTTTTAGGTACATCGAGCTAAAAAGCATGCTGAGAACTTTCAGAATGACTATGCATGTCTATTTCAAAGCCTGTTTCAAGTAGGAAGCATTTCACAGATTTAAAAAAGCATTTTATATTTAGTGGATCTATTTAGTGAGACGAGTTGATTATTTTCAGTAACAACCCAGTGTGTCTGAAAGAATTCTCACGTACTCACAAGTGTCCCTTCAGGCAGCACCTTATGGCTGCACATGTGAGCATACCCAGGAGGTGGAACTGCAGGGAGATCCTACACATACCAGAAGCCCGCTCAGAGGGTTGAGGAGACTGCAGTAAAGTACACCGACCAAATCGATACACACATGTACTACATACTTAAAGTAAATGTTCAAGAGTGTATTCCGTACTTTTAATATGTTAGTCCGACTGAACTGTCTTTGCGTAGCTTGTATATTGTTCTAATGAAAATTACTTACCCGACTGTATTCATGATGTTTGTGCACAGGAGAACAAAATGCAGAAAGTGTCAGGGCAGACATTGTTATCAGTTAGTTTTACATAATTTACTTAATTTAACAGTGACGGGCCCAGCCCAGAAGAAAAACTCTGCTCTTTGAGGCAGATCAGTGCGACGCTGCTGGGTGGGGTTAGTGATTCCACGCCACACGTGATAGGAGAGGCTGGGGATATGACTTCCCTGATTGGTATCCAGCCTTGGAAATTCTGGGATGAAGCCTGAAACGCCCAAGGCTGACTTTAGGAGCGACATCATCTGGGGAGGCCCTTCACAATTGAAAGTCAGGGCTTTGCTGAGCTGATGACCTCACAGGCCCCAGGGCTACGGGATCATCATCCCAGCAAAGTGTAGCTCAAGAGGCTGGCGCAAGAGCATTGGCAAATCAAATTTGCCTGCCTGACACCGACCTGTGACTGCTGCCTGACCGACACTTAATGACGATTCCTGTAATAGATACACAGCAGACAGTGTATCTGTATCTGTTTTATAGGTACCTATAATCAAAATAGAGGCAGAAAACACAGAGGGTGCAGCCCCTGCACCCTAAGGAATGAACCGCAGCTGTTCCTACCCTCGCCCCATCCTATTTTCTACCATTCACTCCAAATCCCTTTCATACTCCACCGCTACTTCTCCCTTTCTCTTCCTTTCTTTTGCTATCCTTCATCTTCCTGATCCCACCCCACACCTTCCCTTCACTCATGCCCCTTTGTCTTCCGTTCCCCTTTTAGCTTTCCTAAGCTTTTCCCTTTTCCTCTCTGGCCTTTTCCTTTTACCCCTCCAATTCCAGCTTCATCAGTAGCCCAATTTCCTTTCTGTCGACTTCCCTTTTCTCAATTCGTTATCCATTACCAATTTATGCAAATCCCTTAACTACCATACTCCATCCATTTTTTCCCAAACCCTCTCTTTGTCTACCCACCCATTCTTATCCCTGTCCTTTCCTTTCCATTCCTTCTTCACCCCTTCCATAACAATCCATTTCAAATTCCTCCGCTCCATCCCCTCTCTTAACATTTCCTACCCTTTCCTACCCCAACACCAGACATTCTGTTCCATCCCCTCACCTTCCATCTTTCCTCCCAGTAGCCTCACAATTCCTATTGTATCCTCTTCTATTTCCTTTGTGTCCCATTCTCATTCCCACATATCCCATCTTCTATCTATATCACTATTCCCTTTCATTTATGCTCCTTTCACTCACTTCTTTCCTAACACTGTCTCACCCCATCCCTTTCTACCACCTCAGCATCACTTCCCCTTTTTTTATTCTTCACAAGCTTGGCACTTTGGGCTGGACTGTTCCCATTGGAAGCAGGGTCAAGACTGATTTACTTATTGCCGGGTCCAGAACTGGGGTGAGGTGACGAGCAAAATAAAAATGGATTAAACCCAGATCTTTGACTGGAGGTGTATGTTTGAAACGTTTCAACACTCCGTCCATCATCGCTTTTTGTGAAGTTGCTATACGCGCCCTAAGTGAATAAGAATCTGCCTAGACCTGGGTCCCTTGCTCACTGCACCACTGGATTCAAGCTAGCCTTGCTGATGAGGGGTTATACCCCAAAACCAGTCCCAGAATACTTGTTTCCAGTCCAGGGAGGACCTAGCTTGGAAGTTCGGGCTTGACAGTACCCATGGGGTGCGGGGTCAAGACTGATTTACTTATTTCCGGGTCCAGATCTCGGGTGACGTGGCGAGCAAAATAAAAATGGATTTGACCCAGATCTGTGACTGGAGGTGAGTGTTTGAGATGTTCATCATGGTATTTTGTGAAGTAGTTATGTGCGCCCTAATTGGATAAGGGTATGCCTAAATGGGGGTCCCTTGCTCGCTGCACAACTGGATTCAAGCTAGCCTGGCTGATGAGAGGTGATACCCTGAACCCAGTCCCAGAGTACTTGTTTCCAGTCCAGGGAGAACCAAGCTTGGCACTTCGGGCTGGACTGTTCCCAATGGAAGCAGGGTCAAGACTGATTTATTTATTGCCGGGTCCAGAACTGGGGTAAGGTGGCGAGCAAAATAAAAATGGATTAAACCCAGATCTTTGACTGGAGGTGTATGTTTGAAAAGTTTCAACACTCCGTCCATCATCGCTTTTGTGAAGTTGCTGTACGCGCAAAAAGTGAATAAGAATATGCCTAGACCTGGGTCCCTTGCTCACTGCACCACTGGATTCAAGCTAGCCTGGCTGATGAGGGGTGATACCCCAAAACCAGACCCAGAATACTTGTTTCCAGTCCAGGGAGGACCTAGCTTGGCAGTTCGGGCTTGACTGTCCCCATGGGGAGCGGGGTGAAGACTGATTTAATTATGGCTGGGACCAGAACTGGGGTGACGTGGTGAGCTAAATAAAGATGGATTAAACCCAGATCTTTGACTGGAGTTCAGTGATTGAAAAGTTTCAACACTCTGTCCATCATGTTATTTTGTGATTTTGCTATGTGCGCCCTACGTGGATGTGGTTATGCCTGGACGTGGGACCCTTGCTCTCTGCACCGTTGGTTTCAAGCTAGTCTGGCTGATGAGGGGTGATACCCCAAAACCAGTCCCAGAATACCTATTTCCACTATAAGGAGGACCTAGCTTGGCAGTTCGGGCTTGACTCTCCCCATGGGGAGCGGGGTGAAGACTGATTTACTTATGGCTGGGTCCAAACTGGGGTGATGTAGCAGGGAAAATAACAATGGATTAAACCCGGATCTGTGACTGGAGGTGAGTGTTTGAAACGTTCCAACACTGTCCATCATGTTATTTTGTGAAGTTCCTATGTGTGCCCTAATTGGATAAGGGTATGCCTAAACGTAGGTCCCTTGCTCACTGCACCACTGGATTCAAGTTAGCCTGGCTGATGAGGGGTGATACCCTGAACTCAGTCCCAGAGTACTTGTTTCCAGTACAGGGAGGACCTAGCTTGGCAGTTAGGGCTTGATTTTTCCCATGGGGAAAGGGGTCAAGACTGATTTACATATGGCTGGATCCAGAACTGGGGTGATGTGGCGAGCAAAATAAAGATGGATTAAACCCAGATCTTTGACTGGAGGTGAGTGTTTGAAACGTTCTAACACTCTGTCTATCATGTTATTTTGTGAAGTTGCTATATGGACCCTAAGTGGATAAGTGTATGCGTAGACGTGGGTCCCTTGCTCGCTGCACAGCTGGATTCAAGCAAGCCTGGCTGATGAGGGGTGATACCCCAAAACCAGTCCCAGAATCCTTGTTTCCAGTCCAGGGAGGACCTAGCTTGGCAGTTCAGGCTGGACTGTTCCCATTGGAGCAGGTTCAACACTGATTTGCATACGTCTGGGTCCAAACTGGGGTGACGTGGCGAGCAAAATAAAAATAGATTAAACCCATATCTTTAACTGGAGGTGTATGTTTGAAAAGTTTCAACACTCCGCCCATCATCGCTTTTTGTGAAGTTGCTATATGCGCCCTAAGTGGATAAGGATATGCCTAGACCTGGGTCCCTTACTCACTGCACCACTGGATTCAAGCTAGCCTGGCTGATGAGGGGTGATACCCCAAAACCAATCCCAGAATACTTGTTTCCAGTCCAGAGAGGACCTAGCTTGTCAGTTCGGGCTTGATTGTTCCCATTGGGAGCAGTGTCAAGACTCATTTACATATAGCTGGGTCCAAAACTGGGGTGACGTGGCAAGTAAAATAAAGATGGATTAAACCAAGATCTTTGACTGTAGGTGTGTGTTTGAAAAGTTTCAAAACTGTCCATCATGTTATTTTGTGAAGTTGCTATGTGCGCCCTAAGTGGATAAGGGTATGCCTAGACATGGGTCCCTTGCTCACTGCATCTCTGGATTCAAGCTAGCCTGGCTGATATGGGGTGATACCCTGAGGGTGGGAGGCGCTAGTTGCGGCTGCCTCCCACCATCCTCCTTCCGATAAAATGACCACTGCTCCTAGACGGCGCAGCGGGCCCGCCGGCGGCGCGCCAAAGGCAAACCCGTATGCTCCCGTCCGCGCCAGGACCGGGCCCAGGGCCACAACCCCTGCCCAAAAATCTCGCCAGGGACCACTTACCTACTCGAAATCTGCCCTGTTAGAACTATGTGCAACGTTTACTACTCAATGCGTTCGCCATAATCTATGTAGAGTGCAGATAGCTTCTGAACTCACTTGTCCGCACTGTAAAATCAGCATACATATAACCAATGGTAAGGTTAAAAAGAACACTACGACAACTATCACCACCACTAACTTTTCTATAGCTCTTATAAACGCCCGTTCTTTAGTAAAACACCGGCAAGAAATATCTGACCTCATCCTAGACAACAACCTAGACTGTCTCTTTGTCACGGAGACATGGACGGATGAGGCGTCCGATCCAGACATGGCAGTTGCGTCCCCTCCAGCTTACTCATCTTACCGGCAAGACCGAGTCGGAAAGCGTGGAGGGGGGCTAGCCATTATAGCCCGTGACGACATAACAGTGAGAGTGTCCCATATCCCTTCCAGCTCTTTTGAAGCTATTCAATTCGATCTTAAGCTCATTCCTTCATTCAACTTTAAAGGAGTGCTCTTATATCACCCCCCAGGCCCCCGAACCGGCTTCCTTGCCGACATTGGTTCAACACTTGAAGCACTAGCAATCGAAGACTCTTTCACAGTGATGGGTGATATGAACTTCCACCTTGATAACCCCACCGATAATGACACCCACACCTTGATATCAGATATGGACATTCTGAGCCTTCAACAATTGGTTACCACCCCCACCCATAGGGCCGGTCATACTTTGGATGGTATCTTTTCTAATCTGGAAGGTTTAAAAATTGTAGACACCCTGCCCATGCTTTGGACAGATCACTCTGTCATCCTAATGAGGATCTCTGTTATGGCAAATAGGATCAGGAGAGAACCTGCCGTGAGACCAGGACCTATTAAAGACTGGAATGATATCGATCATTTGGAGCTTACTGCTCTTCTAGATAGGACCCGACCGTGCCTTTCCATTGATCCCAATATAGCCACTTGCCAATATCAGGGCTGGTTGAGCTCTGCCACAGACATTCTAGTCCCTATCAAACACCCTTCTAGAAATCGAACTACCCCGTCGGCCCCTTGGTTTACAGATGATCTGCGCAAACAGAAACAACTGTGCAGAAACAAGGAAAGGCATTGGCGCAGATCTTATAGTCCTGAAGACAAAGTCAGCAATAGGGAAGCATCAAGGCTGTATAAAGCCCTTATTGTCGAAACCAAGAAAAAGTTCTTTACAGAACAGATTATTAATGCTAACAATTCCAGTAAAAAACTGTTCGAGATCACCAAAATCTTAGCGGGCAACCCCCCAGACTTAGCTCCACCTCCGTCCCAATCCCTCTGCGACTCTTTGGCCAAGTTCTTTTTCAACAAGGTCAACGACATCTACCAAGCATTCACTGATAAAACTACAACTCAGCCCCCTATGCCCGACGGCACTACCCATGAGACTGTACTATCTCAGTTCACGGAGCTCGCCGAGACACAAATTAAGGACATCATTGCCACCATCAAATCTGGATCGGCATTAGATCCCTGCCCTCTTAAATTCATCCGTACGGTGATGGATTGCTTGACCCCTGAGATCACTTCAATCTGCAACGCCATGTTCAGAACAGGGATTTATCCCAACTCACTAAAGAACACCCTGGTTAAACCTCTTTTAAAGAAAGCCAATCTGGATAAGGAACAACTAAAAAATTACCATCCCATAGCTAATCTACCTTTTTTAGCCAAGGTAGCGGAGAAAGCGATGAATACACAACTCTCGCAGTTTCTAGAGAAGCACCAATCATTAGATAACACTCAATTCGGCTTCCGCAAATCCCACGGCACAGAGACGGCCTTAATTAAAGCCACTGAGGATATACGAATGATTCGTGACCTGGGAGGAACAGCGATACTGATACTACTCGACTTATCTGCTGCGTTCGACACGGTTGACCATAAGATCCTGGTAGACCGTGTCGGAAAGATGGGCATTCACCACCTGGCACAGAACCTGCTCTCCTCCTTTCTAGCAGGGAGAACACAGGTGGTCACACAGGGGCAATTCCAATCTGACAAGTTGTCACTGCCGTGTGGGGTCCCTCAAGGCTCATCCCTAAGCCCGACACTATTTAATATCTATGTGTCGGACTTGGCAACTGTCATCAAAGCCCATGGGATGGGCCTTACCTCATACGCAGATGATACACAACTGGTGCTGGCCATTAATGGCGATGGAGAGAGAATGGCAGGAAACTTCCAGGAGGGCTTGCGGGCAATTGGAGACTGGATGGCCTCCAATTGCTTAAAACTAAACTCCGAAAAAACGGAGGTAGTCATCTTCGGACATCTTTCACCTTGCTGGTCAACTATATGGTGGCCTCCCTCATATGGGACCCCCCCGAAACCAGTCACCTCTGTCAGAAACCTGGGAGTGATTTTTGATGAAAACCTGAACTTTATGGCCCACGCAAATAAAACAGCAGCTTTGGCCCACCATAAACTAAGGTTGATCAAAAAAATTCTGCCATTTTTACCAGCTGCAGCCGGAAGGACCTTGGTCAGTGCTCTGGTGTTGTCTTCCCTTGACTACTGTAATGGTCTGTTTGTCAATGCTCAGGCCAAAGTGATCAACAAATTACAGTCAGTTCAGAATGCCGCAGCCCGTCTCCTGTCTGGTATCCCGAAATTCATGCCTATTTCAGAAACAATAAAAAATATGCATTGGCTCAAGATCAATAACAGGATTAAATTCAAAACACTCTGTATCACATACAAAGCACTGCATAATCAGGGCCCGGACTTTTTGAAGTCCCATCTCCGGTATCACTCTTCCACTAGATCTCTCCGGTCTAACAATCTTAAATCTCTGCAGGTACCACGAACTAAAACTGTCACGTGTGGCGATAGGCGCTTCCTGGTGGCTTCTCCCAGACTCTGGAACTCCTTACCTACCACCATCAGAGAAAGCACCTCCTTGATGCTATTTCGCAGGAAATTAAAGACTTGGCTCTTTGATCAATAACAGCTGTCAACTAGCCTCTGTGGGTATTTCACGCCTTGTTCTTTCCAGCGCCGAGACGCCTACGGGCATTTGTTCGCGCTTTATAAATCTCAAAAATAAATAAATAAATAAACCCAGTCCCAGAGTACTTGTTTCCAGACCATGGAGGACCTAGCTTGGCAGTTCGGGCATGACTGTTCCCATGGGGAGCAGGGTTAAGACTCTTTTACATATGGCTGGCTCTAGAACTGGGGTGACGTGGCGACTAAAATAAAGATGGATTAAAGCTAGATCTTTGACTAGTGGTGTGCGTTTCAAAATTTTCAACACTCTGTCCATCATGTTATTCTGTGAAGTTGCCATATGCGCCCTAAGAGGATAAGGGTAGGCCTAGACGTGGGTCCCTTGCTCGCTGCACCACTGGATTCAAGCTAGCCTGGCTGATGAGGGGTGATACCCTGAACTCAGTCCCAGAGAACTTGTTTCCAGTCCATGAAGGACCTAGCTTGGCAGTTCGTGCTTGACTGTTTCCGTGGGGAGCAGGGTGAAGACTGATTTACATATGGCTGGCTCCAGAACTGGGGTGACGTGGCGAGCAAAATAAAGATGGATTAAACCCAGATCTTTGACTGGAGGTGAGAGTTTGAAAAGTTTCAACACTCTGTACATCATGTTTTTCTGTGAAGTTGCTATGTGCACCCTAAGTGGACAAGGGTATGCCTAGACGTGGGTCCCTTGCTCACTACACCACTGGATTTAAGCTAGCCAGGCTGATGACAGGTGATACCCTAAAACCAGTCCCAGAATACTTGTTTCCAGTCCAGGGAGGACCTAGCTTGTCAGTTCGGGCTTGATTGTTCCCATTGGGAGCAGTGTCAAGACTCATTTACATATAGCTGGGTCCAGAACTGATGTGACGTGGCGAGTAAAATAAAGATGGATTAAATCAAGATCTTTGACTGTAGGTGTGTGTTTGGAAAGTTTCAAAACTGTCCATCATGTTATTCTGCGAAGTTGCTATATGCGCCCTAAGTGGATAAGGATATGCCTAGACGTGGGTCCCTTACTCGCTGCATGACTGGATTCAAGCTAGCCTAGCTGTTGAGGGGTGATACCCTGAACCCAGTCCCAGAGTACTTTTTTCCAGTCCAAGAAGGACCTAGCTCGGCAGTTTGGGCTTGACTGTTCCCATGGGGAGCAGGGTCAAGACTGATTTAGATATGGCTGGCTCCAGAACTGGGGTGACGTGGTGAGCAAAATAAAGATGGATTAAACCAGGATCCTTGACTGGAGGTGTGTGTGTGAAAAGTTTCAACACTGTCCATCATGTAATTTTGTGAAGTTGCTATCTGTGCCCTAAGTGGATACGAATATGCCTAGACCTAGGTCCCTTGCTCACTGCACCACTGGATTCAAGCTAGCCTTGCTGATGAGGGGTTATACCCCAAAACCAGTCCCAGAATACTTGTTTCCAGTCCAGGGAGGACCTAGCTTGGCAGTTCAGGCTTGACTGTTTCCATGGGGAGCGGGGTCAAGACTGATTTACATATGGCTCGGTCCAAACTGGGGTGACATTGTAGGGAAAATAACAATGGATTAAACCCAGATCTGTGACTGGAGGTGAGTGTTTGAAACGTTCCAACACTGTCCATCATGTTATTTTGTGAAGTTGCTATGTGCGCCCTAATTGGATAAGGGTATGTCTAAACGTAGGTCCCTTGCTCACTGCACCACTGGATTCAAGCTAGCCTGGCTGATGAGGGGTGATACCCCAAAATGAGTCCCAGAATACTTGTTTCCAGTCCAGGAAGGACCTAGCTTGGCAGTTCGGGCTTGACAGTACCCATGGGGTGCAGAGTCAAGATTGATTTACATATGGCTGGGTCCAGAACTGGGGTGACGTGGCAAGCAAAATAAAAATGGTTTAAACCCAGATCTTTGACTGTAGGTGTGTGTTTGAAAAGTTTCAACACTCTGTCCATCATGTTATTTTGTGAAGTTGCTATGTGCACCCTAATTGGATGAGGGAATGCCTAAACGTGGGTCCCTTGCTCGCTGCACAACAGGGTTCAAGCTAGCCTAGCTGATGAGGGGTGATACCCTGAACCCAGTCCCAGAGTACTTGTTTCCAGTCCAGGGAGGACCTAGCTTGGCAGTTCGGGCTGAACTGTTCCCATGGAGAGCAGGGTCAAGACTGATTTACATATGGCTGGGTCCAGAACTGGGGTTACGTGGCGAGCAAAATAAAGATGGATTAAACCCAGATCTTTGACTGGAGGGGAGTGTTTGAAAAGTTTCAACACTCTGTACATCATGTTTTTCTGTGAAGTTGCTATATGAGGCCTAAGTGGATAAGGGTATTCCTAGACGTGGGTCCCTTGCTCGCTACACCACTGGATTCAAGCTAGCCTGGCTGATGACGGGTGATACCCCAAAACCAGTCCCAGAATACTTGTTTCCAGTCCAGGGAGGACCTAGCTTGGCAGTTCGGGTTGGTCCGTCCCATGGGAGCAGGTTCAAAACTGATTTTCATATGGCGAGGTCGAAACTGGGGTGACGTACCAGGGAAAATAACAATGGATTAAACCCAGATCTGTGACTGTAGGTGAGTGTTTGAAACGTTCTAACACTCTGTCTATCATGTTATTTTGTGAAGTTGCTATGTGCGCCCTAAGTGGATAAGGGTATGCCTAGACGTGGGTCCCTTGCTCGCTACACGACTGGATTCAAGCTAGCCTGGCTGATGAGGGGTGATACCCTGAACCCAGTCCCAGAGTACTTGTTTCCAGTCCATGGAGGACCGAGCTTGGCAGTTTGGGCTTGACTGTTCCCATGGGGAGCAGGGTTAAGACTGATTTACATATGGCTGGCTCCAAAACTGGGGTGACGTGGCGACTAAAATAAAAATGGATTAAACCTAGATCTTTGACTGGTGGTGTGTGTTTGAAAAGTTTCAACACTCTGTCCATCATGTTATTTTGTGAAGTTGCTATGTGTGCCCTAAATGGATAAGGGTATGCCTAGACGTGGGTCCCTTGCTCGCTGCATCACTGGATTCAAGCTAGCCTGGCTGATGAGGGATGATACCTTGAACCCAGTCTCAGAGTACTTGCTTCCTGTCCAGGGAGGATCTAGCTTCGCAGTTCGTGCTTGACTGTTCCCATGGGGAGCAGGGTCAAGACTGATTTGCATATGGTTGGGTCCAAACTGGAGTGACGTACCAGAGAAAATAACGATGGATTAAACGCAGACCCGTGACTCGAGGTGAGTGTTTGAAAAGTTTCAGCACTCATTCCATCATTTTATTTTGTGGCGTTGCTATGTACACCCTAAAGTGAATAAGGGTATGCCTAGATGTGGGCCCATTGCTCGGTGCACCACTGGATTTAAGCTAGCCTGGCTGATGAGGGGTGATACCCCAAAACTAGTCCCAGAATACTTGTTTCCAGTCCAGGGAGGACCTAGCATGGCAGTTCGGGCTTGACTGTTCCCATGGGGAGCAGGGTCAAGACTGATTTACTTATGGCTGGTGGCTGGCTCCAGAACTGGGGTGAGATGGCGAACAAAATAAAGATGGATAAAGCCAAGACCTTTGATTGGAGGTGTGTGTTTGAAAATTTTCAACACTCTGTCCATAATGTTATTTTGTGAAGTTGCTATATGCGCCCTAAGTGGATAAGGATATGCCTAGACGTGGGTCCCTTGCTCGCCGCACATCTGGATTCAAGCAAGCCTGGCTGATATGGGGTGATACCCCAAAACCAGTCCCAGAACACATGTTTCCAGTCGAGGGAGGACCTAGCTTGGCAGTTCGGGCTTGACTGTTCCCATGGGGAGCAGGGTCAAGACTAGGGGTGGGCGGAATTTGCGTAGTCGCGCTACGCAAAGCTCAGCGAAACTGTAAAAAATCTCCACGAGCACCAGTTTTTTGCCACTGACTGGTTGAGTTGAAATGTATAATGTGGCTTATGAGAGTACAATATTTTGGAATCCTCCCCCTTCAGAGCCTTTAAACCGCTCTAGTGGTCCTGGCTAGTATCGGAAGCTGAAGTGGGGGTGCCAAATTGGCAGTCTGCAGCATCTCAACGTCTCTGGCTCGTTTGTGAAAAAGGCAGAAGCAGCAGAAAAGTACACTAAACCCACAGATTTGATTATGTGCATCCGCAGGGTTTTTGTAATTATATTGGTCAATACAAGCATATGACCTTTTTTCCCATCCCATCTATTTTAAAGATAGAAAATGATTTGATCAAACAGAGGCAGATTCTGGGCAGAACACCATAACAGGTGCGCTAATCGCTGATGTAAGATAGCAGGAATAATATGTGTTTGCCAATTATATATGACAGTCACAATAGCCAATAAGGATATGACAAGAAGCAGAATCCCTCTTTTGGGAGCCTGATTAATTACACAATCACTGTTCTATGGCAAATTTATAACAAAAAATAGGTTTGTGGGCAAAATAACAACTGGGTTATGGTTACAGCAATGTTAATGATCTGATGAGGGCATGGTTGCTTTGAAACAAAATGCTGATGGGCATGGTTACTGCAGGTGCAGCCTGTGCAGGTAGGAGCAGTGGGGAGAATTCGACAGACGACGACGAGGGAAAATGATTTATTTAATTTCCCCTTAGCGTCGTCTGTCAAATCACACGCCACCCCGCACAACCACTCTTACCTGCACGAGCTGCACCTGGGTTACTGACAAATTAGAAAATATAATGTAAATTAGAAAGAAGTATGCCAAAATGTGATTTGATAAGCTCTAGAGCAGTGGTTCTTAGGCTGTGGTGGGTGGACCCCTCGGAGTACACAAAGCCTACGCAGGGTGTCTGCCACTGCTTGGAAAATTAAATAATATTAAGAAATGATTAAAGTGTATATGAATGAACAAGCAAAATGTAAAGCTGAACATTTTAAAACGTTCTCTGAAATGTGAAGGAATTTAAAATTGGAGGCTAAAAATTAAGTTGTCATCCTCCAGTTGATTGGTGAGAGCAGTGCAAATGCATTAAACAAAATATAATATGGTTGATGGTTTGCCTCAACTAAATTTAGAACAGCTCCAACCTTCTATTGAAAATAAGGTTTTGATTTTCTTGTTTTTGCAGTTCACATCATCAAAGTTGCCTCAGCCTGGGTCCCCGAATTCCAATAATGACTCAGTTGGGGTACTCGGATTCCAATAATGATTCAGAGGGAATGCCCGGATTACAGAAATGATTCAGTGGGGGGAACACAGAATTCAAAAGGTTAAGAACCACTACTCTGTCTCTCTGTACTGTGTTGTCACTTTGGGTATTTAGTGCCAGTCAGGCCGAGATATTGTATGTTCTGAGACTTACAAGCTATTTTGCATGCTCACCTTTCTTAAACTGAAATAGAAATCACTGTTTACAGTCAGTTACTCCTCAATGTAAAATGGCAATTCTGTTTAGCATATGCTCTCCATGTTCATGATACACGAACCACGTTGTCATGCTAGCTTTAAAATTTGTCCTGGGGGGAGAACTACTTGCTCCATGCCTTTTGTTGCAGGGGTCCAGGCTGTGCTGTTGCTGCTTGAAGACCGTACAGTGTGAAAAAGGATCTAATGTCTCCAGTCTCGGACTTATCTAGGCCGGAATTGGCAAACTTTGGAATTCTGGACCTGTAAACATTTGGAATTGCGGGTAGTGGAATTTCACCACGGGTTATTACTGCATGTAAGGTGAAATTCTACCACTCGAACTGAGGGCCGAAGTAAGCACACTGAACCGTGTTAAAATGAATCGTCTACATTTATTTGGCGACTAGGCTATGAAGAGATGTAACAACAATAAGGGTGAAACCAAAGGCGATTGTCTGGCAACAAATGATTAAAAGGAGCCACCTTAGCAATTGAACAGGAAAAGGATGATGGTAGACTGCCATTCAGAATCTTTAAGAGTAGCTAATCTGTAGCAGGCACGAATTAAACAAAATATGAGTTTCTGAAAAAAAAAAATTACCCTTAAAAGACAAGTAACAGAAATGTATTAAACATAAAATATGAACATAATATTCTTTAAAGTGGAGATTGTTGGCCAACCTCTCAAACTATCAACAATCTCTACAATACACCCAGAATTTCGAATTAGATTAATCAATGAAAATGTAAGAGTCAGTGTTGAAGACCGTACAGTGTGAAAAAGGATCTAATGTCTCCAGTCTCGGACTTATCTAGGCCGGAATTGGCAAACTTTGGAATTCTGGACCTGTAAACATTTGGAATTGCGGGTAGTGGAATTTCACCACGGGTTATTACTGCATGTAAGGTGAAATTCTACCACTCGAACTGAGGGCCGAAGTAAGCACACTGAACCGTGTTAAAATGAATCGTCTACATTTATTTGGCGACTAGGCTATGAAGAGATGTAACAACAATAAGGGTTAAACCAAAGGCGATTGTCTGGCAACAAATGATTAAAAGGAGCCACCTTAGCAATTGAACAGGAAAAGGATGATGGTAGACTGCCATTCAGAATCTTTAAGAGTAGCTAATCTGTAGCAGGCACGAATTAAACAAAATATGAGTTTCTGAAAAAAAAAAATTACCCTTAAAAGACAAGTAACAGAAATGTATTAAACATAAAATATGAACATAAGATTCTTTAAAGTGGAGATTGTTGGCCAACCTCTCAAACTATCAACAATCTCTACAATACACCCAGAATTTCGAATTAGATTAATCAATGAAAATGTAAGAGTCAGTGTTGAAAGAATGACCACCCCGTGATAAAGGCCAAGAATAGAAAAACTTGACAAGAGAAGTGAGAGATCCACTGACTGATCCTATTCTTGCTCTGAGCCACCAAATAAATACTATTTCATCTTTAGTGAATCCTGGAAATGGATCAACTGGATAGTAAGATAAGGAAAACTGACTTACCTATAAACTTAGATCTCTATCCTTGGCAATCTCTCAGAATACATACACAGTAGAATAAATTCTCAGAATTTTTTTATTGTTTTATTCATTTGCTAAAGGATTAAATAAAAGAAAACATACAGCATCTTTTATGCGTTTAATCTTTCAAAAATATATCAAATTAGCCAAATCGGGTCTTATAATACATTCGATTGAATACCATTTTTGCTATTGTTTAAAATGAAACACAAAAGGAAAGCGTAGCCTCAAAGACAGGCTTTGAATACACTATTAAACTGACACTGCTCTTTTAAGAATTCCAGAACCTTCCAACATTCCCTTCATGCTGTGCAGCGTCATTGAGACTGTATTGAAGGCAACACAGTTAAATGATCTTTCCATAACTAAAGTTGTCAACTATATTTCTGAAATTCTTGATGTCCTGTTCCCAAATGGATGCAAAAACAAATTAAAAACATATATCCACTGCAACAGCATGTACACTATTTAAGCAATCCAGGGCCCATGCATACGTGTGTATATTGGGAGCATGAAAAGACCAATTAAAGCCTGAATTCAATAGCATTATTGCAACATCCACAAAACATATGAAAAATTGACACTAGTAGAACATTCCTTCCAATGGCACAAACATGAACAGACAGTCATGGGGGGCGCTAGGTGGCGCCAGACCAAGAAGGCCGCACCGCCGTGAGGCTCTGGTAGCCTGGCCCAACGATCCGCTATTTATCCGCTGTTCGCACGATCCCCGTGCGCTGTTAAGAGGAGCCTGGGCGGAGGGTGCTCACCGTCACCCTCGGTGCAAGTTTTGGCCCGATCGCGGCGGAGGCGCTGTGACCTTGGAAGATCAGACCGGCGAGTGGCTGGGATCGGCCCTGGAGCTGCGGAGCGGGCGCTGTGCTCACACCAGTCCGGTGCGGCCACGAGGGCATAGGCCCCAGGATATCGGCGGGGCACCTCCATCTGTGAGTGCGGAGCCGCCTGGGTCGGAATGTCGGGCGCTGCGCCCGTGAGTCCGGAGGAGTGAGGCTGCGCTGCGAGGCTCTGGAGGTGGGTCGCGAGGCTTTGCCTTCCTGTACCTGCGGCGCCGGAGGGCGGCGGGCGGGCTGCCTGGGAGCTACGCCCCCCTGAGGATCGGAGTGCTTCTTGAGGACACTGCAGAGGACGTGTCGCGGGCTCCGTGGGGCCCGCGACGGTGGACGAGTACGGCGACTCGCTGTGGTTGTGCACTGGCCCGTGGGGGGGGCCTCCTCTGCCTGCGGTGGAGCTAGGCCTCGCTGGCCCTGATTGCCGTGCCATCCTGCATTCGGGCCCTGGTCATTGGTGAGGCTGTGGGCGCCCGGTGCACAGTGGGGCCATCTGCTGCTGGAGAGGCGCGCTGGGCTGCGTGCTCAACTGGCCTGGGACCGCCTTGCGACCTCGCATACTTTGGAGCCTGGGGGTGAACTTTGCCGCATTGCAAAAAACGCGGGGTGCCTCTGCCGCGGCCTTCGTGGACCCTACTGTGTGCCTCCTGCTGTCTGGACGTGGAGAAGCTGTGAGGCGCCTGCCACTGTGTCGTCGAGGTGCCTGTGACGGTTCGTGGGGCCGGGGTGGGCCTTGCTGCGCTGGTTGCCCCCTTGATTGCTGGCCTGTAGTGAGGGGCTGCCCTGGTCCCCCCCTGCCCTAGGCGTGGGCGCGCTATCGGGGGTCCAGCGGGGAGCGTGGCAGCGGGCCTCCGGGGCACTGCTCGGCCCCTGGGCGCGCCATCGGATAGGGGCGGCCGGCCGGCGGAGCGCTGACACCCCGCTAGTCCCTGGCCCCGGATGGGCTTGACACGCCCGTGGCGATGGGCAAATCGGATGGACGACAGCAGCGGCTTCAGTTCGAGGCTAAGAAGGTGAGCACCCGCTCGGTGGCGGGGGACCCCCATGGGGGCGAGCACGAGTCGCCGCCCGGCCCTACGGAGCGCCCGGACAATGAGGTCAAGGAGATGCTCGCCCTGCTGCAGCAGAGTGTGAACGGGCTGTCTGGAAAAATGGACACTATGAACACCAGGCTCGATTTCCTTGTCTTAAAAGTGGACAAACATGATGAGCAGTTGAAGAAAGTGGAGCAGCGCATTTCGGACAATGAGGATCGCACTGGCACCATGGACAAGCAGCTAACTCGGATGGACCGCCTCCTTAAGGTGATAGCGGCAAAGAACGAGGATTTAGAGGCCCGCAGCCGCCGGAACAACATACGCCTCACTGGGATCCCGGAGAGTGCCAATACTGGTCGCATGGAGGAATATGTAGAGCGGCTCCTCCTGACGACGTTTGGAGCGGAGGCATTCTCGCCCCATTTGATTGTGGAGCGGGCCCATAGATCGCTTGGCCCTCGGCCTCCGCCTGGTGGGCCGCCTCGGCCTATCGTGGCCTGTATACTCAACTACAGGGATCGGGACGTGGCCCTGCGGAGGGCGAGGGAACAGCAAAATCTGCAATTCGAGGGTGCTGCCTTCTCTATCTTCCCCGACTTCACCATGGCCGTACAGGAGGCGCGGCGTAAGTTTGTGGCTGTGAAACAAAAACTGCGAAAGGCTGGTGTCGAGTACGCCCTACTATACCCGGCTAAGCTGCGCCTCCGGCATCAGGGCCGCACGACTCTGTGTGCGACCCCTCAGCAGGCGGAGGACTTTCTGAAGACTCTGCAGCGTCGCTCGCCTGGCCGGACAGCTGATGTAGAGGGTGCTCGGGCCCCCTCGTCTGCCCTCGAGGAGCGGGGCGGAGAATGAGCATCCTCTGGCCCATATGATGGTGCTGTCTCCGCTGCAGGTTGGTCTGATCCATTGATGTCGAAGGTGAGCTGACGATTCGGGGGTGGTTCTTGAGGACTCGTGGCTTTACGGCCCAGGACTTCCAATCTTACGGGGCTTTAGCCGGGGGGGGGGGGGATGTCATCAGTGACTGAGCCGCCTGCCTATCCGCTTTGGTCATTCCCTTTACACCCCCCCTATTGTACATTGTGATGAGATAGGGGACACGTGTGTGCCTTGCTGTGTGGCCAGGCCCCCTCCCACTGCTCCCTCTCCAAGCTCCTGCCTTCTCGTAGGGTAGGCTGTCACTATACTGGTGGAGGGCTCAGGGAGGGCTATCTGGGACCGCTGGCGCCCCCATCATGGGCAGTCCCCTACAGTGTGGCAAGTTTTTTGTTTCTAAGTTGACCCAATGGTTGGGGTCACCGGGGGGGTCGGGGTGGGGCGGGTGGTACTGATGCCGGCACGGTTGGGGTGCTGATGTGGGTGGGACGGGACGGTTCTTATGGGATGGTTGTTTCTTTAGGGGGTGGGGCGGGGGCGGAGGGGTATTGGCAATTGTTCAGGCGCTAAAGGAGGTTGCTGATCACGGCGTTCACGGTGCCCACTGCGTAGGAGGGGGGATGGCACTTGTAGCTCGGCCTCCGGGCTGTAATCTCTTGGGCTTTTTTTTCAACGCAGCGCGCACGCACACCCTGCACTGACCAAATTGAAACTATTGACCTGGAATGTCAGAGGGCTGGGGGACCCCTGCAAGCGGCGTCAGATACTCTTATATTTGGATAGGCATCATGTCAATGTGGCGCTCCTATAGGAAACCCACATGGACCCTAGGGCTGACCCTACGTTTGGGAGCAAGTGGGCCTCGGAGCGAGTGTTCTCGTCCTATTCCACATATGCCAGGGGCACGGTTATCCTCATAAAACGAGGCTCGCCGTTTGTGTGTGCTGAACAGTGGCGAAGTAGAGATGGGAGGAGTTGCATGGTGTGGGGCACGCTGGGCACACAGTCGGTTGTGCTGGTGAATTGCTATGGCCCTAACGTTGATGATCCCGATTTTCTGAATTCACTCTGGGGTCAGATCTCGGGGGTGGGGGCCACACATGTGTTATGGGCTTTGGATTTTAATACTGTCAGCGACCCCCGGTGGGACCGATCTGGCGCACTGCCGCACCATTACACTCGGAGCCAGGCGGCGCTGGCTGCGCTGCTTACACATGAGGGACTCACCGATCTATGACGATATACCCACCCGGATGGGAGAGAGGGTACGTACTACTCGTCGGTTCATGCGGCCTGGTCGCGGCTGGACTACTGGCTGGGGTACAGGGGGCTTTGTCACTGGGTCTGTGCGGTGGACCACCTCGCGCGCACCTTTTGGGACCATTCGCCGGTGTGCCTCACGCTGGAGATACCTAACCTAGTTGCCGTTCCCAGAAGCTGGAGGTTGGTCCCTGAGGCGCTCTTGGACGAGATCTTTAAGACTGAACTGGGGGATGAGATAGAGGGGTTCTTCGGCCGCAACATGGGGTCGGTGGCGCAGGTGGGCACGCTCTGGGAGGCCTTCAAGGTCACAATTCGGGGTGTCTGTATGGCCAAGAGCTTTGGCGTGTTGAGGGACCTGCGGCGGCGGTTGCGCTTACTTGAAGGGCAATTAAAAGTGCTGGAACGGGACCTTTGGAGAGAGGACTCGGGAGAGGGGAGGGCTAAAATGCGGGACATCATTACCGACTACTCCACTACTGCAGAGCGGGAGGCACGGTTTAGGGGGAAATACGCAGGCCGGGGCGGGCTCTGGCTCGGGACATCAGGCGCCCGCGCTACACCAACTACGTGCTGGAGATAGAGGATGCGCAGGGAGATAGGCACAGGGATGGTTTGGAGATTCTGCATACCTTCACTACCTTTTACGAGTCCCTTTACTCGACTAAGGGGGTGAATACACAGGACTTTGCGGCATTCTTCGGGGACATAACCTTGGGGTATCTTAGCGGGAGGCAGAGGGAGTTTTTAGCTACCTCCTTTACAATGGAGGAGATTCGAGAGGCTATTGCCCAGTTGCCGGCGGGGAAGGCGCCGGGCTCCGATGGCCTGCCGGCTGACTTCTATAAATTATATATGGATCATCTCGCGCCAGTGCTGCTTGAGGTCTATTCTGAGGCGCTGGAGGCGCAGGTGCTGCCTGCTTCTATGAGGGAGGCCCTAATTATATCTTTGTTGAAACCCGGTAAACCCCCTGCCAAATGCGATTCTTATCGGCCTCTATCGCTAATCAACGTGGATATTAAGATTTTAACTAAAATGGTGGCGAATCGTTTGAATCTCCTCATGGACAAGCTGGTGCTGCCCGATCAGGCTGGCTTTATCCCTGGTAGAGCAACGTCCCACAATTTGCGCACTCTCTTCTCGATTATGCATCAGGTGGCTCCGCACCTCCCTCTGGCCGCTGTGTTCTTGGACGCCACTAAGGCGTTCGACTCGCTTGAATGGGACTATCTTCAGGCGGTCCTGCGCAACATGGGGTTCCCGGTAGGATTTTCGGCTCTGATACGGCTTCTGTATCATGCGCCGGTGGCTAAGGTCATGGTCAATGGTCACACCAGGGGCTATATCGCTCTCCCAGGACACGCGACAGGGATGCCCGCTGTCGCCTTTGCTGTTCGCGTTAGCAATGGAACCCTTGGCGGCGCGGGTGCGGCAGTATCATCGGGACAAGGCGCTCATCTGCCCTTTGCGTCCCATCCTCATCTCGCTCTACGCGGACGATGTGACTCTCTATGTGAAGGACCCACAGAATAATCTAAATCCACTGCTGCGGGAGTTGGTGCGCTTTGGGGGGCTCTCGGGGATCCACATCAACTGGGCTAAATCCCAGATCTTTCCACTTACGGCGGCTGTCACGCGTTTCCATACTGACTTTCCATTGGAGTGGTGCGACACCTCCGTGCGGTACCTTGGGGTGCAGGTGTCTGCGGATCGCGATGAGCTGATGAGAGACAACTATGGGCGGGCGATAGACGCGCTGAAGGACACGGTTACGCGCTGGATTGCCCTGCCTCTGTCCCTGGCGGACAGGATATCCCTTATTAAAATGGTGGTCCTTCAGAAAATGCTGTACTATTTCACAAACATTCCCTACCACCCGGGACGGCTGTTTTTCGCTACTCTGCGCACTGAGCTGCTGCGGTTGGTGTGGGGAGGGAAGCAGGCCCGCATCAAGTGGGAGGTCCTGGCCCGCCCGTACGCGGCGGGTGGCCTAGATTTGCCAAACTTTGAGTTATACTATCAATGCGCCCAGGCCCATTACGCGCACTATTGAACGGGGGGGCCGCGCTACACGGCACACGTGGCCACAGAGCACTGGCTGGCTGACCCCGTGCCGCTGGATGGGGCATTGTGGCGTGGCACCTCCCACCGGGACCGCTATCCTGACACCGTGGAGTGCACGGGCCGATCTTGGGGGTGGATCATGCAGCGCACTGGCGTGGCCATGCTGTATTCCCCGCTGCTCCCGCTCGTATATCATCCCCGTATGCCCTTGTTGCAGGAGGGGGTCTTCCATCAATTGATGCAGCACAGAGGGCTGCGCACGTGGGGGGACCTATATAGGGATGGCAGATTCATCACGCTACAGCAGCTGTGCTCAGACCCTCCCCCTAGTGCCATGGAGACCTTCTTGTATGTCAGACTCCGGGCTGGAGTTTGTGCCGTTATGCCTGACTATCCCTCTGAGCCGGCGCCGGCGCCGCAGTTATATGCGCTGCTGCGGGCTACTACTGCCTCTCATTTGGTGTCGACCCTATACCGCTCCATTTACTCGGATACGGACTATGCGCGGTGCGCTGCGCGTGGCAAATGGGAGGAGGAATTGGGACAGCCGCTGTCGGACCGTGACTGGTTGTTCAGCTGCAGGCAGACGGAACAGGTCGCTGCTAATAGTCGGCTCCGCGTTACGCACTATAAATTCATTCAGCGTTACTACTACACCCCAGTAAAGCTACATCGGTTTGGGCTGCGGGCTGACACTAGATGCGATAGGTGCGGGGCCGAGGGAGCGGACATGCTGCATCTGGCCTGGGACTGCCCCTCTGTTTATTCGTATTGGGCTCTGGTGTTCGATGCGGTTGGGAAGATGATTGCGGCCCCCCTGCCTCCGACCCCACAGATGGGCATCTTGGGTTGCACGGAGAGCATACCGGCTCCCCATAGGAAATTCGGCTCCTTTTGTTTTCTCCTTGCCAAGCGCAGTGTGGCCTGCAGGTGGGCTTGAGGATCTGATACGATGGCAGGAACAATTAACATTGTATACGGACCTTTTGCAGACTGCCTCCAAACCCCGTGATATTTGGGACCCTCTCAGGGGATACCTGCTTCAGACCCCTCTGTCACAATTAGACACTGTGGCCACCGAGTCCTGAAGGGGTTGCTGCTGCGCCTTACCTAACTGGTTGAGTCCTCGGCGCGGGTGCGCTTGCGGGGAACATGCTTTGGTATAGCTGTACTGGCCGTGCCCCCCCCCTCTAGTACCTCTCGATATTCCATTTGGGGGATATGCTGTGATGCCAATGATTGTGTTTGATTGCACTCCTTGTTGCCTGATGTTCTTGCTCCTATCTGTGTTAGTATTCACACGGCCGGCCCCGGTGGGGTTGTAGGCGGCATGCTGTGTTCACATCTCTACTATGTTGCTGTCTGACCAAAGTGCCTTGCTGCCGGCCCTGCTGCGGTTGTAGGCGAAGAACAGCTGTGTCAATACGATTGTTTCTCCTCTTGTCAATAAAGGTTTAAAAAAAAAAAATGAACAGACAGTCATTTTTGTTAGTCTAAAACATGCACCAAAAAAGGTGGAGACTACGAACTGAAACATTAACGGAAAGATACGATTGGATTCTCTTTCTAGGCTCAGTACATATTGGAGTAAACAAAGAAACAGAATTGCATCACTGGAAATAATATATTTGCAGGTACAACATTAAAGCTGTCTCTCCTTGAAAAATCTGACTACATAAACTAATTAATCTTATTTTGGCTATATTGTCTTGTATAAACTGCCCTTTTCTCAAACACAGTAACAATGAAGGCATATTACTAATCTTTCTCTTTATCACTCACTACAGTCTCATCTCTTTGCTTTGAGAAACTAACTTAATATTCCCTAACCCCTGACCCAGAGCACACATAGGGCAACAGCAGCTTAATCAGGAATATAGGTGAGTAATTCCTGATTCCATGAAATATTTTGTCAAAAAGACAATTATAATTCTATTTACTTCGTTCTAGAATTTGCTTGTGCATTCACTACTAGTTTCTGCCTAAAGTGGCAAACTGCCATAATAGCTGCCTTATGTATTCATACTACTCATGAGACTAAACCAAAAATATAGATTGCAAATCCCATTATACATACTGCGAATGTAGAATATCATTATTGTTTCTGGAATATACCTTCAATAACAATTCTGTCTACACTAGAAAAACGTTATTTTGTACCTACTCATTTGTACTTCCTAATTTAACCAGAGGAATCCATGATGCTGTAGCACAGTTAGTAATATAGATAGATAGGTATTGCCACAATCAATATTATTCCTGGAATATACCTTAACTTTCAATAACACGTATGTCTACCATGGAAAATTGTCATTACGCAACTATGCATTTATACTTCTTAATTTGACCAGATGAACACATGAGACTGCAAATTCCATGTAACATACTGCCAAACAAGAATATCATTTTTATTTCTGAAATATGGCTGTATATCCGAGGATAATGTTTGCCTACTGTGGAAAATAGTCACTATGACGGTCTCATGTACCTGTATCCTTAATTTGACCAGACAAAACTTTGAGACACTATTCCCATCTTCAATATTCCATTGCCTGTTGTATGTTTGTATTAAGCCATCTAATTTCTCGTCATTTTAACACACTACATATGTCGCCATTAACTGACAATAACCTGAAAATTACATCTCTGCTCTAAGTACCCATTTTGCCCGCCTTCATACTTCAATAATGGTCGTCAGCTGATTTAGTTCATTTCTCTTTGGTGGTATCATTATCATGGTTACAATGACATTTAAGATCTCCCCCCCATATGAACACCACACACTGGCATATATCATACACACGTTTCCTGAAATCATATACTCTCAACATACCCCCCTTCTTTTTAGGTTTAAATCTTTTTATTGACATTAATACAAAACCGTCAACGGCCTCTGCTTCTGCAGCCTACAACCCCACGGGCCGGCACTTAATCAAACGTAAGTATCAGCGCATCGTAGGCTCTTCCCGGGCGCTATTGCTAAGTCAATTTGATACACAGCAAGTCGCCTACAACCCCCTCGGGGGCCGGCCGCGTCTGAATCTGGAGGGCATCATAGAGTCCTCTCTCGCCCTGGGTTAAGGTTGGGGAACTACCCCGCCGTGTCCCACCCCGTAAGGGGTACATCTTATACAAGCGAGCCCATGGGTACATGCCCGGCTAAGCTCCGTCCCCTGGCAATAAGGGCTCCGGTGTGGTGGCAGGCCCCTCAGCTAAGACTGGTCCCTGAGGCACCGCTCCGTTCCCAAAAATTATAACAGAAAAAGAAAAACTAACAATAACTTCCCCCAACAACCCTCCTCCCTCCCCTCCCCTCAACTCCCCGACCCCCCGTGTCCCCCCTCCCCCTCCCCTCGTCCAGTGCGGCCATCGCCCAATCCCCTGTGGTCCCATGGCTCCCTCCCCAGCTCTCCCCCGTTCAGGTATGGTCAAGAGGGTGAATCTTCCTGTCCTGTCAGCCGCAAGAGTCTTAGGTATCTCGGGCAGGTCAGTTCTCTAAATTCCGTGACCAGGAGGGACTGGAATGGCTGCCATAGCTCCTGAAACCGCTCTACCTCCCCTGCCGCTGCCAGCGACATCTTCTCCATCCCGAGCACATGCCAGAGTCTGTGCAGCCATCCGGTGACAGTGGGGAGTGTGGGGGATCGCCAATGTGTAAGTATGGTTTGGAGGGCCGACCCTAGCGCTATTGCAATCTGTCTACCTCTGCGCGATTTTAAGGGGTACATCAGCGCGTTCGGGAGGCCCAGTAGGATATAGGCTGGGAAGCGCGGCAGCTCGATGTGGAAATGGGCATCAACATTGTCCAGCACCTCTCTCCAGTACGCTTCCAGGAGGGGACACTCCCACAGTATATGGGTCAGCGTTCCCACCCGCCCGCACCCCCTCCAGCAGACGGCCTCTTTGCTACTGTCCATGGCATGTATGCGGTCCGGGGTGTAGTACCAGTAAAAGGAGATCTTTGTAAGGGTTTCTGTTAGGCCTGTGTGGTACGCCAAGTGTCTAGCCCTGTACGCTACCTGTTCCCATTCCTTGTGGCTCAGGGACCTACCAAGTTCCCTCTCCCATCTCTCCCGCCCCGGTGATAGAAGTGCGAACCGGGTCTTTGGATAAATTTATAGAGGTCACTTATTAGCTTGGCGTCGGACGTACGAGACAAAAGCCAGCGCTCATAGGGGAGAAGTCATCTATCCGCCGTTTCACGCACCTGCGGGCTCAACGCCCAGTGGCGGACTTGTAAGTAGCGCATTCTCTCCGTCTCGGGCAAGGAGTAGTCTTGTCGGAAGCTCGTAAAGGGAAGAACCCCTCCCGTGGTGTACAGATGGCACAAAGCCCTGCATCCCGCCGTGCGCCAGTGAGTGAACGTGCCCCCCTCCACTCCCGGGCTAAAGTCCGGGTTATCCACCAGAGGCGTCAACGGGGAGGGAAATGTGGTCAGCCCATGTGCGAGATTCGTGGCCTCCCACACTCGCAACGGCACCCTGGTGACAAAGGAGGCATAGAGGTTCGCCGGGCGGTGGGCCCTGCGTAGGAACGGCACCTCCTGTAGTGGCCTGCCCCCCACCGCTTGATCCTGAAAGAGCCAGGGCTTGTCTGACTCCCACCTGCTCCATTCCACAAGGTAGCGCAGCTGTGCTGCCTGGAAATACTTGCGGTAATCTGGAACGCCGAGCCCTCCCGCCTCCGGTGCCAGCAATGAGAGAGCCCTCCTCATTCTGGGTTTCTTACCCTGCCAAATAAAGCGCCCTAAGTCGGACTGCATCCGACGAAGCCACCCAGTCGGGGGCTGCAGCGGGAGCGCCCGGAATAGATAAAGCACCTGAGGTAAAATGGTCATTTTAACGGCCGCCACTCTGCCCAGCAGCGAGAGAGTAGTGCGGTCCCACCTGGTCAATTCTTCCCGTATCTTTCTTCCCAACGCGGTGTAATTAGCTGCCGCCATAGCAGGCAAGGTAGGAGCCAATTGGATTCCCAGATAGGGCACCAGGTCCCTTGTCCATACCACCGGGATTTGACTCCGCAGGAGGGCGCCGGCTGCCGGCGCGAGGGAGAGATCCAGGGCGACCGACTTCCCCAAATTCATCTTAAAACCTGCCACCGTGGCGAAAGGATTCAATTCCTCGATACAAGCCGGTAGGGCTGTAAGAGGATCTTCCAGGGAGAAGAGCACATCATCGGCGTATAGGCTAACCGCATGGTAAAAACCGCCCATTTTCACTCCCTTCACTGCCGGATTGCTCCGTATGCGCTTTGCGAATGGCTCCATGTATAGGGCGAAGAGTAGAGACGACAGCGGTCACCCCTGCCTCGTGCCCCTTTCAATGGCGAAACTCCCCGAACTGCACCCATTTACCCTCACTACCGCGGTCGGGGCTCTGTAGCAGTTGAAAATCATAGTGCGGAATTTATCCCTTATCCCCACCGCCTCCAGCACCCGCTCCAGGTATGGCCAGTGCACTCGGTCAAATGCTTTTTCAGCGTCTACCGCCAACAACATCCTCTCCCCCCGAATCCGTGACGCCTTCTCTATGATGTGCGTAATCCGCTTGGTGTTATCGACCGTTTGCCGCCCTAGAACAAAGCCCGCCTGATCCGGGTCGATAAGTCCTGGTAAGAGGGGGGCCAAGCGGGCAGCCAGGATCCCCGTGTAGAGTTTGAGATCGACATTCAGGAGAGATATCGGCCTGTAGGAGCCACATTGCGATCTGTCTTTCCCTGGCTTAGGGATGACCGTCAGGGACGCCCTAAGCAGATCCGGCGGAATGGCCCCCTGCTCCGCGAAGTTGTTGAAAAGACGCGTGAGTATCGGCGCGAGGGTTACGCAGAACGTTTTATAGAAGAGGGAGGTGTAGCCATCCGGTCCCGGGGATTTACCGAGTTTAAGGTTGGCAATTGCCGAGACAACCTCCTCCACCCGTATCTCCCTCTCCAGGCCCTCTGCCTGCAGAGGTGTCAGTGATGGCAGGGAGACCGAATCCAGGTACCCGCGCGCTGCAGAGGCATCCGGGGGATCCCCGGCGTACAGGTCAGCGTAGTACTTGCGGAAGCTTTCGGCAATAAGGGCATCTTCCGCGACCGCCACCCCCGTAGAGTCAGTGATCGTCTTCACCAGGTGTTTCTGTCTCGCCACTCGGAGCCTACTCGCCAGCAGTCGGCCGCATCTGTCTCCCCCTGTATAATAGGCATGCTTGAGACGGAGCGCCGCGTACTCTGCGCGATCCCAATCTAACGCCACTAGGGTCTTTCTCGCTCCCTGGAGTTGCCGCCAGATCCGGGGGGCCCCCGTCCGGCGGTGTATGTGCTCTAGTTCCCGGACCCTCTGTGTAAGCTCCTCCCTCTTGCTCCGTCGGAGTGCGTTATCCGCCACCGAGAGTGCGATGAATTCCCCTCGGAGTACCGCCTTCAGAGCGGCCCATTGAGTTGCCCTGGAAGTTGCCGGGTTCTCGTTATGCGACAGGTATTCCTGAATCACTGCCGTCACCTGCTTGACGACCTCCTGTCTGTGCAGTAAGGTGTCTCGGAGACGCCACACCCGGGGGGTACGGGAGACCGGCGGTAAAGAAAAAGTGGCCGTCACTGGGGCGTGGTCCGACATAGAGATCACTCCAATGTCCGCCGATGTGGCGAGAGCACCAACAGGCCCGGTGACCAAAAAGTGGTCCAGCCGTGCATACGTTTTATGTGCGTGTGAATAATAAGAATAGTCCCTTTCCGAGGGGTGTAGGTGGCGCCAGAGGTCGAGCAAATCCATGTCTGCCAGCTGAGCCTTGCACCCCGCCGAGAACTCCCCCGCCTGCGGTGACCGTTGGGCGGACCGATCAAGCTCCGAGTCGAACACTAAATTGAAATCTCCTCCCAAGATGAGATGCCTGTCTTGGGAAGCCATGACCTCCACCAGCACCGAGCTAAGGAAGCGCTCTTGCCGCTCGTTCGGACTATATACTGACCCTATCGTGAAAGCAAGACCAGCCACCCTGAATCTGTAGACCAGGAGTCTGCTCTTCTGCTCCGCCTGTTTGTGGAGAACCTCGCCCCGAAAGCGCCGAGCCACCAGGATCGCCACCCCTGCTGTTTTGTTGTTACATGAGGAAAAGAACTGCGTTGGGAATGAGGGGGAGCGCAGCCGAGCACAGTCTTGAGGCAGGAGGTGCGTTTCCTGGAGGAGACAAATATCTGCCTGCGTGCTCTCTAGTAGTGACAAAACCGCCCGTCGTTTAGTCGGATTGTTAAGGCCCCGCACATTCAGCGTAACTATTTTAAGGGTTGTGGGTGTCATGTGAAGAGATAGGTGTGCCCGCGCTGACCCCTCGAGGACCCATATACTAGACCATTGGTATCGCCATCTGGACCTGAATACCGGACCCGCACTGGACGATACCCTCCCCCGCCCCGGACCCCCCGTCTCCTGTTCCCCACCCCGTGAAGTCTCCTCCCCTCCCGTTCCCTCCCCAACAGCAACATAAACTCCCCCCCCTCCCCTCCCCTAAGTCACCCCGTGGCAACGAGCCAACAACCTTCCCCTCCGCACCCCTCTCCCTAACCCTGAATCCCGAGTCCTCTTAGTCCAAGTCCGGTCCCCCAGGGGACAAGTCTTCGGTACAACACTCCAGTGGACGTTAAGCCACCTTCCCCATCCCTGCCAGCCCCCCTCCCGGCCCCCAAACCTGTAAGCTGAAGTAGGCTGTGGTGATCTCCCCCCGGAGTTTTTCTACGCCGTCAGCGCAATGTCACTGGTGCCAGTGTCCTCGAGCGCCTCCGAGTCTGTGTTGGCTGTACTAGCCTGGGTGGCGGTTGCGTCCGGCTGTGCCGATCGGCCCCGTGAGCGCCGCCCGGACACCCGCCGCCAGCCATCTCCTCCAGAGCGCCCCCGGCGCTGCGACACCGCGTCGTCCTCCACCGCTGTCAGGCCCAGGACTCCGCACGTTTCCTGCAGGGAGCGCAGTTGGTGTAGGGTCCCGTTCCATCGGAAGATGAGTCTAAAGGGGTGGCCCCAGGCGTAAGGCGTGCGGTGTTCTCTCAGGAAGTCGGTGGCTATTTTGAATGTCCTCCGTTTCTGGAGCGTGATAGCCGATAGGTCCTGGTATAAGGCCACCGAGTGTCCCCGGAAGGTCAAGGGCTGTCGCTTCCGTGCCTCCGCCATTATACGCTCTTTGAGTAGGTAGTCCGGGAGGTAGGCTAGAATGTCCGGGGGTGGCATCGACGCCCTCCTTTGTGCCCCCACTCTATGCGCCCTGTCTATGCGAATGGGAAACTCCTCCGGCTCTTCCAGGACCCCTCGAAACAGCTCTCTCAAGTAGCCTGCAATGTCCGTTCCCTCTTCAGCCGATGGGACTCCGCGCACCCTTATGTTGTTTCGCCGAGACCGGTTTTCTAGGTCTTCGGCGTGTGCCTGCAGGTCAATCTGCTGGTCCCTGAGTCGCAACACCTCCTGTTGTAGCTGTTCAAACTCCTCATCCCTCCTTTGGCCTGCATCCTCCACCGCGACCACCCGTTCGACCAGGCCGTCAACCTCTCGTCGGATTTCCCGCACTTCGCTGGCCACTTCTTTCTTCAGGGCTTGGAAATCCTCCCTAAGTGATCCGAAGAGGGACTCCATAAAGGACCTGGTGAGCGGGGGCTCCCCCCCCATCTGGGTCCGGAGCATTGCTGGAGGTGTGGGGCGACTGCTGCCCCCTGTCTAGTCTGTGCGATTGCCGGCCCAAGAACTCAGTGAGGGTATGCTCCCCCTTCCTCCCGCCTTTGCTGCCGGCCATGTCCACCAGGCCGCGCCGTGCGGTAAGTCCGCCGCTGTGCTGGTCCCTCGTCGGGTCCCACGCCTAGACTCTGCGTCGTCGCGCTCTCCCTCCGCGCCCCCTCCCTCACGTCCTCCTGGCCTTCTCCGCTGTGTGCGCGAATATCGTGCCCAAGGCCACGCCACCTATCCGTCAGAGGCTTGGGACCCCCGCACACCGTTCCCCGTCCCCCGGCTACCTTCTCTGGGGGGGTCCACCGTAAAGCCTGTCGCCACTGGCGCACGGCGCCCTGCGTGTCCGAGCTCCTCTCCGGTGCCTCTGTATCCACGTGGCCGTAGCTCTCACCGGGGGGGCCCCCTCCGTGTGCCCACTCGTTTGTCGCCTCCGGGAGCTGACCTCAGCTGCGCCCCACTACTCCGAGTCTCGCCACCGGCCTCCACCACTGCTCCGGCGCCTCGTGCACAGGTCGCCGCTCCCCGCCCGGCTGCTTCTCAGGGCCAGCCCAAGGCAGGGCGCGTACCTTCCGGGGCCCGGTCACCCCCTTGCCCGCTGCTGACGGTGTGCTCGCCCCGCCTGGGCCGCTGCCGGGTCTCGTGATCAGGCGCCGATTCTCAGCCTCGCCGGGCAGCACGCCTCGTCCCCCGGCTCGGCCCTCTCGTGGTCGCGCATCCGGGCACGGTCTCCCCGCACCCGGCCCGTCACTACGTGTTTTCACAGGGATTCCTCCCCCGCGATCCGGTGGGCGCCGCCAGCGCGTCCGCGCGCTTCAGTTCCTGGAACGCCCCCCCCCGGTGCCCGCTGTCGCCGCTGCTCCGGCTCTCACCCAGCCCCGTTGGGAGGGAGGGGGCGGGGGGGTAAAGAAGCCCGCACCGGCTCCAGGTTCGGCGGCTCAAGGGCCCGACGGCCGGCCGAGGGGACGTCCCCCGCCCGCACCGCTGCCAGCTACCAGTTTGGTCTCTCCCCGCAAGCTCGCTCGTACCGCCACCACTCCTCGTATCCACTGACGCCGGGGGAGGCTCTCTGGCCTACGGTGTTCGTCGGCCCCTTTTTACAGGTCCGCACAGCTCGAGGGGCGGATCCTTCCCCCAGCGGCCGCCGGACAGCTGCTCACCCACCAGGGCTGGCCCACGGTCACTGCTGCGCGCGGTCCCGTCTCACCGCCGCCTTCGGCGAGGCCCTGCCAGCAAGACCGGGCTCTCGCGTCGATGTCTGGCCGGAGGCGCTCTTGCCCGGCCCGGCTCTATGCTCCGCCTCTTCCCGGCGCCTCAGCTCCGGCAGCGTCCTTCCCACCGCCCAGGCTTCCTAGCGGCCCGAGCCGCTTCACAGCTCCTGCCGAGGCTCCGCCGTCTCCGCCGCCACTTCTCGGCGCTGCTTAGGGGGAGATACAGCTATGAAACCGGGGTCTGGGGCCCAACAGAGCGGGAGCCGGCAGGGAAAGCGTCCGCTCACGCCGCCATCTTGGCCACGCCCCCCCCTTCTTTTTGACCTTGAAACTTTCATATCCTTTTTACATTTTCAAACTTGACCAATTTTTTCACCATTTTACATTGACCCCTTTCATAAATGGCAACGGTACTAACTATTCTTTGATTCTCCAATATGGCTGATGTGTACGCTAACTTTTTTTTTTATAAATGGCAGAGGCCTTATCAACTCATTGGATGCTCCAGTATGCCGGTTGTCACATGACCATGAATGGACATGACTGTGCAGCATTTCTCTACCACCTACAAATATCACCCACAAATATCACCCCACATGTCCTGATACAAATCCCATTATGGACCAAAAGCAGATTTTTCTTGAACTGACAAACACCAACTAATCATATTCTCTTAACTCATCTCTTGGGCCGAAACCAAATATGGCCCAAATTTAGATTTTTAATAAGCACTCATCTACTTTTAATTACTATAGATCCAAAGATTCTGCCATCCCAATTTGCTGTCCGTTTTTAGCAAGTGCTCAACCAGCCATTTTCGTCTTATTTTTAACATCTACAGCTTGGACACACCAATCATAACTGAACCAAGATAATTTACAATCCTGTGACCTCTGCTCTAACACCATGTCACTCTTCTAAGCATTCCTCCTCGCTGACTCTAATCATTCTCCATGGGGCAGCCACTTATCACACGCATCTACCTGCTGCTATTCCTTAATCTATAACTCAAAATCATTTTTTTCACAACTTTATTAATTTTCATAGTACATACAGTATGTAATATTATTGCGATTCTGGACATCGTGTTGAACCGTAAATTCCATTTTTTACATATATCTTGCATGACAGGGCTTGCAGGTCAATAGTAGACATTTAAACAGTACAGAATACAGTATCCATTGCCGTGCAATGCTTGTACACGTGATACTATCAACTCTAAATTTGTTAAATTACAAACTCCCTCCCACCACCCCCAACTGGCAGCAGTCTGCTATCTAAATCGGGACGTGGGCAAGCTCAGTTTATATGAACAAGAACCTCCTGATGGATTCAAACAGGGTCAGCACCTTACTACAGTATAGTGTGAAGGATGTCCAGGGCAGTATGTAAATGTAAATGTAGTTGAGCTTATATAGCGCACAGCTACCCACAGTGGGTTTCCCGGCGCTTGCTTAGGGAACCCGTCCTGGTATTCCCCTGTGAGACAGCAGGGTATCCACAAGGTGAAAGTCAGGCATCCCGCCGCGAGGGGCCGTTGTGGAGATTAAGCAAGCTATTGCCCAGAGTCGCAGAGTGTGAACCCGTGAGTCGAGGAGGCACCGGGCCGAGAATTATCGAGTCCGTGGAATTTTTAGCTCAAGACCCGCCCGAGGCGGGGAATTGAACCCTGGTCCAGGACCGATCTCAGCTTTCGGGTCTGCCGCCTCTAACCCCTGAGCCACACTTCTCCCTTGTGTAGAACATACCTCGGGCATCTATGCATATTGCTCAGGCATTACACCCTCTGTCAGCATCTTTCTGATAGCCACACAACGTACAGCTGATTCAAGGCCAACGTAAGTGATGTTCAGGTGTTTGGTGAGTCTACAGTTTTAAAGGATTCTAGCAGGGTGTCCCGCTCCATCACTATAGGTGTTTTCCGTAACCCCCTGGATTCTTCTCTATGGAATGCACCACTTTCTGCCTTCCTCCATTGTAAAACATCATCTCGCCAAGTCGATAAGCCCAAGGGGGTTGGTGACTCCCATCATTTGGTTATCAGGCATTTTGCGAGTAAGAGAGCCAAATCCACAAATTTGGCCTGCACTTTGTAATGTTTAGGATGAGGGTACAGCCCTAACAGGCAACTTTCTGCTGTGTCCCAGTGAGCCACTCCCGTTACCTTCTCCAGCGCTGTCGCAATGTCTGCCCAATAGGATGAGAATGTGGGGCAAGCCAATAACATGTGGATCAGGATTGCATCCAGTTCACTGCATCTAGGACATTTTGCCAATGCTTCCGGAAACATGCTATGTAATCTGTGTGGTGTAAGATAGGACCTGTGTAATACCATGTACTGGATGAATTTGAATCTGTAATTGAGTGAGACTTTCTTACGAAGTGGTAAAAGAGTGCTCCATTCCTTACCCTGGAGCTCCCTACCTAGCCGTGCCCCCATCTTTCCCTCAGCTGTGTCAGGGGCACTGCAGACCTCGATACAGCCACCGTATTAACTATTGGGGTGCCGCTCGAGGGCTTGGATCGTGACTTTCTCTGCCTGGGGCTGATGCGGAGAACTCCCTCGCTGTTTGAGGAGCCAAAGGGATAGTTTTGGACCGTTTGCCACCGCGGGACTGCGAGGACCAGGGCGCCTTGCTGCTTGACTAATCTGCCGCACCTGGTCCTCTTCCCCACCCCTCCCCTTGCTGGTACAAAGCGCCTCGCGGCCCCCGCTTCGCGGGAGCCGCTCGAGGGCTTGGATCGTGACTTTCTCTGCCAGGGGCTGATGCGGAGAACTCCCTCGCTGTTTGAGGAGCCAAAGGGATAGTTTTGGACTGTTTGCCACCGCGGGACTGCGAGGACCAGGGCGCCTTGCTGCTTGACTAATCTGCTGCACCTGGTCCTCTTCCCGACCCCTCCCCTTGCTGGTACAAAGCGCCTCGCGGCCCCCGCTTCGCGGGAGCCGCTCGAGGGCTTGGATCGTGACTTTCTCTGCCTGGGGCTGATGCGGAGAACTCCCTCGCTGTTTGAGGAGCCAAAGGGATAGTTTTGGACCGTTTGCCACCGCGGGGCTGCGAGGACCAGGGCGCCTTGCTGCTTGACTAATCTGCCACACCTGGTCCTCTTCCCGACCCCTCCCCTTGCTGGTACAAAGCACCTCGCGGCCCCCGCTTCGCGGGAGCCGCTCGAGGGCTTGGATCGTGACTTTCTCTGCCTGGGGCTGATGCGGAGAACTCCCTCGCTGTTTGAGGAGCCAAAGGGATAGTTTTGGACCGTTTGCCACCGCGGGACTGCGAGGACCAGGGCGCCTTGCTGCTTGACTAATCTGCCGCACCTGGTCCTCTTCCCGACCCCTCCCCTTGCTGGTACAAAGCGCCTCGCGGCCCCCGCTTCGCGGGAGCCGCTCGAGGGCTTGGATCGTGACTTTCTCTGCCTGGGGCTGATGCGGAGAACTCCCTCGCTGTTTGAGGAGCCAAAGGGATAGTTTTGGACCGTTTGCCACCGCGGGAATGCGAGGACCAGGGCGCCTTGCTGCTTGACTAATCGGCCGCACCTGGTCCTCTTCCCGACCCCTCCCCTTGCTGGTACAAAGCGCCTCACGGCCCCCGCTTCGCGGGTGCCGCTCGAGGGCTTGGATCGTGACTTTCTCTGCCTGGGGCTGATGCGGAGAACTCCCTCGCTGTTTGAGGAGCCAAAGGGATAGTTTTGGACCGTTTGCCACCGCGGGACTGCGAGGACCAGGGCGCCTTGCTGCTTGACTAATCTGCCGCACCTGGTCCTCTTCCCGACCCCTCCCACTAACTTTCTTTTCTATTTTACTCCTTTCCTCTCTCGCGTGAGCGGGACGCCTGCGGGGCGCAGTCCGGGGCTAAGCCCGGGCAAAGGGCGGGCCCTCTGAGGCCCTCAGAGGCCAGAGGAGGCCGGGCGGGGACCATACTCTGTCCTGTGTGAGGGTCATACATTGTACATCATACCACTGATCAACCATGGCCGTGAGTCACGATTCCTTGACATCTAGTAAGGTAGGGGGTCTCTCGAAAGGTACATTAGATCGTTATTTTAGCAAGGTCCCCACAGATCTAGGGAGGGAAGATTCTTTAGCTGAGCGACGGGCTGAGCGTCGCCAGTCAGTGGAATACATGAAGAACAGGCCTTTTATGGATTTACCTCAACAAGCTACTCTGCCTGATATCAGCCCTTTTAATGAAAGCGATGATTTGCAGTCCACAGATAGCGTTCCCGTACTCCTGCGGGAGTTATCCCCTCAAAGTTTTCCACCCAACTCCCATGATAATTTGCATGCAAACTCCATTCCCCCTCATGTTAATTCCTTAGTGGAAATAGAAGAGATAGTTAATTCTCCCTTGCCAAATGCGGTGATTGCGAAAAAGAAGACTAGGAAATTATTGTCGTCTAAAGTTCCTGGTCCACCACTAACTAAAAGGAGGAAAAAGGGGGGGAGACCCAAGTAGACCTAGGTCTAGCCACATTGACTTTGGGAAAAAAAAAATTAATGTCACTAATTTGGATGCATCCACTTTAAAGGCCCCCATAGTAAATGTACCTACCCCAAAGGTTGCCTCTAATATAGTACTGACACCAGTGGAACTGGCCACTACCCCACATTGCCCACCAAAGGAAATGCAGTATATTGACTCACTGGCAAATATTGAACATCTCATAAGGTCATTCATTTTACCAATTATCGAGAGGTTAAAGAGGGTTGAGGAAAGGCTACGGAACCTAGAGTTGGCTACCTGTAGTAAAGCTGGGCAGGTCAAGGACCAAGCGGTCCTGGCCCACCCTCCTGTAGCCACCATGCCTCCCTCTATTCCTGCCTTATGTGATTGTCCAATTGCAGTTAGCACGATCTCAGATCTTGGGCAACAGAGGCCTATATCCCCCAAACCCGTAAGGCAATCGGTCCCACCTGTTTCTAGCAAAACACAGAGGGTTGAAGAAAATCAGGGTGCAGGAAATATGGGTGTTGATAGGTGCTTTAGTACTATTAAAGATATAAAATGTAAGGAGCCCCAAGTTGAATTACCACCAGAATCTGTCCCTTACGTAGTTGTACTAGTGGGAGTCCCAAAACTACCAGATGGCAAGAGGGAAGGGTTCTCCCAGCTTAAAAATAAAACAGTACATTGGCTGAGACAGAATCGTCCCCTTCCCTATAATATCAATGGTGAGATTCTCCATGTCCGCCGCCTCCCTTGGCTGGGAAGTAGGGTGAAGGATATCAAGGGGGACTTAATTGTTATCAATTTTAGAGACCCCAAGGCTGTTAGACACATCTTAAACTGGCCAGTAGGGAATCTTGGTAATTCTATTGTCCCCCTTGAACTTACCTATTTTTACCCCAGAACCCAAGGGAGTAGAGCTGGGTATCCTGAAGTTTTTGATTTCACACAGAATAACCTACGTGCACCTCCTAATGATGGCCATACATCTTTGGAACCAAATTTTATTTCAATGACTTTTGACAATGCCTCAAGGTGGGACATTATACCGCCTAGGAGTTTTGGGAATAGAAACAGGAGGATGGACCACTTGATACCATTCACGCCGTTTGAGGCTGTAAATAGATATGAAGCTCTTTCTGGCCTCGACGGATGTGATTAACATACGTGGTCACTGACCAATTCATCCCCTGCTATTGCCCAATCTAACCCAAATGATATTCTTAGTTCACTGGATATTGGCAAACTTGACCTGATTGAACGATCTGGACAGTGTTTGGGGACCCTGATTTTAGAACCCTCTGTTGAATTCCCCTCTATCCCCCTTCCTACTTCCTGCTTCCCCATAAATTCTATACCTGTCCAAGGGGCTGGTGTTGGGTCCCCCACGTTGAGCAACTCCAATGGCTCCCTGGATCCCCTATCACCTAAGAATGCTATGGTTGCTGACCATGTCAAAATCCTCTCGTGGAACGTGGCGGGTCTTAAAAACAAGCTTCCTATTGCTGAGTGGGGTGTGTTCATTGCCACATTTGACATCTGTCTGTTCCAGGAAACTTGGATGCTCAATTAGAGTGTGGTCCCGGGCTTTGCAACATATGATATCCTGGCAAGTATGAGCAATAGGGGCAGACCTTCGGGTGGCCTGTCCATATGGGTTGGTACATGTCTAGGAGTAAAGGCAACGGAAATTCAAACTAATTCTCGAGATGTGCAACTCGTTTTGCTGGATTCATTAACTGGCCCAAATATTGCCTTGATTAATGTTTATGCAAGGCCAAACAAGCGGGGCCTTGAATCTGGGACTATTGCTGAATTGTCTAAATTCATACAGCCACTTGACCCCTCCACTGTGATAATATTGGGTGGGGATTTCAATTGCCACTTTGAGCCCCTTTGGGACCCAAATGTAGGAGATGTAGATGAAGTGGATTTATTATGGAATATCCCAGACCCGCTGATGCAGTTGGTTAAAGTCTGGACCCCCCCCGTTCTGCAATTGCAGTCGCTCGCTTTAGCAGCATCACTACGAGCATGCAACGGCAGGGTGAAACCAGATAGACCTGGGAAGGCAACATTTAACAGACCAAATCATACTTCGATAATTGATTATATTTTTATCGAAGCTAGGCATTGGGATAGGCTCTATGAATTTGAGGTAATTGAGAGGTTTGACAGTGACCACAATGCCCTAGCTCTGACCCTTAAACCGGGGAGTTTTGGTTTAAAAAAATCCTTCCCCGGATGTAAACAAAGTAATTAGTCCACTGATTATCACAAACGGCAGAAGGAGGGTCAAATGGCCTGAATTCCTAATGTCCGATAGTAAACTCGCGGAACTCTATGAGATTATCATACCATTTCTTGAAGAAATGGGGAGAACCGGCCCTTTGGCCAGCCCAACCGATATACATGGCCAATTGGTTATGGCCTTAAAAGATATTTTCTATCCGGTAAAGAAGATAACTCAGTTTCGGACCACAACTGTTCGCTGGTTTAATATGACTTGTTGCATGGCCAAAAAGGCTCTGTTGCTGGCCATCAAAACCAACGACAGAGAAGTCATTAGGGTAAATCGCTGCCTGTACAAAAAAGCAATTAGTGATGCGAAGAAGGAAAGGGAGGCTGTAATGTGGGAAGAACTGGGTTTAGCACTTAGCCATAATGACGCTAAATCATTTTGGTCCATTGTAGCAACTGGAGTTGGTGGGCAACATCATGCTCCTGCACCTAACATTGCCTCCTCAATCTGGGAAAATCACTTTGGTGATTTATACGGTATGCCTGATCATGACGGTTTAATTATTGGCACTCCTGAACCCTTACCACCTTTCGGACGCTGTGATTCATCTGATCTTTTTACTTTGATTGAGGTAGAATCAGCAATAGGAAAGATGCTCCCTAACAAGGCTCCCGGCCTTGATAAACTGCCTGGAGACCTGTTTAGGGCACAACCAAAGATATGGGCCCCTTATTTGGTTACCCTATTTAACTGTATTCTACAGGGGGACAACGTGCCTCAAACTTGGCTTGGAGCTGAAATTGTGCCTATCTTAAAAAAGGGTTGCCCATTGACCCCCTCTAACTATAGGCCCATTAGTTTAATTGATACCTCCCAAAAACTAATGGGGAGGATTCTGTTGGACAGGGTCCTGGGGTGGATTGAAGAGAAAAGGATCCTGTCTACCTTTCAGGCAGGCTTCAGGGCTGGCATTTCTACTATCGACCAGGTTTTTCGCCTGCAGGTCTTGTATTGGAAAACAGCCAAGGTGGAGGGTGGCAGCCTCTACCTTGTGTTTGTGGACCTGCGGGCAGCTTTCGACTTAGTTCCACGAGCTAAATTGTGGCAGGTTTTAGCAGACTTGGGCCTTCCGCCCTATTTGTTAGCTGTCTTACTTAGGCTCCATGAAAATAACTTTGCCCAGGTGAGATGTGGCAAGCATGGTGACCTTACTGATCGATTTCCTGTCCATAAAGGTGTTCGCCAAGGGTGTGTGTTGGCTCCCACACTATTTAGCCTCTACATTAATGGTCTTGTGGACCATCTGAATTGTGTGGTAAACAATGATGCCCCAAAATTGGTAACAAGTCGAGTGCCCGCTCTGATGTTCGCAGACGACACTTTGTTGCTGTCTAGAACATCATCGGGCATTCAAAACACACTTGACGGTTTTGTAAAGTTCTATGAGCAGCGAGGATTGGAAATCAACCTGGGGAAAACTAAATTTATGATTTTTAACCCCCCAAAGCGGGTACGTCCAAATCCAGTCTTATTCGGCATTCCCTTTGAAAGGGTTAAAACCTTTGTATACTTGGGCCTTACTCTAACTGAGAAATTTAACTGGAACAAGCAGATAGCCAAGTCGACGCTTAAGCTTTCTCAGTTGGCGGGGGGTTTAAATAAAGTTTTCAAAAAATCGACCTATAAACCAGTGTCACCTGCTCTGGAGATTTTTTGTCGACAGGCCAGAGCGGCCGTAATCTATGGGGCTGATTTGTGGGGATATAAGCAAATAGAGACCCTTACTAAGGTTGAGCAGTCCTTTTTAAGAACACTTGTAGGGCTCCCCTCTAGTACGCCTTTGATTCCCCTGAAACTTGACTTTGGCCTAGTCTCAATAGATGAGATTGCAAGTGCCAGACCAATTCTGTATTGGAAAAGGTTGTGGTCGGTTCCCGAACTGGCCCCATACAGAGCTGAACTTGTCGAGATCTGGCCTCTCCTAAAATCTAAAAAGATCCCCTGGTTCCAACACATTAAAGCAGCCAGCGTCTGTCTAGGACTTCTGGAACTCTGGGTATCCCCAGAAACTTTTTGCACCGGGCTAACCAAGAAAGAACTTTTTTCACTGATATGTATACGGAATCTTCAAACACTCTCGAGCTCCACAGCGGTGGGTAGGTTGACTTCTGAGTTCCTCACAGTTAAATCTGATTCAAAATTTGAGGAATTCATGGATCAAATTGAACCCCCGCTTGCTCGAAAATTATACATTCAGTTAAGACACGGTACTCTACCAGTTAGGTCCTTTTCAGCTAAGTGGCAGACGCAGAATCAGGAAAGTTATCCCGCATGTAATTACAAAATGGAGACTGTTCCACATGTGTTGTTTTTCTGCCCTGCCTACTCTGTAATTAGAAAATGTTGGTTAATTCCCATTTGCAGGAACTTGGGATTTCGTTACTTTAAGCAGGCTTCTAGGTCCCTAATTTATGATACTTATCCCCCTATTGTTTTCGCAGTATCTCGCTGTTTACATGGCATGTGGCGCAGGAGATGAATTTTTTAAAATTAATTCTTGTATCTATTTTCTTCTCATGATAACTTGCTGTTTAATTTCTTTTTAAAATTCTATGCCTATTTATTGTCTTATTGTATTGTTGATGCACTTTTATGGTCTTATGGCCGAAATAAAGTTATCACTGACTGACTGATAACTATAACATGAAATCATATGTTTATCGTGACTGTACCCAAAGTATTGACTATAATATCCTCCATATTCAATTATTCCATTGTTTTTGTTAATACCCATAGCCTCTCCTCGGGCATTATTTTAATGCATGACAGCGCCTGGTCTTTTACATAGTGGTGTTTTGGACTGGCACGGGGCAAATAAGAGGCCATTTGGACTAACTTAGTCACCTAGGTACTTTGCTGTTCATTGCCACTTATTGTGCTCTTAGCATCCTCCTTCCTCCTCTCAATAAAAAACACCCCACTCTATCTCCTATTTTAATGATAGTCTTCCTTGAACTACAGCATGCCAAAAAAACTAGCTTTAATTCAACTCTTTGTCTAGCACATAGAAAGTATCATATTCAATTCAATTAAGAGTATACATTTTTATTGATTTATATGACTTATAGCAATCATGAATAGACCATTTCTTCTTTTATTTGAAAAGCCTAGATGGTCAGCCCTCATCTCACCCCATGCCACAAATGACCGACAAGCGCTACATTTATTATTTGAGATCTATAAAAAGCCTGACTCACTAGGGTATCTGTCCTGGAGTCAGAGGTAATACATCGCCCTTTACCATATGTATACCCTATCTATTAACCAAGATGACTGCTGTAAAAATGGTTGAAATGGGGCCATTATTCATGACAGCAGCAGCAGTCGCTTTTCCATTGGTAGGCTCAGCCTTACGTATATGTGGTAAAACGCCAGAATAATTTCTGAAAGCATGTGAGGAGGTGTGACATTATCCATCTAGCAATTTTTTTTTGCTTTTTAGAGGCCATACCTGTATGAAAAGCCCAACAGCTGACATAGCCGTTTGGATACTGTCAAGTGTTCTGTCTTTTAAAAGTAATATGGCAGAGCTCCTACAGCATCTAACTTGTGGAGAGACCTTTCTGTTGAAGAGAAGGGGTTGAGAAAAAAAGACAGAAAGATAAATTGCCTGACTCAAAAGGAATTTAAGATTAAAAAATGTGTGATTTCATAAAAATATTTTGCTACAATTGACGGTCATACAAGGCTCTTGCGTGCAGACACTATATCTCACTCACACTCATGGACAGAAAAACAGTCAAGTAAAGCTTCTTTCCATATGACTTGTGCATAAGCTTATTAACCCGGAAAGGGGAATTTTCAACTCACAGGGTGGGAAGATCTTCTAACCTGGGGCTAAGTGGGAAAATACTTTACTAAAGCCTTCTAGGCAACCCTTAACATCAAGATTGTGATAAAAGATGCATGAGATGCGATTTTTCTGTACATAGCGATGGCGGACAAACTTTGTTTATTTAAGAAACTGGAAGGACAGAATTTGAAGATAAAGAAGATAAAGCACTACGGCCTCTTCTTGGCATGTTCCCAGATCTACCCGTTCCTGATTCACCAGATACACCTCTTCCACTTAGAGATGTATAAAGAATAAGTGTAGGGATGCTTAGACTATGCAGGATTTTCACACAGTCATCCGAGTCATTAAAAAAGTCCTATTTCAAGTACTGGGGAGCCAAGCAATAGAGCTCAGACAAGGCGGGCAGAGGTAGAGAAGGTTTGTCCGTCAGAGAAGCATCCTGTGGAGACATGGGAGATACAATGCTATGAGTATGATGTTCCCTGCCAGAAACTAGTGCCAAGTTGGCAGTTCTTCCCTTGCCAGGACTATTGACCTTAATCCTCCCCTATTTATTGGGACTGTGCTCTATTGTCTTGTGAAATAGAGAGGATGAGGCAGATATTGACTGGGTAGGACTAGGCAGACTGCTGTTGGTTCCAACGTGTTGATGCAGTATCGTTATTCTGTGGGAGACCCTTCCATGGAGTTTGCCTGCGTGTGGATCCCCACTCCACTGATGAATCCATCCCAAAGGCTCCAGATGAAAGAGGTTTCTGAAACGGGGCTCCATAAAGCACACTCTGAATTTGCCTCTTTTTTTGCATAATTTATGCGTCACTCTATGCCTGAAAGGGAATTGTTTTGATGTATATTGGGTGCTTCCTTGTGTCTGGACAAAGCTAAACCTTTCTGAAGAGCTATGATGATACCGAAAAATGTGTCAGGGGTTGCTTTTATTCATTTCAGGTTGGCTTGATTGGTATTTTACCAATTCAAATCTGTAATACTGTGCCTGGAGTGGTAAAAGGCTTTTATCATTTTACAGCTTGGCATGGATGGCACTGTGCTAAATCTTTGCTTAAAGACTTTGCTGTAGAAATGGCAAAAGACGTTGTCCCTTTCTATCTCGGCATGGATGGCACTGTGGTAATCCTATGCTTAAAAACTACGATAGAAAAGCAGACATTTGAGGTGAGCAAATTCAGAGTGTTGCTGGTGTTGGCGGGTGCTCTCCACCTAAACTTTGGAACTACCCAGAGTTCTCTGCTTTATATATATATATATATATATATATATATATATATATATATATATATATATATATATATATATAAAATTCAATGAAAAAACCATAGGTTTCACACATGTTATAGTTAGCGGAAATTTTACTGATAAAAAACCAGTGAAATTGCCCCGTTATAGTTAGTGCTGGCAACTATAACTCACGCGACCGCAATCCTCTGCTGATGCTAATACTGTATTTAGAGACTTATTTGCCCATGTCTTCTTCCATACATTTTTAGCTATACATATATTACAAATATTTTTTTTTCATAAAGACACATATGTCATCAGCAGAAGATTGCGGTCGCGTGAGTTATAGTTGCCAGCACTAACTATAACGGGGCAATTTCACTGGTTTTTTATCAGTAAAATTTCCGCTAACTATAACATGTGTGAAACCTATGGTTTTTTCATTGAATTTGCAAGGTTTTTTAAATGCTAATTCCTAACTATAACGTGTGTGAAACCTATGGTTTTTTCAGTGAATTTGTACGGTTTTTTAAATGCTAAGTTACTTTACGCCATTCGTGGCGTGCGTGCCCACTTAACGCAGTTCGTTCCGTGCACGGTAATATTTTAATTTTTCGTAATTTTTATAAGCCATGCACAAATGGTGCCCTTCGGGCACCATTTGCACACGGGGTGGAGAGAGTGTGGATAATTTTTTCTTTTATTATTTTTGTTTACAATATTTAGTTTTTGTCACCTTTAATAAGCCCTGTACATTTGGTGGCATTCGGCAACAAAAATCACAGGGGGTGGGGTGAGTGTGGATAGTGTTTTTTTTATTTCCATTTTTTTACCGTACGCGTACGGTAAGGGTAATCGGCGAAATTAGCAAAAAAATAAAAATTGCATTTTTGCCCTTGGGGGGTCTTTGGGGACTCCCTCAACATGGCTATGTGTGTGGGAGTTGTCTTTACAGCCCCTTTATATGATTTTTGACTTTATTTTACAATGTAACTCTCAGTGCGAGAGAGAAAATGGCGGCCGCCGCTTCCGGGTTTCTGCCGATTCGAATGTTTACTAAGATCGAAGAGCCAATCAGAATCGCGCTCGCGCACGCCACCGTACGCGTACGGTAAGCGTACCGTAAGCGCACCGTAAGTTGGCTCAGATATATATATTGATTTAAAGGCTATTTTCTCAGAATCTACCGAACAGATTTACACCAAACCTACAAAAGGCACTTCCTTGACCTGAGGACTACCTCTCTGCCAAATTTCAAGTAAATCTGTTCAGCCGTTCGGGCTGTAGCCCTGTCTAAAGGTCCTATGGAAAAATGCATGGGAAAAACGCGTTTTGGGACCCCCCTTTTATCTCAGCCCCCGCTTGACGAATCCCCCCGAGACTTTCAGGGTAGGAGCGGAGCATAGCGCCCCACCTATTTTGAAAAATTCGCGAGGATTCGTCGACCGGCGCCAAAGTTATTCAAAATAGAATGTTGCGGATTTCCTATGGAAAAGGGGTCCTAACTATAACTACCTACTGGCGACCGCCAGTAGGTAATATATATATATATATATATATATATATATATATATATAATCTACTGGCGGTCGCCAGTAGATAGTTATAGTTAGGACCTAGTTCCCATCGGAAATCTGAAAATTCTATTTTGAATAACTTTGGCGCCGGTTGACGAATCCTCGCGAAATTTTCAAAACTAATGGGGCGCTTCGCTCAGCTCCTACCCTGAAAGTCTCGGGGTGATTCGTCAAGCGGAGGCTGAGAAAAAAGGGGGGTCCCAAAATGCGTTTTCCCCATGCATTTTCCCATAGGACCTTTAGTCGAAGGTACAGCCCGAACGGCTGAACAGAATGACTTGAAATTTGGCAAAGAGGTAGTCCTCAGGTCAGGCATGTGCCTTTTGCATATATGGTGTCAATCTGTTCAGTAGTTCCTGAGAAAATTGCAGTTAAAAGTACATAAATATCTATAAGCGCGCACCGTGCGCGCACCGTGCGCGCACCATAACGTGCGAGAGCGTAATTCTGATTGGTGGTTACATGTCAGTTAACATTCGAATCGGTCGAAATCAGGAAGTGTCGGCCGCCATTTTGTGTGTGACAGTGAAAAAGGGGCAGGGTAGAGAGCGCCTTTCCCCCTAGCCTTTGTCAGGGGGTCCCTGAAGGACCCCGAAGGGTGAAAAAAACATTTAATTTTTTTTCAAAAAATCGCGGGGTGCGCGCACGGTGAAAAACCCTTAAAAAAAAAAAAACATTTTAAACGAGCCATTCCATATTACAGGATACAGTCAATCTATAACTATATACATAGGTAGTTTATTGTAAAATAAATATATAAAAAATATAATAATACATACATAAATTAGCATTTAAAAAACCTTACAAATTCACTTAAATAACCATAGGTTTCACACACGTTATAGTTAGGAATTAGCATTTAAAAAACCTTGCAAATTCACTTAAAAAACCATAGGTTTCACACATGTTATAGTTAGCTGACATTTCACTCGTAAAAAACCATTGAAATTCCCCCGTTATAGTTAGTTCAGATAACTATAACTCGCGCGACCGCCACACTATCACAAGGATGATGTCATGAGTGATGTCATGAGTGATGTCACTGACCATGTCATGAGTGATGTAATATGTGACGTCATCAGCAGTGGATTGCGGGCGCGCGAGTTATAGTTATCTGAACTAACTATAACGGGGGAATTTCAATGGTTTTTACGAGTGAAATGTCCAGCTAACTACTAGGTTTTTTAAATGCTAATTCCTAACTATAACGTGTGTGAAACCTATGGTTTTTTAAGTGAATATATATATATATATATATATATATATATATATATATATATATATATATATTTATTCACTAAAAAAACCATAGGTTTCACACATGTTATAGTTAGGTGGATATTTCACTCGTAAAAAACCAATGAAATTCCCCCGTTGTAGTATGTGATCAAGGTTCTTTTCGAACCGAAACGCGTCAGGACCGAACAGGCTAATAAACTATACACTTTGGCACCTACTTGTGGTCCGTCTCCGTCTATGGCGTGAAGCTGAGGACTGACGGTGTGATATGATGTATGTATGTATGTATGTATGTATGTATGTATGTATGTATGTATATACGCTCCGAATTCCAAAAAAAAGAGGAGCGCTCACGGGGTTTCAGGATTCATGAATTTTATTCCAAGAGCAAACGCGTTTCGGAGGTTCCGTTTTTCAATGCTCGTACGGATACAAGACGTGTTTCCTGCAGACTCTCTTTTATGTGGTGTTCAATCACCGTGTCACTTCCGGTCTAGAGAGAGGAGAGGAGGGTTAGTGATTCACTATGCTAATCCGGGCGCCATCTTGCGTGTATTATCAAAATAATTTAATGCGCCTCTGCCCTTAATAGGCTATCTCCTTCTTCAATCTACAGCTCCAGACATTAGTTCATATTATCAGTCTCCTTTGCCCCTCGCCCAAACCGCAAGGCAGCTTCTCATCAGCAAATAGCTACCCGCAGAGATTGGTCCAATCCAGGTAAGATCTTCAGTTCTTTATTCTCGTTTTCATTATCCTCATGTTCTCCATATATCAGGCATTACACAATTTCATGCTCCATACCAGACCGGACCGATGCGTTTCGGCGGATTGCCTTCTACTATATATATTAAACGTGGTCCCAGAGGTCATAATGGCAAGAATATATTTAACATGTTCATAAGAATACAACCTACCATTACATAATCTGGAGGAGGCAATAGATTAGGACAAATTTACAATGAATACTAATAATTTAAAATATAGTTATATTAACACTAAAAGAATATTACTTGAGTAAGAAGAAAACAATTTGCACTCACTACACCACACAGGACATAAGCCATGTATAGTAAACAGAGCACCCATTTGGGCAGAGATGGATATAAGATATTTTATCCTTAAAACAGCACTGAAATCGAGATTTACATCTTTATATAGTTTGTGTGTGATCTTTTTATTCAATCACTCGTAATCCAACGAATGTAGACCACCAACATAAAAATTCCTCTTTTTTCCTTTATCGAACCCATTCACACCTTTGGCAGCAATCAACACTTTTGAAACAGTGCACAGTCGAAAATCTTCCTCAGATTTTAATTAAGTATATTAACTTTTATATGCCGTTTTAGTAACATAAAAATGTTTTTCTACAACACCTGAAGCACATATGAAAGTATGTGCATGGTGCTCAGAATTATAAATCAATTAAAACCATTAGTTAAAATAAAATAACTGTCTGATGAAAGACTCCTTTGCACTGGCCAATTAAATTCAAATGTATTCAACCTTTGAAAGCATGGAAAATCTTTAAGCATTCACCTGTTTCTAAGTCTTCCAGTCATTAGATCTCAACAAGGCATATTACAAAATCACTAACTGTCACTTTGGCTTGGTCATTTGTTTAGGGGACTAAGGGCCACATGCATCAACATAAGTAATTGCGATTCCTAAATAGCGTTTTTTAAGGAATCACTATTTAGGAATCGCAATTACTTATGCATGTAGGAATCGTAAAAGAAATTGTGATTCCTAAACATTACCTAATAGCGATTGCAAATTGAGAATCGCTATTAGGTAATGTCACTCCATTCATTCCTATATGACTGAATGGGAATGCATTCACAAATTGCGATTACCAAATTGGTAATCGCAAATGCAATTCCAAGGGTGCCAGGAGGCCGAAGGCCCTCCTGAAGCCCCCCCCAAAAGGTAAGTGTGCACATGTGGCGCACACCCATGCCCTAAGGGCATGGGTGCGCGCCACATGTGACTTTGAAAAATGCACTTTTGTGCATTTTTCAAAGAATTTGCAAATTACCATCAACTTGAAGTTGATGGTAATTAGCGTTTCCTAAATGCACAGTTTGCATTTAGGAAAGGCTTGATGCATCGCCTTCAGGGAATCGCAATTTGCGATTTCCTAAATGCATTTGCAATTTAGGTAATCGCAAAAAATTGTGATTACCTAATTTGCGAATGGAAATGGGTTCATGCATCAAAAATCAAAAAAGGGTTTTTTCCGGTCGCAAATGGGCCGATTCTGCGAATTGGTCCATTTGCGACCGGAAAAAAGCTTGATACATGTGGCCCAAAAACTTCATTGGGCATTTTTTTTTCTAATCGCATTTCTGTAACGTTGAAGCATTGAGTCTCAACAAGTCTCTCTATTATAATCAGATCTCCAATGTCATATTATGAAACAGAATGAAAGTATGTCAGGTTAAACATAGCTACATGGACAAAATGAGGTGGAACTAAATAAAGAGATCACAGGAGGGATGTTGTGCACAAAATCTTCCATCTGCTCACAAGACAAGGAGAATTCTTATGAAATTTTAATGCTTTGATAGTTCACTCTGGTGCAGCTGAAAGCTATATATGACTGATTGTGAAGCGCTGTGGAAGGCGAGAAATGATGTCCCGTAAGTGGTGTCACTGCTCCAACATTTGCAAATGTTGAACCCTGTTGATAAGAAATGTATTTGATGTTACAGGTCTCTCTTGAGTACTTGATCTACTGGCATTGTCATTTGGGTAATCCATGGAAGAACTGCATTATCCTCTTATAAGGCCAGTGGTTAGGTTAATAACCCATATGCTGCACACTGTTAGACTGCCTATAGCCCAGTTCTGGAATGTGCCCCAATTCACTTCTAATGGGTTTAGGGTGAACTATGCTGCGATCGGTACACGCCAAGAAAAAGCGGAAGGCCCTGGTTCATGACAAAATGTATATTCTTCATCATGCACCACTTATTGCGATTGTAAAGTATGTAACTGGGTACACTGTGGTACTCTATGCTGGATGTAAGACCTTATAAATTAAGTTTTTAAAATAAAGACACGCCACGTTAAAAAACCCACTTAAGGGGAACATGCTCAAAAAATATCAAGAAACACTAGCACACGAATATATAAGAGAACTCAGGCTGCATGATGACAGCATTATGTCCAATCCAATATGTTTGCAGTAAGGTCCTGTCCAAGACTTAAGAACAAGGGATCAGTCAAATTAGTAAATCTACAGCAGTCACTGCAGGAAAGAATTCCCCAGGATTCAGAAAAATGGCGGATGTACACTAGAACTAAAGGGAATTTCAAAAAGAGATAAATTACTTACATCATCTCTTTTATGGCTCATCGCATTAGGAGCGCCTCAGTTAAATTGTAACTACATAGGAATTTTCTGTGGATGAGTTTGATTTATGTTTCCTGAAGAAGGTTGCTTTAATCATATTGACTCATCGAAAAACATTGGCGAACACTCCAGACTCATTTGTTGTCTCAAGTTAGGCATTTGAAACAAATAAGAATTAACATATATTCAATGCTATATATGAGCTTAAAGAAAGAGTCAGGAATCATAATAAATGTATGAGCTCTGTATGCAATCTTCCGGTCTTACGTTGTCCGTGTACTGTCTTTTTAACATTTATATTTTTATATTGATCTTTTTTTAAGTCTCAATAACATATAGTTTTGTATAATTGCGTTTTGTACAATTTGTACACAGTCTATATGAATTGTTTTATTTTGTTATCTGAAACACCTTTGGGAGTTGTATTTTTTCCTGTCTTATAGACCTTTTCCCCTTGGTTCTGAGGGTTACTCTCTTTCTATTTCCTTAACAGTAAATTAAAGAGACACAACAAAAGGTGTGCTAAAACATTCTAAACAAAGGAGCAGCCTGGTGGCAAATTGCTGCTTCTAGGCCCTTCAATTTTTAAAAAAAAAACAGAATGACCAGGTAGCAGTCCAAGAAAGGGGGTGGCAGGAGAAGCAATTGAGCGCCACCAAATGACATGAAGTAACAATGCAATCAGGGAGGGGTGAGGGGGCAATAGGCGAGCTGGAAGGTGTGGAGCTGTTGTAAAAAAGGACAATAAAGCCAAGTGGAATGGCTAGGGTCAGAGAAAGCAATGGACGAGCTGGGGTAAGAGGCAAATGGGAAGAACAACACAGAGAGTGCATGAGCAAATATATGATGGGGAAGAAGTGCATGGGGGAGACATCAAGAAAACACATGCAATGCCATGGAGTGCTGACAGAAAAAGTGTACTTCCCTGATAGTAAGCAGTAGAAGGATACATGTTATCCAGTCAAAAGGATAGTAAAGCAGCTATGATCAAGGAGTGGAACACAAACAAGAAGAGGAAGAAAAGATATCACATAGGAAGCAAGCAAATGAGATAGACAAATAATCCAACCGATCATGAACAATGGGCTGACCCAAAGCCAACTCTAAGTAGTGGCATTGTATACAACAGGTAGAAAAGATCATGGGTATGACTTTTTGAGATCACTCTATTGGCTGACGTTAAGTTAAATGTCTCAAGAAATTGGCACCTTGATATCTTCAAAAGGCCCTTCCCTGGTATCCTGTCCATCCCTTTAAGTGCTCAGTTGACTCACTACTTTACATCATGTTACTTTTCTTTTCTTGCAACAAGCCTGGCTTGATTTGGTCTCACTGCTACATCATATTTCAAGCGGTTTATGAAACAAAAAGCAAGACATGCCTCTTCATATGCTGAAGGCCTCTTCTCGTTATCTGTCGAACTCCTTGAGCTCTTCTTGTCTGCACCACCACTCTTCTTCTTCCTGCACCATGTTTGCTATTTTCGGAGTTAGCCTGACAAGGAAGGCCTTGTGTGTAAATGCTGGTTTCCAGATTCTCAGCACCTGAAGACTCCCTGGTATTGGGCACTTTAAAATTTAATTAACATCTTCCGACTTTCGTCCAACTGTGACTCCGGCACTGTGCCTGTGGTACTCTGAGTGCTGGTGCTAGACTGGTGACATGGTGCACTAGCATAAGGATTCATCTTGTAAACCTGCAGTAATGACCCACACATCAGATCACATTCATCAATCAATCAGGATTTATAAAGCGCTGCTAATCTCCTGATAGGGTGTCCAGGCGCTTGCAGGCCCCGGAGGTTTATTCGAACAGCCAGGTCTTGAGGGCCACTTCGAATTCCGAAAGTGAGATAATGGAAGGAAAGAAAGTTCAAAATAAAGGGCCATGGGTCTAGGGCTTATAAGTTAGCAGGCCAACAATCACCACTGCACAAGGCACCAAAAGAATTCTTAGTCACCAAAAGCAGAGCAAATGTAGCTGAAACCTCAGATACCAAATACGCATAAGAAATCCGCCTTAAAGAATCCTTTAACACGCCAGCAATGCTAGATCACCAATATGATCACAGCTTGGGATGGAACACAGAAAATTTCAAAACGTAATTGCGGCTCCAAGGTACCAGCAGCAGCCGCCACGCTTAGTAGTAAGCAACCCTCCAGCCATCCTTGAGGGTGGCAAACTAAAGTAGCTTTATTTAACAGTAGCATTTCCCCACACACAGGGCCAGCTTTAGGGCAGTGCGACTGGTGCGGACGCACAGGGCGCAGACTTGTGGAGGAGGGCGCCGACCTCAGGGGGGGCACTGTGTTCAGCAATAACTTATGATTGGAGAGATGAGGGGCACTTTTGCTCGGTGGTAGTGAGAGAATCTGAAGAGGTGGTCATGGGGTGGGGGCGCCAAAAATGATTGTCGCACTGGGCGCCACCAGGCGCTAAAGCCGGCCTTGCCCACACATTCCTTTTAGGGCTATGTAAGCAGCCTTTGTGTGTCGCTGCTGGCCAGCATACTCCCCGTTCTGCTCATTGTCTAGAAAAGGTGTTCACAATTGTACCTAGAAGTTGATAACCTGACATGAAATCTTATGTCTTTTGCGGGGCCCTGCTTTCTCCGAGTGCCGCTAGAATCCAGCTTTCCACTGCATCCTGCGAGAGAGAAAGAAGCCACCTCTTCAGGGGGCGAGTCCGCATCTCTGTCGCGGGAGGGGGGTGCCGTGGTGCATTGTACTCCCCCATTTTCACAGCTCCGAGCGGCGGCGTCTTGAAGAATACAATTTTGCCTCGCCTGGCAGCTGCAGTGTGCGGTGTGAGGAGCCCCTCGTCCGCTGCTTTCGGCCGTAGGGGGTGCGCCAGGCCTCTGAAGGCCTTTGATAGGAACGGCGGGGGGAATCCTAAGCATGCAATTCGAGCCCAAGAAAGCCAGGGGGAGAGTGTTATTAGAAACAGCACCCGCCCTACATAGCGAAAGGGCACAAATACCCGAACGAAGAGTTTAGGACGGAGACGGATGGAAAGCCGGGGATAGCTCTCCGAGCTGCGGCAAGATATGAGAGGCAGAAAGGGATTCTAATGGGAGGCCCGAGGGTGACTGCTGCCGCGTGCCGCTCACGCGAGCTTCACACAGAGGGCCTCGCGCTGCCCGAGTGAGTTCCACCCGTTCTACAGTAAATAACAAGTCCCTCTTGAGCTGTTTTTCCAGGGGGATACTGTATGAGCTCACGGCCGTGCGCTCTTGATGGAAGACTGATCAGTGTGACTATTGTTCAGTGCTTAATTTGAACCGGTGGTTGCAGGTGGGGCCCACTTGTACGCAGGGCTTTAAGTGGGATGAACAAACTGGGGATCTCTAAAAGGGGTTTGGTCGATGTAATTAAGGGTGTGGCTTAAAAACAACTCAGCTAAAAATCTGTGCTTAGCATAGTGTACCGCCCGTCTGGTATTTTGCTGTTTCTATCATTGCATCCAGACATATAATACAACAAGTAACACATACAACAAACCAGGACTATTGGCTTTGCCAATGGTTGTTAGTTGCATAAAATAAATAGGCAATAACTATGGCTTCATTGTATATAACATTGAGAATGTCTCCATTCTGAAATGATGAGATTGTGAAAGAACTATAACAAGTCTCTTTGAAGTTATTTCAAAGGCAGTGAAGGGTGTTACTGCTGCAGAGTTAAGATTTTTTTTTCAACCCTGAGGGGGAGGGCAAAAATGGCGAGCCCAATAGAGACCCTTCTCAGCACCTGCTTTTTAGAATTGCAGGTGCTGAGCACCGCAGGACGTGGCACACATAAAGCCCTGCTTGTACGCATTCTTGGAGACCGGTACATACTTTTCCTTGGCAGACTTTGACCCACAGCAAGGCGAGAGAGAGAGAAACACACAAGGGGGGGGGGGGGGGGGGGTAGGGATACGGGGGTAGAAAGAGGAAGAGTAAAACCTAAATGTATGACCAAGGGAAAAAGTAGGGATTAAAAAGCAAGATTGAGGTAAAGGATCTGGGGTGGTACATTATAGAGCCTTGTGGGGGGAATCGAGTATATCCAGCCTTGGTATAAGGCATGATGACATTCAATAGTGCCAGGTATGGCTTCTGAGCAAAACTTTGGGTCTCAACACTTATTCATTTACATATTTAGCACTGGTGTGACTTACTAGTCTAGTCTGGCACAGTCAGTAGCGGCTGGTGTGCTCGAGGAGCGGAGGGGTGGGCGGGGTGGTTGGGGGTCTGGGGGTAGGGGGATATAAGGGTCGCAGGTGAAAAAAATAACAATAAAGAAGAAAAGTACCTGCAGCCGTCCATGTCATGCTCTTCTGCTCTTCAGCTGTCGCGCACTTCTGCTCCTCTTCGCTACAGAAAGGCCCAGGCTCCCAGAATGCCCTGCGGCCAACCCCGAAGCTGCTCTCACGCATGAGAGCAGCTTCAGGAGGCGTGGCTAGGATGCCGAAGGGAATGGCGGCGTGAGCTCAGAGCTCCGCTCCCGATCCCCACGAACATCCTGCAGGCAGCGCGGAATCCGACGCACCCCAAGCCCCGGTGGCGGCTCCGAGTGCGGGGTGGACGGCGACGGCTCGGGGGACGCCCTCCGGTGCCGATCAGAAGGAGAACGACTGAGGCAGGAAAGTGCCGACCTGGCGGGGGACGCGGCCTAAAATGGCGGCCGCGACTCCGGACCTGCGCTGATAGCGGGGACCGGGACCACGAGGACCCTGCAGGGCTGGAGACGGCGAGCGGAGACCCACCTGGGCTGGCCCTGCTTGAGAAAGGGAGCTTGGTGAAGAACCCCTGAGTCCTGCTGGTGGGCGCTGGGCGGGCGGCGGATCGGCCGTCGGAGAACGAGGCTCCCCCGGCACACTGAGGCCTGAGACCTTCTGAGCCGGCGAATTGAGGTGGAGGGAGCCTCCCGGAGAGGGCGAGAACTGGTGGACCCTGTCTGGGGCCCCGGAGAAGGATTGCCGACCTGGGCAGCTTGCGCTGAAGCGGCGGACCTGCACGCCAAGCAGCGGAGGTGCTGCCGGACCGGACGAGAGGGGCCAGCACCTGTGCGGCAGGCGAGGAGGCCGAGACGACGGATGGCGCGAGGGAGGTGAGAGGCCGGGGGCCCCCCGACGCCGAGACCCCTTGCGCTGGGAGGAGCCAGAAGAGCTTGAGGGGGCGCTCCCGGGTGGAAGCTTGAGTGGAGGCGCGATCTGGGGGGGGCACTGTCGCTGCCGAGGCCCCTGGACCGGCCCGGGCGCGCCTGACGACGGCGGCGGAGGGACACCGAATAGCGCCTCCTTCGACTGGCGGGGCCCCTGGCGGGGACTGCAGTGGCGATCTGCAACGGAGGTCAGCGACACGACGACCGAGCGCCCTATCGGGGGAGCACTGCGCCCTGCAACCTGGGGGAGTCGGTGGGCTGAGGCGGGGACGGCGCCCGCAAGGTGTACAGGAGGAGGCACTTGCCGGAGCGCGGGCCCTGCGGAGGAGAGGCACTGGGCTGCGCTGGCCCCAGTGCTTCGGTGGCACCCCGTGCGGGGGCGCTGGGGGCCGGCGGAGCGGCGGAAGCCCTAGAACAAGGACGAGCAGTGTTGCGACGATCCCGGGGACGGGTGGCGAGAGCCCGCGGGCCCCCTGAGTACCTTGGAGGAGACCTACCTGGTGGACGCCACCGGCGCTGCGAGCGCACCGCGGTCGGCGGACGCGACTGCGCCATGGGCAAACCCAGGGCTAAGGGCGGTGAGGCGGTGCCTGAGTCGGAGGTGAGAGATGGGGCCACCCAGAGCCCTGCAGATCTACAACAGATGCGGGACTGTATCCTGGAGGCCATAGCGGCCATTAAAGACGCACTGCAACAGGATATCGCTCAAGTGGCGTCCGGCTTGGGAAGCCTGAGAGCAGACCACAGCAAATTGAAGGACCGGGTCACGGCTGTGGAAGACACGCAGCAGGAGCTGGTGCCGGCGCACAAGTCACTGGAGGGGAGGCTGGTTCAAGCGCTGGACCGCATACAAGTCCTGGAGCGGCGGGCGGAAGAAGCTGAAAACCGCAGCAGGCGGAACAACGTTCGCTTGGTGGGCCTGCCAGAGAAAACAGAAGGGGATGACATGGTGGGGTACCTGGATGCCTGGCTGCGAACGGAGGTGGCTCCGGACGGGCTCTCGCCTTTCTTCACGCTGGAGCGGGCGCACCGTGTGCCGGCGAGACCCCCTAGGCCGGGCCAGCCGCCGCGCCCAGTGGTGATGAAGCTGCTGCATTACAAAGATAGGGACTGGCTACTGCAGCGAGCAAGGGATGCGGGCCCATTCCGAGTGGCTAACAGCAACGTTACCATGTTCCCGGATTATACATTCGAGACTCAGAGGCTGCGGGCCTCCTTCTTGCCACTCAAGCGGGAGCTGCGAGCGGAATCCAGTACTCGTTCCTTTTCCCGGCCAAATTGCGAGTGGTGGTCGACAATAAGACTGTGTTCTTCCCCACGGCGGAGGACGCCTGGGCGTGGTGGGAAGAGCGCAAGGCAGGAACGGACGGAGCGAGACCCAGAGTGGCGGCGGAGCCACAATGGCAACCAGTGCGGAAATCGCGGAGGCTCCGGCAAAGGAAGCGGAGGGACGGCCGACCCACGGCCTCGCAAACCGATGAAGAGAGGAAGGCGGCCCTGCAGGCGGTGGTGAGCTTGTCGGGGACGGCGGCGGCCCGGTCGACCCGTGATTCGGGCTCGGAGAGCCGTGTCACAAGCTCGGACACAGACCAATCCGCCCTTGGTGGGGCCAGAGGCCCGGTGGTGACCCCGCAGACCTCGGGAGAAATCGTGGAGGGCTGACGGAGGGGACCTCCCGGGCGGCTGGAGTGCAGAGACCGGAGGATCCGGCTCTTCCTAAGGATGAGCCAAGCTGCCGCAATGCTAGGATCTTCGTGAGTGACTATGGAGGGGATTGAGGGGCGGGGGGACGGGATTGTGGTTGCCGCCCTTGGTACCAGATCACACCCTAGAGGCCCTTAAGGCCGCCGCAGTGTAGACTGCGGCTTTGGTGGGTGGTCGAGCGAGATTGCTCTTCCTTACGTTTGGATGGGAGCTGCTTTTTCGAAGTTAGGTCCTGTTCTGGGGGGGGTGGGGCTGAGAGAAGTTGAGGGGTCTCGAGGTGGGGGAGTTGGAGGGGGGGTACAGGGTTCTTTAGGGGGGGGGAGGGATAGCGCCATGGACTGCGACTGGATTTGGAGGGGCGAGGTAACCTGGCCATGGACATGGGACTATGGTTAATACTGGAATGGTGAAATGTGTGACATGGAATGTACGGGGACTCCACACGATGGCACGGCGACATAAGATTCATGCCTACCTGGTGCGCAGGGGTGTTCAGATTGCGCTCCTGCAGGAGACACACTTAACAAAGCAAGAGGGCATAGCGCTGCAGCGTAGGTGGCGAGGGCAGTTATTTCACACCACGTACTCCGCTTTTGCGAGGGGTACTCTGATCTGGATCCGTGCGGGAACCCCCTTCCAGGTAATCAGGCACACGATAGACCCAGAGGGCAGGTATGTGGCGGTTGAGGGTAAACTTAGGGGCCGAGATGTAGTACTGTGTAGCGTATACGTACCGAATACGGACCAGGGGCCGTACTTTGCGAGACTTTCCGGAGTGCTGGCCGGGTACTTGGCGGGCCCTATCCTTCTGGGGGGAGACTTTAATTCAATAGCGGACCCCGTGCTTGATAGATCCCACCCGCCTCTAGCGACGTCCCCGGTACACCGGCTAGCGAAGCGTAGGCTGGAATGGCAGGGGCAGTGGGGCCTGGAGGATGCCTGGAGGGCGCAGCACCCAACACTGAGGGACTACTCATATTATTCGACACTGCATGACCTCCATGTTAGGTTGGACACTTTTCTAGGTTCCTCGACCGTGATACAATCAGTCGTGCACACCGAGTACTTAAACCGAACACTCTCCGATCATAATCCCTTGCTACTGACGCTGGACTGGGTGACTGAGGTTTCGAAGGTCCCAACGTGGCAGCTAAGGCCTGAAACGCTGGACAACCCGCCATACCGGGTGGCACTCGGAGACAGGATTACCCAATACTTTGACGAGAACAATCAGTCCACAGCGCTTAGAGCGATAGAGTGGGACGCTTTCAAGGTTGCTGTCAGAGGGCATTGCATAGGGAAGTATGCTGGGGTGAGGCGGACTCTGTTGGTGGACCTGGACAAGGCAGAGGGGACGTTGAGGGCGGCGGAGTTGGCGTGGCCTGGCCACCCCGAGCGCCAAGAGGCGGTGAGTGAGGCGAGAGAGGCGGTGGCGGTTGAAGTGGAGAGGCTCCGCAGCTTTGACTACAAGAACTACCTGGTGAGGGCGCACGTGGAGGGGGACAAGGCGGGGACGCTGCTGGCTTGGCTGGCCAACCCCAACAAACGTAGCCAGCCGATCTTAGCACTGAACAGGGAGGGAAAAGGAGTGGTCACGGCTCAGATGGACATATTGGAGGGCTTTAGCACGTACTACGAGACGCTCTACACCAGCGTGCTCGAGGGACGGGAGGAGGAGATCGACGGCTTTTTAGAAGGACTGCAGCTGCCACAACTTGACCGGGAGGACGCAGAGGCCTTGGGTGGAGATATCGACCTCGCGGAAATCAGAGGGGCAGTGAACCGAATTGCGCGGAATAAAACCCCGGGCCTCGACGGCCTGCCAATAGAATTTTATGGTAGATACTTGGACCAACTGGCCCCGCGGCTTCAGGAGGTGTATAGGGAGGCCAAGACGAGAGGTAGGCTGCTCCACTCTATGTGTGAGGCCCTGATGATCCCAATGCTGAAGCCAGGCAGGGAAGGAAAGGACCCCGCTTCCTATAGGCCGCTGTCGATGCTGACAGGGACCAGTCGGGGTTTATCCCCGCGAGGAGCACCACTGCTAACATTCGACGCCTCGTCCGTCTGATGGGGGACCCGCAGGAGAACGCGCGAACGCCACTCGTCCTATCCGTAGATATTGAGAAGGCTTTCGATAGCCTGGAGTGGGGTTACCTATACAAAGCCATGCGGCGCTTCGGCCTCGGGGAGGGATACATCGGCTGGACGAAGGTCCTATACGCCTCGGCGGTGGCGAGAGTGCGGGTGGGACCCCTGGTATCGCGCCAGTACTGCGTGGGTCGGGGCACCAGGCAGGGATGCTCGCTTTCCCCGCTTCTATTTGCACTGGCAGTGGAGCCCCTCGCGGCGGAGGCCAGAACAGGCTGTTACTACAGGGGGTTGGTTTATAGAGGGGCCCCGCAACTCATCTCATTATACGCAGACGATTTGCTCCTATTCTTGGAGAACGCGGCGGAGGCACTGGACGGAGCGGAGCGGCTCCTTGCGCGATTTGGCAGGCTATCTGGTCTGCGAGTAAATTGGGCCAAGACCTGTTTATTCCCGTTGCGACGAGGCGAGCCGCGGCCGGCGATCCGGCCATTGCTTCACTGGGAACCTGATTACCTTAAATACCTCGGAGTTCATATATACCACACTGCCGCGGATATGCTGGAAGGCAATGTGGGGCGCTGTATCCGAGCGCTGAAGGGCAGCATGTCCTTCTGGTCCACTCTCCCGCTCTCGGTAACGGGGCGTATCTCGCTGTTGAAAATGATTGCGTTGCCGCGCCTCCTGTATTAGTTCCGCACGCTGCCAGTGTGGATACCGGGCTCCGTTTTTCGCCAGCTGCGATCACTATTAGTCTCTTTCTTATAGAACACGGGACGGCGCAGAGTTGCGATGGCGACTCTGACCCGGCCAAAAGACGAGGGGGGCTTGGCGGTGCCTGACTTTGAGCTTTATTATTTGGCAGCGCAGTTGCAGATCTTTACTCAAGAAGTGGCGAGGGTGTACTGGGGGCCGGAGCAGGACAGGGAGGGGTGCACCCCCAGGCATGTATTGGCGTATATCACGCTACAGCAGAGGCTGATCATCAGAGACTTATCCCTGGAGGAGCAGGCGTTCCGGCAGTGCTGGAATCGGTCGCAGCGCTGGGCTGGGGTGCGTCGACCGTATGCGCTGGAGATCCCGCTGGGAATGGTAACGGCGCTTCCGCACGGCGGAGACTGGTCGGGATTGCAGGTGTGGGAGGAGGCGGGCCTCCAAATGCTGGGCGACCTATATGAGGAGGGAGCGCTGATCCCTTATCAAGCGCTGCAGGAGCGATTCGACCTCCCGAGAGGAGACTACTTGATGCATGCGGCGGTGACGGGGGCGATGCAGGCGCATTGGGGAGAGGGGCTCTCGGAACCCGCTACATCCGCAGCCTGCCAGAACACAATGATGTCTGCTGGCACTTATAAGGCGGTGACGTGTTTGTACTCCAAGATGCTGCGCGAAACCCTGCGACCGCTGGCGGCGCTCAAGGCAAAATTGGAGCTGGATGTACAGACTGAGATCCCTGACACTACATGGGCGGGACTAGTGCGGAGGGCTAGGAAAAGCACCAGGAACGCGCGCTTTCAGCTGATAAATTTCTATATCCTCCACAGGGCCTACCTTACACCGAGTAAACTTGGGAAGTATTTCGGTGTGGCAGATGCGGCGTGCCCTAGGTGTGGAATGGTGGGAGCGGAGCTCGGGCACATGCTGTGGGACTGCCCGCACCTGCGGGAATACTGGAGGGCGGTAGGCGAAACACTGGCAGCGGTGACGGACAGGGACTTGCAATACACCAAGGCGGTCTGTGTCCTACACTGGTTTCCTCACACACCCAAAAACAAGAACACCAGCAAATTTATCGACATGGGTCTACTGCTAGCCAAACGAGAGGTGACGAGACTCTGGAAGTCGTAGGTGGGCCCCACACACGAGAGGTGGGCCAAGGAGCTACAGAAGTGGGCGGCGAGTGAAAGCACGCTTAGATATCAACTAGCGACTCGTAGTGCCGATGACAGGGCGCTAGCGGCGGCCACAGCATGGGAGGGGTTGGTGCAGGCCCTGCGCAATGACGCGATGGAGGTGGACGAGACGCCATCTGACCCCGAGGGGGACCCCCCAGAGCATTCTACCCACACAAACACAGGGAATGGTTAGGTACTTCTGAAATGTACCCCAGACTCAATCCTACGGCCGGGAACAGTCGCAGTCGCGGGCGAGGGGGCGTGGGTGGCGGGGAAGGAGGGAGGGCGGACAGGGGGGGGTAGGGATGGAGGAGGGGTAGTGCTGAAGGGGGGGGACGGGGGGGGGGAGGAAAAACTCTAAAGCGGAACGCAGACGCCCTCCTATGTTAGTGGCAAAAGTGTAGTTCACAATATAGTTCGGTATTATGGTACCCTGAATGTCGCTGCCCGGCCTCCAGGATGTGGGCTCATGAGCTGTGTACTGCGGTCTACATGACCACGAGGAATGGGGCGCTGGGAGAAGCGATGCAGGAAAAGTAAGAATGCACACTGCTGATAATATTGTTCTGCAATAAAAACGGTTTAAAAAAAAAAAAATTAGAGCAGCTTCAGGATTGGCCTGAGAACCCTCGATTTGAGCTACAGGACAGACTGTGAGTATGTGCCTGCTCTCTGCAACCCATCTGCGTTGCTGGGTTGGAGACAGCTTTCACTGCGCATGACGGTTTGGCCGGCCAAGCCGTCATCCACAGTGGTAGGAATGCACTACCACTCTCCTCAATGCCTGTCACTCCCAAGGCTCAGCAGGAAAGGAAAAGTAAAACGAGTGTTAATTATTGTTTTATTTTTCCTTTCCAGCCGTTTTTGGGGGGGCGACGTCCTCCGGCGCAGGACCCGCCGCTGCTGGCACTTCAGCATCCTCCACTCAAATTGTCCACTATGAAGAAGGAAATTAAAGGAGTGTTTACTCATCAAAAAGAGTAGCTGAGCATAATGATTTGGATCCCTCGTTCCATACAGGTACATGGAAATAACGATCCTGATTCTTAGTCAATACGAATATATGCTCAAGCTATCCCAAATCCTCCACTAATACAGGCAGGGCCGGCCTTTAGCACGGGCGAGCTGGGCCCAGGCCAGGGCGCCAGTATTCTGAGGGGCGATTGGAGCCTTGACCCAGCCTGCTCGGTTCTGTCTTATTTGCCAGTTTAAAGTGGTTTTAGTCCTTCATTGTCAAATGGCGGGTGATGTTTTTAACATCCCTTTAGCCCCCAGCCTTGCACTCCCTTCACCCTCTGACCCTTGCTGGCACACATCAGCAAAACCATCATCTGCCTGAGGCAGCTAAGCTATCAATGCTTTAGGTGAGCTGGGGAGATCCGGGGATGTTTGGGTTCAGGGGCCAGTGCCTGATCATCCAGGTACTGACCATTGAACACAAAAGGGACCCCCGGCTGCCTCATTTGATTTACTACCATCAGCAAGGGTGCCACATTTCTCTCTGCCCACGCCCAGGGCGCCATCTTGGCAAAGGCCAGCACTAAATACAGGGATATTTCCATAACAAATCTAAGGGGTGAAGTTGAACACTGATCACAGGTAGGTCCCAGTAGTCCCCAATCCATTATGGTAAATGCAATTCAAGGTAATCCGCAACTTAGTTTTTCTTGTGGTCGCTTGAATTTTGAAGCAAAGTTAGTGCTGTTAGCCCTGGACACCAGTGTTTTGTTTAACTGAACTCTTCAGAAGAGCAAAGTCTGTGGGGGGTGATCACGATCTGCTGCTTAATCAGACCTCAAGCATTTCTCGATCCACAAAATTATCGCAAAATCAGCTGAGGAGTGTGGTGACCGCAATGTTTATCTTTTCGGCCACAAAACTCTGGGATATCACGTTCACAGCTAGCATTCTCTGGCATGTGTGGATCCTGTGCTGCGCGTGCCTCACAGAATGAAGGGGAAAACAATGCTGTTAAAAGAAAGACGTAAAAAGGAAAGTAGCATTCAACTGGCAAACTCTGTAAAGTGGAGCTAATATGTTTGAGTGTGAATAAAACCAATCTGGCAACTTTGTCTTGTTTTATTCATTTTGACGGAATTTGGAAAAATAAAAGTGTTCCTTTTTAGGTCTCGCCTAACCCAGCGCATGTGCTGGTCTGGCGAGACATTTTGTGAGGGCTCCAAAAAGTGCTACCAGGCCAGTCTAGAGCTACAGTGTATGTGCGCGGGCGCGCGCCTCGCGCTTTACCGCAATTACTTTCACTTTCGCTGCCGCACGGCCGCTTTAATGTTTGATCGCGATTGCAATCACTTTCGATGTTCTCCCTGAGGCTTCAATAGATTGCAGCAGTTAAAACAAGCATTGGCATAGCCAATAGGTCTCGCTTTTGGGACCTTATAAGTGTTTAGTTATGCAACTGTTGCATGGCTAAACACTTATAAGGTCCCAAAGGCGAGACCTATTGGCTATGCCAATGCTTGTTTACTCTGTGCCGAAGCTGCACTTTGGAAGGGAAAAGTATCAGAAAAGGACGACTATTTCAGCAATGTGTTTTTTTTTTCTATTTTGGATCCATTTCGCAGGGGAACAAATGAAGGAAAAAAGAGGAAAAAGAGGGTATGGCCCGTTTCTTAAAGTCACGGTTTTCAGCAGGTGAGGAGGAGTAAGATAGAGAAAGAATGTGGGAACAGAAAGGGATAGAGAGCTGCCAGCGGTCTCAGTAACAAAATGACAAATTTGAGGTGTAAGGGACTAGTATCACTGTAAAATGAAAGCTTGCTTTTGTGTCAGTGCCAAGCAGTCTTTAGGGTGATTGCAGACATTGTGATGGCTCATTTAAGGGTTATTTGCATAAACCTGCCTCAGTCTGCCCCTAAAATACACAGGTGATACACCACATTCCAGAGACATCTGACTGCTCGGTCTCTTAACCACTCTGTGTGCTTGTCTGTTGTCTCATCTCCTGAGAGCACTGACTTTGCAAGGTGGTAAAAAGTAAAGAATATGCAATTAGATGGAGCTGTTGTTTATTGCACCCTTCTGTGTCAATATCAGTTTATAATGTAACACCTGTAGCAAAAGCATTTGATGAACTAGGCACACAATAGAGAAACAACAACCTGTGTTTATTCTCCGAATCATCACAGTTGACAATTTGGATCAAAGCCTCTACTGTGATTCACATATCTCTTTAATATTATCTAGGTTTTCTGAGATCACACAGTGACAAACTACCCCCAAAAAAACCTCAGCTGCAGAAGAAGAGCCGTACCTGCAGAAGATGAACCTACCTGCTAGATATTCTAAAACATTTCAGGCGCTTAAGAAAATGTATCTAACCGATCAACCTAAATACAAATAGGTTTAGAAAAGGACCCTGAAACCTCCAACTATTGAAATCATCGGAAGGTCACTGAATGGCAGACTCCAGAATTCGTCTGGGAATCAGACAGGATATCATTTGAGCAGCTTAATTTAGGCTGCACCCTCCATCATGGCACTTTTCAACTTTTTATGGTCTACCATGTATTTTGACCATCAGAGAGCCCACCAAGAGTGCTTCATGATTTCCTTGACACACATTTCCCATCAGAGCCACAGGGTTTGCTTGTAAGAAGGTGGGTCCAAACTGAACCAGTAACCACAGATGAGGGTGACTACTGCACTCTCCAATCACATTATATGGAGACCAGGTTTGGACTAGGATAGAAAATAGGACAGGGCACAAAAATAAAAAAGTGGCCCATATTAGTGCATCAGATAGCTATAAAAGTGGCCCACATCAGAAAACAGGGCAGTTTTGAACTTTTGGAAACACTATAGATGTTCTGTAATGTATGCACGCATTTGTGTTTGCCACAAGCAATGTTTGGGGTAGTATCAGTAAAATCAACAGTAAAAACCTGCCCACCAGAAAATAAAACAGGATCACAAACCTCCAAAAAACCATTCTACACACCATCTCATCAGATCAACCGCTCAGACACTGCCTGATTGCCGTATTGGCCAGTCCAACCCTAATGGATACTGATATTCAGTCAAACTTAACTTGATAGTTTAGGAGCACAAATATTTTTCCTATACCACTGGGGAGAAAAGAGTCTGCAGCCTCCTAAAGTCTGCTAAGCACCTCATAAATGGGTTCCTTTATGTGTTGTGTGTTTGGGTCCTTGTCTGTTGTTCATGGTAACTGGGTCTTGAATGTCTTTTGAGTTCTTCAAGGTTCTTGCATACAGCACACAATGGTGGTCCAATGGCAGTTATCCTGTCCCTGGAGCACCTCCTGGGGTGCAGCTTAGATACCCTGCTGCAATTTCACCCTTTCTGGTGTTTTTATTTTATTTTATTACATTTAATTTTGTGTGACCCCTGTCGCATATCTCATGGAGTGCTAAACAAGAATTCTTATACAAAAATATAACATCCACAATACAGTAAAGAAGCAAATTTAAAAAACAAATAAAATCACATAACTGTCCTTGGAGCCCTAAACCTTTGGCAAGTCAAATCAAGGAATGGGTCTATTTGTGAACTCTAACAAGTAAGAGGCCAGGTGAAGAAGAAGTGGAAGGGTAATCTAGGGTAATAGCAGGGCTGCTGCTGGAAAACCCTGAGTTTGGCTTTTGCACATAGTGGTGTCCTACCGTAGATGGCTCTGGGGCTTGGAACCGCTAGTCCCAAGTCAGCAAAATGCCATAAAAAACAGGATGATTAGCAACCCTGTGCTATTGTGCATGGCTTAACCTATAATTCAGAATGTTAACATAAAGGCGAATACAACAAACAAACACTCTCAGACACTTTAAACATGCCTATGTCAAAGTGGAATAATCTGCTAAACCAGTTTCCATTGATTTAAGGCTGAAAAGGAATGATTACAAGTAAAATGAAGTGCTGCACTAATACAGCAAATTTACATTTTTGTGCCGCAAAATTTGCAACTCTATACCATAATATCCCGGGGGTCTTTGATGTCTGTGGATGAGTGCCCAACAGCTCCCAGTTGCAGACTCCTGGCTCCAGAAACCCATCACCAGCTCCCCCAATGGCCAGGTGCTTGTATATACATTGCTAGAGAGTGGAGTCGCAAACTGGTCACAGGTCAGGTCCATGTGCTCCATGGAAGAGCTCTGAAAACTCAATCCCCTACCAATGTTTACATAACAAACCTGATTCCTATTCAATAAGATTATAAAATATTGCGAAGTTGATCCATATGTATATATACATAACAATCCAGATTCCTCCATCAATTCAGGTACATGCAAATAACAATATTGACCATTTTCTTTTGTTAATAAACTTTATTGATTTTTTAGGCAATGGTATACACGCAGTACAACCTAGGAGCCTAATTTAAACGCATAGGGGCCGATTCCAATCCGGGTCGGAAAGCACTCCGACCGAGTCGGATCCGGAGTGTTTTCCGACCGAGCCGGACCCCTCCAGTCTGACCGAGCGAGTACGATGCACACGTATGCTGTCGGACTCGGTTCGGTCGGACTCCCATAGAAGTCAATGGGAGCCAGTTGTATGACGCATACATGCGTTCCCATTGACTGAATGGGTACGTCTCGAACAAGTGCGCCCCCTGCAGTGGGTACACGTCGGTGCCATCCGCACCATACATGCCTGTGTTGGGAAGACCCATAGGTCTCCCCCTGTGTGCGAGTCGTACGGCTGCGGGTGTCGGGGGGTCCGACGCGGACCCCCGAAGTCTGACTCCGGGAGCTTTTGCGAGCCGGACACTCCGGCTCGCACAGGCTGTCCGACGCGTGCATCGTACTGGCTCGGTCGTGAATCGCATCCATTGCACGCCACGGTTAGCTTACGACCGAGATGGACGGAGCGGTTCGGACCCGGAAACGACTCGTCGGTGAATTTCATGTAGCTCGCATCGTACTGGCTCGCTCGTACAGCTGTACGAGTCGGCCGGAAAACACGCGTACGGCTCGTAGTTTTTCCGACCTGATCGTGTTCGGTGCCCTTCCGACCCGGATCGGAATCGGCCCCATAGTGTCAAATTACGTAGCTCAGGTAGTATAAACATAAAAGTAAGCAGATATTGCAAGTGAATAGTCTGCGCATTGTAATGAAAGCTCTCAGGTCATTTTCAAGCCTGTCATCGTTACGCACAACTGTGCGTACCTCCTCAGCAATTGCCCATTCAGAGACATTTCTCAATCATGCCAAATAGTTAGGGGGAGCCGGGTTAAGCCAACTTATCGCTATGTGGCATTTTGCCAAAACCAAGCCGAGTAGAACCCATTTTCTGCTTAGTTTTTACCAGGAAAAGGAAGCAGACCCAGGAGCACCTTATGAATCTCCAATGGCAGAGCCCAAACTGAAGCCGCATTCAGATTATGTATAACATCCTGCCTGAACAAGGATAGAGAAGGGCATGACAATACCATATGGATAAAGTCCCCTGTTGTGGCCCTACAGTGTGGTCAGCAGTCAGATTGGGTGAGATATACAGAATGCAAGGTCTGTGGAGTGAGGTATGTTTGATGTATACAGCACCTGTTGTCCAAGGAAAACCCACCTTCGGCAGCTCCTCCAGCGGGACCCACATTAATATCCCCAATGGACATAGTTTGGATTTCTCTGGATTGACGCGGAGTCCGGATACTTCCCAGAATTCATGCATCACGTGCATTCATGCATCACGTGGAGTAGGAGGGACGCCAATTCCGCTGGACGTCACAGGTACATCAGGGTGTCGTCAGCATAAATGGAGACAACATGATTGGTCGACCCCAGTGTAATCCCTCAAGGACCCAAAGTATGTCGAAGGGCCACCACCAAGGGCTCCGTGGCCAGGGCAAACAACAGGGGGGGAAAACGAACACCCCTGCCTGGTGCCCCTTCTCAGCCGGAAGGACTCAGACACCACACCACTCGAGCGTATATGGGCACAGGGATCAGAATAAAGAAGACGGAACCATGGAATAAATTTAGGGTGAAGCCCAATGTACTCAGCACATGACAAATGTAAATCCAATTGAGGGAATCAAATGCATGCTCTATGTCTAAGAGACCTAGGGCATAGGTGTCGCCCAGGAGCTGTGGAGCATGATAAACATATGCAAGGCATTGGAGATTATGGAGAGTATTTCACTTTGGGATGAAACCAGATTGGTTAGTATGGACCAAACCAGACAGCAACGGAAGTAGGTGAGCCACCAGCACACTACTAAGCAATTTCACTTCGATGTGTAGGAGTGATATTGGTCAGTATGCTGATGCCCTCGTGGGATCTCTACCAGATTTTGGCACCATCACAACCAGTGCCTCATGCATCGTGACTCGTAGGCCACCGATGCGCAGTGCGTCTTCATATATCTCCAAGAGCCTGTCAGGCATCATCTCTGCATATTTGTGATACAACTCTGAAGGTAACCCATTGCTACCCAGAGTTTTAGCTGATTTATGGCGTTGGATTGTAGCAAGTATCTCTTCTTTGGAGAGTGAAATGTCCAGGGATTCTCTATCCTCCGGCACGATTACTCTGCAGGGGATTATCTGCTGGGGATTGCTGCAAAGTTACTGTGTAGTGGTTCAGCTCTTCAATATATGTATTACAGAGATGGGCATGAAATACATCATTAATAGACCCTTGAGTACAGACCAGAGTTCCTACATTATACAGAGTCAGGATAGGCGACCGGGGGGCTGTCTGTCTTACCAAATGGTCCAGTAACGCATCTGTTTTATTTCCTTCCATATGGAGCCTGTGACGATAGGCCATGAAAGTATGTTTTTCCAGCCAGCGCCAGTCTTCCAAGAGTTTGGTTCTGACTGCCTTCCACACAGACAGCTGCAGTGGCAGAGAAAGCCATAGCGCCTCGAGTCTCTTTAACTTATGTGTACCAATGTCGCTTTTCAGCTGGCGACGAACCCTGTAGGAGGTCTTAATACAGGCACCTCGTACGCGAACTTCCATAGTCTCCCACTATAGGGTCCTAATGCTCGCCGAGCCCCAGTTGTCGGCACAATACCCCTCTATGGTTTGAGTAACAGACTCTGCAAATGGGGGATCTGATAGGGCCTCAGAGTGGAGTGCAAGAGAGGGATCGCAGGATGTCAAGACGGACCTCCAAAGCTCACTAGGATCGAAGAGGGGTCTGAACAACAAATCTCCCAGCCATCTAAGGTTTCAAACAGAATAACCTAACAGCCCTCCGGGTCGACAACGTGATTTCTATACTTGAAAGGGACCCCTGGAGCCACCCAAATTAGTGCCCCATGGGCTTATCCTGAATATTAGGTACCATACATGTACCCTCTCCAGCATTTACGTACGTAGGGAATACAGTCCTCCAACATGTGTTTCTTGGAGAAGTGCAATTGACACTCTGTATCGTTTCAAATAGGCATGGGAACGTCTACGTTTCTCGAACTGGGAAATCCCCATAACGTTCCAGGCAATCAGATTCAGCATAGGAACAGCCATATGTTAAATGCACAGGTATTCTGCCATACATTCGGTACTGTCCCACAACACATAATCGAACAGGGAGTAATATCTGACTATCGGACAGGATACATGCATTAGAGCGAAATCAGTATCTGAACTCCTACCCACAACCAAGAACTTGTATTCCCATGGAATATCCCCCACCCCTTGGGAAGTGTGACCAACCCACCCCATCTAAACACAGACAAGCTACTCAGTAAACGCCACACCATTTACCCCAATAATGCAATTCAATAAAAGGAAAACAGTGCAAAGAGAACACCCTCCGCCCTCCCCCACCCAACCCAATCCAAAACTTGGTGTTATGCAAGAGGGTAGGTCGTCAGAGAAGGTGCGAGGCCTAGGCACTCAAACCCCTCCCCTGTGGCTACTAGCCTCTGAGTTACAATATCTCCCGCCATTAAGGTATAATATCTGAATCAACAGTGAGAAGAATAGTAATCCCCAGCATCCAGTCCCACCAGGAGGCAAGAGTTCACGCACCTTATTGTATCAGTCTCCTAAGGCCAACATAGGTGTGTGGTGATACAGGCAAGGCTCCACTCTGGGCACAGGCTAAATAAAAAAAGGGGGAAGAGGGGGGCCAGCCCATAATACAAAGGCATCCAGTCGTAAGGGTCCATCCCACGCTCCAGGGGAACAAGGCTAATCCAAATCTCAAATGGGAGTCAAGGTGTCACTGGGTAAACCCTGGTCCAGTCTTTGTCCTAGGGAGTCTTCTCCTGAGTCTGGGAGTACCTTTGCGGCTTGTAGGGTGCCACTGGGGCCGACCATGATTCTCTCCGACCTGCGATCATCCTCCAGGGTCTTCCATCGATCCCTCCGACGCTTCTGACGTGCCAATTGACGCTGTGTATCAGGCCTAGACAGGGCGGATCAACTTGGGCCCGGATCCAATGAACATGGAAAAGCATCCAGCCATTCACTGACGTCCTCCGGAGAGAAAAAGAACAGGGCCTTCCCCTCGTGTTGTACTCTCAGTTTTACCAGGTACGATGGACTGTATTTCATATTCAGGTCCTGGAGCCTTCTCTTGATTACAAGAAAGGTTTTCCACTGTTCCTGCACTCGTTGAGTATAGTCAGGAAATATAGAGATGGGGTGGCATTCGAACAACAGTGGACCACGGGTGCAGGTGCTCCGCAGGATGGCATTACGGAAATGAAACAAATGGGAAATGATCGCTCTGAGGGGGGCTCCCGACTGTGGTGGAGAAGCCAGGGCCCTGTGCGCCCTTTCGACCGTAAAACATTTTGAGAGTCTCTTAGGCATAAGGACTGATGTGATCCAGTCCTCAAGGAAACGTTTGGTAGACTTACCCTCAGCTCTTTCTGGGAACTCCACAAATCTTAAATTATTCCTGCGGGAACACCCCTCAGAATCTTCCATTCTTTCATCCAAACGGGTTGTGAGTGTTTTGAGTTTGAGAACAGTATCTTGTACAGTGCGGACCTCCTGTTGCACGGAATCTACATTGTGTTCCGTGGTCATCACCCAATCAGCCACCTTACGTAAATCAATGTGTAAGAGATTAACATCGATAGCCACCAAGTCAATTTTTTTAACCATTTTGTCTTGTGAGTTTTTAATTGCTGCCAGTAAGTCCACCAGTGATAGAGTTGCATCAGCTCCGGATTCTGCATTTCCGGGTGTGTCAACCAAGGGACAATTCCTTTGCAGACCCTCCTGGGGGATGGATTGCAGATAGTGAATGATTTTATTTTGCTGAGAGAGTTTGGGTGCCTTGTCTCTCACCATGGTGGGGGTAGAGTACAGATTATGCCGGAAGAGCCTGCTGTGCCGTTCAGTAGGCTCGCAGGTGTTTTTCCTACTCGCAGGTGGTTCAAGCTGAGTTCCGAGAGGGGACCCCCAGGCCTTGTCCGTCACAGTAGTCTAAGATTACATACATCTGCCCACTGGGGCACAGTGATGCCAGATGACTCATTGGGCACGGCCCTCCAGATTCAAGGCCTCACCACACCTATAGTCAGTCAAGCACGGCCCGTCAGCACTATACAGCTCTATCTTAGCAAATCCCATGTGCATTACTTCTCCATCCCCAGGCAAGCGATGGGCCCCAAGTTAGGATTCCAGAACTCTACTCTAGGGGATCCCCCAGCTTCTAACCCAGCACAAGTGGACAACAGCTACTCACTCCAATAGGACCCGATGGAAACAAGTTCAGGGAGAGGCGGATCAGTAGGCTCAGGGCCCACAGCTTGTAGATGCAGCAGAAGATATCATCCTCACCGCTGACAAGTAGATAGTTTTTTGCAATGCCTCATTGCCGTTGCCCATGCTCCCAGCACCAGACCAAGCAAGCTTTCCAGCAGAGGGGAGCCTCCACAGTAGACAGGCAAACAGTTCCCCTGAGACTCCCTGGGATCATACGCACATGTCCGAGGATCCAGGACACTCCTTCGCCTCCCACTGGCACTCAGGGCTCTCCGCGGGGGTCCGCACAAACCACAAAGTACACTTTCTCCTGAAGGTCAAGCGCATTGGAGGGCTGAGCACCGGCAGGCCCTGCTGGCCTCAAACCCTCTTCATGCGGCCTCCAAGAACCCATGCAGGCATCTGGGGGCCAGACCCTGCAGTCTCTGAGAGTTTATATAGTGACCCAGGAGGGGGCCACCAATATTTCATCCACTTTTCAGGGGCCTGCACAATCACTAACTGCAGCTGGTGGTCAATGGCAATAAAAGGGCCAGTAATCATGAGGCCTGCCCAGCTGCCGGTCCGTAGTGTGCTGCCCCAAGGCCCCAAGCAGGCACCTGGAATTCAGGCCCTCCGCTGTCTCCAACAAAGTCTATGGCGTATCAGAAGGGGGCTGCTGCTCTGTTTATAGGGCCCTCCGGCAGACCCCAGTCATAGGCCACCTCCAAGCGAGGCATGCCCACACCACGCTGCACCTCGAGCCCAGCACCCACAACCGTCCACACCAGTCACAACTGGGCAGCCGCACCACAGAGGAGCTCACCCTGACCACAGACAGGCTCCAAGGTGTTGGGGAGATCCACCGGGCCATCCCGTCACAAGGGAAGCGGAGCAGAGCCCAGGCTAAAATGGCGGCAGTTCCTCCCTCCAGGCCCTCATCTAAACAAGGATTGCAGCGCGGCTCGAGGAATCACGTAGGAGCCCGCAATCGATTCGGGCACGGTGTTGGGAAGCAGCTGGGGGAGAGCTGGACTGAGGATTACTGGTGCCTATTGCAGGATGATCATTGCTCCGGTGGGAGCTCTGAAGGGCACATCTGCATGGCAATCTTGCTTGGCCACGGCCCAACAATGATGATCCTTATTCATAACAATTCCTTCGACAATATAGAAGGAGCTCTTTCCCACTGGACTCATGTTGATCAATATGACCCCATGGAGCTTCTGAAGAATTCTTGATTCTTCTGTTGAGTAAATGATTTCTATTGCTGCAGCAAAACATTTCAATATGTGAAGAATTTTCTGATGGTTTTTTGTATTTCCACTTGATTTAGTAAGTCTTGGGGTTTGAAAGTTTATGGAAATTTAGGATTTTCTATTTTGGGTCATTAGCCCAGAACATAAGTCTGAATAATTTCTTAAGAGGACATCTTGTTTTACTCTAGGAGTATATTTTCTGAATGTGCAGAGTTTTTCTTGGATGGGAAAGCAACAAGTGTGGGTAACATAGTCTTTTGTAGCTTAGGTAATTTTCAGATTTCAATCAGGAACATATATTTCGAGTCTTATGTTAAACTCCAGAATGCAGTTTGGGTGGATTAGTTAAATCTTCTCTTTTCTTATACAGTGTCTATAAAATTCCTGTGGGATCTAACAACCTTCTACAGCAGGAGAAATGCAATCCGAAATATGTTCAACTGGATTCCTATCCCCTCAGTCAAATACCAGTCTTTGTTAGTATTTGGGAATTATCTTAGATGGATTTACAAAAAGTAAAAATGAAAATGTATATATTATTTCTATATTTTATGTGACTATATATACATTGTAAATGTGTGTACACTGCTGATTCAGTCAGGATTCAGCTTAAAGGGCTAATAAAAAACGCATGATAACATTTTTAAGGCATTACAATATTCGACTTTTACATGTATCACCTCTGACATCAACTTGATGTGTTTGTTATATAAATGATAACAGGATAAAAGTGAGCAGCTTGTTAAAGAATCACATACATTTCCTACTTTATGTTAAATTGCACAGCTATGTTGTACATAGGTTACTGGGACACATTGTTCTTTAAATATAAATTTGTGTACTACCAATAACCTTCGCCGTTTTGTTTTCACAAACACAAATATATATATCGCACACACATATATCTCTAAATCACATATATATATGTATATATATATAAATATATATATATATTATCTACTGGCGGTCGCCAGTAGATAGTTATAGTGAGGACCTCTTTTCCATAGGAAATCCGCAACATTCTATTCCCAATCAGTCTGGCGCCGGTTGATGAATCCTCGCGAAACTTTCCAAACTTTTGGCCAGCTCCGCTCCGCTCCTACCCTGAAAGTTTTGCGGTGATCCATCAAGCGGGGGCCAAGAAACAAGGGGGGTCCCAAAACGCGTTTTCCCCATGCAATTACCCATAGGATCTGTTGTCGCAGCTACAGCCCGAACCGCTGAACGTAATGACACCAAATTTGGCAAAGAGGTAGTCCTCAGTTCAGACTCGTGCCTTTTGCATAAATGGTGTGAATCTGTTCAGTATTTCCTGAGATTAGGGTAAAAAAGTTAGTGATATCAATGGCCGGGGAGGATCCGCGCACCCTACCCGCACCGTAAGCGCACCCTCCCAGAACCAAGCGCGCACCCGCCCGATCGCGCGCTGAATGCTAATTGGCTGTCGAGTGTCTGTCTACATTCGAAACCAGGAACTGTTGTCGGCCATTTTCTGCCTCGGTAGAAGCGAGGCTGAAGAAGCAAGATGAATAAGTGTGTAAAAAATATAAAGGAGGCAGAGTGGAAATACTCTGACCCTCTAGAGGTGCTTAGGGGTGGACCCCTTGGGGCCCCCTTTTAAAAAAAAATAAAAAAACGGCGAAATGCGCGCAGGGTGCGCGCATCCTACCGCGTTGGAAGCACGGATTCTCACGCGTTGGGTGACCGGTTCCTAACGCGTTGGGTGCGCGGATCCAAGGAAAAAAAACTGAAATTTTTGGGAGATAAACATCAAGCTTAAGTGTTTTGTTCTTGAGTGGCTCTAAAAAGAGCCGTTGTGTTCATTGAGAGTTTTTGGTACTTATAAGTAAGTACCTATACAGAGTCTAAAGTTGTTGAGGAAGACTCTGTTTCCTTCATCAGTAAAGTGTACTCCATCTCTCCTATACATCTCTTGCATATGAAAGCGCAGATTGTTATTGTAAATGGACCCCATTCTATAGTCTCGGAGAAAAGCAGAAACAGATTTATTCACAATTAAAACAAAATTATAGGATTAGATGTAAAAATATATTAGTTTTAAGACTAGTTTAGAGTTTGTCTTCAATTAATATTCACATGAAATACATATATATATATGTTTTTTTAAATGTTAAATATTTAGCGGGATCCGCGCACCTACCGCGTCATAGACGCAGATGACGCATCGCGGAAGCGCGTAAACGTCGCGTTACGTACATCGAACGTGTCGCGTATAGGCTGGGAGTCGCGTACCTGTCGCATTGCGATCGCGCACTAAACACGTACCCAACGCATACCATGCGCGGATGCTAACGCGTAGGGATCGAGAACGGTGTGCATAGGGTGCGCGGATCCAATAACATGGAAAAAATATATATAAAATAAAGTTTTGAACATATAGTTAAAAAAATATTTTTAAAAATATAAAAAATATGTTTGAAAAACCCAATAAAAACAAATAATTTTTTTTTAATTTTTAAAAGAATTAATTAAAAAAATTAATTTAAAAAATGGTGATAAAAAGAATTAAAAAAAACATATTTAATGAAATTGACAAACTGAATTTGAAAAATATAGAAATCCAATGAAAATCTTAAACATGATATCTTTAGAGATAAGTTATAGATAGGAATTAGCATGTAAAAAACCTTTGAAATTCACTGAAAAAAACATAGGTTTCATGCACGTTATAGTTAGGAATTAGCATTTAAAAAACCTTTGAAATTCACTGAAAAAACCAAAGGTTTCAGGGGCGTTATAGTTAGGAATTGGCATTTAAAAAACCTTAGAAATTCACTAAAAAAACCATAGGTTTCAGGGGCGTTATAGTTAGCTGCACATTTCCCTCGTACAAAACCCTAGAAATTCCCCTGTTATAGTTAGTTCAGCTAACTATAACTCGCGCCCCCGCAATGCACTGCTGATGACGTCACATATTACATCACTCATGACATGGTCAGTGACATCACTGATGACATCACTGATGACATCTCAAATGTCATCACTGATGACATCACTGATGACATCATCCATGTGATAAATTAGTGCATCTTCTCACACCCTAATATAACCTTTGATACACCGACTCAAAATTTCAGACGGCCATTTTGAAAACCATAGATACTCCAATACCAATAACTACACACCCACTCATTGACTCTTAGGTCTACATACATCTACACTCACTCACCTGTACAGTCACTCATACTTACAGTCACTCTGTACAGCACTATCATATGCATTTATACACCTATATAGACACTCACACACCGCCAATCATCCATTGAGGTACTGACACATCTAGTCAGTCATGCAAATAATTATTCAGAGTCCAATTTACTCACCTATACAGTTAAACACACTCAAGTTCACTTTCTCATAAAAATACTAACAAATTCTGATGCTCTTATACAATTACTGATACAAGCACACACTCATCCATACAGTCACTCCTAAAATCACACACTCTCACATATAGATAGTTATATACTCTTACCCACATATACACTGCGTTTCACATATGTAGTTACTGACACATGTACAACTGAGATATACATTCAATCACTAACACACCCTTACACACATTCACCCAACCATACAGTCCATAACAGATGCACTCTTAAAACCATGCACCCACTGAATCACCCACTCACACATCTATGCACAGAGTCACACACACCCTACCCACACAAACACTCAGGCACCCATACAGATACTCAGACAACCAATCAATAACCCATATAGACACTCATATAGCTATTCACAAAACCATGCAGACACTTATACACCAACACACAGACACATACAGACATTCACACAGTTTAGTCACTAGTCTGCAGTAAGATACATTTAATGACTCACTTATAGAGTCAGTTACGCACCTAGAAAATCACCCATTCACACACTTATACACCCACTCATTCTTCCATAGGCCTTTCACTATAAATATATAAAACATATTTAAACTTTTCAGAAACACACATATTCACTGGATGATGTCATCAGTGATGTCATGAGTGATGTCATTTGAGATGTCATCAGTAATGTCACTGACCATGTCGTGAGTGATGTAATATGTGACATCAACAGCAGTGCATTGCGGGGGCGCGAGTTATAGTTAGCTGAACTAACTATAACAGGGGAATTTCTAGGGTTTTGTACGAGGGAAATGTCCAGCTAACTATAACGCCCCTGAAACCTATGTTTTTTTTAGTGAATATATATATATATATATATATATATATATATATATATATATATATTCCATCACCTCGTCACACCTCCATTCTCGTCGGAAAGAACAAGTGCAGACCTCCAGTACCTGATTAAATTCTTTATTGGTCTTCGCCTGCCGTAACGCGTTTCAGCCGACCCAGAGGCCTTGATCACATGGCACAGCTCAGCTTTTTTGCCCGTTATTTAAAGTGCTAGTGCTTGCAAAAAATCATTCAAATGGAAAGCAGCAAAATTCTACCATTCAAATACACACAAAAATGCTTTTAACAAATCATGGTTTAAACAGAATCCACTTTTGCATACAATTCATGTAAAATACCCTATTATTTGCGACATATGCATAGATTCATATAAATATATTTTTTAATATTGTTGTTGACCATGAACAAATAACGGCTTGAATGCACCAATTTTGGTAAAGGTTCCCATTCCTAACCCTAAAATTTAGAATCTACATGATATCAAAAAAGTGCCCCCCCTAACCTCAGGTGAAAAAATGAAAATTTTAAAATAAAAAATAATTATTAAGAAAACCTTTGTAGAATGTCAAATTAATAGACATCCTACTGTACATGTACTATACGTCACTGAATCAGAAATGAATAAAGTCAGGGATGTTAATGCCAACTTAAAACGCGCCACAGGGCGTGTTTGCACACGTCACCTCAGGCCCCACCCCCTTCCTTCACCATTGTACAAATATTCCTCTAAAATCAGCCGAACTACGAATTCCGAGTTACTCACATGTTATCAGGAGAGAACCCAGAGCTGCATCTTTTAGCCCATCACTGACCCTGAAAAGTAATTCTAAACGTACTTACCAGTAACTTGTATTTCCTTCCATAGGAATCCGTTGTGTGGTTTTCACTAGAAAAGTTTCTAAGTGTCCATTTTTGAAACGTACAAATATTCCTCTAAAATCAGCCGAACTACGAATTTCGATTTACTCACCTGTTATCAGGAGAGAACCCAGTGCTGCATCTTTTAGACCAGCACTGACTCTGAAAAGTAATTCTAAGCGTACTTACCAGTAACTTGTATTTCCTTCCATAGGAATCCATTGTGTGGTTTTCACCAGAAAAGTTTCTAAGTGTCCATTTTTGAAACGTACAAATATTCCTCTAAAATCAGCCGAACTACGAATTCCGATTTGCTCACCTGTTATCAGGAGAGAACCGTGGGCTGCATCTTTTAGCCCAGGACTGACCCTGAAAAGTAATTCTAAGCGTACTTGCCAGTAACTTGTGTTTCCTTCCATAGGAATCCATTGTGTGGTTTTCACCAGAAAAGTTTCTAAGTGTCTATTTTCACAAACTAAAAATATTCCTAAAAAATCATCTGTATGACTTAAACACATTCTTTCAACTGTTTACAGGAGATTGGCCAGTGCTGGATCCAGGATCCACCACTGAGTAAGAAAAAGTAACGATAAAACTACTTACCTGCTAAGTGGATTTTCTGCCATAGGATAACATTGGTGATTCTATGTGACAATTTTTCGAAGTGTCAACTTTTAAAATACAATAATAATCCTTAAAAATCACTACTGTAACCAAAACGCTTTTACTGAACTGTTTACAGGAGATGTCCAAGGACTGAATCTAGGATCCAGACCTGTGGTTAGAAAAGTAATCCATAAAGTAACTAATTGCATTTGACTAGAAATTCACTTTGATGTGATGTCACTGACCATGTCATGAATGATGTAATATGTGACATCAACAGCAGTGGATTGCGGGCACGCGAGCTGTAGTTAGTACAACTAACTATATCGGAAGAATTTCAATGGTTTCGTCCGAGTGAAATGTCCAGCTAACTATAACACCCCTAAAACCTATTTTCAGTGAATGTCTAAGGTTTTTTAAATGCTAATTCCTAACTATATCAGGCCTGAAACCTATGTTTTTTTCAGTGAATATATATATATATATATATATATATATATATATATATATATATATATATATATATATATATATATAAAATCAAAAGAATACCCTTTCAGGCATAGAGTAAAAAAGAAGCAGAGAACTCTGGGTAGTTCTCAAGTTTAGGTGGAAAGCTTTCCACCTAAACTTGAGAACTACCCAGAGTTCTCTGCTTCTTTTTTTGCATATATATATATATATATTCACTTAAAAAACCATAGGTTTCACACATGTTATAGTTAGGAATTAGCATTTAAAAAAACCTTGCAAATTCACTTAAAAAACCATAGGTTTCACACGTTATAGTTAGCTGGACATTTCCCTCGTAAAAAACCAATGAAATTCCCCCGTTATAGTTAGTGCAGGCAACTATAACTCACGCGACCGCAATCCTCTGCTGATGACGTCAGATATTACATCACTGATTACATATGTGTCTTTCTGAAAAATAAATATTTGTAATATATGTATAGCTAAAGATTAATAAAAGAAGACATGGGCAAATAGGTGTCTAAATACAGTGATGTAATATCTGACGTCATCAGCAGAGGATTGCGGTCGCGTGAGTTATAGTTGCCTGCACTAACTATAACGGGGGAATTTCATTGGTTTTTTACGAGGGAAATGTCCAGCTAACTATAACGTGTGAAACCTATGGTTTTTTAAGTGAATATATATATATATATATATATATATATATATTACCTACTGGCGGTCGCCAGTAGGTAGTTATAGTTAGGACCACGTTTCCATAGGAAAACCTCAACATTCTATTTTGAATAACTTTGGCGCCGGTCGACGAATCCTCGCGAATTTCTCAAAATAGGTGGGGCGCTACGCTCCGCTCCTACCCTGAAAGTCTCGGGGGGATTCGTCAAGCGGGGGCTGAGATAAAAGGGGGGTCCCAAAACGCGTTTTTCCCATGCATTTTTCCATAGGACCTTTAGAACGAGCTACAGCCCGAACGGCTGAACAGAATTACTAGAAATTTGGCAGAGAGGTAGTCCCTAGGTCAAGGAAGTGCCTTTTGTAGGTTTGGTGTAAATCTGTTCAGTAGATTCTGAGAAAATAGCCTTTAAATCAATATATATATCTGAGCCCGCTTACGGTACGCTTACGGTACGCTTACCGTACGCTTACCGTAAGCTTACGGTGGCGTGCGCGAGCGCGATTCTGATTGGCTCTTAGATCTTAGTAAACATTCGAATCGGCCGAAACCAGGAAGCGGCGTCCGCCATTTTGTCTCTCGCACTGAGTGTTGTTTATCAAACATGATGGCCAAAAACATGTTACGGGGCTGTTTTGACAACTCCCTCCCACATAGTCATGTTGAGGGAGTCCCCAAACATCCCCCAAGAGCAAAAACGGTTTTATTTTTTTTTCGGCAATTTCGCGGGGTACGCTTACCGTACGCTTACCGTACGCTTACCGTAAGCTTACCGTACGCTTACGGTAAAAAAATAAAAATAAAAAAAACACTATCCACACTTACCCCACCCCCTGTGCTTTTGGTGGCCGCAGGCCACCAAATGTGCAGGGCTTATTAATAGAGAAAAAAAACGTAATTTTGGCAACATGAAATTATAAAATCGAAATAAAAAAAACACTATCCACATTGACATCACCCCCTGTGCTTTTGGTGGCCGAAGGCCACCAAATGTACAGGGCTTATTAAAGTTGATAAAAACCGTGCACGGAACGAACTGCGTTAAGTGGGCGCGCACGCCACAAATGGCGTAAAGTAACTTAGCATTTAAAAAACCGTACAAATTCACTGAAAAAACCATAGGTTTCACACACGTTATAGTTAGGAATTAGCATTTAAAAAACCTTGCAAATTCACTGAAAAAACCATAGGTTTCACACATGTTATAGTTAGCTGGACATTTTACTGATAAAAAACCAATGAAATTCCCCCGTTATAGTTACTGTAGGCAACTATAACTCACGCGACCGTAATCCTCTGCTGATGACATATGTGTCTTTATGAAAAAAAAATATTTGTAATATATGTATAGCTAAAATTTAATGGAAGAAGATATGGGCAAATAAGTGTCTAAATACAGTATTAGCATCAGCAGAGGATTGCGGTCGCGTGAGTTATAGTTGCCTACAGTAACTATAACGGGGGAATTTCATTGGTTTTTTATCAGTAAAATGTCCAGCTAACTATAACATGTGTGAAACCTATGGTTTTCTCAGTGAATATATATATATATATATATATATATATATATATATATGTGTGTGTGTGTATATATATATATATATATATATTCACTGAAAAAACCATAGGTTTCACACACGTTATAGTTAGGAATTAGCATTTAAAAAACCTTGCAAATTCACTGAAAAAACCATAGGTTTCACACATGTTATAGTTAGCAGGACATTTCACTCGTGAAAAACCAATGAAATTCCCCCGTTATAGTTGGTGCAGGCAACTATAACTCACGCGACCGCAATCCTCTGCTGATGACGTCAGATATTACATCACTGTATTTAGACACTTATTTACCCATGTCTTCTTCCATTCATTTTTAGCTATACATATATTACAAATATTTTTTTTCAGAAAAACACATATGTCATCAGTGATGTAATATCTGACGTCATCAGCAGAGGATTGCGGTCGCGTGAGTTATAGTTGCCTGCACTAACTATAATGGGGGAATTTCATTGGTTTTTCACGAGTGAAATGTCCTGCTAACTATAACATGTGTGAAACCTATGGTTTTTTCAGTGAATTTGCAAGGTTTTTTAAATGCTAATTCCTAACTATAACGTGTGTGAAACCTATGGTTTTTTCAGTAAATTTCAAAGGTTTTTTAAATGCAAATTTGTTTTTGAGATCCTATGTATAAAATAATATATGTACTATATCCTGCATTATGGAATGGTTAATTTTTAAAAAATTAATGTTTACATACAGTTGTACATCACAGTTATTATCTTCTACAACCCTTGAAACTTTTTTTATGAATTTTTTTTGCCGTGTTACGCGTAGTTGCGGAATCGTTATGCTAAGTTCGCGGAATTTTTCCGTTTCCGCCGTGCGCGTACGCTACGCGCATTCTGCGATTTTCCGAAAAAAAATTACAATTAATTTTTGCCCTTGGGGGTCCTTCTGGGACCCCCTGACAAAGGCTAGGGGGTCAGGAACTGTCCACCCTGCCCCCTTTTCACGTTCTCCACCTTTGTTTTTCACCCCCTCAGACTGCGAGAGACAAAATGGCAGCCGACACTTCCTAGTTTCGACCGATTCGAATGTTTACTAAGATCTAACAACCAATCAGAATCGCGCACGGCGGTGTGCGCGTACGGTAAGCTTACGGTACGCGCTCGGAGCGCGCCTATAGATATATATATTGATTTAAATGCTATTTTCTCAGGAAATACTGAACAGATTTACACGAGACCTTCAAAAGGCACATCCCTGACCTGAGGGCTACCTCTCTGCCAAATTTCAAGTAATTCTGTTCAGCCGTTCGGGCTGTAGCTGCGTCTAAAGGTCCTATGGAAAAATGCATGGGGAAAACGCGTTTTGGGACCCCCCCCTTTTTTCTCGGCCCCCGCTTGACGAATCACTGCGAGACTTTCAGGGTAGGAGCTGAACGGAGCGCCCCATTTGTTTTGAAAATTTCGCTAGGATTCGTCAACCGGCGCCAAAGTTATTCAAAATAGAATTTTGAGATTTCCTATGGGAACACGGTCCTAACTATAACTATCTACTGGCGACCGCCAGTAGATAATATATATATATATATATATATATATATATATATATATATATATATATATATATATATATATATATATATATATATATATATATATATATATATATATATTTCCTCGACACTCGCCTTTCTCCAATAAGACACGACGGGCAGGGCTCAATTTCGTTCAGCGTGAATTTTTTAATTCAAGGCAACTTCCACGCTGAACGAAATTGAGCCCTGACCGCCTTGTGTTTTTGGAGAAAGATGAGTGTTGGGGATTGTAGGGGCTGGCACCCCATCAGGGCCGCCGTCACGAGAGGCGAGGGAATCGGCAATCAAGAGTGATATATATATATTTTTTTTTCTATTTTGGAGGAGGCGTTGGACTTATGTGTTGTCAGCAAGCAGGTCGCTGACTAACAGCACACCCTCTCGGTCTGGTGCACCGTGTTAAGACCAGCAAATCTTTTGGAATGATTGCACGAACTGCAAAAACATGGAGCCCCCCCGAGCAGCTTGGACTGCCAACACGGTGTGATATGCTGCATTGGGGAGACAGGAGGTGATATTTTCGCCTGATTAAGGAGTCGGGTGTAAGGCTTTTGGTCATCCTGCTGGGCATTTGAGCTGGAGTGTGGCCCTGATCCAGCATTTTGGGACATCACTTGATGTGAGGAGTGTCTTTGTTACTGAACGAACACCCCTCAGGACTACATCTACCAGCATGCTCTAGCCTGGCAGGCTGAAAGCGCGAGTGGTCAGCATACCACCCATTGGAGGAGAATGTGATGACATCATCAAGGGGAGCGGTTTTCAACTCACCTGCACCTTGTTTTGACCATTACAGAGAGCGCGAAGACCCAGAAACAGGCACTGATGAGAGCCATTTGAAGGCTTGAAACGCGTCTGCCTTAGCGTTTCAAGGGACTGCCAGCACCACGCGCATTTTACTCTAATAAAGCCCTTGCTTCGAATTCCGGAGTGTGCTGTGCTTTTTTCTATTTTGGAGGAGGCGTTGGACTTACATATATATATATATATATATATACATACACATAGAGGTCAGTATCCCAGATTTGCATTTACAGTAGGCCAATTCCCATTAAAATAAAAAGTATGTTACAGTTGTGTTATCACTCGTAGTGATGTCACTTCCTCTGGCATCATTCCATGTGATGTGATATAAAACTAACCCTGGGCGTAGTACTACGCTACGCTCGCGGTGCGGGCGTAAATTGCGCCACTACGCGAATTGCACGTAGCACAGTGCAAAAACACGTAGAGGGCATTTTTTGCTTGCTAGCGGTCGTCAACGTCAAGTTGGCGACCGCGAGCGAGCAAAATCAACATCCCGGCGAGACTTTTTCCTCGTTTGCGATCAGCAATATCAAGTTGCTGATCGCGAGTGTGGAAAATAATCCTACTGGCGAGATTCTCAACGCGGGGAGGTCAGGTTTCTCATTGCGAGTGGAAGCGTATGCTCGCGATGAGAAACTACCAATCCGCAGTGAGAAAGCTGCCGCTCGAGTACAAATCTACTCGAGCAGCAGAAAACGAGCGCTTGCACTGTGCAACATACCGTTTGCAATGATTGCACAGTGCGGACAAGCATCTGGCACTGTGCAGTCAGTGCGAACAGCATTTCCCTACCACACTACGCTGTTCGCGTAGCTACGCGTAGCGTGCGTAGTGCAAAGAGCACTTTGCGTAGCTACGCGTAACGCTACTACGCAAACTACGCCCAGGGTTATATAAAACACGTCCTATACCAATAAGTCCACTTACTTATGTTTATATGTCTTATGCCATGATGCCATATATATATCTATCAGTACTAATACTAGCCAAGAGCTCATTGTTGCTCATCTACTAGTCGGAGTGAGATTCTTCTTTAGGTTTTTTATGTAATGTATTTTATTTTAATGCATAAACCATGGAAAGGATTATAGTCACGTGCCACTTGCACCATCATCCACCTGATGTCAAAAGAGGTATGCAGTATTACATAGAGGTCTGGAATACAACTCATTTGACAATCTTCAATACAGCTGTCTAAAACCACTACACTGTACATAAAACCAGGCAATGTTCATGTTTAATCAATCTAACTAGTGGCCGTGACGGAAATTTCCCTTGGACTTCAATCAGCAGACCCCAGTCCATAGTAGGTTCTCCAACATCCCCAGATTTTATCAAACTTACGGGGGCAGCCTGTGCTGTGATATGTAATTTTGCCCACTGCCATGGATAGGGCCATCTCCTGCCTCCATTCCTGCATTGAAGGCACCTCCAGCGATCCCCAGTATTTGGCCACATCCCTTTTGCCCACTATGAGGCCCAACATACAAAAGACCAGTTTAGAAGGAGGAAATTCAACGTCATTCGGAATCCCCAATATCACGAATTGTGGGTCAAGCTAAAGTTTTGCTTTGAATATGGCTGAGAGTTCCTGAATGATCATTTTCCAGTAGATCTGGATGCAAGTGCATTTCCACAATGCATGTATAAAGGATCCTATGGCATCTGTGCAGCGCACGCAAGCTGGGGAGGACACTCTTCCCATATGGTGTAGTCTTCAGGGGTCATAGTATACCCTGTGGAGTATTTTAAATTGTATCAGTCGCAGACATGCCTTAAAGGCTACCTCACGAGGATGCATCACCGTTGCCTCCCAATCTATGTCCTCTAGGTCACCCACTTCTCTCTGTCATCTCTCTCTTAGCAGGTCTAGGGTGTCTGGCATATTATTGTTTATAGTTCTATTTGTGGCAGAAACTGCACCCCTGTCTAGTTCTCCCAACAAAATGTGACCCTAAAGGCGGGCACATTCCGGTATGTCGATCCCCATTAATGCCTCTGCCCTCCATGCATGTCAAAGTTGGGCATATCGCAGGAAGTGGGACGGGTGTATCTGGTATTCCTTTTGTATCGAGGTGAAGATCATAATACCCCTGTCTTCAAGGATGGCTTCCACGTTAGAGATACCTATGGTATCCCACGCCCCATATTCTGGCAGCTTTGTAATCTCTCTCAACCATGTTCCCTTCCAGAGTTGTGTTTCCTGGGTTATTTTTTGGGACACCAAAGTGTCTTCGTTGGCCTGGTAGAGGCTTTCAATGCTACCTGTGTTGCAGGCGGTACTATCTGGCTTCCACCCTACATAAATATAACGAACTTGTGTTCTGTGCGCTAGCAGAGTTCGCTCGAGTGGTCGTGTGGGACAAAAATCCAGTTATTAATATTAATCAGGTGTGCCGCCCAGTAGTATTCTTCCATGTCAGGAAGAGAAATCCCACCATTGTGCTGGATTAATTGTAGTGCCTTAAGCAAGATCCTTGGGTGTCCCCTGTACCATAAAGGGTTCTTCAGTTTCCTGTTTATCTTAGTAAATACTGCCAGTGGGACTGGGTAGTAAGTGTTCTGGAGAATATGCAACAGTTTGGGCAGTGTGATCATTTTGAAAATATTTACCCACTCCATCAAAGAGAGAGGCACGCCTCCCAACCTAGCCGCGACAGCCTGAAAATATAGCAACACCCTCCCCACATTACAGCAAAAAAACAGCTCTCTTTGCAGCGTTATGAATATCCCTAATTATTTTAAACCTTCAGCCGATTCTCAGAACCTCAGGGGCAATGGCAGGGTCTCTTGTGTCGCATGAAGGGGACGTACAGCACTGACTCCTCCCAATTTATCTTGTAGCCTGAGTGGGCACCAAAGTCCTTCAATATTCGGAAGAGCTTCGGGATAGTCTTTACAGAGTCCGTTATGTATAGGAGGATATCGTCAGCATATAACGATATTTCCTCTACTAGCTTAACCTCCGCTGCAATCCAGAACCTCAGACTCCATGGTATTGTAGTATCACGCATGCCAGGGATTCCACCATCAGAGCAAACAAAAGCGGTGACAAGGGGTAGCCCTGCCTGGTTCCACTACTAATCAGAAATTCGGTAGACATCTTCTTGTTGACCCTTATTGTGGCTACCGGGCTCCAGTACTGTACCGCCACCCACTTCCGGAACTTAGGGCCACAGCCAAATTTCAGTAGTGTCTGTTAAAGGAATGGCCGATGAACTGTGATGAATGCCTATTCAGCATCCAAAGATAGGAAGATATGAGAAGTCAATCGGTCTGCAAAACATTAAGCCAGTTATGGGTGCACTGCAGGTTGGGGCATGTAGACCTGCCGGGCATGTAGCCCGATAGGTATCGATGGATCAAAAGGGTGATGACCTGTAACAGTCTGGTGGGCTGTAGTTTTGTTTCTACATTAAGCAGTGTAATTGGACGGTAAGAGTCACACCTATTTCTAGGTTTCCCCTCCTTAGGAAGGACAATTATGGTGGCCTTCTGGCGATCCGGGAGGGGGTGTGGGGTTGTTCCTCTGATTCCTCCATTTCTTGGAACATGTTCATGAGATGGGGCCCGAGGAGATTTGCGTGCTGCTTATAAAATTCAGCCTGGATGCCGTCAGGCGCCGGTGCTTTCCCAGGTCACAGTTTCATGATGGCTGCCTGGCTCTCTGTTAATGTTAAGTCTTCGTCAAGGAGCTCCCTGGCCTCCATATCCAGTACTGGTGTAGGAATAGCCGCCATCTTCTTTAGGTTGTTGAAATGAGGAGCACTTTGGGTGCTCTCCTATCAGGCACAGTTTAGCTCTGCCTTGTAACATTGTTGAACTGGCATATTAAAAGAGATTAATTTAGAGGCCACTAGTTCAAAATACTGTACACTAGGTAAGTCACGAACGGGAAGGGCAAAAGGTTTCTGGTACAACTGAGAGAGAAGGCACTGAACTTTCACCATTATTCACACGGATGTGCTTAAGGACCTTGAATTCTCATCCAATACATACATACGACAATCCCAGTTTATCCACTAACTTATATACACAAAGTTAAGGATCTCAGTTCCCATGTATATAATGTTCCCATGTGTATAATGTGATGAATCTTCCACTTTCACAAGCATTTGCACAAAATGACCCTGATCGCTTCAAAAACCAAACTGCTCTAATCCTCAAATACTAGAAGTATGTGCACGTACAAGTTCTGATTCCTTGTTCGGGACAGGTATATGTAGATTGTGATGCCCATGCTTCCATTAGCACAAGTAACATTATGATAGGGTCTTCATTCCTCATCCAATAAAGTACATGCAGACACATATTTCACATTAACTGTCAAAATAAGTAAATAACATTACTGTCATGTCCCTGCCCCGCTTTAATTAATTACTAATGAGGTGGTTCCACCTCACGGACCCAATACCAAGCTGCAAAATAAAGGCACCTATCCCTTCACTGCTCCTCCTGTACTTTTTGTCTTGTGAAGATGCTTACCAGGCGGGCGATGGTGGTGAGGCCTCAGCAGCTTCCCATTGGCGATTTTGAGGATTTTAGGATTTGTTGGAGTGGTGTGGCATGGCGGGGCGCGGAGCTATCTGGTCAGACTACAGGCATCTGCAAGAAGTCCTCCTGCTAATGTCGTGCCTCCTCTCATGACCCAGAGTGAGATTCAGAATATGATTGAGGAAGCCGTCTCAACAGCTATAGCGAGCAAATCTAAGGGGCCTACAAGGCCCGGGAGTTTCTGTTTCCAATTACAATGACCAAGACTCCTCAGATTCTGATATGGGGAAACCTTCTGCACCCTCTGGGAAATATCTGGCAAGAGAAATGGGAGAAATGTTGTGACATATTCAAGAAAATCGTGTCTTTCCTCCGTTTCATTTGGATGATGGAGCTGAGAAAAGGAGAGGGGGTTTTATTTTGCAACTTGGTATTGGGTCTCATGAGGCAGCACCACCCCACTAGTAATGAATTAAATAGAAGGAATAGGACTTGGCGTTATACAATTACCTGTAACTGATATGAGCATTACAATCAGGCTTCTACCATTAATGTAGGCACGTGCTCATGATGACACAATTTCTTCATCAGTACACATACATGAACATAAAATTCACAATATATCTTTCAATATAAAGACCTGCAAATGATGTCAACAAAATAATATACCTTTTAACCAAAATGGTTAATATGTCAAAACACTTTTGCTCGCTAAAAGTAAAGTACATTGGGCCCGATTCACAAACGTAATCGGAGACACAATCCTAACTTTACGACTTTCGGTATTCACAAAGTGCATTTAGGAGTAGTAAAATTAGGATTTTGTCTCAGTTAAACTTAAGTTTTGGTCTTAAGTTAAACTTAAGACCAAAACTTTGTCTCAGTTAAACCTAAGTTTTGGTCTTAAGCTAAACTTAAGACCAAAACTTAAACTTAAGACCAAAACTTTGTCTCAGTTAAACTTAAGACCAAAACTTAAGTTTAACTGAGACAAAATCCTAACTTTACGACACTTTTGTGAATCGGGCCCTGAGTTCCGATTCTGAATTATCCCTCAATGATCAGTTCTACAACCTCCTGCAGAGGTAGGCATTTCTCTTGCCGATAGGAAGCTACATTTTGCACCAGTGTGGATCCAGTAATAAAATCACTAACTAGAGTGGAGCAACAAGTGGACAATGGAGTGTGCATTTACTGATTGAGAAGCGAACAGTGGTTCCAGCATTGGAATACAATACCATTATAAATACACATGCCACAAGCGCTGTTTATACACAAAAAAGGAGAACTCCACTCTACACAGAAGACCACATTCAATATCAAAATGTAAACAACTGCTCTCTCTGAATCACTGCCTCAGTTACCCGAAATATATTTTTCAAAGAATAATACACAATAAGCAATCTCTTTGTGACTCATAGGTAGTTCATGGTTAATTTTCAGATATAACAGCCTTATTCATTATTCTAAATCATCATTATTATAAGAAACAATATTGCAATTTCATGTAGTATGCAGACAATGTTCCTATACCAGGTAACCAATATACCAACTTTCAAAACTGTCTACATAAAACCAACGCAGTCAAAATACCCAGTTGTGTTTGAACCCTTTGGACAAATAAACTTGTGTCCCATCAACAATGTTTCACCAAAGGTCAAATGGTAACAACAATATTAATCAGTAACTTTTCAGCTAGATCATTCTTTGTTGTTGCCAGACTTCTTCAGGACCAAATTGATTTACATATTTCAATAACTCACTAGTAGCAAACTTCATTGATTGAATGGAAAATGTTCATAGTGGCATTGTTGCCTGATGGAAAGTCGACAGCAGTGTCAACTTTCAGTCACTCTGGATCGGTCACCGATCCATCAGCCATGCCAGTTTCTTCAAATCTAAACATGGCAAATATAGACAAATTTTTAAGAGCCTCATAAAGCACAATCAGATATCAATTCTGCAAAGGATCAGTACTGCACCAAAAGCTGGCCTGTGCGACTTCCCTAGTCTGCCTATCAGACTCAGGGCCTGATTGAGAGTTCGGTTGACAAGTTTTGATGGATATCATGTCGGTGTTATTACAAGTGTATTATATTCTAAGTGAGATTGCGCCCAATTGTAGAACAATGAAGAGAGGCACTCGCAGAATGAGAGAATTCGAGGGGAGCCAGCTATGAAGAGGGAGATACGGAGGACGACACCCCTATAGATGCCGGGGCTGATACCCAGCGTGTGAGGTCTCCCAATGCCCAAAGGGACTGAACCAGACAAAGTGAGCTTCAGAAGTGAACGGACTTTGTGGGGTTGAAGTTGTCCGCCTGATACCCCCACTTTTGAGAAGTTTCACGATTAATTCTCCAATGTATGAAGATGACTAGCTGCGTGCACACCACTCCACTGCATGAGTAGTTTAGTTTTTTATTATTCTTTTGTTCTATTTTCTGTCTTATTACCCCCCCCCCCCCCCCAAATTGGCTATACTTTACTATCACAGATTTCCTTAATTCCTCGTATATCGATTTTCGAGTCCAAATAATGTGTTTGGAATGTAAAAGTATACACCATTACAGAACTGTATAATGGTTGACCGGCGGTGGAGTAACACCCCCAACAATTCTATGAATGTCAGATAAGACGGAGCATGTACTCCGGAACATAGCCAAATGTCAATGGTGCACCATGTTTTGTTTCTTTGCATCCACTGTATAATAACGTAAAAATGCCAATAAAAATACTTTTTTTTTAAAAGTGTATTATACTCTATAGCTCATGTAATAAGACAGACGTGATATCTTGAGTAACCCATCAGCCAAATTCTAAATCAGACCCTGAATACTCAGGTGGCCCAGAAGTAGCCCCCACCACTCCAATGGTTACGTCCAAAGATGTCTACAAAATGGGAAACATCTTTACTCCGCATGCCATTACCCTGCGCTTTTTACTCGGCAAAACTTTGACAACGCTGGGCTTTACACCGCAAAACTGTTACAAAGCATTCCTTAAAGTAATGCCCCCTGGAGTTAGAATAGTAATTGGGTTGGAATGTGGAATGCATTGTAACCGATTGTGTTGTAAAGCCCTGCGTTGTAAACGTTTTTACGGAGTAAAAAAGGCGGGGTAATGGCATGTGGGGTAAAAAATGCGGGGCAAAGTGTCCTATTCCTACAACAGATATGGCAAGCAGTGTGGTGTGCCCTGTGCTCCTTAAAGAAAATTACAATCCCCTAAAGGAGCAATGAAGTGCATTTTAAACTCATTTTTGTTTTAATTTGCGTTGGTCATCACTGCTCATTCTTTCCTGGGCCAGTGCAGACAGTTCTTCCCAGAATGGAGAGGAGCACGACTAGGATAGTTGGAGCAGGCGGTGGCGTGGGCGCAATGGAGGGTACTTCCAGCTAGGTCTCTTCGGGTATTATGTTAAGTGTATTTGTAAAGTGTGCTACTTCCGTGAGGGTATGCTATCGCTGAGCATGTGTGTGTGAGGCTAGCCCTAGGGTGTGGAGAGGAATTATTTGAAGAGCCACATCTTCAGCTTCTTGTGCAATTCAAGAAGAAAAGAGGAGGTTCTTGTGTGATGTGGGAGGTTATTCCATGCTTTGAGGGTGATGTAAGAGAAGGCTCGGCCTCCAGTTCTGCTTTTGCAAATGCGTGGGATGTGTGCTAGTAGGAGTCCGGCTGAATGGAGGTGCCTTGATGGTTGTGGGGGAAGTGTAAGCAGCTGTACAGGGTGTAATGGCTAGTTCAGTTTTCAACTGATATAGGGAGCTAGCATTTCATACAGTGCAGTAGGTGCACCTGTGGAACAGGTTAAAAAACCTGCATTAAGGGGTGTTACAGAATCTTTGCTCCTGCAGCTGCCCCTTTGTTTTGTTCACACTCACTAGCCTGACTGCTCCACATCTCAAACAGTTGGCTCATCTTTTACCGTTCACCCATCCCAATTTTATATTGTTTTCCTGAGAAAGTAGGGCATTTCTTTGATTCACTTAATGGATGTTCTCATTTAATCAAGGGACATAGGGATACCACCTCCAGTGAGGGGGCATAGGAAATTCTTGCATACGCACCTATATCATAGGCCTTTTTATTGGCACAGGGTTTTGAGCGTGTTTTATTCTCATTCATATGAATAAATGTGCCCCAAAATGTCTTACACATAACAAAATGGTACCCTTTTGTTTCTTTTGTGCTAGTGTAATTGCTACTCGCCATGCCAGGGCCTACAATGGAGGCAAGCATACAGAAACATCAGTCAAACTCGTGCTAGAATCAGAAACAATGCAGGTGTGGTGCATGTTTATGACAGCCTTCTCTGTCACTGTGTTCTATCTATGGGTTTTGGGCTCTTCCACTCTTCTTCGCTTTGTCTCTCAGATGACCATTTGTACTCTCACCTGGCCCCTTCTTCCTAGTGGTGCAAGCCAGCCACCAAAGAGGTGTTGCCCCTGTCTACCAGTCAAAAACTGCTGTTATTTTAGACTATAGGCTGATCACCTGCTTATGCCATGGCATGGAGTACACCCCATGCCTCCTTTATAGCTTTGTTGCGTGCCAGCCAGATGTGCTAGCTTAATGAATAAGCCTCATTGCCATGTTGCCATTTCAGCTCTCCTCCTAGAAACAAGGAGTAGAAGGTCCTAGTATCCTTAAGGATTGACCTGCAATCTGTGGCTATAGAGCCCACGTTGCTTTCCTCCCGCCCCATTCATGGGCATCATTCAGTGCTCCACCCTGCCAGTCCTAGACTGGCCAAACAAAGCTGCAAACTTTGAGTAACTATGGGAACCTAATAAAGAGAGGCATGCCTAGCCTTTCCTGTTGTATTTTTATGTTAGAGATTCAGTTGATTAATTGATCCCAACTGAGCTGCTTGTGGAGCTCCTTAAATTTGCATGTTGAAGCTAAAGTTCTCAAAACCGCGACATACTGATGAATAGTCTCACCTGGCAATTGCACTTGAGAGAAAAATCTGTGTCTTTTTACAACACTCATTTTCTTCCCACAGTTCTCTTTTAGTGCTTTCATGGTAGACACAAACTCATCATCTACCTCCTCATCCATATCAGGTTCATTGTTCTTTCCTTCCCCATAATCTGCAAATGCTGGAAATGTTTTCTATACTTTCCTGACCTCCTATCCCCAAATTATGCTTCAATTATATCAATTTTCTCTTTGCGACAAACATTTCACCAAAAATAGCCTTCACGTATGTCTCAAAAGCTGCTCACCAGTCCTCCCATGGCATGATGGGTTTACCTGGATCAGCTAAAAATGTGGGTGCAGTTTGCAACTGATTGCATGATGTCTAAAATTCAAAATATGTATGTGCCCAACACACTATAATACATTTAAATATTGCCAATAACTAAATAATATTCCACTGGTTCTTTTTTTACCAAAACAAACTTATATAACAAAAGTAGTCACAGTTGTCTGGTAGGTATAAAACAACAATTTAACATAATTAAAGTCGTCACTAATGTCTCCTATCCTCCAGAACACAGGCTTCAATTTCCTTGAAAACGTCTATGTTTCAGCCAATTAGAACTAATCTCTATTTAACCAATCGCAGCTCAAGCCTCACAGCCAATGTAAAATCTCCTTGCACAATACTGTATTTGCAATGAAGATAGCAGAACCCCCATGCCATGTTCTGCCATTCAGATGAGGTATGACATAATATGAGATCCTCCACCTTTCTTCAACTTCGCTTCTCATAGACAGCTCCCTGCTGGCCTGAGCAGCAAAAAGAACGCGTCTCACTAGGAACCACAGGAGCCACGCACTGGTTAACTGGCGCTCAGGAATGTTCATCTAAGATGGAGAAGTTGTTGGATTTTAGGAAGCCATAGAAAAGTCTATAATGGTGGCCAAATGTATAGAAAATACCTCACATTATGTGTATGGATTGAAGGTAAGGGATGGTGGGTACAAGGCCAAAGTACAGTCTATGCAATCTATGTTGCATGTGCCTGAAATGTCAAGAAAAAAAAGGTCAGGTTAAAACATATGACGGGTAATGGAAAAAGAACATGTTATAGATGTGGAAGTATAAAATATGTTGCAATTTCCAGAAATTGTCCAGCGGCAAGGGCAAAATGTTTTAATTGCCAGAAAATGTATATTTTGGTAATGTTCCAAGAGTGTAAAAGCAGATGGATAAGACTCCAAAGGCAATGTAAATGTGGTGCAAGTATGTAAGATAAACCCTAAGGATGCCTAAAGGGGAATTGAGTCAGGTGACGAAGTAGATGTGTTGGTGGTATGTAATCTATCTCAGTCAGTCAGTCAAAAACATCTTTATTCGGATAATCAAATATCCATAAAAGAAAAAACATATTAAGAACACACGAAAACATATAAAGTGTAAATGATGACATAAGACACATTTCATCAATCACAAACATGACATATACAAGCACGACAGTTGCAAAAGGGCAGTCTCTCCCGGGCAACATCATAAAGAATAAAACATATAAACATATGGCGACATAAATAATCACTGCAATTATAACAGGGAGATCTTATTCAGAAAGCATGGTACGCTGGGCCTGAACTGCTGCTTTAAGAAAAGAGCCTACATGTAAGCTTGTCTCATCATACAGCACTTGTAAGAAAAAACTGAATACCACCTTAAAATCCCTAATATTGTGTTTTTTAATGAGCGGAAGTAAAAAGTGCTTTGTATATCTTAAATACAATTTGCAAAAAAGTGCAAACGTGATATATCTAAGGAAACTGAGCTCAAAACAAATGTTAGTGTTGAGCCCTATCATCTGCCCAAAAAGAATAGTGAAGAAGAGCAGAACAGAAATTGCAATGTGGGTAAATCCTTCTTCTTTTGTACACTTAGAGGAATGAGGGAACATTGAGCAAGTTAAGTGAGAAGAATTTGTTGGAAGCAGACATTGAACAGGAGGGTTACTTTAGAGTGAAGTTGCCTATTATAGGATATTTTGAGACAAGTTTGAGTTTCAAGGAAAGAAGAGCTTGGGGTCGACTTTATATGGTAAAAAAGGGAAAAACTCTTCTGGGGTGGTATGACCAAGGAGCATTGAGAATTATTTCGAATCCCAATGCAGAGGAGCAAGTTTTAATTTTGGACCAACATGAATCTCAGGGATGGATTTGTCAATTTCTTAAATTGTTTGGAAGTGACGTGGGGTGTCAAAAAAGATTGATGCATAGAATTATTCTAAAGAAAAGTACCACACCAACCGTGTACCATTGGCTTGTAGAGATTCTTTAAGGGATGAACATTATGTACCTTTAGAGGCATCGGAATGGTTAAGTCTGGTTGTAATTAGATGGAAGCCCAATGGTAGGATTTGGATATGTGTAGATCTTAGGAACTTTAACACAAATATACGAGTAGATGGTCATGTTGTGCCCAATATTAATGAAATGCTGGACAGTGTGACAGGAAGAATGTACCATCAGATGACTTTAAGTATTTGGCTTCATTTATCACAAAAGAGGATGCTTTTTGTTGTGTATGTAGACCCTTTGAATCGGCTCATGAGTTGGCTGTATTTCAAAGGGTCATGCAGCAACTATTGGATAACTTGGAGAGTGTTAATTTTTTCCAGGATAATGTATTTGTGTGAGGAGAAAATAAAAAAAGTCATAATAAATTGGCGAGGAAGGTACTTAACATCTTGGAAGAAGGGGTCACACTGTGGAGATTGTGAAATCTAAATTTGCAGCTGAAGTAGAATATTTGGGGCATAACATTCCCAGGTATGAAATAAGTTCAAAGATTAATCTTATGGAAGCTATTGAGAAAGCACCTAGTCCTCAAGAGAAGGATCAATTGAGATCTTTTTTAGGCCTAGCAGAGTACTATGCTAAATTTGATGATCACTTTTGTGATAAAGTTCAATCAATGAGAGCGCTAATGAATAAAGGTCAGAAGTTTGAGTGGCCAGAAGAATGCCATAGTATGTCTAATAAAATCAGGGATTGTATATTGAATGACATGGAGTTCAAAACATTTAATGCACAAAAATGTACTATAGTGTCAACAGATGCCAGCATGATTTGTTTAGGAGCAGTTTTGATGCAGTCACACAGGGGGCATGAAAGGGTAATAGCCTTTGCCTTTAGAACTTTGGGAGATGCCGTAACAAGTTACTCCACTATAGAGAAGGAAGCATTAGCCTATTGGTGGGGTGTGCAGCTTTCTATAACTATGTTTGTGTATTGAATGTGAGTTGAGCATGGATCATAAGCCCCTGGTAGACCTCTTTACCACGAAAGGGGTGAGCAAAGCAACTCCACAAGTTGCCAAGTGGTTGTACCATTTTCAAAGAATGTCTTTTGTCACTAGGTATTTCCTAGAATTAGTAATGTCAATGCTGACTGCCTGTCTATGTTTCACAAGAAAGGAGTATGCTGTTCCTCAAGGGTTAAATTGATAAGAAAAAAGAGAGAGATATATCTGAATGCATACCGAGAGGACAGTTATACCCTGTCTATGTTGACAGGACAAATGGAGAGTGATGAACAGGAAGAAGAATAGATGGTAGCTGTGGAGTGTGATGGTTTGAAAGCTAAAACTGAAGATGAATGGAAACAAATTTTATTAAGGGACACCGTCATGCAAAATATCTTTGAGTTGTTGCCTCGAAGATGGTCTTCATCTTGTGTCAATATGTTGGATGTGATTGGTTATAAATCCATATGGCATAAGTTTTCTTATTAAGGAGGCATTTTGAGAAGAGGTAACAGATTGTTTGTGCCACTGAAAATGCAGGATAGGCTATTGAAGATGCTGCACAAGTGGGCATGGTGATATGGTCGTTATGAAAAGAAGGGTGCAAGAAGACTTTTAGTGGCTTAGTCTGGATCGGGATGTGGAGAGATTTGTGAGAAGGTGTGTGAGTAGTGCGTGCAATGACAAATCTCATAAAGCAAAAGAAACGCTGGTGGTACCTGTTCAGTTTCCAGAGAGAGCATGGCAAAAGGTGGCAAAGAATGTGTGTGGCCCACTGGAGATGCTGTGCCGAGCACAGGGAGGAAGTATGCTATTGTCCTCATGGATTATTATTCCAAATGGCCAGAGGTGAGCCTGGTTAATGAAGTAAGATCCAAGACCATCATTGGTTCGGGGAGGAGATTTTCAGAAGAGATGGATAGCCCAAGGAAATAGTCACAGACAATGGCCCACAGTTAGTGTCAGAAGAGCTTGAACGATATTTGGGGCACTGTGGTGTGAGTCATAGGACAACAACATTGAACATCCATGTGAAAATGGTCTTGTATAAAGATTTAGCAGGATTTTGGGAAAAATGTACAATTGTCAATGCAAAATGGCTTAGGCTAGAGAGAAAAAAATCTGAAAAACTTGTATGGAGCTATAGGATGACTCAAGATTATACAACGGGGCGGGGGAATTACCATTTGTGCTGTTAAATGGTCCAAAGCTGTGTATGAAGGGAGTTCCTGTGTGGATGATCCATGCCAAGGGACAACATGTTAGTAGGTCTGATTTAGGAAGTAAAGTGCATGAGAAAAAAATGAAATAGGCCACATGTGAATCTAAAGGGCTGGTGGGAAAGGGTGGTGTGTTTAAAGAAGGGGACTATGTGAGATGTAGATTATTTGCAGGGGTGAAGAAGGGTTTATCTAAATATTCAGCACCAAAGCACGTGTGGAGAGCTGGAAAACTTACAGTTGTATTAAAAGACAGCAAGAGATGGAATGTGGTGAAATGTGGAGAGGTTGAGATGAAGGAATGGAAAGGTGGAAGAGATATGACCACAAGCAAACACCTCTTTCAGGTGGTGAACTAAACATAGACTTAGAACAACAAGTACCTTTATCTGGTGAGCAGGGAAGGATGACAGAAAGGGTATATCAGCAAAGAAGTGTACGTCAAAGGAAGTCACCTTTAAGGTTTAGGGATTTTGTGTGATGTCTACATTGGAGGTTTGTGTAACTTGGGATATAGGTTGAATATGGTGTTAGAGGATGTTGTGTATATGAATCTTGATTGAAAAGTGTATGTTTTATTCTCTACCCCAAACACACGTGTACTATTGAGTTAGAATTATAATTCTCTCTTATCTTGAAAATATTCACAAGTGTAAATAAGTTTTTCATAGCAAGGGTGGGGTGTATTTTGCAAGTCATTCTTATAAATGTTAAAATTGGAATGTTAAGGTTGGGCAGTTCTTCCAGCCGACAGTTGCAGTTGGGAGCTTGCCCGGGCTGGTCGTATGGATTAAGCTAACAATAAATCTCAGTCTCATAAATCCCCTTCAACCTTTCATGTAATAAACTCGACTTTTCATTTCTGGTTTTCCTTGACAACCACCTGAGCGAAACTCCACCCTTCAAACGTGATGACTTATTACACTCAGTTGCCTGTTTGCTAAGTGGCTTGGCACAATATTTTGGCAAGCTGTATTATCATTGTATTCCCTTTGAACCACGTATGACAGATAATAGTGTAATGGACACCCATGGGACAACTACAGGCCAGACAGGCTCTCTGATAAGCAACTCTGAGTTAAAGAAGATCACAGGGGATTAGGGGGGGGGGGGGTCTCTTACCACATCGCGAGCAGTGGGTGTAGAAAACAGGGCAATGGTTCAAAGAATAAGACCGGGAGGAGAACTGAAGGGGGTGAGTGGCAGCTGTCGAAGTCTGTGGAGTAACGACTACACAGCAGGGAAGAAAGGGCGTTAGGGGAAATTGAGGGCAGGGGAAAGGAAAGTTACTGGTTGGTAGCTGTGCCTGTAAGAGGTGCCCAGGGGCATACACAGTCAAGAGCCAGCAATCGCCAGAAGAGAGAAATATTTCAAAGTTGTTATTCCCTGTAATCTTACGCCACATATTTGTTCGCGTTAATCAGGAAAAACTCACTTCACTAAATAAGAACGAATTTTGTTTTCGATTCAAGACAGAAAAGCCTAAATAACGACCTTTAACTTCTATGGCAAACGTTACCATAAATTCATGGGAATGCAATTATATTGTGACATCGATTGTTAAAAGGAGGTGTGCCTTCCTCCGCCAGAACTGCAGGCACACAAGTTAAGAAAAGGCCCCTGACTTAATGTGAGATGCTAAAGGAATGGGATTTAAATTCAGAGATCTCACGTCCTCCCACAACAGGCGGGTATTATTGTGAGTGTGACCCTGGTGTACAAAGAGAGACGATGGACTACAATTAACAGAGTGGAAAGATTGCAGACACAGGGCTGTGCGAGCATGGGGCCCAGTGAAGTCTCCGCACTTCCAAGGCGCCCTGCGCGACGGAAGGCTCCTTCGAGTAATCTGCTCTAACAGGGCCTGCGGGGTCCCCGGCTCACAACTGATCACCGTTACTGAGAGTGACACCTGCATTGTAGGAGCTGTTAAGGAAATCAATTCCTCCGCCTGACAGGTGTGTGCGTCAGGTGCAGACAGTGATGTGTCCCCAGAGCGCGCTGCCAGCATCCCACACACGCTCTGCTCAAAGAACCGCATATTAATGGGGCTCGGTAAGGGTTGAAGTGACATCGCCGCGGCGTAATGACGTCTCTTTATCCTCTGCACGAGGGTGCGCAGCTGGGGCAGGGCAGGCTCCACTCACAGACACAACCGTGCAGCTCATGGAGCAGCTGTGCACGCTTCACATAGATGCCGACGGGCAGTTAAAGCTCCAGATGCACTGGGAAGAAATTGCACAGGTAGCAGCAAAGGTTCCACATAGCGAAAGTACTGAACACCTCTCAAAGCACTCATTTCCCTCTCAGGGAGCATCTTCTGCACAGGCACTGTAATGTATGCGCTGCAAGCATCTCACAAACGCTCTGCTCAAAGAACCGCATATTAATGGGGCTCGGTAAGGGCAAAGTGACATCGTGGCGGCGTAATGACGTCTCTTTATTAGGCCTGGGCAAAAATTTCGTTCCGTTCGCGGAAATTGCGATAATTTGACATTTTCGCGTTCCGCGGAGAGCGCGAAAATGTCAAAAATTCCGGTTTCCGTAGCTTGGCGATAATTTGTTTCTTGCTCGCGCTGTAAAATAATACATTCTCGTGCGCGCGCGATCGCCTTACCTGAATCCCTGCGTTCGCCGACAAGTTTTCTTGATCCGGTCGCGTTCTCCATGAGATGTTGTATTGTTTTTAGCCATTTGCGCTGTCCCGCGACAGTTCGCGCCCGCAGTGACGTCATGCGTCGCGCGATCACGTCTTTCTTCTCGCGATCATGCACCGCGAGAACAACTCAAAACAAGATGGCCGCGCCCGCAAGCAACCACATGGGTAAGTTGGCGACCCGCAACCATGCAGAAAATCTCGCGAACATGCCGGAAAAAAACTTCCGCATCTTCGCGATATTTCCGCTTGTTTGCGATAATTTTAAACATTTTCGCGATAATTTGCGAAGGTTAATTCCGCAAATTCCGCCCACCCCTACTCTTTATCCTCTGTACGCGGGTGCACAGCTGGGCCAGGGCAGGCTCTACTCACAGACACAACCGTGCAGCTCGTGAAGCGGCAGTGCAAGCTTCACCTAGATGCCGAAGGGCAGTTAAAGTTCCACTTACACAGGTAATACATTGCACAGGCAGCAGCAAAGGTTCCTCATACAGAGGAAGTACTGGACACGTCTCAAAGCATGCATTTCCCTCTCGGGATGCATATTCTGCGCAGGAAACTGCAAAATTTGCTGAACTAGCACATAGAAAAAATAAGTTACTTACCTGTAACTGCAGTTCTCCAGTATTGGTAGCTTTCATAGATTCACATGCTTGATTCATCCCCGTCGTGGAAGTGGGAGTCCCACGGTACCACAATAAAGCAGTATGTATCACTATCATACCCTATAATTAAGGCTCCCGGTTTTCCGATTAAACAAACCAGATTCAGACAATCCTGCGGAGCAGCCGTGCTCCTGTCCAGGGTTGCCTAATCAGGTGCATAGAGGAATGCAGCTGCCCTCGGAGCATTAAAGGCGCCTTGTTAAGGGGGTAGACTCTAAGCGCTGCATTTGGCACTCTGTCCCTGCATGCCACTCATCAGGAGTGCAACACCCGTGGGGGGCCTGGGGGTAGTCATCCTCATCCCCAGTGGGGACTGCATTGATTTATAGGGTGCGCATTTTCACAGCCCCATTGCTCTACGGGTCTGCTGGGGGGAGGGGTTAATGTCTCTGTTAAAACTGACTACTACAGCATCAGAATATATTCACAAGACTGTGCAGCCGATGCTGAACCATCCGCTGCACGTTAACTTTAATTGGTGTGCACGATGTGATGCTGTTGCGACTTTGACGGCTATCTAGGATGAGACTGTATAGCAGTTTCAGGAATGTTTTCTTTGGGTCGAGCTCCATTGTTCTGTGTGTTCGCTCCAGGGGGAAAATGTTTCCTATGTTGAAACAATGTTCCTCCCCTGAAAAATATGAACACTCACCTTGCGTATTAGCAATTTATAAACAGAGATTTAGCATAGTGTATGCTGGAAAATAATGATCTCCTCCGTTTAAAAAAAAAGAAGAAAATTGCACCAAAAAGGAGTCTTATGTAGGTCTAAATAATCCCAGCGAAGTTGTTCTGCAATGAAAAAACAGAATGGGTTGCTCCCTCCAAGACACAGTTTGACATTTGACCTCTGTCTTTGAATGCACAGCAAATGTGACTAGATAAGAAAAGGATTGAAAGGCCTGTTTACAGAAAGGGAGTTCTATTCTTCCCTCTGGTCCCTAGGGTGTAAAGCCCCATAGTAAAGGTTTCTTAATGCAAGTTACTAAAGGTCTGTTTAGGCCTACGTTCCCTTAAAATTATTCTGGCAAAGTTTTCAGATGAATGTATTGTGTTTACCTAATTTGACGTATATATAAATATATCTAAACCTATAACACCTGAGTGCAAGTGTGCAGTGTCTGTTTAAATAAATGTGAAAAAATACTAGCTGCAGAGTCTTCTTTTGCTTGTGACAAAAATAAATGTGGATAAATACAAATAAAATTACCCAAAAATAAATATGGATAATTACAGATGTAAATGTTAAACCGGGAGCCCTAGCTATAATGGCAATGAAAAAGTCAGTTTAATAGCCTGTATATGTCCTTTTTCTAAAAAGGACCAAACTTAAACTATAACCAATCAGGCGACAGCACCCTCTACAACACTACCAACAGAGGCTGAATCCCTCAGATTTTCAAGCAAAAGTGGGAATAAATAATCCCGAGCTATAAGAAGAGCTTCTCCGGGAAGGAGGGTGGGTCGCATGTGAATCTATGACATATACCAATACTGGAGAACTGCAGTCACAGGTAACTAACTTATTTTCTTCTCCAGGATTTGATCTTTCATAGATTCACATGATTGAATCAGAATAGCAAGCAGTTACTGTATTTGTATATTTTATAGTATTAGCGCTAATAGAGGATGGTGAGTAGAAAATATATTCTATGTCAGGATACGGAGGCGAGGATTAGGCTTTTCTTTCCTCATTTATTTCAACAGCAGCCGTCTTACAAATAAACAGAAACAACACCGAAGCTTCATATCCCATGAGTCTTCAGAAAAACAACACATTCCAGAACATAGAGTTTCTAGCCAATCAGGCGTCTCCTGGCTCCATAACTGACAACGAGTCCTGCAGCACTTCCTCTTTCTTTGCTGCTGCAGCCTCGGTGTCAGTTAAGTGCATCACTACCTCAAGGGTTTTGGGGATCGCAATGTGGCCTTAGGATTTGGCACCTTTTACATGATTTATTGTCTATTTGTACTGTTTTGTGCTGTTCTGTTGATCTTGAAGCTCCTGCTTCTTCCGCAGCCGTGGGAACAGTTTTCTGCTCCTACGCGGCCGCATTTGTTAATTATAGTATGCGGGTGCGAGGGCTCTGTGGTCCACCAGCCGCCAGAGGGCGCGCGCCTCTTTGTCTGAGTCCAGACGCTCTTGGTTCCGCAGGTGCGGGACGGAGGTCGCGTCAGTTTCAGGCTTTCGCCGAGTGCCTCCGTCTGTCTGGCGTGTGAACATCCCTCGTGGGGGTAAGATGAGCAGGTTTGAGAGCCTGTTATTGAAGACTGACCCAGACATAGTTTTTTCTCTCAGCCCGCGTTTGGCATTGTTTTGGAGCGAGTGTCTCCTGTCATCCCCAGTGCACGGCTATTGCTGGTTGTGCCTCAGTGGGTGGTCCCAACTCCCTTCCCACCATTATTAACGTTACATACTCCTTAGGCAGGGTCTCTTAACCTGGGTGCTCTCGCCCATTACAATTAGCCCTCTGACCTGGTGGGTGGCCACCTTACTTACCCGATACTCACCTCTTGTCCTCCATTTCTTCAGGACCGCGTTGGTCATGGAGAAATTTGACGACTATTACGATGAGGGTGAGGAGGCTCAGTATTTCCCCATCACAGATTATTTTTGTGATGCGGTGGACGCCTCCATAGTCAGGGCGGTCTCAGAGGCGGTGGCCCCTCTGGAGAGGAAATTAATGGATCTGGCGCAGAAGTGCCTACAACCCCGCCACGCGAGGAAAGAGCTTCCAGGGCCCTGGGACCCACGACCCCAGAGCAGGCCACTCCCCTCTATGAAACCGCGCAAGCGCCCACATCTAGAAGGGGTGGAGTTGGACGTGTTTGCCAGGTTAAAGCAGGCGTTCTTGGATACCAAGTTGCCGCCCACGCCTTTGGCCTTGGCTCCTCAGGATGTCCCTCCCCCAGAGGGGCGGGTAGCAGTGGCATTGCCACAGCTCTCATATGACTTCCAGAGCGGTTCGGACGGAGAGTCCGATTATAGCCGGTCTTGGCGCTCATCCACTTCACTGGAGCAGGCTCCCCAGCAGACCTCTGAAACAGTTGCGGATCCACAATCGTATCTCTTGGACCTGGAGTAACTCCTTCATCCCAGATCATCAGAATGGCCCCCTTGTGAGGAAGTAGCCAAATATGTGGCGAGTTGGCTGCAGAAGCCCCTGGACCAGGAGGTCTGCTCCCGCTTCAGGGCGGAGTGCCCTCGACCTTCCCTCGAAGGTAAGGTAGCCATTACTCCCAAGATAGACGCCAGGATGGTGATTTTCCTTGCTATATATCAAGAACCCCAAAAAGGGCATTGACAGGTCCTGGCGGGCATGCCAGGACAAGCTCCTGGATGTCACGCTTCCTTTGGTGAAAATATTCGACATGGCTGAGGACGCTAAGGCGTCGGGAACCCTCATTCCCCCGGAGATCTTGTCCAGTTGGGCTCAGCGAGCCATTATTTTTCTCAGCAACGTGAACTGTGCCATCTCCACCGAGAGGCGCAGATCACTACTTATCAAACTGGACCCAAAGCTGGGAATTGGCCACTTCCGATGCAGGTCAGGTGGCCCTAGGGGGTCTCTTTGGAGACCCTTTTGTGAAGGAGCTCAGAAAGTTCGTCTCCACCTTCAACTAGCTGGACAAGGCCCAGTCCACGGTTAAGCGTCTTTTTAACGCCCTGGTTTGCGGCGGGGCTGTCCGTGGTAGGGGGCGCTTGGCTGGCCACTCATCGCAGGCATCTTCCGGCAGAGGACAGCAGTCGCAGAGAGGACAGTGGCAGGACTCCTCTCGCTTCGGAGGTTTCTACCCAAGCAAGGGCCGCTCCTGGCGCAGAGGCCAACATAACAGAGCCCGGGGTGGCGGACCTCCCCCAGCTCACTAAGTTCTGGTCTTATCTCTTGTCGAGCATTTGGGGGGTCGGCTGGCACTGTTTCTAGAAAATTGGCGTTCCCTTATGACAGACGCCTGGGTGTTACAGTCAGTGCAGGGTTTCCATGTGGTGTTCTTCTGCTCCCTGGTCCAAGTCTTTCCCCCGGTCCTGATAGGGTTCTCCGGCAAGGAGGCTGCCTTGGTTTAGCAGGAAATCCAGGACCTCCTGGACAAACAAGCGATCCGCTGTTCTTCCCCTCATCCCAGGGGTTTCCTGAGCAATCTGTTCCTGGTGCAGAAACAGGATGAGGTCCGCGGCCTGTCATAAATCTCAGGGAGCTCAAGGAGTGGTTGGTGTACCGTCATTTCAAGATGGAGAGAATCAACCTACTCCGCGACCTTCTGCTCCCTAAACGATTGGATGGTCCGCTTACACCTCAAAGATGCTTACCTGACGGTGCCTAATTTTCCTCTTCACTGTTGTTTCCTCCAGTTCCAATGGCGAGGCCAAACTTTCGAGTTCACCTCTCTTCCTTTTGGCCTGTCATCCGCGCCATGGTGCTTCACCAAGATCCTGCACCTGGTGGTGGAGAGGTTGAGGTTGCAAGGGATCAGGATGATCATATATCTGAACGTTATGCTTTTCATGGCCCAATGTCCCCAGATTTCTTTCCAGCAGTTGCGATCGGCAATAGACTTCCTCCAATCTTTGGTATTCATTATCAATCAGGCAAAGTCTTGCCATCTTTCCACGCAATCGATCACGTTCCTGGGGTTTGTGATAAATTCAGTGGAGGCGACCTTGAGCCTCCCGTCTAGGAAGATGGCGAAGATTCGCCACGAGATCCGGCAGATCTTATGGACACCCCAAACATCTCTGCGCAGCATTGCCAGGGTGGGGGGTTGCTATCAGCCTCCATCCAAGCCATTTTTCCAGGTCCTCTGTATTTTCAGGCTCTACAGAGACTCAAAGCATCATGCTTACGCAGGGGCTTGACATACGCCCAACAGGTCCCGCTTTCAGAGGAGGCGAAAGAGGAGCTAAATTGGTGGCTCTCTTATATGGAGGCATGGAACGGTCGTGCCATCTTCGGAGCCCTCCCGGACCTGGTGATCGAGTCAGACGCCAGCGGTTCCGGTTGGGGGGCGCAATGTGGAGAGTTCACCACTGGCAGAGGGTGGTCCGCCATGGAGCGAGCATTGCACATCAACTGCCTCAAGTTCATGGCAGGGTCCTTCGCAGTCTGCTGCTGCACCAAGGACAGGGCTCAGTCCTGCATCCTCCTAAAATGTGGTGGCAGTCCGTTACATAAATCACCTAGGCGGGACTCTCTCCAAAGCCCTGGCAGACCTAGCCAACGAGTTCAGGGAGTATTGTCTGTCACACCAAGTCTCAGTGACAGCGGAGCATCTTTCGGTGGTGTCCATCCAGGTAGCGGACTTGCAGTCACGCTATCTCCGGGACTCGTGCCTATGGAAACTTTTTCCTCCGATGTTTCAGACCCTGCAGGATCTGTGGGGACCGTTCTCGATCAACCTTTTCGCATCACGTCTGGACCACCAGCTTCCCCGGTACTTCAGTTGGAGACCAGACCCGGGGGTGACGGCCACGGATGTGTTCATTCAGGATTGGCAGTTGGAACGGGGCTATGCCTTTCCCCCCTTTGCCATGATCATGCAGCTCACGACACAGGTCCAGCGCCAGAAAGCGGAGCTTTCAGCGATTACCCCGGTTTGGAGAGCCCAAGCTTGGTTTACAGTTCTGATTGAACTTTCTTGGGATTCTCCAATCCGTCTACACCCGCTCCCTCATCTCCTGAGCGATCCTACGGGCAGTCCTCACCCTCTGATCATGAGCGACTCCCTCCCGCTCATGGCATGGCCGATTACCAGGATAGATGGACGGTCCCAGGAATTTCGAGAGAAGATGCAGATTTCCTCTCAAGACCCTGATCGGACTGCACCATTAAACGGTATAGGTTGGCCTGGTCTCGATGGATGGGTTGGTGCTTGCGACGGAGTCTGGATCCCGTGGGGGCAGACGTTGTCCACGTCCTGAATTTTCTGGCCCAATTGGCCTCTGAGGGCTTAGCCTACAGGATGGTTAATACCTTCCGTTCCGCCATATCAGCTGATCATGTCTCTGTAGCTGGCAATCCAGTGGGGGAGCACCCATTGGTGACGGAACTACTGCGCTGCATCCGCCTTTCCCTTCCTCCGGGAACCGAGATACTCGGTCCTCTGGGATGTTAATAACGTCCTGAACCTGTTTTCCGCTTGGCCTAGTAACAAATACCTTTCTCGTAAACAGTTGTCGGCCATCTGGCCATGTTGTTGTGCCTGGTGTCTTGCCGAAGAGTCTCGGATGTCAGGGCCCTGGATGTTTCAGGAAAGTCCTTTACTCCAGATGGGGTTACCTTCCATGTATCGCGGAGGACCAAGTGTCATTCACAGGTCATTTTCTACCCAGCCTTTCCAGAGGTTCCCAAGCTCTGTGTGGTAAGATGTATCAAGGCTTACGAAAGCTGTTGTTGTAAAACTTTATTTCGGTCAACATGACCATAAAAGCATTTTAAACAGAATCTAACATTTCATTTATTTTAAAAACAAATATACAAACATCTTGTGGCATTGTATACTTAAGACATACTGTAATCTGCGGAAATCTATATTGCCTTCAATCCTGGATCACAATCTGCAATTAGTTGTATGTGCAGTACATAAGTTCAATTTACAATACTAGGTTATTTTTCCTCTCTTGCTCTATCTCTGGAAATCAACTAGTCAAACAATAGTATATGTGTTTGTATAAAGTGTTTGTATCAATCATAATAAGATCATTAGCACCAAAACTAGTTACAATAAAGTGCTTGTGCAATATATAATAAGGAATTTGCAATGCCTTGAGTAATTTATGAGAGTTAATATATTGAAAATTTAATTCGATCAGGGAGGAGGCTAAAAACATTGTTGCAAACCCTTATACACCAGTTCTACTTCTTGATAATGCTAACGAAAGCATGACGGAAGAGTTACGCCCTCATGGAGAGCGCCAATGCTCATTGCTCTAAGGAAACCCTTTAGAGCAGTCTCTTTCCCAACCATCGCAAGATGGGTTAGTTGGGTGATGCTTGAGGCTGGCATCGACACAAAGGTATTCGGTGCGCACTATTCCAGAGGCGCGATGGCCTCGAAAGCATTCGCGCTAGGGGCCCGCTTGGAGGACATCCTGAATGCGGCCGAATGGTCGTCAGATTCCACTTTTAAGAGGTTTTACTTTAAACCGGTCACCTCCATTGCGGCCCTAGTGGTGGATAAGCTTTAAACTAGCCTAATCCTCGCCTCCATGTCCTGACATAGAATGAAAATTTCCTAGCTTTCGTAACGGAAACTTTCAATTCTATTAAGAACACGGAGGCGAGGATTAGCTCACCCTTAGAATACTTCTAAGCCCACTGGGTTATGAGACATACGTAATGATGTAAGTAAAGCGTTTTCCTGCTTTAAGGTTCTGTTTTAAGGTGTATGAAATAGTATCCCTGCACGCAGAAGGTTACGACTCCTTTCTTTATCCATAGGTTCGGAGCCGTCGAAACAGGAGTAAAGATCTTCCACAGTCGACTTTATCGTAGGAAGAAAGAGGAAGTGCTGCAGGACTCATTGTCAGTTATGGCGAACAGGAGACGCATGATTGGCTAGAGACTCTATGTTTTGGAATGTGTTGTTTTTCTGAAGACTCATGGGATATGTAGTCTTCGGTGTTGTTTCTGTTTATTTTTAAGATGGCTGCTGTTGAAATGAACGAGGAAAGAAAAGCCTAATCCTCGCCTCCGTGTCCTTAATAGAATTGAAACTTTCCGCTACGAAAGCTAGGAAATTTTTCATTCTTAACATATTACTGTGTAATTTAATAAATTAATTTATAAATATATATCATAAATTAAAATCTGCATAAATGCATTAGCAAACACATGGAACCAAAAGAGGCTCCCCTTATTGAAATAAGCGGTGTAGTAAACCCAGTCTAACCGCTACATCACTGCGCTGTGTCGATTCCAGGTAATAATGCTGCATGAAGTAGATGCACACTCTTCCAAGTCACAGCACGACATATCTTCTCCAGAGGCACCTCTGCAAAGTAGTTGAGGTGGAAACTGCCCTAGTTGAGAGCATCCTGGTTTTTTCGCAGAAATTGGCTTGCCTTAGAATGGCAGAACTGGATTTCAGCTGAAATTCATCGAATAATGGCTGCCATCGTGATTGGAGCACCCTTCCAAGTGTGTACCTCTGAGTTCAACAGTTGGTCAGTTATCATGAGTTGTTTAGCTTGATGTAAGTAGAAATTTAGATATCATTCGATACCTAGCGTATGAATAGACCTCTCAGCTGGTGATGTAGGATTCAGGAAGAAGGTCCGAAATATTATAGGTTCATTAAGGCAAAATCTGAAGGAGCCTTGGGAATAAATCTTTGGATTGGTTCTGAGAATTACTAAATTGCTGAGGCGCAAGAAGGTTCTTGAGTTGAGAAAGCCTGTTATCTCTTCTACCTTCCTGGTTGGAGTGAGCGCTAGTACCAATGCGATCTTCCATGTGAGAAATATGAGGTGTGCTCTGTGAATGGGTTTGAATGAACTCTTCATGAGTTGAGATAGAACTATGTTCAGTTGCCAGTCTGGGGAAGGAGCCCTTACTGGAGGAAGAAACTCTGAATAATTCTTTCATGAACTGTTTGATGATTCTGCAAGAGTAGAAAGAGAGAAACTGTGAAGAGCATCTATATCTTGATATTGCTGGATGCCAGACCTTAACAGATGCATGTACCAACCGTAACTGAACTACAGAGAGGAGAGAATGTAGTTATCTGTCAGATCATGCTAGTAGAGTATGTAGATTTCCTTTCTGGTGCTATAGGAAGAAACGTTTCCATTACAGTTTACATATCTTTATCATGGCTTCCGTCTTGACTTAGAGAGAATACTCCTGCAGTCCTGAGGAACATTGAGATCTTTGAATTCATGGAATTTAGGGTCTGTGCGCATAACAGGAGAGAAATTAGGTCAGGATGAAAGACCTGGCCTTATCCATCATCAGATGTTTACGGGATGTTGGAAGGTGAATGCGGTTGTGTTCCGATAGCAGGAGAAGCTCTGTGAACCGATGCTGCATGGGCCTCCCGGGGGCTAGCAGGATGAGATGACACCGCTCCGCTTTCCTCTTGCTAAGAACCTTTGGTATTAAAGGTATCGGGAAAAAGGTAAGTTTAGATCCCGGACAATCTGTCGAAAGGCATCCCCCCACGATCATGGATGTGGATGCCAACCTGCATAGAATTGACATCTGCAGGATTTGTTTGTTGCAAAGAGATCTAGAGCCGGTTTGCCCCAGAAAGAGAAGTTCATTTTTAGCACCGATTGATCAAACTTCCATTCATGGAGGCTGTTTCATTACTTGCTGGTGCTATTGTCCGTGCAAACTAACACCGAAGATTCGGCTATCATTGGAGGTTAAGCCTGGAGACTGAGTGAGATTGTTTTGAGATCCAGGCGATTGATATGTATGCTCTTTTGGCATGGAAACCACTTTCCTTGAATTTGCAGAATCTGTAGATGACTGCCCCTACTTTCCAGGGAGACATTCATAGTTGATACGAAGTGAGGTATTTGATGTAAGAATGTGAGGTCCCCTGACAGGTGGGAGGTCTGGGACCACCAGGCTAGAACTTCCATCATACCTGTGTGAAGATCGCCAGGCCCTTGACTGATTTTTTTGTTTGAATCTATTGTGTTTTATAGCTGTTCCTGTAAGGCTCTCATTTTCAGGTATTCAAGAGGGATCATATTGATCGCAGAGGAAATGATGCCCAGAAGCTAATTGAACAGACGCACAGCTTTTTTTAAATTTTTTCGTTCGAGAGCCAATTCCTAATACCTTCGTTGAATGTCCAGGGATGGAAAGTCCTAGACTTGAACAGTATCTAGTGTTGCGGTCCAGGAACAGTATCTTCTTGGATGGAGGAGCTAATGATCGTTGATAATTCACAAGGAGACCTAGTTTGTGAAACAAATTTAGGCAAGCCTCGGTGGCCTCGAACACTTGAAATGCCGTTGGTGCTTTTATCAACCAGTTGTCGAAGTAGGGAAATACCTGATGACCATCCTTCCTGAAAAAAGCTGCCACAGGGCTAGGCAGTAGGTAAAAATGCAGGAATCTGATTTGAAGCCAAATGGGAGAATTTTGATGAGTGGGTGCAAATGTGTAAGTATGAATCCTTTAAATTCACATTGGTGTTGGAGAGGATCACCACATTACGGTATTGTTTCCAGAAATACTTGTTCTATTTCCAGAGGTCTATGATGGATCGCCACTCCTCTGTTTTCGTGTCTATGAGGAAAAACCGAGAATAGAAGTCCATTCCTTACTGAGAATGTGAGCCTTTCTCTATGGAACCTTTGGTTAGTGTAGCTAGCACTCCTTTCGAAACAGATGGAGATGAGGTGGGCGCCCTCATTTTGGTGGAGCGATGGGCGGAATCTGGATGAAATCTAACGTCTGACCATTTGTGATGAGATCCAGGACTTATGTCCAATGCTATTTTCTGCCATAGATGACAAACCTTTGGAATCGTTACTTCCACAGGCTGGCGTAATCAGCACCAGAACGTTGTCACTGTAGGTAAGCTAGCCTAAGGGCTACTGAGAAGGTTGCTAAGTGGGATGTATGTCGTTACAACGCACACTTTTACAACGCATGCACTTACAACGCATTTTTTACAACGCAAAATCCATTACAACGCATTCCATTACATAGCATGACACTACAACGCATTTTTTAAAACTACCTTTACAACGCATTCCATTACAACGCATACTACCTTTACAACGCATACCATTACAACGCATAATATTAAATTGCATTTAAGGTAAGTATTAGATAGTATAGGGGTAAAAATTACTTTTCTAACTCCAGGGAGTGCAACAGTAGGGTAAGTGTTGGATAGTATAGGGGTAAAAATTACTATTCTAACTCCAGGGGTTGCAACAGTAGGGTAAGTGTTGGATAGTATAGGGGTAAAAATTACTATTCTAACTCCAGGGGGTGCAACAGTAGGGTAAGTGTTGGATAGTATAGGGGTAAAAATTACTATTCTAACTCCAGGGGGTGCAACAGTAGGGTAAGTGTTGGATAGTATAGGGGTAAAAATTGCTATTCTAACTCCAGGGGGTGCAACAGTAGGGTAAGTGTTGGATAGTATAGGGGTAAAAATTACTATTCTAACTCCAGGGGGTGCAACAGTAGGGAAAGTGTTGGATAGTATAGGGGTAAAAATTACTATTCTAACTCCAGGGGGTGCAACAGTAGGGTAAGTGTTGGATAGTATAGGGGTAAAAATTACTATTCTAACTCCAGGGGGTGCAACAGTAGGGTAAGTGTTGGATAGTATAGGGGTAAAAATTACTATTCTAAGTCCAGGGGGTGCAACAGTAGGGTATGTGTTGGATAGTGTAGTGTAATATTATGCGTTGTAATGGTATGCGTTGTAAAGGTAGTATGCGTTGTAATGGAATGCGTTGTAAAGGTAGTTTTTAAAAATGCGTTGTAGTGTCATGCTATGTAATGGAATGCGTTGTAAAAAATGCGTTGTAAGTGTAGTGCGTTGTAAAAGTTGCGTTGTAAAGGTTGTTCCCCGCTAAGTGTGATACCTCCGGTATCCTCCTTCATACAGATAAGTGTCTCTTTCTCAGGTCCCTAATCTAAAGGGTGCTTCTTTAGAAATTGTAATGTGCCAAAAGATCTTGCGGTGTCAGTCAGCCTTGACTTCTAGCAAGGTGTCGTCGATGTGCTTGCCAAACATGTCGTCACCATGGTAAGGTGAAAATATTAGATATATTTGCAACTCAGGTTCTAAATGTTGTGGCCTTGAACCAGCCTTGGCGTCTAAGGACCACTGACGCTGCCAGTTGTGGGTAACCTATTGAAGCTATATCTATAGCGCAATAGATGTTTTCTGATGATGACGTTTCACCCCCCTGCAGAATCTTTCTTGTTTCTACCCTTTCTGTCTTCCGGCAAAAATTCTATATATGTGGAAATGTCTGACTACAGCTGGTGGTTATACCTGCCATGTATTTCCAGTAAATTGGCAGCCCGTATAGTAGCACCGGGTATATTTGGGAACGTCTCCTTGCTGTTTAGGCGGGGTTATGAGTGACAGGATTTTCCAGGATTGTAATTCCTCCCGGATATATCAACAAGTGGACCAGGTCTCACAGCTTTTCTATTTAAAATCATAAAGAGAACAAACTATTTGCTTATTTGCTATTGGAAGTGTTTGCCCGCTGGTTCCCAAAGGATAATTTTTTCAGTGACAGGAGCATCGGAGGATGCAGAGTACCGTGTGCTTTACACACAGGGCACTGACAAACTCATAACAACCCCTGTAACACCCCACACATATAAGGTCCTGACGAAAGCCAGTAGAAGAAAAGGCCTGGCTGAAACTAGTTGACCGCACAGGACGTCGGAGGCCATAAGCCTACCGTGCACGTCCGATAGCCTTTGTTTTTATTGACTGCCTGGGGCCCACCATTAAAACAGTGTTTGGGACACCCAGGACAGTATTTTAAACCTCACTCAGAGCACACCCACAGAACCCTCACAAACCAAAAAAACCCGCTCCGCAGTAATCTGGCGTTGAAGCACACCTGAGGTACACTCGGAACCTCGGGTGGGGCCCAATGATGAAGCATGCCACCAACTAGGTTGGTGGGTGAGGGCCTTCATAAAAACCTAATGGTTTTCCCCCACCCGCAGACATACAAACAATTTACACAAGAGCTAGTTCTCATTGATTATTAACATATAAACTGGGGAAACGGACTAGCCTCTTTAGTTCTCCTCTCTCTTCTTGATTATAACATTTCCTCGACAGCGCACAGCTGTGAGAGATTATCTAGAACATGGCCAAAAACCCTGGCCTCACGTTCTCTGAAACTGAGATCAGCGAACTCCTCGCCGGTCCGCCATTCACACTGGACATCAACATTGCCCAGACCATAGCTCAAACCACCGACTGGGACGCACTCACAGAAAAGAAAAGGAACAAGATCAGGACCATTCTACATGGAGTAATCCTAACCCAATACCTACGAACAAACAGCGCACCTAAAGGTCTGCTAGTCACCAATGCGCCCAGGATCTTCCTAGATGATGCCACATTCAGATAAGACTGGGCCCAGATAGCTTGGCACTGCACAAGAGACTGGTTGGTCCTCATAATCAAAACCGCCAAACGCCTTTCGGACGCAATGATCATCGATATACAGGCCACCGAATCACATTTCAAAACTACGATAACCTCGTTCAAAAAGAAACTGGAAGAATCCAATAAAGAACTGAATGAGTATAAAGAGTACTTGACCCAAGCAAAGATAGCAAAATTTGACAAAGATTTAAAGAAATTAAATTACTCAAAAAACTACCCTTACACAGCTGTCAATTATGTGGCCCCCCTAAGCCAAGACAGAGGCTCAGATGATTCATCGGGGGACAACACCTCAATGTCCAGCGATTCCAGCTCAGGATCTGTAAAACAACAAAGAAACAGAGGCCTGGGCCGTCGCTGGCAACAACCATGGGGAGGACAACCACAGCCCAATCAGGCTTATGGACCCCCGATGTTCAACCACCCACAACAGAACCCCTACTTCGGATGGCCACCCCTGTACCATCAAGCACCCCAGAACTTCTGTGGCCAACCCTACAGACCGCCTTTTTTAGGACAGGGCAGCCGAACAAGAGGCCGCAGAACACAACAGACACCCCATGTACACTGGACAGAGGAAGACGGACCGGTCAGCGCCAACACCCGAAACAAGGGCAAGGAACAACAACCGAGCACCAGCCGCTAACCAGGGAATTAGACACACCTTCCCTGGTCTTCAACCTATCCTCCATAGACTTAACCACTACTGAAGAAAAATTACTGAATAAAGGCCTCTCCTTTGTCCCTAACAAGAGAGCTGACAAATTCCTCCTACACACCGAACTAGCTGAGTTCTTCCGGAAGCTGAAGCTCCGCGCCTTTTTTGAAAGACAAGACACCAACAATGACACAAGGGAAACCAATGAGACGGGTCTACGACCCAAATCAACATTCATGCCTCCACCTTCCAGTATACCTGTAGAAATCATTGTCTTCGAGCAGGCCGTCTACAATGAAGTAGAGAAAACCAACCAAACAGAGACTTACAACAACCTATCTCAAGAAGAACGGGCAGCTCTGAAAACCCTCCGAGACAATGACAACATTACCATCAAACCCGCCGAAAAAGGCGGAGGGATTGTGATTCAGGACACCCAGGCTTACCGAGCAGAGTGCCAGAGACTCCTCGAAGACAACCATAATTACAGACGCCTTGACATCGACCCTTCCAACCAACTCAAGCAAACAATCACCAACCTGGTGACTACAGCTGCAAACAACAACCACATCTCCAAACAGGAGGCCACCTTCCTCTGCAACACACAAGCCCGGATACCGTACTTTTACACAGTACCGAAGGTACACAAGGAAACAAGACCACCCCCGGGACGGCCGATTGTCTCAGGCTGCAACTCACTCCTAGAGCCTCTCTCCAGGTTTTGTGACTTTTTTCTTAACCCTCTAGTACAAGCTGCAACCACTTACATCAAGGACACCAAACATCTCCTATCCCTCCTTCAAGACCTGGACTTTAACCCCACAACCCAGTTACTTGTGGGTCTGGACATTGAAAGCCTATACACAGGCCTGCCCCAAGATGACACCCTCAAGGTCCTAGAGAGAACTCTGACCAAGTCACAATGGGAACACACCACACCAAGAGAATTTGTCCTAGACTGCGCCAGACTGGCATTAAAAGAAAACTTTTTTGAATTTGAGGGAACATACTATCTCCAAACAAACTGAACTTCTATGGGCAGTATTTATGATCCCAGCGTGGCGGGACTATACGTCTACCACCTGGAACAGTCACACATCCTCGAGCCCAACAACCCGTTCACGGAATCAATACTTTTATGGCGTCGATACATTGATGACATCCTCATGATATGGGAATGCTTGGAGGAATCCTTGAAGACCTTCCTGACCTGGCTCAACACACGTGATCCCCACCTACGCTTCACGTACACCAGCAGCAAAGACCAGTTACCTTTCCTGGACCTACTGATCAAGGCCGCCAATGGTAAACTGTCAACCACCACATATTACAAACCCACGGCTAGAAATTCACTACTGGCCTTTGAAAGCTTCCACCCACGACCACTAAGGGAGAACCTGCCCTATGGCCTATTTCTACGCATAAGGCGCAATTGCAACAATAAGGAGGACTACAACACACAGGCCACAGACCTCTCCTACAGATTACAACAATGGGGTTACCCAACAAGGATCATCAACAGGACCAAAAAACGGGCAAAGAACCAAAATAGAGACGCCCTCCTGGAAACACCGACCCTTCAAGAAACAACAACACTATTGACCTGTGTCACCACGTACAACCCTATCTCCAATACAGTGGCTAAAATCATCAAGAAAAATTGGAGAATCATCCACATGGGCAAACGAGACTGGGACCTGCCCCTTTTCGTCTATAAAAAAATCGAGCAGCCTACGGGATCAACTCATCTCCACGCGGCCGAGAACCACGGAAACCATCACCAACCCCACACTACATCAAGTGTGGAACCTCCCTAAAGTCACAGGTCACTAACCCTGTGGCAACTGCAGCATCTGCCACCTCACGACACATACCAAAACCCTCGATCTGGAAACCGGAAAAACATGGCACCAACGTAAGCACACGAACTGTAATTCAACCAATCTAGTGTACTTGATTGAATGCCCATGCCAGCTCCGTTACGTGGGGATGACCACGAGAAAAATACGCACCAGAATCACTGAACACAGAAGTACGATTCGGTGCAAGAAGACTATCAGCAAACTCTAAGACCACTTCCTTAGGTTTGGACATACCACCAATGACCTCAGATGGACGGTCATTGAACAGATCCCTGTCCACTCTACAGACAACGAGAAGCAGCTACTGTCCAAAGAACAACCTGGATCTACAGATTGTCCACCCACACGGAGGGACTGAATGATAATATTCTGTGGAACAGCCTCAGCAGATGAGGCCCCCCCTGCCCCCCCCATCTCAATCTAAGGGACGACATCAGATCCCGCCAACTGATGCCCTGTGAACCTTACTGCAGCCGGCAGGGCATCTAAACTCGATGCCTTGCCTGGACCCACTACACTGTGCCAGGGTATACACCCACACAAGACCATAATGACCCCACGGTGTACCCTTCATACACATACTCATGAGCCCCCACACAGTGGGTTCATCACCCCCATTTTTTAGCAGGGCCAATATGCAGCAACATCCCTGCATATGAACACACGTTACCTTCTTAGCCCCGCCTAGTTGCCGCTTACATTTAAATAGAGAGGGTGCCCCCCCTTTGCAGTGCACAGATGGAGCGCGACTCCCCCTAATGGGTTAGCACTCCCCTAAATAATCCGCACATTTGCACACACGTTAGCAACTTAGACATCCAATTGCACCTTGGAAATAATTTAGAGAGAGCGCTACATACACCTGCATGTGAGTCTTTCTTCCATTTCTTCTACTACAGGCACCTCCTCGAGACAACAGGAAGCTGAATACGCCCCATGACTCATGCCCAGGCCAGAACACTTGACCCAGCTAACAAGCAACACCGGGCCCTTCCCACAGGTATTTAAGCGCTCTCTACACTGAAGCTCATTTCTCACGGAGCCTCTGCCCGGACAACAGGTTCATTGAGGGTCCAGCAACTTTGCGCAGTAAGTACCCGAACTTGACCAAGCTAACGGTACAGCCACCTTTCATGCTGCCCCCGGCCGTGTCTGTGTGTGCATCCTTTTTACCGTTACCTTATTGGGTGCATATCACCCACCTCCCCCAACAGCCTTTTTCCTTTTCTTCCCCCTATTTAGAGTGCACATGGTCCTGGCCCCCGGCTGAGCTTCATGCTGAGTTGTTCGCTATAATCAGGTGTAAGCAACTCCACTTTACTGTTTTTCCCAACACTGGTTACAGTACATAGGCCTAATTTCACACACAATAACGCATATTGTGAGACCGGCCACTCTTTCACTGCCCGCCACTGACGCCAACACTACCGCCTTGTCCGTGGTCACCTCTAGGCACTTAGTACGGCCTCACTATAAGCTTTTAGCCCACTACTAGGAGCCTTTACTTAAAGGTTATGTCTGTCCCCTTTTTTACCCCCTACAGGTACAACCCGAGAGGAAACACCTCTTGCACATATAAGCACCGTAGCGTGTGCTTTACACACAGGGAACTGACAAACTCATAACAACCCCTGTAACACCCCACACATATAAGGTCCTGACGAAAGCCAGTAGAAGAAAAGGCTGGCTGAAACTAGTTGACCGCACAGGATGTCGGAGGCCATAAGCCTACCGTGCACGTCCGATAGCCTTTGTTTTTATTGACTGCCTGGGGCCCACCATTAAAACAGTCTTTGGGACACCCAGGACAGTATTTTAAACCTCACTCAGAGCACACCCACAGCACCCTCACGAACCAAAAAAACCCGCTCCGCAGTAATCTGGCGTCGAAGCACACCTGAGGTACACTCGGAACCTCGGGTGGGGCCCAATGATGAAGCATGCCACCAACTAGGTTGGTGGGTGAGCGCCTTCATAAAAACCTAATGGTTTTCCCCCACCCGCAGACATACAAACAATTTACACAAGAGCTAGTTCTCATTGATTATTAACATATAAACTGGGGAAACGTACTAGCCTCTTTAGTTCTCCTCTCTCTTCTTGATTATAACATGTAGTAATCCTGTAACATGCCCTGTAGGTCTAGTACTAGAGCTACATGGACCTGATCGCCGTCATAGAGCATGCAATGATAAATGAGGCCGCCGCAGATGAGGCTGTCATAGATGATGCAGTCATTGATGAGACCATCGTCAATGTGGTTATCGTAGACAAGGTTATTGTAGAAGAGGTTATTGTAGTTGAAGCCGTCATCATAGATGATCATTATAGATGAAGCCATGGTAGACGCCCGTCATAGATGAGGCCGTTATAGTTGACCACCGTAGACGATGACATCGTAGATGAGGCCAATTGTAGATGAGACTATTTGTAGATGAGGCTATTCATAGATGAGGTCATTTGTAGACGAGGCATCATAAATGAGGCTGTCATAGACGACCGTCGTAGATGACCGTCATAGATGAGGCCGTCACAGACGGCCGTCATGGACGATACCATTGTAAATGAGGCTATTTGTAGATGGGGCCATTCATAGATAAGGCCATTTGTAGATGAAGCCACCATAGATGAGGCTGTCATAGATGAGGTTGTCGTAGATGGCCATCATAGAGGAGGCTGTTGTAGAAGACCGTTGTAGATGAGGCAGTCATAGACCATCATTATAGATGAGGTCGTCGTAGTCGACTGTCATAGATTAGGCTGTCATAGATGACTGTCATAGACAATGCCATTGTAGATGAGGCCATCGTAGATTAGGCCATCATAGGTGAGGCAGTAATAGTTGACATGGTTGTAGTCATCAACGCTGTCATTGTAATTGCTGTTAACAATGATTTTGACTGCAGTTTTGCATAGATGCCTCATCATCAGGTTTTGAGGATTTCCCTGATGTAGTGTCAGGGCTGAAGAGGGTGTTGTAGGGTCTGCTTCTGAGGAAGTTTTTTCCAATGTTCTCTCTCTCTCTCTTTCTCTCTCTCTGTGAGAAGTGCCTTGTGAAGATTCATGGTAAGCCTTTTTTAATGGCTTTTCTGCGCACCTTCTGGAGACCCTTGGTGCCACCTCTCCCTTTGACCTCTACAGTGAGGTGAAGGAATCCTCTCTGTCCTCATCAAAAGTAACGGATTTAAATTTCTGTAGTCCCAATAATAGCCTCATTTCTCTGAAAGTGAGAGATTTTAGAGGAAAAGGTTAGACATATTTTGTAGTCCATTACCTTCTTTTCTGCTACTCTCTCACATATTAGTGCCAGGGTCAGAGAAATGAAACCTGAAATATTATCTTGGATGATCCAAAAAGAAGTAATAGCTGACGAAACTGAGCAGAGCTCAGGGAGACTCCCTTCATATGACGTGCGGTAGAAAATCTGAGGAACTCAGTGTCTGTTGGGAGAGTTCTAGAGGGTGCTGTCGCCTGATTGGTTATAGTTTTCAAGTTTGGTCCTTTTTTTAAAAAGACACAGGCTTTTAAACTGACTTTTTAATTACCATTATAGCCTATTATAGTGATACATACTGCTTTATTATGGTACCGTGGTACTCCCACTTCGACGAAGGAGAATTATTCAAACATGTGAATCCATGAAAGATCCAATACTGGAAAACAAGTGGTGCATATTCAGCAGTGCACGCTTCCCCCATATACTTAGTTATTGCATAGGCAGCAGTGGTAGAAGCATCACAGACACGCACTCACACAAGCACTTCAGTGCCCCACATGGGGTAGTCAGGAGCGTAACACAGGCACCTGCAACCCCTGCGGTGTGGGGGCAACCCTTCAGGGCCCCCCCAGTCCTTCATAGGTCAATGCCTATCTGTGAGATATGAGAGACTTAGGGGCCCTCCTTACATTCTGCAGGGGGCCCATAAGTTTGTGTTACGCCATTGTGGTAGTAAGCCCTATATAAATGATGCAATACAATACAGTATAATACGCACACACAAAAAGAAGCACTGCACAGGAAGCTGCAGTGTATGCTTATCTCAAACAAAGAACACAAGCACTGCACAGGACACTGCAGGGCAAGAGCTCCTCATATACAGACGAAGCCTATGTAAGCAGAAGCAGGACAAATATCCCTCACAGATAAAAGCAGAAGCAGCAGCAGAATCGGCTTCCCTCACACTCAGGACGAGTACTGACTGGGCAGTATCACTGAAAGTTTCCTGCACACGTTGATCAAAATCCTGCAGCATAGCCTTACTCGCACTCATTATGAGTGCAGCGCGCATCACAAAATCTGTTTTATTTATTTATTTATTTATATACTTACCTCCGTTCGGCCATAATCCGGAGTTTACTACCCCCCACCCTGCCACTCCCCCGCCCTGCGTCACCGCCCGGCAGCACTCTCTCCTGGAGCTGCTACTGATTGTCTCTGTATAATGTGTGTGATGTAAAGTGCTCGGACACCCTACACTGGTGTGAGTAGCACTATAAAACAAATGAAATGCATGTGAAAGGGATAAGAAAAGATGAAGGGCACTTGTGGAGTGTAGTAGTAAACAGTGGCGGTTCTTTCCTTAGGGCTTAGGGGCTGCGCCCTCTAGATTTTCTGCCTCTATTTTGATTGTAGTTACTGTAGTATCATAAAACAGATGCCGATACTAGACTGCCTGCTGGGTATTTAAAGGGATCCTCACTCAGAGTGTGCGTCAGGAAGCAGTCACAGCTCAGTGTCAGCCAGGCAAATTCGAATCACCAGTGCGCTTGGGCCAGCCTCTTCAGCTACACTTTGCCTGGCCGATGATCCCTCAGCCCTGGGGCCTGTGAGGTCATCAGCTCATCAAAGCCCTGACTTTCAGTGCTGAAGGGCCTCCCCAAATGACATCGCTCCTAAAGTCAGACTTGGGCGTTTCAGGCTTCATCCCTGAATATCCGAGGCTGCATGTCAATCAGGGAAGTCACACCCCCACCCTCTCTGATCACGTGTGGCATGGAATCACTAACTCCACCCAGCAGCGTCGCACCATCACTGATCGTGCCTCAAAGAGAAGCGTTTTTCTACTGGGCTGGAACAGTCATTGTGGAACTAAGTAATTATATAAAACGAACTGTTAACAATGTCTGCCCTGACACCTTCTGTGCGGTGTTCTTCTGTGCACAAACATCATGAATACAATGTCCCACAAAGCACCAGAATCGGTAAGTAATTTCCGTTAGAACAATATATAAGCTACACAAAGAAAGTTCAGTCTGACTGACATTTCAAAGTAAAATATACTCTCTGCAACATTTACCTTAAGACAGTATGTATTACATGTGTGTGTAGCGATTTGGTCCTGTGTACTTTACTGCAGTCTCCTCTGATCTCTGCAGCAAAACCTCTGAGCGGGCTTCTGGTATGTGTAGAATCTCACTAACGCTTAACCCTACTTTTATGTCTCCTTCACTGTTTTTGGTTCTCAAATTATGGTCACCTTATTCATGGTGTTAGGGGTTTTGTGGTTTTTGGACCCCAGTGCATAGCTCATGGTGTTGGACAGAATTTGTTCATGATGTTGGAGAGCAGCGCCTGATTTAAGGTTTTGTAGTCGGACACCAGTGTATAGAAAAATGGTGTTGGACAGAAGTCTTTGGTTCGTGGTGGACAACAGTGCTTTCATCAGTTTGTTGGACAGTAGTGCTTCATGGTTTGAGACAGCAGCAGCGTCTTGCGGTATTTACCAGCAGCGCGTGGCTTAGTGTTTTGCACAGCAAGCCTAGTGCTGCCCCAGGACAGGTAGTCTGAATAGAACGGCGGGGCCGGCATCGGCCACGCCAAAGGTATGGCGGTCGAGCCGGCCCCCTCCGCGACAATAGGGGGGGGGCGTGCCTTTCGCGCACGCTTGTGACACGGCGGGCTCTCCCCCCTCTACCCTCATAGGTCCCAGGCTTGGGCGCGACCCGGAAGTGATTGTAATCACTTCTGGGTCGCGCCGATGGCCAAACGTCCATCCAGGGGTATAAAGGGCTGGGGAGCCCAGGAAGCCGCCTCTTGGTTCCTGGCTCCCCAGCTTGCCCCCCCCCACGCCTCGCTAGGAGGTGTGGCTCAACATTGGCCAGCGTGGTGGGTGGAGAGCGGCCTAACAGGGAACATTGGCTTCCTGGAGCTATTCCCCATCTGGGTGGCATTGATTGTATGGCCGGAACAATTTTGTAATCAGTCAGTGATTTTCTGGTCAGATAACATGACCGTTGTTGAATGCATCAACCAGCAGGCAGCCCGGTGTAAGATGATTCTCCGCCTCTTAAAGGAGATTGTTCTCACATGTATGAAATTGAATATACAATTTAGAGCGAACCACGTGCCTGGTGTACTTAATTATGCGTCTGACGCACTTTCTCGCTTTAAGATGCAGGTGTTCAGGGCTCACCTCCCAGCAGCGGCAGAGTGTGCCACCCTCTTCCCAGAACGACTTTGGCAGATTGGTGCCCCCGCTTACCAGACCTCGTGGCAGCGAGTCTAGCACCCATGACCAGAAAAGCATACGAATGGGCGTTCTGGCAATATTGTTCTTTCTTGGGTGAGGAGTGGGCTGAGCGGTGGCACGACACGGGGGCACTCATTGCATACTTAGGTTGTTTAAGGACCAACGGGCGTTCGGCGGCCGCAGCTAGGAGACAGGTGGCAGCGATTTCCTTCTTCGCTCAGATCAGAGACAGGGGTGACCCCACTAACAGTTTCACAGTGAGGAAGGCTCTGAAAGGGTGGCAACGCCTCCAGGGGTCGGCCCCAGACACAAGGCAGCCAATTGGGGTGGAGCTTCTGACGTCAATACTAGCAGCCCTCCCCGCAATTTGCAACACATCAGGGGAAGTCCTGTTATTCACTATGGCCTTTTCATTGGCCTTCTACGGCGCTTTTCGTATTGGGGAGTTGGTGGCCCAAAACAAACTACACATACACGGCGGCCTGCAGTTTGTATGCATAAAAATCAGGGCTGATACCCTATTAATATCGGTCAGGAAGTCCAAGACCGATCAGGAGGCCCGGGGTGATGGGGTGGTTCTCCACCGGGCACAGGGTTACCCATGCTGTCCTGTATCACACGTTGAGAGCTACTTACAGGTTAGACCGCTTAACGTAGGGGGGCCTTTCTTGATCCATGCGGATGGGGTCCCGCTGACACGCTTTCAATTTAAAAGGGTATTGGACATGACAATTTTGAAGGCAGGTCAGAATTCAGAGAAATTTGGTACCCACTCCTTTAGGATAGGGGCTGCCACTGAAGTAACGGCCAGGGGTCTATCAAACGGCGACGTACAGAGGATAGGGAGATGGGTGTCCAATTGTTACAAACGTTATGTGCGCCTACACATGCTGTGAGTGAGAGAGGCACACAGCGCTGATGCATGGTTTTTTCTGCTTCCATTACAGTTTCTCAAGCCTGTCACGCAGGGGAGAAACTCAAGACGCTGCACCAGCACCAATCGGCAACACGGATATCATCACCATGAAAGAAAACACTTCAGACTGTGTGGATCATAGGCCATTCATATGTAAGGCGTCTGTCTAACCTATTTTCTACAGGTGATTACAGGGAAAGAGCGCAGCAGGCAGGTTTTGAAGTAGAATGCCATGGAAAAGGGGGGCTATGTTTTGATCGGTTCAGGGGTATCATACTGAACCTGTTAAGGAAAAGGGGTCCGCCCCCTAATATAATCATTCTGCACTTGGGGGGGAATGATTTAGCAAGACTGGGAAGAAGAGGGTTGGTGGAAACGATAGTCACTGAAATAGGCTGGTTAGCTAAGACTTGTCAGGGCTGCACTATAGGGTGGTCTCAGATGATACCCCGATTTCAATGGAGAGGGGGGGAATCTGTAAAGGCTTTGAATCACTCTGCAAGGAGAATGAATAATAAGCTTGAGAGGCTTTTCAGGGCTCCCAACTTACAGACCATCGCCCATGGATGCATTAGGGGTGAGCCGTGCTTCTTAAAGGATGGCGTTCACTTATCCCAAGTAGGCAACGAGGTATTCCTGGAGAATATGTTGGCATGGTTGAGGGGCCTTAGTCACAGGGGATGACCTTTCTAGTGAGCACAGGGGGGGGCTAGATAGTCGGTCAACTATGCTAGCCTGTGGCAGTAAGGTCGTGATTGGTGAGCAGTAATTTGAAGGTCCTTAGAGGGCGGCGCCATTCCCGAATGGTGTCGCCCAGGTGGGAGGGACAAGTGGTCTCTCCTAGAACTCCAGGGGCAGTTGGGTGCGGGGGAGGAGGGAGTCACGCTTTCTCTAGGCTGATTGGCCATCCCACACGTGCACAACGGCTGCAAGGGCCCCTTTATGGAGATCAGGTATAGAGCGTACGGGGGTAACCGGGGGGGGGGGGAGTACCCTCACGGTGAACGGGCCCTCTGCGCATGCGCACTCCGGCTGGAGGGCGTGGTTAGAATTTGATAAGGATCTGACACCAGTTAGTGACCTTGCCGTAGGCCCCTTTAGGTACGCAGAAAATAAAGTTTGTAAAGATATGTTTAGATATGGACAGGAAACCTTTGTATTAGAGTTATGTTAAGGTTAGCCATTTGATATATGTACTTATCAATTGTAATCTGTGTAAAGTATATTTTCTGCTGTGTTTTGGAAAAAATGAAAATTTCAATGTTTATTAATTTCGTATAATAAATACGGCCGGGGGTGTCACGCCCCCTGCCTCCAAAAACTTCTCCCCTGTCACGGGTCTTTTATGGGGAGGAGGGGGTGTAGGGAGTACCTGGCCATATGAGTTTGCGCCGCACAGAAGCCGGAAGAGTATGTGGGGCGCAAGATGTTTTTCGAAGAGGAAAGCAAAGCAACGTGATCCAAGGCAATCATCCTCACAGGGGGGAGACTGGTATAACTACACCTCTTTATTCGGAAATTAAATGCTGCCCGTAAACACATTTCCTTCTTCAAAGGAGGGTTATTTGGTTTATTTATTGATTTTCTGCATCACTTAAGGGCTCGCGGTAGGCGGTGTCACCGTCCTGGGCAGACTCATATCCCAAGCACCCTGTGGCCTTAACCAATCATTGCTCATCTATAGCCCCCGGGGCCCGAATGAAAACCCCATCTATTTATTGCTGATACTAAATGTGTTGCATTGAAAGCTTGGAGTCCCATGCTGGGCTTAAAGGAACCCGGGCCTAACTTACAGACTTATAGGCTGTAATAGATCAGCTCAGCTGCTAAGAGTGTGACCACCGTCAGCAAAGGGAAGTTCTGCCGGAAGCCTGCATCCCCGTAGACAGGGCAGGATGGGTCACGTGTAAAGGCAGGTACTGGGGCAGAATCGGGCACCCTGAAGGCAGGTACAGCCAGTCAGTTCTACCACCTGGGTATGCTCACCGTTTCGGAGTTCTAATTTCATGACAATCGCTCATTTAATTTATTTGGAGCGAACTTCAGGTAAGGAAAAAAAATGTGCACATGATTATGGCAACACGGTTGAGCAGCAAGCAAGCCAATTATGGTTTTGTCTATCTTTTTGTGTGAATGTTCGGTTTTCAATGTATTTATGTGTGCACTGTACGAAGTACTGACCTAGGCTGGATTGTGTTGTTGTTTTGTGCTGTTTATGTTTAGTGAGGCTCAAAACTGGATGGCAAAATGGACCTTGGTGTGGGTGAGGCACAGGGAAGCACTGCTGCCAGTATCATGCCTGCTCCAGAGCCCTAACCTTCCCTCTCCAGTACTTTCCAACCCTGTGCCTCACTAGTGGCAATTTGAAAAAGAAAGCATGCACTGTGTTCTCGTGAACAGGCCTGTGAGTTAGCATAGCAGTTCTCTGATTATAAAGAATAAGCAGTTACCAGCGACATTATCATATGAAATATTTTTATTGATGTCATAACTACAGTTTCACAATTGCTTTATGACCCTTCATGCTTTCTGAAATCTGCTTGAAAATGCACCATTTGCCCACACCTTTTACAACATTTTCCCGGGGAGAATCCCTGGAACCCTTGTTATGACAGTCAGGCTCACCCACTACGCTTGCTTTCCACAGGGCACTCATCATGAACTTTTACGGGGCTCACCACTTCTAAATGTCACCAGCCGCCACTGGTAAGGGAATCTGTGGTGAAGGAGGTCATTGGTTGGATACCAAGAAATTTTGTCGACCTGGGCACCACCAGCGCTATAGCCGGTCCTGCCCACACACAAGCCCTCCACAAGCAGTAGCTGCACAAGCTCCCCACATACACTAAAAAACTACACTGAAGGGAACGGGGAAAGCTTGCATTGCACACAGGAATACTGCATTGGCAGCAACCGTTCAAACTGCTTTCACAAGCTGAATAAATTATACACAGGAACCAGCAGTATATGTTTTTCTTGTATACAGAAAACGCTATGCATAGGCTGCAGTAGCGCACAAGGTTGCACCCCACACAGAATAAATAATGCCTAGACAGCAGCAGCAGAAAATAAGCTTAACACAAACACCCACACATTCCTATTTTGGAAGAGCTTAAGTGATACGCCAATGTGTGTAATGTTCAGCAACCAGAATGGTGTTGATCCCACTTCCTATCTAATATAAATCTATATTGATTTTTTTTATGAACGAGCTCCGGGAGTTTGTATGTAATACAGAAAAATCAATTCGGCGTTTTAACAAAAAGGTGCAGGTTTAGGTAGCAGAAGTGGGCGTTTCCTGCTGTCTGACCGGCCCGCGCAGCAGCACGCGCAGCAGCACGCGCAGCAAACGTCCCTGACGTCAAGGTGGAGTGAGGACACCGGGCCCGCGCAGACACTGACTTTACCACGAACGAGCACAGGTGAAAGGTGGTTGAACTGAGGATATGTTCAACCTCAGCACGTGCCGCCGCCAGCACCCTAGCGCTTCCGTTACGGCGCAGTCGCTGACGTTTTAGCGGCAGCGGCAGCAGCAGCAGCTGTCAGACGGAAACTCGTTGCCTGGCGCACGCGCCACTGCTGTGGTGACCGGACGGAGCCAAAGAACAAACCGCACAAATAAATAGTACGACAGCCTCACCCCGACTGCGCAGATGGAGTCTGGAGCAACTTAATTAAAAAGATGCAGTTTGCTTCATAAATAGGGAAAGAATGCTGAGAGGAGACAGAAAATCGATGTCCCCGACACGTCGGCTGTGCAGGGAAAGGCGGCAAAGTAAAGAGAGCACTTAGGCGTTCCGACGAGGGAGGGGAGTGGGGCTGTGCATGCAGTTTATGGAAGGGTGAGGGGGGTGCACACACAACAGGAACTCCCGCTCACAGGGACACTACAGAGAGACCACAACTCAAGCTGACAGGGAGAACGCAGAGAGGCTAGCTAGAGCAAGATGGAAACCACAGGGAGACTAGAGTGAGGGGGAAACCACAACTCCAACACAAGGGGAGACAAAAGAGCTTCAGACTACATGAACACTAAAGGGAGATTACAACTTCTGCCCACAGGGAAGCTACAGGGAGACTTCACTCACCCAGGGAGACTTCAGGGAGGTACGTCACCAGCAAACAGACACCAGAGCCAGACTACAACTAAAGCAAAGAGAGTGACTACAAATCCAGCACATAGGGATACTACAACTCTAACTGACAAGCAGACGTCAGCGAGACTACAACTCCTGCACATGAAAACTGCAGGGAGACTACAGAGAGCCTTCAACGCCAACCCACAAGGAGACTACAACTGCAACACACAGGGAGACTATAGAGAGACTACAACTCCTGCACACAGGGGGACTACAACTCTAACACATGGGGAGACTGCACTGAGACTACAACTCCAGCACACATACATAATATAGAAAGACTCCAACTCCAGCAGAGAGAGACTACAAGGAGACAAAACTCTTGCACACAGAAACTGCAGGGAGGCTACAAACAGACTACAACCCAGAAGTAGACTACAATTGCAACACCCAGGGAGACTACAACAGCAACACACAGGGAAACTACAACGCCTACACACAAGGAACTCTCTTTTTAACAATTGTGAAATCGTTTTTCCCATTCAGCCCCTTGCTACCTAGATTTCCAATAGAGAGTGAGAGCTGTGGCAAGTGAGTTGCTACCACTTTCCCATACATTCACTCTCATATTAGCTCAGTAAATCAACGCTCGCTGCTGACATCTGTGCTTAAGTGACGATAACAAGTCATGGTAAGGCCAACTCGGTCTTTCATCCTCCTGAGGTCGATGTATCGGGTACCATTAAACTGGGTAGTGGCAACACCAGTTATTTATTTATAGTGCTTTGAAACAGAAGTGTGGTGCAGAACGCTATATAAAAAAACAAGTTCATTTAAGGAGGAATGCAACTTTGGAATTCAAAGGACAGTGACTGACACGATTTTAGAAAACCATTGCAAGGCAGTGGTTTTCTCAGGGTTTTTTAGACCAGTGAAACTCGTTATCACCAGGCCTAGAACGGGTGAAGTTCTTTAAAGTGGAAGTAGTTCGTCTCCAAAAAGTACAGTGTAAAAAGGCTGAATAATAACTGTGGAGGATAGATGCTTTTCTTGTTCTAACTTCTAACGCTATCAGAGTGCTCAGAGTGCTGCAGGGCACGGAGCAGGGGCTCCATGGATTTACAACAAACACACACACACATTTTAGCAGCTTGAGCGGGGGCTGGGTGCCATTTGACAGTTCTGATTAGTATAAAATATTAAATCTTTTGTTTTTAGCTCTTTTGACTATGAATGGAGACTGCTGGTCTCCAACCAGAAGCTCTAAAATACCCCTACAAAAGGATAGTGAGATGGTGTTGCGGGGTGGAAGAATAAATAGAAGAGGAGAACATGGAGGGAGGAAGAGAGGGGTGATGAAATATTGATATGTAGATGGATGGCTAATTGGATGGAGGTTGAGATGGAGGGAAGGGTGGATATAGGAAGAGAGGGATATGTGAAGGGATTTAAAGAAAGAGAAGTGAGGAAAAATAGATGGATGAGAGAATGATGAATGAATGGGCAGGGAAAGGGAAGGAAGGACAGAAGGGTGGATGGATGGATAGAAGGAAGGATGCAGCAAAAAGAGACACCAGGATGGAAAGAATGCTTGAATGAAGGCCAGATCAATGGGTAAAAGAAAATATAGGAAAGGAAAGATGGCAAAAGATAAAACATCGAGAGAATGAGAAAAAGAAGAAAACTAGGCTGGCACAGATGCCTACCCACTGCAAACTTACAATTATGGCATCAGTTTGAAGCAATAGTGGAATAAGGTTAAGGGGCTGCTGGAAATTCTGTAAAAAGTCGCAGCCTCAGGGCTTATGATGCTGAGAAAGAGTCGCTTGAAAGGCCTCCTAGACCCACCGACCAGGCACAAAGATCACATTTGCCTTCCACAGACCCTCCATTAATGCCATGCTTAGACCTATCCTGCGGGCCCCGACTGAGCCATCTCCGCAGCAGTCACATTTGAAACAGAACGGTTGGGCTTCCCTCTCTGCGAGACCCGAGAAACGACCGTCACCAAAAGACAGGGAAGAGCAGAAGGGATGGACCCAGGAAGAGGCTGAAGACTGCAGAGCTGTGTGATCACAGGTGACAGGGAGCTGAGACCAGCCTGCTAGGAAGAGGCAGGGAGGGCACATTCGCGATGGCCTCTGTCCCTGTGACCTCTGTGCTAAGTGTAGGAATGTGGGTCATGGCGCGTGGGTGTGCGATGGAACCACACACGTGTTTACCAGGCATGCTGGTACCACGCAGTCACAACAATGCATGTCTTAACCACGTATATGCCTTTACCATGCATGCCTTTACAACAAATCATGCATTGTTAAGGCATGTATGGTAAAGACATATTAGTGGTTAAGACTCGACAGGTAAGTCTTATCCCCCGACCCCTGCCACCGCCATGAGACCTAAAAACGACCCCCTTCCCTCTTGCAAATCTACCTACTCCCCAAAAAACTTCCCTGTCCCAGTCCTAAAAACTACCCCATCCTCCCCTAAGTCCTACACACTACTCTAACCCCCATAAGCCCTAAAAACTACCCCGCCCTCCCCTCGGCCCTAAAAACTACCCCCCACACCCTAAAATCTACCCCAACCCCCTGAGCCCTAAAAACGACCACACCCTCCCCATAGCCCTAAAAACTACCCTGCCCCCTAAACCCTAAAAAGTATTATGATCCCTGACCTCCACCCTGACCACTAAAATGCCCCTCAAGCCCCTGCCCTGACACCTAAAACAACCCCCGAGCCCTGAAAACTACCTGACCTCCCAAGCCCTGAAAACTACCCCGACCCACCCAGCCCTGAAAACAACCCCATACAAACTACCCCACAAAACCCAAACCCAGCACCATTCATCTCAGCGCATCGCATCCTCTCCCGATCCTTCCTGCTTCCGCCTGTTAGCACCTATACCGCGCACTGCCTTAACCCAGCATATGCGTGGTTAAGTAATTTGCGTGGTAGCGCTTGTGAAGTTGGAACACGGATGTCTCTGTCTGCATTGTTCCAACTTTTTCCCTCAAGGCGCACATGCCACAAAGTAAACAAGCTCCAGAACAGAAATCGCAGTTATGACATTTAAAGTCTGCCAGCTTCAAGATTCCTGTGCACATGGTCCCTGTGCACTATTACAAAGTTTTCCTTACTGCAGGACAGGGCACATACAATCACAAAATCTTCCCTCCTATGGACCGATGGGTACAGTATCACAAAGCCTTTCTCCCTGCAGGACATTGCAAACACAGCCCCACATATGTGATGCTGTAGGCACTGGGCCACGGGTAGGTGGCATTTGTGATTATGTGTGCATTGCTTCGCAGAGGAGAAGACTGTGAGATGCTCTGTGCCATGCTAAAAGTGTGCATGAAAAACTCATTCACTAATAAATGCAGGCATGATTTTCTCTCACACAAACATATGCAGTCATACATGCTCACACATAAATACACCACACAAAGTGATCTATACAGCCTCAGATCGGGAGAGACCAAGCTTGGCTTGTTTTCACCTCAAGACCAAGAGGACCAAGAACTGAGCCAGGGATGGGTATCTGGATCGAGTCAGGGTTGAGCCTTCTGTGGGTCGCCCACCTCTACCTATCTCACTGACACTAGGGCACTCAAACGAGCATCTCCAGGTCAAAAAAAATCCCCACCACCTGCTGAGTCACCCAGGATTCTATCTGGTCTCACATTATCTTCATCCTCTACATGGAGCCCCTTGGTAATCTACTAACTGCTAACAGCATCAAAATTCACCAATATGCTCACAATACACAACTCTACTTAAAAGCAGGGGTGGGCGGAATTTGCGAAATCCAAAGTTTGATCTTTGAGTTATGAAAAATGCAGTAATGTGTACATTTTACAAGTCAGAATTCAAAGCAAGAGTGCAGAAGACATCTGTTGTGTCTGTAACACTTTTAAAAAACAAGCTGCATTTGTTTGTTTCTTGAGTATTCCTTTTTATTTGAAACGCATCACTTTTCACAGTAGATTGTTATGTTGAACATCAACATATTAAAACTGTTAATGTGGTTTAATGTGCGTGAATTCCGAGCCCTGTATCAGTTACAGCTGCAACAAGCTGCATTAAGTTGCAAAAATCTATTATTCTACGTAACACATCAAGATGAACTTTATTGTGTTAACACACAACAGTATGAAACATATTACAGTACACACAGTACAACAAACAGGACGCACCTAAGCTGATATATGCCAAAGGGTCAGTGATCACGTGCTGTATTTTAAAGATACACCACAAACAAACATCCAACAAAATAGATAAGACAGATCATGGCGCACTCTCATGGACAAAACAAGGCGCCAAAGTCACAGAGTTGGCAAACCGTTGCAGCCACTGCCCATCACACAAACTTACCTACAAGAACTGTCAGAACATGTGCTTAAACAATTTTCTACTTGCATACATTCAACAACACACCAAAGTTGTACACTTGGCAAACAATTCCACCACAATATCAAGTACACTGTGGATAGAACAATGGACAACAGTTCATGCTTCATACTTGTAGAAAGAAAGAAATAACAATGACATATACACACACATATACAAAAAGTACACCCCAAATTGGTTTGCAGGATCAGAGATTTCACATTTATACAACTAAAGCAATATGCGCCAACTCTAAACATAACAATGAACAGGCCAGTCTTTGCTGGCTGAAGTGTCCCTAAATTAGCAGTCCCCTAGCTTAATTGGAGATTATGCCACTCTGGGCTTTTCCGAGTGGTATGAAGGCTAGGAGGCTGCTTTCAGAGCACGACGAGCGGCAATGACCCAACCATGAAAGCATTCATTTTAATCTAGCACAAAATGAGTGGAGTAAATGCTTGGAAAGTGTTTTTCTTGAGCACATGACTAATCCCAATAACCAACAATACCATTGGATTTACCACTAACCTGTATTAGTATTTTATTTTTCAAAAGCCCCGTCCTGAGCCGAGCGTCAGGATGGGGGTGGGGCAGCTGCTGACTGGCAGCAGCAGGAAGAAGTAATAGGCGGGACACTTATGTTTAAAGTGCGCATGTCCCTTTGGCCAGCTGTCTTGTGACGGCCAGCCAGACATACGCACTTTAAACCTCTCAACCCAGCTGTCTTGGACAGCTAGGTTGAGAGTGGGCAAAGGCCTCCAGTGCTCTTAGGAGCACTGAGAGAGCCTGCTCCATCCAATTCTGGTGCTGCTCTCATGCTGAGACTGAGGACTTCCTTATGTATGAGACGGAATTCTCAAAGGCCAATCGCAAGATTCGAGGTTGGAGGGGCAGATACACGTAGAGAGAGGACTACGAGGGAGGAATCAGTATGTAATACAGGCGCACATTGGCGGCCAGATTGGAACGGAGCATAGAGCCCGTCAATAATGACGGATCATAGGGCAAAAAAGTAGCGCGCGAACAATAACATGCCGTGGGCTCGGCAATAAGGAGCATACCAGTATCCTAGCATAGGATCTGGAACAGAATTCCAATTTGGAGTCCAGGGTACGTAAGTAGCGTGCGCGACAAGAATATGATAGAGTGCAAAGGTAGTAAAGGGATTAAATGATGGCATTCTCCCACTGGATCATTTTGTTCAGCCCATGCTGAACTGAGTCAAGATAAAAGATCCAAAATATCTCTCTCTTTTTTCTTATGGACGTAGGATCTCTTCCAGGGGGAGAGCGTATTTTTTCCAGAATGGACCATCTAAGGTCCTTATCGTTGTGGTTTTTATCCAGCCAATGGCTGACAAGGGGGGCAGCAGTTTTTTTGGTGCGTATATTAGATTTGTGTTCACAAATCCTAATTCGGACCGCGCGGCCTGTTTCACCAATGTATATAAGATCACATGGACATGCAATGATATAAACAACATTGGAGGAACGGCAATTTGACATACCTTGAAGGGTGATGGTTCGGTTGTTGGTACTGATGGTGTTACCAACTATGGCGTTGGGACATGCCTGACATGTACCACAACGGTGGTTTCCTTCAACGGGTTTAGATCCAGGGATAAAAGTCTGGGTTAACATTTTTTTTCTCCCCAGGAATTTTTCCTCTTATGAGAAAGTTTTTCAAATTCTTGTTTCGCCGAAAGGCAAATAATGGTTTGGGGATTTTCATCCCATCGTTGCCCATGTTCAATAGGGGCCAAGATGAATTGATGGTTTGTCTGATTCTGTTGTTAATGTTAGAGTGTTTGGTGATATATACCAACCTGTCCATGGGGAGGATAGTCCTCTGTTCAAACATGGAATCTCTATTGAAATATCTGGCTCGTTTGAAAGAGTCTTTGATCAGTTTCTGAGGGTATCCACGACTCAGGAACTTGGACTTGAGAGTTTCAGCCTGACGCAAAAAGTCCTTCATGTGGGAACAATTCCTGCGAATACGAAGGAATTGGCTAAAAGGGATACTGTCCCTCTGGCTCCTAGGGTGGTAACTGCTATATCGTAGCAGTGTGTTTCTGGCGGTGGGTTTTATGTATAGAGACACACATAGACTGTTTTGATGGTGTTCGACCCAGACATCTAGAAATTCAACCCTAGTGTTGCTACACTGAGCAGTAAACTTTAGATTGGCATCAGCTGCATTCAACCAGGCAATAAATTCATTCAGAGTGTTATTGTCCCCACTCCAGATGAAACAAATATCATCAATGAAGCGTGACCATGCTCGAACATTCTCATAGAACGGTGCCAGGTCGTTATAGATGTTGATATGTTCGAATCTTCCCATATAAAGGCATGCTATGCTAGGGGCACAGGCCGCCCCCATGCTAACGCCCTAGATTTGGTGGAAGTATTTACCATTAAATTCGAAATAGTTTTCATATAGCACCATCTTCAAGCACTGAATGATGAATGGAGCATTGGTGATTTCAGTTTCAGTGGCCAAGATCTCTTGAAGCACAGATAGTGCTCCCTCCTGAGGTATATTAGTATATAGGGATTCTAGATCAAGCGTGACCAGGAGTTCCCTTTCCGGATCAAAAGGAGTGTTCTCGATCTTGGAAATGAAGTGGCCAGTATCTTTTACGTAGGATTCAAGGTTGCTAACCAGGGGTTTCAAAAAGCAATCGACGTACTTAGAGAGGGGTTCGATAGCAGAGCCAATCGTGGAGACAATGGGTCTTATGGGGGGGTCCAAGATGTTTTTATGGGTTTTAGGCACCCCGTAAATGATGGGCATTCGAGTATAGCTGGGTGTCAGGAATTCTGCTTCCTTAGTGCAGATGAAGTTCTCATCTACCGCCGCCTTCACCATCAATAGGATACGCTGTTTAAGATTGGTCTCAGGATTTCTCATGATACATTTATAGTATCTGGTGGATGACAAGAGTGTATTCATTTTTTCAATGTAAGTAGAAGTGTTGAAAACAACGATACCACCTCCCTTATCGCAGGGCTTAATGGTCAGTTGCTTATTATCTTGTAGGGATTTCAGGGCTTTCTGTTCAGTAGAAGGTAAATTGTTAGCAGGTTTAGGCACGCTCTTTAAAATTTTAGAGATTTTTGATGAAACAACCTTCTCAAAAATACCTACCTCTGCGCCGACAAGATCTAAACAAGGAGTGAACTCAGAGGGGGGTCTGAGTCCAGAACGGTTATCTCCCGTGTCTGGGGTGGGTCTATTCATAAAAAAAAAAATTTGCCTGATTTTCCTGAAGAACGAATGTAGATCCTTCATGAATTCAAATTTATTGAAAGAAGTAGTGGGAACAAACGATAAACCCCTAGAGAGGAGAGTCAAGGATTGAATGTCAACATCTGTGGTGGAGCTTAACTGAATGGACTTAGCTTTCAGCTTGGATCTCATGCATCAGATGTCTTATATAAACCTGTTATTACTTTTGTTGATTTTTTGTTGGTTATTCATGTTTGTTTCATTAACCCTAGGTATTATTATTGTCCCCCACTTCCTATCGGTCTTCGCCCTGATGAAGGTGAGACCCACCATTGGGTCCAATACCGAAACGCGCGTTGGTGCCTGAACTTTCGGCTCTTTGTTCATACAGTATCGCCCTCTGACATCTGGATGATACGTGATCTTACCACCTATATTATCATACCTGGACGTTTTTACCATCTTGACCGGAATTGGTTTGCAGTATGTTTGTTGAATGCATGTTTAGTATATGAGTTGAGCTTTGTGTGGGACATTTAATATATTTTTTAGACATGTTAGTTTGTCGTTTGTATTATTGAACACTAAATGTATGTATATGCTAACATTAACCAAAAATATTTGATAATATCGTGTGTGTAAAAAACAAAATAAACAAAAAATATATTTTTATATATATGTTTTCTGTCTGATGCGTTTATCGTTCTATTCGTTTTGCTCCAGTTGAGTGTTCACTGGATTATGGGACCTATCCTTTAGGCCCATCTATAGAACTTTGGGGAGGTGGTTCTTTTCCCTTTGAAAATCAACGCTGTAACCACGGTGAGTTTACAATCCGAAGGTAGAAGCGGAAGCACTTTCCTCAGGCTCCTAAGAGACCTATAGGGTATCGTGTCTGTGTGTGAAAGGTAGCCGAGGTGCTGCAGACATGATAACGAGGCACCCCTTCTGCCTGTCTCTCTGCGCCCCTACTGTCGCAAGCAGGGCTGGAAGCAGACGGATTCACATCAGTGAAGGGCATCTGATGGCAAATTACCCCGACTATTTTAGTAGTTAGACACAAGGAAAGATCGATTACACATCTAAACTTTGGTTGTGTGTCGTTTGGTATAACCGTGTTCTTTTCACACTTCAGACTGCTGTATTGCATATTGCGCATCAGCTTTTAAATCATTATAGTGTATTTGCTGCAGATAAAAAAGTCAACAGTAAAAGGGAGTGGAAACGTGAGCTCGGAGTGTCACACCTTCTCAGCCATTATAGTAAATTAGCAAATTGTCACCGAGCCACCCACTGCGTTTGTTATGGCGCTGGTCGTCGTCTGTGGGGGAGGAGAGAAAGGAGGGGGGGGGGGCAGCGTCTCAACCTCCCAGTGTTTGGGAGTATTTCCAAGCAGCGGGCCGAAATTCACCAAGAGGTGCCGCCCGCTTGGCAGGCGGGATGCACCCGCCTATAGCGGTGTGAGGACAAGGTTTTCATCCGGAAAGGCCGGCAGGACAGGGGCATATTCAGTCAGCGCATGCACCACCTCGAAGGAATTCCAGTCAATTCATCAATGAATGATTTCACGTTTTTAAAAACTTCTGTACACACGTAAAGGGAAGAGAACATTTTCGACTCACTCATTTACTGATTTGGGGTTGCAGAGATCGGAAGGTGGTCAGAGGACTGACACCATGCACAGTATAAACACACCTACGACCAAAGCGAAAACACTCGTATCTAGTCAGACTGATGTCCTTTTAAAAGACGACAGACATTTCAAAAACTTAAAATTGGGACACTTCGGTGCCCACTGTGCACTTT